>NC_012879.2:12471790-13839945 GCF_000003195.3 Sorghum bicolor | reverse complement strand
GAACCCTTGCCATTATTTTCTTTTTTACAAAGACCTTAGGATCTTTATTCTACAAAATAAATAGTTTGTTTAAATTGCACAATACACTGTCAATTGGCATAGTAGCTTACAAGACAAAATATTTGTTCTTTCCAGGAACAGATGGTGCATAATCAAACATCAAGTAATCCAACACAAATGATTATTTCTATCACTTTGTCCATCATAACAAGTTCAAATACTCCAAACTAAGTTCACATACATTCAAACTAAGTCCAACATGTTCAATAACCACATTCCACAAAGTTTACATGTTTAAACAAAATAAATCCATCACCACATAGTCCACATACTCCAAACTAACTGCATCTCAAACTAAGTCGACCTGACTCACTGTGAAGGCCCCCAATTGATATGAGGGACACCTAGGCCATGTACCGCAGGAAAGCCACCATCTGGAGGTGTCGGCGAGATGCCAGGTGTTGGAGAAATGCCAGGTGCCGCGTTCGAACATGCTGACGGAGGCTGCACAAAGGAGAACATAGTTTATTAGACAAGATGACGGCAATAACTAGTTTAGGACTTACTTGTGTCATTGAGTTTCCTCACATGAGTATTAATAGGAGTAGTAAATACATGAGAGGGTTGTCGTGGAGCCAGTAGCGTAGGTGGTAGGGCTACACCCGTTTGAGCCCCAACCGACTGCAGGAAGGCTATCATTTCTGCCATCTGTTGTTGTTGGGCAAGCTGGTCGGCCTCTCGCTAACGTGGCAGATACAGTTTCAAAATATATCCATTTGTGATCCATCTGTGAATAACATAACTTTTGTGACATAGGTCTACTAACTTATGTGTTATTCCATTTAATAAAATTAAACTCTAGGGTACATACTGACTATAGGGTAATTTGGTGTGTGCATAACAATTAAGAAATAGAAGTCACCTCTAAAATCAAGAAGTATGTGTGCATACTGACTACACAAGCGGATTGACGAACCGTCTGCGCTCGCTCACCCGCCTGTAGGCGGTTCACAATTTTTTGCGTAAACTCGCGTGCTTCGCGTTTAGTGGGATTTGGGCTCAAGACCTCACCCTCACGCATAGCCTCCTCTACCACTCCACACATCACTCACTTGTGTCTATATTAGAGTTTAGGAAAAAGTCTATAAAACCCCCTGAAGTATTAGAGGTGGAATACTTAAGACCACCACCTACAAAACCGGATGTTTGCAACATTAAAATATCGTGAACGGTCTAATTCAGCCCCTAGGCGGTTTAGCAAGGTGGTTTTGGTCGACGTGGAGGCCAGCTTGGCTGCCCCGGCAACGGTGGCTAAGAGCCCCACCTGTCAGGTGGCTCTCGGGCTGAAATACGCCTCCCACCCTTCCCCTTTCCGTCTCTCCCCATTCTCTGCCCGCGCTGAGTGAGTCGCCCTCGCTCTCGCTCTCGCAAGCCGGTGAGGTTAGGGTTTGCCGCCGAGGTCAGGGGAGGTCATCGGAGGTGCTACGGCGGTATACCAGCAGCGTATCCGGGCGTAGCCATGGCGGAATCAAGCAGGCTGTCATCTCAGGGCTCAGGTTCAAGCGGGCTTGGTGGCGGCACCAACGTTGAGGTAAGAGGCTCGCCGGTGCTGTACCGCATTGGCCCTTTCGATTACCTCCCCCCTGTGTTTTGCAAGTGCAACATGAAGGGGCCGAGGTGGATTTCTTGGAGTGTGGATAACCCCGGCCGTAGGTATTACAGGTGCAAGATGGCAAATGTAAGTCAAGTTTGTATTTGGTGAATTAGAATTGCTGATCGTGGTGTTGATGATGAATGGTTTGCCATGTGTTTGCAGACAGCACAGGACTGCCATTTTTTTGAGTGGTTGGATCCACCCACTACAGCTTGGATAAAGGAGCTACTGTTGGACCTAAAGAGTGTTGTGGACAAGTTGAAGAGTGAAAGGGGACAACCTGTTGTTGATGAAGGCAGGGAACAACATTATCAGGAGTTAGAGCAGCTGAACCATTCCTTGCAAAGGCAACTGATGAACATGGAAGCACACTTGGAAGCCAAGGAAATGGATTTGCTGGACAAAGATGAGGAGCTTTTGCAGAAAGATGAGCAGTTGGTACAAAAAGATCAAGGATTGCAAGGCAAACTGAAGGAGTTGGAGGAATTGCAATTGAAGATGAAGCGAAGGACTAAGGGATTCAGTAGTGTCTGTGGGTCCATTTGTGTATTTGTAGTGGGCATGCTATTTGCCATGTTGTTCAATGGTAGAGCAAACTAAGATGCTTGCTCTGTCTTTTGAATGTAAGATAACTAAGTTTATGTTTAACGTGAATTGCAAACTTTGTTTGGTATGTCAGAAATGCAGAATGTGTGTGTACTCAGTTTCAAGATGACACTGAATAAGATAGATAGATAGATAGTTGGGTATATTACATAACTTAGCATGTTTGTGACCGTACTTCTACTGTCACCTTTGTGACCACCACTCATCCTGAGTATTTTACAGACAAAAGTTCACAGATGATCGAGTAGTTCACAGATGACATGGCACAAGTTGCCTTACATAAGTATGTTTTAGTACAGACAAAAGTCTTGGATGGCAGAGCTGAAAACAAAAGCATATGTTCTCAGTAGTTTTCTCCAAACAAGAGGTTAGCCAATCTCCTCTGTCTTGGTTGCCTTCCTATTGCCTGGCCTCCACTTGGTTGGCTTCCAGTGGGCTGAGAAGCACTTGCTTGCCTTGCCCTTCCTTGTCTTGGAGGTTGCCTGAAAGTAGGTTGGCTTGCAGAGGACTGAGTAGCACCTGGTTGGCTTCCAGTGGGCTGAGAAGCACTTGCTTGCCTTGCCCTGCCTTGTCTTGGAGCTTGCCTGCCAGCTACCTTAGGCTACCGAAGAGCAGAGCAAAAATGATTATAAAATAATGACAGCAATACAAAACAAATTGTTGCATGGTCAGAAAACAAAGGTTTTTTTGTACCTTTTTGGCTTTACCAGAACTTGCAGCACCACTTGTCTCTGCCATCTTCCTCTTCTTGTTTTTATCTCTTTTGATGTGTGCATTGTGCTTGTTGGCAGCTTCTGGATTTTTGGGACACCTCCTTGAGTTGTGATCTTGTTTACCACAAAGTCTGCAAGTCATCTTAGTCCCTACCTTGCTGAGCTTTGTTCCTTTGGGTTCTTCCCCCTGCTCCCTCCTCCTTTGAGTTTTGGGCCTACCAGGCATCTTGACAAAGGCTGGTGGTAGTGGCCTTGGCATGTCTGAAGTGGGCCAATTCTCTGGGCCTTGCACTGGCTGTAACACATGTTGGTATGTCATCATGTATGCTTCCTTGCTGTAGCATGGTGCAATGAAGTCATCAAGCTTCAATGAGGCTTTGTAGATGCAGCTTATGGCATGACAGCATGGAAGCCCTGACAGCTGCCAATACCTACAAGTACACTCTTTGTTCTGCAGGTTGACTATGTATTTTCTGTCCTCCCTTTCTTGCACTTCGAAACCATCTTCTCCATTCCACAAGACATAACACCTGCCAGACCATTCAATGTTCATCTTCAGTTTCTTGAACACATTGGGGCAAATTGTTCCAGTCCAGTTTGCTGCTCTTGCCCTATTTTCTTGAATTCTAACCATGAGCTTCTTCCTTATATGTTCACACATAGAGATCACTGGATAGAACCTTGCCTCCATTATGCTGTTGTTGAAGCTCTCACAAATGTTGTTGTCCACTGAGTCACAATTAGATCCTATCCTAAAAAAGGCCCTGCTCCAGTGTTCTGGTGATGTTTTCATCATGTCCTGGGCACCTTCTGGTGTCTCTTGAGCAAGATATGCTCTGTACATGTTGAAGAGTGTTCTGCTAGAAGCCTTTGCACACCTCCACCACTTCTTCTGTAATTTTTTGTCTGTGTACTTCTTCCTCCAGTTTGCATAAATGTGTCTTGCACACATTCTGTGCTCAGCATTAGGTACTAATTCCTGCACTGCTTTCAATAGCCCCTTCTGCTGGTCTGAGATGAGCACCCACTCCTCACCTCCATTACAAATGTTGAGGTCTTTCTGTAGCAATGAGAGGAACCAATACCAAGTGTCATAATTCTCAATTGGCACTGCTGCCCATGCCACTGGATACATCTGATTGTTGGCATCCCTCCCAATAGCACATAGCAAGTTACCATTGTTTGCACCTTTGAACCAGCAACCATCTAATCCAATTACCTTCCTACATCCTGCCAGGAAACCTTTCCTCAACCCATCAAAACAGACATAGAATCTCTCAAACACTTGCTTGTCCTCAATATCTGGGTCTAGGCATACAACAACTGTGCTACCAGGATTGGAACTCAAAAGCTCTAGTTGGTAGTCATAGACTCTGCTGTACTCCCCTTTCATGGCATCTAGAGCTTTCTGAAGCACTAAAGATTTTTCTCTCTTGCACTTGGAAATTGACACATCTGCAAACAAGTCCTTGAGCACTGCAGCCTTGATGAGACCAACCTTCCAAGTAGGATTATCCCTGATCTGCTGATAGTAGTGCTTTGCAATGAGAGTAGAAGTGACTAACTTGTTCTCTCTTGTAGGAGGGAAAGTATGAACATCATGAAAAGTCACTACCTTAAACCATTTTGATCTTGTAGTGATAGACCCATAGATTAACCACTGGCATCCTTTCCAGTCACAAATAGCCCTCACCTTGGTCTTCTCAGAAGTGACAAATTTGATAGATCTGTGAGTCTTCAGTCCATACTTCACCACAGCCTTCTTGAACTGCCTGCTGCATCTGAATGCCATCCCAAGAGAGAAAACAGGGACCTCTGCTTTGCTATCAAACCTGTTCTCTAAGCTCTTCCACCTTTCAGTTTCACCATCACTGTTTTCCTCATAAGAGAACTCCTCACTGGAATCAAGACAAGGACTACCAGGATCATCCAAATTGGGAACTTCATCAAATAACTCTTCTGCTGCAATATTTCCAACTTGAATGCCATGAATACCTATCTTCTTAGCTCTGATATTTCTCTTAATCTGCCTAGCATAATGTCTCAATTCAATTGCCTCTTCATCATCTGCAGAGCTATCCTCATCTGGTGGTTGCTTGTAGTCTTCATCTGATTCATCATCATCATCTGCAGAGCTATCCTCTACTTCTTCTCCTTCTTCATCTTCATCTTCATCTTCATCTTCATCTTCATCTGCTTCCTCTAACAGGCCTTTGCCTTTGTCTGATGGCTTTGCAGGAGACTGGTAGAATGCCATGTATGATTTGTAGTCCTTATCCTGCATGTTCGGGCTACCAAGGTCATGAGCACAAACATCTTGATCAGCTGGGTCATCTCCTCCCTGAGCATCATCACCAAACCATATATCCTGATCGTCTGCATTTATCTCCATACCCACCTCCTCAACATACATGTCAACACAACTACCATCACTGTGACAAGAAGCCATGACCTGACATGACTCATCATCCAACAACAACACAAGGCCATTATTTAACTGCAGCCCAGGCTTCAACCAATACAGTCTCAAAACACTTGCTGGATTATAGTGATCAGCTAGGTGGCCCTTGATCTCAAAAAAGGAAAGCTTGTCCACATCTATCCAAGATTCACCAATGTCTCCACCAATGTAGAACTGGGACCCTCCCACGTTGGCAAAATGACCACCAAAGTGAAATCTTATGCACATTCGATCGAAATTATCCATCCTGCCAACGACATGCATACTCACTCAAAACAAAATATCTCAAAAATCAAATTTTTACAAACCCTACCTAAATATCGACAGTAACAAATGTGTAAACCACATCACATCTTCTTCCCCCATGGTATACCACAACGCCAAAACCACCCCTATGTCGACACTTAACCCTAATCAATGGTCACAGCGGAAACCCCAACTCCCAACCAAACCACTGCTTCGCAATCTCACACAACGCAATTCAAAACTCCAAATCCGGGCTAGGAGAAGCGATTGCTAACCTGGTTGACGTGCAGATCTCCAATCACCGTGGCATCCTCCCGATCATCGCCGCGTCACCCGCCGCCGAGGGAGACGAACCGTCGGAGAGAGCGAGGGCGACTCACTCAGCGCGGGCAGAGAATGGGGAGAGACGGAAAGGGGAAGGGTGGGAGGCGTATTTCAGCCCGAGAGCCACCTGACAGGTGGGGCTCTTAGCCACCGTGGCCGGGGCAGCCAAGCTGGCCTCCACGTCGACCAAAACCACCTTGCTAAACCGCCTAGGGGCTGAATTAGACCGTTCACGATATTTTAATGTTGCAAACATCCGGTTTTGTAGGTGGTGGTCTTAAGTATTCCACCTCTAATACTTCAGGGGGTTTTATAGACTTTTTCCTTAGAGTTTAGTTCCCCACATATTATTCTAAACCGAGCATATATTGATTATTTGAGGCCCTAAACGGATTCAAATAAAAAAGTTGTCAAATACAAAATTTGATAACTTTTCAAGGTCTACAACTTTTATATTGGCAGTTTCTCTATCCGAGGTCATTTACAAAATTTGAATTTCAAATTTATGAGATTCAAACATAGTTTTCGATGACATGATGATCTCAAATAAAAAATTTTCAACTACAAAGTTTCATAACTTTTCAAGATCTACAATTTTCATTTTAGAAGTTTTTTTAAACGAGGTCATTTGAAAACCAACTGTAAAAATCAATTTTTACTGGCGGTTTTCCTAACAAAACCACATGTTGAAATACATGATTTTTATAGGCGGGTTTTTAAGGAAAGCCGCCTGTGAAAATCATATTTCTACATGAGGTTTTCTTAAAGAACCGCCAATAGAAATCATGTATCTCTACAGGTGGTTTTGTTGTAAAAAATAATTTTTACAGGCGATTTTTTAGTCGGATCCGCTGATTTTTTGTCACAGACGTTTTTTAATTGAAACCCCCTATAAAAAATATTCACCGCTAGCATAGAGCGGTTATGTACCAGTGCTTAGAACATCCTTTGAAATCTGAGTCTTCACTTCATCTGCAAATGGTCGCCAAAAATGGTGGGAGGAGCCATGACTGAAGAAGTTGAGTGAGTGAAGAAGAAGAAGACGAGGGAAATTGGATTTTCTTCTAGCCATTACCACTACCGGACTAAATGGACAACCGACATTGATATCTGTTTTTACTGTCGGATCACAGCACTTGCCATTTAGTGTCTGAACAAACCAGCGGTGAAACTTTTGAACACCGTTAGCTTGGTGGACAATGCGTTGTTTCAAATCGTTGCGATTTCCACTGCCAGATCATTAGCTTGTTTCACCACCGGTTATAGCGGATGGTCCGTCCTTCTATGTTCAAACCAGCAGCGGAACTTATTATATTTATCGGTTGTATTGGATGATTAACTAGCGGTGCTAAGTGTTGCACCGCTAGTTCGACGTATAATGCTGTGGCGAAGACTGGCACTGTGTTCACCATCGGATCATACGCTAAACCAGCGCTGAAAACATTTATCACTGCCGGTAAGTCATCCTTCTATGTGCCGGCAAGTCATCCTTCTACGAGCCCCTCGGTCCATGAACCAGTTGTGATATGTATTACTGTCGGTTCCCACAAAATCGACATTGAAGGTTCAAACTTTCTTTAGTATGTAGTATCGTTAAATAAAACCGAACCTATGATTTACTGATTCCTCATAGTGGTGAACCAGCTCAAAAATGGAGGTAGGGCGAACTTTCACCACAAAAATTAGATGCGTATCAGGAACAAAGTTGTAGAACAACAAATAAGAATTCTTTTAAAAGAGAATTTGATAATAATACATGTTTCAATTAAAAAAGATAATACAAAACTTATCAATCTAAAAAACAAATCAATTAGTGAATGACATTAATCATAAAACCTTGGTGAACAATATAAGGCATCTGACGTACGAATCACACTAGGAACATTGAAACGTAGATGCAACCAGAGAAGGACTTTAGCCTCTTAGTTTCTGTTGGTGCACCACGCTTGGGCACAGGAAATCTATTTCCACAAAATGGACATTTTAGAGTGTGTCAGTGTGGTGATCGTTTACTCCGTCCCAAAAATTGCAAGATCACTTTTTTTTGAGAACCAAAAAATTGCAAGATCACTTGACAACAAAACCTACCGGCCTGCCCCAGTGGCCTAATTCCCTGCCTAGATGGCCCACGCGGGTCAGTAAGGACGGTCCAGTACGCCATAGAGGCCCAGTTCCGTCCGTCTTCCCTTTCCTCCCCGCCGCTCCGTCTTCAACCTCGAACTCGAACGCTCGGCAGTCTGCACTCCGGTCTCCGAATGCCAGGCTCCTGCTCCGCCGGAGGGGCCGCCCTACCTCGCCCTATGGTAGGTCCTCGTTTGGGCAGGAAGTATTTTTTTGTGGGGGACACAAAGTAGAAATCAAATTTGCCAACCCATTCCAAGGAACCTTTAGTGCATTGAAGTCATGCGTCTGTCCAAATAAAAGAAGTTGGAGTGAGTATCGAGTAGGAGTGCTGCAAAGTTGCATCACCAACAAGTCACCAACCTACCAGCTCCACCGCTTGGGCTCCCCGCCTCGCCGAACCCAGGTGTTCGACCATGTCCTCGCCGGCATTATCAACGACCTCTAGCCATGTCCCACGAGGCGCGCCGCATGTCGTCCTCTTCCCAAGCGCCGGCATGGGCCACCTGGTCCCGTTCACCCGCCTCGCCGTCGCGCTTTCCGCCGGCCACGGCTGCGACATCTCCCTCGTCACGGCGATGCCCACAGTTTCGTCCGCGGAGTCCCGCCACATCGCGGCGCTCTGCGCTGCCTTCCCCGCCATCCGGCAGCTGGACCTGGACCTCCGCCTTGCCCCGTTCGACGCGTCGTCCGAGTTCCCGGGCGCCGATCCGTTCTACGTCCGCTACGAGGCGCTGCGCCGCGCCGCGCCCGTGCTCCTCGGCCCGCTCCTCGCCGGCGCAGGCGCGTCGGCTCTCGTCGCGGACATCGCGCTGGCCTCCGTCGCCATACCCGTGGCAAGGGAGCTCCACGTCCCGTGCTTCGTCTTCTTCACCGCGTCGGCCACGATGTTCTCGCTCAAAGCCTACTTCCCGACCTACCTCGATGCCGTCGGCGCCGGACATGGTGTTGGCGACGTTGACGTGCCCGGCGTGTACCGGATCCCAAGTTCGTCCGTTCCACAGGCGCTGCATGATCCCGACAACATCTTCACCCGGCAGTTCGTCGCGAACGGACGGGCGCTCGTGACAGCCGACGGCCTCCTGGTCAACGCCTTCCACGCCATGGAGCCGGAGGCCGTCGAGGCTCTGCGGGGTGGCTCCGTGGTCCCAGGTCTCCCGCCGGTGTTCGCCGTCGGGCCGCTGATGCCGGTGAGCGAACTTCGGGAGACAGGGGAGGCAGAGCAAGAACAGGGGAATTGTTACAGGGAGTGGCTGGACGAGCAGCCGCCGCGGTCTGTGGTGTATGTCAGCTTCGGCAGCCGCAAGGCTCTCCCCAAGGACCAGATGAACGAGCTCGCCGCCGGGCTAGAAGCGTGCGGCCACCGCTTCTTGTGGGTTGTCAAGGGCGCCGTCGTGGACAGGGACGACGCGGGCGAGCTCAGCGACCTGCTCGGCGAGGGCTTCCTGCGGCGCGTGCAAGGCCAAGGCCGGGGCCTGGTGACCAAGTCGTGGGTGGAGCAAGAGGAGGTGCTCAGGCACCCGGCCGTGGCGCTGTTCGTCAGCCACTGCGGCTGGAACTCGGTGACGGAGGCAGCGAGCGGCGGCGTGCCGGTGCTGGCGTGGCCGAGGTTCGCGGACCAGCGGGTGAACGCCCGCGTGGTGGCCCGCGCCGGGCTCGGCGTGTGGGCCGAGCAGTGGAGCTGGGAGGGGGAGGAGGCGGTGGTGAGAGCGGAGGAGATCGCGGAGCTGGTGATGGAGGCGATGGGAGACGACGCCATGGCAGAGAAAGCGGCCAACGTCCGCGAGGCGGCCTCAAGAGCCGTGGCGGACGGCGGCACGAGTTACCAAAGCCTGGCGGCGTTCGTGCGTCGTTGCACGGCGTGAAAGAAGTTTTCTGAGGTCTGTTTGGAACCTACCTCCAGATGACATTATACATCTGCATCCAAACAAGCCTTAATTAAAAGATTATAATAATTTATGTCTATATTTTTTATATTTATATTTTTTTTTTAAAAAAAAAAAACAAGATTTACAAAGTGCAACGCTATCTTTTAATTTCTTCAAAGATTAGATCAGCAAAAAGTCTCAAAATTACTAAAAAAACAAAATTTCTGCCACTAATTTGTCATCCAACCTAATCACCTATTCTGTCTCGGTCACCCTGCTCGTGAAATCTCATCTGCCACTAATTTTTTTTCTTCCCGTTGAGACGTTCTCGTCCGTGTCCTTTGTCTTATGATGACGTCCTTTTTTTTTTCAGCAGAGACGTTCACTTCCACGTCCTTTATCGATTGCATTTTTTTCTTTTTCCGCTTCGGCTTTCCCACGTTTAGTCGTTCGACCTTTTTTTTTCCTTTTTTGTCTCCTGATTTTTCTTATATATAGTAAATACAAAATAATAAATATAGTATTATCCATCTTCTCCAGAAATATGTCTCCCCATCACTCTGATCAATTTGATAGAAACGTTATTAAGAGAGGGTACAATTTGCCTTTGCATTACCAGCAAAGTAGGAAGAACAGAGAACACATACTTCTTCTGCCAAATATGCCATTAACATGTGCTGGGTTTTATTACACAGGGTATGTTGTGAAGGCTTCACAACTGCAACAGTGCAACGTTGTAATTATATGTATTAATTGAAATGCAAGAAATTTAAGTGTTAAGTTGGTGTTTATATTATATATAAATAAAGAAAGTTACTAATACTTAATTAATAAACTCGCAATATACCTGGTCGTTGTGCCAATACCAACATGTATATCATTCTCGTATGCATCTAGTGGGATATCTTGTCTAATATAATTGGCGTATTTTGGTCCATGTCCATCTCTGAGTGATTAGTACCTGGATATATTTTTATTAATTGTACAAAGTTGGTTTTTATTATGTAAAAATAAAGAAAGTTACTAAATATTTAATCAATAAACTTGAAGTATACCCGTCTTTGTGGTCGTTGTGCCAATACCAACATGGCTATGGTTTCCATGTGCATCTTGTGGGATATATGTTCCTTGTCTAATATAATTAGCATGTTTTTTTGTCTATCTTGGAGTGATTAGTACCTATATATATTTTTGTGAGTTGTATAAAGGTTGGTTTCACTATAGAATAAAGAAAGTTACTAATACTTAATTAATAAACTCAAAGTATATATGTCTCTGTGGTTGCTATGCCAATGCCAATATGACTATCTTGGAGTGATTAGTACCTGCATAGTATATTATCTATGCTAACGCTACGGCGACATCGAAATAACACACATTAAACCGCTGTAGTGGACATGCACAACGCAACTCACATGTGGATAAATATTTGTAAGAAAATATGTTTGCCAATCAATAGGAAATTTGGTTGCCAATTGACAAGATCTAAACTTGGTAAGAAAATATTTCGTTTACATGTTTGGTATCATATTTCTTCTTTTTTCATTTGGTTAACACAAATGATAAGCTGGCTACACACATGTATACCTTTAAAGCAAGGCTCAATGCACTGTTGTCCTCAAGCTCAAAATACAACTGAAAAGAGAAGCGTCAACATACTTATTTGATGAAAGTACACAATATATTAAGTAATTGGTTCAATTCCTAGACGACTTGCATTACTCTTAAAAAAAGTCAATGTATCCTTTTTGTGGTTCTTTTTTCTAGCACAACTTTCAGTGATTCTATCAACTCATCTATTCCTTTTCTCTTTTCGTTTCCTTACTGTGGAGTGCTGAAATTTTAAGAGATATTAAATATTAGTAATTTAAAGTAAAACTGAAGTAAAAAAAAAGGCCAATATGTCGGTACAATAGTATATGCCGCCTGAAGAATTACAAACAATATAACAGCTCAGAGACTGAAATTTAGAACATGATCTGGTGGAAGACCTGCAAAAAAAAAATTATTCTCTTAGCCTCTTAGGTGCATCGTACGTGCAGGTTCATTATCTTCCTTCAAGGTTCTCTTGTTATAATTTAACATATAGAAAATGTGTTTTTAATAATATACTAAATTTTTAAATATTGCATGGGGAAAAATATATTTAGAAGGCAACAAGGTCAGACCATGATCAAGGAATGTGGCCAACTTATTTCTTTTGCAAGAGGGCAAAGTCAAGTGATACAAGGCCTTAATTCTCCCACCTTTACGTCAGTGATGATTCCAAACTCTTTTGTTTATCTAAGAATTGAATCAGAGATCGACTTCCTAGGTTTCAGCTCTCCCACCTGAATATTGTAAGCATATAAAATTTTGCAATTATGTCAATATCAACTGCAGAAGTTGACTAAACAAGCAACTGATATGTATTTTCAATACCTTCGGTAATGTCACATGCAGCAACAGCAAGTTCTGCAAGAATCCATAAGACAAAATTTGATACCTTTGGGTTATTCAGCCCTGCAATAACAATTTGATCAACATGACAGTTGACAACATGTATGCTTTTGAAAAGAGGAGTACCAGATCCATTCAAGGCAGGGATGAGTATTGACTTGGGACAGTCATATCACTCACAACCAAAAAGTCTGAATCCTCTGTTCTGCAAACTAAGGCCGCAAGGGGGCAATTTAGCAGAATTGCACAATACATTCTCAGGCCATGTCGTGTGCATCTGCAAACTGGTCAAGAAATATAGTCGCAGCATACTATCCTACCTGGCCCTTAAGCAAACCAATGAACTGCGGGCTCAACTAGATTGCAGGAGATGAGTTGCAGGGGGCTGACAGCACCATCGTGTCCACGGCCACTGCTGTGGTGGCAACGTCCCCTCCATCATCCCTACTACCACCACCTCAACAACCACTTCTACAAAGACCAAAGACAGAAAGAAAGGCAACCAGTGGGCGCGACTCCGATGAGCAGATGATTACCGTGCACTATAAGTGAGGAATTTATATTTTTTTGAGGAAACAGGAGGGGCTCCGCCCCTACTGGAATTTAATTAATACTTTTGAAAGAAAAGAAAAGCACAAGATTACAAAAGATGGTATGACACCAGTGGCAAAGCGAAGAAGTGTTTCTAGATCATAGCCATGTATCAGTGAGACCTACAAAAAATGGAAAATAAAAAAAATCACAAGAATCATTAGCATCAAACAAACAGCTGGACAAACTAAGCTTGATATAAAAATAGTCATCACACCACTTTTTGAATCTAGGGTAAAAGCTAGGATCAAAGTTATCACACACTTGTTTCTGAACCTAAAACGAGTCCAATAAAGCACAAATAAGTTGTGCACCAAACATACAACTCAACAAAAGGTCAACGCAACAGCCTTGCACAAGCTGAATTTGGCCAAATTAAATGGATCTTTTTTTATAATAACTGGATCTATATTTATGTTCTGAACAAGTGGACATGAATGTATTAGTGACATATAGAATGGAAGTGCTTGACATCTCTGCTACTCACTGAAGGTGCCCAAGTAGAGATTAAAAAAAAGGATGTTTATATGGGAAAAAAAAACAAACTAAATTAAGTAGTTTGATCCAAATCTAGTGAAATTGCGTATCTAAATATACTCTAGATTCAAGAATTGATTTCAATCCAGCAAATCATGACAATGAAGGTAAAGCAAAGTAATTTCAGCAAAAAGGTAACAACATTGTGGAAAGATTAAATCTATAAGGCCATCCTCAATGGGAGTTTCATGTCACAGTTTCCAACACATCAATATTATTTTGGAAACAGTGCATAGGAGTTTCATGGGGATGAAACTCTCTCTACTTCCATGAAGCTCTTATCATCTCTCTTCATTAATATAGCGCCACATCAGCATATTTAATGTGCATGAAACTCTAATGAAACCCCATTGAGACTGGCCTAATATCTTAGTTGAGCAAGCACAAGCACCAGGCAATCGTTGGAGAGGATGAAGGTGGCGGGGGCTCAGATCTGCGCGGTTCCCCTCTTGCTCCGCCACCCCACCTCCCCATGGAGCTCCGTATCTGTCTCCTGCACGGGCTCCCGCCGGAGCTAGGCGACGGCGGCCACGGCAGAGGGGGACGAGACCCGCAGCTTCGACAAGGTGCCCATAGACACCCCCGGCGCGTACCGCCTGGTGGACCGGGCCACCGACCGCAGCATCATCGTGCGGGGCGGCACCGACGACGGCAACGAGGCCGCCATTCCATCCCCGGCGATGCTCTCCAGGGCCACCAACCGCTGCAGCAGCCAAGGTTACAATTGGTTGGGGAAGATTTAACTTTTTACCATTATATCGTATAACACTTAACGGTTGTCCATATAACTTTACCAGCACAGAGAGAAAAATTATATAAAAATACCACATTTGCTCGCGAGACACGCTACCAACGCACTCTAGGTTGAATCTGAGTAAGCAGCTGGTGGAAAATAACCATGGCTACCCCTAGCGCTCCTCTATTCGTACTCCCAAGTCCCAGTGCTGCATGCACACGCGCTGCAGCCGCCCTTGCTGTTCCCTAGCACATGCCTACCTCTACGACTTCACCGAGTTCATCACTGGCCTGCACCGCAAAGATCGAGGTGCTCCGGAGGCCACCACCAGAGAATCGAAATTTTCCGAGTGTCAAAGGCTTCCCCGAGAGCCAAAAATCGAGCACTCGGGGAACCCAGTCTTCCCCGAGTGTTGCTCTCGGGGAAGAATTGCACTCGGGGAAGAGAGGCTTCCCCGAGTGCCGTAGCCTATCTGGCACTCGGGGAAGAATGACACTCGGAAAAAGTGTTCTTCCCCGAGCGCAACACTCGGGGAAGACAAGCACTCGGAGAAGAAAAGTGTTCCTTGACGTCCTAGGCAAACGGCGCCGTTGGAGCTTGAAATTAAAAAAAATTCTTCTCCGAGCGCCATAAAAAACTCTCGGGGAAGGGCCTCTTCCCCGAGTGCAAAACTCACAGCTCTCGGGGAAGATTATCCCAAAAAAAACTCAGCCCAAATATCAATCCGGCCCAAACCCTATCCACACGCGCCCCTGGCTGACCCTAACCCCCAACCCCCACCGCGACCCCAACCCCCACCGCGCGCCGCGCCCCGGACCCCGACCAGCGCGCCGTCGACCCCGCACGCCGCCCTGGACCGCGACCCCGCGCGCCGCCCTGGACCCCGACCCCACGCGCCGCCGACCCCGCGCGCCTGCCGTACCCCGACCCCACGCGCCGCCGACCCCGCGCGCCATCAACCCCGCGCGCCGCCCCGGCCGGACCTCGACCCCGCGCGACGCCCAGGCCTCGACCGCGTGCCCCAGACCTCGACCGCACGCCGCCCCGGGGGACCCCGACTCCGCGTGCCGCCAGACCTCGACCGCACGCGCGCCGCCCAGACCGCGACCCCGGGCGCCGCTCCAAGAACAAGATCTGCGGCACCAGGGAGTACAAGTGTGACTGCGGCACAATCTTCTCCAGGTAGGATTTCTTTTTTCAAGTGTCAATGCGCCTACATCACAGTCATTGCTGAATTACATCCTTTTTGCACTTGTTTATGGTGGAACACTGCTATACAAAAGGATGTCTGGATGCTGTTTTTTGCACTCAGAGAAATGTTTGAAGGCTACTTGGGTAAATTAGTAAACTGGGTAAATCGAAGCTAATCTTAAATTTTGTTCGTTATAAAAGATACTAATCATGAACTATATTATCGCTTATACTATACTCAACTCATACATTAGAATAAAAATTAACAGACTGAAGTAGTCTCAAAATAAATGATCACCTGTTGAGATGCTATTTTAGGTTTCAGGGCACACGAGAGCAATCTCTTTAGAAGTCTTGTTTGGATCAAAAGTTGAGATTCTATTTTTGGGTTTGAGCACATGCCCAGCCTTTAAATTATTCCCATGGACCAGAAGTTTGTGTGGTACTGTTTCTCTCGTATGATTGATGCATGTACATTTCACGTTCAGTGTATGTGCACTGCTAACCAGGACCAATGGCCAGCTGCTCGTCCAGATGATGAACTGTTTCTTGGGTGATTTGGCTGGTTTTGTTCTCTAGCCGTGCTTTTGTTGTGGAGCCAATCACAACAGCTTGTTCTCTTGATGTTTGTGATTGGTCTTTAGCTTTTGTTCTTGCTTCTGTGAATTAATACTAGCCTGAGTAGTATTCACGTTTGACCATCCTTCCTTTCTGATTAATAGTGATATGTTTCTTCTTTTGTAGAGCAAGACTTATCAGAAGGGACCCAGAGCACCTCAGTGACCCTGGTCGTCTTCGTCGGTGTTGCGGTCGTGCCTGCACTGCATCGCCACGCCACTGCACCGACTCGCCACTGCACCGCTAGCCTGTCTCCACCACCACCGTAGGTATAATTGAGCTCTCTTCCTTATCGTTGTCGTACGTAGATCGGTATAGCCTAGTTAGGTGTCTCCCGTCCAAAACAGATACTGTTTGAGCTATGTTGATCTCTACATAACTATAACCGTATCTGTTTTGGATTGTCCACGTTTTTTTGGACAGCCTGTGGATGCGTAGATGGGTTAGTTTTCATGTTCTGCTCGGATCCAAGATGAAGTTTTGGCACCACCTCCCTATTGTTCTTCGGATACACACTCTCCCTTGTAGGACGTGTATCGGGAGAGCAGCGGGGAGGTGCTGCCAAAATTTCGTCTTGGATTGGAGTAGAGCATGAAAACTAACCTTATCTACGCATCTGCGGGTGGGATTAGGACCTATCCTCACCTATTAGACTATAGACACGCCGTGCAAATTCGATTGATGGTTATATTAGTCCATTATGTGTATATGCTAGAGGATGGATAACCGTGAGTGGATGTACACGGGACGCCCAAGTCAGACTCAAATGACCCGTGAATGGATGGATAAGACCGAGAAATTTTTGGAACTGTTGACACCGTTTCTAGGCCGTGTCTAGGATGGCAGGATAAGGTGGCAGTACGATGTTTACAAAGCGGGTTGCCGATGATGATGGTTGCCGATGAGGGAGAGGTTGAATGTGACTAAGTCCACAGGCAGTAATATGGTGCCGATGGCTAGATAAAAAGGTCTGCCGATGACTATGGCAAAGGG
The DNA here is from genome assembly GCF_000003195.3 of Sorghum bicolor. Lineage (NCBI taxonomy): Eukaryota > Viridiplantae > Streptophyta > Magnoliopsida > Poales > Poaceae > Sorghum > Sorghum bicolor. Next base: position 13,822,847 of record NC_012879.2, on the reverse strand, counting down.
ACTGCCGATGATGCAAAGGAGGAGTCCGGAAGCTGCCAGTTGTCATGTGGAGGAGTTTCGATTTGTCACGAGGGATAGTTTTGTTATTTCCTTAATTATTTGCATTGTTTTGTATACGGATTCCGTGTAATTTGGAATTCGAATTCTAATCGTGACTGGTTGTAGCTCTTTGAGCAGGGTATAAATATAAACCCTAGGGCCTTGTAATAATAAAAATCAAAAAAATCAATCAAACACACGTTTTTACTCATATTCCAGCATCTACTTTTCAACGACTTCGTCACATTTTTTCCTTTTATTACGAGTTCTTAGGAATTCGTCGACTTAAGCTCGGCGTGTTCTCGAGTTCCGCGTGAGTACCTCTTAGCCGTGACATCCGGGCGCATCGCTGTTGTCAGGACTAAAGTATTCGAGTTATCACCTTTGCCGATAGTAAGGTCAAATCGGCTGGCACGCCTTAACGTTTGAATCGGGTATTAGCCCTTTGTGTTTGCAGATCAGTTTTGCATCAACACATCTTTTGGCACGCCCAGTGGGACCAGATTCAAGATCAAGATCAACATGTCAATCTCTGACCTCGATCAAGAGAACATCATCCCCGTGACGGAGGCCAACCTCAAGGATGAGCAGAAGCAAGCTATTGCCCAAGCCATGGAAGAGTTCAAGCAGCAATGCCTGAGGTCTTTCAGCATAAACAGGAGCGGCGAAGTGGTCCAGAAAGATGCACTGCCGGCACCACGGCAGGTCACCTTTGACGCCAATCCTGGCAAGCTTCAAGATATGGTTGACAATGCCATCAATCGAGCGTTGATTAACCAAGCTGGTGTACTGTCTAATACGGTTTTCAATGCCGTGGCAAGAACTTTCAAGGAAGGACAAATCCCACCAGATTATGTGGGCCCCTCCCATCATCAGCCAACGGCACCAGAGGTCACGGCTCCATCGGCTGCCTTGACGAATGCAAGTGCACAATCTGCCATCCCTCCAAGTACATTGGGGACTACTGGTGCACTATCTATGCCGATGGCAACCAACCCACAAATTTCAGTTGGGCAGCATAAACTGACAACAGATATGTTGGCATCGGCAATGTCAGGGTTGACTCTTCCTCCCAACTGGTGGGGATACGGTATGCCTCCAGAGTTGACGCCGGGAACATCACAAATAACTGACACGAGGGGCAAAACTCCTATGACATCGGCACCCCCCAATGCGCCGGTGAACCAGAGTCCTCGGTATACCACAACTACTACTGCGAGGCCTCACACTGGAAATCCTCAAGATTCAATGTTCCAGATGCCCAACGCATCGGCAGAGTCAATGCTGATGCAACAGAGGCCTATGGCCCAGTCGGGGTATGTCAATTCAACGACGGTACCCAATTACCAATCATCGGCAGCACCTATGCCGATGAACGCTAATAATGGATGGCTTGGACAACAAGCCTTTCCACAATCGCCCCAGCAGAGTTACCAGACTACGGGGTTCCAGCAAGGGCAGGTCTATCCCGGGTTCCAAGGTCAGGGGATTCCCAACCAGCCAATGAATTTTGGACAACAACTCGGCGGACAGCCAATCGGTGGACAGCAGCTTGGTGGTCCGCATATTGGAGGACAGGTGATCAATACAATGTTCCGTGCAGATCACGTCCCGAACAGACACGTGGAGGTTCGCCACCAAGTGCCAGATCCGCAGCCGCCTCATCGGCAAGATGCCGATGCATATTGGGCCGATAAGATTGCTGAAGTAATGAGGGAACAATTTAGGATAAAACCCAAAGTCAACACTTATTCTTATCGGACACCGTATCCTCCCGCGTATGATTTGATCCCGCTTCCACATCGGTACAAGGTACCGGATTTTACAAAGTTTTCCGGACAGGACGACACGTCAACCATGGAGCATGTCAACAGGTTCATTATTCAATGTGGAGAGGCTGGTAATAGGGACGAATTGAGGGTTCGTCTATTTTCATCATCATTGTCTGGATCGGCCTTTACTTGGTTCATATCATTACCTCCCAACTCAGTAATTACTTGGGCCGATCTAGAGAAGCAATTCCACAAATACTTCTTCTCGGGGGTTCATGAGAAGAAGATCACCGACTTGGTCAAGTTGAGGCAACGTAATGATGAGTCGGTTGAGGGATTTGAGCAGAGGATACGAGAGGTCAAGAATAAATGCTATAGCCTGGTTCTGGATGATCGGCAGCTAGCCGATTTGGCTTTCCAGGGTTTGTTGCCACATATCAGGGATAAGTATGCCTCTCAGGAGTTCGAAAGTTTAAGTCATTTGGTGCAGAGGATTTCTGATCAAGACATCAAGCCTTTTGAGCCTAAGAGAGCATGGAATAAGAAAGTGTCATTTGTCGATGAAGCAACAAGCTCAGATTCTGATGAAGAACCAGTAATTGGTTTGGCAGAGTGGGTAAAAAACAAGAAGCCGATGTCTTGTCCTTTTGGGCAGAAGGAACCAGAGAAGTTTGCTTTTGACACCGCTAAGGCCGATAGGATATTTGACTTTCTACTTCAGGAAGGTCAGATCAAACTGTCACCTAACCATGTGATCCCATCGGCAGAAGAGTTGAAGAGGATGAGATATTGCAAGTGGCATAATGCAACTTCCCATGACACCAACGAGTGCAAAGTATTCAGACAGCAGCTGCAATCGGCTATAGAGTCAGGGAGAATCAAGTTTGACAGTTCCAAAGCCCAGAAGCCGATGAAGATAGACCAACATCCTTTCCCGACAAACATGTTGGATGCTAAGGGGAAGGCTAAGGTCTTAACATCGGAGACAGCTGAGAAGAGTGCATCGGTAGATCCTCAGCATCAAGTTACTACTGCCGATGCCAGAAGTAAGGGCTTGGTCCAGGAAGGAACTAGCTCAGGAAGGCTTCCTCGATCTGGTATCGTCATAACACATAGAAGGCCTCGAGAAAAATGGCAACAACGGGAAGATCGGTATCGGCACCAGCAGGAAGATTATCGACGGGAAGAAGAAAGACGCCGACAGGAGTGGAATCGGCACAGGAATCATTGGAGTTGTCCATTCTTCATCCATTGTTGGGAGGAAAATATCAAGCTTCCTACTGTCAGAGACTGCCCTGAGTGCAACGGTTATGATCGGTACGATAGGATCGATCGGCATTATCATAATGATGAACGGCGATTTAATAGGCCGATCAGAGGAAGGGTGTCAGTTCATGACCGGCTGGGGGGCAGATTTAGTGGGCACAACAGACTTAGTGACCGTGTCCGGTATTTTCCCAGGAACCAAGAAGAGCTCGAGGAAATGGCTGATGCGCGGGTTCCCGATGAATTCATATTTTGCAGGGATGCTAACACGCATCGTATGGAGTCAAGGGAGAACCGACGCCCGACGGCAAGGCAAAGGCCACTTCCTCCATGGTGCCCTGGAGGATTAACCAAGACACAGAAAAGGAGATTGCAACGTGAAAGGCAAGAAGAGCTAAACAAGGGAGAGAACTCTGGAAGTCGGCAGCCGTCAGACACTAAGAGGGAAGGTCCATCGGCAGGCGTCAACATGGTCTTCATGTTGCCGATGGAGTTTCTTGCACCAGTCAGTGATGATGAGTTGGAATTTTCTGATCAGATAGCTCAGTTGGCTCTGGATCCGATGACGGCTATCTTTGAGAAACTTGCCGATGACGAGAGGCAGCATCTTAAAGCTCTGTTCCTCAAAGGAAGGGTTGATGGGCAGCCAATGACCAAGATCCTAGTTGATGGTGGAGCTGCTATTAATATTATGCCGTATGCAGTATATCGGAAGCTTGGGAAAGGGGATCAAGATTTGACCAAGACCGATATGATGCTCAAAGACTTTGAAGGAAACGTGTCTCCAGTCAAGGGGGCGATATGTGCAGAGTTGACCATCGGCAGCAAAACCTTGCCGATAACTTTTTTCGTGATCAGCGGAAAAGGTGCCTACAACTTATTATTGGGAAGAGATTGGATTCATGCCAATTGTTGTATCCCATCTACAATGCATCAGTGCTTGGTTCAGTGGGTAGGTGACAAGATTGAGATTGTCCCAGGAGATTCTTCTTATGTTATCGCATCGGCAGAAGCGGATACTTACGAAAGGACCAGGTGCATTTCAGGAGAAGTTTGGGAGAAAGATTTTCTCAAAGTTGCCGACTATGAGATTCCACTGATCCAAGCAGTCGGTTCTGACGACGGTTTTTAATGGATAGATTCGCCGATGATGGAAAATTAGGCCAGGGATTCACATCGGCCGATGATTTGGTAGAAGTAGATATAGGTAGTGGTGATAAGCCTAGGCCTACTTTTATTAGTGCTAAATTAGATCCTGAGAGTAAGCGACAATTGACTAGTTTGTTAAAGGAATATAAAGATTGCTTTGCTTGGGATTATACAGAGATGCCTGGTTTAGACCGATCAATTGTTGAACATCGGTTACCCATCAAGTCTGGATTTCGGCCACATCAGCAACCAGCCCGCCGATGTAATCCTAACATTCTACCTGATATTAAGGCCGAAATCACTAAACTTATTGAAGCTAAGTTTATTCGGCAGTGTCGGTATGCCGAATGGATTTCCAATGTTGTTCCGGTTTACAAGAAGAACGGGAAGCTTCGGGTGTGCATTGATTTCAGGAATCTCAATAAAGCTACGCCGATGGATGGATACCCAATGCCTGTCGCCGATCTACTGGTTGATGCTGCGGCTGGTCATCGGGTCATCAGCTTCATGGATGGTAATGCCGGTTACAATCAAATATTCATGGCGGAGGAGGATATTCCAAAAACCGCATTCAGGTGTCCTGGTCATGTTGGGCTATTTGAATGGATAGTCATGACTTTTGGGTTGAAGAATGCTGGTGCTACTTATCAAAGGGCTATGAATTTTATATTTCATGAGTTCATCGGCAAGCTCGTAGAGATTTATATTGATGATGTGGTGGTTAAATCTGGAGATTTCTCAAAGCATCTTGCCAATTTACAAAAAGTGTTAGAGTGCACAAGGAAGCATGGATTGAAAATGAATCCCAACAAGTGTGCATTTGGTGTATCGGCAGGGCAGTTTCTTGGTTTCATGGTACATCAGAGGGGTATTGAAATTAGTCGAAGATCTATTGAAGCCATCAATAAAATAGTGGCCCCTACCAACAAAACCGAGCTCCAATCCTTGATCGGCAAAGTAAATTTTATCAGGAGATTTATATCGAATTTGTCTGGTAGGATTCGTGCTTTCAGTCCTGTTCTTAAATTGAAAGCCGATCAAGAGTTTATTTGGGGAGAAGAACAGCAGTTGGCTCTGGATGAAATCAAGAAGTATCTAGTAAATCCTCCAGTTCTAGTTCCACCTCAACAAGGGAAGCCCTTCAGATTGTATTTATCTACCGATGGATCGGTTATCGGTTCAGCTTTAGTTCAAGAATTTGAAGGGAAAGAAAGGGTGATTTATTATTTGAGTAGGAGGTTGATTGATGCTGAAACCAGGTATTCGGCCATTGAGAAACTATGCTTGTGCTTATATTTTTCATGTATCAAGCTGAGACATTACCTGTTATCGGCCGAATGCACTGTTGTTTGCAAAGATGACGTGGTCCGATACATGCTATCTATGCCGATTATGAGTGGTAGGATCGGTAAATGGATTTTAGCGCTGTCGGAGTTCGATTTGCGTTACGAATCGGCTAAGGCAGTCAAAGGGCAGATTATGGCCGATTTTGTGACTCAGCATTGCGGTCTAGTGGAAACCTTAGAAATTGTACCCTGGACGCTCTTCTTTGATGGATCTACCTGTGACCGGGGGGCAGGAATCGGCATTGTATTAGTTTCCCCTAAGGGGAGGAAGTATGAGTTTTCCTTGCCGATTGTTGCCACATCAACAAATAATCAGGCTGAGTATCAAGCTCTGATCAAGGGATTAGAGTTGTTAAGAGAAGTTCGTGCTGATGCTGTTGAAATATTCGGGGATTCTATGTTGGTTATAAATCAATTGGTCGGAAGCTATGAATGCCGAAGTGAAGTTCTCATAACTTATTTCGAGAGAAGTATGCAATTGTTAAAGGAATTCAAGGATTTCCGGTTGGAGCATGTTCCCCGATTGCATAATGAAGACGCTAATCGGTTAGCTCAGCATGCCTCAGGATATCAGCCAATGATTAATGCGACATCGGCAGTCGGTGCCGGTGATTGGAGGAAAGAAATTATTGATTATCTAAAAGATCCATCCAAAAAAGTTGAAAGACGGGTTCAAGCAACCAAGTATGTGCTCCTTGAAGATGAATTGTATTATCGAACTATCGACGGAATTCTTCTCCGATGCTTGGGTGATGATGAAGCTAGAAGTTTGATGGGGGAAATCCATGAAGGAGTGTGTGGAGCGCATCAGTCAGCTTTTAAGATGAAGTGGATGATTCGAAGGAATGGATATTTTTGGCCAACCATACTTGAAGATTGTTTTAAATATTTCAAGGGATGTCAAGGTTGTCAAAAGTTTGGTAATATCCAGAGAGCACCCGCATCGGCTATGAACCCTATAATAAAGCCTTGGCCGTTCCGGGGATGGGCCATCGATCTGATCGGCCAGATTTATCCACCATCTAGCAAAGGGCATAAGTTCATTCTAGTTGCCACTGACTATTTCACTAAGTGGGTTGAAGCTATTCCTTTGAAGAAAGTCACATCAGCCAATATGATTGATTTTGTGAAGGAGCATATTATTTACCGATTTGGGATTCCCCAAACGATTACTACCGATCAGGGCACCATGTTCACATTGGGGGAGTTCGATGAATTCGCAATCGGTATGGGAATTAAAGTGTTGAATTCTTCTCCTTATTATGCTCAAGCCAATGGGCAGGCCGAAGCGTCTAACAAAGGAATTATCAAGCTTATTAAACGAAAGATTGAAGAAAATCCTAAGCGGTGGCATACATTATTAAATGAAGCATTGTGGTCTTATCGGATGGCTTGTCATGGATCGACCAAGGTATCACCCTATCAATTGGTGTATGGACATGATGCAGTGTTGCCTTGGGAAATTAAGGCTGGATCTAGGCGATTATCTTTTCAAGATCAATTAACTTCTGATGGTTATGCCACTTTGATGACCGATGAATTGGACGATCTAGCAGGGCATCGGTTAAAAGCTTTAATGAGTATAGAAGAAAATAAGAAGAGAGTTGCTAGATGGTATGATAAGAAAGTGAAGGCTAAAGAGTTTGCCGATGGGGATTTGGTATGGAAATTAATTTTACCAATTGGGACCAAAAGTTCGAAGTTTGGAAAGTGGTCTCCTAATTGGGAGGGGCCTTATCGGATAAGTCGATCGGCTCCTGGTAATGCCTACATTCTAGAAACCCTCGAAGGAATTGAATTTCCCAGAGCATTAAACGGCAAATATTTAAAGAAGTACTACCCCAGTATATGGGTCGATGCATAGAAGTTTAGGTGCCGATAACACTCCTATCGGCTGGATCCAAATGCTTGGGGACAAGACTTGGTGTCTCAAAAGTTTAGGCGCCGATAACAGTCCTATCGGCTAGACTAAAAGCTGAGGAAGCAGGAAAGCGCAGATACAATGCCGATGGAAACTCTATGTGTTAAGCAGCGCCTGGATTGCCGATATAGCGCGTAGCCGGATTTGGTTGGCTGCTTCTATCTCCTTAATGTCATCATCGGCAGAACCTTCTATCGGCTTCAGCTTCTTCTTCAGTTGAAGTGCCTTGCGACCATGAACGTTTCGCTCGTGCTCAAGAAGCCTGATGGTCTCTGGCAATTGGCTCTCTTCCTGTTGGGCTTGGGATAAGGCGTTCTCCACTTCCTTGAGTTCCGCCAACAGGGATTCTCTTCTTGCCGATAGATCGGATATCTTCTGCTTCAGCGCATCTCCTGAAGATCTCAGGATACCGATGTTCTTGTGCTTCTCATCGGTCAGGAGTTTCTCTTTCCTCATTTCATCGGAGAGTTGAGTCTGAGCGGCTCTATCGGCAAGACGCCGAGAAGCTCTCTGGTACTGCAGCTGGCGACTCTCCAGATGAGCGGCTTGGAACAGGATTTCTTCGACGTCGGCTGGGATTTGGCCTCTGAGAGTTCTGAACAGGGTCTTGGTAGGGTCGGAGTCATCGACCAAATGCGCTGTATCCTGGTGGAGGAGAACTGACAATTCTTCCAGCCTGGCCCTGATCTCTGCCGATGTAATGCCAACTGTCTGAGAAGAGCTTGCTTCTTCGCCTTCTTCTTCAGAGAGATCGATGGCGAAGGAAAACAGGCTATCGGGAGAATCTTGTTCCTGGGAGGGAAAGCAAGGTTAGCTCATATTCGGAGAATCGGCAAATAATGCTGGCGGTAAACAGTGACTTACTTGCTTCAAGGCGATCTCTTGCCTTGGACTGGGAGGTGCTGACGGAGCTGCGGGCTGATCGGCCAAAGATGCCGATGGAACTACAGGTTGATCGGCTAAGGTTGCCGGTGGGACGATATCGACTGAAAGAAGACAGGAAGGGTTATGAGACTAAATGATAATAAGTTCATCGGCAACGGTATTGTTAAAGTATGTTACCTGGAGGAGGAACAACGGTTGTCTGAATCGGGAAAACCGCCGATGATATAATTGGACCCACCGGACCAGTTGTTTGTTCACCCACATCAACTGATGTACCTTCTGTTTGAGGCTCTTCCTGCTGGGATTCTTCCATCTGTGGTGCTTCCTGCATTGGTTGGGGAGATGGTGCTTGCTGTGTCTGGACTTCTGGAGAAGAAGGAGAAGACTCCACTGGGATTGGAGATACCGGAGGAAGAGGGGGAGTTGCCACTTTTTGGCGTTTCGTTTCGGCCCTGGTGCTCTTGACACCCTTCCTCTTTGGCTGGCTGGACTGGGTGGCATCGGCACCTTGACGTGTGACCTTTGCCGATGCACTGGTTTGCTGCAATAACGAACAAGGGTTTATAAGTATAAATAAAGCCGATATAAAGATAGTCAGTGTAAAAGATAAGGATTTGACAAATTGCCTTGAAAGCCCGTGCCAGAGTGGGAGCAGCTACCGTTGGTGATGTCTGGGTTCTCCTGGTCGTAACTTTCCTGAGGCGCACACCCCGATGCACGATGGAAGCCAGAGTGGGAGCATTGTGGCCGATTGAGGAAATCGGGCCTGATGGAAACAAGTCGATCGGCTTGCCACTCCTGCTAACCGATGAGGGGATGTTATCAACCTGCAAAAGGAATACAAGGGTAAGCTACTGATGGAAATAATGTTGAAAAAATGAAACATCGGTTGGAGATACTTACAGTGTCATCGGGAATTTCGTATTCGGGGTCGATCATGCCGCGGTATGAAAGGGCCGATCTGCAGAATAGATGCTCTTTCCATTCTGCCCACCATAACTTGTATGCCTGAGTGATAAAAGGAGCCGGAACCCATTCTGATAGATCTACATCTGTATCGGCGTTTGGTGGTAGTTGGGCTACTCGACTCCACTCAAGAAAGTTATTGATAGTTTCTCTGGGTTTTATCACATCGGCATAAGGAAGTGCGATTGGCAACTGGCCGAAAGCTAACTGGCGAGCTAATGCCGATGGATTGTAAAATTCATAAGTCTGGGGAGAAGTTTTTGTGCTACCGAAGAAATTCACTGGAATGGCTCTGGGAGTCACAATTGCCATCATCGCCTCATTGTCCCTGTCGAGAGCTTCATCGAATGGATTGAAGGTCAGAGGGAGCATGCTATCTGGGTCATCATAAGCCAACCATGGTCGTTCATCTCTGGCCAAACCCTCATACAGAGTCTCGAAGAATCGGCCGATCTGATCCGGATTACTCCCTGAACCAGGTAGGACTATGACGGCTTCGCCAAAGTTCAAGGGGGCACGCGTTGCCGATTCCTCTTCACCCAACACATGATTTTCGGCTATATCTCTTGGGAAGTGCTGTGAGAACAAGTTGAAATCAAGGCGCTTATGCAGGTGCAGATTGAGCCACATATTAATAAACCACCAGGGGCCTCCCAAGTTGCCGATGGATTGGCCAAGCAGGAGTTTCTGGGCTACCTGATGGAGAAGGTGGTAAACAACACCAAGCAAGTATCGGCCGAGAGGAAATTGGCCACCGTTAGCCAGTCTCTCTGCTGCCGATAGATAGACGGAAGTCGGTCCTGCCGATCGACCACAGAATACAAACTTGTCCAGCCACATGTTCAGAAAGGTGGTTTGCTCCTTTATGGTGATAGGCCCTCTCCCGCGGTACATCTGAATGTACCCTGACCAACCGCCGATAGCGCGAGTCTCCACTTTAGCACTGGGGGCAGTATCAAAAAAGTGGGTGCTATCGGCAGAAGATATATCTAGACCAGTGAGCATGGCTACATCGGCAAGGGTAGGAGAAGCAGGGCCGTGGCCAAAAACAAAGGCATTGAGGGTGTCTGACCAAAAGTAGGACGCAGCTATCAGCAGTGACTCGTTCCTGTGCATATCGGCAATGGATAGCCTAATGCATTGGACTAGCTTCCTTTCGCCCCACTGGACTTCATAAGAATTGCTGACCCTCAAGAACCAGTCTTTCCACCCTACGGTAGGGCTGGGCCAAGAGCGAAAAGTGTCTTTCCACAGATCTAAAGAAAAGTTTTCGGCTCTAAAGGGGATTCTATTGGTTTCTGCGTTGATAAGGTTGGTTGGATCTGAATCCCCTAGAGGGCCGAGACATTGAAGGTGTGGTTGATCGGTGGGGATGACAATTTTATTGGACAACTCCTAGTGATTTTGGGGGAATAAAAATACAAAGAAAAAGGAAAAGGAGAATATTCAGTAAGATGAATCGCGGATGAACAGGAATAAAAATACAGAAGATGAGATGGAGATCTGACATCAGGGACGACGAAGCCAATGGCTATCTTGTCGTGAAGAGGACGTTGGAGGGCACCGGAGTTGATGAAGAGGAGTGCTTGTCGGAGGTCTTGAAGGTTGTAAATGGCGCCACCGCTGGAAAAGTAAAGTTGGGTAGTAGAATGGTGTGATGGGGGAGGAGTACCCAAGAAGGAACTATTTATAGGACAAAATGGGCAAGGGTAAATCCGACTTATCTCTTTGCGGCATCCGAGAAATCCGAGGGTACTCATGTGGATATGGTAACTGTTCGCACGGTAATCCAGGGATTGTGCAGGTGATTTGACGGGAAGCGGTCATTATCTGAAGATATTTTACTGTGCGAGATCTCCTGGTCGGTCCATCGGCGATATTCTGTAACGGTCATATTGCCGATGGGCGGATAGAGGGGAAGTAACCGTTTGTGCGAATATCCTGGTCAGGACATCGGCAGATCTTTGTAACGGTATTGTTGCCGATGCACGACTGAGAAAATGCCCGTTTAGGAAGTTGGGGATTTCGAGGAATCTGCGGAGGATTAGGATCAGAGTTGTCCAGATTGAGGTTGTCGGTTACCAGATTAGGAGCATTAATTGCGGGAAAAGGCATCATTACTGCAGAGAATTTCGGAGCATTAATAGTTTTATACTCCGAAACTGGGGGGCATGTGTTGACACCGTTTCTAGGCCGTGTCTAGGATGGCAGGATAAGGTGGCAGTACGATGTTTATAAAGCGGGTTGCCGATGATGATGGTTGCCGATGAGGGAGAGGTTGAATGTGACTAAGTCCACAGGCAGTAATATGGTGCCGATGGCTAGATAAAAAGGTCTGCCGATGACTATGGCAAAGGGACTGTCGATGATGCAAAGGAGGAGTCCGGAAGCTGCCAGTTGTCATGTGGAGGAGTTTCGATTTGTCATGAGGGATAGTTTTGTTATTTCCTTAATTATTTGCATCGTTTTGTATACGGATTTCGTGTAATTTGGAATTCGAATTCTAATCGTGTCTGGTTGTAGCTCTTTGAGCAGGGTATAAATATAAACCCTAGGGCCTTGTAATAATAAAAATCAAAAAAATCAATCAAACACACATTTTTACTCATATTCCAGCATCTACTTTTCAACGACTTCGTCACATTTTTTCCTTTTATTACGAGTTCTTAGGAATTCGTCGACTTAAGCTCGGCGTGTTCTCGAGTTCCGCGTGAGTACCTCTTAGCCGTGACATCCGGGCGCATCGCTGTTGTCAGGACTAAAGTATTCGAGTTATCACCTTTGCCGATAGTAAGGTCAAATCGGCTGGCACGCCTTAACGTTTGAATCGGGTATTAGCCCTTTGTGTTTGCAGATCAGTTTTGCATCAACAGGAACATGCATTTAAGGCAGCTAAGGGAGCGATAGACACGTTCTGTCCTTGCAGCCATTGTGAGAACAAAAAAAGAAGAACAAGGGAAATCATGATGAAGGATCTTTGCAAGTATGGATTTATGCCAAACTATACCCGGTGGGTTTGCCATGGTGAACCCTATTGTCCTAGAGAGGAGTCCGTGAGACAACACTTGGAGTCATTTGATGGTGATGGCGGGGTAGCAGGATGGTTAGGTGACTATGAGGATGCGACGTTCGTGGAAAGGCCTACGGAGGACGAGCACGGGGATGAGGAGGAGCCAGAGCCGAGCGCTAAGGCATTCTTGGCCATGTTAGAGTCGGCACAAAAGCTCCTACATGAGAAGACAACAGTTTCTCAACTTGATGCCATTGGGCGTCTACTAGGGTTGAAGTCCCAGCACAACATGACTCGAGTCTGCTTCGATGATATGATGGCAATTATTGGGGGCTTACTTCCGGAGGGTCATCATCTACCGAGCAGCCTGCACGAGTCAACGAGACTCCTTCGGGCACTAAAGATGCCATATGAGCAGATACATTGTTGTCCGAAGGGGTGTGTCCTATTTAGGGAAGAACACAATGATGCAAAGTACTGTCCAAAGTGTAAATCCTCTAGGTATGTAGAGGTAGACAAAGGTGATGGAAAGAAGCAGCAGAATGAGAATATCCCCATGAAAGTCCTAAGACACCTTCCGATCATACCGAGGCTCCAACAACTATTCATGTCCGAGGAGTCCGCAAAACAGATGACATGGCACAAGAATGGCGTTCGATACAATCCTGATAAGATGGTACATCCAGCAGATGGTGAAGCATGGAAAAGTTTTAATGCCAACCATCGTGACAAAGATGAAGAGGCACGTAATGTACGTGTTGCGCTGGCAACGGATGGGTTTAATCCTTATGGAATGATGTCGGCCCCATACACTTGTTGGCCTGTGTTCGCTATCCCCCTCAATCTCCCCCCTGGTGTCCTACTTCAACGGCAAAACATATTCTTGACGTTGATAATTCCTGGACACCCGGGAAACAAAATGGGTGTCTACATGCAGCCTGTTTATGATGAGTTGATCAAGGCTTGGAATGAAGGCGTATTGACTTACGACCGAGCTACAAAGAAGAACTTCAGAATGTATGTTTGGTACCAGTACTCCATGCATGACTTCCTGGCGTATGGGATATTTGCCGACTGGTGTGTCCATGGGAAGTTTCCATGCCCGATATGCAAGACAACTGTACAGTTCATTTGGTTGAAGAATGGTGGCAAGTTCTCGTCGTTCGACAAGCATCGACAGTTCCTCCCTCTTGACCATGCATTCAGAGGAGACATCAAGAACTTCATGAAAGGGGTCACGGTGACCGATCCTATACCTCAAAAGATGACTAGTGCCCAAGTTCATGCTCAGATAGATGCTCTCGTGGTCCCAATGCAGAAAGATAATCCAAAGAAGGGTAAAAGAATGAAAGTTAATCCAAAGAAAGATGAGCCAAACAAAGATCGCTTTGTGGGCTATGGTGTGGAACATATGTGGACTCATAAGTCGGGGTTGGAGAGGCTTCCCTATTTTGATGACCTTCGCCTTCCACACAACATAGATGTAATGCACACTGAGAAGAATGTCGCTGAAGCACTTTGGGCAACACTCATGGACACTCCTGACAAGACAAAGGACAACCCTAAGGCCAGAGTGGACATGGCAACACTATGTGACAGACCAAAGCTACAAATGATGCCTCCAAGAGACGGGAAATCATGGAAAAGACCTAAGGCCGATTACGTCTTGGAAAAGGCGCACAGGAAAGAAGTGATAGAATGGATGCAGACGTTAAGTTTCCCTGATGGGTTCGCAGCGAATCTTAGGAGGGGAGCAAACCCAGATACTGGCCGAGTCTTAGGGATGAAGAGTCATGACTTCCATATATGGATTGAGCGGCTTCTTCCTTCGATGGTTCGAGGCTACGTCCCTGAGCATGTCTGGAAGGTGCTGGCAGACTTGAGCTTTTTCTTCCGCCAGCTTTGTGCCAAGGAGATATCTTTGAAAGTGGTTGAGGAGTTGGAAAAAACAGCACCTGAGTTACTCTGTAAGATGGAGAAGATCCTTCCACCTGGCTTTTTCTTGTCGATGCAGCATTTGATTTTGCACCTCCCGAATGAGGTACGATTGGGGGGGCCCGTGCAGAACCGTTGGTGCTATCCAATCGAGAGATGTCTAAAGACTGTTCGCCAAAAATGTGGAAACAAAGGTAGGATTGAGGCTTCCATAGCAGAGGCATTCATTCGTGAGGAGGTGTCAAACTTCACAACATCATATTATAGTGAGAACCTTCCAAGCGTGCATAATCCACCCTCTCGTTACAACGAGGATGAAAATGAATCGACCCTCAGCCTATTCAAAGGGCAACGCGGGAGATCAAGTGGAGCAGCCACAAAGTTCTTGACCAATGCAGAGTGGCGCAAGATCATGCTCTACGTGTTGACAAACCTTGACGAAGTCGACAAGTATCAGAGGTAAATTCTCGATGAACTTGTTACATACTTCGTAAATTTTCTGCATCCAACCTTGTTGCTTGTTGGTGTAGGGAATTTTTTGATCAATACTGGCATCATTCAAGGCCACCTTCTGACCATGAACGAGAGACCCTTCTTCAACATAGTTCGCCTGATTTCATTACATGGTTCCAAAGAAAGGTACCTTCTGACCAACTTGGCTCGTTCCAAGTTTGGTGTTTCTAGTTGCCTAATTTCTTTTCTCATGCTTGAGCTTGCAGTGCCAAAGGGATTTGACTATAAGTGCTGAATTACGACAAGTGGCTAGAGGCTTTGACTATAAGGTCTCGTCATTTAACGCTTATGATGTGAATGGATATCGCTTTCATACCACAAGCTATGAGAAGAATCGGTCCAATCCAAGGACGACGAATACCGGAGTATTTACGCCTGGAGAAGTTGAGCCAGGCGCTGAGCAAGAGGACTATTATGGCATAGTTGAAGAAATATATGAGCTCCAATACCATGGAGAAAAAGCACCTAAGCCAGTCATATTCAAGTGCCAGTGGTTTGATCCTGCAATATTGAGAAAGTCCCCTAAACTTGGGATAGTCGAAACTAGACAGGACATCTTCTATCAAGGAGAAGATGTATATATTGTGGCTCAACAAGCTAGGCAAGTTTATTATTGTCCATATGCGTGCAAAACTGACCCACGTCTTCAGGGTTGGTATATTGTGCACAAGGTATCACCACATGGTAAATGTCCTCGCCCAAACGATGATGACTACAACTTGAACCCACCCACGCATGACGAGGAGTTCTATCAACAAGACGAGGGGCTACCAGGGATGCTCGAGATAGACTTAACCGGAGAGATTGAAATGGAAGTAGACGAGGAGTGGGTTGTTGACGAGGAAGCTGTAGATGAGGTGCATGATCCGAGAGACTTGAAAATGCTTGAGGGACTACAACTAGACAATGACAGTGATGAGGATGAGGCCGTTGACAATTTGGAGGCTCTTGATAGTGATGACGATAGCTATTGTCGAGATAATCCCGATCATGAAGAATATTAGAAATACATGTAATATGTTATGTAATTACATTTTATTTATTTTGCATCCTTTGCTAAGTACTTCTCATTTATCTATACTAATACTACTTTATTCTTTTTAATTGCAGGTGATGGGGCCCACTAGGAGGTGTCGCTCGGCTTACTCGAGACCGAGGGACACGCCAGCGGTTGAGGAGACGGAGACGGAGCCGTCAGAGAAGCAGAGGAGGGCGAGAGGCAGGCCCAGGCTAGAGCCATCGACTGACCACGACCTTGGCTCCTCTCGCTCTTCTAGGGGCGACGACGTCCCTCCACAGATGTACGATGAGGAGGTCCCGCCCGAGTCCGAGGAGGGGGTTCCACACACGTCTGAGGAGGGGGTAGGGGGTTCGACTTCCTCCAGTGCCTCAAAACCCTATAAGCGAGGTCCCAGCCAGCTCCCGAAGCGACCCATTCCTATTGACCGCCGCCCACTGATTGCACCCGAGGGGGATAAGTAAGTAATTTCATATGTTCTTCATTTGATATTTTGAAAAATCATACTAACTATTGTTAACCACTTATGCAGGAACTGGATACTTGTGGAGGATGCGGGCGAGGCTCGCAATGTCAATGGGATCCTAGGACTTTTGTGCAGGGAACACTTCCCTGGCCTAGTCTACAAGTCAGAGGAGGATGTGGACGGAGAGATACCCTCGTTCGACCAGTACGCTCTCTTCCCCGCCAGTGCTCCATATAGAAACTTGGCGGATCAGGTGATTTCAGAGTTGTGGGTAAGCCTTTCTCACTCTATGGCCCTCAATTCATTGAATTCATTGTACATTCATAAAATAAAATAATGGATACCTTGTGTCTTGTGTCTTTATGCAGGACTACTTCAGATGCCAGCCAGGACAGGAGGAAAGGGCGTATCAGGTGGCTTACGCTTCCTGTAAAAGGCGTGTCTCGGACTTGTATTACGAGTCCCGCTTGCAGGCGCACATTGATTACAATGCCACCTACCGTCATAGAAGAATCAACAGACCTCAGTCAAGAAGAGAGATTCTAACAAGGGAGCAGTATCTTCAGGTAAATTGAAAACATCTCCTATTGATCCCTTTTCAGATTAACTATGCCTAATTTGATCTTCTGATGGCTTGTAGGTGATTCCAAATTGGTGCGCCACCTATCCCGATTGCTGGGCTGCTATAGTGGACAAATGGTTGGACACGGACTGGCAGAAGTTGCACCAAGAGAAAAGCGAGCAACGTATGCTGATGCCAGGTGTACCTCACCATCAGGGTAGCGCGAGCCTCAGCAAATACAAGAAGACATATGTAAGTCTCCACCACTTGTCTAATCTAGCCACGCTCAATTCTGCATGATTGCAAACCACATGTTGTCTATATTGCAGGAGGCGGCGCACGGTGGCCAGCCAATTGGCCAACTCACGGCGTATGCTCTGGCCCACATGGGCCCGGCAAAGTCCAACATCGAGTACAACCCTGATGCAGGCCCAGAGGTGTACACCAACTCTAGCGTCTACACCCGTCTCAGTTCGTACACGGAGGCATCGAGGTTAGTCCATGGGTCGGACTACGATCCGAGGACTGAGGAGCGCCTTGATCCTGAGCTAGTGATGAGGATTGGGCAAGGTAAGAAGCATGGACGATTCTACATTGGCGACAGCATCCTTGAGACAGGTTGTACTCCTCCTCTCAACCGTCTACGAGCAGCGAGCACGAGCTCTAGCGTGCCCATAAGCCAACGGCCAACTGCGGTGGAGTCACTACAGGTAAGTATTCCAGTTTCATTCATCGTTCTTTCAATTTTACGTTCCTTACCTTTGCATTATTGAAACATTGGGTTCAAATGTTGTAGGCCGAGCTGCTAGCACTTCGGGCCCAGCAGGAGGCCCAGTTGGCTGAGCGAGAGGCTGAGCGAGCCGAGCGGGAGGCCGAGCGTCAGAGGATACAAGCTTTGGAGGCCCAGCAAGAGGGTTTGCTCAAGTTCGTGCAACAACTTGGGCAACAACAAGGTTGGGAGATCCCAGCACAGCTGCTTGCACCACCACCACCACCATATCGTCGAGAGTCTACTCCGGTGAGTATTAGTATGGATGTTTTACTTTCTTTGCTCGTACTTAGCATAAAACCTAGTGATGGCCTTCTCCGGATTTGTTGATGTGTCGGCCTTCGTGCTGGATTTGTTGATGTGACGGCCATCGTGCCAGACATGTGGTTATCGGCCTTCATGTCGACGTTTCTCTTGCAGGTTTTGGAAACCTCCCCGTGCAGGGGAGGTGCTGCCGAAATTTCCAATTTTTCTTTACACTCTCTACATTTTTATTTGTCACTCACATCCAATGCCCTCTCTTTTGTAGCATGCATCGGGGGCGGCGTCCAACCACGTCGGAGGGTCGCCAGGATCGCACGGCGTGCTATGCACACCTAGACCGTCGCCGAGATCGCAAGCTGGGGCGTCCCAACCCTCGCCGGCATCGCACACTGGACAGTCGCCGTGAGCTGCCTTGGGAGCTGTTTTTATGTATTAAACTTGTGAACTTGGAATAATATGTACTCTTGAACGTGTGGTTTGTAATATATTCTGAATTTCGTATAAATTTGGTCATTTGTGATATATATAAATGTGGTTTGTGATATATTGCTATTGATTTTTGGACTGTGATATATATATATATGCTCTGTTGATTAAATGGAAAAGAAAAAAAAGAATTTTCGAAATGGCTTCCCCGAGTGCACAGAGTTTGGCTCTCGGGGAAGAGGAAGTCTTCCCCTAGTGCTTTGGCAGCGGAGTGCTTTGGCAGCGGCTCTCGGGGAAGAGGAAGTCTTCCCCTAGTGCTTTGGCTGCACCTCTCGGGAAAGGAGTCTTCCCCTAGTGCTTTGTCTGCAGCTCTCGGGGAAGAAAGAGTCTTCCCCTAGTGCTTTGTCTGCAGCTCTCGGGGAAGAAGGAGTCTTCCCCTAGTGCCTGGCCTTCGGCTCTCGGGAAAGATAGTGCCTTCTCCGAGTGTTGCACTCGGGGAAGATTTTTTTTTCTTAGAAGCAAACGGCGCCGGATGCCACCAACGGCGTCAACTCTTCCCCTAGTGCTAGGACGGCTCTCGGAAAAGACTTCCCCGAGTGCACGAGTTTTGGCTCTCGGAGAAGACGTCTTTACCGTGAAGAGATACCCCGGTCACTCTTCCCCGACTGTTACTCTCGGAGAAGGCTTCCCCGAGTGTAATTAGGCCTTCCCGATGTGTCGACAGTTGTGCAGCTGTACGGTGCCTGGATGCCCGCGACGCGACGAGCGAAGCCGCCGTGGTGGCACTGGACGGTGGGGGACATATGTGTTCCTGCCCGAGCTCGAGCAGTTGTTCCCATTGGACGCGGAGCCATCGGCGAGTCCGCCATGGATAAGCTCGGCGAGGTCGTCGCGTGACGCGGCACCGAGTAGGGCTAGGAGCTCATCTAGGGCCATGCCCCATGCCCCTGCTACCATCAAGGCCAGCGCGGCGTAGATGGACAGTGGCGAGAAGACGATATTGCCCCATGCTGATCGCGTTCGTTATGGAGCCGGCGGCGAGCACATGTCCAGAGTTGGCCTAGGACATGCGCATGTATATGAGCACCGGCTGCACAAGGAAGGTGGCGGGCTGCGACGAAGCCAAGGATGCAGAGGAGGCCATGACGAATGAACACGCAGCGACGAGTGCGGTGACATCGTTGATGGCCGAACAGTGCGATGGCTAGCGCTGAGCAGTATCCACGCGGTGATGTCGTTCATGGCCGTGGTGGCGAAACCCAACGCAATGATGAAAGTGAGGCCTGCGCTGAGGTAAGAGAGCAGGGGTAGAAAGGACATTTCATAGGCCTAGCTGACTTGGATCCACACTGGCATGAGAAGTTGGTTGGCCACATCAAGGAAAAGTGGTATTTTTATATCTATGCCTTGTTTAGTTCAACATGAAAACCAAAAAATTTTTAAGATTTCTCGTCACATCGAATCTTGTGGCACATGCATGAAACATTAAATGTAGACGAAAATAAAAACTAATTACACAGTTTAGCGGTAAATCACGAGACGAATCTTTTGATCCTAGTTAGTCCATGATTGGATAATATTTGTCACAAACAAACGAAAGTGCTACAGTACCGAAAACTTTTCACTTTTCGGAACTAAACAAAGCCCTATATTTTCTCTTGGCTGGTAAAAATATAGCGGCAACCGTTAAGGTGCTATCTGAGAAGATGACAATCATTATAATGATAAAAAGTTAAATATCGCCTCGATCACTAACACCCAACACGGCTCGTCCTTAATTCCACCAATTAATTTGGCCAGTGTGTATGCTGATTCAGGGAATGGGACAAATGAAATGCCGCGTGCTCATATGCTTTGTTTGTTACTTCAATCTTTTGGTTTACATGAAGATCTCAGTAAATGATGAAACAAAAATATTTTCGATTTCAGTCTCTCATGAAGCTAGTGGTACTTGCTCATGCGGAATCTCATGTTCTTTGTTTTACTACAGCTCAGTGTTAACATAGCTGTTATGCTTTATAAATTTCGTGCTTGCGCTGGCACTTTCATTATGCGATTTGTGTGTTACTTTTTCACACTAGTATAATGCCTGTGCTAACGCTACGGTTTTATCTCGGGGATACACATGAAAACAACTAATGATTTTGTTCCGTATGTTAAGTTTTACACAATTGTATTTGAACATGTATACAATCTAAAAACACTTTTGCATAATTATGTATGGTAAAGCTATTTCTCTTGTTAACCCTCTAAGTTACATTCTGTCTAAATCTTTAATCATTAATCATGACTTAGAGATCTTCAGGGAAGTTGTCAAAATATTGATTTGAATGGGTCTTCAAAATGTCTGCCAAGAATTCCATGCTCAGTGTAGTTGAAAGCTGTGTATGGCAGATAATAAATTAAGTTATTAATTTTCTATGTACTCTATAGACTATAGTTAGAGAATATATATGCATCCAAGGGAACAAAGACACAATCTTTTAAAAGACCAAAAAAAACTCTTGGTACACAACAGTAAATCTGTTCTATACAAAATATAGAGAGTTAGTTTTGTAAGTGTAACAGTGGGGACTTCTCTATGTGACATGAATAATCATTATTTGCTAAACTGAGTTGTGGCCTTGCTCAGTTGTTGATAGAGAAGGTGGTTATATTTATAGGGTCTAATCATATCAATAGTTTCCAAAAAATAATTGCTAAATCAATGAGTTTCCAAGTGGCTAAAAAAAGTTAAGAGCGTTGGTTTGGACATATATAATCAATAAGTCATCGTGAATAGTGTTGCATACCTGAACATCGATGTTGAAGCAAACATACCTATGATATTGGTGATATCACCTAGCTCCTCGCGTGTATCTTTCGATGTAGACATTGTCAACTATGTATCTGTGACAAAAATTATCATTCTTGCTGAATTTTTTTTTAAAAAACAAACAAACTGCTAGTGTAATGCGAACTGAAATGCATGTCATCCTCAGTCCATTAGATTCAGAAGTCTTGAACCCATTGGAAATCAAAGATTCCATATGTGTGCATGGCTGAGTGTCAAACTGATCTGCTCGCTTTTTATAGGATGATCATATATTAAGAACTTTAAAAGTTGCTAATAATATAGTGTCAAATGTCAAGTTTCACTGCGCACCTGGACAAGAATGAGACAGTTCTGTATTTCTGAAGAGTGGCGAAGAGTGGCCTGTACAAATTAAATAATGAAGATTACATTAACTGAATGGGTGCTTGCACGCTGCTTGTCGGCGTCTAGCTCTAGGATCATGAGCACGGGCGTGGCACCGTTGCCGGCGATGGGCTATAGTTACATCCCATGGTTTCTAGCCGCAGGACAATCAGGATTGTTAATGCACTCTCCACCAAACCAAAGCGGACGATTTAAAAAACAGCCCATTAAAACCATTTAACACCAAACCATGGGATTTCAGGCGATTAATTAAATTCATAAGTCTCCAACCCTTCCTCTGTTGTGTTTGTCAACAGCTAAACAACTGAAAATTAAGAACAAATCACCCGATGACATATGAAGTGCAAAATCGTAGTCTTCCAAGCAGTTTCTGAGTTTACACTCATGGCAAACATTTAGCAATCTCTATGTGCTTCATATTTACGGACTCTACATATTCATGCCATCCTCAAGCAACTAAATTCATAAGTTTGAAATCCATGCGTGTGCAAGGATCGAAATTAAAAGCTAGAAGGTGACCCAACCTGGAACTGGATGATTGTTGCACTAAGCGAGACTTGTCGTGGCTTCACGTGACGATGAAGACAGTGCTAGATGGCTTCACAAGACGTGTGGTTGAAAGTGACGGCAGCGATGCGGAGGTTGTGCTCGCTCTAGACCCAGTTTGAAGTCGGCGATCGAGTGCTGACATCGCTGCCCCCGAGGACGCCGCAATCGCGGGCGCGGGGCTTGGCTGTGATCGTCATGGT
This sequence comes from Sorghum bicolor, assembly GCF_000003195.3. Classification (NCBI taxonomy): domain Eukaryota; kingdom Viridiplantae; phylum Streptophyta; class Magnoliopsida; order Poales; family Poaceae; genus Sorghum; species Sorghum bicolor. The sequence continues at coordinate 13,800,592 of NC_012879.2, read as the reverse complement.
GCCTGCGATGTGGCTCTAGACACGATTCTGGATGGCGCAGCGGAGGCAGTGCTCGCTAGAGGCCCGGTGGCCCCGACGCCGCAATCGCGGGCGTAGAGGCTTTGGGTTGCGATCGTCACGGTGCCTGTGATGTGGCTCTGGACATGATTCCGGCCAGCACGGTGGAGTCAGTGCTCGCTAGAGGCCCGGTGGCTGCGACGTGGCTACGGCGCGATTATGGCTACGTCGGGGATGACCGGCAACGGAGGCAACAGCCGAGGAAGTCGAGGGCATGGAGTATGTGGCCTGCGTGCAAAGATCGTGGGAGATCGTGGTATCGCCATGTTTAGCGGCTAGTGTCCTCGGTATTTTTTTTGGTTCGTAGATTTTTTTTCTTCGTAGATGGATGGCTACGGTGTTTTTTTTTCGGCGCTCCTAGGTATCGAACGCGGCTCCTTTTGGTTTGACCACGATGAAGCCTGTGCGGCGTGTGCGTTGAAGCCTCGTCGTTGTTGATACAATCAATCGTGGCCGTAGGATTGTGATGAAGCCTGTGAGGTGTGGGTTTTAGCCATTGATTTTAATAGAAGCGATTTCTTGTGTACAATTTTCTAGGTGCATTATAGTTGGACTCTCTCAGTAGGGGACACAACCTTGGGTGGATATAGTATTGTTTTGATTGGTCCATTATAGTAGAGATGTTTCTTCTAACGGTTACATGTTACCAATGTAGCACCTTTCAAAAGAATAATTTTGAAGATTCTTATACAAAAGCTAAAAATAATTACGGTCAAGAATGGTCAATGGTAATTAATTTTGTGCCAAAACACTCAGCAAGCTATCAAGGGAGTGGTATAGGGGAAAACAAAATTTTATCTCTTCTCTAGCCTAAGGGCATTTAAGTCATCTCACAGTTCCATTTAGCCACCCTGAGCTGTGAATATGGACTTTTGTTTGTATTTGGTAATTACTATCCAATCATGGATTAAGTAGGTTCAAAAGATTCGTCTCGTGAATTATAGACAAACTGTGTAATTAGTTTTTTTATCAATGCTTTATGCATGTGTCGCAAGATTTGATGTGACGAGAAATCTTGAAAAGTTTTTGAATTTTGGGCATAACTAAACAATGCCTTCAACGATAGACCTTGTTTAGTTCGTAAAAATTTTGGCTTTAGCGACTGTAACATTTTCGTTTGTACTTGATAAATATTATCCAATCACAGATTAACTAGGCTCAAAAGATTCGTCTGGTAAATTACAGTCTAACTGTGCAATTAGTTTTGTTTTCGTCTATATTTAATGCTCTGTACATGCATCTAAGATTCGATGTGACCAGAAATCTTGAAAAATTTCGAAAACTAAACCAGGCCCTAGTTACACCCAAAATCCGAAAAAAATTTAAGATTCTCCATCACATTGAATCTTGCGGCACATGCATAGAGCATTAAATATAAATAAAAAAACTAATTGCACAGTCTGCCTAAAATTACAAGACCAATCTTTTGAGCCTATTTAGTTTATGTTTAGATAATAATTACTAAATACAAATGAAGGTGCTACGGTAAACTTCTCAACTGAGGAACTAAGGCCCTGTTTGGTTTGGGCCAGTAAACTTTAACTCCCGTCATATTAAATATTTATAAACATGCATGAAGTACTAAATATAGATTATTTTTTAAATTAAAAACATAGTTAAAAAATAATTTGAAAGATAATTTTTTTTGAACCTAATTAGTTTATGATTAGACATTAATTATAAAATAAAACGAAAAACTATTAAACAGCTCCAACCAAATACCCCATAAAAGGCCACGCAGTGTTCTCCATCCCTGTCATGTGTGCGGCTGGTGCGAGCAACCATAATGTAGTGAAAAGTAGTCTACAAATTAAATATTCTGGTACCAAGTGACTGAAATATTATAAGAGCAGTCAATTGAAAAGAAATAATAAAAACTATCCATAACACTATCATAACACTATGGCTATTCATAAGATAATAAAAAAAAACTATTTTTAACATCTGACACGGACGAACTTCATGCACTCTGCGCGAACGACATGAGAAGTTGTGGTCAAGATTTTTTATTTTATCATGCAGGGCCGTGCCCATGGGCGTGCGACCTGTACGACTGAATAGGGCCTCCCAATCTTCAGGGCCTCAAAATCAGCTCAACAGTAGAAGTCTCATGTATTCGGGCGAGTCCAGATCGTAGCTCTCGAGTCACGCATGCGTCTCCGTGGCGACTTCGCGTGTGTGGTGGTGTTCTTAATTTCGGCTCTAGCCCTCACAGCCTACAGTGTTTCTTATTCTCTCATGTTCTTAATTTATTTTAAAGAAATAATGTTATTCAAGTAAAGATTATAAAAACCAAGAGTTCAAAAGTACTATTCTATAGGTTTTGTTTACTTCCCAAAAATTTTATAAAATTTTTCAAAATTTCTCGTCACATCGAATCTTGCAGCACATGAATGAAATATTAATATAAATAAAAATAACTAATTATATAGTTTGTCTGTAATTTACGAGACGAATTTTTTAAGCCTAGTTAGTATATGATTGGACAATTTTTATCAAATATAAAATATAAATGAAAATACCATAGTATCCATTTTGCAAAAAAAAAAATTACAACTAAACAAGGCCTATATAGCATTGGTATGCAGTATATACATTATTTTGGCTATATTTGGTACTTTAATTCACCTGCTTATAGCTTTGTTCAGGGCCTAGAAATCTCACGGCACGGCCTGTATCATGGACCCACTGCTGGTTCGGATATGTTACTGCCACCTGCTGTGGGCCTTATAGACCGGTTCGGCTGAACCGTCATTGCGCTTGCTCTCAGTAGTCGCCGAGTCCACTTCACCAAATCATCGTTCTGGACTCTTCTCAACTAACGCACGGACGCACTCCGCCCGGAGAGATCATCTCGTCCGCTCCGCTCCAGTTGCGAAGAAATGGAGGTGCTCTGCATCGGAACAGCGGACACCAAGTTGGAGGAGCTGCTCTTCCTCGCGGCGCAACTCCGCTCCGCCCTCGCCGCCACTGGCTCCGACTCTAAGGTATACCCCATCCCCAGTCTTCGCATCGTCTTGTCGTCCCTCGGTACCCCCAGTAGCACCGGCGGAGTTGGAGAGAGTTAGAACTACTCTGGGGGGCCAGTGTTGCTCCTAGCCCTATGCTAAATGCCAGATTTGGTTCGGAAATCTTCATTGTCTGGTCTCATTTGTCTCTGGAGACCGTGTTTTATAATTCTCGGAGGCCATACTAGGAAATTAAACGGAACGGTATCCATTGTTTTGAGTAGGTCCTCCCAATTGCTATTCAGGAACGGAATTTGGTCGAACAGTAAGTTTGCAACTTGCTATGCAAGGACTCAAATTTGCGTGTTCTTCCACATATGATTCTAATTGGAAGGTTAAGGGCTAAAGATAGGTTTGTGAGTTTTAGTGTGAAAGGGCGATATGGCACCCAACAAAATAGGGCGAATTGAGCTATCTCCCATCAAGAGATGCAATATTGTTGGCACCTTTGGCATTTACTTTTCAGTTACAGGCTTACAGCTGCATACTGCAGTATTCCAGGTCAGGAATTATCTAATGAAATTTGGCTAACATGTTGGGAATTTGGGATGGTTTTGCAGGTTCAAGTGAGCATAGTGGATGTCTCCACAACTGAAAAGACAACTGCAAATGATTTCAAAGATATCACACTTATCCCAAGAAATACAATTCTTTCATGCCATTTGGGTGTTGGCCAACATAATCTTCCAGATGACAGAGGTGAAGCAATTGCACTCATGTCAAAGGCTCTTCAGAGCTTTCTGAAAAAAAGATATGACAGTGGTATTCTGGTGGGTGCTGTTGGTTTAGGAGGCAGTGGAGGAACTGCACTAATTGCTCCTGCTCTGAGGTTGTTGCCACTTGGAGTGCCTAAGCTTATTGTATCTACCGTTGCTAGTGGTCACACTACGCCTTATGTTGAAACATCTGATTTGGTCTTGTTTCCTTCGGTTGTTGACATATGTGGAATAAACAGTGTCAGCCGTGTTATATTATCTAATGCTGCAGCAGCTTTTGCTGGAATGGTACATGGAATCTTGTTGGCATCCAATGAGTCTGATGAAACTTCAACAAAGACAACTATTGGTATTACTATGTTTGGTGTTACAACACCATGTGTAAATGCGGTCAAGGATAGACTGAACAAAGAAGGGTATGAGACCCTTGTATTCCATGCCACTGGTGTAGGAGGCAAAGCGATGGAAGACCTAGTTAGGGGTGGTTTCATACAGGTAGTGCATCGTGTCCTTGAATCTTTATATTCTGCCTGGTACTCAGAGCAATCTAGTTAGGATAGGATCTATTTTAGTTCATCTCCCCTGTATATTGTAATGTTTGAACTTTCCTAGTGAGCATAGTGGTTCCTTTTATTTTCTCATGTTTGTAGAGTCTCTCATATTACTTCTATTTGAATTTGAATGCATACAGGGTGTATTGGATGTAACGACAACAGAAGTTGCAGATCATATTGTAGGTGGCATCATGGCTTGTGACGAGACCAGGTTTGATGCAATTATAGAGAATAGGATCCCTCTTGTTCTTAGTGTTGGAGCCTTGGATATGGTAAACTTTGGAGCTCGAGATACAATCCCTCTTGCTTTTGCAGAGAGAAATATCCATGTTCATAATGAGCAGGTTAGCATATCAAAAGTTTTTACTTGATATTATCAGTCACTTTTTTTTACTATCCTTGATCCCAAATGTATGTCCATCTTAGGTGTCTTAACTCCTAGGTCATTTTTTTGAACTTTGACTATAGGGGCTCGAGGCTAGATTAGCCCCCCGTGTGATAGGACGCTAGGCACCCAGGGAACTCTAAGCTTTCCCTCGGCGAGGCCACCCTCCAACTCTAGTGAGAGTGCACCCACAAGGATTCGAACTTTGGTCACTTATTCCAAAGCTAAACAATCATACAGATTGACAACATAAGGTTGACATTACTAGATTTATCATGAAAAATATTTTCATATTTACAATTATTTCTATTTGGGGTCTTGCAGACCGTGTCAATGTCATATGAACATATATTTGGGACAAGAGGAAGTAAATCCTTCAACTTTTTCCCAAAATTTCTATGTATGTATGTAAATACAGTGCTTTGGCGCCACAGGAGTATCTTTAGGGATTTGGTTGTGCAGAATGATGTTACACAAATCATAAGGATGTCAAGATAGTGCTTTGCCACCAAAAAAAAAAAAAAAACTACACCAACCTAGGAGGAACTAGGTGGCATTTTATTTAGAAGAGAATAGACACCCAATTTTGCCTCGGCGAGGACTTAAATCTGAGTGGTCTGGACATGCATCCACACCCTTGACCAACTAAGCTAGCCCAGCGTCATTAGTGCTTTGTCAACAGGGGAGTATCTTTCAATTTCTTTTTGAACACGCAGGAGAGCTGCGTATCATTATATTAAGAAGAATTAAAATGGTGGTCTCGACTTCCGGTCAATAAGTTTGAGTATCTTTCAACTTATCAGTTGTCTTAATGGCGCTCTTGGCTATGTACAATTTCTTAAAGAATTTAATGAAAATTTGTACAAACACTGACTGTTAAAATGTAAAAATTGCAGAGTTCAATTATCCAAGAACTTATGAGCCGAGTCTAGTTTAATTTCTCATGTTCAAGTCCTTGTCGAGGAGAATTTTAGTGCTTATTTCTTCTTAATTAAAAAGCAAAGCCACTCAGTTCCACCTAGGTTGCTTGAGTTTTTTTATTATTTCAAGTACTTTGTGTTTTTTCTATTTCTTGTACCATTAGTAACAACCATGTAACTATTGAAGGTTTCATTGATGCGGACGACCGTGGAAGAGAACAAGAAATTTGCTAGGTTCATTGCTGATAAAATAAACAAATCTTCATCCAAAGTTACTATTTGCCTTCCCCAGAAGGGCATATCTGCAATAGATGCTCCAGGAATGCCATTCTATGACCCAGAAGCTACATCTACACTATTGGGTGAATTAAACACCCTTATAAAGAGAACCGACATCCGAGAGGTTACTCCATGTTTAATAATTATCATTGCTTCTGCATCTTTAGGGTGTCTTTAGTGATCGGAGTTTGTTGGCTCTGGACAGGTGAAGCTGCTTCCTTATCATATCAATGACCCTGAATTCGCAGATGCATTGGTAGATGCATTCTTGAGTATGGATGTAAAGGCCTCTAGTTCAGCCCAACCTAAGCAAGGTCTTAATATAAAAAGGTCCTGTTCTTCAGGACAGAAAATTTCAGATAGTTCTGTTATATGGAGACCTCCTGTGGATTTTCCGGATGCAAAACCAGGTTAGTTATGATTTCACCCCTAGACTCTAGGAAAAAAAGAATTTAATGCACCATAGGCCCTTAAACTTTTTTCGCATTCTCATTTGGTTCCATGAATTCCCAAAATGATCATCTAGGTCCATCAACTTTTTTAGTGGTTCATTTTAAGTTCACTCTATGTCAATCATGGACCTGAAAAGTTGAAGCAGATGATGACTTTGAGAGTTCATGGATTCATATGAGAATAAGGGAAAGTTTAATGACCCATGGTGCATTTCACTGAAAAAATGACCATTTTAGTTCTGATTCTATTCGCATTTCTCATTGTCAAGGAATGACTGTTGCTTCAAACTTTTTTCAGGGTGAAAATAGGATATTGTCAAGTGAATGGAAAAATATGCAACACATCAATTGGTTTGATCCAATGAAATCACAAGCAAAAGTCAGAAACCACACAGTTGAACCAGTAACCAACCATGGCAGAATGAATAATCAGTCACTGCACCTATGACACAGTTATACTAAAAACTATAGTAATAGACCAACCTAAGAGGAACTAGGTGACATTTTATTAAGAAAAAATTAGGCACCCAAATTCACCTTGACAAGGACTTGAACTTGGGTAGTCTGGGTATACATCCACACCCCTCGACCAACTGAGCTAGCTCAGGTTCCTTATGACACAATTATACTCATTTTGACTTCACTTTATTTGTCCAGAAATGTAACACATGTTGAATGGTGTGCTAGGTTCTTTTATCAGCCTTGTCACTTATTACCAATGCTTGCATGTCCTTTTCGAACAAGTGTAGCCCTATTTTCTACTCCTATTAGCATGGAAAAGTACTTGTGTTACAGAACTAGAACAGAGGAAGATCTAAGTTTGAATGAAGTTAAGTGTGTTAAGGACCTAATGTACCTGTGTCAGGTAACTGGAACTTTCCTATTACAAGTCAGAAAAGCCACCGCAGTTAACCAGAAAGCGAATTCTTACATAGCAGGCAGACCATTTATGTACTAGTTCAAGCAGCTTGCTTCAGCTTTTGTTAATGCCATCTTCCTGTTCTTAACTGGCTTCAGTAAACTTATATGTCCTAATTGACTACTCTTCTATGTTGACAGAAACATTGCGGAAGACGCGGTCAATATTACATAAACTAAAGGAACAAATCAGTGAAGGTATTCCAGTTATTGGAGCTGGTGCTGGCACAGGCATATCTGCAAAGTTTGAAGAAGTTGGTGGGGTTGATCTTATAGTGCTGTACAACTCTGGACGGTTCCGAATGGCTGGAAGGGGCTCACTAGCAGGGCTCTTGCCCTTTGCTGATGCAAATGCCATCGTACTTGAGATGGCCAATGAAGTGTTGCCAGTAAGTATCTCAGAATCCGACATCACTCCAATGTCTGTCAACTTTATTTTGCACAACTATTGATATAGATTTAACTTTAGGTGGTTAAAGGAGTTCCTGTTCTTGCTGGGGTATGTGCTACAGATCCATTCCGTAGAATGGAATACTTTCTCAGACAACTAGAAACCATTGGATTTTGTGGTGTGCAAAACTTCCCAACAGTAGGTCTGTTTGATGGGAATTTTAGACAGAATTTGGAGGAAACTGGAATGGGTTACAGGTATATGTTCTACACATTCCAAAATTTTGGAAGTGCAAATTCCATGCCTTACTGTTGTTATCATGAAGCATTGCATAATGATTATAGCTATAAGTTTTTCTGAAGGGGAAGAACACTCTTGCTAGAAGTTGTGTTAACTTGATTATATTTTTTGTTAGCTTGGAAGTGGAGATGATTTCAATGGCTCATCGCATGGGTTTCCTTACTACTCCATATTCTTTCAATCCGGATGAAGCTGCTGCCATGGCCAAGGCAGGAGCTCATATCATAGTTGCACATATGGGTCTGACAACTGCAGGGTCTATTGGGGCAATGACAGCTGCCACTTTAGATGATAGTGTTTTACGAGTTCAGGCCATTGCAGATGCGGCACTTGGGGTTAATCCTGATATTATTGTTCTCTGTCATGGAGGTACATTTCCAATTCTTTGTAATATATTATTCTTAATGCTCTTTTGCAATGATTTTCATTGTGCAAATAATCTAACTTGCATGCACAATTTCATAGGCCCCATATCTGGACCCCAAGAGGCTGAGTTCATCTTGAAGAATACTAAAAGGGTTCATGGATTTTATGGTGCATCGAGCATGGAAAGATTACCAGTAGAGCAAGCTATAACGAACACCGTGAGAGAGTACAAAAGAATTTCCTTAAAATGAGAATCATTGTTCACAGGTGTGATTTGCTGCCTGCTGTTCTTTCGATACACTTCGCAGATTTCTATGTCTGGCTTGCAATGTTAGATTATCCGGAAGCTCGGCTCTTTATTAATCATGTACATTTTCTTACCAATGTATCTTTCTTGTTGGAATATAAACATGGAAGAATAATAAATATTTTCTTTGTCGAGGCTGCGTAGTGTCTTCATTACTACTGTGTACTGTCCTTTTTTATGAGGGTACATGTAAATAAAAATTACAAAAGAAAGATTCCAAAAAATATATTGCATCTTTAGTCTTTGGATATCTTATTTCAATTTTAGCTTTATATCTGGTTCTGAAGGTCTTTGGGCTGTTATTTTCAGACGTAGTATTTGACTCTCCGCGTTATAGTTGTGCGGCAGTTTGTTTCCTCTTGGAGGTGATATGAACCAGGTGCGATAGACTTTTATAGCATCGAGGGTCCATCCCGATTTTTTTACCTTTTAAAATTAATTAATATTTTAAAAATAATCTATCCTAATTTTCATGGTCGTGCTAGACCATGTGATGTGATAATATAACGTTGGTGTGCATGCGGCTTAACCAATTTGCCATGCTAAAAAGAAGTTTTTTTTCTCTCTCTCTCTAAAGTTCATAGCCAGTCCTTGAACTTGTGGGGGTATATTGTTCAGGTCTCAAACTTAGAAAGTGTGTTATTCCGGTCTTCGAACTTAGAAAGTGTGTTATTCTGACCCTTAAACTCTGTTTACGTCCCATATTTATCCAAACGGGTCTGCCCATATGTGAGCTCGCCTCTATCTCTTATCCGTCACCCTGTCTCATGGCAAGGGTTAGCTCATCGGCGCACTACTTGGCATCTACGTGTCGGCCTGCTCAGCAGCGCAGTGTGGGTACGTGGTCAGCTACGACGACGGGTCGCCCAACGTCACAAGGTCTTGTTTGGATGTAGTCGGATTCGTATCAATCCATATGTGTTGGGTAGGTTGGAGTGAAACTTTAAAGTAAATTTCATCCCAATCCACTCCAACACATATGGATTGAGGTGAATCCGATAACATCTGAACAAGGCCTGAGTGTATATAGCTTCGACATGCTAACTCTAGCGGGGAACGACGTGGTGTGGGGCTTCGTCCATGCGGGCACGCACGGCACAAAGCATGCTGTTCACTGGCATCGATGGGCTCCTCGGCTTCGGCCGCGAGCAACCACCATCACTCATGGAGCAGACGGTGGACACGTACGGCGGTGTCTTCTCCTACTGCCTCCCGACGAAGGCGTCCACCATGGGTACCTGATGTTGGGAGGGCCATCAGGCATGGTGGCGCGAGGCTTCTCCATGATGCAGTTGCTGTCGTTGCCGAACACGCCGACTTACTGCTTCGTGATGCTGACGGGCATCAGCGTCGGAGGGTAGCAGCTGAGCGTGCCCACGTTGGCATTCGGGGGTGGGCGGGACGATGGTGGACACGGGCACGATCATCACCTGCCTGTCCGGCTTTTTTTTTTATTATATTTCTAACTCTTTTCTAAAACTATTTTTGTTTTTAACACCGAAAGATTTTATTTTTTAAAACTAACATCTTTGACCGCGTTACTATACATGACGTGGCATTCTAACACTGTCGCACCATGCATGGTGGCATAGTAGAGTGCTGATGTAGCTAGAGGGGCCCTATCAAGTTGCTGACGTGGCCGGTGCTGCAGCGCTGCAGATCTTGGCGCGGCAGGACATGCCTATGTACGTGTGTGTACGAAAAAGGAGAGAGCACTGCTGTTATGGGATCGGAGAAGATGGTCAAGTCATGCATGATGAATGACACGTATATATACGGATGTAAAGATCGTGAGGTTGGGTCAGTAAGCTGTCTTGTTTAGATTTAAATTTTTTACAAAATAGACAGTGTAGCATTTTCGTTTGTATTTAATAAATATTATTCTATCATAAATTAATTAGACTTAAAAAATTTGTATTGTAAATTATAGTTAAACTATGTAAATAATTATTTTTTATTTATATTTAATATTTTATGTATATGTCACAGGATTCGATGTGACGAAAATCTAAAAAATTTTACAAAACTTTTTTAAGAACTTAACAAGGCCGGCCGGTTGAGCAAGTGATCGAGGCCTTGTTTAGAAACAATTTTTTTTTGATTTTGACAATGTAATACTTTTGTTTTTATTTGATAAACATTGTCTAATCATAAAATAACTAGATTTAAAAATTTGTCTCATGATTTATAGGTAAATTGTGTATTTAGTTTTTTTGGATAAACTATTTTTTAGACTTTGCATTTTGTTTTGGGAGTTTGCAAACAACAACAAATGTCAATTCAATTATGCAAAACCTTTGGAAATGCTCTAAACCAGCCACACCATGCATCTACCGTGACGTGACGCCTCTGCTACACGGATTGATGCAAGTTAGGCCTTGTTTAGTTTCCAAAATTTTTCAAGATTCCACATCACATCGAATCTTACCATACATGCATGAAGTATTAAATATAGATAAAAAAGATAACTAATTGCACAGTTTATCTGTAATTTGCGAGACGAATCTTTTGAGCCTAGTTAGTCCATAATTGGATAATAATTGTCAAATAAAAACGAAAATGCTACAGTAGCGAAACCCAAAATTTTTTAGAAATAAGGCCTTAGTCTTGGGCCCTGTTTAGTTCTAAAAATTTTAGGAAATCGATATTGTAGCACTTTTGTTTGTATTTGACAAATATTGTTCAATCATGGACTAACTAGGCTCAAAAGATTCGTCTCGTCAATTCCAACAAACTGTACAATTAGTTTTTATTTTCGTCTACATTTAATACTCCATGCATGTGTGAAAGGATCTAATTGGCCTAGAGGGGGTGGGGGTGAATAGGCGTATCTAAAAAACCTGAAACTCAAAAGCTCAAATTGCAGAAGTTAAATGCCTGTCGGTACCACCGACAGTTTGGGCCGGTACTACTGGTGTAAGATAGCCAGTACTACTGACGCAAACTGGTGGTACTACCGACTCCCTAAGACGGCTACGAAATCAGAGTGTAATGAGCATAGATTTCAGATTTGAGTGTTACCCCACTTTCCTAGATGTAGGAGAGGATGCTATTGAAGTTTCCTTAGCTTGGTTCTTCTCCACAACGTAGATCGACCCTTGTTTACCTGTTGAAGAGTAGGAAGAGAAGGAACACAAAGAGCACAAGACAAAAGGTAGTCGAAGCTACCGCCACAGCAAGACAAGGTATTTTTCCCGAGGTTCGGCAATCTCCATTGAGGAGTTCCTACGTCCCCGTTGTTGAGGTGACCACGAAGGTCCGACCACTTAGGTTTCCTCCTCAAGCAACCACAAAGGTTAGCTTGATATATCCACTAAGAATCAAGGGTTAATACAAACACTTCGGGGTGCCCTCACAAGTAAATCAACACGGGTAACCACGAAGAACGCCTAACCGGCTAGGGTTCCAAGAAACCCAAGAGTAACAAATACAAACCAAGCCGGCAAGATGAAGAACCAAGTGCTCAAGTCACAGATCGAAGCTCCCAACTCTCTAATCTCACTTCTCTAGCTCGAATCTCTCAAGAAATGAAGTCTAGGAGCAAAGAGGGAGAGAGAGTGGGTGAGACAAAGCTTAAGGACTGTTTTCTCAAATGTTGAATAGCTAGAATGAGCAAGCCAACGGTTAATTGAAGAGAGCTATTTATACAAGAGTACAGAACACCTGCCGGTACTATCGGTGCATCCACCGGTACCACCGGTGTCCTTAGATCTAAATGAGAGAAGGCTGGAGAAGATGCGAGAAAAAGGCCTACCGGTACTACCGGCCTTGAGCCGGTACCACCGGCCAGCGCCGGTACTACCGGTGGAAGGCCGGTGTTGGGTATTCTTAACATCATTACCAAAAGTAGACTAAGTTCTCTAAATCTAGTAACGGTGCCAAAAATGCCAAACCTATCCCTCACACCACTTAAGCCAAGTTGTCATCCCCAGCATGATATAAGAGACGCGGTATTGAAATATGCAATTGCTCTTCTAAATAAATAATGAATGGGATCTGCAAGCGCACAGATTAATACCGATGCAGCATTTTAACCGGGAAGTATTCCAGGTATCGTTATTTATATTTTTACCACTGGGAAGGGATTAGCAATCATCACTATTGATTACAGAATATAATATGAGATTGAGCATCTATCATTGCATGTATAATTGAGAACATTATATCTAACTCTTCATACAGGGATAAGTGTCACATAAAAGATATATGAAATAATAATAGTGACAAGGATAACTAATCTGATCTAGCCACATAATAAATATGATAAGCACCTCAATTAGATACTCTAGAAAGTCATTAGCATGGTATTAGAACGAACTACAAGAATATTCCCTAAGTTATTCTCAACTATATAGTCTAGCATATCATAGTTAGTGCAAGCATACTTAGCAATCATTGCGAGACAAGACTACACCCATGCATAGTGATATTAGCAAGGTAAATGAGAAACATAGCAATCACTCCCCTGTAATAATGTTGCTCTGCCAGCCCAATACACGAGAGGTGGACTATATAAGAATCAATGAAGCTGTCACTATCACGAACCACCCTACGATCTGGCATATTGGGTACAATCGCAGATAAATACGGTATAAGCACCACGCCTACACAATATCTATCATTTACCCATGGATCCGATGGATAAACGCTATACGATCCTAAGCATGTATATAGATCGAATCTAACTAAGCTAAGTACATAACTATGATAAACTAAGAACAATATAATCTTGAATATAAGCAAGTAGAGCAAAGTCATAAGCAATATATTGAAATAGAACAAAGTCATATTCATAATATTGAAGAACAAAGATAATTAGAAAGCAATTAGAAGCACAATTAGAGAATTACCAAGAATCCTCTTGACAGATCCGGAAACCAATCGAAGATTGACTCCTTCTAATTCTAATCCTATGTAGCTATGCTAATCTAGATATCTAATTGATGTGGTGGCTTTAATCTTGATCAGAGGCTTCTTCTCCCTTGAGGAACAATGAATTAGGGTTGAGAGGCTCTCTCCTCCAGGGGCCAGGGGGTCTGGTTTTATAGTCCCTCCAAGTGAATATGAGCCATTGGATCAAACCGACATAGATTGTATGGTTTAGATTCATCCTTTAGGTCGGTGGAGATCTCCCACGAAGCAGAGTCCTGATTGGACTCAGGGAGGGGGCGGGCGCCCAGGAGGGCGGGCGCCCTGCCTCTGGCCCCGTTTCGCCTCCGCTTCGGTCTCGTGGCTTTTAGAGTCTTCTAGATGTAAGATAATTGCGCGGCACATTAATATCTCTATGTAATCCCGACGTGTGGGCCTTTCTTCCGTATTTCCTGATAACCCCCTGCAGAAATAGACAAACACCAAAACTCGTGGAATTCTGTCAAATAAAACCCTAAGTCTAGATCTTGATTTCATTTGGATCCTTTTCTTTATTTATTTGATAATTAAATTTGATACTTAAGGACCGTCAACAAACTCCCCCAAGCTTACCTCTTGCTCGTCCCTGAGCAAGGATAGACTCAGCTATGGATCATAAGTTGTTGTAATATTTTTTTAAAAATTGACGGTACACATGTGTTGATGCAAAGCTGATCTGCAAACACAAAGGGCTAATACCCGATTCAAACGTTAAGGCGTGCCAGCCGATTTGACCTTACTATCGGCAAAGGTGATAACTCGAATACTTTAGTCCTGACAACAGCGATGCGCCCGGATGTCACGGCTAAGAGGTACTCACGCGGAACTCGAGAACGCGCCGAGCTTAAATCGACGAATTCCTAAGAACTCGTAATAAAAGAGAAAAAAGGTATGACGAAGTCGTCGAAAAAAAATAGATGCTGGTATATGAGTAAAAACGTGTGTTTGATTGATTGATAGATTTTTCATTACAAGGTCCTAGGGTCTATATTTATACCCTGCTCAAAGAGCTACAGCCAGACACGATTAGAATTCGAATTCCAAATTACACGGAATCCGTATACAAAACGATTTAAATAATTAAGGAAATAACAAACTATCCCCCGTGACAAACTGAAACTCTTCCACAAACCATCGGCGGCTTCCGAACTCTCCCCTCGTATCATCGGCAGATTCCCTTGCCATAATCATCGGCAGACTTCCTCATCGTAGCCATCGGCACAGACACATCACCGCCTGTAGACTTAGTCACGTTCAACCTTTCCTTCATCGGCAACCATCCTCATCGGCAACTCATCCTGTAAACAAAACACTGCCGTCTTATCCTGCCGACCTGGACACGTGCCCAAAAACGGTGTCAACACATGCCCCCCAATTTCGGAGTATGAAATCATCAATGCTCCGAAATTCTCTGCAGTAATGATGCCTTTTTCCCGCAATTAATGCTCTTAATCTAGTAACCGACAACCTCAATCTGAACAACTCTGATCCTATTCTTCTGCAAATTCCTCGAAATCCTCAACTTCCTAAACGGGCATTCCCTTCTCAACCGTACATCGGCAATATTACCGTTACAAAGATCTGCCGATGAACTGATCAGGACGTTCGTACAAACGGCTATCTTCACTTTACTCGCCCATCGGCAATATGACCGTTACAGTACGCTGCCGATGGACCGACCAGGAGATCCCGCACAGTAAAATATCTCCAGATAACGACCGCTTCCCGTCAAATCACCTGCACAATTCCTTGATTATCGTGCGAACAGTTACCATATCTACCTGAGCACCCTCGGATTTCTCGGATGCGGCAAGGAGATAAGTCAGATTTGCCTTTGCCCGTTTTGTCCTATAAATAGTTCCTTCTCGGGTACTCCTTCTCCATCACATCATTCCACCATCCCAACTTTACTTTCCTAGCGGCGGCGCCATTCAAAATCTCCAAGACCTCCGACAAAGACTCTTCCTCACCAACCCCGGAACCCTCAGAGATCCTCCTTGTCGCAAGATGGCCATCAGCTTCATCGTCCCTGAGGTCAGTTCTTCATTCCATCTCCTGTACTTTTCCTCACATCCCCATTCATCCGCAATCCATTTTACTGAACATTTTTTTTCTTTGTGTTCTTTTTCTTTATTTCCAAAACCACCAGGAATTGTCTAACAAAATTATCATCCCTACCGATCAACCACACCTCCAATGCCTCGGCCCTCTAGGGAATCCAGATCCAACCGATCTTATTAACGCAGAAACCAACAGGATCCCTTTCAGAACCGAAAATTTTTCTTTAGATCTGTGGAAAGACACCTTCCGTTCTTGGCCCAGCCCTACTGTAGGGTGGAAAGACTGGTTCTTGAGGGTCAGCAACTCCAATGAAGTCCAGTGGGGTGAGAGAAAGCTAGATCAATGCATTAGATTGTCCATTGCCGATATGCACATGAATGAGTCACTGTTGATAGCTGCATCTTACTTTTGGTCAGACACCCTCAACGCTTTTGTCTTTGGCCACGGCCCTGCTTCTCCTACTCTTGCCGATGTAGCCATGCTCACCGGCCTAGATATATCTTCTGCCGATAGCACCCACTTTTTTGACACCGCTCCTAGTGCCAAAGTGGAGACTCGCTCCATCGGCGGCTGGTCAGGGTACATTCAGAAGTATCGTGGGACGGGGCCTGTCAGCATAAAGGAACAAACCACCTTTCTGAACATGTGGCTGGACAAGTTTGTGTTCTGTGGTCGATCGGCAGGACCAACTTCCGTCTATCTATCGGCAGCAGAGAGATTGGCTAACGGTGGCCGATTCCCCCTCGGCCGATACTTGCTTGGCGCTGCTTACCATCTTCTCCATCAGGTGGCCAAGAAACTCCTGCTCGGCCAGTCTACTGGCAACTTAGGCGGCCCCTGGTGGTTTATCAACATGTGGCTTAATCTGCATCTGCACAAGCGCCTCAACTTTAACTTATTCACACAACGTTTCCCAAGAGATATAACTAAAAATCATGTGTTGGGTGAAGAAGAATCGGCAACACGTGCTCCCCTAAACTTTGGCGAAGCCGTCATAGTCTTGCCTGGTTCAGGGGGAAATCCAGATCAGATCGGCCGATTCTTCCAGACTCTGTATGAGGGCTTGGCCAGAGATGAACGACCATGGTTGGCCTATGATGACCCAGACAGTATGCTCCCTCTGGTTTTCAATCCATTTGACGAAGCTCTTGACAGGGATAATGAGGTGATGATGGCAATTGTGACTCCTAGAGCCATACCAGTGAATTTCTTTGGTAGCACAAAAACCTCTCCCCAGACTTATGAATTCTACAACCCATCGGCATTAGCTCGTCAATTAGCTTTCGGCCAGCTGCCGATTGCACTCTGTTATGCCGATGTGATAAAACCCAGGGAGCCCATCACCAACTTTCTTGAGTGGATTCGAGTAGCTCAACTACCACCGAATGCCGATACAGATGTAGATTTGTCAGAGTGGGTTCCAGCCGCTTTCATTACTCAGGCATACAAGCTATGGTGGGCAGAATGGAAGGAGTATCTATTCTGCAAATCAGCCCTCTCGTACCGCGGCATGATCGACCCCGAGTACAAAGTCCCCGATGACGCTGTAAGTATCTCGAACCGGTGCTCCAATTTTTTCAATCCTATTTCCATCGGTAACTCATCTTTGTATCCCTTTTGCAGGTTGACAACATCCCCCCATCGGTTAGCAGAAGTGGTAAGCCGATTGACTTGTTTCCACCAGGCCCAATCTCTTCAATCGGCCACAATGCTCCCACTCTGGCTACCATTGTGCACCGAGGCGTGCGCCTTAAGAAAGTCACCACCAAGAGAACTCAGACATCACCAACGGTAGCTGCTTCCGCCCTGGCCCAGGCTTTCAAGGCAATTCGTCAAACCCCTTTTACTTATACCGATTACCTTTACATCGGCTACATTTGTATTTATAAACTCCTTTTTGTTGCTGCAGCAAACCGGTGCATCGGCAAAAGCCAAACGTCAAGGTGCCGATGCCCCCCAGTCCAGCCAGTCAAAGAGGAAGGGCGCCAAGGGTACCAGGGCTGGAACAAAGCGCTAGAAAGTGGCGACTCCTCCTCCTCCTCCTCCGGCATCTCCTATTCCGGTGGAATCTTCTCCCTCCCCTCCAGATGTAGAGATCCAGCAAGCACCATCTCCCCTTCATCCGCAGGAAGCACCAGAAGCAGACGAACCCCAGCAGGAAGAACCCCAAGCAGAAGGTACCTCAGCTGACGTGGGTGGACAAACAACTGGCCCGGCAGGTCCAATTACATCATCGGCAGTTTCCCCGACTCAAACAATCATCGTTCCTCCTTCGGGTAACATATTTTAATAATACTGCCACCGATGAACTTATTCTCATTCAGCCTCATAACTCTTCCTGTCTTCTTTCAGTTGATGTCGTTCCATGGGCAACTCTGGCCGATCAACCTACGGCTCCATCGGCATCTTCCAGTCAAAGGCAGGAAATAGCCTTGAAACAAGTAGGTCACCCAATCTTTATCAGCATTACTTGCCGATTCTCCGAATATGAACTAACTTTGCTTTCTCTCCCAGGAACAAGATTCTCCCGACAGCCTATTCTCCTTCGCCATCGACCTCTCTGAAGAAGAAGGTGAAGAAGCAAGTTCTTCCCAGACAGTTGGCATCACATCGGCAGAGATCAGGGCCAGGCTGGAAGAACTGTCGGCCCTCCTTCACCAGGACACGGCGCAATTGGTCGATGACTCCGACCCAGCCAAGATTCTGTTCAGAACTCTCAGAGGCCAAATCCCAGCCGATGTCGAAGAAATCCTCTTCCAAGCCGCACATTTGGAGAGTCGTCAGCTGCAGTACCAGAGGGCTTCTCGGCGCCTTGCCGATAGAGCTGCCCAGACTCAGCTCTCTAAAGAAATGAGGAAAGAGAAGTTCCTGACCGATGAGAAGCACAAGAACATCGGCATCTTGAGATCTTCAGGAGACGCGCTGAAGCAGAAGATATCTGACCTATCGGCAAGAAGGGAATCCCTGTTGGCAGAACTCAAGCAAGTGGAGGACGCCTTATCCTAGGCCCAACAGGAAGAGAGCCAACTGCCAGAGACCATCAAGCTTCTTGAGCACGAACGAAACGTCCACGGTCGCAAGGCACTACAATTGAAGAAGAAGCTGAAGCCGATAGAAGGTTCTGCCGATGACGATATTAAGGAGATAGAAGCAGCCAACCAAATCCGGCTACGCACCATATTGGCGATCCAGGCGCTGCTGAACACACGAAACTCTCATCGGCAATATATCTGTGTTTTCCTGCTCTTTCAGCTTTTAGTCTAGCCGATAGGACTGTTATCGGCATCTTTTGAAACATTAATTCCTGCCCCCAAACATTTAAATCCAGCCGATAGGAGTGTTATCGGCACTTAAACTTTTATGTATCGACCCATATGCTGGGGTAGTACTTCTTTAAATATTTGCCATTTAATGCTCTGGGAAATTCAACTCCTTCGAGAGTTTCTAGAATATAGGCATTTCCAGGAGCCGATCGACTTATCCGATAAGGACCTTCCCAATTAGGAGACCACTTTCCAAACTTCGTACTTTTAGTCCCGATTGGTAAAATTAATTTCCATACCAAGTCCCCATCGGCAAACTCCTTAGCCTTTACTTTCTTGTCATACCATCTAGCAACTCTCTTCTTATTTTCTTCTATACTTATCAAAGCCTTTAACCGATGTCCTGCTAAATCATCTAACTCATCGGTCATCAAAGTGGTATAATCGTCGGCAGTTAACTGATCTTGAAAAGATAATCGCCTAGATCCAGCCTTAATCTCCCAAGGCAACACTGCATCATGTCCATACACCAATTGATAGGGTGATACCTTGGTTGATCCATGACAAGCCATCCGATAGGACCACAATGCTTCATTCAACAATGTATGCCACCGCTTAGGATTTTCTTCAATCTTTCGTTTGATAAGCTTGATAATTCCTTTGTTAGACGCCTCGGCCTGCCCATTGGCCTGAGCATAATAAGGAGAAGAATTCAACACTTTAATCCCCATACAGATTGCAAATTCATCAAATTCCCCTGATGTAAACATAGTGCCCTGATCGGTAGTAATTGTTTGAGGAATCCCAAATCGGTAAATAATATGTTCCTTCACAAAATTAATCATATTGGCCGATGTGACTTTCTTCAAAGGAATAGCCTCGACCCACTTAGTGAAATATTCAATGGCAACTAGAATAAACTTATGCCCTTTGCTAGATGGTGGATAAATCTGGCCGATCAGATCAATAGCCCATCCTCGGAACAGCCAAGGCTTTATGATAGGATTCATAGCCGATGCAGGTGCCCTTTGAATATTACCAAACTTCTGACATCCCTGACACCCTTTGAAATATTTAAAGCAATCCTCAAGTATAGTCGACCAATAATATCCATTCCTCCTAATCATCCACTTCATCTTAAAAGCCGACTGATGTGCTCCACACACCCCTTCATGAATTTCTCCGATCAAACTCCTAGCTTCATCATCGCCCAAGCATCGGAGAAGAATTCCATCAACAGTTCGATAGTATAATTCATCTTCGAGGAGCACATACTTGGTCGCGTGAAATCGAATTCGTCTTTCAACTTTCTTAGATGGATCTTTCAAATAATCAATAATTTCTTTCCTCCAATCATCGGCATCGATTGCCGATATTGTATTAATCATAAGCTGATATCTTGAGGCATGCTGAGCTAACCGATTAGCCTCTTCATTATGCAATCGGGGAACATGCTCTAAACGGAAATCTTTGAATTCCTTTAACAGTTGCATACTCTTCTCGTAATAAGTTATGAGAACTTCACTTCGGCATTCATAATTCCCGGCCAATTGATTTATAACCAACATAGAATCCCCGAAGATTTTGACAGCGTCAGCACGAACTTCTCTTAACAACTCCAATCCCTTGATCAAAGCCTGATATTCAGCCTGATTATTTGTTGATGTAGCAACAATCGGCAAGGAAAATTCATACTTCTTCCCCTTAGGGGAAACTAACACTATGCCGATTCCTGCCCCCCGGTCACATGTAGATCCATCAAAGAAAAGCGTCCATGGCACAATTTCCAAGGTCTCCACTACACCGCAATGTTGAGTCACAAAATCGGCCATGATATGCCCTTTAATTGCTTTAGCCGATTCATAACGTAGATTGAACTCCGACAGCGCCAAAATCCATTTACCGATCCTGCCACTCATAATCGGCATAGATAGCATGTGCCGGACCACATCATCTTTGCAAACAACAGTGCATTCGGCCGATAACAAGTAGTGCCTTAACTTGACACACGAAAAATACAAGCATAGGCATAGTTTCTCAATGGCCGAATACCTGGTCTCAGCATCAATCAACCTCCTGCTTAAGTAATAAATTACACGCTCTTTCCCTTCAAATTCTTGAACTAAAGCTGAACCGATAACCGTCCCATCGGTAGACAAATACAATCTGAAGGGCTTTCCTTGCTGAGGTGGAACTAGAACTGGACGATTCATTAGATACTTCTTGATTTCATCCAGAGCCAACTGTTGTTCTTTTCCCCAAATAAATTCTTGATCGGCTTTTAGCTTAAGAAGAGGACTGAAAGCACGAATTTTTCCAGATAAATTAGATATAAATCTCCTGATAAAATTTACCTTGCCGATCAAGGACTGGAGCTCGGTCTTGTTGGTAGGGGCTACTATCTTATTAATGGCATCGATAGATCTCCGACTAATTTCAATCCCCCTTTGATGCACCATGAAACCAAGAAACTGCCCTGCCGATACACCAAATGCACATTTATTGGGATTCATCTTCAATCCATGCTTCCTCGTGCACTCCAATACCCTTTGTAGATCGGCAAGATGTTTTGCAAAGTCCCCGGACTTGACCACCACATCATCAATATAAATCTCTACCAATTTGCCGATGAACTCATGAAATATAAAATTCATGGCCCTTTGATAAGTGGCACCAGCGTTCTTAAGGCCAAAGGTCATAACTATCCACTCGAACAATCTAACATGACCAGGGCATCTGAACGCAGTCTTTGGAATATCTTCTTCAGCCATGAATATTTGATTGTACCCTGCATTGCCATCCATGAAGCTGATAATCCGATGTCCAGCCGCAGCGTCAACTAACAGATCAGCAACTGGCATTGGATATCCATCCATCGGCGTAGCTTTATTGAGGTTCCTAAAATCAATGCAGACCTGAAGCTTCCCGTTCTTCTTGTAGACCGGAACAACATTGGAAATCCATTCGGCATACCGACACTGCCGAATAAACATGGCTTCAATAAGTTGTTATTTCGGCCTTGATGTCAGGAAGGATATTAGGATTACATCAGCGAGCTGGCTGCTGATGTGGCCGAAATCCAGACTTAATAGGCAACCGATGTTCAACAATTGATCGGTCTAAACCAGGCATCTCGGTATAATCCCAAGCAAAGCAATCTTTATATTCCTTTAACAAATCGGTTAATTGCTGCTTACACTCAGAATTTAACTTAGAACTAATAAAGGTAGGTCTAGGCTTATCACCACTACCTATATCTACTTCTACCAACTCATCGGCCGATGTGAATCCCTGGCCTAACTTTCCATCATCGGCGAACCTATCCATTAAAAACCTTTGTCAGAACCGACTGCTTGGATCAGTGGAATCTCGTAATCAGCAACCTTGAGAAAATCTTTCTCCCAAACTTCTCCTGAAATGCACCTGGTCCTCTCATAGGTATCCGCCTCTGCCGATGCAATGACATAAGAAGAATCCCCCGGGACAATCTCAATTTTGTCACCTACCCACTGAACCAAGCATTGGTGCATTGTAGATGGGATGCAACAATTGGCATGAATCCAATCTCTTCCCAACAATAAGTTGTAAGCCCCCTTTCCACTGATCACGAAGAAAGTTGTCGGCAAGGTTTTGCTGCCGATGGTCAACTCTACACATATTGCCCCTTTGACTGGAGACACGTTCCCTTCAAAATCTTTAAGCATCATATCGGTCTTGGTCAAATCTTGATCCCCTTTCCCAAGCTTCCGATATACTGCATACGGCATGATATTGATAGCAGCCCCACCATCAACTAAGATCTTGGTCATTGGCTGCCCATCGACCCTCCCTTTGACGAACAGAGCCTTGAGATGCTGTCTTTCGTCATCGGCAGGTTTCTCAAAGATAGCTGTCATCGGATCCAGAGCCAGCTGAGCTATGTGACCGGAAAATTCTAACTCATCATCACCGGATGGTGCAAGAAACTCCATCGGCAACATAAAAACCATGTTAACCCCTGCCGATGGACCTTCCCTCTTAGGATCTAATTGCTGCTGACCTCCAGACTGACCAGAGTTCTCGCCCTTGCTTAGCTCCTCTTGCCTTTCACGTTGCAATCTCCTTTTCTGTGTCTTGGTCAACCCTTCCGGACACCACGGAGGAAGTGGCTTCTGCCTTGCTGCTGGGCGTCGATTCTCTCTTGACTCCATCCGATGCGTGTTAACATCCCTGCAAAATATGAACTCATCGGGAACTCGTGCATTAGCCATCTCCTCGAGCTCTTCCTGGTTCCTGGGAAAATATTGAACACGATCACCGAGGCTATCGTGCACGCTGAGCCTGCCCCCCAGCCGATCATGAACTGATGCTCTTCCTCTGATTGGCCCATTAAATCGCCGATTGTCATCATGATAACGCCGATCGGTCCTATCATACCGATCATAACCATTGCATTCAGGGCAGTCTCTGACAGTGGGAAGTTTAATATTCTCCTCCCAACAATGGATGAAGAACGGACAGTTCCAATGATCTCTATGTTGATTCCACTCCTGTGGCGTCTCTCTTCCTCCCGACGATAATCTTCTTGCTGGCGCCGATACTGATCTTCCCGTTGCTGCCAGTTCTCTCGAGGCCTTCTATGAGTTATAACGATGCCAGACCGAGGAGGCCTACCTGAACTGGTTCCTTCCTGGACCAAGCCCTTACCTCTTGCATCGGCAGTAGTAACTTGATGCTGAGGATCTACCGATGCACTTTTCTCGGCCGCTTCCGATTTTAAGACCTTGGCCTTCCCCTTGGCATCCAACATGTTTGTCGGGAAAGGATGTTGGTCTATCTTCATTGGCTTCTGGGCCTTGGGACTGTCAAACTTGATTCTCCCAGACTCTATGGCCGATTGCAGCTGCTGTCTGAAAACTTTGCACTCATTGGTGTCATGAGAAGTTGCATTATGCCACTTGCAATATTTCATCCTCTTCAACTCCTCAGCCGATGGGATCACGTGATTAGGAGACAGTTTGATCTGTCCTTCCTGAAGTAGAAAATCAAATATCCTATCGGCCTTAGCGGTGTCAAAAGCAAATTTTTCTGGTTCCTTCTGTCCAAAAGGACAAGACATCGGCTTCTTGTTCTTTACCCACTCTGCCAAGCCGATGACTGGCTCCTCATCAGAATCTGAGCTTGTTGTCTCATCAACAAATGATACCTTCTTGTTCCATGCTCTTTTGGGCTCGAAGGGCTTGATGTCTTGATCAGAAATCCTCTGCACCAAATGACTTAAGCTTTCAAATTCCTGAGAGGCATACTTGTCCCTGATGTGTGGCAATAAGCCCTGGAAAGCCAAATCGGCTAGCTGCCGATCATCTAGAATCAGGCTATAACATTTATTTTTGACTTCCCGTATCCTCTGCACAAAACCTTCAACCGATTCATCATTGCGTTGTCTCAATTTGACCAGATCGGTGATCTTCTTCTCATGAACCCCGGAAAAGAAGTATTTGTGGAATTGTTTCTCCAGATCGGCCCAAGTAATCACTAAGTTAGGAGGTAATGATATGAACCAGGTAAAGGCCGATCCAGACAACGATGATGAAAATAGACGAACCCTCAATTCATCCCTGTTACCAGCTTCTCCGCATTGAATGATGAACCTGTTGACATGCTCCATGGTTGACGTATCGTCTTGCCCAGAAAACTTAGTAAAATCTGGCACCTTGTACCGATGCGGAAGCGGGATCAAATCATATGCGGGAGGATACGGTGTCCGATAAGAGTAAGTGTTGACTTTGGGTTTTATCCCAAATTGATCCCTCATTACTTCAGCGATCTTATCGGCCCAGTACGCATCGGCATCTTGCCGATGGGGTGGTTGTGGATCCGGCACCTGCTGGTAAGCCTCCACGTGTCTGTTCGGTGCACGATCTGCACGGAACATTGGGTTGATTATCTGGCCTCCCACCTATGGGCCACCAAGCTGTTGCCCGCCAATCTGCTGTCCGCCGACCTGTTGGCCGAAATTCATTGGCTGGTTAGAGATCCCCTGATTCTGGAATCCGGGATAGATCTGTCCTTGCTAGAACCCTGTAGCCTGGTGACACTGTTGGGGCGTTTGCGGAAAGGCTTGCTGCCCAAGCCATCCATTATTAGCGTTCATCGGCATAGGCCCTGCCGATGACTGGTAATTGGGCATCATCGTTGAATTGACATACCCTGATTGAGCCATAGACCTCTGTTGCATCAGCATCGAGTCTGCCGATGCGTTAGGCATCTGGAACATTGGAGCTTGAGAATTCCCAGTGTAAGGTCTTGCAGTAGTAGTTGTAGTAGTATACTGGGGACTCTGGTTCATCAGCATATTGGGAGGTGCCGATGCCACAGGGGTCTTGCCTCTCATGTCAGTCGTCTGCGATGTACCCGGCGTTAACTCTGGAGGCATGCCATAACCCCACCAGTTGGGAGGAGGAGTTAACCCTGTCATTGCCGATGCTAACAGATCTGTGGCAAGTTTAATCTGCCCATCTGAAGTCTGTGGATTAGTTGTCATCGGCGTAGATTGTCCATTGGTGACTCCCAACGTACTTGGTGGAACAGGAATCTCCATACCCGCAGCGGCCGTAGCAGCCGATGGAGCTGTGACCACTGGTGACTTTGGCTGGTGATAAGTGGGGCCCACATAATCCGGTGGCAATTGTCCCTCCTTGAAAGTTCTTGCCACGGCATTGAAAACCGTATTAGACAGTACACCAGCTTGGTTGATCAAAGCACGGTTGATAGCGCTGTCAACCATCTCTTGAAGTTTGCCAGGATTGGACTCAAAAGTAACCTGCCGAGGGGCCGGCAGTGCATCCTTCTGAATCACCTCACCACTCCTGTTCATGCTGAAGGACCTCAGGCATTGCTGCTTGTAATCCTGCATGGCTTTAGCAATAGCTTGCTTCTGCTCATCCTTGAGATTGGCTTCCGTCACGGGGATGACGTTCTCTTGATCAAACTCAGAAGTCGACATGTTGATCTTGATCTTGGATCTGTCCCACTAGGCGTGCCAAAAGATGTGTTGATGCAAAGCTGATCTGCAAACACAAAGGGCTAATACCCGATTCAAACGTTAAGGCGTGCCAGCCGATTTGACCTTACTATCGGCAAAGGTGATAACTCGAATACTTTAGTCCTGACAACAGCGATGCGCCCGGATGTCATGGCTAAGAGGTACTCACGCGGAACTCGAGAACGCGCCGAGCTTAAATCGACGAATTCCTAAGAACTCGTAATAAAAGGGAAAAAAGGTATGACGAAGTCGTCGAAAAAAATAGATGCTGGAATATGAGTAAAAACGTGTGTTTGATTGATTGATAGATTTTTCATTACAAGGTCCTAGGGTCTATATTTATACCCTGCTCAAAGAGCTACAGCCAGACACGATTAGAATTCGAATTCCAAATTACACGGAATCCGTATACAAAACGATTTAAATAATTAAGGAAATAACAAACTATCCCCCGTGACAAACTAAAACTCTTCCACAAACCATCGGCGGCTTCCGAACTCTCCCCTCGTATCATCGGCAGATTCCCTTGCCATAATCATCGGCAGACTTCCTCATCGTAGCCATCGGCACAGACACATCACCGCCTGTAGACTTAGTCACGTTCAACCTTTCCTTCATCGGCAACCATCCTCATCGGCAACTCATCCTGTAAACAAAACACTGCCGTCTTATCCTGCCGACCTGGACACGTGGCCAAAAACGGTGTCAACAACATGCCTTTTAAATAAGATCTCATCTCTGAGTTAGAGTAAACTATCAAGACTTAAAACTTACTTACTTTACCTTCACCATGGGACTTGTAACCGTCACTTCTGTCTTGAGTAGTTAAAAGATAGAACAATCTAGTCAAGTGCCATGTCTCTTATTCTTGATCAGCTATAGCTCTAGGGTTTTTGTAGATTTTCAAATAAAACTCAGAGATTCCTTGTATGACTCTCTCAGATCTCTCTTTTGTGGTATTTCTGGATCCTTACCAAGGCAGTGATGGTATATGCCTTCTCTCAAGATATGTGGTATTTATGGTATAAAGCATAATGACATTGTCTTCTCTCTCACCCTACTCTAATAAAGCTTTAATATCTGGGGCTCATAGGTGGGAGATAAAATATACATACTTACAAGACATTTATTGCATAGTCAAACCATGGATCCAAAGAAACAAATCAATAAGCCAAATCAAGATGTGCATGTGTGGTGAATGAATGGTGTATGGTGATGATGGTGATAACAATGGTGAAAACAATGGTGGTGGAAGTCTAATTCTACTTTTGCTCTTTTGAGGGGATACATACCTTTCTTGCTTTTTGAATCTTTATGAGGAGAATGAGATGCTCTTCTTTTTCTTTTTTCTTTTCTCTCAGGTGGGTATCTTGTACCCCTAATTCTACTGTCGGACACTTGTCCATTTTTTACCTCTCGTCTCACTTTTTTCTTTTCTTTCGAGGTTCCGAGCACTTGCTCCTTTTTATTTCCTCGTATTATTTTTTTAGAGCACTCATCTCTTGAGATAATATAGCAAGTGGTAGTAATAAGATAACTTGAGCATTTATTTCACAAGGGAAAACAGAAATATTTTTGGTTATTCTCTCCCAGATTAGGAGTAGAATATTTTTAGGTGGTTCTGGAGATGGAAATGGATGGATATATGTGGATGGTACTTCCGGAGTAGAAGTAGCACATATGAGTGAACGTGCAAGTGAAATCTTGAATTAACCACATGACAAGCTCCTAAGGGTCTACACAGCTTGACCACACTCAATGCTCATAAGTAGTAAATATTAAATGTGTGGCTCAAAGTCTAGCAAGCATGTATATATGGCTGTGGTAGGAATTTAAACTCTCATTATAAAGGAACTCATCATGCAATATTTTTAAGATTTTTAAAGATAAAATTCTCCAGAATTCTAGCATCTCTAGGAACAGATAAACAGCAGCTCAACCTTCCCATATCGTATCCGTTAACAACTTAGACTTCAGATCAAGTTTTCATCCCACAAGTTTAGATCTAGAGCAAGCTTTAAATTATAACAGTTATGTCTAAACTTGAGAGAGAACATAAAATTTGCAAATTAGGCAGAGCAACTATTCATCATATCCATGCTTAAGTTTTATTTAGATACAGATTAGCATATCCACTTTATTTATTTATTAAACACACTAAGCAAAAGACATATATATATAAGCACAAACTCTTTATTTGGTTTTCCATAGTTTATGTGTATTTATATTCTGAAAAAATATAAGTATAAAGATAGATAGAAATACTTATCGAGATAAATGGGGGTGCTCTCCCCCAAGCTGAATTTTGACGTAATTTCTCTTGATGTAGCTAGCAGGTGGTAGAGGTGTATTTGAAAGTCAGCAGCATTCTGACAGCGATTAGAATGTCCTCCATCTGCCAGTCTTCTTGATTCTTAAATTCTGTGAAGTTCAAATAGACAACAAAGCTTGTGGAACTTGTTAAGTGTTAGCATAAATATCTAGCCTTTATCATGTGGAGACTCCTCAATAAATATTTCTCCCTGTTTTTATATTTTCATTTTATAAAGCAGAAAAGAAATATTTATTTATTTTTATGCCACCACAGTGAATGTACTTATGGGTTTCATGCCACTCGTATACTCACATGGGGCTTACTGTTTTTTCACATTTTTATTTTCTTTTTAAGATAGCATGAACATGATTAACTAAGTAAACTAGTTGAAATAATTGAAAGGGAAAGGATAGCTACCAAGTTACCTTTTGGCAAGGCGTTCGGTGTTTTTAAGTCCTCCGAACGGGACTCTCCATTTTCTTAATCGTCCTGAGGTTCGTTGGGCGGCGTAGTCGGTACTTTCGGCAGCGCCTCCTCTTCATGTATAGTTATCTTCATTTTCCACACCTGACTTGGTGCTTCCGTCTCCTCTGGATAATTCTGTTTAAACTCTACGTCTTCTGACCTTATAACTTCTCCTTCATAGTCTGCCCATCCGTCCTTGATGATTTGCCTCCTCTGGTTGCGGTTGCGTCTCTTTCTGACCTGCTTAGATTCTTCAACGATATAGTTAGGGTCAGTAAAATAACGGCGTACCTTCTCTGAGGGGAAGTGCATATGGACTTCTCCGGTTCCAATGTAGATAATTGCTTTAATGGTGCTGAGGAATGGTCTTCCAAGGATGATGGGTGGATCGTACTCATCTTCTCCCATGTCAATAACTTGAAAGTCTGTGTAGACAAAATGATCATCTATTTTGACTGGGACATCAGTTACTATTCCTTTGACTTCTCGAAATGTCTGATCTGCCATCTGGAGTTGAATGTATGTTGGTCTTAGTGGCATGGTTCCGAACAAGAGCCGATAGGTGACTGCGGCCATTATGTTGACGCCCGATCCGGTGTCGCAAATCGTCTTGTAGAAGTTGTATCCATTTATGGAGCAGTAGATGCTTGGCATTCCTAGGTCATCCTTCTTGGTCAAAAGCGGTGACTTAAGTTGGTGATCTTGGCTTCCATGAACTACAGTGACCATCTTAGCTGACTCGGTCCACACTTGCTTGTTCCTGTTCTTCCTGTTGGTCCTCTTCCTTGACTCACGTCTGGATTGATGTGGAATTTGTGTAGTCTTGTTCTTGATGAAAAATGTCTCCTTCCTCCCTTTGACATAGAAACTGATCTTGGCAGCACTAGCATAGATGATAGCTCCCGTGGTGTTCAAGAATGGCCTCCCTAAGATGATAGGTGCCCTCTCATCATTTCCGGTCTCTACTACTACGAAGTCTGCTGGGGCATATAAGGTACCAACTCGGACGCAAAGATTCTTCACTATTCCTTTTAGAAAAGTTATTGTCTGATCTGCAAACTGCAAACACATGGTTGTTTCTAATAGAGTACCCTGGGTATAATGTTGACGCTAGAGCCAAAGTCACAGAGTGCTTCTGGAACGTCCACCATGCCGATGGAGATGGGGATGACGGGGCGTCCTGGATCGCCTCTCTTGACCGGCAGAAGGTCAGTAGAAAATTCAGTGACGGGGTTACTCCAATTACCTGCATCAAACATGTCTACAAGATTTGCAGATTCTAATCCTTCCGGTTGTGATGGTATACCGGGGTTAGTAGTAGGAACAGCAGCAGCTATTTGATTTAACTGAGATTCAATCATTTTATTAAAGCTAATTTGATTCTTGATGGCAGTAGAAAAATTATCCATTCTATTATTTATATTTTCTAGCATTTTATCATTGGATGCCAATTTCTTAGATAGGTTATCCATTAGCTTTCCTTGATTAGACACTAACTCTCTCAAAGGTGGAAAATTATTATTGTTGTTGTAAGAATTGTTACCTTGATAATTACCTGAGTAGTTAGGCCTCTGTTGATTCCAACCTTGATTTTGTTGAGGACGGTTGTAGTAGTAGTTGTTGTTGTTGATGTAGTTCACATCCTCAAGCATCTCAGGGCAGTGATTGCCCGAGTGTCCAGTATCTCCACACTCCTCACAAGTCATGTGCGAGTCGTAGATGTGCATAACTTCTTTCTTGTCTCCAGCTCTATTGTCGAGCTTCTTCATGAGCAGGTCTAGCTTTGCAGACAGCATGTCTACCTCCTTTAGCTGATGCATACCTCCACCTCTCTTGCGTGTCTGGGTCCTCTCTTCATTCCAGCTTTGATTGGACGCCATCTTCTCCACAAGAGCTGTGGCTTGTGGTATAGTAAGTGATAAGAATGCTCCTCCAGCTGCAGCATCCATGGTCTCTCGGGCACTGTTGCCGAGCCCATGATAAAACGTCTGCATCAATAACCAACTCTCCATTCCATGATGGGGACATTCTAGGATGTAGTCTTGAAAGCGCTCCCATGCTTCTGGAACGGATTCATCATTTTGTTGCTGAAAACTTGTAATCTTCCCACGAAGAGCATTGATCTTGCCCATGGGAAAGAACTTTGCCAGGAAGTTTGTTGAGCAGAGTGCCCACGTAGTATTCTTCTCCTTTGTAGCATAGAACCACTGCTTCGCTCTTCCTAACAGTGAGAATGGGAAGAGGCGAAGTAGTATAGCATCTTTGGAAACTCCTGATATGGTGAATGTGTTGCAAATCTCCAGGAAGTGTTGTAAATGAGCACTAGCATCTTCATGTGCCTTCCCACAGAACTGGTTGGATTGCACCATGTTGATAAGTCCAGGCTTGAGCTCAAAGTTGCCATCAATCTCTGCAGCAGGTCCAGTGCGGATGTTGTCCGTAGTGGGAGCTGAGAACTCGCGGATTGATTTGTTCGCCATAGCCTCGAACTCTGAAGACAAGTTCCGGTGATCTTCTTGATTGGATGAAGCTTCTTGCTGAAGTGTTGATGATCTCTTCTTGAGCTTTGCTCTCGTCTTCTTGAATAATGCTTCGGGATTGTCAACAAAATTTCCTAGAAGATGTCTTCTATTCATACATTCCCCTGCATAAGATAAAATAGAAAAATATCGGGGTAAAACTGTATGAGAGAATAGATAAGATCAATCATATTAGTGATGCGAATGATAACTCAAAATCTTTTATTCCATTCCTGATTAGTAATCAACCTTCCCCAGCAACGGCGCCAAAAAATGCTTGTTGGGTATTCTTAACATCATTACCAAAAGTAGACTAAGTTCTCTAAATCTAGTAACGGTGCCAAAAATGCCAAACCTATCCCTCACACCACTTAAGCCAAGTTGTCATCCCCAGCATGATATAAGAGACGCGGTATTGAAATATGCAATTGCTCTTCTAAATAAATAATGAATGGGATCTGCAAGCGCACAGATTAATACCGATGCAGCATTTTAACCGGGAAGTATTCCAGGTATCGTTATTTATATTTTTACCACTGGGAAGGGATTAGCAATCATCACTATTGATTACAGAATAGAATATGAGATTGAGCATCTATCATTGCATGTATAATTGAGAACATTATATCTAACTCTTCATACAGGGATAAGTGTCACATAAAAGATATATGAAATAATAATAGTGACAAGGATAACTAATCTGATCTAGCCACATAATAAATATGATAAGCACCTCAATTAGATACTCTAGAAAGTCATTAGCATGGTATTAGAACGAACTACAAGAATATTCCCTAAGTTATTCTCAACTATATAGTCTAGCATATCATAGTTAGTGCAAGCATACTTAGCAATCATTGCGAGACAAGACTACGCCCATGCATAGTGATATTAGCAAGGTAAATGAGAAACATAGCAATCACTCCCCTATAATAATGTTGCTCTGCCAGCCCAATACATGAGAGGGGGCCTATATAAGAATCAATGAAGCTGTCACTATCACGAACCACCCCACGATCTGGCATATTGGGTACAATCGCAGATAAATACGGTATAAGCACCACGCCTACACAATATCTATCATTTACCCATGGATCCGATGGATAAACGCTATACGATCCTAAGCATGTATATAGATCGAATCTAACTAAGCTAAGTACATAACTATGATAAACTAAGAACAATATAATCTTGAATATAAGCAAGTAGAGCAAAGTCATAAGCAATATATTGAAATAGAACAAAGTCATATTCATAATATTGAAGAACAAAGATAATTAGAAAGCAATTAGAAGCACAATTAGAGAATTACCAAGAATCCTCTTGACAGATCCGGAAACCAATCGAAGATTGACTCCTTCTAGTTCTAATCCTATGTAGCTATGCTAATCTAGATATCTAATTGATGTGGTGGCTCTAATCTTGATCAGAGGCTTCTTCTCCCTTGAGGAACAATGAATTAGGGTTGAGAGGCTCTCTCCTCCAGGGGCCAGGGGGTCTGGTTTTATAGTCCCTCCAAGTGAATATGGGCCATTGGATCAAACCGACATAGATTGTATGGTTTAGATTCATCCTTTAGGTCGATGGAGATCTCCCACGAAGCAGAGTCCTGATTGGACTCAGGGAGGGGGCGGGCGCCCAGGGCAGGAGGGCGGGCGCCCTGCCTCTGGCCCCGTACGGCCTCCGCTTTCTTCCCGTGTCTTCTGGAGTTTTGTAGATGTAAGATAATTGCGCGGCATGTTAATATCTCTATGTAATCCCGACGTGTGGGCCTTTCTTCCGTATTTCCTGATAACCCCCTGCAGAAATAGACAAACACCAAAACTCGTGGAATTCTGTCAGATAAAACCCTAAGTCTAGATCTTGATTTCATTTGGATCCTTTTCTTTATTTATTTGATAATTAAATTTGATACTTAAGGATCGTCAACAGCCGGTACCACCGGCAGTTCAAATTCCCGCATTCAGCAATTCTACGGAAATTTGGCCTGCCGGTACTACCGGTGTTTCACCGGTACCACCGGTCAAAGCCTGGTACTACCGGTAGTTCATTTTCTCACAAAACTCAGAAGAAGGGCTAGCACTGCCGGTACCACCGGCCCTGAGGGCCGGTACTACCGGCTCACACTGGCAGAGAAGAAACTTCCTAGTTGTTCGAGCGTGCAAGTGTGTCTCACAAGCGCAAAAGCTAAGTTGACATGAGCACCCTTATCCTCATCTTACCAACTCAATTTGCATCCCTCTTGATAGTGCGGCGTTTCCTATAACTCAAACAAGAAATAAAAACAGGTAGCTTCTTGAGTTGAAATGTCGCTCAAAAGATCAAATTTTGGGGGTGCTGTGATTCACCAAATGTGTTTGCTTGATTTCATCAATGAACTAACACCTGGAGATTATACTTGATAAATATGTTAGTTCCTAATTTGATTGTCATCAATTATCAAAACCCACATCGGGGGCGAATGCACTTACAAACTCCCCCTTTTTGGTAATTGATGACAACCAACTTAGGCTTATAAAGGATTGAAAGAATTGAAGCTTTTGAATTCCAAAAATCAGGTTGGGCTCCCCCTTAATGTATGCATTGGATTTGGAATTTCAAATCTTGATTAATATCAAGATGGCATACATTAAGATCAAGCTCCCCCTAAATTTTGCAATTCGTGGGGTGCTTAAAAGAGTGTGTGTGAACCAAGAAATAAACCGTGATGCGAATGACACGATATATCACAAAGAGTAAAAGAAGAATTTGAATGATTATGCATGAACTAAAGGGCTCACAATAACCATTCAAAAACAACATTGCATCAACAAATGTCCAAATAAGCTAACACAAGCAAGATATAATAATGAAATAAAAGTGTTTAGCTTACAATCAACAATCACACAAAAGTAGTTCTTGTTCACCACACATAGTTCACCACTTAGAAAGGTTTAAAGAGACCATCAAAACTAACTTATTACATCAAAGATAAGCCTAACACTCCCCCTTTGGCAGCAAGTGCCAAAAAGGGTAGGCTGCGAGAAGAGCTAGATAGACTACTCATCATCATCATCAAGGTCATCGTCGTCGTAGTCGATCAGGTTACACAGCGGCCCCTTACCATGAGGATCAGCGGAGGTAGACTGCTCATGAGGGGGTGCAGCAGCGGTAGAGGCCCTAGTGACATCATCCGCGGGACCAAAGATGTCCTGATAAGCAAAGCCAGCCTCGGTGTCCTCTATGGAGAAACCAGCAGGGATCCCACCACCATAGGATGGATCAAAAGCAGAGGGTGGTGGAGGATCCTGCTGCTCCTCATCCTCATCAACAGAAGTCCTGTGCATGTTGTCATATTCATCATAGGGGTCCTGGAACTCACGAAGAGGAGAGGACGGAGGAAGAGCTGCCTTCTCCTCAAGACGACGGAGACGCTGATCGGTCTTCTTCTGACAATAGCAAAAATAAGAGAAAAACCGCTGCAGCGCATGACGGGTAGGGCGGCGACGTCCACGACCGCTGTCCGTAGGAGGGACAGCTTCCTCTTGAGCATCATCAGCACCAGTAGCAGGAACATCACCAGCGAGAGGAGCACCACCAGTAGGATTGAGAGGTGGAGCATGAGGAGCACCCAAGTGCTTGGCACGAACTGGAGCATGAACACAAGGGTGCGAGAACTGCACTCCACAATCTTGTTCCACATGAAATCTGAGACACCAAAGCGTCCACCATTAGCACCAAAGCGAGCCAAGATCTTAGGAGCATCAAGACGGAGGTGAATGGAATCTCCAAACTTGGGATCAATGGTGTAACAAATCAGGTTGTTCAGCACATAGAAGAACGACTTCAACTGAGTGGTCTTGAAATTCGAATGAGCTCCTGGCTTGTATATTTCAGCAGCATCAAGATCAACCTCAAAAATCCCGTCAGCAAAGATGTGAGATAGCCGTGGTGCCTCACGATCCTCATGATCAAAACCAAGCAAGCGAGAGAAGGTGATGAAGTCAAAGCGATAATGAACACCTTGAGTCATCCAATGCAGCACCCTAGAAGCTTGATCCACCCACAAAGTTGCCCAAAACTGAAAGATGATTTGTTCATTCCAATTCTTCTCAAAAGTCATAAGGGGAAGGATGCGCCATTCTTCAAGCTTGTGAATCAAAGAAGTGACCTCAGGGTGATTGAATTCTTGCAAGGACTTGAGGACCACATACTTGTGCTGAAAAAGTAGACCATTCTTGGTGACTTTGCTGGCCTTATAGAGGACGGACTCATAGAAATCATTGTGAAACTATGACCAAAAACGCTCCTCAACTCCCTCAAACTTGACAAACTTGTACGGGTTCTCGCTGCGTTGATTTCTTAAGTCCACAAGGCGCTTCTTGTAATCAATACCAAGCCGGGGTTGGGTGCCAGAGGGAATAGAGGGCCTCTTGACATGGGCATTGAACTGAGGATGCCATAGAGTCCGACGAGCACCAACCTCACTGAGATGCAGGGGCGATCGACGAAGGACATTGGGGTCCATGGCCCGTCCTTCCTCTTTGTTGGCAGTCACTATGGAGGATTTTATACTGCCAACTTAGACTAAAAAGAAGAGGAATAAACATATTTAAATCACATATGCTTTTGCTATTGACATAGTTCCACTTGTAACATGGTATTGTGTTTTGCAGGATTTATAATGTGACAAGTGGAAGAAAACAATAAAATAAAGAAAGCGCAAAAGACGAATTCACAAGTGCGCAATCAAAAATAAATAAGAAGCCCACCTTCAACATCGAACTGGACCCAATCATAACCGAAGCAGCAAAGGAGATCCAGCAGGGAGCAAGCCACGCGAAGGCGGTGGCTAGGTGGGGCCCACCAGGTTGCGGGCGCACCTGGTTGCGGGCGCACCTGGTTGCGGGCGCAACCTTGGTGGCGGCAAACCGGCCCCAACTTTCTCTGGCGGTTGCATGCCGCCATGCATAGGACGGTTTCACCTACTACCATATTTAGATCCCCCGAACCGTCCTAGTTGGGCTATAAATAGATGGCTCCCCCTCATTTGTAAAACACACATCATTTGGAGTCTACATTTCCTCACACCTCTCACTTGTATCTTTAGTATTAGACTAGTAGTAGAGCAAGGCAAGAGCTACCAAGGAGAGCTTGTCTCCTAGGAAGAAAGGATCCTCTTGGTATGAATCATAATCAATCTTCTTCCATGAGCAAGTTCTTGTTATCTTTATATAACTGTGCTTATGAACTAGAGTATAGTTATGTCTATATCATGTTTATAGTATATGAACTAGTTCTTAGTTCTTGTACTATGTTCTTGATATATTCATTCCTGTTCTTCATCGTTCATCTAACTTATATGAATAGAAG
The DNA here is from genome assembly GCF_000003195.3 of Sorghum bicolor. Lineage (NCBI taxonomy): Eukaryota > Viridiplantae > Streptophyta > Magnoliopsida > Poales > Poaceae > Sorghum > Sorghum bicolor. The sequence goes on along the minus strand of NC_012879.2, from coordinate 13,764,033 downwards.
TAGAATTAGGGATGAGATGATGGTTCACTGGGCCGTTCCGGTTGCTCTTAACCTAGCCTGTCAATCCGAAGGGTTGGGGCCCGCGGGGGTTAAGAGTTGTGTCCAAATACGTGAACATGGTGTTCAGGTATGCGGAGATCAGTGGATATGCGGGTATCCCACGGGCAGAGGGGTAGGTGGCAGGGTGGTGACAACCCTGTCATCCTTCGTATTCCCCCACGTTTGGATATTCGGTAGGAGTCATGTAAAGTCTCTATTTGGTGGCAGACCAGCTATGGGGATCTCCCTATCATCTCAAACCTGATCCTATCTCTAGACATGCTAGTTAGATGACTTACTAACAGTTCTTAGAACAGTTATATACGAACCATGCCTGCTCAGTAGTTATATTCTTTAATTCTTTATTTTATCTTTTATCCTTGAGGATGACCTAGATGTGTGTCCACTATCTCCAAATATCATATCTTACCCCTGTTTACTCTATGCCTACCATGCATTTTAATAAGTAATCATGTTATAACCATGCTAGATATAAATGCCTTCCTACGGGAATTATAAATACGACACCCATTTACGGGTTGAAATGCTACAATGATAGTTCTGTGCGCTTGCAGAGTTATTCTTATTTCATACTGAGCTATCGATTGGCGTACCTAAGTACCTTTACTGAAGATTGTAATCCTTATGCACTCACCCGGCGCTAGGCCATAGCTTTGCATACTGTAAGTAAGGATGGTTAGGAAGGCCAATCTGGCATTACTAATCATCAGTACTAGACTACACTGCCTAGGCTCGCACCGTAAAGAGCCTTGGGTTATCATTCTGAAGTGATAGTGGTTAGGATATGCCAAGAACGTTTCTAGTGTTATCATTAGGGATGAACTCAAACTCTATCTTTAGTGGTTTCGCTAGGAAAAGCCAACACTCTTGCACAGGATCAGGCACGGCTTGACTGTGAACTCGCTCACGGTGAGAGAGAGGCGGACACGAGACAGTGTGGGTGTGAAGAGGGGCAGGAATGCCCTCATCACTGGTAGAAGCACTAGCCGCACCCTGACCACGAGAAGGAGTCGCACGGCCACGCACTGCCCGTTCCGCGGACCGACTGCCGACATCACTGGATCTAGGGCGAGCACCACGGGGAGGGTTCTTGCGCTTCCCGGATTCCATGCTGCAACACCACAAAGAGGGGCAGCAAAAGAGATTACAAGAACGCACTAGAATGCAGCAACGAATCGATCAAGATGATGGGAGGAACTGCCTTGCTCACACGGGCCGGTACCACCGGCTGCACCGATGAGCAAGGGAATTACCTCCAATCGACCGAATCGACCATGGGAAAAGCACATAAGGCATTCTAGAACCAAGAATACACTAAGGGAAGGAAAGGAGTGCGAGGAAACAGCCTAAAAGAAGGTACATTTTGAGATCTAATTAGTTGACCGAGTACCTTGCGTCACGGAGAAAAAGAGACTGAATCCAAGCAACCCCAAAGGTCTTGGAGTGAACCAAGACTCCCCACGTGCCCTTCATGTCCGGGGATAGGTCCTCCTCGAAGATCGGGCGAAGAAGATAGAGGAGACGAGCGATCGGGGCAAGAGAGTCGCCGCCGCCGCTGGGAGAAGAGAAGAGATAAGGGTCCGGCGGGTGGGGAAGAGAGAGAGAGAAAGGAAATAACTGCGGGCGGCTTAAATACCGTAGTCAAAAGTTAACCGCCGGTACTACTGTTGACGGTTCTTAAGTATCAAATTTAATTTTCAAATAAATAAAGAAAAGGATCCAAATGAAATCAACATCTAGACTTAGGGTTTTATCTGACAGAATTCCACGAGTTTTGGTGTTTGTCTATTTCTGCAGGGGGTTATCAGGAAATACGGAAGAAAGGCCCACACGTCGGGATTACATAGAGATATTAACGTGCCGTGCAATTATCTTACATCTAGAAGACTCCAGAAGACACGGAAAGAAAGCGGAGGCCGAACGGGGCCAGAGGCAGGGCGCCCGCCCTCCCGCCCTGGACGCCCGCCCCCTCCCTGAGTCCAATCAGGACTCTATTTCTCGGGAAATCTCCACCGACCTAAAGGATCAAGGATAACCGTTCAATCAATGTCGGTTTGATCCAACGGCCCATATTCACTTGAAGGGACTATAAAACCAGACCCCCTGGCCCTTGGGGGAGGGAGCCTCTCAACCCTAATTCATTATTCCTCAAGGGAGAAGAAGCCCCTGATCAAGATTAGAGCCACCACATCAATTAGACATCTAGATTAGCATAGCTACATAGGATTAGAACTAGAAGGAGTCAATCTTCGATTGGTTTCCAGATCTATCAAGAGGATTCTTGGTAATTCTCTAATTGTGCTTCTAATTGCTTTCTAATTATCTTTGTTCTTCAATATTATGAATATGACTTTGTTCTATTTCAATATATTGCTTATGACTTTGCTCTACTTGCTTATATTCAAGATTATATTGTACTTAGTTTATCATAGTTATGTACTTGGCTTAGTTAGATTGGATCTATATACATGCTTAGGATCGTATAGCGTTTATCCATCGGATCCATGGGTAAATGATAGATATTGTGTAGGCGTGGTGCTTATACCGTATTTATCTGTGATTGTACCAAATATGCCAGATCGTGGGGTAGTTCGTGATAGTGACAGCTTCATTGATTCTTATATAGTCCCCCTCTCGTGTATTGGGCTGGCAGAGCAATATTATTATAGGGGAGTGATTGCTATGTTTCTCATTTACCTTGCTAATATCACTATGCATGGGCGTAGTCTTGTCTCGTAATGATTGCTAAGTATGCTTGCACTAACTATGATAATGCTAGACTATATAGTTGAGAATAACTTAGGAAATATTCTTGTAGCTCGTTCTAATTCCATGCTAATGACTTTTTAGAGTATCTAATTGAGGTGCTTATCATATTTATATGTGGCTGATCAGATTAATTATCTTTGTCACTATTCATTATTTCATATATCTTTTACGTGACACTTATCCCTGTATGAAAGAGTTAGATAAATGTTCTCAATTATACATGCTATGATAGATACTCAATCTCATATTCTATTCTGTAATCACTATTGATGATTGCTAATCCCTTCCCAGTGGTAAAAATATAAATAACGATACCTGGAATACTTCCTGGTTAAAATGCTACATCAGTATTAATCTGTGCGCTTGCAGATCCCATTCATTATTTATTTAGAAGAGCAATTGCATATTTCAATACCGCATCTCTCATGTCATGCTGGGGATGACAACTTGGCTTAAGTGGTATGAGGGATAGGTTTGGCATTTTTGGCACCATTATCAGAATTAGAAAAATAAGTCTACTTTTGGTAATGATGTTAAGAATACCCAACAAGCATTTTTGGCGCCGTTGCCGGGGAAGGTTGATTACTAATCAGGAATGGAATAAAGGATTTTGAGTTATCATTCGCATCACTAATATGATTGAGCTTATCTATTCTCTCATACAGTTTTACCCTGATATTTTTCTATTTTATCTTATGCAGGGGAATGTATGAATAGAAGACATCTTCCAGGAAATTTTGTTGACAATCCCGAAGCATTATTCAAGAAGACAAGAGCCAAGCTCAAGAAGAGATCATCAACACTTCAGCAAGAAGCTTCATCCAATCAAGAAGATCACCGGAACTTGTCTTCAGAGTTCGAAGCCATGGCGAACAAATCAATCCGCGAGTTCTCAGCTCCCACTACGGACAACATCCGCACTGGACCTGCTGCAGAGATCGATGGCAACTTTGAGCTCAAGCCTGGACTTATCAACATGGTGCAATCCAACCAGTTCTGTGGGAAGGCACACGAAGATGCTAGTGCTCATCTCCAACACTTCCTGGAGATTTGCAGCACATTCACCATATCAGGAGTCCCCAGAGATGCTATACTACTTCGCCTCTTCCCATTCTCACTGTTACGAAGAGCGAAGCAGTGGTTCTACGCTACAAAGGAGAAGAATACTACGTGGGCACTCTGCTCAACAAACTTCCTGGCTAAGTTCTTTGCCATGGGCAAGACCAATGCTCTCCGTGGGAAGATTACAAGTTTTCAGCAACAAAATGATGAATCTGTTCCAGAAGCATGGGAGCGCTTTCAAGACTACATCCTAGAATGTCCCCATCATGGAATGGAGAGTTGGCTATTGATGCAGACGTTTTATCATGGACTCGGCAATAGTGCCCGAGAGACCATGGATGCTGCAGCTGGAGGAGCATTCTTATCACTTACCATATCACAAGCCACAGCTCTTGTGGAGAAGATGGCGTCCAATCAAGGCTGGAATGAAGAGAGGACCCAGACACGCAAGAAAGGTGGAGGTATGCATCAGATCAAGGAGGTAGACATGCTGTCTGCAAAGCTAGACCTGCTCATGAAGAAGCTCGATGATAGAGCTGGAGACAAGAAAGAAGTTATGCACATCTACGACTCTCACATGACTTGTGAGGAGTGTGGAGATATTGGACACTCAGGCAATCACTGCCCTGAGATACTTGAGGATGTGAACTACATCAACAACAATAACAACAACAACTACTACAACCGTCCTCAACAAAATCAAGGTTGGAATCAACAGAGGCCTAACTACTCAGGTAATTATCCAGGTAACAGTTCTTACAACAATAATAATAATTTTCTACCTCTGAGAAAGTTAGTGTCTAATCAAGGAAAGCTAATGGATAACCTATCTAAGAGATTGGCATCTAATGATAAAATGCTAGAAAATATAAATAATAGAATGGATAATTTCTCTACTGCCATCAAGAATCAAATTAGCTTTAATAAAATGATTGAATCTCAGTTAAATCAAATAGCTGCTGCTGTTCCTGCTACTAACCCCGGTATACCATCACAACCGGAAGGATTAGAATCTGCAAATCTTGTAGACATGTTTTATGCAAGTAATAATTGGAGTAACCCCATCACTGAATTTACTACTGACCTTCTGCCGATCAAGAGAGGTGATCCAGGACGCCCTGTCATCCCGATTGCCATTGGCATGGTGGACGTCCCAGAAGCACTCTGTGACTTTGGCTCCAGTGTCAACATTATACCCAGGGTACTCTATGAAAAATTCTTTACATATCCTTTATTAGAAACAACCATGTGTTTGCAGTTTGCAGATCACACGATAAGTTTTCCAAAAGGAATATTGAAGAACCGTTGTGTCCGAGTTGGTACCTTGTACGCCCCAGCAGACTTCGTGGTGATAGAGACCGGTAATGATGAGAGAGCACCCATCATCTTAGGGAGGCCATTCTTGAACACCTCGGGAGCTGTCATCTACGCTAGTGCTGCCAAGATCAGTTTCTACATCAAAGGGAGGAAGGAGACGTTTTTCTTCAAGAACAAGACTACACAAATCCCAGATCAATCTAGACGTGAATCAAGGAAGATGACCAACAGGAGGAACAGGAACAAGCAAGTGTGGACCGAATCAGCTAAGATGGTCACTGCAGTTCATGGAGGCCAAGATCATCAACTTAAGTCACCGTTTTTGACCAAGAAGGACGACCCAGGAATGCCAAGCATCTACTGCTCCATAAATGGATACAGCTTGTACAAGACGTTTTGCGACACGGATCGGGCGTAAACATAATGGCCGCAGTCACCTATCGGCTCTTGTTTTAAATAAGTCACCTATCGGCTCTTGTTCGGGACCATACCCTTAAAACCAACATACATTCAGCTCCAGATGGCAGATCAGACATTTCGAGAGGTCAAATGAACAGTAACTGATGTCCCAGTCAAAATAGACGATCATTTTGTCTACACAGACTTTCAGGTTATTGACATGGGAGAAGACGAATACGATCCACCCATCATCCTTGGAAGACCGTTCCTCAGCACCGTTAAAGCAATCATCTACATTGGAACTGGAGAAGTCCATATGCACTTCCCCTCAGAGAAGGTACGCCGTTATTTTATTGACCCTAACTATATCGTTGAAGAATCTAAGCAGGTAAGAAAACGACGCAACCGCAACCAGAGGAGGCAAATCATCAAGGACGGATGGGCAGACTACGAAGGAGAAGTTGTAAGGTCAGAAGACGTAGAGTTTAAACAGAATTATCCAGAGGAGACCGAAGCACCGAGTCAGGTACGGAAAGAGAAGATAACTATACATGAAGAGGAGGCACTACCGGAAGTACCGACTACGCCACCCAACGAATCCCAGGACAATTGAGAAAATGGAGAGTCCCGTTCGGAGGACTTAAAAACACCGAACGCCTTGCCAAGAGGTAAACTTGGTAGTTATCCTTTCCCTTTTAATTATTTAAAATAGTTTACTTAGTTAATCATGTTCATACTATTCTAAAAAGAAAATAAAAATGTGAAAAAATAGGAAGCCCCATGTGAGTATACGAGTGGCATAAAACCCATAAGTACATTCACTGTGGTGGCATAAAAATAAAATAAATATTTCATTTCTGCTTTATAAAATAAAAATATAAAAACAGGGAGTAATAATTATTAAGGAGTCTCAACATGATAAAGGCTAGATATTTATGCTAACACTTAATCAGTTCCACAATCAACATTGTCTATTTAAGCTCCACATAATTCAAGAATCAAGAAGACTAGCAGACGGAGGACATTCTAATCGCTGTCAGAATGCTGCTGACTTTCAAATACACCTCTGCCACCTGCTAGCTACATCAAGAGAAATTACGTCAAAATTCAGCTTGGGGGAGAGCACCCCTTTTATCCCGATAAGTATTTCTATCTATCTATCTATCTTTATACTTATACTATTTTAGAATATAAATATACATAAACTAGGAAAAACCAAATAAATATTTTGTGCTTATATATATCTTTTGCTTAGTGTGTTTAATAAATAAATAAAGTGGCTATGCTAATCTGTATCTTAATAATAAAACTCTAGTATGGATATGATGAATAGTTGCTCTGCCTAATTTGCACATTTTAAGTCTCTCTCAAGTTTAGATATAACTATTATAATTTAAAGCTTGCTCTAGACCTAAACTTGTGGGATGAAGACTTGATCTAAAGTCTAAGTTGTTAACGGATACGATATGGAAAGGTTGAGCTGCTATTTATCTGTTCCTAGAGATGCTAGAATTCTAGAGAATTTTATCTTTGAAAATCTTTAAAATGTTGCATGATGAGTTCCTGTATGATGAGAGTTTTAAATTCCTACCACAGCTATATATACATGCTTGCTAGACTTTGAGCCACACATTTACTATTTACTACTTATGAGCGTTGAGTGTGGTCAAGCTGTGTAGACCCTTAGGAGCTTGTCATGTGGTTAAATCAAGATTCACTTGCACGTTCACTCATATATGCTACTTCTACTCCGGAAGTACCATCCACATATAACCACCCATTTTCATCTCCAGAACCACCTAAAAATATTCTACTCCTAATCCGGGAGAGAATAGCCAAACATATTTCTGTTTTTCCTTATGAAATAAACGCTCAAGATATCTTATTACTACCACTTGCTATATTATCTCAAGAGATGAGTGCTCTAAAAAAGAGAAAAAAAAGATACGAGGAAATAAAAAGGGGCAAGTGCCCGGAACCTCGAAAGAAAAGAAAAATTGAGACGAGAGGTAAAAATGGACAAGTGTCCGACAGTAGAATTAGGGGTACAAGATACCCACCTGAGAGAAAAGGAAAAAAGAAGAGCATCTCATTCTCCTCATAAAATTTCAAAAAGCAAGAAAGGTATGTATCCCCTCAAAGAGCAAAAGTAGAATTAGGCTTTCACCATTGTTATCACTATCATCAGCATACACCATTCATTCGCCACACATGCACATCTTGATTTGACTTATTGATTTGTTTCTTTGGATCCTTGGTTTGACTATGCAATAAATGTCTTGTAAGTATGTATACTTTATCTCCCACCTATGAGCTCCAGATATTAAAGCCTTATTAGAGTAGGGTGAGAGAGAAGGCAATATCACTATGCTTTATACCACAAATACCACATATTTTGAGAGAAGGCATATACCATCACTGCCTTGGTAAGGATCCAGAAATACCACAAAAGAGAGATATGAGAGAGTCGTACAAGGAATCTCTGAGTTTTATTTGAAAATCTGCAAAAACTCCAGAGCTATAGCTGATCAAGAATAAGAGACATGGCACTTGACTAGACTGTTCTATCTTTTAACTACTCAAGACAGAAGTGACGGTTACATCCCATGGTAAAAGGTAAAGTAAGTAAGTTTTAAGTCTTGACAGTTTACTCTAACTCAGAGATGAGATCTTATTTAAAAAACATGTGTACCGTCAATTTTTAAAGGCATTACAACAACTTATGATTCATCACTGAGTCTATCCTTGCTCAGGGACGAGCAAGAGGTAAGCTTGGGGGAGTTTGTTGACGGTCCTTAAGTATAAAATTTAATTATCAAATAAATAAAGAAAAGGATCCAAATGAAATCAACATCTAGACTTAGGGTTTTATCTGACAGAATTCCACGAGTTTTGGTGTTTGTCTATTTCTGTAGGGGGTTATCAGGAAATACGAAAGAAAGGCCCACACGTCGGGATTACATAGAGATATTAACGTGCCGCGCAATTATCTTACATCTACAAAACTCCAGAAGACACGGGAAGAAAGCGGAGGCCGTACGGGGCCAGAGGCAGGGCGCCCGCCATCCTGCCCTGGGCGCCCGCCCCCTCTGAGAGTCCAATCAGGACTCTATTTCTCGGGAGATCTCCACCGACCTAAAGGATCAAGGATAACCGTTCAATCAATGTCGGTTTGAGCCAACGGCCCATATTCACTTGAAGGGACTATAAAACCAGACCCCCTGGCCCTTGGAGGAGGGAGCCTCTCAACCCTAATTCATTATTCCTCAAGGGAGAAGAAGCCCCTGATCAAGATTAGAGCCACCACATAAATTAGACATCTAGATTAGCATAGCTACATAGGATTAGAACTAGAAGGAGTCAATCTTCGATTGGTTTCCGGATCTGTCAAAAGGATTCTTGGTAATTCTCTAATTGTGCTTCTAATTGCTTTCTAATTATCTTTGTTCTTCAATATTATGAATATGACTTTGTTCTATTTCAATATATTGCTTATGACTTTGCTCTACTTGCTTATATTCAAGATTATATTGTTCTTAGTTTATCATAGTTATGTACTTGGCTTAGTTAGATTGGATCTATATACATGCTTAAGATCGTATAGCGTTTATCCATCGGATCCATGGGTAAATGATAGATATTGTGTAGGCGTGGTGCTTATACCGTATTTTTCTGCGATTGTACCCAATATGCCAGATCGTGGGGTAGTTCGTGATAGTGACAGCTTCATTGATTCTTATATAGTCCCCCTCTCGTGTATTGGGCTGGCAGAGCAATATTATTACAGGGGAGTGATTGCTATGTTTCTCATTTACCTTGCTAATATCACTATGCATGGGCGTAGTCTTGTCTCGCAATGATTGCTAAGTATGCTTGCACTAACTATGATAATGATAGACTATATAGTTGAGAATAAGTTAGGAAATATTCTTGCAGTTCGTTCTAATTCCATGCTAATGACTTTTTAGAGTATCTAATTGAGGTGCTTATCATATTTATATGTGGCTGATCAGATTAATTATCTTTGTCACTATTCATTATTTCATATATCTTTTATGTGACACTTATCCCTGTATGAAAGAGTTAGATAAATGTTCTCAATTATACATGCTATGATAGATACTCAATCTCATATTCTATTCTGTAATCAATATTGATGATTGCTAATCCCTTCCCAGTGGTAAAAATATAAATAACGATACGTGGAATACTTCCCGGTTAAAATGCTACATCGGTATTAATCTGTGCGCTTGCAGATCCCATTCATTATTTATTTAGAAGAGCAATTGCATATTTCAATACCGCGTCTCTCATGTCATGCTGGGGATGACAACTTGGCTTAAGTGGTATGAGGGATAGGTTTGGCATTTTTGGCACCGTTACCAGAATTAGAAAACTAAGTCTACTTTTGGTAATGATGTTAAGAATATCCAACAACTACTGTGCCAAAAGGTGGTACCACCGGCGAGCAGGGAGGTTACCGGCGGAGAGATGCGGGGTTTTGGCCTACCGGTGCTACCGGGCTTCGGCCGGTACCACCGGCTGGAGCCGGTACCACCAGGGCAAGGCGCCGGTACCACTGGCAGGGTTGGACAGGGAACAACGCAGAAGTGAACTTAGTGTGGCAAACTTAGAACCAAATCAAACATGACCAGATATCAGCAAATCATTACAAAACAATGGCCATGCTTGAGATGTTAAAAATAGATTTTGAAATAATACTCAATTTTTCATAAAGTTTTGACCTTTCTAATCAATCAAGTATGTGCAAGACATCAAGCCATGTTACGAGAATCAACGATATTTAGTTCACGCCTCAAAGCACAAAATCTTGACTCATCTAGAGGTTTAGTGAAGATATCGGCTAACTGAAATTCGGTTCTCACATGTTGCACAGAGATATCTCCTTTGGATTGGTGGTCTCTCAGGAAGTGATGGCAAATGTCTATGTGCTTTGTTCTAGAGTGGTTTGCAGGGTTATCAGCAAGCTTGATTGCCCCCTCATTGTCACACAAGAGGGGAATCTTGCTTTGCTCACAACCAAAGTCTCTCAAGGTTTGCTTCATCCAAAGTAGTTGGGCACAGCAGGCGCCGGCCGCCACATACTCGGCTTCAGCGGTGGAAAGGGCAATGGAATTTTGTTTCTTAGAACTCCAGGACACCAAAGACCTACCAAGAAATTGGCAAGTCCCTGATGTACTCTTTCGCTCTACCCTGCAACCGGCATAGTCCGAATCGTAATAGCCAAGTAGAGTGAAAGTGGAGCCCTTTGGGTACCATAAGCCAAGATTAGGAGTGAACACAAGATACCGAAAAATTCTCTTAACAACCATGAGATGGCACTCTTTTGGATTAGCTTGAAATCTTGCACACATGCACACACTAAGCATAATATCAGGCCTAGATGCACAAAGGTAAAGCAAAGATCCAATCATGGAGCGATATACCTTTAGATCAATGGCCTTGCCGTCTCCATCAAGGTCAAGGTGTCCGGTTGTTGGCATTGGTGTCTTTATGGGTTTGGCCTTGTCCATGTCAAACTTCTTTAGCTCGTCGGTGGTGTACTTGGTTTGACTTATGAACGTGCCATCCTTGAGTTGCTTGATTTGAAATCCAAGGAAGTAAGTCAACTACCCCATCATGGACATCTCGAACCTTTTGGTCATGATCCTACTAAATTCCTCACTGAAGTTCGCATTAGTACTACAAAATATAATGTCATCGACATATATTTGGCAAATAAAAATATCATTATTGACTTTGCAAGTAAATAAAGTGGGATCGGCTTTTCCAATCTCAAACCCTTGTTTGAGTAGGAAATCCTTGAGACAATCATACCAAGCTCTAGGGGCTTGCTTGAGCCCATAGAGTGCCTTGTCAAGCTTGTAAACATGATCCAGATGATGTGGATCTTCAAAACCCAGCGGTTGCTCCACATACACGGTTTCGGAGAGGGGGCCATTGAGGAATGCACTTTTCACGTCCATTTGAAACAACTTGAAATCATGGTGAGCAGCAAAGGTGAGTAATATGCGAATAGATTCAAGCCTAGCTACAGGTGCATAAGTCTCCCCAAAATCCAAACCTTCGATTTGAGTAAAACCTTTGGCAACCAACCGAGCCTTGTTTCTAGTGACCACGCCATACTCATCTTCTTTGTTGCGGAATACCCATTTGGTTCCTATAACATTTTGCTTGGGTCTTTCCACCAAGGACCAGACTTCATTCCTAGTGAAGTTGTTCAACTCCTCTTGCATAGCCATCACCTAATCCGGATCCTTCAAGGCATCTTCCACCCTATTTGGCAACATAGAGGAGACAAAAGAGCAATGTTCACAAAAACCAACTAGACGAGAGCGTGTTGTTACCCCTCGTTGTATGTCTCCCAAAATGCTATCAACGGGATGATCTCGTTGAATAGAGTGATGAACTCTTGGGTGAGGCACTGCTGTTCTTGTTTGAATAGGACCATCATCTTCATGGTCTTGGTTGATTGGAGAATCTAGATCTTGAACGTTTTGATCTCCATCTTGGTTTGGTTCTTGTGCTTGAGGTGGATCTTGTCCAACTTGTTCTCTTGTGTCATGACCTCTTCTTGATGTGGAAGCATCATCATGGGCATTGGTTGACCCATGATGCAAGTTTGGGTCACAAGAAATTTGCATGTGTGCATCATCTTCTTCTTCTTCAACGGGTTTCACTTCACCGGTAGCAAGCTTTTTGATTACTTGGCGAGATGGCTCTTCTTTACCTAGAATTTCAGCATTGACTTGCTCCTTTTGAGAGCCGTCACTTTCATCAAAAGTCACGTCTACCGCTATTTCAATTTGACCGGTGGTCTCATTGAAAACACGATAGCCATGTTGATTAGTAGCATAACCAAGTAAGAACCCTTCATCAACCTTTGGTGCGAACTTAGAGCTTTTGGATCTTTTATTAAGTATGAAACACTTGCATCCAAAAACTCTAAAGTAATCCACCTTAGGCTTTTTACCGGTTAGGAGCTCGTAGGCAGTTTTCTTCCTCAACTTGTGGAAGTATAAGCGGTTGATGGCGTGACATGCCGTGTTAACGGCTTCCGCCCAATAGTCCTTTTCAGAGATCTTGTATTCATCCAACATTGCTCTTGCGGCTTCAATGAGTGTTCGGTTCTTCCTTTCCACCACACCGTTTTGTTGTGGAGTATATGCAACCGAGAACTCATGCTTGATGCCTTCTTCATCAAGGTATGCTTCAATGTTGGTGTTTCTAAATTCGGTCCCGTTGTCGCTTCTCACTTTCTTGATCTTCACTTCAAACTCATTTTGAGCCCTTCTTGCAAACTTCTTGAAGATCCCTTGGGTCTCACTCTTGTCCTTCAAAAAGAATACCCAAGTGAAGCGAGAAAAGTTATCAACAATTACAAAACCATATTTGTTACCTCCAATGCTTATGTAAGCATTGGGTCCGAACAAGTCCATGTGAAGTAGCTCAAGTGGTCTTGATGTAGTCACAATGTTCTTCGCGGGATGCTTGGCTCCAACTTGCTTTCCCGCTTGGCATGCACTGCAAATTCTATCTTTCTCAAAAGAAACATTCGTTAGTCCAAGGATGTGTTCACCTCTTTGAAGATCGGCCAAGTTCCTCATCCCAATATGGGCTAGACGGCGATGCCACAACCAACCCATGCTAGATTTTGCCACTAAACAAGTCTCGGACCCCACTCCACTAGCTGAGAAATCAACTAGATAGAGTTTGCCCTTTAGTTGACCCGTAAAAGCAATAGAGAAATCTGACCTTCTAGATACTTCCACACCCTTATCCGTAAAGAGACAATTGTAACCCTTCTCACAAAGTTGTGAGACGGATAACAAATTGTATCCCAACGAATCCACAAGCAAAACATTCAAAATGGAATTATCATTTGAAATTGCAATTTTACCTAAACCAAGGATATCTCCTTTACTATTGTCACCAAAGACAATCCTTTTACTTGTGATTTGACTTGGTTGAAAGGAGGTGAACATGTTCTTCTCTTCGGTCATGTGATTGGTGCATCCACTATCAAGCACCCAATTTGGCCCACCAGATGAGTAAACCTACAAGAGAAGATTAAGCCTGTGTTTTAGGTCCAGTGTTGGAACCTAGGGGGATAGACACATAAGATTTGGGCACCCAAACACTCCTCAAGATTTGTCTCTTCTTGAGGGTGCCCACATACTTCACAACAATCTTGCCATCCTTATCCCAACAACACATGTAATCACAAACGTGATTGCGTGAGATAGGTGCTTGTTACTTGGACACTTCCACTTGCTTCTTCTTGATGCTCTTGTTGTTTGCAAGTGGAATTGTAGGAGTGGCAACATTGTTCACCTTGTAAATGAGGTCAACAAGAGGCACACTCTTGTTGAACTTCACACAAGCCACCCCATTTATCATGTTTCTCCCATTGGCCTTACCATTGTACCGATTATATCCGAGACCATCCTTGATTATGGGGTGCCTTGATGCCTTGAACACATTTGCCGGTTGCTTGTCTTTGCACCTGCAACCAATCTTGACAATAGTGTTCAGTCTTTGAATCTCTTTGTCCTTCTTAGCTAACTCATCAAGGTTAGTGGCACATGCATTTATATCAACATTTATGCATCTTTCACAGCTTTTACTTGTAGACGCCTTTGAATCTTTGGAAGCGGTAGAGGTGCTAGACCAAAGCTTTTCATAGTTTAGTTCTAGCTCATGATATTTTGTTGTCAAGCTTGTGAGGCTTTCTTGAGCCAAATTATGATCATTCTTTAGGCTAGCCAAAGAGCCATTGAGTGAGGAATGTTCTTTAGTCAATCGCTCATTGGAGTCTTTGACTAGAGACAATTCTACACCCAATTTCTCAACCCTCTCCTTTTCCTTGGAGAGACATACTTCGAGCCCTTGGTTCTTCTCCCTTTCCTCTAGGAGCAATTCCCCTTGTGACTCGATGCATGACTCAAGCTTGTCATTAGCGTATATTAGCTTTAGAATTTTAGTTGCAACAGTTTTACCATATTTCTTAATGAGATTTGTAGCATAGTTTTCATCATCTTCATCATCACTATCACAATCACTAGTGGTTTGAGGAGAGGAGTCAATTTGTACCTTGTCTCCTTTTGCCATAAGGCATGTAGGAGAGTTATCATCGTCATCGGAGAGATTGGCGAAGAGCCTAGGCGATGAGTGGGTGTCGGAGATGAGTGCAGTGGATGAGGCATTGTTGGTGAAGATCTTGGTTGAGGAAGATCTTTCTTGTACGGCGATGGCAGCCATACTCTTCTTCACATTATCATCATCATCATCACTGTCACTGTCCGGTTGCCATTCTTGCCCGAGGTATGCTTCTCCTTTCTTCTTGTCCTTGTACTTCTTGTCACTTTGTTTGTTGTACCTTGACTTCTTTCCTTTGTTGGGACAATCAGCTGCAAGATGGCCGGTGTCACCACACTCATAGCAAAACCTATTCCTATATGGCTTGTTTCCTCCATATCTCCTCATCTTATCTTTCTTCATTCGTAGATAATTCTTGTAATTTCCCACTAGCATGGCTTGTTCTTCATCAAGATCATCATCATCTTTGTGCTTATGCTCACAACATCCTTTGTTACAATGACTTGAGTCACTTCCATGTGAAGCGGTGAGTGCTATGTTCTTCCTTTGATTTAGGGCTTCTTTGGCTTCATCATCCAAGACTTCATGGTGCATCAACTTTGCTAGCATTTCTTGAGGAGTCATAGTGTGATAGTTGTATTTCTGCATGATGACGGATGCAAGCATGTTGTTCCTTTGTCTATACACTCTACAAATCTTTCTTGCTGTAGAGTTATCATCCCATGTTTTTGCTCCAAGTGCTCTAATTTGATTGATCAATGACATGAATCTATCAAACATGGATTTTGTTTTTTCTCCCTCAAGTATGCAAAAGTTCTCAATCTTACTTTGTAAGAGCTCAATGTTTCCTACTCTTACACTTTTGTCTCCCTCAAATGACACTTTCAAGGTGTCCCAAATTTGCTTAGAATTCACCATACCATTTACTTTGTTGTTGTCCTCTGGGGTAAGACATTGTAGGATCAAGGTGGCAGCTGTTGCATTAAGATGAAAGTCTCTCTCATCTTCGGGAGTCCACTCATTTGGATCTTGCGGTGGATTCACACCAATGTCCACTACTTCCCAACATCTTGCGGCAGTGAGATGTAACTTCATTCTATGAGCCCAATCGGTGTACCTTATGCCATCAAATGGAGGTGGCTTTCCGGGGTTGATCATCGGCAATGTTGGATTCTTGCTTGAGCTGCTATAATCAAACCCAGTTTTGTTGTAGGTCTTTGACACCTTGCTACCATCTTCATTTCCACCTTCACTATCCGACTCATGATTCCTTTTACCTAGGAGTTCTTTCATCTTGTCTAGCTCTTCTTGCATCTCCTTCATTTGCTCTTTCTGCTGCAGCTGTAAGGACGCTATGATCTGTGTTGTGATTTGCGCAATGATTTGTTGTTGAGTTGTTGGATCCATCTTGGCCAAAGTTGCTCCTCACACGGTGAAGTGTTTGTACGAGGAACCTTGCTTTGATACCAATTGAAAGGATCTAATTGGCCTAGAGGGGGGTGAATAGGCGTATCTAAAAAACCTGAAACTCAAAAGCTCAAGTTGTAGAAGTTAAATGCCTGTCAGTACCACCGACAGTTTGGGCCGGTACTACTGTAAGACAGCTAGTACTTCCGACGCAAACTGCTGGTACTACTGACTCCCTAAGACGGCTACGAAATCAGAGTGTAATGAGCTTAGATTTTGGATCTGAGTATTACCCCACTTTCCTAGATGTAGGAGAGGATGTTATTGAAGTTTCCTTAGCTTGGTTCTTCTCCACAACGTAGATCGACCCTTGTTTACCTGTTGAAGAGTAGGAAGAGAAGGAACACAAAGAGCACAAGACCAAGGGTAGTCGAAGCTACCGCCCCAGTAAGACAAGGTATTTTCCCGAGGTTCGGCAATCTCCACTGAGGAGTTCCTACGTCCCCGTTGTTGAGGTGACCACGAAGGTCCGACCACTTAGGTCTCCTCCTCAAGCAACCACAAAGGTTAGCTTGATATATCCACTAAGAATCAAGGGGTAATACAAACACTTCGGGGTGCCCTCACAAGTAAATCAACACGGGCAACCACGAAGAACGCCTAGCCGGCTAGGGTTCCAAGAAACCCAATAGTAACAAATACAAACCAAGCCGGCAAGACGAAGAACCAAGTGCTCAAGTCACAGATCGAAGCTCCCAACTCTCTAATCTCACTTCTCTAGCTCGAATCTCTCAAGAAATGAAGTCTAGGAGCAAACAGGGAGAGAGAGTAGGTGAGACAAAGCTTGAGGACTGTTTTCTCATATGTGGAATAGCTAGAATGAGCAAGCCAACGGTTAGAAAAGAGGAGAGAGCTATTTATACAAGAGTACAGAACACATGTCGGTCTACTGGTGCAACCACCGGTACCACCGGTGTCCTCAGATCTAAACGAGAGAAGGCTGGAGAGGATGTGAGAAAAAGGCCTACCGGTACTACCGGCCTTGAGTCGGTTCCACCGGCCAGCGCCGGTACTACCGGTGGAAGGCCGGTACCACCGGCAGTTCAAATTCCCGCATTCAGCAATTCTGCGGAAATTTGGCCTGCCGGTACTACCGGCATTTCACCGGTACCCCCGACGGTAGCCGGTACCACCGGTCAAACCCCGGTACTACCGGTAGTTCATTTTCTCGCAAAACTCAGGAGAAGGACTGGCACTGCCAGTACCATCGGCCCTGAGGGCCGGTACTACCGGCTCACACTAGCAGAGAAGAAACTTCCTAGTTGTTCAAGCATGCAAGTGTGTCTCACAAGCGCAAAAGCTAAGTTGTAACATCCCAGATTTTTTACGTAAACCAAAAATACGATATTTTTAAAATTTTTCCTATAACCGTGCGAAGCATATAGTTTTTAGGTCTAACTCGATCCTAACCCGCTAACAAATCGTGGCATACATGTACATTGTTTGTAGACGAGTGCTCTTATTCGTGAGTCGTCTTAAGTTGGGTCTTGTTTAGGGTTTTGAGTTTCTTTTGGAGTGCACAAATCCATAGCAAAGTCTTCCCAAATCTTTGTTGAGCCTATCTCAAAGGCTAAGCGAATCCCTTCTCAACCTTCTCCATTGGAGTAATTTTGAAAACTCCATTGGACTCTTCTCGAGCTCCTTTCAAATCTACTCTCGAATCTCTGTCGTATTCCTTCGAGTCTGTTTCAATATCTATATATTTGAATCTCCTTCAAATTCCCTTGCTCATAAATGGAGGATTTCCTTTTCCTTTCTCTTAGGCCGAATCTCCCTCCATTTCTTCACGCGGCCCAGCTAGCTCTCCTCCTCCCTCTCCTTGCTCTGGCCCATACCTTCCCCCTCTACCCCCTGCGTGCGGCCCACTCCCTTTCCTTCTGGCCTGCTAGCGCCACCGGCCCAACCCCTATCCCCCAGCACCCCCCCGTGGCCCAGCTCCCTCTCTGGCCCAAGCCGTGGCCTGCCTGGCCTAGCCACAGGCGCCTCAGCGCCAACCCTAGGAGCGCGCCCCTGCTCCTCCTGAGCCCCGCCGCCGCACCCATGCCTTGGGCGCCCGTGCCGCTGCTGGATGTGCTCCACGCGTCCCTAGGTGGGCGCGGACACCGAGGATGGCCTCAGCATCCCTAACTCTAGGCACCGCCCCTATAAAAGCTATGAGCAGCGCCTCCCTTCACCTGGTACTCCCCAACGCCGACGCCGCTCTGCCTCCGCCCTGTTGTCATCGCGACGCCGCCGCTCCGTCAAGCCATGGCCGAGCGCCACGTCCTCGACGCGCTCCTGCTCCAGGCCGCGAGCACCACCTCGTCGCACCCCGCCTTGTAGCAGGGTCGCGACCGGGAGCAGCGCCACCATCGACGACCGAGCCCTGGCCGAACCCCGATGACCGCGGCACGACCTTGCCCCCGCGCACCTGCACCTCGGCATCAGCCGTGGCCGGCCGCGCGAACGCCAAGCACCACCGCGCCACCGAGCCTCGACCCCGTCCGCCGCGACGACGCCATCAGACCGCGGGCACGCCATGGTAGCCACATCCAGGAACGACGCACCCGTGACCCCATCGCCGAGCGGGAGCTTCGCCAAGCCTCGACGCTGTCCTCATCGTGCCACCGCGAGCACGTCGCCCCTCCGCGTCGTCCTCGCCCTGAAGCTCTGCCACGCCGCCGAAGCCCACGACGCCGTGCTTGTGCCCCGTCGCCCTGCGCACCTGCACCACCGAGCAGTAGTAGTGCCGCGGCCACGGCCTCGCGCTAGAGCCCCGACCACGCGCGTTGCGACCTCACCGCGTGGTCACCGCGGCGAGCAGGAGCCCGAGCGCCACCGCTTGGCGCCCCTGCAACCCACGACGCCTCCGTCTCCGTCCATGTCGGCCGTGGTGACTGCGACCCCGACCCCGACACCGGTCTGCACCACTCCGCGACGTCATCCACGGCCTCACCCCAAGCCCAGGACCGTGCGTGACCTACTCCGCCACCACCCGAAGTGCCCCCACCTCAACGTCATGGAGAGGTGCTGCGAACCCGAGCGCCGAGCACCTCCCTGTCTACAACCTCACCGAGCACGACGCCGAGCTCGCCACAGTGCTGCCGAGCCCCCTTGGTGCCCCGCGACGCCAAGCACCGCCGCGACCAGTACCTCGACGCACCCTCGCCAAGCCTGCCCCTGCCGTCGGTGAGCCACCAGTGCCCAAGTCCCCTTCTTTTCCCCTTCTGTCACGTTCCCGACTGAGACCGGCCTTCGTGCCGCGATTCCTCCACTGTACAGGGAAGCTGCTGCCATGTTGTACCACTGCTGGAGCCGTTGGACTTAACGTCGCTGCTGTCGGAGCACCGAACCACGAGGCGTTGCCGAACCACAAGACTTCTCCTCCAGCTCCACCTGTGCCAAGCCGTAGCAGCACCTCATACACACCAAGGTCGAACCTTGAACTGAGTTGACGCCCTTCGTGACGTCGACAAAACCCATGCCCTTTTTTCCTATACAATTGTATACTCGTGATACTTGATCTTAGTCATCTATGCATGATTTATCTATATCCATGTCTGTGTCGTGCCTTCGTGTCGGTCTATTTATTTATCTATCTGTTTATCTATCTCTGTTGGTCGCCATGGGAATGTGCTACTCCATTTGGTCTTTGTGTTGGTCGTGGCATTGTGGTTCTTTGTGCGTTGGTTCTTGAGTGTGTGTGCTGTCGTCTATGGACCGTGCCTTCGAGCCAGTCGGGGAAATCGTTCTACGTTGATCATTTCAATCGTGGGTTCGTCCCGCCGTGATCGCAATGCCGAGCGTAACGCATTCCTCGTGTTTAGTTGACTTCATTAAACTACGGCCATTAGCTCCTATCCCCATCCCTAGGATTTGATCATTGCGGACTCAATATTCATAACAACGCGGTTCTTACCAGCACCTTCGAGTCCTCTGTGATCTAGTCTAGTGGGATACAGATTAGGAGCAACCTTGTGGAATAGTCGGAAGCCAACTCGTTAGGAGAAGATCATGGCCGCGAGTCCACCTCGCCATGGCCATCGGGCTTATCCCATTTTCCTCGCATGTTTATCTTATCTGTCTCGTATGCTTATGCCACCTAGACCCGGGCATTTCCCTAGTTCCCGCGGTGACAACCGCATCGCCTAGAACTATAGGAATGACCTTGTGCTGATTCAGAAGCACCTAGGTCATGAAGTGTTATGAGTTGGTGTAGTTCATGAGGTCGTGTTTATTTCTCCAACTGTCGTTTGTTCTATGGCGAGTTGGTTGAAAGAGTGTGATTTCGTTCTTCTTCTCTCTTGTTCTCAATCCCCGTCGATCCAGTAAGATGTGGATTGAGCCCCTTTTGCTTGTTCGATGTTTTGTTTCCAGTCCCGCGATTCCCGCCGTTGCTTTGGCGAGCGGATCAATGGAAAGTGAAGCCCGTGTCTTTTCTTGTCTTTTGGTTCTTCGTGTTTAAACTCTTGTATGCTTGTACCTATTCGACCGTAGCATTTCTTTGGTTCTCGTGGTGACAGCCGCACCGCTAAGAACCCTGGTGATGTCTTAGTGCATTTAGTGCACCTAGGTTGTGGTACCCTACAAGTAGTTTGAGCACTCGTGTACTTGTGTGTCACTCTCTCTGATTCCCTGTATCTTACCATGGCGGGTAGATTGGAAGGAGTAGACCACTTCCCTTTTCTTCTCTCTTGTTCCACCCTCTCTTGGCTCTCGCCAACTACAATGGCGTATGGATTGAGAGAGAGACCGGAGCTTCTCGTGCTCGTAGTCTTTTCGATTCCTGTCAATCTCTATGACACTTGGATCGAAAGACCATAAGCTGTGGTGTTTGCTTAGAATGAGTTAGAGTCTAAGCCATTTATGAAAGTCGTACAGGTTGACTCAGTTGACCCGGGAAGTACCGGCTAGGCCAAGACTCCAGCTTGTACTTAGTGAACAACCATTCCCATTTCTTTTAGCCCAGGGATCGGACATCCGTCGACAGGGCTAAGCTATTTTCCTTTCGTTGCTCTTTTAGTGTAGTTGTTCTCCAGTGTTCTGTTGCCTCTTTTCGCAGCCTTTCTAGGTCTAGTGGCCTGGTTTGTCACTTACGAGGTAGTTGTTTCGGGGTTAGCGTTGATCGGATCACGACCTGTTGAAGGAAGGACATGCGAATGGAAGAAAGGCCTTGGATGAGTACAACTGCAAGTGCACTGAGGATCTTGGAAATGTCATTCAACAGGTGCCACGTCCCACCCAACCTCGTAGAATCCTATTAGACATGCACTAATGTAGATGCTAGTGCTTTACTTTTATGCAAATGAACTGAGATAGGTTGCATGGTAGAAATGCTTGTGAGCCATTGCCTTGTTGCAACCTATAACCCTTGTACACCTGCTGTTAGGTTAGATGCTTGCATACTACTTGCTACTGCTTCTACCACGCATTATATCTGTGATGTAATGCATTGTGGAGGATTGGATGTGAGTGGATAAGGCACGTGGTGCCGATAACTGGATAAGAAATGGATAATGGATTTGGGGAGATCTTGGCGTGCGTCTTGGGTGTGTGGTGAGGGTTGAGTCGACCGAGCAGGATCTACGACGAGTCTTGGGGACAAGTCTTGCCGGAGGACGCTACCTGGGCGTTCTCCATGAGAGATACCTGTGGCGGGTACATGTGACAGGGAGAGGTCCCGGAGTGGAGTGTCTTCGTGGGACGAAGCACCGGGATGGGAGGTGTTGTTTAGCACGGGGTAGCCGGATGTCCCGTCGAGCGGGGCATCGGTTGGCCCCTCATGAAGATGTCCTGTTCGGTTATCCTAAGGACTGACAGGTTCTGAGAACCGGTTCGTAGGAAGCCTTACACGCCACTTGCCTTAGCCATGGAACGGGATGGATGTACGACCAGCTAGTGCGGTGCCACTACTACTAGGTTGATAGTGGATAGTGTAGGGAGGTACGAGCATGAGGACCCACACCCTCCTAAGATAGCGTAGTGACCTTGGGGGCCCGGTACTATGCCTCACAGTCTCAGCATGCCGGTGGTACTCCGGTGTGGCCCCAGTCCTGAGTGGTAGGGTGGCATCGTATTTAGTTGGAAGGCAGCCCGGTATCAGCCTAGACGAGCCGGATCGTCGATGATGGTGATCTTGTGGTTAGTGTAAACCTCTGCAGAGTTTGGTTGATCGATCGAAACATATGCTGTTTTCTCGGCTATGGACCTTTCCTATGTTCCGCTTCACTTGACTAGTGAGAGGAGTCCCTTCTACCTTCCCCTGGGTTTGTCTTGGATCCGGCGTTGGCCGTTGAGGCAAGGCACGAGTGGGAGTCGTACTTGCCGCCTAAAGAGTGAGAGTGTCGTGAGATGTGTGTGATGGGATGGATGGATGAATGGATGTGTGGATGAGAGGGATTAAAACTTGATGAATTATTATTATTAAATATTGATGAACGTGCATAGGAAAAACTACAGCCATATATATAGGCCTCTTGATCTACCCTTTGCATTCCACTTACTACAAAGCTTACGCAAAAGCATAGGGTGAGAGCCAGTGGCCAGTACAAATCGTACTGAAAATTGTTTAGCAGGTTTTGAACGTGGTCTATGACGATAACTACGGAGAATAGAAGGATTAGGTGGTCTCGTTCCTACGCTCAAGTTTGGTTCAAAGATGAAGGCTACGCCCGCTGATAAACTACGCCGACTCTGATGATTGCCCGTGAAGGAGGAGCCTCCACCACTGACGCGCTACATCGACTCTGATAAAAATCCGTGTGTGTTTCCGCTAGAAAAACGATGTAATAGGCTTGTTAATCAAGAGTTGTAAAGTAAATGATTTGTAATCTTGTTTTTCATGATGTATGACTATGATAACAGCTGATATATGATAATGTGATGGCTCAATTTCTGAATTATCACATTATAATTCGAATCTTTGGATTTTTCCCTTTGTGGAAAAATCTAGGTCGTTTCATAAGTTGACATGAGCACCCTTATCCTCATCTTACCAACTCAATTTGCATCCCTCTTGATAGTGCGGAGTTTTCTATTACTCAAACAAGAAATAAAAACAGGTAGCTTCTTGAGTTGAAATGTCGCTCAAAAGATGAAATTTTGGGAGTGCTGTGATTCACCAAATGTGTTTGCTTGATTTCATCAATGAACTAACACCTAGAGATTATACTTGATAAACATGTTAGTTTCTAATTTGATTGTCATCAATTATCAAAACCCACATCGGGGGCGAATGCACTTACAATGTGTCTAAAGATTCGATGTGACGGAGAATCTGGAAAATTTTGCAAAATTTTTTGGGAACTAAACTAGGGCGTGTTTAGTTCACTCAAAAACCAAAATTTTTTCAAGATTTCTCATCACATCGAATCTTGCGGCATATGCATGGAGCATTATATATAGTTAAAAATAAAAACTAATTAAACAATTTGTCTGTAAATGATAAGACAAATCTTTAAGCCTAATTACTCCATGATTGGATAATGTTTGTCAAAAAAAACAAAATTGCTAGCATATCAAAATCCAAAAATAATTTAGATCTAAACAAAGCTGCTGTAGCCTGTTGCCTGTTCCTATGCACTGCACGCCACCACCCATGCAACATCCAACAGCTTTCACTCATGGCTGCATGCGTCATTGTTTTTTTTTTTTTGCCCTGTTTATTTCTCAGTCTAAAACTTTTGGCTTCATCACATCTAATATTTGAATATATATAAAAATATTTAATATAAATTAAAAAATAACTAATGATATAGTTTACATGTATCATTTGAATCTGCAGGTGCATCTATGTAAAAAATTTTCATCCATCAAATATTACATGGATGAATCTACACTACATCCATGTAATCGTAGTCCTCATGGAGTCTAGGCAGGTCTGGTAGGGTAGGGCGTGATTGTAGGCGTGCTCGATCACGACTCAACTGTGGAGTCCGTCAGGTGCACGCCATGTCTTCAGAGCGTACGTAGCGCACGCCGCGGTGAAACGGTGTTGCGATCTCTGGGAGATATGGCGTGGGGGTTTGGAGTTTGTAAACCTCGAGTATACCTATAAATACAAGGAACAAAGGGCCGATCAAGCTACGGTTGCGAGCAACATCATATTCTCTCAAGTTCTTGTTTGATCCGCGTTCTAGGGTTTTAGTCGCCGTGCTCATTGCTCGGTCTGGTGGCGCGTTCCAGCATCGTGGAACTGATTCAGCTCCAACAACTAGTATCAGAGCCAGTGGTGGTACGTTCGATGACATAAAAGACCTGAGGAGGGCATGTGGTGACCATGCTCACCAGATTCAAGAACAAGGAGACGTGAGCGACTGAAGCTTTTGCCATGGCAACCAGTGACAAGGACGTAGATGTGATGGAGCAGGCCTAGAATCAAGCGGCCGGTGTCACACCCATATTTTAAGAACAAAATAGGATGTATAAAAGACTCATATGTGCCCCAGGAATAGTCGCACACATAAGTAGACAAATCTCAAATGTACCATTGCAGTGTTTATTACATAGCGAAATATAATATATCACATAGTCTCATACAAAAATGATAGCATGAAGTAAACAACGCTCTTGACGGAAGCTCCACACAGGGACACTGTTGACTGGTTGACTCCAAACCTAATACTCATAGCGATAGTCCTTATTCCAATGATCATCATTAGCATAACCTAGGGTGTTAGGAAATTGCAAGAGTGAGCACATATCGTACTCAACAAGTATAACCAGGGGTTCATGAGGCTCAATTAACTGACACTGGTTTGACTGCATTTAGCTTTTAATAGTGGATAGCATATTCATAACTAAATAGCAAATGTCAAGGTAGCATAAATAATCCATTAATCACATGATCAAGTGTAAGCATAATTAATTCTTAGCATAAACGATAATCAAATGAACATAACAACTTAATAAGCTCATCGTCGTCGCAGCAAGAACCCCCAAGGCCACTCATAACCGTGAGCACGGCTAGTATACCAGTTTTAACACTCTGCAGAGGTTGTACATCTTTACCCATGAGTCATGATTTACCCTTTCGCCCGAGGTAGCTAATCTCTTAACCTCCTTCCTAGGGAGGTCGGCAGGGATCACTATGAAGCCTTTCAAAAGTTCGTCTAACATGTTAGGGCCGCAAGGTTTCCTTTGCGCGCAGATATAGATACCCCCCCTTCCGAATGGCACAATGACGCGCAGCCTATACACATAGGGACAGGGGCTCGCACTATACCCAAAACGGTTTAGCCCCTCCGCCCTTTCGGGTAACCTCTAACAAGCTAGAAAAGGTCTTCATACTGAGCTAAAGCTAGAGCCATTATAGCCCTCATGGTTGCACTGTTGTCCCGGTGATCACTTACAGACAAGATCTCATACAGTTATTTGTCATTCTTTTATATTTTTTGCATAGCTATTAATCATCTTACAAGATCATAGATTATATTAAGCACTGGCACATCTACAACAAATGCATATCAAGTAGGTAGCAAGGAATCCAGGTAACAATCATCTATGATTTTGCTAAGGTCGACAAGGTGAAAGCATGCATATGATATATATGTGTATTTATAAGTGAGTAGGTAACAAGGATGATCCCAAGTTATACTTGCCTTGGTCCAAGCTCTCCTGAGCCTGCTGCTGGTCGTCAAAAGCTTGACCTTGATCACCAACGTATGGCTCACCGTCTATACTCGATCATCAATCAACAACACGTAATCCAATATAGACAATCATACACGAAGCAAACAAGCTATTATTAGAACAATACACCAAACAGTAGGAAAACAAATATAAAAGTTTATCAAAATATTCTACGCAGCGCTACGATCACATAAACGTAAAGTTCACGAAAATCGGAATTAAAACGTAGAAGATATGAATTTTCCAAGATTTCCTATAGAGAAATAATTAATTAAATGCTACTACAAAATAAAAAAGTTTCAAAACAGAGAAATAATACTTCTAACGTGTAGAGCTCGAGAATACGAATCTAACAAAATTTGAATGGACAAAAACGGAGTTAAAATGAATATTTTATAACCAATTCAATCCCAATGGCAAAACTGTAAATATCTGATTGCGCCTTTTCCCTTGAACCGACGAAAATACGTTTTCAAACCAGCAAAACGCCTTCTTCTAAAGTCGCCACGGACCGCGGGTGGAAACATAAAATTTCCCAGGGTCTCTTTAACAAAACCGTCAGGCGAAGGGGTATCCTTCTTTGTCGACCGTAGGATCGCGATTGAACGGCGCAGATCAGATCTGGGCGAGAGAGGGAGGGGCGCCGGCGCCGGCGGCTGGCCGGAACAGCCTTCACGGCGGCGCCATTGGAGCGCCTCGCCGGAGCTCGCGCTGAGGTCACCTCCGAGCACCATTTTTTGAAAGGAAGGCACCGGAAGATGCAGAAGCTCACGCGGACTCGTCTGGGGTCGTTTCTCGGACCGACGAGCAAGGGAGAGGGCTCGCGACGTGCGGGGCTTGCTATCAATCTCGGCGAGATCCAGTTCGTGATGCGTGGGGCATTTAGGGCTTGGTCTGGCGGCGTAGAGAGGAAAAATATCACGCGGGGCACCGCTAGGCATCTTATAGGGTCTCGGTTGTTGAAAAAGGAAACGAAATCACGGTTTCTCGGAGATCAAATCGGCCTGAGCGGAATCCTGCTCGCCCCCGACGCGGGGTTGAAGAAGCAGTGTCTGCGTCTGACACGCGGGCCCCAGCTGTCATACACAGAAATGAAGGGAAGAGGGCGCTGTCCCGCGGGTCCCGCGTCGCAGCGAGAGAAGAAGGTGGGGTGGGAAGCTGGGCCGCTCGCTGGGCCGAGCGCAAGGTGGAAGGGGGAGCCAGGCGGGCTACGGGGAGGGGACCAGGGAGGCTGGGCCTCGGCCGAAAACGAGAGGGCTTTCTTCCCTTTTTTTATTTTCTATTTTTCTTTTCTGTTTTCTAAAGCCTTTTTAAAATAGGGTTTTAAGAGCAACCAAAATCCAACTAACAGAAATTAGCACAAAATAAAATATACCTCAGTATGAATGCACAATCAAGTTTACTAACTTATAATGAATTTTAATTTTGACCCAAAACATTTTTATTTATTAGATTAAATGCCCACAAAAATTGCTTAAATAATTCTCATTAAATCCTATTAATTCAAAAGCAAATTTTTGGGTGTTACAAATCTACCCCCTTAAAAGAATCTCGTCCTCGAGATTGAGCAGTGCATAAACAAACAGCTGTGGATATGAATCTCTCCAATCATCCTCTCTTTCCCAAGTTGCTTCTGCCTCTACAAACCGATTCCATTGCACTAGCAAATTCATGTCTTTAGTCAAGTAACATACCTGGTAGCTTATTTGAAAGTTTATTCCCTACACAGTCTTGAAGATCAACACCATCATCCAGCTGATTCACTGTAGCTGTGGGTGGAGCCTGCACTGCTACATCCACACTGATTCTCTCTCCCTTGGGTGTTGTCACAACTACTACTTTCTCTTTGCACTTAATTTCCGTTGCATATTTCTTCATCCAATCCAAACCCAATATCACATCTATGCCTAAGGTTCTCATAACTATGGACTAACCGGGAAATCTACCCCCTTAAAGAAAGACTTGCTGAGGGGCAACAATATGAAACTAGTATAGTCCCTCCCGGTGAGTTTACTAGCATATGCGTTTTCATGGCAACTAGTGGAATGTTATGAACTCTAACAAATGCTTGTGATATGAATGTATGCGAAGCTCCAGAATCAAATAAAACTGTAGCGAGAATAGAGTTGATACTGAACGTATCCATCATAATCTCCGGTCCCTCTTGTACTGTCTCTGCAGCTACATGGTTCACCTTTGCTCCATGAGAATTAAACTTTTGATTGTTGTTCTGCTGGTTGAATCTCTCCGGGCAATCATATGACATATGACCTTCTTTTCCACAGCGAAAACACCTAGTAGGGGTATTGGGAGCACTTCTCTTCATAGATGTGGCATTTGAATCTCCTGAGCGGGAAGTCTGCTGTTCACTCTGTTGTTGATTAAGATTACACTGAGACTGTTGGTTGCGATCCCATTGACTAACCGGTCCTTGGAACCTCTATTGATCGCCCTGCTACGAATTGAAACGTTGGCGGTTGTTGCCTCCAGAACCTTGTGCTAGCATCCTTCTTTTCTTGTCCTGGCCTTTGCGCATGTTATCCAACACAATAGCACGGTTCACTAAAGCCTGGAAGGTAGGATATGTGTTTCCAGCTAGTTGCAACCTAAGTTCATAGTAGAGACCTTTCATGAAGAGACGTTGTTTGTCAGCATCTTCTCTAACTTCATTTGGGGCATAGCGAGCCAACTGTTCAAAGGTGTCATGATATTCTGCCACAGTCATGGAGCCCATCCTGAGTGATCTGAATTCTTCTTGCTTGAGCTCCATCATTCCCTCATTTATATGTCGAGCTCTGAAATCTCTACAGAATTCCAGCCATGTGACAGGAGGAGCATTGTTGGGACGAGCAGCTTGATACGACTCCCACCATGCTGAGCTGCCCCCTGAAGCTGTCCAGAAGCATACAACACCTTCTCCAAGTCATTGCACTGTGCTATGTTCAGTTGCCTCTCCACAGCACGTAACCAATCATCTGCCTCGATGGGATCAGCTGAGTGTGTAAATACTGGAGGTCTTCCCTTCATAAACTCTCCACGCTTATCTCTCACATGAACAGGTGGTGGTGGTGGTGGAGGTTGCTGCTGTAGGTGCTGCATGAAAACATGTATCATCTCATTCTGAGTTTACATCAGCTCTTCTTCAGTAATTGGATCATTGGCACCCATGCCACGGCCTCTGCCTCTGCCTCTTCCCCTTGCTGCCATCTGCATTCCAAGGTTTATAAACACATCTTAGTAATGTCCAACATGACAATTACAAGAGTTAACGGAATCTGAAATTTTCTGGAGAACATCCAACATCAACAGATCAGAAAATCAGTCATATCTCGAGTTCCAGAATTCAAAAGGATACATGCTGTACACCGTTGGAAAGATAAAGAAATTATCTACAACTTTCATTTAGATAATATTACCAGATTCCAAAGTTAGGTTAATCAAAAACTAGGTACAACCGAAACTGTTCCAGAATTCCAGACTGCGCAGAAACCTCAACTTTGAACAGTCATATCTCACAGCTCATAACCGATAATATTGTCATTCTTGAGGCATTGGAAAGATATGAGAGTCTACTTGTTCCCAGAAAAATTTGATGAACGTTGCATGACAGAATTTGATTTATACCAGAATCTTTGCAGACTGCTCCAGAAAACAGAATAGGACAGAAACAGAATTTTAACCAAACCCAACTATTAGTTCATTAATCCTTATGCCTTAGGCCTATAGACTAAATGAAATTGTAGAGAAAATCCACAAGATCATTACACTCATTATAAAAATCCAAATCAAGCATATGCATAATAACAAACCAAACCAAGCATCAAAAGTTCACACTTCAAGCATTGACTCAACTTGCGGTACTAACGTTCTCTTCCTATTAAGGGTGAAGATCCTATAACTCCTATTTCAATGACGTTAGAAGGTGATAAGAAAAGTTCTAAAAGCATATTCAAAGCAAGGAGTGGGGATGAGAATAAGTCTTTAAAATAAGCATCAAGGTGAGGATGAATAGCAACGAAAAGGATATAGTATAGAGGAAAATATCAAAGGTTTATAGAACAAGGATTTTATAGCAATTTCAAAACCTTAATACGACCAATTTCTAACTAAGCTTGCGTCCAACAGTCAACAAAGCTTCGATACCAATTTGTCACACCCATATTTTAAGAACAAAATAGGATGCATAAAAGACTCATATGTGCCCCAGGAATAGTCGCACACATAAGTAGACAAATCTCAAATGTACCATTGCAGTGCTTATTACATAGCGAAATATAATATATCACATAGTCTCATACAAAAATGATAGCATGAAGTAAACAACGCTCTCGACGGAAGCTCCACACAGGGACACTGTTGACTGGTTGACTCTAAACCTAATACTCATAGCGATAGTCCTCATTCCAATCATCATCATTAGCATAACCTAGGGTGTTGGGAAATTGCAAGAGTGAGCACATATCATACTCAACAAGTATAACCAGGGGTTCATGAGGCTCAATTAGCTGACACTGGTTTGACTGCATTTAGTTTTTAATAGTGGATAGCATATTCATAACTAAATAGCAAATGTCAAGGTAGCATAAATAATCCATTAATCACATGATCAAGTGTAAGCATAATTAATTCTTAGCATAAACGATAATCAAATGAACATAACAACTTAATAAGCTCATCGTCGTCGCAGCAAGAACCCACAAGGCCGCTCATAACCGTGAGCACGGCTAGTATACCAGTTTTAACACTCTGCAGAGGTTGTACATCTTTACCCATGAGTCATGATTTACCCTTTCGCCCGAGGTAGCTAATCTCTTAACCCCCTTCCTAGGGAGGTCGGCAGGGATCACTATGAAGCCTTTCAAAAGTTCGTCTAACATGTTAGGGCCGCAAGGTTTCCTTTGCGCGTAGATATAGATACCCCCTTCCGAATGGCACAATGACGCGCAGCCTATACACATAGGGACAGGGGCTCGCACTATACCCAAAACGGTTCAGCCCCTCCGCCCTTTCGGGTAACCTCTAACAAGCTAGAAAAGGTCTTCATACTAAGCTAAAGCCAGAGCCATTATAGCCCTCATGGTTGCACTGTTGTCCCGGTGATCACTTACAGACAAGTCATACAGTTATTTGTCATTCTTTTATGTTCATTGCATAGCTATTAATCATCTTACAAGATCATGGATTATATCAAGCACTAGCACATCTACAACAAATGCATATCAAGTAGGTAGCAAGGAATCCAGGTAACAATCATCTATGATTTTGCTAAGGTCGACAAGGTGAAAGCATGCATATGATATATATGTGTATTTATAAGTGAGTAGGTAACAAGGATGATCCCAAGTTATACTTGCCTTGGTCAAAGCTCTCCTGAGCCTGCTGCTGGTCGTCAAAAGCTTGACCTTGATCACCAACGTATCGCTCACCGTCTATACTCGATCATCAATCAACAACACGCAATCCAATGTAGACAATCATACACGAAGCAAACAAGCTATTATTAGAACAATACACCAAACAGTAGGAAAACAAATATAAAAGTTTATCAAAATATTCTACGCAGCGCTACGATCACATAAACGTAAAGTTCACGAAAATCGGAATTAAAACGTAGAAGATATGAATTTTCCAAGATTTCCTATAGAGAAATAATTAATTAAATGCTACTACAAAAATAAAAAGTTTCAAAACAGAGAAATAATACTTCTAACATGTAGAGCTCGCGAATACGAATCTAACAAAATTTGAATAGACAAAAACGGAGTTAAAATTAATATTTTATGACCAATTCAATCCCAATGGCAAAACTGTAAATATCTGATTGCGCCTTTTCACTTGAACCGACGAAAATACGTTTTCAAACCAGCAAAACGCCTTCTTCTAAAGTCGCCACGGACCGCGGGTCGAAACATAAAATTTCCCAGGGTCTCTTTAACAAAACCGTCAGGCGAAGGGGTATCCTTCTTTTTCGACCGTAGGATCGCGATTGAACGGCGCAGATCAGATTTGGGCGAGAGAGGGAGGGGCGCCGGCGCCGGCGGCTGGCCGGAACAGCCTTCACGGCGGCGCCATTGGAGCGCCTCGCCGGAGCTCGCGCTGAGGTCAACTCCGAGCACCATTTTTTGAAAGGAAGGCACCAGAAGATCGAGAAGCTCACCGCGGACTCGTCTAGGGTCGTTTCTCGGACCGAGGAGCAAGGGAGAGGGCTCGCGACGTGCGGGGCTTGCTATCAATCTCGACGAGATCCAGTTCGCGATGCGTGGGGCATTTAGGGCTTGGTCTGGCGGTGTAGAGAGGAAAAACATCACGCGGGGCACCGCTAGGCATCTTATAGGGTCTCGGTTGTTGAAAAAGGAAACGAAATCACGGTTTCTCGGAGACAAATCGGCCTGAGCGGAGTCCTGCTCGCCCCCGACGCGGGGTTGAAGAAGCAGTGTCTACGTCTGACACGCGGGCCCTAGCTGTCATACACAGAAATGAAGGGAAGAGGGCGCTGTCCCACGGGTCCCGCGTCGCAGCGAGAGAAGAAGGTGGGGTGGGAAGCTGGGCCACTCGCTGGGCCGAGCGCAAGGTGGAAGGGGGAGCCAGGCGGGCTAGGTGGGCTGCGGGGAGGGGGCCAGGGAGGCTGGGCCTCGGCCGAAAACGGGAGGGCTTTCCCCCCTTTTTTATTTTCTATTTTTCTTTTCTGTTTTCTAAAGCCTTTTTAAAATAGGGTTTTGAGAGCAACCAAAATCCAACCAACAGAAATTAGCACAAAATAAAACATACCTCAGCATGAATGCACAATCAAGTTTACTAACTTATAATGAATTTTAATTTTGACCAAAAACATTTTTATTTAGTAGATTAAATGCCCACAAAAATTGCTTAAATAATTCTCATTAAATCCTATTAATTCAAAAGCAAATTTTTGGGTGTTACAGCCGACAACCTCATCTGGCCTATGTTGTTTAAGACGAACTATTAAGCGTGGTCCGCGCATATGTGTTGTAATCTAGAGGCCATGTACCTGTGGGACACGATCAAATCGGAAGATGCAGACAAGGTCGAGCGGCATCGAGATCGACTCGCGCTCGAAGCCATGATGCGAGGGGTGGCCCCTGATATGCACTCGCGAGATGGTCCCCATAAATTAGAATGCACATAATCAAGAATACCTTTACTTTTATGAGTAGAGGTATTAAATGACGCTCTCTTGTGGTTGCCAAACACACAATGCTCACAAAACTTCAACTTACTGATGCTATGTTCATCAAGAAGTCCTCTCTTGCATAATTCATGCAAGCCTTACTCACTCATATGTCCAAGACGCATATGCCAAAGATTAGTAGCATCAAAATTAGATGCATGGTGAATTAGAAATTACAGTGAAATTGTACTACCACGAAGATGGTAAAAATTTGGAGATTTCAATTCACCTTTCATCATAATAAGAGAACCATTTGACACCTTTAAAACTCTATCTCCACTGAAGTACTTGTATCCTTTAGCATCAAGAGTACTGAGAGAAATAAGATTCTTACTCATATCTGGAATATGCCTCACATCAATCAAAGTTCTCACAATGCCATCATGCATCTTAATTTGAATAGATCCAATGCCAACAATATCAAGTGGACTGTCATCACCCAATCTAACAGAACCTCTGTTAACCGTCAATATAGTATGAGAAAGCACTTAAATCAGAATACTATCTAGCTATAGCGGTTATCACTAATAGAATTCCACAAGTTTTGGTGATTGTCTATTTCTGCAGGGGGTTATCAGAATAAGAACAAAAGGAGGTCCACATGTCAGATTTACATAGAGAGAATACGTGAAACCTCAACTCAAAAATACTCCAAAAGGTTCAGGAAGACACCACCTAAAAGGTGAGGCCCACCTGCCATAGGGCAGGGGCGGCCGCCCGGGGGCACAGGCCAATCAGATTCATTCTCACGGATTCTGCATCCACCGACTTTGAGGATTAATCTTAAGCGCACGTTTAAGTCAGTTTGATCCAAGGGCTGTGGTGCTCCCTAGGGGGCTATAAATAAAGACCCTGACCCCCCCTGGAGGAGGAGTTCATAATTATTCTCTAAGAAGATCAAGAGAAGAATTAGACAAAGAGGGGTCCCTCGAATGGATCTGTCTCTATAGGATTCTTAGCCACCATCTCAATTAGATCTCTATAGTTCTTTAGCGTAGCTACATAGGAATAGATCTTGAAGGAGTCAAGTTAATCTTGGAGTCCAAATCAATCTTTAGTTCTTGGTAAACTCTTATTCTCTTTATTATATTTATATTAGTTCTTGCTACTATGAATATGACTTTGATCTATTTGATTATATCGGAATTGACTTATTCTATTTGCTTATGTTCTCAATTATATTGTTCTTGGTCTACTTTGATTATATGCTTAGCATAGTTAGATTAAAATTATATTTATGCATAGGATCGTATAGCGCTTATTCATTAGGCCGATGGGTAAGTGATAGATATTGTGTAGGCGAGGTGCCTAGACCGTATTTATCTGCGATTACCCTTTATAGTCTAGAGCTTGAGGTAGATCGTGGGAGTGACAGTCCTATCGAGTCCTTTGTATTCCTTCTCCCGATTATAAGGATTGTAGAGCACCATTATTACAGGGAAGTGATCGCTATGTTCACGATCTTTCCTGCTAATATCACTATGCATAGGTATAACATTTTCTAGTGATGATGCTAAGTGTACTTGCACTACAACATATGCTTTGACAATATAGTTAGAATACTTAGGATTTATTCTTGTAGATTGTCCTAATACCATGCTAGTGCTATAGACTTAGAGCAATCTAGTTGAGATGATTATCATGTTTATCTTATGGCTATGAATTCTTATTTATCATCTGTGACTTATTATTCATATTCATATATTTATCTTATGTGACACTTACCTTGCATGAGAGATAGATAAAGACATGGTTAAGGTCTCCATGATTACATGCAGTGATCATTGCTCATTATCCATTGCAAGTCCCTTCCTAGTGGTAAAAATATAAATAACGATACTTGGAATACTTCTAGTTAAAATGCTACATTGGTATTATCTGTGCGCTTGCATCCTTTATTTATTTATTTATTTATTTATTTATTTATTTATTTATTTATTTATTTATTTATTCCTAGAAAAGCACATAGATTTATTACCAGCACTTCTACATCATGTTAGGGATGACAACCTAGCTGATAGGTTTAGAAGTCTATTTTTAGTAGTTGCGTTAAGAAGTGTCAACAACCTCCACCTTGGAGAGAATCATAGGTGAAAAACCAATCTCTATTAATGCATATATGAAAAGAAGCAGCGGAATCAAGAATCCATTCATCATCACTATTAGCACATCCAGCAAAAGCAACAAGCGAATCACCATATGCTTTGGGAGCAGCAACAAAAACATTACCTTCATCATTGGATTTACCTTTCTCTCTATATGTGCCAGTTCTCTTCTCTTTATTTTTTAATTTATAACAATCCTCGATAAAGTGATTATATTTCTTATAATACTTGCAGTATTTCTCACATCTACCTCAAGCCTTTGATCGGCCTTTATAGCCATTGGAACTTTTGCCTCTATTGCCATTGAATTTATTTTTTGTCCTCCCACGAACAGACAACGCTTCTCCTTTAGAAGTAGAACCTTCAGAAGACACCATCTGTTTCATCTTTTCCTTGGCATGCAACGCCTCAAAAACCTCATCAAGCGTTAGAGAATCATGACTATATAACAATGTATCTCTGAAGTTTGCAAAAGAATTAGCCAAAGAGCACAAAAGAATAAGACCCAAATCCTCATCATCATAATCTACCTCCATAGCCTGTAGATCAGAAATGATCTCCTTGAAGACTGAAAGATGGTTAAGCACAGAGCCACTCTCTTGCAACTTGTGCGTATATAACTTCATCTTCAAATGCATCTTGCTTGTCAAATTCTTAGACATGCAAATTAACTCTAACTTAAGCCATAAAGCAGCTGTAGTATTCTCCTGCAAACAATCTTGCAAAATATTATTTGAAAGATGAAGCTGAATTTGAGTCAATGTCTTAGGATCTTTTCTCTTCTCCTCATCGGTCCAAGATTTTGAATCCTTGTCACCAAATTTATCAAGAGCATCATCCACTTTAGCCTGCGTAAGAATAGCCCTCATTTTGACTTGCCATAGAGCGAACCTCGTATCGTGAGGTTGAGGAATATTATATTTCATCGAAGACATGATGAAGAAATAATAGCAATGACCAGAAAAAGAATAATCTGCAGAAAAGCTGAGTACGTTACTATGTAACCCTGGTAGAATATGCAGCTTGTGTACACTTGGTGTGTACAATTAGCAAAGAAACAGCTTCTTGCAAATTCTCTGGTAGCCTTTATGAGTGCTCGTAGCAAAATTTCTTAAATTCATCCACTAGCGTGAACGATAGAGTACGTATTGATCTCCTGACGCGGCGTGCAGCACACCACACCTTGGAACCACAGGAACACACCGGCGGCAGCTTTTGTAATAGCGGGCTTCCTATCGTATGCTTGAACTATATTAAAATTTTCATACTCATTAAATCAAGTATAACTTAGTTATAAATAAAGCATAGATTTAACAAGAATAAAGCTAAATAAATCTATAACTAAGTTATACTTGATACAATAGATACAAAATTTTTACTATACTTTAACCATACAATAATTAGCTCATAAAAAAAATTCACCATAATTGGACCATAGAAACGGCATATATAAATTATACTAATTAATTATAGAAAAATATAGATTTGAAGTTATAGCAAAAACTTTGTACTAAAGCATATCAAATTATATGTTCACTGTGTAGATCTATACATGTGGAGTCCAACAAGATTAGTTTTTTCATTTTATGTTTTTTCTATGATTTATTATGATTTTTCAAAGATCCAACAGAAATAAATAAAAAAGACAGACAAAACCACCCTCTAAAACCACTCAAGGAGGTTATTTGACCGGTTTTAAAAAAATTAGAGGCTAAAATATTCGGTTTTATAGTTTAGAAAATAAAGTAGTCTATCTAAGATAGTTCGAGGGTTATATAGACTTTTTCCAAATAGAAGAGAGAATTACATGTCGAGGGCGTGAGTGTGGAGCCTCGTGGCTTCCTGGCTGCCGTCTGGGAGCGCGGGGCGGCACGGCTTCTTCCGTCGGGGGGCACCGTCGAGGGTGTGAGCGCTGGTGGCATGGATTCCTTTATCGGGACCACCATTTGGGAGCATAGGGCGGCATCGCTTCTTCGATCGGAGGACACGCAATAGGGTTAGTGATTGGTAGTTGGATCCCATGGCCAGGAGTAGCTAACGGGGTTAGAATTGCGTCCATCCCAATTAGGGATGTCAATGGTTAATTACCCGCTGGGTATGTGTTACCCAAACTTTTACCCACAAGAAAATATTTTACCCGTTAATTTACCCATACCCGTGCACGGGTAAGAGTTTTTTCTCATACCCTTACTCATGCGGGTAACGGGTAACCCATGGGTTATCTTTACCCATGATTTTAAGAATATTTGCTATAAAAAATACATGTTTTAATATATCAAGCTCCCAAATTTAGCCAAAATATCATAAATCATTAATAAACTCTTCAAATATATAAGCTACATGAACACACAATCAAATCAAATGATCTAATAGATAAATCCATCATTACTAGATATCAAGTCGTAAAATTCACAAGTTCCATGATTCTAGTATAATTTATCGGGTTCAATTTACCCATGGGTTAACGGGTACGTGCAATGCAGTCCCATACCCTTACCCGCTGGGTAAAGTTTTTTTTCCATTATCTTATCCATGGGTAAAAAGAATAGCCATACCTTTACCCTAATGAGATAATTACCCATCGGGTTTTGGGTTTCGGCTAAAAATTGTCATCTTTAATCCCAACCTGGTGAATCCCTCGTACGAAACAAAAAAAAAACTATAATGACTCCCTCAAACCAAACACGAGATGGTCCAACTTAATAAAAAAAACTAGATCAAGATCTAACCCATCCCTCTGGATGGTGGTGTGGTTTGGCCTCACCTGACTATCAAGTAGCATCATATCACGTGGTTGTGTTTCTTGGAAGTGATGATTTTTTTTTTTGGATTATTTCATTTTGCTGTTGCGGACGCTCCGAAAGCCAACTCTCCATATACACTAATTAAAAATGGCCCATGTCTTTTTTAGGAAGATGGTCCACGTTTATATATTTTTATATATGATATATGATGCACGCAAGATATAGAATATGATTAATACTAATTCATATGTCTTTTACTAAGACGTCGGTTAATATATAAGATATAGAATAAGATTAATATTCATTTTACTAAGATGTCGGTTTAATAATCCCCTGGTGTAATACCTTCTAGACATTCGTCTGATTTTGTATATGAAACTTTTATACTTTAATTATAATGATAAGTAAACTATTTATGTGCATATTCAAGAAAAAATAACCATTGATGAAAGAAGAATTAATACGCAGTTGTACCTTAAGACTATATGAAATCCTAAAACGCGCCTTATAGAGAGAAATGAAACTTCACAGGTTTCAGTAAATGAAAAAAGAGAGAAGGACCGGGAGGACATGTACGTAGTACTCCTGTATCCATTCTAAATTATAAGACATACCATTAAGTTTAACTACTCATCTTATTCAAAAAAATTTATGCAAACATAGTCAAATTTAAGTTATTGTTGAAAAACATTTATTAACAAACCAAGCCACAAC
Organism: Sorghum bicolor; assembly: GCF_000003195.3. Lineage (NCBI taxonomy): Eukaryota > Viridiplantae > Streptophyta > Magnoliopsida > Poales > Poaceae > Sorghum > Sorghum bicolor. The sequence continues at coordinate 13,725,478 of NC_012879.2, read as the reverse complement.
AAAATAAGTAATATTTTATACGAATTTTCCAGAGCCTGTTCGCTTCAGCTTATCTGCCGAATTTGTCATATATTCAATGGTGTTTTTCTCTCACAATAAATCAGCGAACAGTACATTCAGCGATAGCTTTTTAGACAAGCGACAAACTCTTAATAAGACAAGTGGTCAAATTTAGTGTAAAAATATTAAACATTCTATAATTTGAGATGGATTAAGTATTAGTTACTTACCAGACTAGAAGCTACAACTACAACTCTGATAGGAAAGGCAGCACAACACCAGCCGGACGATCCAACTACTTATGCCTTGTTTAGTCTTTGTTTAGTTTCTAAAAAAAATTTACAAAAAATTTCAGATTTTCCATCACATCAAATTTTGCGGTGTATACATGGAACATTAAATACAGATAAAAATAATAATTAATTGCACAGTTTGCCTGTAATTTGAGAGACAAATCTTTTGAGCCTAGTTAGTTCACAATTGGATAATATTTATCAAATATAAACGAAAGTGCTACAATATCTATTTTGCAAAAATTTATGGAACTAGTTGGGGAATTTTTTTTGTTTTGTTACTGTAACACTTTCGTTTATATTTACTAATTATTGTCCAATCATTAACTAAATAGGCTTAAAATATTCGTCTCACAAATTACAGTTAATTATACAATTAGTAACTTTTATTTTTATCTATATTTAATATTGTATGCATACGTTCAAAGATTTAAAGTAGGACAATCTTGGAATACAAGGCCTTATCGCTCTAGCCGCACGATACAACTACTCAACGCCAACCATTTTATGGGTCAATGTCCGCTCTGAATGAAATATAGAGATTCATCAGCCAACAAATGAATCGAGCACGAATAAGACGTCGCTCGGCGTCTGTTTCAGTTGCAGTGTATTTCAGACAAGCGAAAGCAAATTTATCACATCAAATCTTTAGAAATATGTATGGAGTATTAAATATAGACAAAAATAAAAACTAATTACATAATTTATTTATAATTTACGAGACGAATCTTTTGAGCCTAGTTAGTCCATGATTGGACAATAATTACTAAATACAAATGAAACCAAAAAAACTTTTACCAACTAAACAAGACCTAAGAGTTTTCAAAGAGTTTTTTTTACCGTTGGCTGCATGGTAAAGTAAAATTGGCTGGATCTAGGGACTCATTATATATATTGTGATGCAAGAACAAATGAAGCAGCAGTCATAGGTTTTTTCTCGAGCCTTTTAACTGTGTGCCATTATGAAAGATGGTTTTAGTCTACATGTCACTAAAAAGTTTAATTTGCACGTATTCTGATGCTATGACGCTAAACTTTCTTGCCTTTCATGTCATTCCGTCCATATTTACCTCAAACGTTGTCAAACCATGACAGAAAAAGTCTAAAATGCCCTCAAAAATTTATTTTATCTTTTCTTTTAATTCTATTCTTTTCTTCCTCATATTACTTTTCTCTCATCGGAGAGTACAATGGAGACTCGGCCTCGCTGGTGAAGCGGCGGAAGAAGCCGTCGAGGGAGGGCGTGTCCGTGATGTCACCCTCTTCCTCCTCGGGAGCTCCCATGCCACCGACAACGGATTTGGCGGGGGTGGCGAGGAAGGACGGGAAGCGGAGTGCAGTGGAAGTGGCTGGCGTCAGGGTGGGGATGGGCCCCGTCCCATGTTGCTGGATGCGGTGGCGGCAGATCCAGGATCTTGATCTGCGTATTACGGAGGATGAGCGGGTCGTGGAGCCGAGGACGGTTGCACGCAGAGGCAGTGGGACACGGCAGCGTTGTGAGCTCTACTCGCCGGTGTCAATCTGTCACACCCAATTTCAAAAAAGAAATTGAATGCATAAACTTATGTGCGTCCAGAGATCAATCACACACATAAGTCACAAATTAAATACCATCATCGCAGTGTTTACAACAACGTAGTTATTACATCACAAAGTCTGGCATAACAGCGAAAATATAAATATGATAATCTAAGATAACTATCTCATGGTCCTCACACAGAAAAGGTCGACTGGTGAAGCACAAGCCTAATAGTCCTCCGGGTAATCCTCATAGCTACCACCATCTGTTACCCATCCGGGATTTTTATCCAAAGAAAGAAATATACAAGCGTGAGTACATCTCGTACTCCACAAGCATAGCATGAGGATTTATGAGGCTCAAACAGGCTAAACTAGGTTCACTGCATCAGCTTTTAGTAGGTCAGTGTTTTATCATTAATTATTATAGATTATGCTTAAGCTCCCAAATATCTCATATGATTAGTTATTAGAACCATAGTAAGTCAATAGTCACATTAAAGCATAATTATACATCATCATGTACCATAAAGCCATCAGTAACCAGTTATTCTGTGAGTTTTCCGGACCGCTCGTGACCGTGAGCACGGCTGTTATAACAGTTTTACACTCTGCAGAGGTTGTGCACTTTCACCGTGAGTCGTGTTGCCCATATGTCCGGGGTCCGTCGACCCCCAAACACTACCAAGGTGAGCGGGCAGGGTACACTATGAAGCCTTCCATAGGGCCTATTCTAACCAGTTAGGGCCGCGAGGTTTCCTCGGCAGACAGATGTAGAAAACCCCCCTTTCCTATGGCACATTTCCATCGCGGCTATACTCATAGAAACAGGGGCAGCCCTACACCCAAAGTGGCAAACGCCTCTTGCGCCCTTTCGGGTAACCTCTAACGAGTTAGAAAAGGTCCTATTACTGAGCTAAAGTCAGAGCCATGTGACTCTCCCGGTTGCACTATAAGTCCCAGCTTTTGCCGACAGATAAGTCCTTACGGAGGGTCTAGGACAACATGACCAACAGTTATTTGTACCATAGCCCTATGTTCCATTTATCATAATCATGTTTAATCAATTAACCATAGTTCCATCACTGATTTCAGATCATATATAATTGGAGTTAGAGCACTAGCACTTCTACCCATATGCAATAAAAACCCTTGGGAACAAGGTAATTGTCACCAACAGCTAGGATGTCCTTATAGTTTGCAATATTATACACATGCAGGGTGAAATGCTTAAAAATGAGTAGGACAACAAGGTAGGCCCATGCTATACTTGCCATGATTCACGTACTTCTGCTGGTCTTGCTGGTCCTGCTGATCCCCAAAGAGCTCCGGACTCCCGAAATACTCCTCACCGTCTGGGCTCGATCAATACATCACAATCATCACGCATACCAAGACAAACATGCAAGAGAACAATTTCTAAAGTTAGAACAGTACACCAGCAGTAAATAAATTAAATAAAAGTTTTCCAAAATCATCTACGTGCTGCTACGATCACGTCAACGCGAAATTCACGAAAAACGGACTTACGACGCGAAAGTTACGCTTTTAACCGGATTTCAACAACAATCTATGGACTTGTAATTAACTAGGAAATCTAACAGTGGTAAACCTAAACAACAGTGGTACCAACGCGAAGCTTACGAAATTACAAAACTAACGCAACTTGAACGGATCGATTCGGAGTTCAAACGACGATTTTATAGCTAAAACAATGTGGTGGCAATTCTGTAAATAAAGCAGAGTTTAAACGATTTTAAATAAATGAATTATATCCTGGAAATTCCTGTCACACTCTGGCTTTTAAAATAAGACCAGAGTCGTCATATGTGTGCCCAGGAAGTCCACACATACAACAAAGAATAGAAATATCAGAAACAATATTATATATAGCGGAAAACATATTTATAATAACACTTACAAAACATCAGAGTACGCGGAAACAGTAGCTAAACTTCTTAGGCTCCATTCTTCTCAGGGACGGTTGACTGGGAGCTCCGTACGCCAAGCACTTCTCATAAGCTTCTAGAAAACTCCATGACATCTTTATCCTTCTTCTGAGCAGCACTTTACTACACACTGAGGGTGTGGGGGAAAATAGCAAGGGTGAGTTCATGTCGAACTCAGCAAGCACAGACGGAAAGTAATGACATGCAAGGCTTAAAATAAGGTAAAGCTGACTTGGTTTGACTGCGGTAGCATTTTAGTTGGTCATTTTTAATTATGACTATTATTAGAACAACCTACTACTAATTATGAGTAGCATAAACCCAACCCTTAATTAGTGTAAGTAGTAATTAGCATCTTTTAAATGACTATCCTAATTATTATAGTAGTCCAGGGATTAACCCCAATTATAAACACAGGATAGCAATCCTGCCAACACGGAATAGTCATCCCGCCAAAACACGAGGTAGCAACCTCGCCAAGTTCCATCTCCAAGTATCCAGTGAATCCAATTTGCTCATCAAGTGAGGGTCTGGGCCGCTCGTGACCGCGAGCACGGTTGATATATCAGTTTTACACTCTGCAGAGGTGTGCACGTTCACTCCAAGTCGTGATTCCCATTTGCCCGGGGTCATGACTCCCCAAAACACTGCCAAGGTGAGCAGGCAGGGTCTCACTACGAGACCTTTCACAGGGTCCAACTAATAGGATGCCACTCGCAAGTTTTCGCCGGGGCGCTCGACAGTCGATACCCATAGCCATGGCGTACCGATCAACCGACAACTTAATATTCGTTACCCAAGTTACTTCCTCACGCCTACCCGGAAAGTAACACCCTACTAGTGGAGGTCCTGCTAATTAGTCAAGCCAGAGCCATATAGCTTGGAGCTGCACTGTAAGTCCCAGGAGGCCACTCCCTGACTAAGTCCTTACGGAGAGAAGAGACGGGTACGCCCGGCAAACCGGACCACATGCATGTAAAGTAGAGTAGCTAAGCAAACCTAGTATAGCCTACACTACCCACATACATAACCCTAGGTGAACAAGGAATGGTAAGTAAAGCTAGTCATGTCCTTAGGGTTTGCATTCATTGGACACATGCATGTAAAGTAAATGACATTAATGAGTAGGTTCAAAATGATCAAACGGTGTCTGCACTTGCCTTTATTTTCCAGTGTATATCTGCTCAGAATTCTTTGGCTTCTTTCTTCTGATCTCCAACTTCTGCTTCGACCGTCGGTCCTTAGCTCCTGGTCTTCACTGCTGACGAACCACGCTTCTTCTACTCGTAGCAAACAAGCAACACAAACAGACAAACAAACAATCACGACTAAGAACAAGCATCAATCAAAAGAAAAGCTTAAAAGAGCGCACTAAACAACACAGCTTATTGCTACGATCGTGACAATGCAAGAACGATTAAGAACAGAGCTATCGTTAAACGGACACGACTATCGAGGCTCGAAGTGAAACGGAGAAGACGACTATTCGCTTGATCTATTTTATTTGATGAAAAGAGGTGACAGACTTTTAAGAGAAATATCATAAATCATAAAGTGAAATTAAACAAACTATAATTATAAAAGACAAAGTATAGTTCCAATTATATTCTATTTATAAATAAAAAGGTATATATATATATATCATTTAAGTCATTTAAACATTTATCATTTAGGAAGCATAAAGCAAGTGAGAGCATCTAATCGAATCATGGCATGCTTGCATTTATACTAAACAAGTTATAATTAATAAAGAATCCTATAAATTGATATTAATAATGTTAGCATTTATTTATTTATAAAAGATCTAAATTATAAACATAAGTTACTTTTAATCCAAAAAGATATTAGATAAATACTAACCAGATTAATTACATGGTTCATATTTAACTAAACAAACTATAATTGATAAAGACACACTAAAGTTGATGTTAATCAAGTTAACATTTTATTATCCATAAGAGATTGGAGATAAACCTAAATTACTTTTAATTAATTAAAAGAGGCACTCAATAAAATTTAATCAAATTAATATTTAAATTATAAATTTCAAACATGTGAGACTTGCTAAACACCACCATTAACATATAGGTTTGGTCGACACGATCTTACGCAACGAGAACCAAAATACAACCGTAGGTGGCTTTTAATTAGAAAGTTATAAAATAAATATTAAACAAATTATATTTAAATTAATAACAAATTTATAAACGAGCCACATAATAAGTGTTTACGCTACTGCATAGAACATGATGATATGAATCTAACGCAACTTGAACGACTCGAAACGGAGTTAAAACGACTAAGCGGTGGAGATTAAACAATGAATGGCAATTCCGTAAATAAAAGCATCTTCTACCTCTGTCCTCTTCTTCATCTTGACGTGAACATGGTGGCCCTGATGGCGATGGGGGTGCTGCTGCTGCACAACGCAGAGAAGGGGAGGGGCCTGGCCAGTCGAACGCACGCCACAGCAGTGCAAGGCCACGGCGGCGCGACACCAAGCTTGAGGCCCGTGGCCAGGACGTGGTTCGCAGTAGGGTGTCGGTCTGTAGAGGAGCGGCAGCAGCCAATCCTGCTCTTACTAGTAGGCGCGCGTGCGAAGAGGAGCGGGCAGAGGGCACAGTATGGTGGCGCTGATAGGACCTGCAGGTGTGCCTCACTGAGGGGGTCGCGGTCCTAGCGAAGATGACCGAAAAAACAAGGAGGAGAACGTTACTCATGGTGGTTCGCCGGAAAAGAGAGATGGGAAGGGGACTCGGCCATACGGACATGGATTTGCGAAACAAATGATGTGCCGGTGCAGAGGACGATGAGACGAACCTCGGGATGGTGACGGTTTTCGTGGAGGATGCCGGAGATGGCCGGAAACTCTCGCCGAAGGTTCGCCGGAAAAGTTCGTCGGAAACGAGATCCAAAACTTCGACGATGGATCTGCGGCGCTACGAACGGCGGCTCGAAAAAAGGGTTGTACTTCTGGAATCAGCGCGTCGAGGGCTACGCCGACATATATATAGGTCTAGGGTTTGGAAAGGTTTCAAAAATTATTAATTTCGGGATTTTAAATAAATCATTTTCAGTTCCAAAATAATTCCAGAAAAAGCTGAAATCATTTTAAATCCCTAAAAAATATTTCCAAAATTCTAAAAATTAAAAGAAAACTTTTAGAGATATTTTGAGAGTTGATCAATCTAGATAAAGTTTTTGGTGTCCATGAAAAAGAATTTTAGAGCGTCCAAAAATTATACTTTTGCTATAGGAAATTGGGAAAAAGTTTCGAAAAAGTTTTGAAAAATTCTCAGGAAGGACCGGACGGTGTCCAAACGCATTTCTGAAACCTAGCACACTCAAAAACACAAAACTCAAGCAACAAGCAAGCATCACATCAACTAAAGCTCGTCTAATTAATTCCAAAATATTTGAAAAGCACCATTTTTCTTCGATAAAAAAAATATATGAAAATCTAAACTATTGTTGGAAAATTTTATCCTCATATTAAAAACTAATCATTTTATTTAGTATTTTATAATAACAACCTAAAATTGAAATTTTGGGGTGTTATAATTCCTCTGGCCGAGGACTGCGGTGCAAATACAATAATTTTTGGGGGACTCTTTAACAAGAATGCCCTCGAAGGGGTACGGAGCATTATAGGCCGTTGGATCACAGATGAACGCACCAGATTAAAAGAAAAAAAATAAAAAAGAGAGAGAGAGGAAGGGGACGGCGCACAGTCCACCTCCGGCCAGAACACGGTGGCCACCATGGCCTGCGCTTGAAGCTCGCCGGAGTTGAGCGGAGGAGGTGCTACGGTGCACGGTTTTCGATTCCGATTGAACTGGGAGAAATAGGAGAGCGATGCGAGTCCATTCCACCCCATAAACGCGGTCGAGGAGGCGGTTTTCGAGAAGGTTCACGGCGGCGCCATGAACGTCCCTGCTGAGCTCGCGGAACAAGAACTCCGGGCCACAATTCACTCGGCAACAGGACGGGGAGGGAGCGGGAAGGGAGATGAAGCACACCACGGCGCCAAATCGCAGCGAAAACGGCTCGGAACGGCGGCCTACGCGCGGCCGACGAAGAACTTCCCGGCGACGGTTCTCTGCGCAGAAACGAGCGGGGCACGGGCAAGGAGAAGAGAGAATGGGGGACGGGGAGTGCTCGGGTGCGCGAGGGGCTCTCCAACTTGAAGACCGAGGCGCGGGGGGACGAGAACATGGGCGCGGGGGCTTCGGCCTGGAGGTTCCAACCGAGAGAGAGATTCGGGGCGACGGTTTGGGGCAGGGATAGAGCTGACAAGTGGGCCCTACTCGTCAGTAGAAGAGAGAGGGAGTTAGGGTGCTGGCGGGCTGCTGGAATTGGGCCAAGCAGGCCGAAAATGAGGGGGAAGGGAGAGAGATGGATTTCCTTTTTTTTCCAACTTGTTTTCAAAAGCATTTACAAATTTGAATTTTGAACAAAATTTTCTTTTGCATAAATTCACACATCACCAAAAATTAAGTGCTGCAGCATGAATGCATCAACGTGTTTCCAATTTTCTATTAAATTTTAATTTTCCAAAGTTTATTTATTTCCCTATATTTTTATGCTCACAAAATTATTTAATAAAGCCAAATTCATCTATTTTTAAAAGAGCCAAATTTTGGGTGTTACACAATCTCTATCCCTGAGCTGTAAACGACCAAGGTAGGTAGTCCACCGGAACCCCCTTGTCCTCCTCTTCCTCCCCATGCTCTTGGATTCAAAAATGGTGAAGCTTCTGCTTGTTGGCCACGGTGGTTGCATCTGTGCTGCCGTGCCTAAGACTGTGCTCTCTCTCTCTCCAATCCCTGTTGCGCGGTGGGCGGTGGCATGGTCGTGGAAGCTTTGCTCGCTGGCTCGTCCAGATTGGCTAGAGCACATGGTAGCTGCGGCCTGCGGGGGCACACAGCTGCTAGAGGGGCACATAGCTTGTGTCATGTTGTGTCAGCACAAGCTCCAAGGGCGCGTTTGTGAGGGTGTACCAGCCTAGCCTGGCTAGTCCATCAGACCCAGGCCCAGCCAAGCCAGGCTTGTTTGGAGCAAGTGCTGTTGTTTGTGTCATTGTATGAAACTAGCCTGGCCCAAGGTAGCTGGTGTTTATGGAGCAGTTGGGAGCCAGGCTAACAGGCCAACTACCTCAACTACCTTTTGGAGATTGTGTTTGGCACATATGAAACTTGGCCAGGCCCATGATCAAAATACAGCAATTCACATGTTTTGAACTGAAGCATGCAAAGATGCAGCAAAATAGACATAAAACACACACAGATGTTCCTTGTTACAACATCTAAATTGGGCCTTAGTTTTTACATCATTGCCCAATTCAATTAATGTAGTTCAGCAGACAATACTTAATCTGAAAGCTAGAAAAGCTGCATCAGCTTCCTCCCTTGTTTTGAAAGCCTGATACAAGTTATTGTCACCTCCAGCAAGTGCCAAACATAGTTCTGTCCAGTTAGAGTAGACACCAGGGTGCCTACCTTGGTACAGAACATACCATGTCACCATGGAACAGCTGCAGGACCTACTTATTTGCAGGACAAGTGCAACAAGATTTAGATACATACATAAGCATTGCCAGCAAAAGCACAATCAGAGATATAGCTATAGGAAGGAAGATATTCATTGTACCAACAACTTGCTTGGGCTCAGTGATGCCTTGTTGTTTGGGAAAGAGTTTGGTTTCCATGGCATCTTCATCACAGCCCATGTACTCTAAGAAAGAGGCTACTGCCTCTTCCTTTGTTGGAAACCCCTGGTAGCTGTTCTTCTTAAAACCAGCAACCTGTGCATTGCAGTCAGCCCAGTGTGCATACACTCCAGGCTTGTAGCCCTTGTACACAACATACCAAGTCATGTTCCTTCAAAAAAACCCAAACATCAATTTAGATTTCAATTCTGCCAGTCTTTGAAATGGAACTGACTAAGCCTCAGTCATAAAGAACTACATTGAAACAACTATGACTGCGGCATTGAAGAACTCCAGTTTGGTTTGAACCAAATGGAAGTTCTTCCATGCCGCAAACATATGGTGCTTCATTACTACTCCATGTGACATCATAGGCTAGGACATAAGCACATAAAGGGAGCCTCAGACCTTATTGATTTTACACAATTTATTCTTAAGACAATCATCACTGGTGGCAACTTTGTGGATCCCAAAGAACTGTTTCATGAGTACCATGGGGCCATGAGATACATCCATCCTCAGCCATCAGGTGGTCAGACCAAGACCTGTTGCATTGGGGATGAATGTATCTCATGTCCTGATGATAACCATGACTGAATGCTAGCCTTACAAAACAAGAGCAATTACAAGTGTAAAGCCACCTCTGATTGTTATGTATGTCATCATAGGCCAAATGTAAAGCCACCTCAGTAATCATTGGTAGCTCTAATGGAAAATCCAAACATTTGTGGCACCCATGGCATCTGGAGGACCATAAACTTCTTGCCATCACCTTGAGTCATAGACCCAATTGTTGCTAAGTAAAGTTTATGGTTCCTTCAGATGTGATGAATGACACAAGGAAAACAGGTTAGCCACCTCATACATTTATTTGTCATCACATGCCAAAGATGAAACCCAAGCCTCAGAGTATGTAATTGAACTCATGCATGCCATGGAATAATGTGTAGTGAGCTGGCCACACAACAAAGTCAGTATGAACCTTGTTTAGGCCAACTCACTATCACATTCTTTGATGACATGCATGACATAAAAGAATTTAGTAATACTCATCATTGGCACAGAAACAATTATCTCTACAAAACAAAGTAAACAGAATACATGCATGAAATAAACAACAACCAACAGAGGCTGGTAATAGTGTGTTACAATAACTTGTTCTGTCCAATATATAAGGGCCCAAATTGTTAGCCACCCTCTTAGGTAATCCTCAGTCCTAAGCTGACCAACAGCATTCAATACCACATGAAAATGCTTGTGCACTGTCTCAATGGATCTCCTAAAAGAATGTCTTACAACCCTAAACCTTTGGTTGTGACCAACCACATGAAGGAACATGGCTACTTGCTCCTCAACAGACACCCCCTCCCTATCTGTCACCAACTTCCTGTGCCTAAGCAAATCATAGAGAGCAAAAAAAGGTGCTCTTCTCATCCTAAGCATGGATATGCACTCTACATCAGTGGAGTTGTAAATAAGTGCCAGTGTTCTCTGCCTGTGCAGCTCATTTTCCTCTCTAATCCAAGGGGTTAAGGGGTCAGGCTCAGTATCAGGTTCAGGTCTTTTCCTTTTTAGCCTAGTGCTTACAAAAGACACCATCACAATAGTCATAGCAGCAGCCTGCCTACGCATCATTTCCCGGAGCAAAGAGGGATCCATCTACATGCATGTCAATTAAGAATAGTTCAGCTAATCATACCCTGCTATGCATCAACTTGTTTGCAACATGAATCAAGATAAATTTGTTCTGTGCACGGCTGCAAAATAAAATGCCTCCCAGTGCACACTATGAACTACATCATCGACCATTCATACCAACTCAGAAATGAACGAAACAAATCACAACTCACAGAAACCATCTCACACGCCTCAAGCAAATACCAACTCATAGATCTACCCTAAACAGAGCAGATACGAAAGTAAAATAAGAATCTTGAAAGCAAACCCTAGCAGATTGAACATCATAAAGCAGAACACATAAAAAATCAGGATTTCACCTTAGCCTCGGGGTCGTGTGACGACAGAGGAAGGAGAACTGCAACTAGAGGTTGCAGATCCGACAATAGAGGAAGAAGAGGTTGCAGATCCGACGGAGAGGAAGAAGAAGACGAAGTAGAGGTAGAAGACCGCCTCCTCGGAGTCCCGGTAGCAGCACACGAACAAGGACCCGGAACGGCGCCGCCGGCCACAGGAGAACACCACCACCACCACGCAGTGAGCCGCCTCCACCGGTCTCTCACGAGGAAGAAGTGGATTGAGCTCAGAGAGGAGAAGGAACGGAGTGAGACCGCTGCGGGTCTACTTATAGAGGAGGGTTGGGGAGGGTGTGAAATGGCGCCAGGATGTTTCATCTTCCCGCGCGAGCCCGCCGCGGCCACCCCGAGCCCCGCCATAAGTGCCCAAAATCGCCAAGCGAGCGCCGCGCGCAGCCGAGCTCTAGGGAAGCGAACCCTAGCGGCGTCGCTCGGGAGCCAGCGGAGAGGGTGGTTTTGGCCACCCAGAGCCGGGCTGCAACCTGGGCCAAGTGCGCAAACACGCGCACTTGCAGCCCACGGGCGCAAAGCCCAGCTGAGCCACCCTCACAAACACGCCCCAAGTTTCTCACCCGCGGGCGTCTCGTGTTGTGTCGTGGCCTCATGGGCGCTTGCCATGGAGCGCAAGAGGAACAACGGCGTGGTGGCCGTGGCTGAAGATAACGGATTCTTCTACCATGACGACGTACAGGTAGAGGAAGATGAAAGGATGACTTACTACTTTTTAGTGGTCACTTATAGCTTGACCCCAGTAGTCAGAGAGAGAAAGGGAGAGGACAGGGTTATGAAAGAAGTGTATTCTTGACATTATCATAGGTCGGGCCCACATGTCGGTCCTGCCAAACGGTGAAAACCTAACAGAAGACGATAAAATAGCGTGGAAGGCAACAAAGTTTAGCGTCATGACACTAGGGTGTGTGCGAACTTTTTAATGACATGTAGGCTAAAACTATCTTTCATAATGGCACGTTGGTAAAAGACTACTTTCTCAAGCTCTGGCAAATCTGTCAAATGTACACATCCTTGTTTAGTTTGTTGGATGAAAAGTTTTTGGGTACTATAGCACTTTCGTTTGTATTTGATAATTATTGTCCAACCATGGATTAACTAGGCTCAAAAGATTCGTCTCGCAAATTACAGTCAAATTATGCAATTTGTTATTTTTTATCTATATTTAATGCTTCATGCTGTTCCGCAAGATTCAATATAATTGAGAATCTTAAAAAAAATTAGATTTTAAGGTGAATTAAACAAGGCATCTAGTTATGCCTGTCTACACAGAGGTATACCCTAGCTAGTATGGTGCATGAGCAGAGCATGCCTATAAATCTAGCTCAGCGACCTGAGGAGGCCGTCGGGGCTACAGGACAACCATGGAGTTAGGTACAGATACTCTCAAGGCCTTGTTTGGGTTTGGATGTAGTCGGATTCGCATCAATCCACATGTGTTGGTATGGGTTGGAGTGGAACTTAAACTAAATTCCACTCCAATCCACTTCAACACATATGAATTGAGGTGAATCCGACAACATCCAAACAAGGCTCAAAGCTCTTGAGACTATGGCAGCGATTTACACTACTAATGCATAGAAGGATAGGATGATTATTTCTCTACATCAATGGGTACGACCATTTTCTTACTCAAATAGCGATAATATTGATTATATAGAACAATGTGTTTTACAGTATTATTTTTTTTTTTGCCTATCACTGTGTCTTGCAGTGCTCGAGGCAGCCCCCTGGAAGCGTGCTTTGTAGCTACTATATATGTCAATGGATGAGAACTAATGTGTATTACTACAATCACCCTGGAGACGTAGTAAGTCGACCTACCCAACCATATCATATGCATATGTTCACCGATATGAATCTAGCTAATTGTGTCCCTTCTGTTTTATGCAGTATGAACAGTTCAGGCCAAATGGAAAAATTGACCTAAGCGATATTCAAGAAATTCCAGATGATTTTTGTAAGTTTTTAATGTAGGAGGTTCTTAAACCAGGGGTTTATTCTTTGATCCTGACTCAGAGTATGTAACATATCCCAAGTTAGTCTCTCTGTGTTGCATGTAAACCTCCTTCCTTTCATTTTTTGGGCAGGAGCATAATTATTAATTAGTAGTTTGTAATATATTTGAAATTGTACTACAAATACTTTATTGATCATGTGTGTATTAGTTAACATGTTCACTACTGTGTATATGAAGTTAACTTGAATCATTTGCAATCGGGTCTGAAATTTGGTGGGAAACTTTTTTAAAATATTGTGTGAAATTTCGAATTCCCAAAGATTAAAACTGATTTTCAGAGGCAGTTTAGTGAACAGCAATTGCAAATACATTTTCAAAGACGGCTGCATTGTCACAGTTGTACTTGATAAAAATATTTTCAAAAACGGTGGAAAAGTGTTTACATGGACAGTTCTCGTATTTAAGCCGATCCTAAAAATACATTGTTAGAGGCGGTCTCACGCACATGCAAAAGAAAAGTTGAGAGTCTGTTTATCCAACACCAACACCAACCTGCCAATCTATAACTTTGTTTCCATCAAATGATCTTCTAAAAGATATAGTACTCCTTCCATACCCATAAAACAAGTTATTTTGGACAATGACACGGTCTCCAAAGTCTAACTTTGACTTCTTGTTTTTATAAAAAAAATTTATCAAAAAGTGGTATAGATATATTTTTATGAAAGGTTTTCAAAACAAATCTATTCATATGGTTTTCATATTTTCAAACTCAACAACTTAAAAGTTATTCATGATTTAATTTCCCAATGTTTAACCCAAACCATGTCCAAAACGACTTATTTTATGGGTATGGAAGGAGTACATTCTGAACTTTTCCTTTCTTTGGACAATATTAAACAATGAAGATACTTTCCAGAGCCTGGAACCTAACCACATATCTTTCCAAAATCTGGTATGGCTACGACTGTTTACATAGAGCCAACCTATCTAGAAACGGGCAATTCACACCCATTAAGCCTGTCGGAAAATGTGAATCACTAGTTTTACGGGCAATTCACACCCATTAAGCCTGTCGGAAAATGTGAATCACTAGTTTTTATAGGGGTCTCCTAATGTTTCATTTTCTAAGTATATTTCATAAGAGCTATTTGCACGTACCATCTTTATTATAAAGTTGAGCAACCATTTGCTTAACAATTATTTTCTTCTACAATTTGAATTTTTTTTGACAACGGCATATATTATATATTAAGCAGCCATTTTACACAAAGGTCCTCCAAGAAAGATCGAATTACAACAGGGTCCAAAGACCGGATAAGAACAACAGCTACATTGGAAGCATTGACGACGACGGATTCGCTGGCGGTGGGTCGTAGAGGCGCCGAAGGCGTATACACCCAGATGGAAGACCGCGCCAAGCGTCGGTTGAAGGTGGGGCGACGGAGCCGGTGAGGAGGCATGCACCGAGCGACCGAAGGCTAAGGTTGTTGCCATCGCCGGAGGTAGAGGATGAAGCTCCAAGTCGGGTCCCAGGTGGAGACGAAGTCATCGCGGCAACGCCGTTCCTCCTTGCTCTTTCGGCTGACAAATAATATCCCATTTAACTAATCTATATTTTTTATGTGCTCATTTTACTAGAAAAATCTTGATCTAAAATTATCTATTTTTACTGCTCCTATTGGGACCTAAAAAAGATAGCATGAAGAGAGGTAGGCTAGATAAAACTGAGTTGATTAGCACTAATCTCCACCTTGAAGACAAAATACTTCCTTTTTCCAATTGTTGAGGCTTTTTTATTCTATTTTCAATCTCTTTTTAGTCCTTATTAATTATTTAACTTTTAGAACTGCATAGCGAATCTAAAATAGCAAAAACAGAGTGAGCCAACCTTGCAGCCAAACAATTGTGAGTATTATGCCTCACATTCTTTGGCTTGACCAAAGCAAAAGATTTTACTTTTATGAAAGTTAATTGTAAGACCCAATAATTGTTCAAAGGCAAAGAAATAATTTTATATTCCTTTCTTTATCAAAATCATGAGGCATATATAAAAATAACAATATCGTCAGCGTAGTGTAAGACAGATAGACCATCTTCTACTAGATGAAGCATTACCCCTTTCACTTGACCATCCTCTTTAGCCCTAGCAACAATGATAGCCAACCAATCTACCAGAATGTTGAGTAAAATTGGTGATAGTGGGTCACCCTATCCTAACCTTTCTTGGTCTGAAAGTAAGAACTCAGTTGATCATCGACTTTTATTCCTACATTACCCTCTTGGACAAATGCTTATATCCATTCACACCATATAGGACCAAAACCTTCCATCCATAAAGTTTGTTGTAAGAAGTCACATCTAACTTTATCATAAGCCTTCTCAAAATTAATCAATCTTAAAAATAATCCCATTTTGCTTTTTGGTGTGTAACTCATGAATATTTACTACATCTTAAGCCTTCTCAAAATTAATCAACTTAAAAGAATCACTACATCTTCCATGATATTTACCCAATAAAAAGGTTATTTTTGATGGTTTAGTAATTCGATTGATTATATTAGTATCCTTGTTAATATTGACCTTGATAAAGAATTTGAAACTTACATTCAACAAACAAACTGGACGATATTGTCGAATTATTTTGCATCTATACTTTTTTTAGTAGAAATATTGTTTCAAATTTAAGGTTATGGAAAGGCAATGATCCCATATAGAACTCCTCATAAGGACTAATAAATCATACTTAATTACCTCCAAGAACACTTGATAGAATTCCACTGAGAAACCATTAGATCCAGGTGCTGAGTTGTCCTTCATATAGTTGTAGATCCTGATGAGGGATATATAAAATTTGTGAAGAATACTACTATCACTTTGTTGGATGAAGAAATGACAAAACTAAAAGTTGTAGACTTTGATCAGTTCTACAACTTTCTTGTTCATGGCATCTTCAGCTGGAATCATTCACTCTTCCAAAATATTGTTTTAAGTTGACAATTTTTGAAATTTAAATTTTGATTTGATAAAACAAATTCACATGAAAAAAATACCAAAATCTTAGATGTAAGAACACAATAAATTGAAAGAACATGATTTTACAAAATTTTAGAAAAAAAATCATCAAATTTGAAGTTAGTATGAGGAAGAAGACTAGTTACGAGTTTTAGCCGAATATTAAAAAGAGAAATAAGACTATTCAACAATCTAAAAATTAAATTTCAAACAACATTTTGAAACAATAAATGATTTCAAATAAAAAGATGTAAATATTAAAGTTCTATAATTTTTCGAGATCTATAACTTTTATTTTGATTAATTATTCATCCAAAGTCGTTTGTAAAATCAAATTTTAATACTTAATTTTTATTATTCGGTGTCTATTTGTAGAGGGGCTTTAGATGCAGCCGTTGGCTGATAACACGAGGAGCCTCTACATTTGTATGGACAATTCGTTTAGGAACCATTCGTAGTGGCGGCTTAATATAGAGCCATTTCTAAAAAGAAGAAGACGTTGCTATAAATCTTTTTGTAGTGGTGCTTGTTCCAATCTAAAAATCCTTGTTTTCCCAAACTTTCTGTGTTCATATCACCTTCGAACGGATGTTTTTTCGTTTGGCTCATTGATACCATTTAGTTCTTCCTCTCTCTCAACATTGTGCTAGCATATTATTAAGAGCGTGTTTAATATTTAACTCGAGTAAATCTAAAGTTTAGAATCTATTAACCTAATTTTTTTTGTACGCCCCGCTTGTATTCTTAGCCCACCTCTCTTAGGTGTTGTCGTAACCATCTAATTTTTTCTTGCCATTTTTTCAAAGGATAATGTCCAAGTGGTAAATACGCATTGTATGATTTGTGCACAAATGAAGAATAAAGCAAAATGATTGGATATCACTCAAAAAATACTAGTGAATAGTGCCAATATAATGGTTAACAGTGCTATACTATCTTTTTTGAAACTTTTTGCGGGTCGGAGCGACGTAGTACTGGTGTGGACGACGCTGCAACGAAATGACAATTGCTGTCGGTAGCCAATACAGCGACATGTTTAGGACATGTGGGAAGTCCAGACAACAAGAAACAAAGCTACTACCAACTAATAATAAATAATAATGCCATATAAAGCACTCAACCCTCCATCGCCACTTTACCCTGGTCCATAGTTCACCACGACACCACCGCACCCCAACCAAGCGTTCTGCCATGGCACCGCCGGCGACGAAGAGCCTGGGAGAGCTCGACGGCGGCGCACGCCCGCATGTCATGTTCATCCCAAGCGCCGGCATGGGCCACCTCCTCCCGTTCTTCCGCGTCATCGCGGCGCTCGCGGCGCACGACGTCGTCGACATCTCCGTGGTGACCGTTCTCCCGACCGTCTCTGCCGCCGAGGCCGACCACTTCGCCAGCCTCTTCGCTGCCCTCCCCCGCGTCAGCCGCGTCGACTTCCACCTCCTGCCGTTCGACGCGTCGTCGGAGTTCCCAGGCCACGACCCGTTCTTGCTCCGATGGGAGGCCCTGCGCCGCTCGGCGCACCTCTTCCGCCCGCTCATCGCCGGCGCCGCCGGCCCGCGCGTCTCCGCCGTCGTGACAGACGTCACCCTGACCTCCCACGTCATCCCGATCGCCAAGGAGCTCGGTGTCCAGTGCCACGTCCTCTTCGTCTCCTGCGCCACCATGCTCTCGCTCGCTGCGTACACCCCTGTACACCTCGACAAGAAGAACAAGGGCGAGCACGGGCCTGGCGTCGGCGTCGGCGTCGGCGTCGGCGACGTCGACATCCCCGGCGTGCGTCGCATCCCGCAGTCTTACCTCCCGCAGCCGCTGCTGGACCTCAACAAGCTCTTCACCAAGCAGTTCATCGACAACGGCCGCGAGATCATCAACGCCGACGGCTTTCTGGTCAACACGTTCGACGCCCTGGAGCCGGTGGCGCTCGCCGCCCTGAGAGACGGCAAGGTCGTGGCCGGGTTCCCGCCGGTGTACGCCATCGGCCCGCTCAGGTCCAAGGAAGAAGAAGCAACGACGGGGTCCCCGCCGGTTGCCTGGCTTGACGAGCAGCCGGCGAGGTCAGTGGTGTACGTGGCGTTCGGCAACCGGAACGCGGTAAGCCTGGAACAGATCAGGGAGATCGCCGCCGGACTGGAGGCGAGCGGCTGCCGGTTCCTCTGGGTGCTCAAGACCACGACGGTGGATAGGGACGACACCGCCGAGCTGACGGACGACGTGCTCGGCGAGGGGTTCCTGGAGCGCGTGCAGGGGCGAGGCCTGGTGACCAAGGCGTGGGTGGACCAGGAGGCCGTGCTGAAGCACGCGTCCGTGGGGCTGTTCCTGAGCCACAGCGGGTGGAACTCGGTGACGGAGGCGGCCGCCGCCGGCGTGCCGCTGCTGGCGTGGCCACGCGGCGGCGACCACCGCGTGAACGCCACGGTGGTGGTGAGCGGCGGCGTTGGAGTGTGGATGGAGCAGTGGAGCTGGGACGGGGAGGACTGGCTGGTGACCGGGGAGGAGATCGGTAAGAAAGTAAAGGAGGTCATGTCCGACGCAGCCGTCAGGGCAAGGGCGACGAGGACCGGCGAGGAAGCGGCCAAGGCCGTCGCAGAGGGTGGCACCAGCTACCGGAGCATGCAGAAGTTCATTTCCAGCCTCAAAGCGCACTGCAGCCCTTGATTCTGTCTTTCCTGGTGCTCGTGTGAGATGCCCGTTTCATTTTTTTCCACAAATTTATGTGTCTCCTACGTAATAAGGTAGTACCTTCCGGACTCATGGGGCTCTTGTGAGTGCGACTTCGTTGTCGACTTCCGGACTCATGGTTGCAGCGTCAAGTGAGTCGTGAGGTAGCCTGTGCAATCGCGCACCTAGCAACAAGAATAAGTGTACCATTTGTCACATAGTAATATAATAATATTGTATCATTTTTACAATTTAGGTAGGGCTTCATTTTACAGGTGAAGCCGGGTTTTTTTTTTCTCCAGCTCTATAAAAAGCTTCACTCATGAAGCGGGAGCTGTTTTGGTGACCCACTTGGTAAAACATCTCGTATCGGCTGAAGTTGCTAAATATTTATGATGTTTTTACTTTTTCTCTCTTTCTTCTTTTTCCCCTCGTTCTCTTTCCTGACCTCGTGCTCCTTCCACGGCAGTTGCTCGGTGTGCCCCTGGCGGAGCTCGATCAAAATTTTAGGTGGGGCGAATTGCACATACATAACTAAAACATAATTGCATTCTCAAATATTTTTGTAAAAAAAGACTCACAGATTGTTATTTGGGATGGTTATAAAAAATGATTGGAAGACAAAATAAACAATCTTCTCAAGCAGTCCTCCTTTTTTGTTCTAAAAAAACACGCATGACAATCTTGCCTGGAAAGCTTCTACACCTGTGCCGCGGATCATTGGACATATGCACTTCTCTGTACAGTGTTGTGCGCTGCTGCAGTTAGGCTATTGACGAGGAGGGCTATCTTGTCAGGCTTCTTTGATGTAGCAATTGCAGCAACGTGTGAGGAGGTTGCAGATCTCAGGTGGCGAGGTCTGGCAGGTGGCAAGGAAACACGTTGTAGCTAGGGGTGGCTCGGCGAATGGCGATGGTACCCTAACCCTAATATTGTGCTTGTTGACTCACTTAGACGTCGTTCGACATTCTTCTCATCTAGACGTCTGTCACGCCACGTCGCAGGGCTCGCCATCGCTGCTCGCTACTCTACTGAGATGCTAGGAGGGAGTAAGAAGAAGAGGGTGAGCGTCCTCTGTGCTGGCGATAGGTGGGGCAGCTGCCCCACTGTGCCGCATGGGGAGCTCCGCCTATGGCCCTGACCGATGGCAGCACTCCCTCCCCCGGTGGGCGGTGTGCCCCTACCCGGCGACCGCACTCCCTCCACAACGACCGATGCGCCTTATCTCTTTATCTTTCCCAAAGATATCTCGTAAATTTAGCTGCTATTGTTTGTATACACCCTTGACTAGTTTTTCTATTTGGAGATAGTGTTCCATATTTTTTAAAATATCTTAATAATTAAACTCTGTTCAGAGTCTACTGCCATTACTTTGCTCTGTTTTATACCAATTTTATTCTGAATGCACTTATTTTGACTTTTTGCGATTCTGTAGTTAAATAACTTCTGCTTGGAGGTTACATTCCATCAATTATATGTGGTTAGTGAAGTGTCTTTCACTGTCACCATCTTGTTATATCATTGTCGAAAAAAAACAGGTGGAGTGTGCCTATTCTGTCACTGTTGGAAAAATAGATGAATACCTTATACCCAGCCAGCTTGTCGCTACAATCTACTCTCCCATTCTCTTTTTAACTGCACTTTTCGAAAAGTCTAACACACTTAGCTTTGACTAAATATATATGATAATATTAATTTCTATACATAATTAGTATAATCATTAAATAGATCATTGGATCTATTTTTATAATAAATTTATTTGAAGATATAAATGTTGCTATTTTTTTTTTATAAATTTGGAGAAACTTAAGAAAATTCAATCAGCACAAATATCATAGCGACACTAAAAAATAGATAGGGAATATTTGCATATCACAACTATCTTACTATGTACACAGCATGTGGGTAATTGAAAGAAAGAAAAGTTGTAGGTAACTTATTAAAGTCTCCATAGCTACAGTATTACATAACTAATACTCTCTCTATTACAAATTATAAGTCACTTTAACTTTTTGGTATATCCATTTTATTATATACCTAGATATAATATATGTCTAGATACAGAATAAACTCTATGTATCAAAAAAATTAAAACGACCTATAATTTAGAATGGAAAGAGAGTATTATGATTCTGTAATCTTTCTAGCTAATGTATATTTTCCGGTGGCACGTCAGATACTGACTTGCCATGAGTCTCCTCCTTCCTCAAAATCCATTGATGAGATTTTCCCAAAAGTATGCTCCAGGCTGCCTGAAATTGATTTCGAACATCTCTCAGGGCGTCCCCAGCAGGATCGGCGATGTCACCAGCTCTCCAACAACTTGGTAAATTTCACTTGTCAAATCTTAGGTTATAGCAAGTTGCAAATTAGTTTGGCAAAGGAAAAAAAGATGTATCTTCAATAAGTTGCTATTCTCACTTGGTAAAATTGAAAAACTAGGCCCATCTTTCTCCACAACCGGAATTGGGCCGCGAGTCCGCCGTTTCTCCTTCCTGCGCGACGGTCCTCCTTCCGACCCTGCGCAACTTCGCGTGCGTGGCTGCGACTCCCGTGTTCGCGTGTCGCGTGCGTGGCCGCAGCTGTTCTGTACTCTAGCCGGCCATCCTCGACGTCACTCAGGAACTCCGGTCGGCCACAACAACTACCTAGAACTGGAGCGCTGTCCATCATATGTGTCCCGTCAGTAGCAGCAGCATAAGATGTTGCGGTAGGCTTCTGCTCCAATCAGCAGCAGTAGCAGCAGCAGCGACAAGATGTTTGGCCACGCCTTGCAGTGACAAGAATTTCTAGGCACTGAGCCACTCGCGCGCGCGGGAAGAGGTGCGCTCACGCGGGACAGCGGCCGGCGAGGGACGAATTTCGCGATAGCAAGCGACCTACGCGTGCGTAAATCTCTGAATTTAGCAAGTTAAGATAAAAAGTTGTTGGAGAGGGGTCATGCTTTTAGCAAATTTTAAAGGTTAGTAAGTTGGAATAAAGAGTTGTTGGAGATGCTCTATGATTTTGTTTAGTTCGTTAAAGGCATTGCATGTGTGAGATCTGACGTGGCCAATTAATTGCTAGCTGTCTTCCCCCGCGCTTGCTGCAACATGGCTCTCATGCGTGCATACTGCCGATGTGGTGTAACCGTCCGAATGATCGGACCTAGTAGGCCCTCCTGCCTGGCCCAATTGTTGGAAATAAAAGCAATTTAGCGATGCATAAATTAATTCCGACAACAAGGAAAAGGCTAATAACATGTATCACAGATATATGAATCGAAACTAGCACTACGGTTTGAACCAAGTTCATAGAATCTAGTGCTAGCAACAGAAATGATATGAAACCGAATAACACGGAAAGGATAGACATCCTTACAGCGGGGTTGTTGGCGCGAAGGAAGAAGAAGAAGAATGCCGTCGATGGAGATCGGCGAACACCGGGCGTAGTGGGAAGAAGACGTCCAGCGAGCAGTCGCGACGGCGCTTCCCAAAAACCTGATAGGCCCCCTACCCCGTGCAGGGACGCGAGGAGACGTAGGCTTCGGAACCCTGCTCTCCCGACACTGATGGCACATCGGCGACGGGATGGGGAAGACGGCGCCAGCGCAGTAGTGTGGCGAGGAAGAGATGAATCTCAGGTGTAAAGGACGACGTCTCGCCCCATATTTATACACGCGTCGCACGCAGCAAATAGGCAAGCAATCAATCACCGTATTATGGAAACTTTACCTGCCGCCGGACCATTTACGCGCATGTCGTGCATGCGCGCCCATTGGCCCCAGCCGGCCCGGCGAGGCGAGCGAGCGCGCGCGCGTGTGGTTCTTCCTTTTCCTCTCCCCAATTGCTTCAACAAGATGGAGATAGCTCAACTTTTTAAGTTGGCCTCACTCCACTTGAAGTAGCAAGATGGGACTAAAGTCCCCCACCTTTCCATATATACATGCATGTATGAGTGGGCCTTTGAGATTTATTTGGAATTGTTTGGCCAAGGCCCAAAACATCTAACACCAATAGATCTATGATGTCAATGAGATATTACTTGGGTAAAAAACTAAAAATGCAAGTTCCTTTTCCCTCTCATATAAGTGTTGTAAATTGAAATGTTGGCTGGTTTCGTTGGATTTTAATTATTAATCTGTAATCCTCAACTAACACTGATCCAAAATTTCTATGAGAAGTTAAATATTTAACTGCAGTACTGCACCCCTTCCATGCCGCAGTGCCCATGCATAAGGTGAGTTTCGTGCTGGTTTTGGCATCCCGATACAAATAAGATCTGAATACACGATTTTGATCAATTCCAATTTTGTAGTTGTAGCATAATTTGCCAAGCTGTGTAAAGATTTCCATTTCTTTTACTTGCATATGAAGATGAATCGATTTTCCTAGATGAATTTGTCAGAATTTTGACCATACTTCCTCTTCTATCTTCAGGATGAGATGTCTGAATCACTGCAAGTATGTCATGTCAGTGTGATTAATTTTGTGATTTTGTAGATCTTATGTTGATACCAATACGCGAGAAGTACTAGCCGTCCTTGTATTGCGGTTCTTCAACCTGCTTTGGTGGAAGTTGACCATTTTGGGTGCATGAGGTGACCGTGAATTTTTGAGATTTGGTATACAGGGAACAATGCATATGCTAACAGCTGACCCCATGGTTTCTTTTGTTTTGTGTGCATGTGCTGATGGTTTACCAGATCTTCAGTGGGGTATGCAGTTTCTGAACTTGTTGGCCTTTCTGTTACCTTCTTTCTCTCGAAAACGCAGGAGAGTTAAGCTTCATTATATTAAGAAGAAATACAGGGTAAAGAAACCTTAGTACAATACACCACACACCCTATCTTTGTCTCATAAGATACATTTGTGCCAATAAAGAAAGAAAAAGCGACCCTGCACCTACAAGAAACCTTAGTACCACACACCACACACGCTATCTTTGTCTCATAAGATACATCTGTGACGATAAAGAAAGAAAAAGCGACCCGCACCTACAACAAATCAATTAGCAGCTTGGGCGGGGCAGTCAAGTGAGATAGCCCACGAGCCCCTGCCATTGTCCACCGTCTGTGCTGTTACCTCTTAATCAGGCTAATCTGTTTATGTATTGCTGTGTAGGAGAGGATGTATTTTCCTTGCAGATCTGTTTTCTTTGGCAGAAACTCACGGGAGGTCACCCTGAAATACAGATTGAATATGACTACTTCTCCATAGTTAAAACTGTGCTGCAAAGTATTTGAAGGAGCAATGACATTCAGGTGGAGAGTGCTAAAATTGTTGTACATAAATCTCAAAACATCTTGCCGTTGCATCAGTATCACTAATCCTTTTTTTGTGCATCAGTATCACTAATCCTTTTTTTTCATTTTGCATTTTTCTGATATCAATACAAAACTTGTTTCCACTTGTATTATGCCATTTGCACAATTTATTCATGGAAGCGTAAATATCTCTTTATAGCTTTTATCACTGAATAAATTGTAATTTATAGTTTTCCCGTAGTGTTAGCACCGAAAGCAATTGGTCACTTTTCTTTTCTTTTTTATTCTATGACTATATCCAAAATCAGGTCTTAGGAATAACAAATCTTACGTTGCCTTCTCTGTTTCTGAATTTTTTACTCAAGGTTATGAGATGGATAAAAATTAAAAGCTTTTAAAAAGGAAGGCAACCACAACAGCCACTAAGAGTGGTCAAAAGGTGAGGGCTACTCATACTCAGAAGTCTGTTTATCATTACACTTTTGGCACGACACGAAAGCCAGTTTCTCTTTTTTACTCTCCACACAAGATGTGTAACTTTCATTCGTCCTTTGTTTTTGTGCTTGTGCTTTTGTGGCTATGTGCATTTTTTCCTGCAAATTTTAAACTGTTGCTTTTCCCAGGAAAGTTTTGATAACAAACATAATTCGTCACTGCTGCTTCTTTGGTTTTAGTGTCCTCGCCTATAATATTCAGATCACATTTTCATTCAGCGGCCAATGAAACTATGCTCATCAAGAGTGCTATCCTCTAAGCTGCATAAAAATATTTAATATTTTGTGATATATAGTGGCCTCGCTATTAAACATATTTAGTTCATGGAGATTGGGTAGCTATTTAGTTGGTGACACTGATACAAAAAATACAGCATTAAGCACTGCATTTGGCTTGGCATTTGTTGTATAAGCTTCTTTCTCTCGAGAAATCTTGTTAGAATAGGCTAAAAGCTACTGCCATATGGTCATTGTCATCTCGTTAAAATAATTTTTGTAGGAGTAGCATGTGTACTCTCTATTTTAATTTTTCATCTGATGATAAAATGATAGTAGAAACTTTCAGTTTGCTATGCAAATATGATAGTTCAGTTCTTTTCTTCTGAAGATGTGAAGTGACTATTGGTCTCTTTGGCATACAAATTTATGCCTATCCCAAGTCCAGGAGAAACTTCTTCGGACTTCAGGTGTTAAATATTAGAGTATTTGTAAAAAGTATTTTGTATGCCCTGTTATTTACCTTGCCATGCTTCATGCTGAAATAAGAACTTTATTGCTTCAGGATCATGCTGAAATAAGAAATTTATTGCTCCAGGATCCTGCTGAAATCAACAATGCATGATCTATCCACATTTCAAATATTTAATGTGATCGAAGTAGACTTATTGCAAGATGCAGTAACTGATGCCCCACTCGACTTTCCTCTGATGGGTTTTATAACTGTCAAATATTTTTGTACTGCTATTGTCCCCTTGTCGTTAGACAAAATCAAACATTGTAAATCAGGAATGTGATCAAATGCCGAATGTGGCAGTTGGCTGTTACCCTTGTGAAAAATTGAAATGTTTGAAATTCCCTTTATTTAAGCAGAATTGCATTGGACTCTACAAGACTACAATATGATAACTCATCATGAATTTCTTTTGGCGTGAATATTATCTGTCTCATTATTTTATTTTTAAGAAACATAGTTGTTTGGTGGTTTCATATGCATCCCTCAAAGTCGCCGTGGCGGTAGCACAAACACTATACTAGTGAATGTTATATATGTTTATCCTCTATACGCGTATTTTTTGCTTTGTATGTGCTTTAGTCTGTGAAATTCAAATTCAAATTCAAATCCAATTTCAAAAATTATTTTTTTAAATCTGTAAATCATTAACGATGGCAAACAAATAATAACAGCAGCCTGCGTTAATGATTTAACTAAGGTGGGTGGCTTTAGCCAACAGTCTCGGTTAATCTCTTAATGGAAGTGGGCATATTAGGGTAACTGTCTCGGTTAA
Organism: Sorghum bicolor; assembly: GCF_000003195.3. NCBI lineage: Eukaryota > Viridiplantae > Streptophyta > Magnoliopsida > Poales > Poaceae > Sorghum > Sorghum bicolor. The sequence goes on along the minus strand of NC_012879.2, from coordinate 13,699,092 downwards.
TGTGTATTAATCGAGGCGGTCACTTAATCAATTACATTAACCAAGACGGACTGCCTCGTTAAAGCTGGATTAATCATGACCTTTGGATGGAGACGGACGGCTTGTCCACTTCGGTTAAGCCATTTTATCCGCCTCGATTAAGTTTTCTATAGTAGTGGACTAGTGGTGGTTTCTAGGCTATTATATATTGCCCTACTGCGACTAACAAATTTGTGTGAGTTTTAATTATAGATTTTCTTATTTTATATCACTATGATTTTCTTATTTGATCTCTCTTGATTATATCCTACTGATACCCGACATGCATCGGATACATGCCAGGCACAGGTAAGAAACTTACCCGTGGGCATGCTCGCTGCAGGTAAAACTTATGGTTGCCGGTATATAGTATGCTCATGGGCAAGTAAATGCTTGACCACATCTTTCCCAATTCGCTGCCTTCTCTATCTCTAGAAAGAGATTTTTAGGAGGCAACCTGGCCCTGTGGAGGAGGGCAATCAGGAGGGCAGTAAGAGTCAGGGGGCTTTCAGCAACAAGCGGTGGGCCGCCATTGGCCACGGAGGAGGACGGTGATTGAGGGTGCGTTTGATAAGGGCCAAAATTCCTCGGCCAGGCCCGGGAGCTGCAAGAGGTAGTGTTTGATACATTTGGCTCAACTCCTGGCCTGGCTTCTCTTCTCCGTTTTTCTAGAGCTACGCTGAGCTTGAGCTCGTGCTGGCCAGGGCGGCGCGTGTGCCCTAGCGGGCTCGCGCGGGAACTTGGAAAGTTCCATGTGCCATTGCCGCCGAAAAGCTCCGCCTTTATAGGCCCCTCCTCCTCCCTCGCCTTTTTCTTCTCCTCGTGCTCTAGGGTTTCCGCCAAGCTGCGTTGAGTGATGGTGGTGGAAGTGTGGTCCGTGAGCCACGCGGTGGTCGTCGGGGTTGATCTGTGTTGGTTCTGGTCTTGGATTTGGGGTTTCCTCTACCTCGCCCTCTAGATCTATGGTCGTCTGTTGTCGATTTCTTGTCAACTTCGGCATGCTCTCCTCCTCTTCGGTTGACCCGAGGTGAAATCCCCCCTATCCCCCCTTGGTTTCGTTCTAGGGTTTTATTTATCATGTTAGATCTGTGGATTCTTGTTCATTTGAAACTGGTTTATAGTCTTGGATTTGTGGATTCTTTGGTTCACTTTTTTTGTTTATGAGTACTGATTCATGTTATGTGCATATTTACTATCATTCTATCATGTTCACTGGTACTTGTCCCTAATTGTGTGCCCTCTGTTTTGATTGTTACCTTGTTCCTTTCGTCGATGATGACTGCCTTGGTGGCACCTGATGCATATCTTGTTAATGCATTAGTGTTTCATGAATGGTTAATGCATACACTCTCATTGAGAGGCCAACCAGGGTCTATTTATTCTAAATTGTATATTTCAATGTTCGATGCATGTAGATGGATGACAATACTGAAGTTGCAGTGATGACAATACTATTTTGAACTGAATGTCTGAGGCCTAAAGGATGAATGTTATCTGCTACGCATTGCATTTGTTGTTGTTGAACCCTGCCTTTTGGAAGGGATGATGAACTAGTATGTGTTGTGCATTGTTGGTTCCATTGAGAATCACTATTGACTGGCTGAAATCAAACACCTTTCCAAAGAGATAGTTGATGGTAGTTGGTTGCTAGCCAGACTCCTACATGAAAATCAAACAAAGAATCATCTGGACCGATTGCTTTTCCTAAAATACAATTAAATAAAGGCCTAGGCCTGGCTCGGCGGCCAGGCCCTCACGAGCCTAGATATCAAACGCGCCCTGAGCAATCACCTGCAAGAAAGGGCAGGGGAGTCGTTGGGATAGCCCAGCTACGTCGCATTAGTGTGATGGGGGCACTGGGGCTAGACACAATGGCCTGGACGTTGGCGACGAGGACAAAGGCTGGATGGCGGTAGGTGGGGGCAAAATTAGTTTGTAGCTACGTATTACTTGGGAATCAGGAGGAGCCGGTGGCTCCTACTGTAATTAATTAAAATAAAATAAACAAGTTTAAAGGAAAAAAGTGCAGAAAAGAAAACAGAGCAGGGAACCTAACAAAGCTAAGCAGGAGAAGCTAAGCTACATATTTTTTTTTCTCATATGGAGTCAAATCAGGACAAACATTATACTAAACTGTAGAGTTCAAAGAGATATAAAATTTTGTTGTTAACAAATATTTTATTTGAGATGGTCCATATGTACAAATATTCTATATAAACTTTTGTACCCATTAAACTATCTCGGATGGAGACAAAACAAGCATCAAAGTTGTATAGTGCTCCATAGGATTTACAACTTTGCAGTTTTTTTTTATTTGAGATCATCTGTCTTAAATATGAAATAATACAAGATCGTAAAAATATGAAGTTAATAGAATAAGACTGTTATATAATCATAAGTTGTTGCATAGCTGATATGGTAAGAACACTATGCGTCACTACGTGAAAAATGATTTGCAAGAGCCATGGGGCTTCGACTGTAAGGGCGGCTGGTGATGCAACCGCCCTTACAGTGGGGTTCCCATCAGCACCGGGCTTCGTGATCACCAACCAGTAAGGGCGGATGGTAACACGAGCCGCCCTTACAAATGGTTTCATTTGTAAGGGCGGCTGTTGACCCAGTCACCCTTACTGTGGGATTTGTAAGAAAATGCTATTCCAACACTTTAATTAAAGTTTTAGTGGTTGGTTAGTGAGTAATTTGAGTTTTGCTTTTCTCTCTCTTCCATGGTGCTTGAGTTTTGTATGGAGCAAATTAGACCCTTGTTCTTAAGCTATTAGTTGGAATTAGTTAGAGATATGAGCTTGCCCTCTCTATTGGTCGATCTTGCTTGATTTTAGTGGTGATATATTTCACTCTATCATGTATATGTTCATCTAGTTCTAGATCTAGGATTTGCTTTTTAATTTTTTTATTTATGGTTCATAAAATTAGAATGGTTTGGACATGAAAGGTTGTTGGTAAAATAATAATTGTTGCTAATTGATGACAATGGAAGTATATATAAGTTTATTTATATAACTATATTCTAATAATTGTTGCTAATTGTTAAAATAATACTTGTTCCTAATTCCTTTTCTAAATATTTAGTTTCATTAATAGGCAACTAATTAATATATAAGTTAATATTTTCACCGTTTAGAACTTTATAATCAAGAATAGCCAACTAAATAATTATCCTGTACCATGAGTATAAGTATGTATACACAATTAATCTCTAGTTTGTATTTTTCTTCATTAATTTGTTTTGTTTTATGTATTTTGTATTTTTGTTTTGTTGCTAATTGTTGCTAATTGGTAAAATAATACTTGTTGCTTATTCCTTTTCTAAATATTTAGTTTTATTAATAGCCAACTAAATAATTATCCTCTACCATGAGTATATACACAATTAATGTCTAGTTTGTATTTTCTTCATTAATTTGTTTTGTTTTATGTATTTTGTATTTTTGTTTTGTTTTAAAAGACAGAGTACATGAACTCTTGGATGTATGGTTGGTCAAGGATTGATGAAGGTTTTTGCGATGAGGTGGATAAATTTATTGAAGTCGCAAAGAAGCATGCATCAATGTTGACACATTATAAGGATACAGTTATTTGTCCCTGCAAAGATACAAGAACCTTATGGCATTTGCAGATCTGAATACCATCAGATCACATCTGATCATGCGAGGATTTGTTCCGAACTACACAGTGTGGATTCATTATGGCGAAACAACAGTTACTCATGATGGCAACTTTGATCTAGGAGATGCCGCCGAAGCCGAGAGGTATATGCACCAATACACAACTGATCTTGAAGAAGAAATGGGCTATGACTATGGTAATAGACAAGGTGGTCAGTACTTTGGCAATCAAGAAGGTGCTAATGATGCTGGTGATGTCGGCACTGATGGAGGAGCACATGAGGGGGATGAAGATGACTTTGACAATTTAGAGGACATAATTCGGGTGATTGGACCAGAAATATTACTGTGGAATAAAAAGGTGTAGAAAATGTAGAGAGGGTGAAAAAAGCATCGATGGAGACTGTGTACAGTGTTGAGAAGGGTTGTCCGACCCACTGAACACTGCTCCATTTTGTGCTTGAGCTACTCATCTTGAAGGCAAAGTACGACTGGTCTGACTGTGGTTTCAATGATTTGTTGGCTACTCATCTTGAAGGCAAAGTATGGCTGGTCTTACTACTATTGCTAGCTTACTACTACTGCGAGGTTACTACTGCTAGCTTACTACTACTGCTAGCTTACCACTCTGCTAGTAGCCTACTACTATGATCTTTTACTACTGCTAGCTTACTCTGGTAATAATGCTAGCTACTGCCATACTCTTCTCTTCTCTTCTCTTCTCTTCTCTCTCCTCTCCTCTCCTCTCCTTAACTTTGTTTTGTCGGTGATGAATGTGTCTTAAATCCATAGATAATATGGAATATGAGCTGATGATCAATAACTTGTGAGGGACTTGACAGCATGACACCAACCGCCCCTACTTTACCTTGACTCTTATCTGTTATGATGTCGTGGTGCTCCAAGTTCATGATCAAATGATGAATGACATGTTTCTGAGGCCATCCTTCCTTGCCTTTTATTGTCCAAGTCCATGCATTAAGTTAGAATATGAACTTCCCTGTACTTGGCACCATCATCACTATTACTCCTCCTAATTTTTTGATTTCTTTTGTCTACTAGAACAAAGCACGAAATGTCGAGGTCGAGAGACAGTGTAGCCCAAGGCCTCAAAAATTCTTAGTTGCCACCCTAGGAAGGCCAAGAGATAGAGGACCAGCTTACTCAGGAGCAGTTGGATGAAGAGTTACAAAATGATGTTGATGTAATGCTTACTCAAGAGGATGTTCACGAGGAGGAAGCTGGAGAGGCTATTGAAGGCGAAGAAGAGGAGGATGAGGACGAGAGCTCATCCTCGTGGGGATATATAAGTCGCGAGGATCCTCACCCAACAGAACCCATGTAGTGCATTCGCCCCCGATGTGGGTTTTGATAATTAATGACAACCAAATTAGGGACTAACATGTTTATCGAGCATAATTTACAGGTGTTAGTCCATTGATGGAATTGAACAAAAACATTCGGTAAATTATAGCACCCCTAAATTTCTAATGGATGAACGGTGTTTCGACTCAAGTGGCTACAAAGTTTTTATTCTTTATTTGAGTTATAGGAAACGCCGCACTATCAAGAGGGATGCAAATCAAGTTGGTAAGATGAGGATAAGGGTGCTCATGTCAATTTACTTCTTGCGCTTGAGAGACACACTTGCACGCACGAAGCACTAGGAAATTTCTTCTCTGCCAGGGTGACCCGGTAGTACCAACCCTCAGAGCCGGTGGTACCGGCAGTGCTAGCCTTTCTCCTGAGTTTTGCGAGAAAATGAACTACCGGTAGTACCGGGCTCGGGTCGGTGGTACCGGCCAGCACCAGTAGTACCGGTGTGAAACGCCGGTAGTACCGGCAGGCCAAATCTGCGCTGACTTTGGTTGCGGAGATTTGAACTGCCGATGGTACCGGCCTTCCACCGGTGGTACCGGCAATGGTCGGTAGTACCGACAAAAGCCCGGTGGTACCGGTAGGCTTATTTCTCGCAAATCATAGAGACTTCTTACCGTTAGATCTGAGGTAGCCGGTGGTACCGGTGGTTGCCCCGGTAGTACCGGCAGTTGTTCAGGACCTATGTATAAATAGCTCTTCCCTCATTTCTAACCATGAGCTCTCCCATTCCTTCAACTCTACATCTGAGAAATCAGTCTCCAAGCTTTGTCTCACCCACTCTCTCTCTCTCTTTGCTCCTAGACTTCACTCCTTGAGAGATTCGAGCTAGAGAAGTGAGATTAGAGAGTTGGGAGCTTCGATTTGTGACTTGAGCACTTGGATTCTTCGTCTTGCCGGTTTGGTTTGCATTTGTTACTCTCGGGTTCTTGGAACCCTAGCCGGCTAGGCGTTCTTCGTGGTTGCCCGTGTTGATTCATTTGTGAGGGCACCCCGAAGTGTTTGTATAACCCTTTGATTCTTAGTGGAAATCTTGAGCTAACCTGTGTGGTTGCTTGAGGGAGGAGACCTAAGTGGTCGGACCTTCGTGGTCACCTCAACAACGGGGACGTAGGAACTCCTTCGTGGGGATTGCCGAACCTCGGGAAAAATATCTTGTCTTGCTGTGGAGGTAGCATCGACTACCCTTGTTTTTGTGTTCTTCGTGTTCTTCCTCTCTACTCCCTTTCATAGGTGAACAAGGGCCGATCTACGTTTTGGAGAAGAACCGAGCCAAGGGAACTTCAACATCATCCTCTACTACATCTAGGAGAGTGGGGTAACTCTCAGATCTGAAATCAAAACTCAATCTACTCTGATTTCGTAGCTCTCATAGGGCGTCGGTAGTACCAACAGTTGCGTCGGTAGTACTGGCTGTCTTACACCGGTAGTACCGGCCCAAACTGTCGGTAGTACCGGCAGGCATTTAACTTCCGCAACTTGAGCTTTTGAGTTTCAGGTTTTTAAGATACGCTTATTCACCCCCCCTCTAGGCCAATTAGATCCTTTCAATTGGTATCAGAGCAAGGTTCCTCGTACAAACGCTTCACCGCGTGAGGAGCAACATTGGCCAAGATGGATCCAATGGCACAAAAGCAAATTGTTGATCAAATCACAGCACAGATCACTGCATCCTTGCAGCTGCAGCAACAAGAGCAAATGCAGAAGATGCAAGCAGAGCTTGACAAGATGAGAGAGCTCCTAGGCAAAAAGAATCATGAATCGGGTAGCAAAGATGAAAATGAAGATAGTAGCAAACCATCAAAGAACTACAACAAAGCTAGCTTAGACTATGGTGATTCAAGCAAGAATCCAACCTTGCCGATGATCAATCCTGGAAAACCACCTACATTTGATGGTGTAAGGTACACCGATTGGGCTCATAGGATGAAGCTACATCTCATAGCCGCAAGATGTTGGGAAGTGGTGGACATTGGAGTAAATCCGCCGCAAGATCCAAATGAGTGGACACTTGAAGATGAGAGAGACTTTCACCTAAATGCAATGGCAGCCACCTTGATCTTGCAATGCCTCACTCCGGAGGACAACAACAAGGTAAATGGTATGGTGAATGCAAAGCAAATTTGGGACACTTTGAAGGTGTCATTTGAAGGAGATAAAAGTGTAAGAGTTGGAAACATTGAACTCTTACAAAGTAAGATTGAAAATTTTTGCATGATTGAGGGAGAAACAACAAAGGCCATGTTTGATAGATTCATGTCCTTGATCAACCAAATTAGAGCACTTGGAGCAACAACATGGGATGACAACTCTGCAGCAAGAAAGATATGTAGGGTGTATAGACAAAAGAACAATATGCTTGCCTCCGTCATTATGGAGAAAAACAATTACCACACGATCACACCTCAAGAGATGCTTGCAAAGTTGATGCATCATGAAGTCTTGGATGATGAAGCTAAGGAAGCAATGAATCAAAGAAACAGCATTGCACTCACACCATCACATGGAAGTGATTCAAGTCATTGTAACAAAGGGTGTTGTGAGCATAAGCATAATGATGATGATGATCTTGATAAAGAGCAAGCTATGCTAGTGGGAAACTACAAAAATTACTTGAGAATGAAGAAAGATAATATGAGGAGATATGGAGGAAACAAGCCATACAAGAAGAGGTTTTGCTATGAGTGTGGTGACACCGGCCATCTTGCGGCCGATTGTCCTAACAAAGAGAAGAAGTCAAGATACAATGAGCAAGGTGACAAGAAGTATAAGGACAAGAAGAGGGGTGAAGCACATCTAGGCCAAGAATGGCAATCCGACAGTGACAGTGATGATGACAATGATAATAAGGAGAAGAGTATGGCTGCCCTCGCCATACAAGAGGCATCTTCCTCAACAAACATCTTCACCAACAATGCGTCATCGACCTCTCTCTTCACCCACACTTCTTCATCACCTAGACTCTTCGCCAACCTCTCCAACGACGATCATGACACTCCTACATGTCTCATGGTAAGAGGAGATAAGGTACAATTTGACTCTCCCACTCACACCACTAGTAAATATGATAGTGATGATGAAGATGATGAAAACTATGCATCAAATCTCATTAAGAAATATGGTAAAGCTGCTGCAACTAAAATCCTAAAGCTAATATATGCTAAAGATAAGCTTGAGTCATGCGTTGAGTCGCAAGGGGAATTGCTCCTAGAGGAAAGGGAGAAGAACCAAGGACTTGAAGCATGTCTCTCCAAGGAAAAGGAGAGGGCTGATAAGTTGAGTGTAGAATTGTCTTTAGCCAAAGATGCTAATGATCATTTGTCTAAGGGACATTCTTCACTTAATGACTCTTTGGCTAGCCTAAAGAATGATCATAGTTTGGCTCAAGAGAGCCTTACAAGCTTGACAACTAAATATCATGAGCTTGAACTAAACTATGACAAGCTTTGGACTAGCACCTCTACCATTTCCAAGGATTCCAAAGCTTCAACAAGTAAAAGCTGTGAAAGATGCTTAAATGTTGATATAAATGCTTGTGTTACTAACCTTGTTGAGCTAGCAAAGAAGGACAAGGAGATCCAAAGATTAAACACAATTGTCAAGATTGGTTGCAAGTGTAAGGACAAGCAACCGGCAAATGTGTTCAAGGCATCCAGGCACCCCATAATCAAGGATGGCCTCGGTTACAATAGGTATAATGGTAAGGCCAATGGAAGAAACATGATAAATGGGGTGGTTTGTGTGAAGTTCAACAAGAGTGTGCCTCTTGTTGACCTTATTGACAAGGTGAACAATGTTGCTAGTCCTACAAGTCCACTTGCAAACAACAAGAACATCAAGAAGAAACAAGTGGAGGTGCCCAAGCAACAAGTGCCTATTTCACGCAATCACATTTGTGATTACATGTGTTGTTGGGACAAGGATGGCAAGATTGTTGTGAAGTATGTGGGTGCCCTTAAGAAGAGACAAATCTTAAGGAGTGTTTGGGTGCCCAAGTCTTATATTTCTAACCCCCTAGGTCCCATCTCGGGACCTAAAACAAAAGCTTAATGTTGTGTTGTAGGAATACTCCTCCGGTGGACCAAAATGGGTGCTTGATAATGGATGCACCAATCATATGACCGGAGAGAAGAAATTGTTCACCTCCTTTCAACCAAATCAAGTTGCATGTGAAAGGATTGTCTTTGGTGACAATAGTAAAGGAGATATCCTTGGTTTGGGTAAAATTGCTTTCTAAAATGATAATTCAATTTCAAATGTATTACTTGTGAATTCGTTGGGATACAATTTGTTGTCCATCTCACAACTTTGTGAGAAGGGTTACAATTGTCTCTTTACGGATAAGGGTGTAGAAGTCTCTAGAAGGTCGGATGCCTCTATTGCTTTTACGGGTCAACTTAAGGGCAAGCTCTATCTAGTTGATTTCTCATCTAGTAGAGTGGGGTCCAAGACTTGTTTAGTGGCAAAATCTAGCATGGGCTGGTTATGGCATCGCTGTCTAGCTCATGTTGGGATGAGGAACTTGGCCGATCTTCAAAGAGGTGGATACATCCTAGGACTAACAAATATTTCTTTTGAGAAAGATAGAATTTGCAGTGCATGTCAAGCGGGAAAGCAAGTTGGAGACAAGCATCCCACTAAGAACATCATGACTACATCAAAGACCACTTGAGTTACTTCACATGGACTTATTCGGACCCAATGCTTATATAAGTATTGGAGGTAACAAATGTGGTTTTGTAATTGTTGATGATTTTTCTCGCTTCACTTGGGTGTTTCTTTTGAGAGGTAAAGGTGAAACCCAAGGGATCTTCAAGAAGGTTTCAAGAAGAGATCAAAATAAGTTTGAAGTGAAGATCAAGAAAGTGAGAAGTGACAACGGGATAGAGTTTAGAAACACCAACATTGAAGCTTTCCTTGATGAAGAAGGCATCAAACATGAGTTCTCGGTTCCATACACTCCACAACAAAATGGTGTTGTGGAGAGGAAGAACTGGACGCTCATTGAAGCCATAATAGCAATGTTGGATGAATACAAGATTTCAGAAAAAGACTATTGGGCGGAAGCCATCAACACGTCATGTCATGCTATCAACCACTTGTAACTCCACAAGTTGAGGAAGAAAACCACCTACGAGCTTCTAACCAGTACAAAGCCTAAGGTGGACTACTTTAGAGTTTTTGGATGCAAGTGTTTCATACTCAATAAGAAATCCAAAAGCTCTAAGTTTTCACCAAAGATTGATGAAGGTTTCTTAATTGGTTATGGTACTAACGAACATGGCTACCGTGTCTTCAATGAGACCACCGGTCAAATTGAAATAGCGGTAGACGTGACTTTTGATGAAAGCGACGGCTCTCAAAAGGAGCAAGTCAATGCTGAAATTTTAGGTGAAGAAGAACCATCTCATCAAGTGATAAAAAAGCTTGCTACCGGTGAAGTGAAACCCATTGAAGAATAAAAAGATGATGCACATATGCAAATTCCTCATGATCCAAACTTGCATCACGGGTCAACCAATGCCCATGATGATACTTCCACTTCAAGAAGGGGTCATGACTCAAGGGAACAAGCTAGTCAAGATCCACCACAAGCTCAAGACCCAACCAAGGTGGTGATCGAGACAGTCAAGATCTTGATTCTCAAATCAACCAAGATAATGAAGATGAAGATGACTGTCCATTTCAAACAAGAACAACAGTACCTCACCCAAGAGTTCATGAATCCATTCAATAAGATCATCCCATTTATAGCATTTTGGGAGACACACAACGAGGGGTAACAACACACTCTCGTTTAGTTGGTTTTTGTGAATATTACTCTTTTGTCTCCTTGATGTTGCCAAACAGGGTGAGGAATGCTTTGAAAGACCCGGATGGGGTGATTGCCATGCAAGAGGAGATAAACAATTTCACCAAGAATAAAATCTAGTCCTTGGTGGAAAGATCCAAGCAAAATGTGTTAGGTACCAAATGGGTCTTCCGCAACAAAGAAGATGAGTATGGCATGGTCACAAGGAACAAGGCATGGTTGGTAGCCAAAGGTTTCACTCAAATCAAAGGTTTGGATTTTGGGGAGACCTATGCACCTGCAGCTAGGCTTGAATCTATTCGCATATTACTTGCCTTTGCTGCTCTCCATGATTTCAAGTTGTTTCAAATGGACGTGAAAAGTGCATTCCTCAATGGCCCCCTCTCCGAAACCGTGTATGTGGAGCAACCGCCGGGTTTTGAAGATCCACATCATCCCGATCATGTCTACAAGCTTTACAAGGCACTTTATGGGCTCAAACAAGCCCCTAGAGCTTGGTATGGTTGTATCAAAGATTTCCTACTCAAACAAGGGTTGAGATTGGAAAGGCCGATCTCACTTTATTTACTCGCAAAGTCAATAATGATATTTTTTTTATGCCAAATATATGTCGATGACATTATATTTGGTAGTACTAATGCGGACTTCAGTGAGGAATTTAGTAGGATCATGACCAAAAGGTTTGAGATGTCCATGATGGGGGAGTTGACGTACTTCCTCGAATTTCAAATCAAGCAACTCAAGGACGGCACGTTCATAAGTCAAACCAAGTACACCACCGACATGCTAAAGAAGTTTGACATGGACAAGGCCAAACCCATAAAGACACCAATGCCAACAACTGGACATCTTAACCTTGATGGAGACGACAAGGCCATTGATCAAAAGGTATATCATTCCATGATTGAATCTCTGCTTTACCTTTGTGCATCTAGGCCTGATATTATGCTTAGTGTGTGCATGTGTGTATTCGAATAGGCAAAAACTCTTGTGAAAAATTGTGTAAATCTTTCAAAATCTATTTTTCACAGCTCAAATGTGTCCATAGTTATGTAATGGCTTCATGAAATCTGGACAAATTTGAGTTGGTTTGAGTATACTATGTGGTTCACCTCCTTTAGAATTTCTACTCACTCGTTTTTGACCTCCTGCAACTTATGACATTCAAGCATAACTGGAACACAGAGGTTATTTGTCAGTTTTGGGCCACAGTTTATATTGATGTAGAGCACAAGATACTTCACTAGATGACTGAGGACCTTCACTGTCAGTATGATTACCGCCAGTTCTCCCACCTTCTTGGGTTTGATCACCATGTCTGTGATGCTCCTAACTTATATGGTCATTGTCCAAATGGTGTGGGTAGGGCTGATTTCATTGAAGCAGCCTAATGTTGATCCGACTAAGGCAAATGGTAAGACAGAAGGTCTAAAGCCCTATTTCTATGTGCTCAACAATTTGCTCCGTGCTACTATTGACCTAAAGGTTGGTGATGCTACTTCAGTTCAGAATCATGATCCAACCATCCATGTTTGCTTTGGGCTTAAGAAGAGATTCAGTGTGACAGATCTCTTGTGGCATCACATTGAGGAGGGTTCCTAGACCTCCAACCAGTCCTTCCCTTATGCTCCGTATCTCATGTATATCATTGAGCAAGTCACTGGCTTTGCATTCTAGCAAGACAGCAAGCACCTAGACTGGAATGTCAGATGCATTTAGTCTAAGTCCAAGCAAAGGGAAAGGGCTAGCAACAGATGATAATGGCAATGGTGCAGCACAGGATGATGAGGTGTAGCGTGACACTGAGTTTGAGCAGCAACAGGGTTTTCAGTGAACCAGTGCCTTTGATGATGATGATGATATTGTTGAGTAGTTCACCTACTGCCTTTGCCCCTTGGAGCTTCATGAAGCCTACCCTTTTTGGCATTTGATGCCAAAGGGGGAGTGTTAGGCTTATCTCATATGGTATTAGGCTTGGTATCAGGATTATCTCGTATGGTGAACCATGTGGTAAACTTAAACTTTGTGTGTGATGGTTGATTGTAGGCTGAACACCTAAGGTTAATTATTATATCCTGCTTGTGTTAGCTGTTTTGGGATTGTGCTGATGCAATGTTGTTTATGAATGGTTATGATAAGCTAAGTCCTTTTCTTTCTTGCATAACCATTCAAGTTCTTTCTTTTTATTCTTTGTGATATATCTTGTCATATGCATCACACTTTATTATCTCACACACAATTAGGCACCCCACGGATTGCAAAATTTAGGGGGAGCTTGTTCTTAATGTATAACATCTTGATTCTAATCAAGATTTGAAATTCTGAATTCAATGCATACATTAAGGGGGAGCTCAACTTGAATTTTGGAATTCAAAAGCTTCAATTCTTTCAATCTTTATAAGACTAAGTTGGTTGTCATCAATTACCAAAAAGGGGGAGTTTGTAAGTGCATTCGCCCCCGATGTGGGTTTTGATAATTAATGACAACCAAATTAGGGACTAACAGGTTTATCGAGCATAATTTACAGGTGTTAGTCCATTGATGGAATTGAATAAAAACATTCGGTAAATTATAACACCCCTAAATTTCTAATGGATGAACGGTGTTTCGACTCAAGTGGCTACAAAGTTTTTATTCTTTGTTTGAGTTATAGGAAACGCCGCACTATCAAGAGGGATGCAAATCAAGTTGGTAAGATGAGGATAAGGGTGCTCATGTCAATTTACTTCTTGCGCTTGAGAGACACACTTGCACGCACGAAGCACTAGGAAATTTCTTCTCTGCCAGGGTGACCCGGTAGTACCAACCCTCAGAGCCGGTGGTACCGGCAGTGCCAGCCTTTCTCCTGAGTTTTGCGAGAAAATGAACTACCGGTAGTACCGGGCTCGGGCCGGTGGTACCGGCCAGCACCAGTAGTACCGGTGTGAAACGTCGGTAGTACCGGCAGGCCAAATCTGCGCTGACTTTGGTTGCAGAGATTTGAACTGCCGGTGGTACCGGCCTTCCACCGGTGGTACCGGCAATGGTCGGTAGTACCGACAAAAGCCCGGTGGTACCGGTAGGCTTACTTCTCGCAAATCATAGAGACTTCTTACCGTTAGATCTGAGGTAGCCGGTGGTACCGGTGGTTGCCCCGGTAGTAACGGCAGTTGTTCAGGACCTATGTATAAATAGCTCTTCCCTCATTTCTAACCGTGAGCTCTCCCATTCCTTCAACTCTACATCTGAGAAATCAGTCTCCAAGCTTTGTCTCACCCACTCTCTCTCCCTCTTTGCTCCTAGACTTCACTCCTTGAGAGATTCGAGCTAGAGAAGTGAGATTAGAGAGTTGGGAGCTTCGATTTGTGACTTGAGCACTTGGATTCTTCGTCTTGCCGGTTTGGTTTGCATTTGTTACTCTTGGGTTCTTGGAACCCTAGCCGGCTAGGCATTCTTCGTGGTTGCCCGTGTTGATTCATTTGTGAGGGCACCCCGAAGTGTTTGTATAACCCTTTGATTCTTAGTGGAAATCTTGAGCTAACCTGTGTGGTTGCTTGAGGGAGGAGACCTAAGTGGTCGGACCTTCGTGGTCACCTCAACAACGGGGACGTAGGAACTCCTTCGTGGGGATTGCCGAACCTCGGGAAAAATATCTTGTCTTGCTGTGGAGGTAGCATCGACTACCCTTGTTTTTGTGTTCTTCGTGTTCTTCCTCTCTACTCCCTTTCATAGGTGAACAAGGGCCGATCTACGTTTTGGAGAAGAACCGAGCCAAGGGAACTTAAACATCATCCTCTACTACATCTAGGAGAGTGGGGTAACTCTCAGATCTGAAATCAAAACTCAATCTACTCTGATTTCGTAGCTCTCATAGGGCGTCGGTAGTACTGGCTGTCTTACACCGGTAGTACCGACCCAAACTGTCGGTAGTACCGGCAGGCATTTAACTTCCGCAACTTGAGCTTTTGAGTTTCAGGTTTTTAAGATACGCCTATTCACCCCCCCTCTAGGCCAATTAGATCGTTTCAACCCAGACGAAGGCCAACGGAGGACGAGTTGGACCCTGATTTTGACCTGACATCAGATGTAGGGATATGGAGCCTTTGCATCCTGTATGATTTGCTGAGGCTCTGGTTATATTACCTTTGCTAGCAGTATTGGCATGTCTTATACGCAGCTCCCCCTAGACCCCCAAAAAGACAACATTGTCGTCCGACACGTTTTGTCAAACATGATGAAGCACGGAAATGGAGAGAGAGAGGAGGCAACAACCATAGAGTCTAACTATTGATATTTGGTAACGCAATCAGGAATTAATCCGCAAGCGCACGGATATCGGTGAGCACTTCACCCGGGATGTTATCCAGAGTATCGTATTTATATTTTTACCACTAGGAGAAAGCGTGCATCTGACTAACCAGATCTATTACTACTAACCTTTAGGCTACAGCCACTATGATTCGATATGAGTGATGTATAGAGAAGACTTCAACTGCACCCTCGTTCTAACCTTGGTAAGGATGATCTACTGTTCCGTTGGGGAGGCTCACGGAATCTAGACACCACAGAGGATGTTCGACCCGCACCTATAAACCCTATCGATCCTGCTAACTGGATTATGGGGTACAAAGGTAACTCGGAAATGTCACGTTCCTTGCTACTACCACGGTCCGGCTAGACAGGGGATATCTATGAGTATCCTAGCCCAAACACCACGTTTACGCTAGAGATGATTACTCTAAACTCTACGCGAAGAGATTAAAGTAAACTCATAAACCAAAGAACAATAAAACAAAGAACTTACTAGAATTTAGAAGTCGAAATACTGAAGAATCCTAGGAGCAAGCCTCGGGTTAAGAGACTTGATCCCGCAGGTACAACCTCAGAGTAGACACCGACAGGCCGGGCTTCCTCCGATCTACACCTCCACTCTATCTCTCTCAATCTAGTAGAACTAATTCTACTCTCACATTGGATGCTAAGCCCTATGAGGTTGGAACCCTAAAGGAACCTCTCTCTGAATCCTCTCTGGAAAATATGCTAATGAATAATGGGGATTGTCTTCTCCAGAGGCAAGGGGCCCTGCTTATATAGTCCCTTCAAGTGAATCTAGGCCATTGGATCAAACCGACCTTGATTGAACGGTTTTCCTTGATCCTCAAAGGCGGTGGAGCATAATCCGCGAGACTTGTGCTGATTGGCCAGCAGAGGAGGGCGGGCGCCCAGGGGGGCTGGGCGGGCGCCCTGCCTGTGGGCCTGCTCGGCCTCCGCTCATTCGTGTGGCTTCTGAAACCTTCTAGACCGAGGAAAATTGGCGCACAAGTTAATATCTCTATGTAAACCCGACGTGTGGGCCTTTCTTCCATATTTCCTGATAACCCCCTGCAGAAATAGATAAACAACAAAACTCGTGGAATTTTGTCAGATCAAACCCTAATTCTAGGTGTTGCTGGTATATTGGTACTTTTCCTTATTTATTTCATGATTAAAATTGATACTTAAGAACCGTCAACACTAACATTCAGACCTCTGCTCCATAGCCTGAAGGCACAACCACGACCACGACTTCCGCACCAAAGAGGGGATGAGGGAAAAGACATTCAAACAAATATTCAAAGAAGGGGGTATGTTATGTGATAATATCGGTCAGGCCAGATAGGGAGATCCTTGAGCCACTAGAGTACATCTCCAGATTTCGTAATGACTATTTTGGAATTGGTCCAAAGTGATAGGTATTTGTCCAATGCCGGTTCTAAAAACTTGCAGTAATTGTCCAGTTTAAAACCGAAAGTGATAGGTATATCTTTTACTAGTGATTAGGCTAAGTGTAACAGTACATATACTACTACTACTAACAATACGCTCTGTTCACTTGAGCTTATCTGTCGAATCTGCCAATTATTCAGCAGTGTTTTTCTTTTACAATAAATCAACAAACAATATTTTCAGTTATGACAGCATATATATATATATATATATATATATATATATATATATATATTCCTTTTTACTCCCGGTAGTAGTTACTCCCATGTGTATATCTCTAGATTTATGACGTATATGATCCGATGGAGTGTATGTAGACGAAGTATATGATCATACTAAATTATCTAAGGTAGTATGTATGTTAAGTATGCATGCATACATAGAGTATGTACTAATACTTATTATATATAGTACAGTAGTGATATTTTTGTAATATATTAAAAAATATGAATTCTTTTGAAATTTTTTCGCGTGGTAAGATCTAGAGTATCTTAATGAGTATATGAACATACTCAAACCGATAAATAAGTATGAATACATACGTAATGTGGTTTATTAGAGATGAGAGTAATTAGGATAATTATATATATGCAGGGTCTGGGACGTGTAGGCCTTTAATTCGGGGTTCGGTTGTGGGCTGATACAGAAAGCTAAGGTGGTGGACGTGCAGGTATAATAAGGAGCCCAATAATGCAAGTGATATGTGGATTCACATTGCATTATGATTTCAGTCGTCTATAATAAACGTGCATGGCTTGGTTTCTTCGGCAAGAATATATTGTATATCTGGCGTGAGTTGGACTAGTCCTACTGTAGATTTGGATATATATGAATGGACGGTCGTCGAACTTTTTCCCCCTCCTTGTGACTGCGTAATAAGACGTGGCTGCGTTGATGGAGTAGCTCAAAACAGAGACAAACAGAATGATCTAGCATGAAAAACCGACGGCGGCATGCAAACACAGGGATATGCATGTTCTCTAGTTGAGTATCATTTCATTACACATGTTGAGTTTCCGATCGACAACTGTTCATTGGCTGATCGTCAGTATCAACAGACACAAAGAAGAGCAGAGGATATGATCAAGCATGCAGGCCACATGCATGCTGCATTTTATTGGATTTGAGACACGAGTAGAAAATGTAGCAATATAATATCATTCGTATCAGTTTCGTCCGAAGTTGACGACGCAGCGGTAGGTGTTGCCGGGCTGCCATCCGGCGGGGATGACGCCGCTGGCGACGAGGGTCTTGCCGGAGCCGGAGGTGAGGCGGACAGACAGGGGGGCCGCCTGCAGACTGGAGCCGGACGACTGGTAGCGCCACACCGCGCCCCAGGAGCGTTCCATGGGCGCCCACGCCGCCGCGCCATTTTGCAGCTCCACGGCGCGCAGGTCCCCGTCCCCGGCCTCGTACTCGATGGCCATGGCCAGGTAGTTGGCGTTCGAGCCGGCGTCCACCCTGAAGGCCACGTCCACGCCGTTCCAGTTGCACGGCACCCTGCAGACAGCGCCAAGTCAGGTCAGATCGTCGGCTGCGATGACGACGGACGGACGACGACGGTGCAAGGCAAGCAGCTAATCGACGGTGAGAGGCATGTAGTATCACTTACCGGGTGTACTGGACTGGGAGGCGGCCGACGTTTCGGAGCTGGTCGGCCTGGCCGGGTTTCGCCATGGCACCGAACGCCGTCCCGCTGAGGTCGAAGTGGACGGGCTCGGACTGGCAAGCGCCGGGGCACTGGTCAGTGAGGACCACTGTCACCGGGCTGCCGGAGCACGACTGGTGTCCGGTGCACTTCACCTGGAGAAGTACGTATATATGTAGTACAACAACAACAAGATCATGATGCATACGCTTTGCACTGCATGAACCGATAGATATATGAACGTAACCCTGATCGACGTACCTGGTAGCAGGTGCCGCAGCCCTTGCCGTCCTGGTAGATGGAATTGCTGCCGGCGGTGATCATTGACGAGAACGGAGGCTGGTGGACGGCACCCTGGTACCCACACGCACCACCTACAGTAGTATATACCAACAAAAAGATAGATTAAACCATGCATGCATTGACGTCTACATATCATCATAGTATATAGCAAAGGCATATGATGAATTCGCAATGAAAAAACGTGTACACACACATGCATATGCATGGTAATGCACACACACGAGAACTTACGCACCGTCGCTCCCAGCGCCGTTGGCAGGGCCGTACCAGGTGGCGCCGGCGTCCGACCAGGCTGCGCAGGGACGGAAGGCGAGAGCACTGATGGCAATGAAGCAGGACAAGACGACGACCACCCCGATCTGCTGCTTGCAAGCCATGCCGGAAGCCGATCTGTTGGCCTGACTATGTATCCAATGATCTAGCTAGGAGGGTTCTACTAGCACTACTACAGAATGAAGCATTGGTCGATGCTCAAAATGGTGAAAAACCTCGGCTATTTTGCGGCCCGGGGTTAAAGACCCCTTTAACACCGGTTCGTAACACGAACCGGTGCAAAAGGGTCCTGCCCAACGGCTACTGACACGTGCTGTCGGGGCAGAGACCCTTTAGAACCGGTTCGTGTTACCAACCGGTGCTAAAGGGTTCCCTTTAGCACCGGCCAGCGCCACGGGCCGAGGCAAAGCCTTTAGCACCGGTTTGTGTTAAAAACCGGTGCTAAAGGGTGACCTTTAGCACCGGTTTTGTTTATGAACCGGTTCTAAAGCTCCGGTTTATAGGCCGGATCACTCCTCCTCTCTGCCCATTTGAAACCGAGAGCACCATTCACCATTGTTGTTTTTGGAGCTTCTTCCTCATTTGTTCTTCGTCTCCGACGCCCATTGTTGATCTTCTTCGACTCCGTCATTCTTTCTTCGTGTTTGGAGGTGACTAACTTTTGTCTTTCTTGTCTTTTTCATATTGTTTTTGGCTTGTGATGTTCGCATTATTTTTAGCTCAAATCCACGTTGTTATTTTGAATCATTCACATGAATTAGTATCCATATATATATATCATATTTCATGGTTGACCTAGTATTAATGTAGTTTGCAAGAATGAATTATAGTATATTTTTATGATCTTAGAAAGTAGGATAGTTCAAATTAATTGGTTTGTTAATATCACTTGATATATTTTTATTACTACAAATAATGTCCATTGTATCATACATGTTTACTAGTAAATGTGGAATTTATAATTGTTTAAAAATTGAGTATGGATAGTAGATGGCAACCGTGACCGGGTCTTCGGTCTCTCAACGGGTTCAAAAGCGATACCGTCCGGAACTCCCTCTCATTACTTGTGGCAAGTGTGGGCAGAAGATTTTGATGGAGTACAAAGTGTCGAAAGAGGGAGTAAACAAGGGTCGTATATTCTACAAGTGTCCAGATCGTAATGTGAGTTATTTCCAGACATTTGCTTATATATGTGCATATTTTTTTAAATGATATTAATTAAACTTTTGATTCTCTCTTTTAATTTCAGTGGGACGGTACCGGCGGATGTACAGGTTGGTACTGGGAGGAAGAATACATTGAACACATTAAGAAATCTTTTGCACAGGTGGTTGAGGCTGAAGGTGGTGAGGCAGTGAGCCGACGAAAGGAGTTCAATGATGT
Organism: Sorghum bicolor; assembly: GCF_000003195.3. NCBI lineage: Eukaryota > Viridiplantae > Streptophyta > Magnoliopsida > Poales > Poaceae > Sorghum > Sorghum bicolor. The sequence goes on along the minus strand of NC_012879.2, from coordinate 13,678,906 downwards.
TGATCAAGCGAAGGATCTATCTATTATATTTGGGATCGGACGCGAACTAATTATGTTGCTTAAGTGTATTTTAGTTTTGGTTTTTTAGTGCTAGTTGCGATTGTATTTGTTGTAGTCAAGCTTTTTTAAATTAATCAACTATGTATCTTAGACATGTTGTGCAATAAGATGAGAAACTATATGTGTGCATGGTTTTCATAATATATATGTTATATTTAATGCAGATGGTAACACGTAATTGGATGTATAATGCCGATCGGCGCTCCGAAGAGTTCATTAATGGCGTGCACTATTTCTTAAGTGTGGCCGAGTCAAATAAGAGGGACGGTTTCATGTGCTGTCCATGTGCCGTGTGCAAGAATTTGACGGAATATTCTAATTCAAGAACTCTTCATTCACACTTATTAAAGTCTGGTTTCGTACCAAACTATATTTGTTGGACCAAACATGGAGAAAGCGGGATTATAATGGATGAATGTGAAGAAGAAGAAGAAGAAGAAGAAGAAGAAGAAGAAGAAGAAGAAGAAGAATTGGACCATGCCAATATTATTGCTCAGTACGGTGGCTTCAATGATGTTGCAATGGGGGGAGATAATGAAGAAGAGGTGGTGGCAGAAGATGATCGGGGCGATGATGCTTTTGGTGATGCCATCCGTGATGCACAAAGAGAATGTGAAAGTGATAAAGAGAAAGCCAAGTTCGAGCGCATGCTAGAGGACCACAGGAAATCGCTATATCCCACCGCTGAAGAGGGGCAAAAAAAGCTGGGTACCACACTAGAATTGCTGCAATGGAAGGCAAAGAATGGTACATCTGACAAGGCAAAGAATGGTACATCTGACAAGGCATTTGGACAGTTATTGAAGATCATAAAAAAGATGCTTCCGGTGTTAAGGGGGGGAGGGCTTTAGCCCCGGTTGCCCGAACCGGGACTAAAGGGTGGGCCTTTAGTCCCGGAAGGGCAGCACCGGCTCGGGAACCGGGGCAACAGACCCTTCCCGACTGGTGCTAATGCCCGAACGTGTGCCAGTGTAGGAGCTGCGGGGTGGTGCGTGGTACCATGCCATGTATTTATAGCCGGCCTGTACGTACGACGACATCTTCCATGGCGCAGCTGAGAAATAAAGGACAATTGACGTTGCTTGAATTTCCTAGTTAACCACGGTTTTCCATAGCTGATTGAATTTTGCTTTCCTTCTTATATGAATATATTGCCTTTATTACATACTTACATGTTAGCCTTTTAATCTCCTTCTTTCCTATAATTATACGTCTATCAATATTAAATATTTCTAACTAGCCTCTTGCATAGAAACCTCGCAGTTGAAGTCATCCTACAATTGTTCATTAGCGTCGTACGTGTGGCATACGCGTGGCCCAGTTTGTCACCCCATATACAGTACGTATGTGGTTGCCACCACGTACGTGTTGCCTTCGTTCTGATCTAATGCAACTAACTAGCAAGCTAAGTATGTACATGTATATATGCATGTAACGGCCATCTTGTATCGTATTGTATTTGTAGCTGCAGGGATGCGACGAAAGCATGCAAGCAGCATTTTACAGGGTGTACATGAACGAGGTTGACCATGCATGCATATACACATGCACACACATCTCTGATCTCTCTCTCTAAAACGAGATCGACCACGCATGTGTGGTGCCTCCGTGTGACGTGCGTGTATGCAACAATGCTGCTACAGCTAGCCTTGCTGGCTGTTACGTTTCCACCCCCGAATAATAATCCCGATCCACAAGAGAAAAACAACCTCGCGCCTCAAACTGGAACAAAGAGACAGATCAGCGCGCTGCAGCTGCAGGGATTAGCACGTACAGGCCGGAAGCATGTCTGATCGATTTCCCACTTGTCTGCTAGCGCAACAGATGACACCTGTTGTGGATGCACTAGGGCACACACGGCTAGTTGTTGTATACGTTCGTGTCATATTCATAATCATCACTTTCATATGATGTGAAGCAAAGGAAGCGGCATATACGTAACACAAGTGCCGGTTAATTACAACTAACTCTGCAGGTGTGTTGTTATTCAAGTTTTATCCTAAGTAAAATCATGTTTAATACACATGATTTCAAGAAAGAAAGAAAAAGGTCAATGACGAAGGATTGTAAACTTAATTTTAAGATACTGTCAAAGAAGCTTTCCTCATCGCATGAGCTAAAAGGAATTGCGCTAATATTAATAGGAGTCGACATGGAATGGGCCGGGTATGAATTATTATAAGCTTAAGCTCAGTTCTTGGTTCTAGAGAAAAAAAAATAAAGGCAGGGATCATCATCTCAAAGAAGCTAACAATAGGCCCGCTTTTCTTTTTGCTTTTGCAATCTAAGTCAGATATGCAGTTCCATGTTGCTTCTGTATACTTGCACAATAGTAATATAACTATGGTACACTGATACTTCGAAAACAAAACCATTGCCTAAAGTAGGAATTTGTAAAGACTACACAAGCAACAAGCAAATGATAACTCCCACTACTAGAGAACAGACCTTTCGTCGATGTGCCAAATGAGCTTTAGTCCCAGCATTTTTGGCGCCCCGGACAAAAGAGATCTTTAGTCCCGGTTGGTAAAGCCAACCGGGACTAATGTCCCTCCCCAACGGCTCCGGTGTCAGGCGCTGTCGGAGAGGGACCTTTAGTCCCGGTGTGTGTTACCAACCGGGACTAAAGACCTATCTTTAGCCCCGGTTTGTGCCACTAACCGGGACTAAACCTTTTGTCCCGGTTTTTGGTACCAACCAGGGCTAAAGGTAGGTGTTTAGTCCCGGTTGGCAACACCAACCGGGACTAAACTCTCCCCGCTATAAATTGAATCTCCCTCCTCCCTTCTTCCTCTCCCTGCCCGAGCCCGAGGTCCTTTGTTCTTGCTTGTTCTTCCATTGTTGTTCCTTGTTATTGCTCTCATCTCCCGCGATCGATCCATTTCAACGCTTCTACACCGTCGTCGATTTGTTTGAAAGGTTGCTAGCTTCATCCTCCTATGTTTCTCACCGCCATATGTAATTTCATATTGGACATATGTATATTTTAATTATTTCATGTTGCCATCTCCCCAATCATCATCTTCTCATGTTTGAATTTTTTTTAACGATGCTAAGTGTGTGCCCGCTAAAAACTAGTATACACAAATCATTACTACTATGTATACACGAATCATGTTAAGTTCTATTATAGATATTATAGGATATCTTTTACTTTAATATGGTCATGTGCTTATTTTAAAATATTAATAATATAATTTTTGTTGTAATTGTTAAATAAATTGTTTTTCACTTTAAAAATTCTTGAAATTAATTTTCTTTAGTGATAAAATTATAGCTTCTAATAGAAAAATTACAATTCCATGATAATGCAGATAATGGCACGCCATTGGATGTACAATGCCGATCGCCGCTCCAACGAGTTCATTGAGGGCGTGCGAGAATTCCGCAGAGTGGCAGAGCAAAATAAGCGGGATGGTTTTATGTGCTGCCCATGTGCCGTGTGTAAGAATTTGAAGGAATTTTCAAACTCAAGAGAAATTTACTTGCACTTGTTCACGAATGGTTTCATGCCAAACTATAATTGTTGGACCAAACACGGAGAGTCCGGGGTTATGATGGAAGAAGGTGAAGAAGAGCAAGCGTACCCTGACGATGTTTTTGCTCAATACTGCGACTTTGCAGTAGAGGACGAAGGTGAAGAAGACGGGGATGCAGGAAACAGTATCGTTGATGATGACGATGCTCTTGGTGATGTCATTCGCGACGTACAGAGAGATTTCAAAAGTGCAAAGGAGAAGGCTAAATTTGACCAAATGCTAGAGGATCACAAGAAACTACTCTACCTGTCGGCCGAAGAGGGACAGAAAAAGCTAGGAACGACACTGGAGTTGTTACAGTGGAAGGCAGAGAATGGTATTTCTGACAAGGCATTTGGAAAATTACTGAAGATCCAAAAAAATATGCTTCCGAAGCCTAATGAGTTACCCACCACTACATAGGAAGCAAAAAAGATCGTCTGCCCTTTGGGATTACAAATCGAGAAGATACATGCATGCCCTAATGACTGCATCCTGTACCGTGGCAAGCACGAGAAATTAGATGAATGCCCTGTTTGCCATGCGTCACGGTACAAGATCTTGCGAGATGACCCTGGCGATGTTGAGGATGAAGAACGTCCGAGGAAGAGAATCCCTGCCAAGGTTATGTGGTATGCTGCAATAATTCCACGCCTAAAACGTTTGTTCAGAAATAAGGAGCATGCAAAGTTATTGCGATGGCACAAAGAAGACCGTAAGGTGGACAACATGTTGAGACACCCTGCTGATGGTTCTCAGTGGAGAGGAATCGATAGAGAATTCCCGGACTTTGCAGAGGACGCAAGAAACCTAAGGTTCACATTGAGTACGGATGGATTTAATCCTTTTGGGGACCAGAGCTCTAGTCATAGCACTTGGCCCGTTACTCTATGTATCTACAACCTTCCTCCGTGGTTATGCATGAAACAGAAGTTCACTATGATGTCGGTGCTCCTCCGAAAGACACTTTGGGGCGTGCCCCAATGTGGAAGAAAAAGTCAATATTTTGGGAGCTACCATATTGGAAACACCTTGAGGTCCGCCACTCCATCGACGTGATGCACGTGACGAAGAATCTTTGTGTCAATCACCTGGGGTTTATGGGTGTGTTTGGAAAGCCTAAGGATACCCTTGAGGCTCGAGAGGACTTCAAGCGCATGAAAGAACGAGACAACCTGCATCCAAAGCAGACAGATGATGGACGCCAGTATTTAAGACCTGCTAGCTACACTCTTAGCAATGAGGAGAAGGAAATCATGTTTGAGTGCCTAAGCAGCATCAAGGTCCCATCTGGGTTCTCCTCCAACATAAAGCGTATAATAAATGTGCCAGAGAAAAAAATTGTCAACTTAAAATCGCATGACTGCCACGTGATTATGATACAACTCCTTCCAGTTGCCTTAAGAGGAATTCTACCTCCACATGTACGTCTGGCCACCATGAAGTTGTGTGCATTCCTCAATGCAATTTCTCAGAAGGCAATCAATCCTCTTGATCTAGCTACTCTACAGAACAATGTGGTTCAATGTCTTGTTAGCTTTTAGTTGGTGTTTCCTCCATCTTTCTTTGATATCATGACACATCTTCTAGTTCATCTGGTCAAAGAGATTCATATTATGGGTTCTGTTTTCCTACACAACATGTTTCCCTTAGAGAGATTTATGGGTGTATTGAAAAAATATGTTCACCAGCGGGGTCGGCCAGAAGGAAGCATCATCAAGGGATACGGGACAGAGGAGGTCATTGAGTTCTGTGTGGACATTATTCCTGATCTTGACTCGATTGGTCTTCCTAAATCAAGGTATGAGGGGAGACTCGGTGGAAAGGGTACACTAGGAAAGAAAACATATATCAGCCAGGGTGATGATTTATTCAATAAAGCGCACTACACAGTCCTTCTAAACTCCATTGTGGTCGAACCCTATATTGAGGAACACATGGATTTTGTACGATCCGAGAATCCTAAAAAGAATGAGACTTGGGTTACGTGATCACATGGAAACATTCGGTGATTGGTTGCGAAAAAAATGCCAGGGTGATAAAGATATTGGAGATGAACTTTATTTGTTGGCTGTTGGGTATTTTAAACGCAAACAAAAAAATCCGCAAGCGCACGGATACCGATGTAGCTTTCATCCGGGAGTATTCTAGAGTATCGATTTTCCACAGAGAACGTTAGTATACTAATTAAGATCCAAGATCGCCCAAGGATAACTATATAATTATTTTTGGTGGGAAGAGAGGAAGTTTCCTGAGAGTTCTCTAGTTGATCTAAGAATCAAGAATTACTTCAAGATTATCTATTTCGGGATATCAGAACACTAACCACAAAAAGAGATGAGAAGGGGGCTAGGAAGCTCCGACTACGGTCCTACAAACACCGATCTGAACGAGGTGGAATACGTCGACCGTTAGGGCTGTCACTACCCTAGGGCTACCACAACAATCCATAGGATTGGGTGCAATTCTAGGTAATTGCAAGACTAAACACCACGTCTAATCTATTAATTACTACTCTAGCGTTATAAAGACTAGAGCACTTGATGCAAGCGGGAATCCAATAAATAACTTGAATGTAAATAAAAGTAATTAAAGAACTCAGGAATTATGAATTGAAGAACCTGGAGAACGATGAAGAACGAACCAGTTGCTACAAAAGTATAATGTTGAGGAAGATCCGACAGACCCGGCTCCTCCTCCGCTCTCCTCTTCTCTCTCCCTATTTTTTAGATTACAACTAGAACTAACTAGAACTAGAACTAGAGGAACTAGAACTAGAACTAAATGAACTAGAACTAGAACTAGATGAACTAGAGGTAGAACTAGAAGAACTAGAGGGATCCTCTCTACTTGGATGAAGAATTGAAACCCTAACTTTGATTCTGTAGAAGAGGTATGATCTCCAGGGGCCAGGGGGCCTTGCTTATGTAGTCTTTTCAGATGAATCTGGGCCGTTGGATCAAACCGACATTGATTGAATGGTTATCCTTGATCCTTTAGGTCGGTGGAGCAATATCCAGAAAGAGAGTCCTGATTGGACTCTGTGTGAGGGCGGGCGCCCTCAGGACTTGGGCGGGCGCCCTGTCCCTGAGTCCTCTCGGCCTCTGCTTCGTTCTCGTGGCTTCTAGAGTCTTCTAGATAATAGAAAATTGCGCGGCACGTTAATATCTCTATGTAAACCCGACGTGTGGGCCTTTCCTCCGTATTTCCTGATAACCCCCTGCAGAAATAGACAAACACCAAAACTCGTGGAATTCTGTCAGATAAAACCCTAAGTCTAGGTGTTGGTTGCATTTAGACCCTTTTCCATGATTAAGTGATGGTTGAATATGAGCATTAAGGACCGTTAACAAGCTCCCCCAAGCTTAACCTTTGGTCGTTCCTGAGCAAAGATGAACTCAAGAGTTTCTGCAGTGGTTTCATGCCTTAAAGATACACATGCGTTCAAATAAGATCTCATCTCTAGGTTAGAGTAGACTGTCAAGACTGAAAACTTACTTGTTTTACCTTTTACCATGGGACTTGTAACCGTCACTTCTGTCTTGACCAGTTAAAAGATAGAACGGTCTAGTCAAGCACCATGTCTCTTATTCTTGATCAGCTATAGCTCTGGAGTTTTTGTAGATTTTCAAATAAAACTCAGAGATTCCTTGTATGACTCTCTCTAGTCTCTCTTTTGTGGTATTTCTGGATCCTTACCAAGGCATTAATGGTATATGCCTTCTCTCAAAGTATGTGGTATTTTTGGTATGAGGCATAGTGACATTGCCTTCTCTCTCACCGTACTCTAATAAGGTTTTGATATCTGGAGCTCATAGGTGGGAGACAACTAATACATACTTACAAGACATTTATTGCATAGTCAAACCATAGATCCAGAGAAATAAGTCAAAAAGTCAGATCAAGATGTGCATGTGTGGCGAATGAATGGTGATAACAATGGTGATGATGGTGATAACAATGGTGAAAGTCAAATTCTACGTTTGCTCTTTTGAGGGGATACATACCTTTCTTGCACTTTGAAGCTTTTTGAGGGAAATGAGATGCTCTATGTTTTCTTTTTCTTTTCTTTCTTTTCTCTCAGGTGGGTATCTTGTACCCCTAATTCTACTGTCGGACACTTATCCATTTTTACCTCCCATCTCACTTTTTCTTTTCTTTCGAGGTTCCGGGCACTTGCCCCTTTTATTTCCTCGTATCTCTTTTTTTCTCCTTTTTTTAGAGCACTCATCTTCTGAAATAATATAGCAAGTGGTAGTAACTAAGATAACTTGAGCATTTATTTCACAGGGAAAAACAAGAATAGGAGAATGTTTTTGGCTATTCTCTCCCGGATTAGGAGTAGAATATTTTTGGGTGGTTCTGGAGATGGAAATGGGTGGATATATGTGGATGCGTACTTCCGGAGTAGAAGCAGCATGTGTGAGTGAACGTGCAAGTGAATCTTGATTTAACCACAAGACAAGCTCCTAAGGGTCTACACAGCTTGACCACACTCAATGCTCATAAGCAGTAAAAAGTAAATGTGTGGCTCAAAGTTTAGCAAGCATGTATATATGGCTATGGTAGGAATTTAAACTCTCATCATACAGGAACACATCATGTGATATTTTAAATATTTTCAAAGATAAAATTCTCCAGAATTCTAGCATCTCTAAGAACAGATAAACAGCAGCTCAACCTTCCCATATCATATCCGTTAACGACTTAGACTTCAGTTCAAGTACTCTTCCCACAAGTTCAGGTTTAGAGCAAATCTTAATTAATAACAGTCAGGCCTAAACTTGAGAGAGATTTCAATTTTGAGAACTAGTCATGGCAGAGCAACTATTCATCATTTCCATGTGAGAGCTTATCATGAGGGTTCATAGCAAACTTTATTTATTTATTTATTTAGCAAACTAAGCAAAGATATAAGCACAAAATCTTTATTTGGGTTTTTATGATTATGCATCTTTTTATTATTTGAGTAAAGTATAAACATGAGTAGAAACACTTAGCTGGATAAATGGGGGTGCTCTCCCCCAAGCTGGATTTTGACGTAATTTCTCCTGATGTAGCTAGCAGGTGGCGGAGGTGTTTTTAAATGTCGGCAGCACCCTGACAGCGATTAGGATGTCCTCCGTCTGCTAGTATTCTTTGATCCTTGAATTTTGTGGAGCTCAAATAGAGTATTCTTTGATCCTTGAATTCTGTGGAGCTCAAATAGACAACAAAGCTTTGTGGAACTGGTTAAGTGTTAGCATAAGTATTTAGCCTTTATCATGTTGAGCCTCCTCAATAAATGTTACTCTCTTAGTAGGATCATTTATTTTTATAATTTTATTTTTATAGGACAAGAAATATTTATTTTATTTTTATGCCACCACAGTGAATGTACTTATGGGTTTTATGCCATGAGTATACTCACATGAGGCTTACTATTTTTAACATTTTTATTTTCTTTTCAAGATAGCATGAACCTGATTAACTAAGCAAACTATTTTAAAATAATTGAAAGGAAAAAGATAACTACCAAGTTTACCTCTTGGCAAGGCGTTCGGTGTTTTTAAGTCCTCCAAACGGGACTCTCCGTTTTCTCAATTGTCCTGGGATTCGCTGGATGGCGTAGTCGGTGGTTCCAGCGGCGCCTGTTCTTCATGTATAACTATCTTCTCTCTACACACCTGACTTGGTGCTACGGTCTCCTCAGGACAGTTCTGTTCAAGCTGTATGTCTTCAGACATTATCACTTCTACTTCGTAGTCTGCCCATCCATCTTTGATGATTTGCCTCCTCTGGTTGCGGTTGTGTCTTCTTCTTTTTGTCCTGACCTGCTTAGAATCTTCAACTATATAGTTAGGGTCAGTAAAATAGCGGCGTACCTTCTTAGAGGGGAAATGTATGTGGACTTCTCCCGTTCCAATATAGATGATGGCTTTGATAGTGTTGAGGAACGGTCTTCCAAGGATGGTGGGTGGATCGTACTCGTCTTCTCCCATGTCAATGACGTGAAAATCATCTGGAGCTGAATGTATGTTGTTGTAGGGACATGGTTCCATGCAGGAGCTGATAAGTGACTGCGGCCATTATGTTGATGTCAGATCTGGTGTCGTAGACTTCCGAAAAGAGTATCCGTTGATTGTGCACTCGATGCTTGGAACACCAGGGTCGTCCTTCTTGATCAAGAAAGATGACTTGAGTCGACGATCTTGACCTCCTTGAGCTGCAGTGACCATCTTAGCTGACTCGGTTCACATTTGCTTATTCCTATTCCTCCTGTTGGTTCTCTTCCTTAGTTCATGTCGGGAATGCTCTGAGATTTGTGTAGATCTTGTTCTCGAAGGAAAACGTCTCCTTCCCCTTGATGTAGAAACTGATCTTGGCAGCACTAGCTTAGATGACAGCTCCCAAGGTGTTCAGGAATGGCTTCCCCTGGGCATAATGTTGACGCTGGAGCCAAAGTCGCAGAGTGTTTCTGGGAAGTCCATCATGCCGATAGAGATCAGGATGACAGGGCGTCCTGGATCGCCTCTCTTGACTGAGTAGTTAGGCCTCTGTTGATTCCAACCTTGATTTTGTTGAGGACGGTTGTAGTAGTAGTTGTTGTTGTTGTTATTGTTGATGTAGTTCACGTCCTCAAGCATCTCAGGGCAGTGATTGCCTGAGTGTCCAGTATCTCCAGTGTGTTTGTGCTCGTAGATACAAGTTCTTCACTTGGTGGAGTCTGGAAGTTGTAAAACTCCTTCATATTTTGCTCGAAGTGTACCTGCTCATAGAAACAAGGCAGAGATCAAGTGCATGGGCCCTGTTGGTGGAAAACACCAACAGAACCAAAAGTGTATTTGTTCTTCTCTAACCTTAAGCATAGTGAGCAAGACAAAGTTGATAGATAATAAGATCATGAGAGTAACATTTAAAACATTTGTCAGATCAGATTGCTCAACCTAATGGAAAGATAATCTATCTATACTTATGTTTTGTTTATATCTTCCAAAGATTGAATGTGCAATATTTTAGCTTATATGATTAGGAGTGTGGGATCACGAAGGTAGTACTATAAACAAAGATTAAAGGGCTAAACATGCTGAATTAATTGGGTTGGTTAATCTAGAGTTGTAATTCATACATGTTTGTCTCTTTTATCCATGTGAACGCCAGAACCAAGGAGAAGCTTATAAAAAAGAAATGATAGTCAAGTACCTTAAAATGTTACCTTACTTGAAGAGTGATGGTACGGTATCACCTTGTGGAAGCTTTCCTTTCTTAGCGGTTGTGCATCGTGTTTGTGACACCCTCCATGGATCATCTCTTGTGAGCTATGCCTTCCTTGTGTAAATTGTAACCTTCATGTGTCTCTCTCTTTGTCTCCAATGTGAGTTTATCTCAGGACTTCCCAGGTCGAGATTGAAAGTTTTCCTGCAGGGCTTAGTCCAACAAAATATCCAATATCTACTATAGCATACTATCGGCTCAAAGATCAACCTAGACACCATGTCTAATTTGATTTAGGAGGGCATTTTAACCTAAGCATCATGCTTAATTTAAACTCCCTTGGAAGTAAGATCATTAGCCCTAAACTAAGCACCATGCTTAATTAAGAGATAAATGAAACTACTCCAAACCTAGACATATACTAAAGCAAATAAAGGTGGTATGAGAGCATTTATAGAAATCTACTCAAGTGGAGATGAAGTAGTGTGATTAGTATTTAACCAATTGAGCATGTCTCAAAGGTAGGGTCAACCAACATAGCAATATGGCAAAGGATGTTTTTGTGTAAAGTACTCCCCCAAACTTGAATTTTGCAAAATTCAAGTTTGGATGAATTTAATTCAATGTTGTATGATGATTGGTTGGACATACCTTGTGCTTGTCATTCATCCGATCTTCTTGCTCCAATCCTGGAAAGGTTAGTGACAAGAATACCCGAAGAAATATTTTTACAATTATCCTTATATGCTCAACACACAAGGTAATGTTGCAAATAATTAAAAACTCATGTTACAATCTGATCAGTGCTTGTTTTAGGACACTAAGCTTGTCCTTGGGAAACCATCAATTTATGTCGGCGAAGTGGTTTCCCCTCCAACGCTGACCTATATCAAGATCAACTCAATGAGATCTGCAATATATATTATAGACATATGCATCGACAACCGCCCTTTTAAAGTTTTTATAAATAGAAAGGAAGAGGGGGTTGGAGATCTCGAATGTGGTGATCTTGGAGAGACCAATGGATTGTGAACATGTTGCATATGAGCATGGAGCAAATGAAGTGGCTATGAAATAAATTCCATGCTCATTAATGCTTAGAGTGAAATCCATGTGGTGTGGTGAAAATGGTAAGGTGAATGTGATAAAAAAGGAAAAGAAAAAGGATACACGGGTGACTTGGTTCGAAACTAGCACAGCTACCGTTCCCCGGCAACGGCGCCAGAAAGCTTGTTGGGTATTTTAAACGCAAACAGAAAAATCCGCAAGCGCACGGATACCGATGTAGCTTTCACCCGGGAGTATTCTAGAGTATCGATTTTCCACAGAGAACGTGAGTGTACTAATTAAGATCCAAGATCGCCCAAAGATAACTATATAATTATTTTTGGTGGGAAGAGAGGAAGTTTCCTGAGAGTTCTCTAGTTGATCTAAGAATCAAGAATTACTTCAAGATTATCTATTTTGGGACATCAGAACACTAACCATAGAAAGAGATGAGAAGGGGGCTAGGAAGCTCCGACTATGGTCCTACAAACACCGATCCGAACGAGGTGGAATACGTCGACCGTTAGGGCTGTCACTACCCTAGGACTACCACAACAATCCGTAGGATTGGGTGCAATTCCAGGTAATTGCAAGACTAAACACCACGTCTAATCTATTAATTACTACTCTAGCGTTATAAAGACTAGAGCACTTGATGCAAGCGGGAATCCAATAAATAACTTGAATGTAAACAAAAGTAATTAAAGAACTCAGGAATTATGAATTGAAGAACCTGGAGAACGATGAAGAACGAACCAGTTGCTGCAAAAGTATAATGTTGAGGAAGATCCGACAGACCCGGCTCCTCCTCCGCTCTCCTCTTATCTCTCCCTATTTTCTAGATTACAACTAGAACTAACTAGAACTAGAACTAGAGGAACTAGAACTAGAACTAAATGAACTAGAACTAGAACTAGATGAACTAGAGGTAGAACTAGAAGAACTAGAGAGATCCTCTCTACTTGGATGAAGAATTGAAACCTTAACTTTGATTCTGTAGAAGAGGTATGATCTCCAGGGGCCAGGGGCCCTTGTTTATATAGTCTTTTCAGATGAATCTGGGCCGTTGGATCAAACCGACATTGTGTTGATGCAAAAAACTGATCTGCAAACACAAAGGGCTAATACCCGATTCAAACGTTAAGGCGTGCCAGCCGATTTGACCTTACTATCGGCAAAGGTGATAACTCGAATACTTTGGTGCCGACAACAGCGATGCGCCCAGATGTCACGGCCAAGAGGTATTCACGGGGAACTCAAGAACACGCCGAGCTTATGTCGACAAATTCCTAAGAACTCGTAGTAAAAAGGAAAAGTATGACGAAGTCATCGAAAAAGTAGATGTTAGAATATGGGTAAAAATATGTATTTGATTGATTGATTGATTACAAAGCCCTAGGGTCTACATTTATACCCTGCTCGAAAGAGCTACAACCAGACACGACTAGAACTCGAATTCCAAATTTAAACAGAATCCGTGTACAAAACGATTTAAGTAACTAAGGGAAACATAAAACTATCCCGCCGTGACAGACTGGGACACCACCACAGACCAATTGACAACCTCCAAGTCTTCCTTCCATGTCATCGGCAGACTCTCCGTTGGCAACGATTAATACTGGCTATCGGCACAAACACATCACCACACATGGACTTAGCTACATTCAGCTGTCTCTTCATCGGTAACCACCCTCGTCGGCAACTCTCCTGCAGACCAATCACTATTGCCTTTTCTTGCCGATCTACACTCTACCGATCCTGAGTACGTGTCCAAAAACGGTGTCAACACATGCCCCCCAATTTCGGAGTATGAAATTATTAATGCTCCAAAATTTTCTGCAGTAATGATGCCTTTTCGCAATTAATTCTCCCAATTTGGTAACCGACAACCTTATTCTGAACAACCTTGGTTCGATTCCTCCGCAGATTCCTCGAAATCATCAACTCCCAAACGGACATCTCTACTTTAGTCGCCCATCGGCAATGTTACCGTTATAGAAACTCGCCGATGGACTGACCAGGACATCCTGTTCAGTAAAGCATCTTATCCTCCCAAACGGATATTTCCACTTCATCCGCCCATCGGCAATATTACCGTTACAAGGCGCTGCCGATGGACCGACTAGGAAATCTTGCACAGTAAAATATCTCCAGACCACGACCGCTTCCTGTCAAATCGCCTGCACAATTCCTTGATTACCGTGCGAACAGTTACCATATCTTCCTGAGTATCCTCGGATTTCACGGATACGGCGGATTGATAAGTCAGATTTACCCTTGCCCATTTTGTCCTATAAATAGTTCCTTCTCAGGTACTCATTCTCCATCGCATCATTTCACGGTTCCAACTCCACCTTCCTGGCGGCGCTGTTCGAGATCTCCAAGAACTCCATCAAAGCCTCTTCTTCACCATCCTCAAGGCCTTCGATCATCCTTTTTGTGAGGAGATGGCCATCAATTTCACCGTTCCAGAGGTTAGTTCTTCATTTCACCTCTTGCGCTTTTACTATACCTCTGTTCATCTGCACTTTATTTTACTGAACATTTTTCCTTTTTTTTCTTTTTACTTTCAAAACCATTAGGATCTGTCCAATAAAATTGTCATCCCTACAGATCAGACACCTCCAATGTCTTGGCCCTTTAGGGAATCTAGATCCCACCGATCTTATTAACGAAGAAACAAACAGAATCCCCTTTAGAGCCGAGAACTTTTCTTTGGATCTATGGAAGGACACCTTCTGTTCCTGGCCCAGTCCTACCGTGGGATGGAAGGATTGGTTCCTGAGAGTCAATCACTCAAACGAAGTCCAGTGGGGCGAGAGAAAACTGGATCAATGCATCAGGTTGTCCATTGCCGATATGTATAGGAACGAGTCACTGTTGATAGCTGCATCATATTTCTGGTCAGACACGCTCAATGCCTTTGTCTTTGGCCATGACCCTGCTTCCCCTACACTTGCCGATGTGGTTATGCTCACCGGCCTAGATGTATCTTCTGCCGATAGCACCCACTTCTTTGACACCAAACCCAGTGCTAAGGTAGAAACCCGCTCTATCGGTGGTTGGTTAGGATACATCCAAAAATACAAACGAGCAGGCCCCGTTAACATAAAGGAGCAGACCAGCTTCCTGAACATGTGGCAGGACAAATTCGTATTTTGTGGTCGATCGGCAGGACCAACTTCAGTCTACCTAGCAGCAGCAGAAAGACTAGCCAATGGTGGCCGATTTCCCCTCGGCCCATACCTGCTTGGCGCGGCTTACCACCTCCTTCACCAGGTAGCCAAGAAACTCCTGCTCGGCCAGTCCATCGGCAACTTGGGGGGTCCCTGGTGGTTTATCAACATGTGGCTCAGCCTCCATATGCACAAGCGTCTTGAGTTTGACCTCTTCGCACAGCGTCCCCAGGGATATAGCTGAGAACTATGAACTGGATGAAGAAGAATCGGCGACTCGCCCTCCTCTGAACTGTGGTGAGGCTGCCATAGTACTACCCGATACAGGAGGCATTGCAGACTAGATCAGCCGATTCTTCCAAACCCTGTATGAAGGCTTGACAAGAGAACAACGAGCATGGATGCCCTATGAAGATCCAGACACCATGTTTCCCTTGGTTTTCCATCCCTTCAATGATGCTCTCAACAAGGACCACGATGTGATGACGGTACTGATTACTCCCAGAGCTATACCAGTGAACTTCTTTGGCGGTGGGAAAACCTCCAACCAAACTTATGAGTTTTACAACCCATCGGCACTAGCCCGTGAACTAGCTTTCGGCCAGCTGCCGATTGCACTCTGTTATGCCGATGTGATAAAACCCCGGGAAGTTATCACTAACCTTCTCGAGTGGATCCGAGTAGCCCAGCTGTCACCGAATGCCGATACAGATGCAAACCTCTCAGAGTGGGTTCTAGCCCTCTTCATTTCTCAGGCGTACAAGCAGTGGTGGGAAGAATGGAAGGAGCACTTGTTCTGCAGATCGGCCCTTACATACCGTGGCATGATTGATCCCCAATACAAGGTCCCCGATGATACTGTAAGTACTTCCAAACTGATGTTCTAATCCTTTTATTCTTATTTTCTTCGGTAACTCACTTTTTGTGTTACGTTGCAGGTTGATGACACTCCTCCATCGATCAGCAGGAGCGGCAAGCCGATTGACCTTTTTCCATCAGGTCCGATATCTTCAATCGGCAACAATGCTCCCACTTTGGCTGCCATCATGCATCGAGGCGTACGCCTCAAGAAGGTCACTGCCAAGAGGACTCAAATATCTCCATCGATAGCTGCCTTTACTTTGGCACAGGCGTTCAAGGTGCATTTTCAAACTCTTTCATACCGATCTCTCTCTTACATCTATTACACTTGTACTCACAAATTTCTTTTTTTGCATCAGCACACCGGCGCATCGGCAAGGATCAGAAGCAAAAGTGCCGATGTCCCCCAGTCTAGTCAGCTGAAGAGAAAAGGTGCCAAGAATACCAGAGCACAAGCAAAGCACCAAAAGACAGCAACGCCTTCTCCTCCCCCGGTATCACCAATCCCAGTAGAATCTTCTCCTTCCTGTCCAGAAGCCCAGACGCAACAAGCTCCATCTCCCCCTCAGCTGCAAGAAGCACCCCAAGTGGAAGAAATCCAGCCAGCAGGACCCCAGTCAGAAGTACCTCAGCCTGAAGACAGATCGGCTGATGTAAGCGAGCAGACTACCGATCCAGCAGGCTCAATCATAGCATCGGTAGTTTCCTCGGTCCAGACAAGCACTGCACCACCCCAAGGTAATATATTTTATGAAATCATTGCCGATGAACCCATTTTCCTGATTTTATAATTACCACTGGTAATTTTCAGCTGACATAGTTCCATCGGCAACTTTGGCCGATCAGCCTATAATTCCACCAGCATCTTCCAGTCAAAGGCGAGAGATTGCCTTGAACCAAGTAAGCCATCCAACCACCATCGGTTTTTATCAATACTTAACCATGAAATGTCTCACTTTATCCCCTTTTCAGGAACAGGATTCTCCCGACAGTCTGTTCTCCTTCGCCATTCACATCTCTGAAGACGAAGGTGAGGAGGCAAGTTCTTCCCGGGCAGTCGGAATTACATCAGCAAAAGTCAGGGCAAAGCTAGAAGAGTTATCGGCCCTCCTTCACCAAGACACGGCCCAGCTGGTTGATGACTCCGACCCAGCCAAAGTTCTGTTCCAGACCCTCAGAGGCCAAATTCCTGCCGATACCGAAGAAATCCTCTTCCAAGCTGCACACCTAGAGAGTCGTCAGCTGCAGTATCAGAGGGCTACCCAACGTCTTGCCGACAGAGCTGCTCATGCCCAGCTGTCTGAAGAGATGATGAAAGTGAAGCTCCTTGCCGATGAGAAGCACATCGGCATTTTAAAGTCCTCAGGAGATGCTCTGAAGCACAAGATCTCCGATCTATCGGCCAAAAGAGAAGCCCTGTTGGCAGAACTCAAGCAAGTGGAAGACGCCTTGTCCCAAGCCCGACAAGAAGAAAGCCAACTGCCGGAGTCAATCAAGCTTCTTGAGCAAGAGCGTAACATCCAAGCCCGCACAGCTTTGCAGATGAAGAAAAAGCTAAAGCCAGTGGAGGGCTCTGCCGATGACGACGTGAAGGAGATAGAGGAGGCCAACCAAATCCGTCTGCGCGCCATATCGGCAATCCAGGCACTACTGAACATATGAGCTCTTCATCGGCGATACATCCTCCTCTCCCCTTTTGAGCACTCCTAGTACCTTAGTCTAGCCGATAGGACTGTTTTCGGCGCCTTTCAAAACACTAAGTTCAGCTCCAGATATATTTTGATCCAGCCGATAGGAATGTTATCGGCACTTAAACCTTCATGCATCGACCCATATGCTGGGGTAGTACTTCTTTAGATATTTGCCATTTAATGCTCTGGGAAATTCAACTCCTTTGAGAGTTTCTAGAATATAGGCATTACCAGGAGCTGATCGACTTATCCGATAGGGACCCTCCCAATTGGGAGACCACTTCCCAAATTTTGAACTTTTAGTCCCGATCGGTAAGATTAATTTCCATTCTAAGTCTCCATCGGCAAATTCTTTAGCCTTTACCTTCTTATCATACCATCTAACAACTCTCTTCTTATTTTCTTCTATACTCATCAAAGCCCTTAGCCGATGCCCTGCTAGATCATCCAACTCGTCTGTCATCAAAGTAGCATAGTCATCGGCAGTCAACTGACCCTGAAAAGATAGTCGCCTAGACCCAGTCTTAATTTCCCAAGGTAACACCGCATCAAGCCCATATACCAACTGATAAGGTGAAACCTTGGTCGATCCATGACAAGCCATCCGGTATGACCACAAAGCTTCGTTTAATAATGTGTGCCACCTCCTAGGATTTTCTTCAATCTTTTGTTTAAAAAGCTTGATAATCCCTTTGTTAGATGCCTCGGCCTGCCCATTAGCTTAAGCATAGTAAGGAGAAGAATTTAATACTTTAATTCCCATACTGATTGCAAATTCATCAAACTTCCCTGATGTGAACATAGTACCCTGATCGGTAGTAATTGTTTGAGGAATTCCAAATCGGTAGATAATATACTCTTTCACAAAATCAATCATATTAGCTGATGTAACTTTCTTCAAAGGAATAGCTTCAACCCATTTATTGAAATAATCGGTGGCAACCAAAATGAATTTATGTCCCTTGCTGGATGGCGGATAAATCTAGCCGATCAAATCAATAGCCCATCCTCGGAACGGCCAAGGCTTGATGATAGGATTCATGGCCGATGCGGGTGCTCTTTGAATATTACCAAATTTCTGACAGCCTTGACACCCTTTGAAATACTTAAAGCAATCTTCGAGTATAGTCGGCCAATAATACCCATTGCTTCTAATCATCCACTTCGTCTTAAAAGCCGACTGATGTGCTCCACATACTCCCTCGTGGATTTCTCCCATCAAACCCTTAGCCTCATCATCACCTAAGCATCTGAGAAGAATCCCATTAATAGTTTGATAATACAATTCATCTTCGAGGAGCACATACTTGGTGGCTTGAAACCAAACTCGTCTTTCAACTTTCTTAGATGGATCCTTTAGATAATCAACAATTTCCTTTCTCCAATCATCGGCACCAATTGCCGATACTGCATTAATCATAGGCTGATATCCTAAGGCGTGCTGAGCCAACCGATTGGCCTCTTCATTATGCAATCGAGGAACATGCTCTAACCGGAAATCCTTGAATTCCTTCAATAGTTGCATACTCCTTTCATAATAAGCTATCAAGATCTCACTTCGGCATTCATAGCTTCCAACCAATTGATTTATAACTAGCATAGAATCCTCGAAGATCTCAACAGCATCAGCATGAACTTCCTTCAGCAACTCCAAACCTTTTATCGAGGCTTGGTACTCAGCTTGATTATTTGTGGACGTGGCAACAATCGGCAAGGAAAACTCATACTTCCTTCCCCGAGGGGAGATTAATACTATATCAATTCCTGCCCTCCGGTCATATGTGGATCCATCAAAGAAGAGCGTCCAAGGTACAATTTCCAAAGCCTCCACTGTACCGCAATGTTGAGTTACAAAATCGGCCATAATCTGTCCCTTAACCGCTTTAGCCGATTCGTAACGCAGATCGAATTCTGACAGCGCCAAAATCCACTTACCGATCCTGCCACTCATGATCGGCATAGACAGCATGTATCGGACCACATCGTCTTTGCAAATAACCGTGCATTCGGCCGATAGCAAATAATGCCTTAACTTAATACAGGAGAAGTACAAGCATAAGCACAGTTTCTCAATAGCCGAATACCTGGTCTCAGTATCAACCAATCTCCTGCTTAAATAGTAAATCACGCGTTCCTTCCCTTCAAATTCTTGAATTAACGCCGAACCGATGACCATCCCATCGGTAGACAAATACAATCTGAATGGCTTCCCTTGCTGAGGTGGAATCAGTACTGGAGGATTTACCAGATAATTCTTGATCTCATCTAAAGCCAATTGTTGTTCCTTCCCCCAAATAAATTCTTGATCGGCTTTTAACTTGAGCAAAGGACTAAAAGCATGAATTTTACCAGACAAGTTAGATATAAATCTCCTGATAAAATTTACCTTGCCGATCAAGGACTGGAGCTCAGTTTTGTTGGTGGGAGCAACTATTTTGTTGATGGCATCAATGGATCTTCGACTAATTTCAATCCCCCTCTGATGCACCATGAAACCAAGAAATTGTCCCGCCGATACACCAAATGCACACTTATTGGGATTCATCTTCAACCCATGCTTCCTTGTACATTCCAACACTTTTTGCAAATCGGCAAGATGCTTTGTGAAATCTCCAGATTTAACCACTACGTCATCCATATAGATCTCTACTAGCTTACCGATGAAGTCATGAAATATGAAATTCATAGCTCTGTGATAAGTAGCACCAGCATTTTTCAAACCAAAGGTCATGACTATCCATTCAAACAACCCAACATGACCAGGACATCTAAATGCAGTCTTTGGAATATCCTCTTCAGCCATGAATATTTGATTGTACCCTGTATTGCCATCCATAAAACTGATAATCCGATGTCCAGCCGCAGCATCAACTAGCAGATCGGCAACCGGCATCGGGTAGCCATCCATCGGTGTAGCCTTGTTAAGATTTCTGAAATCAATGCAGACCCGAAGCTTTCCATTTTTCTTGTAGACTGGAACCACATTGGAAATCCACTCGGCATACCGACACTGCCGAATAAATTTAGCTTCAATCAGTTTGGTTATTTCGGCCTTGATATCAGGAAGAATATTAGGATTACATCGGCGAGCTGGCTGCTGATGTGGCCAAAATCCAGACTTGATAGGCAACCGATGTTCAACAATCGATCGGTCCAAACCAGGCATCTCAGTATAATCCCAAGCAAAGCAATCTTTATATTTCTTTAACAAATCAGTTAACTATTGCTTACACTTAGAATTTAACTTAGCACTAATGAAAGTAGGCCTAGGTTTATCACCACTACCTATATCTACTTCTACTAGATCATCGGCCGATGTGAATCCCTGGCCTAATTTTCCATCATCGGCGAACCTATCCATTAAAAATCTTCGTCAGAACCGACTGCTTGGATCGGTGGAATGTCATAATCGACAACTTTGAGAAAATCCTTTTCCCAAACTTCTCCTGAAATACACCTAGTCCTTTCATAGGTGTCTGCCTCTGCCGATGCAATAACATAGGAAGAATCTCCCGGGACAATCTCAATCTTGTCGCCTACCCACTGGACCAAGCACTGGTGCATTGTGGACGGGATGCAACAATTGGCATGAATCCAATCTCTTCCCAACAGCAAGTTATAAGCACCCTTTCCACTGATCACGAAGAAGGTTGTCGGCAAGGTTTTACTGCTAATGGTCAATTCAACACATATGGCTCCCTTGACCGGAGACACATTCCCTTCAAAGTCTTTAAGCATCATATCGGTCTTGGTCAAATCCTGATCTCCTCTTCCAAGCTTCCAATACACTGCGTATGGCATGATATTGATAGCAGCCCCACCATCAATCAAAATCTTGGTCATTGGCTGACCATCCACTCTTCCTTTAACAAATAGAGCCTTAAGATGTTGCCTTTCATCATCGGCAGGCTTTTCAAAGATAGCCGTCATCGGATCCAGAGCCAGCTGAGCTATCTAGTCAGAAAACCCCAACTCATCATCACTGGACGGCGCAAGGAATTCCATCGGCAACATAAATACCATGTTGACACCTGCCGATGGACCTTTTCCCTTAGGATCTGATTGTTGCTGATCTCTAGACTGGCCAGAGTTCTCGCTCTTGCCTAACTCTTCTCGCCTCTCGTGCTGCAACCTTCTCTTCTGCGTCCTGGTCAACCCCTCTAGACAGCATGGAGGAAGTTGCTGCTGCCTTACCGATGGACGATGATTTTCCCTTCACTCCATCCGATAAGTATTGGCATCCCTGCAAAATATGAACTCATCGGGAGCCCGAGCATTAGCCATTTCTTCAAGTTCTTCCTGGTTCCTGGGGAAATATCCAACACGACCGCCGAGCCTGTCGTGCACACTGAGCCTGCCCCCCAGCCGATCATGAACAGACGCTCTCCCCCTAATCGGCCCATTGAATCGCCTATCATCATCGTGATAGCGCCGGTCGGATCTGTCATACCGATCATAACCATTGCACTCAGGACAATCTCTGACAGTAGGAAGCTTGATATTCTCCTCCCAACAATGGATGAAGAACGGACAATTCCAGTGATCCCTATGCCGATTCCACTCCTGTCGGCGTCTTTCCTCTTCCCGACGATAGTCCTCTTGCTGGCGCCGATACCGATCCTCTCGTTGCTGCCAGGTTTCTCGAGGCTTTCTGTGAGTTATCACAATACCAGATCGGGGAGGCCTTCCTGAGTTAGTTCCCTCCTAGATCAGGCCTTTTCCTTTCGCATCGGCAGTGGTGATCTGATGCTGAGGATCCACCGATGCACTTCTTTCAGCTGCTTCCGATGTTAAGACCTTGGCCTTTCCCTTAGCATCCAACATGTTTGTTGGGAAAGGATGTTGATCAATCTTCATCGGCTTCTGAGCTTTGGAGCTATCAAATTTGATCCTCCCGGATTCTATAGCTGATTGCAGCTGTTGCCTAAAAACTTTGCAATCATTGGTGCTGTGAGAAGTCGCATTGTGCCATTTACAGTACTTCATCTTCCTCAATTCTTCAGCCGATGGGATCACATGATTGGGTGACAACTTGATCTGACCTTCCTAAAGTAGAAAGTCAAATATCCTATCGGCTTTAGTGATGTCGAAGCGAACTTCTCAGGCTCTTTATGCCCAAAAGGGCAAGACATCGGCTTCTTATTTTTCACCCATTCTGCCAAGCCGATGACTGATTCTTCATCAGAATCCGAGCTTGCCACTTCATCTACAAATGATACCTTTTTGTTCCACGCTCTCTTGGGCTCAAAAAGCCTGATATCTTGATCAGAAATTTTCTGCACCAAATGACTTAAACTTTCGAACTCCTGAGATGCATATTTGTCCCTGATGTGTGGCAGCAAACCTTGGAAAGCCAAATCGGCTAGATGCCGATCATCCAGAACCAGGCTATAGCATTTGTTCTTGACCTCTCGTATCCTTTGCACAAAACTTTCAACTGATTCATCATTGCGTTGCTTCAATTTGACCAAATCAGTGATCTTCTTCTCATGAACCCCAGAAAAGAAGTACTTATGGAATTGTTTCTCTAGATCGGCCCAAGTAATCACTGAGTTGGGAGGTAATGATATAAACCAGGTGAAAGCCGATCCAGACAATGACGACGAGAACAGGCGAACCCTTAACTCGTCCCTGTTAGCAGCTTCTCCACATTGGATGATGAACCTATTGACATGCTCCATGGTTGATGTATCATCCTGCCCTGAAAACTTAGTAAAATCTGGCACTTTGTACCGATTTGGAAGTGGGATTAAATCATAAGCAGGAGGATATGGTGTCCGATAAGAATAAGTGTTGACTTTGGGTTTTATCCCAAATTGGTCTCTCATCACCTCAACAATCTTAAAGGCCCAATAAGCATCGGCATCTTGCCGATGAGGCGGTTGCAGATCCGGCACTTGCTGGTAAGCTTCCACGTGTCTGTGCGGTGCACGATCTGCATGGAACATTGGGTTGACCAATTGGCCACCAACCTGCTGACCGCCAATCTGCTGACCACCGGGATGTTGACCACCAAACTGCTGGCCGAGATTCATCGGCTGGTTGACCACCCCTTGGTTCTGAAGTCCAGGGTAGATCTGGCCTTGTTGAAACCCTGTAACCTGATGATTCTGTTGGGGCATTTGTGGAAAGACTTGCTGCCCAAGCCATCCACTATTAGCATTCATCGGCATAGACTCTGCCGATGTCTGGTAATTGGGCATCATCATTGAATTGACATACCCTGGTTGAGTCATAAACCTCTGTTGCGTCGGCATTGAATCTGCCGATGCATTAGGTATCTGAAATGTTGGAGCTTGAGAATTCCCAGTATAAGGCCTGGCAGTAGTAGTTGTAGTATACTGGGGACTCTGGTTCGTCGGCATATTTGGAGGTGCCGATGCCGTAGGAGCCTTGCCTCTCACGTCAGCTGCCTGAGATGTGCCAGGTGCCCTCAGCGAGTATTCTGGGGGCATACCATAACCTCACCAATTAGGAGGGACAGACCCCGACATTGCCGATGCCAATAGATCTGTAGTAAGCTTGATCGGCTCATCTGATGTTGATGGATTGAACGGCATCGGCGTGGATTGCGCATTAGAGACTCCTAGCGTGCTTGGGGGCGTAGTAGCCTCTGTGCCTGCAGCAGCCGTGGCAGCCGATGGAGCCGTAACCACTGGCGATCCTGGTTGATGATAGGCAGGGCCCGTATAATTTGGTGGCAATTGTCCTTCTTTGAAAGTTCTAGCCACGGCGTTGAAAACCGTATTGGACAGCACACCAGCTTGATTGATCAAGGCACGGTTGATAGCATTATCAACCATGTCTTGGAGTTTACCAGGATTGGCGTCGAAAGTAACCTACCGAGGGGCCGGCAGTGCTTCTTTCTGGATTACTTCGCCGCTCCTGTTGATGCTGAAGGACTTCAAACATTGCTGCTTGTAATCCTCCATGGCTTTTGCAATAGCTTGCTTCTGCTCATCCTTGAGATTGGCTTCCGTCACAGGGATGACGCTCTCTTGATCGAATTCGGTAGTCGACATGTAGATCTTGATCTTGAATCTGGTCCCACTGGGCGTGCCAAAAGATGTGTTGATGCAAAAAACTGATCTGCAAACACAAAGGGCTAATACTCGATTCAAACGTTAAGGCGTGCCAGCCGATTTGACCTTACTATCAGCAAAGGTGATAACTCGAATACTTTGGTCCCGACAACAGCGATGCGCTTGGATGTCACGGCCAAGAGGTATTCACGCGGAACTCAAGAACACGCCGAGCTTAAGTCGACAAATTCCTAAGGACTCGTAGTAAAAAGGAAAAGTATGACGAAGTCGTCAAAAAAGTAGATGCTAGAATATAGGTAAAAATATGTATTTGATTGATTGATTGATTGATTGATTACAAAGCCCTAGGGTCTACATTTATACCCTGCTCGAAAGAGCTACAACCAGACACGACTAGAACTCGAATTCCAAATTTAAACAGAATCCGTGTACAAAACGATTTAAGTAACTAAAGGAAACATAAAACTATCCCGCCGTGACAGACTGGGACACCACCACAGACTAATTGACAACCTCCAAGTCTTCCTTCCATGTCATCGGCAGACTCTCCATCGGCAACGATTAATACTGGCCATCGGCACAAACACATCACCACCCATGGTCTTAGCTACATTCAGCTGTCTCTTCATCGGTAACCACCCTCATCGACAACTCTCCTGCAGACCAATCACTATTGCCTTTTCTTGCCGATCTACATAGTACCGATCCTGAGTACGTGTCCAAAAACGGCATCAACACATTGATTGAACGGTTATCCTTGATCCTTTAGGTCGGTGGAGCAATATCCCGAAAGAGAGTCCTGATTGGACTCTATGTGAGGGCGGGCGCCCTGTCCCTGAGTCCTCTCGGCCTCCGCTTCGTTCCCGTAGCTTCTGGAGTCTTCTAGATGATAGAAAATTGCGCGGCATGTTAATATCTCTATGTAAACCCGACGTGTGGGCCTTTCCTCCGTATTTCCTGATAACCCCCTGCAGAAATAGACAAACACCAAAACTCGTGGAATTCTGTCAGATACAACCCTAAGTCTAGGTGTTGGTTGCATTTAGACCCTTTTCCATGATTAATTGATGGTTAAATATGAGCATTAAGCACCGTCAACATTGGCTAGGCAACCAGCGTGGCACGTCCTCACGTACAAAGGGTACGATATAAATGGAAATACATTTTACACCGTATCACAAGATAAAAAGAGTACCAACCAAAATAGTGGTGTCCATGTGGATGCCACGGACACGAATGGGGACAGACACACATATTATTGTCGTATAGAGGAGATTTGGGAACTAGATTATGCACATAATTTTAAATTCCCTTTATTCCGATGCCAATGGGTGAAGATGAAAGGAGGGGTATTAGTCAATAAGGAGTATGGAATGACAACAGTGGACCTCAACAATATTGGATATACAAACGATCTATTCGTCCTCGGTACTAAGGTGAATCAGGTGTTCTATGTGAAAGACATGTCTACAAAACCCAAGAGAGGGAAACAAGATGAGAAAAACACCAACGAGCCAAAGCGACACATCGTTCTTACAGGGAAAAGAAACATCGTGGGAATTGAAAACAAGTCAGACGTGTCAGAGGATTATGAAAAGGATGAACGGATCCCACCCTTCTGTGTGGCCAAAGACCCAAGCATCATGCTCGCTGCAGAGGACACTCCATGGTTATGGAATGATCATAACCAAGGGCATTACGTTAAGAAAAAGTTTACCACTGTGCTAGCTTGATAATGGTAGTGATTTGTACTTGACATCTTGTGTAATATAATTGTAACATTATGTGTAATATAATTGTAACATCTTGATATGGATTTTGAAGTACACTTTGCCAGCACTTTGTCAAATGCAAAAATGGTCTATATATGAAATGTAGATCTTGATGAGTGGAGCAATATTGGTATTCATGAGTTTTCCATTTGAGGCCATCCATGGTTCAGAAAATTAGCGTTTCGCTATGAATTCTTTCAAATTTTAAAATTGAGTGGTCTAAACTTTTTCAAATGAAAATGTGACCATTAGAGAAAATGTAGGTCTTGATGAGTGGAACAAACTTTGTATTCATGATTTTTCCATTTGAGGCCATCCAGGGCTCGGTCAAAGTGTGTGTTTGTGAAACCCACTATTTTGACTTTGATCAAACTTGGTCAAATGACCCATCTGACTACTTCAAATGGAAAACTTTTGAATACCAAGTTGTTAGATCTCATCAAGACCTACATTTTATACATGGATCATATTTTCATCCGGATAAATTTGATTGAGTCCCAGGTACATGTTTTCAAATTCGAAGACGGGCTTTGGTCAAACTTGGTCAAACGACGGAGAAAATGACATGGAATGAAAATCTTTTGAATACCAAGTTGTTAGAGCTCATCAATATCCAAACTTTTTATATAGACCATTTTTCTATTTGGAAAATTTTATGTAAACAATACTCACCAAATCTTGAATCTCACACAAACTATATGAAACTATATGTGGGAAGTGTGGATTTTGAACTACACTTTGCGAGCACTTTGTCAAATGCAAAAATGGTCTATATATGAAATGTAGATCTTGATGAGTGGAGCAATATTGATATTCATGAGTTTTCCATTTGAGGTCATCCATGGTTCTGAAAATTAGCGTTACGCTATGAATTATTTTAAATTTCAAAATTGAGTGGTCCAAACTTTTTCAAATGAAA
This sequence comes from Sorghum bicolor, assembly GCF_000003195.3. Lineage (NCBI taxonomy): Eukaryota > Viridiplantae > Streptophyta > Magnoliopsida > Poales > Poaceae > Sorghum > Sorghum bicolor. The sequence goes on along the minus strand of NC_012879.2, from coordinate 13,651,625 downwards.
ATGTGACTATTAGAGAAAATATAGGTCCTGATGAGTGGAACAAATATTGTATTCATGAGTTTTCTATTTGAGGTCATCCAGGGTTCCAAAATCCATCTTACAGCTTTTGAAAATTTAAATTTCAAATTTATACAATCAATATCGCGCATTTGTATAATTATTATTAAAGAAACAAAAGTTTAACGTCCAAATGACCCAAAAACTAAGTATCTGTCTAAAGCCAACAATTTTTTAAAATTTAATTGGCCATTATATTTTTGCATTAACACAATATTCATCATAAATAACATTTATTTTGAATAATATGAAATATTTAAAAAACAATTGTGTTTAGAATTTTTATACTTAAGAGTAGAGTAGAATAAAATTAATGTGTATTTTTTTAACAATTTTATCAGATTTATTTAATTTATAATGCACTAAACAATGTAAAGGGAAAAAAAGGGAAAACCAAATTATGGCGCCTAATCTAGCGCCATAATTTGGTGAAAACTCTTTAGTCCCGGGCCGTGCCACCGCCCGGGACTAAAGGGTCATTAACCCGTGCGGTGGCTCGGCCTGGGACTAAAGGTACCCTACCCTATAAAGTGCAGAGCCCTTTCTTCTTCCCTACCGCGCCCGATCTAGCCCTAACCGCCGCCACTAGCGCTCCGTTGTCTTCTCTTCGTCCACGACGTCGTTGCCGCCGCTCCGAGTGCCGCCTCGAGCCAAACTCTGTCGCGCCACCCCGAGCCAAACTCCGTCGTACGCCGCGCCCCCGCCGCCACTACTCCCTCTCTCTTTTTCTCTCTCACGTGCGCCCGCCGCCTCGCGATCGAGCCAGAGCTCGCCCGCTGCCGCCACACGCGGCCGCGCCCTCCGTGCCCGACAACGCCCGCCGGCGGGGGTCAGTGGCGCGGGCCGTACACCGTCAGCCGCGCGGCCACGCGCGCCCCCACCGGCGGCCGAGCCCCCCGCGCGCGCCCTAAGACCGAAAACTAAACCCTAAAAAATATGAAAAAATATGAAAAAACAGAGAAATAACTTTAACTAAACATGTAGTAAAAAATATTAATATTGATAATACATAATTAGGCCTTGTTTAGTTCTAAAAATTTTTGTATTTGACACTATAGCATTTTCGTTTGTATTTGACTCTAGCATTTTTGTTTGTATTTGACAAATATTGTCCAATCATGGAAGGCTCAAAAGATTCGTATCGTCAATTCCGACCAAATTATGCAATAAGTTTTTATTTCGTCTATATTTAATACTCCATGCATTTTTGTTTAGAGACTTGGATATTTCACATAGGCCTTGTTTAGTTCCGAAAAGATTTCGAATTTTGGTACTGTAGCATTTTCGTTTGTTTGTAGCAAATATTGTTCAATTATAAACTAACTAGGCTCAAAAGATTTGTCTTGTAAATTACAGACAAAACTATGCAATTAGTTTTTTTTTCTATATTTAGTGCTTCATGCATGTGCCACAATATGTAAATGTGATATAATATTTGTTCCCTATTTCTTCCTTCTTCCAGATCGACGTCTCTGTGCCGTCGTCACCGAAGTCCCCGTCGAGTCTCCGCACCGACCGCCGTCTCTCTGTCGTCTCACCGCCTTCAAACTACAGGTATGTCGAGATGGATCTATTAGTGGTACAATTAGTGCTATAATTAGTGGTACAATTAGTGGTATAAATTAGTGGTACAATTATGATATATTTAATTATTAGCAAATGATATACACTAAACCCTAAACCTAAGCCCTAAACCCTAAACCCTAAATCCTAAACCCTAAGCCCTAAACACATATACTCTCTCTCTCTCACTTATTTGTGACCGGTTCAGATCATGCCACTTTTGTTAGCAAATGATGTAAACCCTAAGCCGTAAACCCTAAACCTTGAAACCTAAGCCGTAAACCCCAAACCCTTAGCCGTAAACTGTTGCGGAAAACCCTAAGTTGTAAACCCTAGTTTTATATATTGTTTCCTTGTCAGGTATACACAGTAGTGCTAGTAGTCATGTGTCACATATTTCTGCAGAAATGGCCGACCTGAGAGAACACGAAGAGGAAATGATGAACCTGATCTGCGGTCCCAATGAAGAAGTTTATCACGACGATCGCGAAGGCGATGAGAACCCTGAGGGCATCGATGACTGCTCTCAGTATTTGGTCGACCCGAATGAGCAAGACAATGCTGGCCAGTAGGTTGCAGTCTCCTTTGTTTTTAAAGATATAATTCGAAAAAATATCTTGTATTAAATTGTCTTGATTCTTCCTACATAGCCCTCTGGCTCGATGACAACCACGGGGACCAGCCGGAGAGTACGAGGCCCGAAGAAGCCTATGGAGGGCCGGTTAGTAATCTCAGAATTCGAGGAAGCAACAGGCAAGCCACTTGGACACCATTCAAGGGCCTTCGTCTACCACTTAGGGTACCTTGTCTGGGATAGGATCCCGATCAGTGTTCGTGAATGGAAGGAGAACAAGAAACACCCAGAAATCAGTTGTCTCTAGACGTGACAAGGAGCTACTCTAGGGTGACGTCTTGCAACATTTCACACTGGAGACAAACGATGAACAGTTGAAGGAAAGAGTCCGAGATTGGTCTATGAAGAAGATGGCCCCAATGTTCCAGGGCTATAAGAAGCGTCTATATCAAGACTACATCAAGAAAAACATGACTCCAGATTTCAACTCTCTGAACTATGCGAAGCTACGGCCGTTTTGTGATGACTTTGTACGGTTCAAGATGTCCGAAGAGGCTCAGGAACGGGTGAGAAAGAACCAAGAGAATGCCCGGTGCAAGACCTACCACCATACGATGGGATCAGGTGGCTACCAAACCGTCGTTCCTAAGTGAGAAAACGCCGAAAAAGAGTTAATCGACAGGGGGTTGGTGCCCGAATCCCTCGAGTGGCCTGAGCGCGTGAAGCAATGGTTTTTCGCTCACGGAGGCTCACTGGACCTTGAGACCGGAAAAGTCGTGTATGGGGAACGCATCCAAGCTGTTGCGGAAAGATTCCATCAAGCCCGCTCCATCGCTCAAAGTGGAGAATGGCAGCCGAATTTAGATAAAGATGAGTTGACATTCGCCCTGGGGAACCCTGAGCACGGTGGACGGACGAGAGGCTATGGCACAGTGTCGTGGGAGCATGCCTTCCCTGCTGATAGGGAAACTTATAGAAGCCACCAGAGAAAGAAGGAAGAGGACAGGGAACGGATACGCAGATTGGAGGAAGGACTCATAAGGACCCAAGAAGTGGCTCAACGGGCCCTTGAGCGGGAGCAAGCGCTGAAGGCCACAACGGATGAGAAAATCCAAAAGGCCGTGGAGGAAGCTGTAACTTCCCGCCTCCAAAGCTTGTCACAGCCACCGACAGCAAACATCAGCCCTTGCTCAGCTCATCTAAAGAGCAGTTGTGCTTCTACAGAGGCGCCTACGAGGCAAGTTGATGACGTAGGGCTGCGATTCCCGGTGGATAATGTCACCGCTCCATTGACATCTTGTGAGCTCCATATTCCGGACGGTGATGGAACAGTAAAGGTGGCTACCGGTGTCGTATATCCTATCGACCCCACCAAGACACCAAGGATCCACTCTGTCCCAATACTAGCCGGATATGCTTGTGTCTCGGTGGATGGAGTGGTCAGAGGCCGTGAAAATGTGCCTCTCGATATCGAAGGCGGTGATGGAGAGAAGACACTTGGTGAAGCGGAGAAGACATTCATATGTTGGAGGAAACAGTACATCATTATTCCTGGGGTGCCGCCGCCACAACCGAACCCTAGCAGGTGCGGATTATTGTGGACGCTACTGCTTTTTCTATAATTATATACTGTATCAAATTACATTGAGTCATGTATACATATACCTTATTTGTTTTTCTTCAAATCCACCGAAGTTCGTCTGTCCATTCACCGCATGACCATAGTGACGTGGGACACGACGACGACATACAAGAGAAGGCCGCATCCCCACCACCGGCCGCCGCATCTCCTCCACGAAGGAATCCAACGCCGCCCACGGCCGAATCTCCTCCACAACAGCAAGCTCCACCTGCGCCGTTGTTGACGGTTCTTAATGCTCACATTTAACCGTCAACTAATCATGGAAAAGGACTTATATGCAACCAACACCCAGACTTAGGGTTTTATCCGACAGAATTCCATGAGTTTTGGTGTTTGTCTATTTCTGCAGGGGGTTATCAGGAAATACGGAAGAAAGGCCCACACATCGGGTTTACATATAGATATTAACGTGCCGCGCAATTTTCTATCATCTAGAAGACTCCAGAAGCCACGGGAACGAAGCGGAGGCCGAACGGGGCCTGGCCCAGGGCGCCCGCCCTAAGGACCTGGGCACCCGCCCTCCTATAGTGTCCAATCCAGACCCGTCTTGCGGATCACGCTCCACCAACCTAAAGGATCAAGGATAACCGTTTAATCAATGTCGGTTTGATCCGACGGCCCAAATTCATCTGAAAAGACTATATAAGCAAGGCCCCCTGGCCCCAGGAGAACATACCTCTTCTACAGAATCAAAGCTAGGGTTTCAATTCTTCATCTAAGTAGAGAGGATCCCACTAGTTCATCTAATTTTAGTTCTAGTTCCTCTAGTTCTAGTTCTAGTTAGTTCTAGTTGTAATCTAGAAAATAGGGAGAAAGAGGAGGAGAGCGGAGGAGGAGGAGCCGGATCTGTCGGATCTTCTTTAACATTATACTTTTGCAGCAACTGGTTCGTTCTCCAGGTTCTTCAATTCATAATTCCTGAGTTCTTTAATTACTTTTATTTACATTCAAGTTATTTATTGGATTCCCGCTTGCATCAAGTGCTCTAGTCTTTATAACGCTAGAGTAGTAATTAATAGATTAGACGTGGTGTTTAGTCTTGCAATTACCTAGAATTGCACCCAATCGTGCGGATTGTTGTGGTAGCCCTAGGGTAGTGACAGCCCTAACGGTCGACGTATTCCACCTCGTTCAGATCGGTGTTTGTAGGACCGTAGTCGGAGCTTCCTAGCCCCCTTCTCATCTCTTTTTGTGGTTAGTGTTCTGATATCCCGAAATAGATAATCTTGAAGTAATTCTTGATTCTTAGATCAACTAGAGAACTCTCAGAAAACTTCCTCTCTTCCCACCAAAAATAATTATATAGTTATCCTTGGGCGATCTTGAATCTTAATTAGTACACTCACGTTCCCTGTGGAAAATCGATACTCTGGAATACTCCCGGGTGAAAGCTACATCGGTATCCGTGCGTTTGCGGATTTTTCTGTTTGCGTTTAAAATACCCAACAGTCGCTGCCTCCGCCAATGCCGACAACGGCCGCCGCCTTATCGGCACCGGCTGGTGCTGCATCGAGGAGGAAGAGGTCATCCGCCGAGACACAGAGATCACTCCAACCACCTGCGGCAAAGAGAACAGCTTTGAACACGAAGATCCCGAAGACGACCAAGCTTCCATATGAGAAGACCGATGAGGAAGTGCTTGCTGCAAGCAAAGCAGAAGTCAAAGCATTCTTTGAAACATGCAAAGCTAATAGAAAAGCAGAGCAAGAGCCGCCATACCTAATGTATCCTCGTTCAAAGCTACGTCAAGTGGTGCAGAAAATTACAGATGCGAACCGTGCTGTGAGTAAACAACCTGGGTCAACAATATCAGACTACGACTGTACTGTCCTAAAGAAAATCAAGGCAGACAAAAGAAAAATCCAGGAAAAAGTTGCATAGCTCGGCGAACAAGCGCAACTATCAGTTCAGCCACTAGTGGTTGCGAATGAGTACGGTTCAAACGCCAACTTGCTGGCAATGACTATACCTGCTAATGTGGACTTAGATGAACTCGAGAATTGGATGGAAGAAACTGGGCTACCCCTAGAAGCACTTCTAGGGCGTACCGATGCGCCAATCCACAGAGGTGTCGATGACTATCAGAGTCGTTACATTTACGGCAAGAGTATGTGCCACCCTGAGAAGGTACGAGGACTTGGTATGCAAATATACAAGCTGCACGAGTACTACTTGAGAGTCAGCTCAAAACATAAGGAAGAAGAATTGATTGCCGTCCGAGTCCGCGACCGACACTACTTCCGTGAAGATGACGTCATATGTATAGATTTTAGTGAAGTACACCAACTTCTCCATATGAATGCTCTCGATAAATCTCTCATGAGCTGCTACTGTCTGTAAGTGATTCTTCCTTTCAATCATTAATCCTATTATAGCATATGTATGTATTCGTAATAACTACGCTCATGATGTGCAGACACATGATGAGAGAACAAAGATTGAAAAAAGACAATTGAATTGGTTTCATCGATCCATATGTCGTGTACAAGGACACTAAAACTAAAGATCCATTGAATCTGAAGCCTAAGGAAATGGAGAAGAACCTCCGAAGGTTCTTTTATAACCAAAGGCATACGAAGAAGATACTCTTCCCTTACAATATAGGGTAAGTGTTGTGTTATATCATGTAACACCCTAGGTGTTAAGCATGCACTTAGTCTCATCAAAACATTCATAAGCATTCTCATCAAGCATAGCATCACTTGAGCATGTCATCCATTCAAGGTGTGATTTTATGTGCTTTATTTTATGTGAATTAAATGTGATAAAAATAGTATGCTTGCTGCTAAAATTGTGAAATATTCAAATTAGGTTGAATTGTGTGTAAAAAGGTTTAAGAGTATTTTTGTGAAATTTTTGGAGCCATAAGATTTGAGAAATAGAATTTATACAAAAACCCCTAAAATGTATTTATTTAAAAACCTAGAACTAGTTTTAATCTGTAATTCAAATTCTATTTGGAATTTGGCTTTGCTTATTAAAACAAAGTTGTAGGGTTTTTGTTTTGGAACAACTTTTATTTTGGGAGAAAAAGGTGAAAATGATTTTTAAATAGTCCAAATGAATTTAGAAAGAAATTGAGAAAAGAATTTCAAAAAAAAAGGGGATAGACGCTGCTGGGCCGACCCGCCTCCCTTTTGGCCCAGCTGGACAGCGCGGCCCGCTCCCCCTCCCCTCTCTCTCCCGCGCGCGGCGCCCACCTCGCTCCACCCGGCACCGGCCACGTGGCGGCCGTACGCCGGCGTTGGACGCGCCGCGGCCGACCGCCTTCACCTGGTCGGGACGCCGCCCCGCGCCCCCAGGCCGCTCCACTCGCTCTGTCGCCCGCGCCTCCCTCTCTTCTTCCTCTATCCGCGAGCGCAGCCGCAGCCGTAGCAGCTCCGCCCGCGCCATCACCAGAAAAAGCCCCGCTGCTCACCGCCGGTCACGCCAGAGCCTCAACCTCGACACCAAGACCACCATCGCACTCGCCTTCGCCGCGGTAAGCCGTTGCGTACGCTCTACCGAGGTGAGAAGCCACCGTGCACCGTAAATCGCTCGTTGGAGTTACTCCGACCTCACCGGAGAGCTCCGCCGCGTCGGATCTCTATAGATCCTACCTCTTTTCGGTCGCTCTTTGGCGTGTTAGGTCCGTAGTGCGGTAAGGAAGCTCGGAGGAGCACTTGCGCGCGCTCTACGACACCGGAGCAGCCTGGCCGCGGTGAGCAGCGCCGCCGTGCCACCATGCATGCCCGTCGGGGGTGCTCCGGTCATCTTCCGGCCGATCCTAGGGCACCCCTGGGTGCGCCTCGCTGCGGGGAGCACGCTGGTGCTCACCCCGTGGCCGGGGACCTCGCCGTCGGCGAGAGCCGGCCGGCCGAAGATCGGCCGGGGTGCTGCATGGCTGACCCGTAGGGTCACGACCCCTGGATCCCACCTGTCAGTGCCTCTGCGGGTGTGGATCTGGGTGAATCCAGCGCTTTTCGTTGATTTTCTTAAATAAAGATTTTCCAGAAATTGATTTAAATATTGTAAAATCTATATCTTGAGTTTGAAACACATTTTGGTGTGCTCTCTGTTCTCAGATCTACAGTTTGATGTAATTGCATGTCAAGTTTGAACAACTTTTCTATATAAATGTATTTTATCCATGTTTTTGCTGGAATTGGAAAATGCATAGAAATCAAAATATAACTCAGAAAAATATGAAACTTGTTTTGCTGCCTTTGCATGTATGTTTAGTCACTGGGAAAATTTTGTTACGCACTATTTGCTGAATAAATGAATTTATGGTGATTTAAATGTTTGCATGGCAGTGGTTTATGATTTTTAATAAATAATTGGATCATGCAAATAATCTAGAAATTTTTGTGGGTGTTTCTTATGATAATAAGCAAATTATAAAAATATGAAATCTGCTGTTTGCAACTTATGCCACAGTGGAGTATTTATACTTGCTTTGTGAATTAATCTTGTGATTTTTGTAGCTCAAAATAAGTGTCCAAAAATTATGGAAAATTTATGGTAGACTTTATGTTTGACTGGTGGTCTACTGTAATTTTTGAGGAATTTATTGATAAACAGAAATGCATGCTATTTTGATGGGCCTAAAAATGAATGAAGAAATTATGAATTGTTATATATAGATTAAGTAGAATAAAAAGGGTTTGGTGTATCTTTGAAGCATCTTGTGAGTTGCTGGTTACACTTGAGTGCAATTTATAGAAGAGAATGCAATATATGTTTAATTCAATTGCATGTTCTTGGATGATGTTGACTACCTTGTAAATGACCATATAAATCATCCATGCACCATATCATAGTCATCTGGTATTCTCTCGCATGAGCATTGCACCCCGGGCATCTCGCACTCCACTCATGAGCACCCATGCATCATACAGGCTCGCAGGAGAACGAGGTGGGACCCGAGGAGCAGGAGGAAGCACAGGAGCAGGAACCTCTGGGAGTGTCCGAGCCCGGAGACGAGCTGCAAGAGTGCCCGGATCATAAGCCGAGCACGTTTGAGAAAGGCAAGCCCCGGAGCATTTTGAGTCTCCCTATTCTCGCTAACATAAATGATATATACACATATGCTTGTTTTACTATGTTGCATTAAGTATTAGGAATTGCTTGATACCGTTGATGCATATGTGCTCCTTGATATCACCACTTGTTTATCTTCCTTGTCCTACGTAGATAGGCACGGAGTCTATGCTTAGCTTGCTTAGTCTGGTAGAAGCCGAGTGATTTCCTGTCACCTGCGAGATGTAGGTGGATACCTGCTTGATTTGCGGTGATTGCTTTGGGAAAAGGATAACCAAGTGTGGAAAGGAATTTGAGACCAGGCAGGGTCTTATGGTGGGTTGACCATAGTGCCCCTGTCTATATCGATTAAGGACCGATCGTTGACGGCCCTCTTGTGATGTTGAACGCATGCCCCACACTTAGCTGGAAGGATAAGTCGTTCCGACCGCGAAGCCTGAACACTATCCTGGCCGGGAATCGAGCCGCCATGCGCTGTATTGGTGATGGTTGAGGAGAACGACGAGGGCGCGGCGCGCAACATTGGTATACCTTGGATACCTCGGTCGCCGGAACGGTCCTTGGGTACTGGCGGTGCCTGCCAAACCCGCGAATTGGTCCTGGATAGTGTAACACGGTGATCTGTAGCTCACTTGATCAGTGAGTGTGGTTTGTGTGGGGAATAACTCGCCAGCTGGTTAGAAATCGATTCGAATCGCCATCGCTCCTGGATAGTGAGCACTTGACATGAGCCCTGTCCTCGTAGTAAGGACTATGGAACACTTGGGTTATAATGATAAATGATTTCATGAATGCTATAATGAGGTACCATCATATTTCTACCCTTGTTTGTAATAGTGCAGGTGCAAACATAGATGATAGGTAATAATACTTTCAAACTTGAGCTAATTAAAAGAAGAAGGGTTCCTTTAGGATGTGTTTAATGAATTAGTGCTTTTATCCAAAAAGTTATCAGCTACCCCACTATATAGCCTGCATGATTCCTTGAAGAGTCTTTATTTTTGGTTTATGACGGGTAAGTCTAGCTGAGTACATTCTCGTACTCAGGGTTCTACTCCCATGTTGTTTTGCAGATGGTCAAATGTATTATGGTTATTGCATCCTCTGCTTGTACCCAGCGATGGGCGATGACTAGACCAAGGGCGATGGTCACTCTACCTCCTCTTTTGCTTTTGTGGGAATGATCGAACTATGGCACTGTATCAGACTAAGCCTGTGTGTGTTATTTTCGAACTATAAAGCTTCCGCTACTTAAGAACTTGGTTTGTAATAACTTTAAGAACTCCGATGTATTTTATGAATGTTGGGAACTGGAGGTAATTGTGGATGGTGACCGCTGAACTTATTACGATCTTGGCTGTATGTACGAGTTGTGGTTTGAAATCCTTCGAGATTTCATGGACTACCGGGATTATATGGGCTTAAACTCGATGGTTTGACTGTGTAAATGGTCACTATTAAGCTTAATCTCTTATAATTTGGGCGGTTCTGTTACAGCTGGTATCAGAGCAAGGTTTAGCGAGTTACTGTTCATAAGTACGTTCTAACCTAAACTTAAACCGGTTTAATAAAAGATTATTATTAATTAATGATAATCAAGGTGTCAAACTAAGTTTTTGGAAAACTATCTAGTGTGCCATGGTCATATCCTCTATGCCCAGTTAAGGACTCTAAGGTGGCTAGTTAAGTACTGACTTGGGGGTTAATGCATCATATTTCTATTTCGTCGCTCATACGGCGTGCAATAGTATGAGTGCCATTCATTTGAGTGGTAATGTATGGATCAATTCTTCCTCTACGCCTCGGTAACTGGGAGCTGTAAGAGCATGGTCGGATACACTGCTGATCTAGGGGAGTGTTGTTAGGTGTTGTGTCATGCACACATGTTTGGTGTGCCTGGGAACAGTACCGTATGTTGGGAGATTCCGTCCTAGGAGGCGATGCCGTCACTAGGACGATGATGTGGGTAGTAACACGTCCTGTGGATGGACGGGGTGTCTATGTATGTGAGGTGTATAGCTTTAAATTCTTGTTCTGCATGTTCATACTGTGGTTGGGCTGAAATGAGTTTTCTACAGGTATACTAACCACGTTCCCGCTTAGAACGCTAGTTACGTTATGAGAGAACGTTGTGTGCCACCGCATATACCGATTAGTGTTAACTTTTGTTCTAATTTTGTGAGATCGTAAGTTCGTGCATGCATCATGTTCATTCCATATCATTGCTTACTTCCCTCCCTTAAATTAAAATCTGTCCCAATTTTAAATTAATTAAGATTAATAAAAGGTACTCCTCAATCTTACCCAAGGTATTCCATTTGCAGCAGATGGCACGCACTAGGCTCACCGCTCGCAAGTCCACTGGTGGGCGGGCCCCTCGCCATCCGTTGGTAGCTAGGAGCTCGCGTCATAAGAGCAAGTTCCTGGAGGAGTTTGGGATGCCTACCTTGCTGTGGGGGTGCTCAGTTCGATGGGGTATCCCGAAAGAAGGGAACCTCGCTACTATTGGGACAAGGAGCGGCTCGGTGACGGGACCCTGGTGGGGGTCGAGGCAGTGTTCCCTACTAGTGGAGGTGACCCCGCTTGGGGCGGTTGGGTGTACGAGTCCCGAGGTACCACGCCTTTCCACGGTGCCAGCAGGGCAGCTTTCGTAGTTCTGAGGGACCTTATGGAGAGGTTTCCGCAGGAGCTGGCCCACGCCTTCGCTGTGGTGTTTCCCCGGGGTGACCCCTACACTTCGGTATGGGATCAGTCCGAGGTAAACGCTCTAGAGAGGAGTGCGGATGTGGACCAGCACAGTGGCAGCGCAACTATGAGTGCTATGTACGCCTTGATGAAGACCTATGGGGGCCTGTAGCGTTGTTTGGGGCACTTGTCCGGGTCTCTTCTCGCAGTCCAGGATGAGAAGCGTCAGCTGCAGTGTGAGTTCGACACTGAGGTTGAGAGGTTGCAGGCAGAGTTAGCCCGCATGACTCAAGAGAGGGATCAGGCAGTCTAGAAGAATAGTGAGCTAAGCCAGGACCTGCTTGCAGTGAGGGAGCAGAGAGACAGGGTGACTACTGCTCACAGGAACTGCGAGCGCATGCTAGTTCATGTGCTTGGTCAAGAGAATGAAGCCTGGCACGAGGAGGACACCCTGAGGGCCCGATAGTTAGAGCTTGAGCAGCAGTTAGCCAATGCTGAGGAGTACAATGAGAACTTGCATGAGGAGATCCACTAGCTCCATAACCAGCTCCACCCTCACCACCTGCCTGGAGCAGCTGAGATAGACTCTGAGGATGAGATGGATGAGGATCCAGAGATACAGGCAGCTGCTAGTGGAGATGAGGACGAGGAGGGCTCCGGCATGGACAGTGACCATAGCGAGTAGATGCTAGGGCTCTAGAGCTAGTCCTTCTTCTTTTGATGATGTTGTTGCATGGCATATCTTGTAGACTGTGGTTCTGAGCTGTGTAAAACTTTATGTGATGACGCTGAAAGTCCAGTGTATGTATGCTGGCAATTTTGGATGTATGTGAATCTTGTGCTCGAATGTTAAGTAATCTGTTAGTGATGTTGTGTGTGGATGATGAATTGTTGTGCCTCTGTTTATTGTGCGAATTTATTTTCCTCAGTAATTCAGTATGGCATAATTCTACATATGTCTACCGTTGATGGCAACTCCTAACGATTGCTTATCGTTGACGCATGCAGATGGTGCTAACGCGTGGCGAGGGTAACAGCAACCCCGGTCTTGGAGCAGGTACCTCCGGAGGTGGGGCTCAACGGAACGAGGAAAGAGCACCATCACCGCCACCACCACCGCCTCCTCCGTACACTGCGGACGTGTTTTTCGCACAGTTTCTAGGGAGCCAACGCAACATGGAGCAGATGCAGCGTAACATGGAAGAAGCCCTGCGCAATATCGCTGACAACACCCGCCGTGGGGATAACCAGGGCGGCCGTGAAGCCAATCAGTACAGCTCTTTCAAGGACTTCATGGATACCAAGCCACCCGTCTTCAAGGAGGCCTTAGAGCCGCTTGAGGCAGATGAGTGGATCAACACCATAGAGCAAAAGTTTCGTCTTCTTCGGATGACTGAAGAACTGAAGGCTGAGTATGCAGCGCATCAGTTGCAAGGACCCGCTGGGATTTGGTGGTCCCATCACCGTACCACCTACCCAGAGGGGACCCCAATCACCTGGAACCGCTTCACCACCTCTTTTCGGGGAAATTATATTCCTCCGCGTGTGGTGGAAATGAACGTTGGAGAGTTCATGAGGCTGTCTCAGGCAACGAAGTCTGTGAAAGAGTATCTACACGCTTTCAATAATCTTGCTCGCTACGCCCCCGAGTTTGTGAACACAGAGGCCAAGAAGATCGCTAGTTTCCAGAGAGGCTTGAGCTTGAAGATGCTGAAGACCATGGGTACAGGAACCCGGGCTACCTTCAATGCTTACATCAGTGACTGTCTGACTCAAGAAAACAATAACAACAACTATAGTGCATCCAAGTCTCGTAAGAGGGCTTTTGAAGCCAGGTCATCCCAGTTTAGGGCACCGGTGGCAGGGCAACAGCAGTATCGTCCTCCTGCCCCAGGTGCTAGGTTCCGACCACCGCAGAGAAAGAACACCGGGCATCCAACGCAGCAGAAGCCGTACAAGGTGGCAATAGCTCCTGCCAAGCCAAAAGCAGTTCAAGCTGCAGCACCTGCCGCCAACAATGCGACCAAGGGACCGCGCTACAACTGCCACAAGATGGGGCACTTTGCGAAGGAATGTCCCTACCCCAAGAGGCAACAGACCACCTACCCAGCCCGTGTGCACCATACCTCAATAGAGGAGATCCCGGAAGGAGAATCGGTAATAGCTGGTATGTTTCCTGTCAACCAATATCTTGCAGTTGTTTTGTTTGATTCTGGATCATTGCATTCATTTATGAGCCAAGCATTTGCACAAAAGCATGACCAAACAGTTACAGATCTGGGTTATGGCTACCGCATCAGCTCAGCAGGGGCAGATGTGTTGACAAATAGAGTGGTTCGAGGGGCAACCCTGGATATAAGTAACCGGGTGTTTCGAGTAAATCTGGTAGTCATGCCCGGGTTAGTTTTGGATGTTATCATGGGCATGAACTGGATGAAAGAGTGGGATGTTGTCATAGATGCTGGGAAGAGGGTGTTATCTCTCAGAGAACCCCAGGGCAGTGGATCTTTTCAAGTACCTCTGCCCCGTCGCTTTGACTTTGCTAGCATCTCTTGTGCTACGCACGTGGTTCCTCTGCCACAGATCCCAGTAGTCTGTGAGTTCCCTGATGTTTTTCCTGAGGAATTGCCAGGACTTCCCCCAGATAGGGAAATAGAGTTTGCAATCGAGTTGATACCAGGTACCGCACCAATATCGAGAAGGTTGTACCGAATGCCGCCTAATGAACTCGCTGAGTTGAAGAATCAACTAAAGGAGTTACTGGATAAAGGGTTCATCCGGCCAAGTTCGTCAGAGTGGGGTTGTCTGGCTTTGTTTGTGAAAAAGAAGGATCAATCGCTGCGCATGTGCGTGGACTATCGTCCACTCAACACGGTGACAATCAAGAATAAGTATCCTTTGCCAAGGATCGATATCTTGTTTGATCAGTTGTCCAAGGCAAAAGTGTTTTCTAAGATAGACTTGAGGTCCGGGTATCACCAAATCAAGATTCGTCCGCAAGATATCCCAAAGACTGCTTTCTCCACCAGATATGGGTTGTACGAGTATCTTGTCATGTCCTTCGGATTGACAAATGCTCCTACATACTTCATGTATCTGATGAATTCGGTCTTTATGCCAGAGTTAGACAAGTTTGTGGTGGTGTTCATCGACGACATTCTGGTTTACTCCGAGAATGAGCAAGATCATGCCGAGCATCTAAGGATCGTGCTAACACGACTGCGAGAGCATCAGTTATATGCAAAGTTCAGCAAGTGTGAGTTCTGGTTGAAGAAAGTTCCTTTCCTAGGGCACATTCTATCTGAAGAAGGGATTGCTGTGGATCCGTCGAAAGTGCAGGATGTTATGGACTGGAAGGCACCAACTTCTGTCTCGGAAGTTCGAAGTTTTCTTGGTCTGGCCGGGTATTATCGTCGTTTCATACCCGACTTCTCCAAGATTGCTAAGCCGATGACTAGTTTGCTACAAAAGAATCATAAGTTTGTCTTGATGGAAGGGTGTGAGCTAGCCTTCCGCACCTTGCGAAAGTTGCTAACCACCGCTCCTGTTCTGGCGCAACCTAATATCGAGAAGCCTTTTGATGTGTTTTGCGACGCATCGAAAAGTGGCTTGGGATGTGTGCTGATGCAAGATGGCAGAGTTATAGCTTACGCTTCACGACAATTGAGAAAGCACAAAGTCAACTACCTAACTCATGACCTCGAGTTAGCAGCAGTAGTACACGCTTTGAAGATCTGGAGGCACTCTTTTCTGGGAAATAAGTGTCATATCTACACAGATCATAAGAGTTTGAAGTATATCTTCACTCAGTCCGAGTTAAATATGAGGCAGCAACAATGGTTAGAGCTGATCAAGGATTACGATCTGGAAGTCCACTATCATCCAGGCAAGGCTAATGTGGTAGCAGACGCTTTGAGTCGCAAACCGCATTATCAAGTGATTCAACCGTTGTTCGAAGATGGTTTCAATCTCATGCATCCTGAAGTCTTATGTCACATACAGCTCAGTTGTTCGCTTGAAAGTCAAGTTATCGAAGGTCAGAAAATAGACAAGGGTATTTTCCACATCAAAGAAAAGATCAAAGACGACCTAAGAACTCAATTCAGAGTTGATGAAAAAGGAGTATTGTGGTTTCAACACCAGCTAGTAGTTCCGAAGGATCGAGACTTAAAGAATCGCATCATGGATGAAGCACATCTCTCCAAGCTTTCTATCCATCCTGGCAGTAATAAAATGTATCAAGACCTAAGATCGCACTTTTGGTGGACTAAGATGAAGAAAGAGATAGCAGCGTATGTGGCCCGTTGTGACACGTGTTGCAGAGTCAAGGCTATACATATGAAACCTGCAGGTCTGTTACAACCGTTATGAGTCCCAGAGTGGAAATGGGAAGAAGTCAGCATGGACTTCATCATAGGCTTGCCAACAACACGAAAGGGAAATGACTCGATTTGGGTAATCATAGATCGGTTAACCAAGTTGGCTCATTTCATTCCTGTGAAGACTCGTTACCGACCTCCCGAATATACTGATCTGTATCTAGCTGAGATTGTTAAGCTACATGGTATTCCCAAGACCATCATATCAGATAGAGGACCGCAGTTTACCGCTCATTTCTGGGAGCGAATGCACAAGAGTTTGGGGACTAGTCTGATAAGGAGCACCGCATATCATCCTCAAACCTCGGGTCAAACGAAAAGACTCAATCAAGTGCTCGAAGATATGTTGAGGGCATGCGTGTTGTCATCCAAGGGATCATGGGAATCATGGTTACCTTTGGCTGAATTCTCATACAACAATAGCTATCAAGAGAGTATCAAGATGGCTCCGTTCGAAGCTTTGTATGGTCGTAAATGTAGAACTCCGTTAAACTGGGTCGAGCCTGGCGAAAGGAGATATTATGGCATCGACTTCGTGAACGAGGCTGAAGAAAAAGTACAAATCATACAACAGCATATGGAGGCGGCACAATCACGACAAAAGAGTTATGCCGATAAGCGAAGGAGGCCACTTGAATTCAAAGTAGGTGACTATGTTTACCTCAAGGTTACGCCGACGAAGAAAGTTCAACGTTTCTGAGTTCGAAGCAAGCTTGCACCCAGATATGTGGGGCCATATCAAATACTAGAAAAGAAAGGTCCTGTAGCCTACAAGATTCAGTTACCTGAAGAGTTGAGTTCAATCTTTCCAGTCTTCCATATGTCGCAATTACGGAAATGTTTGAAGGTACCCGAACAGAGGATTGAACCCCGAGGAATCAAGATAAAGGCAGACTTAGAGTATAAGGAGCAACCAGTGGGTATCGTAGATACCAAAGAGCGGGTAACCTAGAACAGAGTTGTCAAAACATACAAGGTGGTGTGGAGTCATCATGATGATAGGGATGCCAACTGGGAAACCGAGGATTAACTAAAACAGTTTACCCAAAGTTCCATAAGAAATGGTTAGTAACCCAAATCTCGGGACGAGATTTCCCTAAGGGGGGAAGGGTTGTAACACTCTAGGTGTTAAGCATGCACTTAGTCTCATCAAAACATTCATAAGCATTCTCATCAAGCATAGCATCACATGAGCATGTCATCCATTCAAGGTGTGATTTTATGTGCTTTATTTTATGTGAATTAAATGTGATAAAAATAGTATGCTTGCTGCTAAAATTGTGAAATATTCAAATTAGGTTGAATTGTGTGTAAAAAGTTTTAAGAGTATTTTTGTGAATTTTTTGGAGCCATAAGATTTGAGAAATGGAATTTATACAAAAACCCCTAAAATAAATTTATTTAAAAACCTAGAACTAGTTTTAATCTGTAATTCAAATTCTATTTGAAATTTGGCTTTGCTTATTAAAACAAAGTTGTAGGGTTTTTGTTTTGGAACAACTTTTATTTTGGGAGAAAAAGGTGAAAATGATTTTTAAATAGTCCAAATGAATTTAGAAAGAAATTGAGAAAAGAATTTCAAAAAAAAGAGGACAGGCGCTGCTGGGCCGACCCGCCTCCCTTTCGGCCCAGCTGGACAGCGCGGCCCGCTCCCCCTCCCCTCTCTCTCCCGCGCGCGGCGCCCGCCTCGCTCCACCCGGCGCCGGCCACGTGGCGGCTGTACGCCGGCGTTGGACGCGCCGCGGCCGACCGCCTTCACCTGGTCAGGACGCCGCCCCGCGCCCCAGGCCGCTCCACTCGCTCTGTCGCCCGCGCCTCCCTCTCTTCTTCCTCTATCCGCGAGCGCAGCTGCAGCCGTAGCAGCTCTGCCCGCGCCATCGCCGGAAAAAGCCCCGCCGCTCACCGCCGGTCGCGCCCAGAGCCTCAACCTCGACACCAAGACCACCATCGCACTCGCCTTCGCCGCGGTAAGCCGGTGCGTACACTCTACCGAGGTGAGAAGCCACTGTGCGCCGTAAATCGCTCGTCGGAGTTACTCCGACCTCGACGGAGAGCTCCGCCGCGTCGGATCTTGCTAGATCCTACCTCTTTTCACTCGCTTTTGGCGTGTTAGGTCCGTAGTGCGGTAAGGAAGCTCGGAGGAGCACTTGCGCGCGCTCTACGGCACCAGAGCAGCCTGGCCGCGGCGAGCAGCGCTGCCGTGCCGCCATGCATGCTCGTCGGGGGTGCTCCGGTCTTCCTCCGGCCGATCCTAGGGCACCCCTGGGTGCGCCTCGCTGCGGGGAGCACGCTGGTGCTCACCCCGTGGCCGGGGACCTCGCTGTCGGCGAGAGCCGGCCGGCCGAAGATCGGTCGGGGTGCTGCATGGCTGACCCGTGGGGTCACGACCCCTGGATCCCACCTGTCAGTGCCTCTGCGGTTGTGGATCTGGGTGAATCCAGCGTTTTTCGTTGATTTTCTTAAATAAAGATTTTCCAGAAATTTATTTAAATCTTTTAAAATCTATATCTTAAGTTATATGATTCCAAAATTGGTGAAACAAATTTTGGTGTGCTCTCTGTTCTCAGATCTACAGTTTGATGTAATTGCATGTCAAGTTTGAACAACTTTTCTGTATAAACATATTTTATCCATGTTTTTGCTGGAATTGGAAAATGCATAGAAATGAAAATATAACTCAGAAAAATATGAAACTTGTTTTGCTGCCTCTGCATGTATGTTTAGTCACTGGGAAAATTTTGTTACGCACTATTTGCTGAATAAATGAATTTATGGTGATTTAAATGTTTGCATGGCAGTGGTTTATGATTTTTAATAAATAATTGGATCATGCAAATAATCTGGAAATTTTTGTGGGTGTTTCTTATGATAATAAGCAAATTATGAAAATATGAAATCTGCTGTTTGACACTTATGCCACAGTAGAGTATTTATACTTGCTTTGTGAATTAATCTTGTGATTTTTGTAGCTCAAAATAAGTGTCCAAAAATTATGAAAAAATTATGGTAGACTTTATGTTTGACTGGTGGTCTACTGTAATTTTTGATGAATTTATTGATAAACAGAAATGCATGCTATTTTGATGGGCCTAAAAATGAATGAAGAAATTATGAATTGTTATATATAGATTAAGTAGAATAAAAAGGGTTTGGTATATCTTTGAAGCATCTTGTGAGTTGCTGGTTACACTTGAGTGCAATTTGTAGAAGAGAATACAATAGATGTTTAATTCAATTGCATGTTCTTGGATGATGTTGACTACCTTGTAAATGACCATATAAATCATCCATGCACCATATCATAGTCATCTGGTATTCTCTCGCATGAGCATTGCACCCCGGGCATCTCGCACTCCACTCATGAGCACCCATGCATCATACAGGCTCGCAGAAGAACGAGGTGGGACCCGAGGAGCAGGAGGAAGCACAGGAGCAGGAACCTCTGGGAGTGTCCGAGCCCGGAGACGAGCTGCAAGAGTGCCCGGATCATAAGCCGAGCACGTTTGAGAAAGGCAAGCCCCGAAGCATTTTGAGTCTCCCTATTCTCGCTAACATAAATGATATATACACATATGCTTGTTTTACTATGTTGCATTAAGTATTAGGAATTGCTTGATACCGTTGATGCATATGTGCTCCTTGATATCACCACTTGTTTATCTTCCTTGTCCTACGTAGATAGGCACGGAGTCTATGCTTAGCTTGCTTAGTCCGTTAGAAGCCGGGTGATTTCCTGTCACCTGCGAGATGTAGGTGGATATCTGCTTGATTTGCGGTGATTGCTTTGGGAAAAGGATAACCAAGTGTGGAAAGGAATTTGAGACCGGGCAGGGTCTTATGGTGGGTTGACCGTAGTGCCCCTGTCTGTGTCGATTAAGGACCGATCGTTGACAGCCCTCTTATCATGTTGAACGCATGCCCCACACTTAGCTGGAAGGATAAGTCGTTCTGACCGCGAAGCCTGAACACTATCCGGGCCGAGAATCGAGCCGCCATGCGCTGTATTGGTGATGGTTGAGGAGAACGACGAGGGCGCGGCGCGCAACCTTGGTATACCTTGGATACCTCGGTCTCCGAAACGGTCCTCGGGTACTGGCGGTGCCTGCCGAACCCGCGAATTGGTCCTGGATAGTGTAACACGGTGATCTGTAGCTCACTTGATCAGTGAGTGTGGTTTGTGTGGGGAATAACTCGCCAGCTGGTTAGAAATCGATTCGAATCGCCATAGCTCCTGGATAGTGAGCACTTGACATGAGCCCTGTCCTCGTAGTAAGGACTATGGAACACTTGGGTTATAATGATAAATGATTTCATAAATGCTATGATGAGGTACCATCATATTTCTACCCTTGTTTGTAATAGTGCAGGTGCAAACCTAGATGATAGGTAATGATACTTTCAAACTTGAGCTAATTAAAAGAACAAGGGTTCCTTTAGGATGTGTTTAATGAATTAGTGCTTTTATGCAAAAAGTCATCAGCTACCCCACTATATAGCCTGCATGATTCCTTGAAGAGTCTTTATTTTTGGTTTATGACGGGTAAGTCTAGCTGAGTACATTCTCGTACTCAGGGTTCTACTCCCATGTTGTTTTGCAGATGGTCAAATGTATTATGGTTATTGCATCCTCTGCTTGTACCCAGCGATGGGCGATGACTAGACCAAGGGCGATGGTCACTCTACCTCCTCTTTTGGTTTTGTGGGAATGACCGAACTATGGCACTGTATCAGACTAAGCCTGTGTGTGTTATTTTTGAACTATAAAGCTTTCGCTACTTAAGAACTTGGTTTGTAATAACTTTAAGAACTCCAATGTATTTTATGAATGTTGTGAACTGGATGTAATTGTGGATGGTGACCGCTGAACTTATTACGATCTTGGCTGTATGTACGAGTTGTGGTTTGAAATCCTTCGAGATTTCATGGACTACCGGGATTATATGGGCTTAAGCTCGATGGTTTGACTGTGCAAATGGTAACTATTAAGCTTAATCTCTTATAATTTGGGCGGTTCTGTTACATATCATGTCTTAGTTAATCCGGCATTAAGATATACATATATAAGTTGACTCTAAACAAATGCAGAGATCATTGGATACTCATTGAGATTAAGATCACAGAACAAAAAATACATGTGTGGGACTCAATGAAAAAAGACCTGGCACTCTATCAAGACATAATAGACATGATCCAGAGGTAAGTATATATCATACTTTAAATATCGATGCGTGCTTCTTTACTTTATTATGCTAGCTATACCTAATCAACGTCCGTCTTATTGGGCAGGGCTTGGGCTTGGCTACAACAAAAATATCGTACGGTTCTAAATGTGTCACTTCCTCCTCCTGTTCTACTCCCTTGGGTGCCCACGCAGCCGTTTGGAACGAATCTATGTGGATACTATGTTTGTGAATTTATGTGGTGCACCCTATTTAAACCTGCTCAAAGTGTTCTAAAAGTAAGTAACATGCATGTGTATACAGTAAATTCATATCTTATTTATTTGTTGGAACTAAATAGATTTTATGTATATTAATATCTTTTTTAACTAATGCAAATGGAAGGAGTGAAATATGAAAGATAAAGTGTTTGAGTACACATTACTCCTTGGAGTCCAGGAGACGATCGCCGGATTTATCAACGATCATGTCATTCCGGAACACGGTGAGTTCCACTTATACCCGCAGGGCTTCAAGCTCATTCCAAACAATGACGAACACTTGTATGAGCTTTGAGTGGGCGGACAAACATTATGTAATCATTAACCGGTGGCAGCACACTTGATTATTACTTGTACATAATATTATTATTGTAAATGTAATGTGTATGTACGTATGTGTATAGCTATATAATATATATATAGATATATATTATATATATATATTATACGGATAATATATATATATGTAGTTTCATACTTTATTTGTGTGCAATAATGACGCTCTCGTATAGGTGCAACGTATACGGATAATAGCGGCGTATACGAATAAATTGGAGAACATATACAATTGAAAACCAAAATCAATAAAGAAATGAAAAGGAAAAAGAAAAAAAAAGAAAAAGAAAAAAACCATTTAGTCCCGGTTGATAATACTAACCGGGACTAAAAGGGGTCGCCAGGGGTGGCGCCACGTCACTGCCTGGCACCCCTAAATGGGACTAAATGTCCCCATTTAGTCCCAGGCCGGTGAGCCGGGACTAAATGTGGGACTTTTAGTCCCGATCCCTTAGTCCCGGTTCGCCAGCCGGGACTACAAGTGGTTTTCGACCGGGACAATAGACCGATCCTGTACCAGTGTCCTTCAGCTTTGAACAATGTACAGGAATAAGCCCCATCACAAACTTGTCACACACAGATTGTATTCCAGACATTGACAAAACCACTAGATGAATAATCTTCTGTAGAGCAGGAAGAATCGCCATAGCGGCGTCCACGTTTGTGCAATCATCTATATACAGTTCTCTAAGAACTGAATGTAATTAACTTGTTTCCAATAATATCTATTCTAGATGAAGTGAGAAGAGAACACTCGCACAGATTTAGGGAGCAGAACGAAAGCGCAGCAGAGATGATTGTGACTAAACCATTATCAGAAAGCCGATAATTTCTCTTCAGAGATATTTTTCTCAACAATGGCATGCAGTTAGGAACCTTAGCTAAGGCAGTTGGAATATGTAGTCAGGCATGCATCTTCCAGATATATCAAGCTGTAGATCTTACATGTAGAAACACTGAATGAGTTCTAACAAGTTAATTTACCCAAAAGGGTTGAGTAGAGTATCTTTGGAATCCACTAGATAGAAAATTTTCTCTCTCCTGCTGAACACGAATCTCAAAGCGAATCCTATGGTCCACAATGCGAGGGCATGTGTCTGCAAAGAAACTGCGTTCAAAACGGTTTGTAACTGCAATTCAGTTTCCATATGAAAGTTGGAACCTTCCGGTCTCTGTTAACACGCTGTCGAAGATGAACGTAGCTAGTTGGTTTTCTTCTTCTTCTTTTTTTTTTACAAAAAGCATGATTCAGTAATTAGCAGCAAAGTGCCGCTAGAGAGGTACAAGTGTTCATGTTTACAGAGGATAGGGCCTCCGGAAGAGGACAACCCTCACCATGATCGGGATTTTTACAGAGAATATTAATATTTTCAGATCTTACAATAGATTTCTTATAAGCCTGCAAAGCTAAGGCGTGGGCCTCCGAATTATATTTCCTATCTATCTTGAGCACTTTTGGAGATCTTCTCTTTGCAGCATTGATGAAATCTTGAACGTAGGGTTTGATTCTCCAGTCAGGGGGTGATTCATGGTTCCTCCCGGTCAGAAGGATAGCAAAAAACAGATCCAGCTGATTTTTTCTTATATATATATATATATATATATATATATATATATATAATATGTTTAATACGTAATTTATACGTGTTATTACTTGCCGGACCTGTGGCTCCGCCACTGCTTCCCTGCTGGTCTGCCCCATCGCTCTATCCCAGCGAGCCGTGCAAGACTCAACAGGCATTTAACGACCTGAGGGTCCGTTTTGTTTGTTCTAGCTAGCTCTATTGTCAAATGAAATTCTAATTATGTACTTTACTTATTCTAAAATTTGACCATAATGATAATATCATTAGTATCTAATAACATCAAAATAGTATCTATATCTATAACTATTTATAAAAAGGCAAAAATTCACTCAACCCGCTCTCTTCTCCCATCCACTTTCCCGCGAGTCTACGACCGAATCGATGATTACTATGATTTTCATCCAAGCGATTATAAAAGAGGGGTCTTCATCAGGTGAATCGTGGCCCAAGCCCAAGCCTCAAATCTAAGCCCATAAGGCCGGCTGGGTGTCAGGTCCATTTCCCAGGCCTATGATTTTGTAGAAACCAAGCGTTTAGCGTGTTGTAATATGTGGGTGAATCACTGTTATACTAATTTTGTCTTTTTATTATTAGAGAAAAAGAAGAAGGATACAGATTAGAACTTTGATTTTTTTTTTATCTTCGATTAACATCTAACTAAATAAAGAAAGCGGAGCAAAATAAAGAATGTAACTCTTATCCTTTTCTATTTGACTATTAAAAATTCTATTTAGAATACTTAAGGATGTGAGAAATCTATTTATATTAGGACTCCTACTCCATATTGGTTTAGACGCAAGTTATTCTAAAATGTATGAGCACAGGTTATATATATAAGTCCAGGTAAAAGAAATTCTCCATTGTTCGGTAGTTAGAGGAAGACAGACAAAAAAAAAGATAGACGAAAAAAAGAACCTGAAATTTTGCCTCTTTATTATTAGATATAGATATATATAATTAGGTAATAGAGATATAGATATAGATTTGATAGTTTTTTTTTCTTCCGTTGCAATGCACGGGTATTTTTGCTAGTACTATAAAAGAGAAAATTTTACTGACGGTTCTCAAACTTCTCCCAAGTTCTCATCTAGGTCCCGTTACTTTCAAAATACACATCTAGCTCTCTAAACTTGTCCTAAGTTCTCATCTAGGTCCCGATACTTTTAAACTGCGCATTTAGCCCCCTAAACTTGTCCCAAGTTCTCATAGAGGTCTCAATACTTTTAAATTGCATACTCAGGTCCTTGAAGTTGTATTGTTGTACCATTATGGTCCATCCGCCCCTGCATGAGCATCCTAACCTTCGCCAAACCGCACATGCCTGTCTTACTCACATTGCCATGCAGCGCTGCAACATGCTTGACCTACCCATGCATGCCAACATTGCATTGTCATGTGGTGTCACAGTGCCATGTCGTGCTCGTCGCACCGCCATGCTGCGTGCTCCACTCACCCTATTGCACTATAACGATGACCCTATCATTGTCGATGGAGGTGAGGAAGGCTGGGAGTGTAAGTAACTAAGTGTGAAGAGATGGTGCTAGCATGAGCTCCTGCTCGATGAGGGACATGAAGGAGTGTGGTGGTGGCTGATGTGGTGTTGAATGTGATTGACGCGAGATGCCACAGTGAAGTCGAGTATGAGTGAGTCAAGCAGAATCGAGGAGGGTCATAGCAGTGAAGCCTTGGCTAGGATGTGTGGTAGGGAAAGCACGACAAGGACGACCAAGCGACGGAAGTAGGTCCTAGGAAACTAGTTGTGCACATGCAACACATTGTGTGGGGAAGGAGATGGACCGAAAATGTAATACAATTTAAAGGAGTTGGATGTGTATTTTTTATGTACTAGGACTGAATCAGAACTTGGGACAAGTTTAGAGAGCTAAACACGTAATTTGGGACCTGGATGAGATCTTGAGATAAGCTTAAGGAGCTAAATGCGCAATTTAAAAGTATCGAGACCTGTTCGGTTCCTTTGGAAACCTTCCCGGACCATTATTTATATAACGTCAGAATTAATCCGGACATGCAATGGCTCATTCCGAAGGAAACGAGAGGTCTTAGAGAGCTGAATGTACAATTTAAAAATAGGGGGACCTAAATGAGAACTTAGGATAAGTTCAAGAACCGCCAGTGAAATTTACTCCTATAAAAATATATCTTATAACGAATCTACCAACACTTATTTAGTATTATACAAAAATCTCTGTTGCTCAAATGTGGACTTGGCTCAGTTTGGACCTGTTAATTTTCACTTGTAGCTAACGCACATTTTTGTATGGATTTGTTTAGATTCACTTAAACTAATTATTACTCTCTTGTTTTTAATTTGTACTCCCTAGCTCCATCCCGTAATATATAGTGTATCTTAGCATTCAAAATTTGTCCTCAAATATAATACATTCTAGAGAATAAAAACCAACTTTACAGTAAATATTTTCCATCTATCAAACAATCATCATCAATCACATTAAAGATAGTACATGATTAGAAAATAAAATAAGGCTACATACGTCTTTTATATTCTTTCTTAATTTATCGTAGAATCTCAAAGATGTATTGTATTACACGACGGAGGGAGTAGTTCATTGTGGCTTTATTCTAAATAAACCTTCTTTAACTTTAACTAATTTAGCAACCAGATCCTACTATTGATTTTCGCTGACATCACGTGTGTCTGCTTCATACAATAGACGTACTCCCTCCGTACGTAATATACCATATTTCTTTTGTCTCTAAAAACTTCGACTCCTAAAATCCGTGCCAGTTATTTTATAAAGTTTAATCAAATTTATAGAAAAGAGCATAAATATATCTATAACATAATGAGTATTTTATAAAAATATTTTCTATGATAAATCTAATGGTATTAATTTGGTACTATAAATCTTAGCGTTTTTTCTAAAAATTCGGTTAAAGTTTTAAAAGTTTAACATAGTACAACTCTAGAAATTAAAGCTTTTTGAAAGATAAAGGGAGTACTTTGTGTTTTGCACTTTCTTATACGGAGACTAATGTCCGAACACAAAGCACTAAAATATCTCTAAAAGAAGATAGAGATGGACTTGTAGGAAATATGTATTGGGAAAAAGGGCATAAGAAAGTAAGAATGTCAAGTATTTTATTAGAACAAAGTTAAGTGCTATAATGTCATGTATTCTAGGAGGGAGGAGGGAGTACACGGTCCACTGATTAGTAGGAATAAGAGCCCCGGAGAGAGAGAAGCGTCAGTCGAGCTAGATCAGAGAGTAAAGTATTGCAGAAAAGTACTAGGTGAGGTGAAGTGGAGCAGGGTTTGTCTGGTCCCGTTCCTATCCCATATCTGTTCTTCGTCAACTACGAACGAGAGGCTTGCGCTCCAGTGCTGTTCATAGTCGCACACCCATCCTGCCATCCATGATAAAGACTTGACGGCAAGACACATCAGCGGCGCATGATCATTGACAAATCACCGGCCCACGACAACTGCTCCGACATAGTAGATCGCACGAGCAAAAAGTGCCACACTACTCCCACTCAATCCCACCCAGAAATCATCTCCACACACCATGTCCATCTCCATGTCCGTGGAGATCCCCATGGATCAGCCGGTCTCCAGCTCCACCCCACTTCGGGGCGCCGTCTGCGACGTGGTCGACGACGAGGACGAGGCGGCGCCGCCTCCGGCCAATGCTAGGCCCACGCGCGTGCTCATCTCGCCCATCGTGCCTATCCCCGCGGACGGCGGCGCTTCGGCTGATGCTGCGCTGCCGCCGGCGTACACCGGCGTGCTGTACCTGCACCGCCACAAGTGGCCCGCCGTGGACGACGACCCCGGCAAGAAGCGGGAGAAGTGGCTCAAGGAGATGCGCGGCTGGCTCATGGTGCTCGCCGTGCTCGCCGCCTCCGTCACCTACCAGGCCGGGCTCAACCCGCCCGGCGGCTTCTGGCAGCAGGACGACGCGCAGGGCAACGTCGCCGGCACGCCCGTGCTCCAGTCCAAGTTCCCCAAGCGGTCGGAATGAAATTCATTCATCAGTACAATTACAATTATTGCAGGCTCGAACAGCTCACAAAACGTACGGACCAATGGTATCCCCCTGCAGGTACACCGTTTTCTTCTACTTCAACTCGACGGCGTTCGTGACGTCGGTGGTGATCATCGTCCTGCTCATGAACGAGTCCTTCTACCACTCGGAGGCCAAGGTGGAGGCGCTGGAGATCATCGTCGTGCTGGACATGGCGGGACTCATGGGCGCCTACATCGCCGGCTGCACCCGCGAGGTGTCCTCCTCCATCTACATCATCGTCCTCACACTCGTCGTCTTCCTCTACGTCGTCTACACGGCGCAGTTCCTGCCCAAGCTCTGGGGCCTAGTCGTTGACGTGCCCTTCCTCCACAAAGCGGCCCAGGGGGGCGCGCTGCCCGTGCCGCAGAACATCCTGGACGGGGCCAGGCCGCGGACCGACACCATCGGCCGGACCAAGTCGGCGCCGCCGCGTTAGGTAGGAATGTAGTAGGATTAATAATTGGTCGTCACAGTCACAGTTCGCAGCAGAGGAATGAATCAGTGGTCATGTTCCCTAGAGCTTTACCACTGCAACCAACTGTCAGTCCGCACTTTACGTAGATGTATGTGTTGCCAAAACCAACTGTTATAGACCGTGCTTGATACAACTTGTTTTTATAAAGTTTAACATAAGGTTGATATATGCCTTGTGTGTCGAGTTGTGATGAGCGATTGACACGAGGTAATCGATCTTGGTTAAGTTTGGAGACTAACCATGACGTGAGCGTATGTGCAACATGTCTGTTGGTTGTGTTGGTGTGTAGGGGTGAAGGTTGGTAGGATGAGGAGGAGGGCGAGATGAATTTCACCATATAAAAGCATTGTGGAGAGCCCATCAAGACAATTAAGACGGATATATCATTTGCCATATTTGGAGCACTAGAGAGAAAGTCCTCGATGGATACGACCCGGAAGACTCTACAAGACCCTAGAACCATCATCCATCACAAGACCAGGAACTAAACCGACAAGATTCCATAGCTCCGCGAAATAATCTTTTTCAAGGATTTATCCAGAAGCTAGAAAAGAAAAAAATCCATCCATGACACGACTCATTATGCAAACGGATTGGAAAGAGGCACTAGAAGGACGTAAAAGACACCAGAAGACACGAGAACAAAGCGGGAGATCGGGGGCGGCCACAACATGCTAGGCCGGCCAGCCTGGGCCCACCTAGAAGCCACCTCTCCTTTGCGTGACGGCTTCCAACCTACCTCTACGACGTATCTTGACCCTTGTTCTATGTCAATTTGATCCAAGGGCTACGGTTCATTCCAGCAGACTATATAAGTAGAGGCAGACCCCCTAGAGGTATCAATCTATTAGAATCCATCATAGATCAATCAGTCAACCATATCCCATTGTTTAGAGCTCCACCAACTAGGGCATAGCTAGAAACATAAGAATAGGAATTAGAGGAGTCAAACAATGCTTGGATTCTAGATCTAGTCACGAGAAGGCAAGGTAAAGTCTTGTACTTCTCTCTTGTATTCAACATTGTTAATCTATTTGAGTTATTTGTCTTCTAGTTCATTTTGTTTATCTTCTAGTTCATCTTTTGTTCTTCTAGTTCATCAATGAGATCATCTAGTTCATCTTATTCTTGTTCTAATTCGTCTAGTTCATCGTCTAGTTCATCGTGTTCTTGTTTAGTTCATGTTTCCCTCTAGTTCTTATTCTAGTTCGTGTTTGAGTTGAATACTTGATATAACTTGGTATAATTATATATTCATAATTATAATGTTTATTGCCTACTTTGACTATATGTTTAGTATAGTTGGATTAGCTTTGTGTTTATGCCCTTGTTCGTATAGCACTTACCCTTTGAATTCAGGGGTGGGTGGTAAAAGTTGTGTAAGTGTGGTGCTTAGACTATGGCTATCTCTGAATGTGTTGATGGTCATTAACTCAGAAATTTGACTGTCAATTTCTCTCAAAAATAGGGAAATTTGGTAGACTAACACCACATATGCATTTACTTCTAACTTAGTTCCACATGTATTTGGAGAATTATATTTTTTATAGGACACATATACAAATACATAAAGATACATCCGAAAGGCACTTTTTTAAAGCATATATGTTTATGCAAACAAGCAACAAAAGCCACAAAGTGATGAACTCCAACACAGTTCCCCCTAGCCAAGCCTTCATCAGAGGCCTCTGGGGCCCAGCTGGCAAAGGTGGTGTGGACAGGAGGTGGTCCCTAGGGACCGGCCGGTCTCTTGGACCGGCCGGCCCCTGGCTAAGCCCAAACCAAACCGCCTTCAACGTGTGGCTGCATGGCACCTCCTAGAGTCGGTTCATCATGTGTTCAAGCGTGACCTATGGAGCATTACTGACTTACCTCCCTTGTATAAATATGGGGCACCCCTCCTCTCAAATCATCACACAAAGGAGCAAAACTTAGGAATAGTAGCTGTAGTTCAGCATTAGAATAAGAGAGGAGAGTGTGAGAGAAAAGAGCAAGAGAGGTAGCTGAAGCTTGAGCAGCTCCTCAAGCGTAGTTTGTACGCTTAGGAGGGAAGCCAAAGCTAGCAACCTCTCTATTTGTATCCATATAAGATTCGTTTGAAGTAAGGATCTTAAGTTCTTCTATTGTTACTTAATTTGTAGAATTTATATTTGTACTACTATACCTTGTGTGATCGACGTTCGTTCTAGTAACGAATGCTCTAGTAGAAGGGCCCTTGGAAGATAGGTAACCCTTGCGCGCACACTAGAGTAATAGTGAGCAACGTAGACGTGGTGTCTAGGTTGAGCGTTATCTTCGGTTTGCCTCTCTTTCTCCAGTGAGGTGGATAGCGGCATGTGGTTGTTGATGGTAGATAAGTAAACATAGCAAGAGAAAGGACTAAAATCAGAATATCATCTAGCAATAGGTGTTATCTCTAACAAAATTCCACAAGTTTTGGTGATTGTCTATTTCTATAGGGGGGTTAACAGAATAAGAATAAAAGGAGGTCCATATGTCAGATTTACATAGAGAGATGACCTCATTGGTAACCCAGGAATACACTAGAACACTCGAGGAGGCACCCCTGCAAAGTGGGGCCCACCTGGCAGCCAGCCAAGGGTGGGTGCCCACCTGTCAGGGCGGCCGCCTGGCCATCTCCACTAATGGAGAGCAACCTCATGGATCCTGCCGGCACCGCCTTTGAAGAGTAATCTTGGCCATCCATCAAGGTCGGTTTGATCCGAGGGCTGTGGTGCTTCCTAGGGGGCTATAAATACAACCCTAACCCCCCTGGGGAGGAGGAATTCATTATTCTCTAAGGAATTTATATAGAGAGAATTTAGAGAAGCCTAGAGCCACCATCTCAATTAGATCTCTATAGTTTTATAGCATAGGTACATAGGAATAGATCTAGAAGGAGTCAGGCCTAGCTTGGAGTCCGGATCTATCTTCGTTCTTGGTAATTTCTTATTCTTTTTGTGATATTCATATTAGTTCTTGTTACTATGAATATGACTTTGATCTATTTGATTATATCAGAATTGACTTTCTTCTATTTGCTTATGTTCTCAATTATATTGTTATTAGTGCTACTATGAATATGACTTTGATCTATTTGATTATTAAACTAGCATCGACATGTCAATATTTTTCAATCTTGGTCCCGAATTATTAAACCCAAAATAATTATAGAATTTGTATCTCCTTTGGAACCAAGTATGAACTAAACTTAAAACAAGTAAAGCAACCCACATAGATATAGAATCCAAGGTAAACATTTGGGAAAGCTTTAACTCACATAAAATATTGTCATCGGCCTCTTGATAAGGGATAATATGTTGGCTGATGCAATCTGAATTTATTTCATGATCAACAAGTAAATTAGTTTTCTCAATCGGTCTCTTAGATGTAGCAATTGAACTAATATGACCTCTAAATTCTATAAAATATTTGCACCTTGTACTTTGTTAATCATGCCGAAGAAGTACATGTCCTTGATTTGTATGATG
This sequence comes from Sorghum bicolor, assembly GCF_000003195.3. Taxonomy (NCBI): domain Eukaryota; kingdom Viridiplantae; phylum Streptophyta; class Magnoliopsida; order Poales; family Poaceae; genus Sorghum; species Sorghum bicolor. Next base: position 13,620,326 of record NC_012879.2, on the reverse strand, counting down.
TTACCCTTCTGAAAACAATTTGTAGGGGCTAGATCTCCATTAATGATACATCAATCATCAGATAAATGCAAAACCCCTTTAGCACCTGAAAAATCAAGTCTAGCCAATTTCTTGCGCTTCCCTTATTTTGATACAACTAGACTTGTTTGTTGAGAAGGAACCGATTCAGATTGGATATTGTTTTGTTCGGTCTTGTCAACCGAACTCTCGTTTATATCCCAAGCAGCTTTAATCTCAAGACAGTATTCATTAGATTTATACTTGATTAAGAGAAGTATTATATAATTATTAAAACAAATATGCCATTTAATACGTCCATGCTCAGGGAGAGAAAGCATGCCATTTAAAATCTCAGTAATTCAGCTTTTTAAAGTTGAAGCTAAATCATGAATATTAACTTCTACATGTGGTGCTATATTTTTATTGATTCGGCTAAGGTTACTAGTAACACGTGAAGCTGTGTCACACCCATATTTTAAGAATAAAATAGGATGCATAAAAGACTCATATGTGCCCCAGGAATAGTCGCACACATAAGTAGACAAATCTCAAATGTACCATTGCAGTGTTTATTACATAGCGGAACGATAATAAATCACATAGTCTTATACAATAATGATAACATGAAGTAAACAACGCTCTCGACGGAAGCTCCACACAGGGACACTGTTGACTGGTTGACTCCAAACCTAGTACTCATAACGGTAGTCCTCATTCCAATCATCATCATTAGCATAACCTGGGGTGTTGGGAAATTGCAAGAGTGAGCACATATCGTACTCAACAAGTATAACCAGGGGTTCATGAGGCTCAATTAGCTGACACTGGTTTGACTGCATTTAGCTTTTAATAGTGGATAGCATGTTTAATCATTGGATAGCAAATATCAAGGTAGCATAAATAATCCAATAATCCCATAACCACATGAACAATGTATACAAGAATTAAGAATAACACATATAAACAACATAATAAACCATCATTAATCATCACTAATCATGTTCATCAGTGTCCATCTATTCTGTCAGTTTTTCAGGCCGGCCGTATCCGTGGGCACGGCTAGTATACCAGATTTAACACTCTGCAGAGGTTGTACATCTTTACCCATGAGTCGTGATTTACCCTTTCGCCCGAGGTTGGAAGTCTCTTAACCCCCTTTCTAGGGAGGTCGGCAGGGATCACTATGAAGCCTTTCAAAGGTTTCGTCTAACAAGTTAGGGCCATTAGATTCACTCGGCAGGCAGATATAGAGCCCCCCTTCCATGGCACATAACCCGCAGCCTATACACACGGACAGAGGCCACACTATACCCAACGTGTCTAGCCATTCTTACGCCATTTAAGCTAACCGCTAACAAGCTAGAAAAAGGTCCTCATACTGAGCTAAAACCAGAGCCATGTAGCCCTCATGGTTGTATGAGTTGTCCCAGCTTTTGCCAAGGGAGAAGTCCTTATGGAGGGTCAAGATCAATCCAGCAAAAGCTAGAGTTCTTTCCACCCTTTATATTCAAGTTGCTAGAAAGCTTATTTTATTGTTTATTGTTTATCCAAATATTCATGTTACAGGATCATGGATTATAATCAAGCACTAGCAAAACTACCCAAATGCATATCCAAATAGGTAATCAAGGAATTCAGGATAACAATCATCTATGATTTTGCTAAGGTCATCAAGGTGGACACATGCATATGATATATATTGTATTAATTGTGTATAGGTAACAAGGATGATCCCAAGTTATACTTGCTTTGATCAAAGCTCTCCTGAGCCTGCTGGTCTTCAAAGGCTTGGTCTTGATCACCAATGTACGGCTCACCGTCTATACTCGATCATCAATCAACAACACGCAATCCAATGTAGACAATCATACACGAAGCAAACAAGCTATTATTGGAACAATACACCAACAGTAGTAAAACAAATATAAAAGTTTATCAAAATATTCTACGCAGCGCTACGATCACATAAATGTAAAGTTCACGAAAATCGGAATTAAAACGTAGAAGATATGAATTTTCCAAGATTTCCTATAGATAAATAAATAATTAAATAGTACCACGAAAATAAAAGGTTTCAAACTGAGAAAACATTGATACTAACACGTAGATCTCGAGAAGGCGAATCTAACACAATTTGAATGGACAAAAACGGAGTTAAAATGAGCATTTTATAAGCAATTAAATTTTAGTGGGAAACTTGTAAATAGTGAAAGCGCATTTTAAACTAAACTGAGAGAAAATACGCTTTCAAAATGACAAAACGCATTTAAGAAAGGCGCCAGGGGACCGCGGGTTCCATTTGGGAAAAACTGAGGGTCTCTTTAACAAAAACGCGGCCGAAAGGGTAACTTTCTTTCTGAGCCCTTGATCTCCGATCGGACGGCTGATACTTCATCCAGGGCCAAGCCTGGCCGGCCGGCCGCCGGAAAAGCGCCACCCACGGCGGCGCGCCATGGGCGCCGCCCAGGACTCGCCGGAGTTAGCCGTTTACGCGATTCAGTGCACGAAAATTCACACCGAGCACATGGGCGAGTAGAGGAGAGTGTGGCGATCTCACCTAGGGGGCGATTCGGCTCGAGATGGAGCAGAAAAAGCCGGGCACTCGCCGCGGCGGGGAGGACTCTCGGCGAGATCTAGTTCTCGTGGAAAACGAAGCTAGAGCTCGGGTTGAACGGCTTAAGTGCGAAAAGGGGTCTACGGGGTTGATTTGAGGGCTTTATAGGGGCATGTCACGCGGATTGGGAAAGAATCCCGAGGAAACCGGGATTTCCTTGTCGTTCGGTGGAAATCTCCTGTTCGGTCACGGCGGAGAAGAAAGGAAGGGGAAAAGGAGTTGGCTGACGGGTGGGGCCATGATGTCGGTGGGAGAAGGGTCGGGCCCCGGTCACCAGAGAGAAGAGAGGGGGAGGGGAGAAATGGATTGGGCCGCAGGGAGCCAGTGGGCTGCAGGGGCCGGTTTCCAGGGGAAGGTTTCTTCTTTTCTTTTTATTCTTTCCTTTTCCATTTTATTTTCTAAAGCTTTCCTTTGAAGAAGATTTTTAATGCAATTAAATTCTAGCAAAAATAAATTAGCACGAAATAAAATTTGCTCCAGCATGAATGCACAATCACGTTTCTAAACTTATGATGAATTTTAATTTTCACCAAATTATTTATTTGCTAGATTCAAATGCTCACAAAAATATATTTAAATAAATCAAATTAAATCCTATTATTTGAAAATCAGTTTTTGGGTGTTACAAACTCTACCCCCCTTAAAAGAATCTCGTCCTCGAGATTGAGCAGAACTTACTCAAACAAATATGAATATGATTTTCTCAGATCATCCTCTCTTTCCCAAGTTGCTTCTGCTTCTGAATATTGATTCCATTGCACTTTGCACATTCTAATAACGCGACTTCTGGTGACTCTCTCAGCTGTCTCCAATATTCTGACCGGATACTCTTCATAAGTGAGATCACCTTTAACAGAAAGCTCTTCCAACGGTATTTGCTCCTCAGGTACACGCAAACACTTCTTGACACATGGAACACATCATGCACACCAGACAAACTTTTAGGCAACTCTAACTGATACGCTACTTCTCCACACCTTTGCAAGAGTTTAAACAGACCAACATATCTTGGAGCTAGCTTTCCTTTCATATTAAACCTCTTCACACTCCGCATAGGTGACACTTTCAGATAGACATAATCACCTTCCTCGAAAGCTAGTTCTCTTCTACGTGTATCTGCATAACTTTTCTGACGAGACTGAGCAACTCTCAGATTATCCCGGATGGTTTGCACTTGTTGTTCTACATGTCTAAGCACATCCTTACCAAACACCTGTGTCTCCCCTATTTGATTCCAAAACAAAGGTGTTCTACACCTACGACCATATAATGCTTCAAACGGTGCCATTTTAAGACTTTGCTGATAACTGTTGTTCTAGGAAAACTCTGCATATGGTAAACTCTTATCGCAACTGGTTCCATACTGCAAGGCACAAGCTCTTAACATATCCTCTAGTATCTGATTGATCCTCTCAGTCTGTCCATCTGTCTGTGGATGATATGCTGTACTAAAATTCAACTTTGTCCCCAAGGAATCATGCACAGCTTTCCAAAAAGTAGAGGTAAACTGAGTGCCTCTATCAGATACAATCTTCTTAGGCACTCCATGCAAACAAACTATCCGCTCCATATACAACTCTGCTAGTCGAGCTCCTGAATGAGTGGTTTTGACTGGCAAGAAGTGAGCGACTTTAGTCAATCGATCCACTATTACCCATATTGAATCATATCCTCTCTGTGTATGAGGTAAACCCACTATGAAATCCATGCCTACTTCTTCCCACTTCCATTCAGGAATCTTCATTGGTTGCAACAGTCCAGCTGGCCTTTGATGTTCGGCTTTCACTCGCTGACAAGTATCACACAAAGCAACATACTCTGCTACATCTCTCTTTAAACCATACCACCAGTACTTCTGTTTCAGATCTAAATACATCTTTGTACTACCAGGGTGAATGGAATATGCTGACTCATGAGCCTCTCTTAGAATCATATCACGGATAGCCTTCACTTTAGGAACACATATCCTTTTTCCAAACCACAGTACACCATTGTCATCTATTCTGAATCCTGGTGCTTTGCCTAGTACCACATTCTGTGCTATCTCCTTTAGTTTCTCATCCTCTAGTTGTCCTTTCAATATCTCTTCCTCTAGAGTAGGAGTGACCTCAATTTCCATAGCATTTACTACAATCCCCAAGTTCAATTATGCAAATTCAGCACATAACTCCTCAGATTCAGGTGTCGCCCGAAGCTCATTAGCATATTTCTTTCTACTAAGTGCATCAGCTACGACGTTCGCCTTTCCAGGATGGTAATGCACTTCCAAATCATAATCCTTTATTAGTTTCAACCATCTTCGTTGCCTCAAATTCTGATCTATCTGGGTGAAGATATACTTCAAACTCTTATGATCAGTGTATATGTCACTGTTGTGCCCAATCAAATAGTGTCTCCAAATCTTCAATGCATGGACCACAACTGCTAACTCTAGATCATGAGTAGGATAATTCAGTTTATGTTTCCTCAGCTTTCTAGATGCATAAGCAACCACTCTACCTTCTTGCATAAGAACACAACCCATACCCAGACGAGAGGCATCACAATAGATAGAGAAACTCTTACTCAGATCTGGCAATACCAACACAGGTGCAGTAGTCAATCTCTTGTTAAACTCCTCAAAACTAGCTTGACACTTATCAGACCATACAAACTTTGCATTCTTCTCCAACAGAGCAGTCATAGGCTTTGCAAGCTTTGAGAACCCTTCAATGAATCTATGATAGTAACTAGCTAAACCAAGAAAACTGCGAATTTCACTTACATCTGTAGGCGGTTTCCAATTCAGCACATCTTTCACCTTACTAGGATCCACTGCAATACCACCATTAGAGACAACATGACCAAGAAAAGAAACTTCTTCCAACCAAAACTCACATTTACTACGTTTAGCATACAGCTTATGTTCTCTAAGTTTCTGTAAGACCAATCTCAGATGCTCAGCATGTTCTTCCTTGGTTTTAGAGAATACTAGAATATCATCAATAAACACCACCACAAACTTATCAAGATACTCCATGAATACTTTATTCATCATGTACATAAAGTAAGCTGGTGCATTGGTGAAACCAAAAGACATAACTGTATACTCATACAACCCATACCTTGTTGTGAAAGCTGTCTTTGGTATATCAAAATTCCGAATCTTCAATTGATGATAACCAGAACGCAAATCAATCTTAAAGAACACACAAGCACCTCTTAGCTGATCAAACAAGTGATCAATCCTAGGCAAGGGATATTTATTCTTGATAGTGACCTCATTAAGTGACCGATAATCAACACACATCCTCTGACTACCATCCTTCTTATCAACAAAGATAACTGGTGCACCCCATGGTGATGAACTAGGACGAATGAACCCTTTATCTTGCAATTCCTTAATTTGTTTCTTAAGTTCTTCTAGCTCATTAACCCCCATTCTATATGGTCTTTTAGCGATAGGTGCAGTACCAGGTAGTAATTCAATTATAAACTCGATGTCACGGTCTGGTGGCATACCCAACAATTCATCTGGAAATACATCTGGAAACTCATTCACAACACGGTCCTGAGGGTTGGCATCTTCATCCAACTGGTTCACTATGGCTGTCTTTTGTTTCTGCACCTCGACCTTGAGTTAGTCTCCAGTTGGTGATGTTAGTTCCATTACCTTGCCTTCACACTTAATCTTTGCATCTTGTTGCATCATCCAATCTGTACCCAAAATAAGATCAACTCCAGCTGTCCTCAGCACTTTCGAGCTCAGTTTAAAGTCTACCCCCTTAGAGTCAAATTAATTGGAAAGCAACAATGTGAAGCTGGTATAGTTCCTTCTGGTGAATTTACAGTTATAGTGCTTTTCATGGCACGAGCAGGTATATTATGTGTCCTAGTGAAAGCTCATGAAATGAATGTATGCGAAGCTCCAGAATCAAAAAGAACGGTAGCGGGAGTGGAATGGACCTCAAATATACCAATCATAACTTTGGGTTCCTCCATAGTTGTCCCTGCAGACACATGATTCACTCTTCCAGTGTTGGACGTTCGGTTGTTCTCCTGGTTGCTATTTTGCCCTTGGGAGTTCTGTGGGTTGAAGTTCTCTGGAAAATCATAAGACATATGTCCCTCTTTTCCACAGCGAAAACACCTGTCAGGAGTGTTGGGAGCCCTGTTCTTCCTAGGGGTGACATTAGGATTCCTTGATTGAGGTGTCTGTCGACCATCCTGCTGCTGATAAGAGTTACGCTGCTAAAAATGAAAGCACTGATTCCCACTCTGCTGTTGATTCTGGTATTACTGAGGATACTGATCATGGTTCCACGGACTAACTAGTCCCTGATAACTCTGATGGAAACCTTGTTGAGAGCCAAAGCACGGGCGGTTATTACTACCCGAACTTTGTCCTTGCATTCGCCTTTTCCGATCCTGACTCTTACGCATATCATCCAGCACAATGGCACAGTTCACCAGAGCTTGGAAAGTAGGGTAAGTGTTTCCAGCCAACTGCAATCTGAGATCATAGTAAAGGCCTTTCATAAACAGACATTGCTTATCAACATCTTCCCTGACCTCATTCGGAGCATAGCGAGCCAGCTGCTCAAAGGCATCATGATACTCTGCAACAGTCATAGAACCCATTCTAAGAGATCTAAATTCCTCTTGCTTTATCTCTATCATCCCTTCATTGATGTGACGTGCTTTAAAATCTCTACAGAATTCTTGCCAAGTGACGGCGGGAGCATTATTAGGACGAGCAGCTTGGTATGATTCCCACCAAGTCTGAGCTACTCCCTGCAGCTGTCCAGAAGCGTACAACAGCTTCTCCAGATCATTACACTGAGCTATGTTCAGTTGTCTCTCCACAGCACGTAACCAATCATCTGCCTCCATGGGATTAGCTGAGTGTGTAAATACTGGGGGTCTTCCCTTCATAAACTCTCCACGCTTATCTCTCACATAGACAGGTGGTGGTGGAGCAGGAGGCTGGTGCTCAAGATGTTGTAGGAATGCATGCATCATCTCATTCTGTGTATGCATAAGTTCCTCCACTGAGATTGGGGTATTAGCACCCCTACCACGGCCTCTACCTCTGTCTCTACCTCTTGCTGCCATCTGCATTCCAAGGTACAGAAACATATCTCAGTAATATCCAACATAATAAATACAAGAGATAGTTGAATCTGAATTTTTCTGGGCAACATCCAACATTAGCAGTTCAGAAAATCAGTCATATCTCGAGTTCCAAAACCCAAAAGGCTACATTCTGTACACTGTTGGAAAGATAAAGAGATGATCTACAACCTTCATTTAGACCATATTAACAGATTCTGTCGTTAAATTAGTCAGAACTGAGCATAACCAAAACTGTTCCAGAATTCCAGACTGCGCAGATACCTCAACTTTGAACAGTTATATCTCACCGACCATAATAGATAATAATTTCATTCTTGCTGCATTGGAAAGATCATGAAGCCTAGTTGTTCCCAGAAAAGTTTGATGAACTTTGCACGAACAGAGTTTGAGATATGCCAGAATTAGTGCAGACTGCTCCAGAACACAGCAAGGGATAGAAGCAGAATTTTAACCGAACCCAACTATTTAGTTCATTAATCCTTATGCCTTAGGCCTATAAACTAAATGAAGTTATGGAGAAAATTCCACAAGATCATTACACTCATTACAAAGATCCAAATCAAGCATAAGCATAATAACAAACCAAACCAAGCATCAAAGGTTCACACTTCAAGCATTACCTCAACTTGCGGTACTATCGTTCTCTTCCTATTAAAGGTAAATATCCTATAACTCCTATTTCAAAGATGCTAGAAGGTGATGAGGAAAAGTTCTAATAGCATGTTAAACAAGGAGTGAGGATGAGAACAAGTTTTTAAAATAAGCATCAAGGTGAAGGTGAGTAGCAATGAAAAGGATATAGTATAGGAGAAAATATCAAGGTTTATATAACAAGGATTTTATAGCAATTTCAAAACCTTAAGACGGCCAATTTCTAACTAGGCTTGCGACCGACAGTCAACAAAGCTTTGATATCAACTTGTCACACCCATATTTTAAGAACAAAATAGGATGCATAAAAGACTCATATGTGCTCCAGGAATAGTCGCACACATAAGTAGACAAATCTCAAATGTACCATTGCAGTGTTTATTACATAGCGGAACAATAATAAATCACATAATCTTATACAATAATGATAACATGAAGTAAACAACGCTCTCGACGGAAGCTTCACACAGGGACACTGTTGACTGGTTGACTCCAAACCTAGTACTCATAACGGTAGTCCTCATTCCAATCATCATCATTAGCATAACCTGGGGTGTTGGGAAATTGCAAGAGTGAACACATATCATACTCAACAAGTATAACTAGGGGTTCATGAGGCTCAATTAGCTGACACTGATTTGACTGCATTTAGCTTTTAATAGTGTATAGCATGTTTAATCATTGGATAGCAAATATCAAAGTAGCATAAATAATCCAATAATCCCATAACCATATGATCAATGTATACAAGAATTAAGAATAACACATATAAACAACATAATAAACCATCATTAATCATCATTAATCATGTTCATCAGTGTCCATCTATTCCGTCAGTTTTTTGGGCCGCCCGTATCTGTGCGCACGGCTAGTATACCAGATTTAACACTCTGCAGAGGTTGTACATCTTTACCCATGAGTCGTGATTTACCCTTTCGCCCGAGGTTGCAAGTCTCTTAACCCCCTTCCTAGGGAGGTTGGCAGGGATCACTATGAAGCCTTTCAAAGGTTTCGTCTAACAAGTTAGTGCCATTAGATTCACTCGGCAGGCAGATATAGAGCCTCCCTTCCATGGCACATAACCCGCAGCCTATACACACGGACAGAGGCCACACTATACCCAACGTGTCTAGCCATTCTTACGCCATTTAAGCTAACCGCTAACAAGCTAGAAAAAGGTCCTCATACTGAGCTAAAACCAGAGCCATGTAGCCCTCATGGTTGTATGAGTTATCCCAGCTTTTGCCAAGGGAGAAGTCCTTATGGAGGGTCAAGATCAATCCAGCAAAAGCTAGAGTTCTTTCCACCCTTTATATTCAAGTTGCTAGAAAGCTTATTTTATTGTTTATTGTTTATCCAAATATTCATGTTACAAGATCATGGATTATAATCAAGCACTAGCAAAACTACCCAAATGCATATCCAAATAGGTAATCAAGGAATTCAGGATAACAATCATCTATGATTTTGCTAAGGTCATCAAGGTGGACACATGCATATGATATATATTGTATTAATTGTGTATAGGTAACAAGGATGATCCCAAGTTATACTTGCCTTGATCAAAGCTCTCCTGAGCCTGCTGGTCTTCAAAGGCTTGGTCTTGATCACCAATGTACGGTTCACCGTCTATACTCGATCATCAATCAACAACACGCAATCCAATGTAGACAATCATACACGAAGCAAACAAGCTATTATTGGAACAATACACCAACAGTAGTAAAACAAATATAAAAGTTTATCAAAATATTCTACGCAGCGCTACGATCACATAAACGTAAAGTTCACGAAAATCGGAATTAAAACGTAGAAGATATGAATTTTCCAAGATTTCCTATAGATAAATAAATAATTAAATAGTACCACGAAAATAAAAGGTTTCAAACTGAGAAAACAGTGATACTAACACGTAGATCTCGAGAAGACGAATCTAACGCAATTTGAATGGACAAAAACGGAGCCATGGGCACCACCCAGGACTCGCCGGAGTTAGCCGTTTACGCGATTCAGTGCACGAAAATTCACACGGAGCACATGGGCGAGTTGAGGAGAGTGTGGCGATCTCACTTAGGGGGTCGATTCGGCTCGAGATGGAGCAGAAACAGCCGGGCACTCGCCGCGGCGGGGAGGACTCTCGGCGAGATCTAGTTCTCGTGGAAAACGAAGCTAGAGCTCGGGTTGAACGGCTTAAGTGCGAAAGGGGGTCTACGGGGTTGATTTGAGGGCTTTATAGGGGCATATCACGCGGATTGGGAAAGGAACCCGAGGAAACCGGGATTTCCTTGTCGTTCGGTGGAAATCTCCTGTTCGGTCACGGCGGAGAAGAAAGGAAGGGGAAAAGGAGTTGGCTGACGGGTGGGGCCATGATGTCGGTGGGAGAAGGGTCGGGCCCCGGTCACCAGAGAGAAGAGATGGGGAGGGGAGAAATGGACTGGGCCGCAGGGAGCCAGTGGGCTGCAGGGGCCGGTTTCCAGGGGGAAGGTTTCTTCTTTTCTTTTTATTCTTTCCTTTTCCATTTTATTTTATAAAGCTTTCCTTTGAAGAGGATTTTTAATGCAATTAAATTCTAGCAAAAATAAATTAGCATGAAATAAAATTTGCTCCAGCATGAATGCACAATCACGTTTCTAAACTTATGATGAATTTTAATTTTCACCAAATTATTTATTTGCTAGATTCAAATGCTCACAAAAATATATTTAAATAAATCAAATTAAATCCTATTATTTGAAAATCAATTTTTGGGTGTTACAAGCTGAATCATGAGTATTAACACTTAAATGCCTTGCTGAATTTTTCATGAATTCGGCTATAATTATTGGCAACATATGAGGCCAAATCATGGGCATATGCACTTGCATACCTCGCTGAAATTTCATTAATTTGGCCATAGTTATTAGAAGCATATGATGCCAAATTATGAGCACTAGCATTTGCATCTAATGCTGAATTTGTAGGTAGAAGCTCTGTTATATTAGTATGTCGTGCACCATATGGAATTTGAGAGTAATTGGCTAAGTCAATTCTCTAATTCATCGGCACATCTTGTGGTTTAATCACATATTGTGAACTTATAGCCGATGAATAAGGATATGCATATTGTATGTTGCTACTAAAATCAAAACTCGAAGAATTCATAGTTGACATCTGCTCTTGACCGTAATATCCAGGATGCATATGATGAGGACCAATATCAAAAGCATTAGCCGATACAATATATCTAGTATAGTTATGACTAGCAATATCAATTTGAGAGTTCATAGAACTTGCAAAAGAATTATTAGAACCATAAGACACAAGCTGTAACTTGGGGTAATTGTAGTAGTTTTGTGATGAATCACCTTGGTACTCCATGATTATATTTTGACTGGCTTGCTGAATTTTCCGATAGCAAGCGCAACACGAAGCAAAATTACAAGCAAGATCACAAGGGGATGCGATCGGCCTTTTGGGCCAGATTCAATAGTAATGATGAGCTCCAAAAGATAGATCAGCGAGAAGTAAGGCTAGAGCAAGAAGATCGACTATAAAGTAGAGCCGAAGTAAATTCTTCTCTAGCGGAGTCACCAAATGTGCGTTGACATCGAATGTGGTCCGAATCACATACCAACAGAGCCTTGGATGCTTGGGCCACTATGGACCGAAGAACGCAGTGAGGATTTCACATTTTTGCAGTGAAGAACAAAGAGGTTTACAATCAAACCATCAAAGGATAATCAACGTGCTTACATGACGAAGAACCGGCTAGTTTTTAGGCAAACTAGCAAAGAAACCATCGAAGCTCTCACCCGGGAGGGACCCCGTCAAATAAGGATGTTGATGGATTACCCTAGGTGAGCCGACAAGCCTAGGGCACCATCCTTTATTGTTAGATCAAGGTATGAACATCATGGGGGAGGAGAAGAAGGTAAAAGGGGAAAAGTGGTGTAGATTGGTTTGTATGACAACTAGATAGAGGGAACTCAATCGGCCACGATCCTCTCATATATAGAGAGGGGGTGGTCTTATCCGAGTAGAAAACCTTTTCAAGAGTCATTTTCTATGTTTTCCATGAGTTTGGAGGAGTTCTGATCGAGTTTGGACTCTTCTTGATTCGAATTGTGCAAATCAGAAGTTCTGGTAGATGGTCAAATGTTCTATGTTTCACGCAAAGCCAAAACTTCTATATGAAAGTCAGAAGTTCTGATCTTCACATAATGGATAATTTTGGTTGTCAACAAAGACTAAACTTTAGACACCAATTGGAGCATCCCTCACGACACCATGGCAGCAGATTGGGCTTGCTTGTGGACTCTTTTGAAATGAACATGTTGATTTTGGGAGAGAGGAGGGTGGTAGATTAGACGAGCTAGGACACATCTAGGAGAGAGAGAGAGAGAGAGGAGAATGGGGATAGCAGAAAGTTGTGTTGTAACTTGTGCTCTAGGCGGGTGATGGCGACGAAGAGGTGGTGTGTGCTGGTGACTGGTGACTGTTGACACTTGCTAACACCACTTGAATACTAGGTTGTCATCCCCAGCATGGCACTAGAGTGTACTATGGTATTTATACGCACACAGATAATCCGCAAGTGCACGGATACCGTTGAAGCTTTTACCCTGTTAAAGGTTTTATCGTATCCACAGGAAAACGGGAGAACCAACTACGCTCTAACTTAACCAAGATAGATAGATAGGTGTGAATAGGAAAGATGGTAGAATTGAATAAGAACAATATTAAAGGTAAGATAACAATGGGTGATAATATGGGAATAGAGAGTAGAGCAATTCTAGTATATGGGCGATGGTAGCAGAATAGAGAGGATAACTATGGTTTCTCTACTTCAAAGAGGTATGTCTATGTCTGGGACGAACCATGTGATAAGATTACACCACAAAGGATGCTTATCCATAGGCCGATAAACCCTACCCGTCCTGCTAACGAGAGGTGGACTACAGAGGACCAACGTAACTGCCACCTACGCGGCCTACCACACGATCCAGCTAGACAGGGGATATCCACAAGTAATCTAGGTCTAAGCACCATGCTTACACCTATACTACACTTCTCACCTATAGCGTCCTATAGATTAGAATACTCAAAATAGTTGTGAACCAGAACATACATGATTAGTAATTGCATAATGAATTAGAAGTAGATTACTAGAGTCATCCCATGAGCAAGCTTGATTAGAGCTTGATCATGACGAAGTACAACCGGAGGAAGAACCGACAGGCAAGTACTCCCCAAAGCTTGAATTTTGCAGAATTCAAGTTTGGATGAATTTAATCCAGTGTTGCATGATGATTGGTTGGACATACCTTGTACTTGCTTGTCACTCATCTGATCTTCTTGTTCCAATCCTAGAAAGGTTAGTGACAAGAATACCCGAAGGAATATTTTTACAATTATCCTTATATGCTCAATACACAAGGTAATGTTGCAAATAATTAAAAGCTCATGTTACAATCTGATCAATGCTTAATTTAGGACACTAAGCTTGTCCTTGGGAAACCATCAATTTATGTCGGCGAAGTGGTTTCCCTTCCAACGCTGACCTAAATCAAGATTAACTCAACGAGATCTGCAATATTTATTATAGACATATGCATCGACAACCGCCCTTTTAAAGTTTTTATAAATAGAAAGGAAGAGGGGGTTGGAGATCTCAAATGTGGTGATGTTGGAGAGACCAATAGATTGGGAAGATGTTGCATATGAGCATGGAGTAAACAAAGTGGCTATGAAATAAATTCCATGCTCGTTAATGTTATCTTCGTCTCCAATCTGAATGTTCAGAGTTTCTCTTGGATTGGTCTCACTTATGTCCTCTTCTATAGTTGGATGAATCCCATCTTCAAAGGGAGTCAAGAACTCACCATTTGAAATCGAACCAAAGTCAGAATTCATTAAGGCTTCTTCCTTATCCATCCATTCTACACATTCTAGCCATTTAGAACTTGTGATCAGGAAAGGGGAGGTGTTAGAATTTTCAATATGGCTTAGCTCTCCTTCACTTGATATGTCATCCTCGACTTCTTCATAACAGGAACCAGGACATTCTCTAAGAGAACCGTTATTGTGAGGATTTGAATTATCCCTGCTTGAAGGTCTCTTATGGAACCAGAAGTCTAAACCATCAGCATCTGAAAGATTTAAGGTCGGAATTCCTTCCTCCCTTGGAGAATTTTGGGGTATTGATGGTTTAGGATCGATCGCTAAAGTTTGGAATTGAAGTGTTTGTGATCTGGCTATCGAAACTTCTTCTTCTTGTCTAGGAACTGGTTCTGTCTCTTTCTCAGGGATATAAAAGCTAGGAGACTTTCCACTTAATAAATCAATCAAATTCCAAGCTTCACTAGCAGGTAGGTGATAGAAGGATCCTCTAGAGGCTGTATTCAAGGTTTGCTTATTTTCCCCACTAAGGCCCTCAAAAAAGTGAATTAGAAGAACTTCTTCTGGAATAGAAAGCTTTGGGCCAGTGAGAGTAAGGTTAATAAAGCGGTCCCATGATTTCCTAAGAGATTCTTCTTCCAGTTGTCTAAAAGAAATAATCTCACGCCGAAGTTCCGCCACTTTGGCGATTGGAAAATATTTAGAAAGAAAACTACTATATAACTCCTTCCAATCTCCATGAACACTCCCTATTTTGAGTTTGTACCAATGTCTAGCTTTTCCCGTTAAAGAGAACGGAAAGAGCTTCCATTTAAGGGTCTCATCGGACATTCCTTCTATGCGAAGCAGGTCACAGACTCGATAAAACTCTCTTAGGTGTGTGTATGGGTTTTCCTCACCTTCTCCTGAGAAAGGTTGTTTTTGAACAAATTCTATGTATTCGGGGTCTATCTCAAAACTAGATGCTATGATAGGCTTTGAAGATTTTGGTGGTTCGAGATGTGTGCCCGTAGGTCTATGAAATTCATAGATAGACATGTTTGAATTCATGATAGACCAGAGATCAAGGATTAGATAAGAAGAAAGATTAGCAGAGATGAGGCAAAGGATAAAGGAATATATATATATATATATATTTAGAAAATGATTAAGCTAGTTCGTAGTCAACTCAGCAACCGTTTCCCCGGCAACGGCGCCAAAAATGCTTGTTGACACTTGCTAACACCACTTGAATACTAGGTTGTCATCCCCAGCATGGCACTAGAGTGTACTATGGTATTTATACGCACACAGATAATCCGTAAGCGCACGGATACCGTTGAAGCTTTTACCCGGTTAAAGGTTTTATCGTATCCACAGGGAAACGGGAGAACCAACTACGCTCTAACTTAACCAAGATAGATAGATAGGTGTGAATAGGAAAGATGGTAGAATTGAATAAGAACAATATTAAAGGTAAGATAACAATGGGTGATAATATGGGAATAGAGAGTAGAGCAATTCTAGTATATGGGCGATGGTAGCAGAATAGAGAGGATAACTATGGTTTCTCTACTTCAAAGAGGTATGTCTATGTCTGGGACGAACCACGTGATAAGATTACACCACAAAGGATGCTTATCCATAGGCCGATAAACCCTACCCGTCCTGCTAACGAGAGGTGGACTACAGAGGACCAACGTAACTGCCACCTACGCGGCCTACCACACGATCCAGCTAGACAGGGGATATCCACAAGTAATCTAGGTCTAAGCACCACGCTTACACCTATACTACACTTCTCACCTATAGCGTCCTATAGATTAGAATACTCAAAATAGTTGTGAACCAGAACATACATGATTAGTAATTGCATAATAAATTAGTAGATTACCAGAGTCATCCCATGAGCAAGCTTGATTAGAGCTTGATCATGACGAAGTACAACCGGAGGAAGAACCGATAGGCCGGCCTCTCCTCTAATCCTCCTTCGCTCTCCATCTCGCTACTATCTAGATCTACTCTAGTTTAGAGAAGAGAGGAGAGCTCTCATCTCTAAACCCTAGCTTTTGCTCTGTCTATGAATAATGAATAATGATCAAGGGGTGCCTCCTCCAGAGGCCAGGGGGTCTGGTTATATAGTCCTCTCAAGTGAACCTGGGCCGTTGGATCAAACAGACATTGATTGAACGGTTATTCTTGATCCTTTAGGTCGGTGGAGATCTCCCGAGAGAAAGAGTCCTGATTGGGCTCCAAGTCAGGGCGGGCGCCCAGGGCAGGAGGGCGGGTGCCCTGCCTCTGGCCCCGTTCGGCCTCCGCTTCCTTCCCGTGGCTTCTGGAGTCTTCTAGATGTAAGATAATTGCGCGGCACGTTAATATCTCTATGTAATCCCGACGTGTGGGCCTTTCTTCCGTATTTCCTGATAACCTCCTGTAGAAATAGACAAACACCAAAACTCGTGAAATTCTGTCAGATAAAACCCTAAGTCTAGATGTTGATTTTATTTGGATCCTTTTCTTTGTTTATTTGATAATTAAATTTGATACTTAAGGACCGTCAATAGTGACAACTGGCACGGTTGTGCTGCTGTAGGCTGGAGGACATGTCCTCTAGGTCTTGCTACTCTTCGTGCGGCATGCTCTTGCTCCTAGCCCTTAGTGGTGACCCTTCTCATCCACGTCTCCTGGTCGACGCGAGTGATGGCATGGTGGTAGATTGAGAGGTACAGTTGTGCTTGCCGAACGTAGCTGACGTTCCCAGTGAGCGACAACAGTAGGTGTGCATGGCAGGTGCTGCCACAGCGGGCCGAAGGATGGCTTTTATAGGCCTAGTGGCGACTAAAACCGTTGGCGGCTCGTCGAGTGATGCGCCTCGACAATGATTTCCCCAGCCAGCAGACAATGAATTGTCTTGTTAAACAAAGGGAGATTTTTTAGCCAGGTCATCAGTGACGCGGCTCAACAGGAAGAGTCACTGGTACGTATAAATATGAGTGTTGCGTCTAGACTATACACGTAACCTTTGTTACTAGTGACACATTTTGGTGGGAAGAGTCACTAATATCTCTCCATATCAGTGGCATGTCTACGTAAAATGCGTTAGTGGTACTAACTAGAGATGAAAACGGATCGGATACGGACGGATATCACTGATATCATATTTGTTTTCATATTTTTGGTCGGATTCGAATTCGAATACGGATAATGTCAACCATATCGGATAAGATATGATTAGATGTCGACATCACAAATATACGATTTAAGTATTCAGATACGGATACGATATCGGATGTTGAATATTCGGACTCGAATACGGACAGATCTGAACCCCTCTAAACGAATTCGGTCTCGAATACGGTCGGAAAATATCCGTACCATTTTCATCTTGTTGAAAAGAGTCACTAATATGTATCTATAACAGTGTGCCGCCTAGTTAAAACGTGTCACTTCTATTATTAGTGACATGTTTTCTTGGGACGAGTCAGCGATATCTCGTCACTAGGTGATGCGTCTTGTATTTTAGGCATCGACAACAACTTTCAAGTGACGTGTGTCGTTTCATGCGTCACTAAGTATTATTAGTGATGCGTTTTAATTCGAGTCACTAGTTGAGGTGTCTCTTTGTGCTGTTTTGGCATAATGTCTGGCAAAGATAAAAATTTCTGGTTGGCGGCTGTTGCATGGGCTGCTGCCATGTAGGGGCATACTTGCAAACCTGCATATCGGAAATTCAAGGAGCTTCCCATTCGCAACTATATATGGGACAGTGGATGACCTTTTTGTATGCATTATTCCATTCTTGATAGGTGCTGCTAGGAACCGAATAAGTCTCTTCTTGTTGGCTTCAGTAGTGAACTACTGACAGAAAAGCTCAAGTAGCATTGTACCTAGCTTCACCATTCGGCAAGATTCCAGCCAACGGTTGGAATCACATGCATGAAACGGGAATATGGATGAGCTAGCAATCGAAGTAAAGGCAAAGGCATGCATGAAAGCTAAATGCCAAGTAAGTACTTGGCTTTTTGGTTATATATATATGTCCAATAAACATATATTATGCTATTACTACCTCGTATCGTATCAGCGGCCATCTAGCAATAGCCAGGTTCACCCGACGGAACGCATGGTGCGTGTGAACTAGCTCGCCGGCCAATATGTCCAACGATCGGCAAACAGTCCCCGGCGGCGCCGGCGGGGAGGGAGGAACGACGACGTCGGAGGTGCGGGTGATCTCCGATAGCGTCGCAGCGGCAGCGGCAGCGGAGGCGGAGGCGGAGCTCAAGGAGTGGCTCAAGGAGATGCGCGGGTGGCTGATGGTGCTCGCGACCCTGGCCGCGTCGGTGACGTACCAGGCGGGGCTGAACCCTCCCGGCGGCTTCTGGCAGGACAGCAACGGGCACTTGGCCGGCAACCCCGTGCTGCACGACGGCCTCTACCTGAAGCGCTACCTGACCTTCTACTACTTCAACGCGACGGCGTTCGCGACGTCGCTGGTCATCATCATCCTCCTCCTCAACATCAGCGAGCGGTTCTACATGTCGGAGGCCAAGGTGGCGGCGCTCACCCTGACCACCATGGTCAACCTCATGAGCCTCGTCGGTGCTTATATCGCCGGCTCCACCCGCGACATGGCCAACTCCATCTACATCATCGTGCTCACCTGCTTCCTCTTCGTCTGCGTCGTCTACACCGCCAGGGCCAGGTACGTCGTCGTCCAGCCATGCTGGTTCTTGCGCATGCACACTGCAAGTTGTTACATCTGCTGGCCCAATTCGCTATATATACATATATATATATAGGGTGCTGCCGACCCTGTGCTTCATCGTGCTCTTCATGTCGCCGCGGATATACCGGCTGGTCAAAAAGGGGTGGCTGCCGGTGACGGAACACATGAGAAAGAGAGTTGAGGTGGCCAAGGAGAAGGAGCGAGAGGAGGAGGAGAAGCAGAGACAGAAACATAAAAGGGCCAACAACATCTGCTGCAACTGCTGCTCATGCTTCAAAGCCTTCAAGTACGACGACATTGAGGACAGGGGGCTGCCTATTATAACTGAAAACAACTAAAATTATTCGCGCGCATGCATGCGTTAATTCTTGCTTTGACATGCCTGCTTAATTTCTCTTCTTGTTACTATATTATTAGGGTCTTCGAAGCACAAATATGTATATATACCTTTGTGTCCTTTTTTAGGAAATGAATAATTTCAGCATCGAATTGAAAAACAGACATTTGTAATAATGGAAGCTCAAATAACTACACAACGAAACGAACTTCTTCAAGTTTGTTAAACGAGGCTAATGTGCAATAGCATTATCTCTTGTACGGTTGTACCGTTCAACCTTATATGCATCGTACTACCCGTCACTGCTACAGATTGAGGCATTTGCGCACCGGTTGGAACACGCTTGTTGCCCCGGTTCCTAAGCCGGTGCTGCTCTTTCAGGACTAAAGGCCCACCTTTTAGTCTCGGTTGAGGACACCGGGGTTAAAGCCCCACCCTTAACCCCGGTTGGTTAAACCAATCAGGGTTAAAGGGTGCTGCCAGGGCTATCGCACTCTTTAACACCGGTTGGTATAACCAACCGGGGTTAAAGGGGTTCTTTTTTCTTTTTGTTTTCGATTTATTTATTCATTTATGTTTATTATTTATATATAATAATAATAGGTTTGTCAGTATGTATTTTATGCTGATATATATATATATATATATATATATATATATATATATATATATATATATATATATATATATATATATATATATATATATATATATATATATATATATATATATATTACACGCATATTAAGCATAAATATTATTATAGGCTTAGCTTTATAATTAAGTTTTGCCTATAATAAAACGAATAGGCCATATTAATAATTAAATAAATGGATATGTAACAAGCTTTATATATAGTTTTTAGTTTTATAAGTATAGCATTCCTAATATATATATATATATATATATATATATATATATATATATATATATATATATATATATATATATGTCGTTGAAGTGAAACTCGCAGTTTGGATTGATCACTTGATCGCGGAGGAATCATGCTATCCTCTCTTGAATAGCTTTGATCGGCCTTTTTGCATGACCTTAAAATAAAAAGGTATTAGTTATCTAAGTTATTCAATATAATTCAGGAGATAATGAAAAGAGATCGACAATAATAAAGAGACATGTAACGTACGTTGAGGATCTCATTGGGTGTTCGATTGATGTGTACCATCAAGAATTTTACAGACGTAATATCCACATATGTTGTTGCCCCCTTCTTGTCTTAAACACCACTGTAGGATTTATAAAACAGATTCACGACTACGGAAATAAGAAAGCTAAAAGTTAGCAAAAGTTTGCTAGCTAGTACAACTTACTTGTGGATGGAGTATATCAAGCGGCGCTCTACAACCAATGAGATGTTCATGGTCAATAAATTTTTCTCAAACCCTACACACATCCATTGTGGATTGTGAATTAATAATTGTAGAGTCATATCATGATATTCTTCTAGCTAAGATCGACATTACGTACCTTTGAATAATATTTATCATTTCGAGTACATCATCTCCGGTTCGGTTGAGAGGCTTGGTCCGGTGGTCTGCCTTACCTTTGAAATGCTTGCCTTTTTTTCGTACTAGGTGGTTCACAGGAAAAAACCGACAGTGGCCAAGGTACATGACCTTTCGACATTTTTTCAAATATACAATGTCAAGGTCTTTATAATATTGTGGGCATGCATTATATATCCCTTGTTTGGCTAGCCTGAAAGATTACTCAGAGCTGGCCAATCATTAATTATTACAAACAACAATGCTCGCAGGTCAAAGTGCTTCTGTTTGTACTCGTCCCACACGCGAACCCCTAGTTTGCTCCATAAAAGTTGAAGTTTCTCAACTAATGGCCTCAGGTAGGCATGGATGTCGTTGCCAGATTGCTTCGGTCCTTGGATGAGCACCGACATCATAATAAACTTCTGCTACATACATAGCCATAGAGGAAGGTTGTAGACACATAGAGTAACTGGCCAAGTGTTGTGACTACTGCTCTACTCCCCAAAAGGATTCATACCATCTGTACAAGGCGAACCGCAAGTTTCTAGCATCATCTGCAAAATCTAGGAATTCTCTGTCTATCGCTCCCCACTGGGATCCATCGGTAGGGTATCTCAGCATATTGTCTATCTTACAGTCTTCTTTATGCCACCGCAACAACTTTGCATTGTCTCTGTTTCTGAACAGACGTTTCAATCACTGTATTATAGGAGCATACCACATAACCTTTGCAGGAATTTTCTTCCTATGACGTAATTACCCTAAACATCGCCAGGATCATCTCGCCTGATCTTATACCTTGATGCCTTACATACCAGACATGCATTCAAATTCTCATATTCCTCCTTGTAGAGGATGCAGTCATTAGGACATGCGTGTATCTTCTGGATTTGTAATCCCAAAGGGTAGACAACCTGTTTTGCTTCATATGTAGTGGTGGGCGATTCGTTGCCTTTCGGAAGCATCTTTTTTATAATCTTCAATAACTGCCCAAATGTCTTATTGGATGTACCATTCTTTGCCTTCCATTGCAGCAATTCCAGTGTGGTACCTAGCTTTTTTTGCCCCTCTTCAGCAGTGGGATATAGCGATTTCCTGTGGTCCTCTAGCATGTGCTCGAACCTGGCATTCTCTTTCTCACTTTCACATTCTCTTTCTACATCACAGATGGCATCACCAAAAGCATCATCGCCCTGATCATCTTCTGCCGCTACCTCTTCTTCATCATCTCCCCCCATTGTAGCATCATCGAAGCCACCGTACTGAGCAATAATATCGGCGTGGTCCAGTTCTCCTTCTTCTTCACCTTCATCCATTATAATCCCACTTTCTCCGTGTTTAGTCCAACAAATATAGTTTGGTATGAAACCAGACTTTAATAAGCGTGAATGAAGAGTCCTAGTTAGAATATTCCGTCAAATTCTTGCACACGGCACATGGACAACAAATGAAACCGCCCCTCTTGTTTGCCTCGGCCACACTTAAGAAATAGTGCACATCATTAATGAACTCTTCGAAGCGCCGATCGGTATTATACATCCAATTGCGCGTTACCATCTGCATGAAATATAACATATATATTATGAAAACCATGCACATATAGTTTCTCATCTTATTGCACAACATGTCTAACACACATATTTGATTAATTCAAGCAAGCCTGGCTACAACAAAGACAATTGCAATTAGCACTAAACAAACTAAAACTAAAATGCACTTAAGCAACATAATTAGTTCACGTCCGATCCCAACTATAATAGACAGATCATTCGCTTGATCAACATCGATGGGCTTCTTCCGCCTCAACCGCCTATGCAAAAGATTTCTTGATGTGTTGAATGTATTCTTCCTCCCAGTACCAACCCGTACATCCGCAGGTACCGTCCCACTGAAATTAGAAGAGAGAATCAAAAGTTTAAGTAACATCGTTAAAAAGTAGGCACATATATAAGCAAATGTCTGAAAAAAACTCACATTACAATCCAGACACTTATAGAACATACCACCCTTGTTTGCTCCCTCTTTTGACACTTTGTACTCCATCACAATCTTCTGCCCACACTTGCCACAAGTAATGAGAGGGAGTACCGGCCGGTATCGCTTTGGAACCCATTGAGAGACCGAGGACCCGGTCACGGTTGCCATCTACTATCCATACTCAATTTTTAAATAATTACAAATTCCACATTTTCTAATAAACAAGTATGATTAAAGAAGAACCTAATAATATCCTTTTTTGTCTAGCTACTTCAACAAAATTTCTAAATTATACAATGGATATTATGTAGTAATAAAAACCTATCAAGTTGATATTAACAAACCAATTAATTTGAACTATCCAACTATCTAAGACCATTATTGAAAACTATATACATTAACTAAATTGCAATCCTCTCATGTTCTAAAGAAAAAAAGATTTAAAAAGATACTATAATTAATTCTTGTAAACTAACTAGGTAAACCATGAAATATGATATATATGGATACTAATTCAAGCGATGAATTCAAATTCTAGCGAAGGATTCAAAATAACAAGTGCATTTGAGCTAAAAATGATGGGAAAATCATAAGCCAAAAACAACATGAAAAAGACAAGGAAGGATGAAGATAGTCACCTCCAAGCGCGAAGAGACGATGACAGAGTCGAAGAAGATCAACGATGGGCGCCGGAGATGAAGAACAAGCAAGAAGAACAAATGCAAGCTCTAGCAAGAACAGTGGTGCTCTCTGGTTTAAAATGACCCAGGCAGTGGGGAGCAGCAGCCGCGGCCTATAAACTGAACCCTTTAGCACCGGTTCCAGGCACAAACCCGGTCTAAAGGTGACACTTTAGCACCGGTTTGTTCCTTGAACCGGTGCTAAAGGCTTTGACCCAGCCTGTGGTACAGACCGAGGCTAAAGGGAACCCTTTAGCACCGGTTGGTAACACGAACCGGTGCTAAAGGGTCCCTGCTCCGATAGTTGGGCAGACAACTTTAGCACCGGCCCGTGTTATAAACCGGTTCTAAAGGGGTCTTTAGCCCCAGGTCGCAAAAGGGCCGAGGCTTTTGACGATTTTGGGCATCGACCAATGCCTCATTCTGTAGTAGTGTGTGTCCAAAAGAATACAATTCTAGATACATTCTTGTTAATGTGTCTAAAGTTTGACTAAATACATCTATAGGTAAAGATATTAATAATTATGATATAAAATAAATGTCGCATCAACATATATCTTATGTCAAATCTAATGATCTTTATTGCATATTATAAAATACCGATATACTTTTTGTAGTTAATCAAACTCTAAGATACTACTTTAACTTGATATAGTGCGAGAGTTACATTTTATGATAACAGTATAGAATAGTTACACCACATGCATCACACAAAGTTTTAGTGTTTGCCTAAACGGGTCTAAATAATTGCCTACACATGTTTCTCCTACAACTAAAAAGACTAGAAGATGGACATTTTTTGGTGTGGCAATCGTTTTCGTTCGTCTGCCCCCGACGTGCGTCCGCACCTCCGCATCGTCCGTACTAGGAAACATCCTGCGGAACGTCATCCCCTCCCCCTTTCATATCTGTGCGCAGCGTCATCCCCTCCCCGATCCCCTCCCTCATGCGCGAGCCCCGTCCTCGAGCGCCCGTCGCGAGACCCTCGAGCGCCCGTCGCGCGCCCGCCGTGAGACCCAAGAGCGCCCTCCACACAAGCTTCGTCGGCGACCGCTCCGACCTCGAGCGGACGGCCACACACCCCAATCCCTCCATCAGCGAGAGCGCGGTCCGCCGCGAGACCCTCGAGCGCTGTCCGCGACAGCTCCGTCCTCGAGCACCGCGCCATCCGCGACAGCCCTATCCTACGCTCGAGCTCCGTCCACGAGCGCCGTCCTCGAGTGCCGCCCACGACCACTGTGATCTGGCCGCAACGAGCACCGTCGCGGCGCTGCGCGCAGTCGATCCTCGAGCCCTAATCCCTCCGTCAGCGAGAGCGCTGTCCTCGAGCGCCGCCGCAACCGCTGTGATCTCGGCCGCAACGAGCACCATCGCGGCGCTGCGCACAGTCGATCCACGCCCCACAATCCCTCCGTCAGCGAGAGCGCCGACCGCGGCCACCTCCCTAGACGAGGGCGTCTCCAAAGGAGCACTGAAGTCCACCGGGATCTAAGTCTAGATCCTGAACATCAAGGTACAATCAGTCCTGGCATCTCCATATAAATGTGCAGTGCGCTAAGTTTGTGCTTAAGTTTGATTGCATTTCAATTTGCAAAGTAGCAGTGATGTTGGTGGAGTGATTCTATTAGTGATGTGCTCGTGGAGTGATTCTGTTAGTGATGCCTAACATGCTTTTAGTCAAGATGAACTGAATGACACTTGGTTCTCAGTCGTCCTAACATGTTTTTACTAAATAAATTTATTTTATAATATTAATCTAGCTAAAAGTTTATTTTATATGATAGGTAATCAAGCCTGTAGTGTATGGATCATCATTCAAATTGGTCATGTGGTCAAATTGTTTTTATGCTCACAGGTTATAGCTATTTTGCTTGTTCTTGAATCAGGGATAGAAAGGGTTTTGAATAGCAAGAGTTCTGAATTTTGATGTGTGCAGAGTGACAAGTCCTTGGTTATATTCAGTTAATGTATTCTTCAATTTATTCTATGCAGACCACTCAAGTATTTGTGCTTTCATCAAAAATATTTTTTGTTTAATCTCTATGGTTTATATACATTTTCTTCTTTATATAGACTTTGATGTAGGCCTAAATTTGTAATCAAGAATTATGTAACAATTCTCATGCATTGCTGCGATTTCAAGAATATATTAGAAAGGTGTGCTCTATTCCTGTGTTTTAGTAATCATGAGTAACTCCACATAAAAAGGTCTTGGTTCGCATTTGAATTAATGAATCTGCTAGACTTACTCTCTCCAGTTGGAGCTGGTTAATAGTATTACCTATTTTGTAGAGGTTACCTACTTTGTTTAGTAGATGATATCAGTAGTTACAATGTTTCACAACATGAGCTGGATTTAGAGTAAGCTGGGCTTCGGTTTGGCAGAATGCCAGATATAATATGGATTCTTATTATTTTTTATTTCCAATTATTAGGCTCCTTATAGCTGTCATAGTTGCTGCCTCCATGTCTTTTGAAGAGGAAATTGCATATTTGACACTTTCTTAAGTAATGCAGTGATCTTTCATGCTTTTCATGTCCTATTCTGAAATAGTGAAGACTGAATTTGCGTTGCGTAGGATTATATGCTTATATTTTTTTTCCGAATGTGCATTATGTAGGATTATATGCTTATATTTTTCCCCAGTGTGCCTTATATAGGATTATAGTAATTCATGGTGTAGTAACAACTAAACCATGGAAGGGGAAAAATAAACAATATTAAAATAAGCCAATGGCACATATGAATAGCGTCTTTGGCCTTAGAGATCAACCAGAAACAGGTATACAGAAATACCAAGATAAGCTAGCTACATACCAATGGGACATAGTCAAGAACTCTGAGCACAACCAAGTGTTGGAATGATCTCCCACCGATTAGGCCTATCGGGCCTTGACCTGCGCCCTGATCGGGGGCGCCCAGCCCATCTATGGCTGGAGGGCCCCTGTCACACTGCGCTATAAATACAGGTGGGGGCCGCCGGCTCTCACTACGAGGTACACCGTGAGCCGCACTCCCCACCGAAACCCTAACCCGATCTAGAGAAGGGCGCAGCCAGTGATGGGAAACCCTCCACGCCGCCACTGCACTGCACCGCCGAGTGTTCCCCACCCGTCGCTACCCGTGTGCAGATCTGCGTCAGCGAACCAGAGATGGCCGCCTCCGGATCCGGATCTTCCACCGCGCCTGCTCCTACTTCCTCCGATGGTATGAACCCCACTACTTCCCCTTTTCCCCTAGATCTTTCATAAGTGCACACTTTTATACCGAATAGACAATGGTTACCCCACTGATTTACTCCTAGAACGATTCTATATTCTAACAATGGTATCAGACGCCTACTCTAGCGAGTAGATCTAGAGTTTGGGGAAAAGAAAAGGATCGATCCGGTGCGGATCTATCAAACCCAGTAGGGAAAAGAAAGAACATTCCAAATAAAAAAAAAAGTTTTACATTCCGAAACCCTAACCCTAACAGAAGGTAGGCATGGTAGAACCTACCGGTTTTTTCTCTGCTCCGGCGTGCGGACAGGGCACCATCGCGGCGCTCCTCGACAGTGCCGCGTGCGACTGAAACCGCACGTGTGCGCTGGCGAGGGGAGCCGAGGCAGCGCCATCCCTTGCTCTCTGGTTGCTAGGTGCGGCGAGGAGATGGGAAAATAGAGAAAGAAATAGAAAGGAAGGCAGGGGAGTGGCCGGATCCGTCCGGCGGCGGCCCTCTCCTCGGTGGCCTCCATGGCCGCCGCCGCGCCGGCTGCTGCTCCTGGGCGGCGCCGTGCAGAGAGGAAAGAAGAGGGAGATAGAAAATGAAGTTTGGGTTTTGGGAAAAGCTGGCGGCCACTGTTTTATTCCAGCGAAAATCGTGGATGGCCGTCGGATCGAAACGGACGGTGCAGATCGGCCGAAGCTCTGCTGGGCTAAATTTGACCCAGGCGGGTTTCAGCTTTGCCGGCCCAGGCCCACGTTGCGGCCTGGACGGCGAGTCGCGCGCGCAGGCGGCCGTTGGGATGAGTTTTGCTGGGCCGAAATAAAGCCGAGAAAAAAAATCGCGCGCGTCGCTGGGCCGCTCTGCCACCCTGCGCGAGAACACAGTGGGCTGCAGGCCAGCTGCCGCGCGGGCCGCGCATGGGGACGGGACAAAATTGGTCAAACTGCAGTGTCTACACAGTTTTTTCGTTTTTCCTTTTCCAGAAGCTATAATTGATGCATTTTGAATGTTTTTGCATACTTTTTAATACTTTTCTCTGTATATTTTGTCCAAAGATAATTATATTCAGAGAACAGTAAGGTTTTTGTATAGTTTCTGGAAAATGAAATTAAAAAGTTTATTAAAGTTTCCATTGCGTACTTAAAGTTATTTATTCCTTTTTCATTATTAAATTCAAACCAATGGGAGATTTTAATTTTGAAAAATGGATAAAGTTACAGATTATTATAATATTGTTATCATTCTGACTAAAGTTGATTTATAGCACTATTATGATATTATTAGGGTTTGTTGTCATGCATTAATTCTATTTCTGCCCAAAGGTGATGTAGAATTAGTGTAAAAAGTTTAAAATTGGATAAAATTATAGATTATTATAATATTGTTATTATTCTGACCAAAGTTGATTAATAGCAATATTATAATGTTATTATGGTTTTTTGATATGCATTAATTCTATTTCTGCCCAAAGGTGTTGTAGAATTAATGTAAAAGGATTAATTGTATGTTTTACTTTTGACCATAGTTGGAATTAAATCATGCAATTATTGTGTTATGTTCTCACTTAATTTGAATGTGTTTCAGGAGTCTCCTTGATGGCATATATCAAAGATATTCCAGCCCTCAAAGGAGACAACTACACTGAATGGAAGAAAAAGATTGACCTGGCCTTCATCTTGGCTGAGGTCGACTGGGTCATCTCCACACCGTTTCCCACTGAGCCAGTGGAACCAGTGAGGGGAGCTGAAGAGACTGATGCTGCATGGGAAACAAGAGAAGGAAAGTATGCAAGTGAAAGAATAATCTATGATCTTCAAAAGAGACAGTGGGCCACTGCCAACAAGAAATGTCTGGCGGTGGTAAAGAACACAATTGATCCTACTATAGTGAGGTCAATTGGAGAGTGTGACACTATTGCAGAGTACCTTGAGAAAGTAAAGAGATAGTTTCATGGCTCTTCAAAGACATATGCTACTCAATTGATTAAGCAGCTGATGACAGAAAGGTACTCTAGGCCTGGCAATGGCAATGGCATTAGGGAACACATATCAAAGATGAACCATCTAAACAACAAGCTTAAACCAATGGACTTAGAGCTCAAGGAAGAGTTCCTTGTCCATGTGATTTTTGCTTCGTTGCCAAAGGAGTTTGACACCTTTGTTGTCAACTACAACATCCAGCCCGAGAAATGGAACCTGGAGCGTTGTATAGCGATGTGTGTTCAAGAGGAAGACAGGATCAAGGCCGCCAATGGTGGCACTCTCAACTTTGTTAGAGATAACAAAAGAAAGAATGTCAATGCCAATGCCAACTCTCCTTCAAAGGCAAAGGGCAAAGCACCCATGCATCAGTAGCCCTAGCAGAAAAAGGCCCAACCTCCTCCAGGGAACAAAGATCTGTGTCACTACTGCCACAAAGAGGGGCATTTCAAGCAAGATTGCCCTAAATTTTTAAAGATGGTAATGGAAAAGAATGGTGAGAACATTATTACTTTTGTAAATGAATCCCTTTATGTACAATATGCAAAATCTACTTGGTGGATTGACTCAGGGGCAACTGTTCATGTTGCAAATTCTTTACAGGGATTCCGTTCGACGCGGACTACGCAAAGAAAAGAAAGACAAATTAAAGTGGCAAATGGAGTCCAGGTAGACGTGGAAGCTGTTGGCGATGTTTCATTAGAACTTGCTAATAGTTTTATTCTTTTGCTTAGAGATGTTCTTTATGTTCCTTCTCTACAGAGAAACTTAATAATTGTGTCTTGTTTAGACAATGATGGTTATGGCTGCCATTTTGGTAATGGCAAGTGTGAGATTATCTGTAATAATGACAGTGTTGGTATTGCTTTTTTAAAGCAAGATCTTTATTTGTTATCACTTCGTGAATGTGTTAATTCCGTATGTGATGTGATTGATAACGTATCCTCGTCTGCGGTTTCCAATAGAAAAAGGAAGAGAACTCAAGATGCCTCGTCGAAATTATGGCACTGTCGTTTAGGCCATATTTCGAGAGGGAGAATAGAAAGACTAGTGAAGAATGACATTCTTCCTCCATTAGAATTCTCAGATTTAGACCAATGTAGAGAATGCATTAAAGGAAAGTACATAAAGAAAATTAAAAAGGATGCCAAAAGAAGCACAGGAATACTACAAATAATTCATACAGACATTTGTGGCCCCTTTCCTATGAAAAGCGTGGATGGCTATGATTCATTTATAACATTCACAGATGATTACTCCCGCTATGGTTATATTTATCCAAATAAAGAAAGAACAGAAGCATTGGATAAATTTAAAATATTTAAGGCTGAAGTTGGAAATCAGCATAATTTAAAGATAAAGATAGTCCGATCCGACCGCGGGGGAGAGTACTACGGTCGGCACACCCCATATGGCCAAATTCCTGGACCTTTTGCAAGGTTTTTACAGGAAAATGGTATAGTAGCCTAGTACTCCACACTGGGCAAACCTCAGCAGAATGGAGTAGCTGAAAGACACAATCGCACCCTAATGGATATGGTGCGTAGCATGATGATTTATTCCATCTTACCATTGAGTTTATGGATGGAGGCATTAAAAATCGCCATCTATATTCTCAATAGAGTACCAAGTAAGTCGGTGCCCAAAACACCATATGAGATGTGGACAGGAAGAGTGCCCTCACTAAATCACTTGCGTGTCTGGGGGAGTCCTGCTGAGGCTAAAGTATTTACCCAAATATTGGAAAACTAGATCCCAAAACAGTGAGTTGCCATTTTATTGCCTATATTGAAAGGTCAAAAGGCTATCGTTTCTACTGCCCAGATAGATACACAAAGTTTGTAGAAATAAGGCATGCAGTTTTCTTAGAGAATAAAATGATCAGGGGGAGGATGGTAGCTCGACAAATTGATCTTGAAGAGAAGCGGGTATGTGTACCCACTCCGATGATTCAGGATCCATTTTTTGAATTACCTATTCTTGTTGCGCCAACAGTGCCTGCCACTGTAGTGCAGTGCCAACACCTGTTGTTAGTTCCCCCGTGGCAACAATGGATGAACATGAGGAACCTGTCCTTCAGGATCCCGTGCAACCACCACCTGTTGCCCACGAGGAAGACCAACAACAGCCCCAAGAGGCACCCACAAATGAGACTCTTAGGAGATCTCAAAGAGTTAGAAGATCAGCTATTCCGGATGATTATGAGGTGTATAACATAGAAGAAGCTCAAATGGAGGGTGATCCCACCTCATTTGAAGAAGCCATGAGAAGCGACATTCATCGAAGTGGCTTAAAGCCATGGAAGATGAAATGGAATCAATGAGGTCCAACGAAGTTTGGGACTTAGAACCTATTCCTAAAGGAGCCAAAACAGTAGGCTATAAATGGGTCTACAAGACTAAATGTGACTCCCAAGGGAATATTGAAAGGTATAAAGTGCGACTTGTGGCGAAAGGTTTCACACAAAGGGAGGGAATTGATTACAATGAGACATTTTCTCCAGTCTCATGTAAAGATTCCTTCAAAATCATAATGGCTTTAGTAGCACATTATGATTTAGAGTTGCATCAGATGGATGTAAAGACAGCGTTCCTAAATGGGGATTTGGAGGAAAATGTTTACATGGCACAACCGAAAGGTTTTGTCATGGAAGGCAGAAAACAGATGGGATGTCGCTTAAAGAAATCGATCTATGGGTTGAAGCAAGCTTCAAGACAGTGGTACTTGAAGTTTGACAAAACCATAAAGCATTTTGGGTTTAAAGAAAACATTGAGGACAACTGTGTATATTCAAAGTTTAAGAATGGAAAGTTTATCTTTCTAATCTTGTATGTGGATGATATCTTACTTGCTAGCAGTGATATCAGTCTACTATTGGAGACAAAGAAGTTTTTGTCCTCGAAGTTTGACATGAAAGATCTTGGTGAAGCTTCTTTTGTTCTAGGCATAGAAATTCACCGAGATAGAGAAAAGGGGGTACTAGGACTGTCACAATAGACATATATAGAAAAGATTCTAAAGAAATATAATATGCACAAATGTAGTGCATCACCTGCACCCATTGTCAAGGGCGACAGATATGGGGATTTTCAATGCCCCAGGAACCAAT
The DNA here is from genome assembly GCF_000003195.3 of Sorghum bicolor. Taxonomy (NCBI): domain Eukaryota; kingdom Viridiplantae; phylum Streptophyta; class Magnoliopsida; order Poales; family Poaceae; genus Sorghum; species Sorghum bicolor. The sequence continues at coordinate 13,588,569 of NC_012879.2, read as the reverse complement.
TCGAGCTCGATCAAATGAAAGTGGTTCCATATGCTTCTGCTGTCGGAAGCTTACAGTATGCTCAAGTCTGTACGCGCCCTGACTTAGCGTTTGTTACCGGGTTACTTGGCAGATTTCAAAGCAATCTAGGACAGGAACAGTGGAAATTGGTAAAGAAAGTCTTGCGTTATTTGCAAGGGACAAAAGGCCTCATGCTGACATATAGAATATCAGAATCCTTGCACATAGAAGGGTACTCGGATTCTGATTATGCGGGAGATGATAGAAAATCCACGTCTAGATATGTCTTCACTCTCGCAGAGGGAGCTATTTCATGGGAAAGCTCAAAACAATCCGTCACTACATCGTCCACAATGTATGCCGAGTTTGTAGCATGTTATGAGGCAACGGGGCAGGTGAACTAGTCAAAGAAGTTCCTACCCGGTTGTGGTCGACAGCATAGATAAACCACTAAAGTTATACTGCGATAATAATCCAGCAATACAGTATGCTCACAACAATAGGTCAAGTGGTGCTGCCAAACACATTGACATAAAGTATTATGTTGTGAAGGATAAAGTTCGGGATCAAATCATAAGTCTTGAGCACATAAGGACTGAAAAGATGCTCGCAGATCCGCTTACAAAAGGTTTACCACCCAATGTGTTAAGAGAACACGTAGCCGGCATGGGTTTAAGGGAAAGCCTATGATTCCTGAACTATAAATAGCCCAAAGTTAAAGTTACTGTTTCAGATCAGAGACCTGCATTGTAGCTGTCAAATCTATCGGCGATAGACTGTGATGATGAAGCATGCTCTATGCACTCATCTGTGATGGAACGAGTAAAAAGTAAAGTGTTTAAAGTTAAAGTTTAAAGGTTAAAGAAAGGTTGAGATCAAGGGGGAGAATGTTGAAATGATCTCCCACCGATTAGGCCCAAAGGCCTAATCGGGCCTTGACCTGCGCCCTGATCGGGGGCGCCCAGCCCATCTATGGCTGGAGGGCCACTGTCACACTACGCTATAAATACAGGTGGGGGCCGCCGGCTCTCAGTACGAGGTTCACCGTGAGCCGCACTCCCCACCGAAACCCTAACCCGATATAGAGAAGGGCGCAGCCAGTGACGGGAAGCCCTCCGCGCCGCCACTGCACTGCACCGCCGAGTCTTCCCCACCCGTCGCTGCCCGTGCGTAGATCTGCATCAGCGAACCAGAGATGGCCGCCTCCAGATCCGGATCTTCCACCGCGCCTCCTCCTACTTCCTCCAATGGTATGAACCCCACTACTTCCCTTTTTCCCCTAGATCTTTCATAAGTGCACTCTTTTATACCGAATAGACTATGGTTACCCCACTGATTTACTCCTAGAACGATTCTATGTTCTAACACCAAGGATATCCGTATATTTTTTCTTTTCTTGCGAACAACCAAGGATATCCAGATTAGATGACTTTCAATTATTATACACAGGAGACATTTGCGCCATCTATTTATTTGGAGGGTTAAATGATTGGAACCTTTTTCTTCAAACACAACAAAAGATGTCCTGAATTTCAATTTCCTATAGAAACTTTTTTCAATGTTTACTAACAAGAACAGGCAGAGCTACAACCATTATGAGCTTAAATATGTCAAATGCAGAACCAGCTCTCGTCAGGTGACAACGATAAGTAAGTTCTCAAAAGGAATATCAGTGTTCATCAGTGAGCTTATAAGGCATTATGAACTCAATCTCCAGCATGGGGATCATAAAAAAGTATCAAAGTTTTCTTATTCTTTTTTTCATTCCATTATTGAACCGTCAGGTAAGTGACAGTACCATTTACTGTCTCTCATTTGGCAAATAAGCATGTTACGTGCAGGATCTGCCCTCCCGCACAGTCTGCCTCCAATCCCACGGCTCTCAACCTTTCATTCCATTACTGAACATTCAGGTAAGTGACAGTACACTTATACTGAATTCTCTAGAAAAGATATTTTTTTGCAAAACATTGAAGACCTAGGATAACGAAGATGTCTACATTGCTTTGTTGTATACTAAAATTTTGGTCAGAGAAAATAATACTGCTATAATTCTTGCGAAGCGATTTTGTTTATTTTTTACTGAGCAGATGTGAGGATCGAACCTTAATGCATGTCCTAACTGTACTTCTATTGGCTGATCAATTTTCCTGCATAGGTAGAGAAATAGTTATCAATTGCACAAGTAGGATTCTACAGTTTCTTTGTTATTGTGGCCAGGCCCGTATCTAGAATTTTATGGCCCTGGAGCAAAACATAAAATAGGGCCTCTATATCTAGACAAAATAAAATAGCTGAACTAGATTTCAGTGTCAAGAAACTTACACAGATCTCTCCATAAGTAATGGGTAAATACTTACACAGATTCTTGTGAGCCATGTCAAGAAACTAAATAAGCAACTAACACTTAGCCTAACTGAGCTTAAAGTAATTAAACTTAATGACTAAACACTGATTAGGGGCCCTTAATTTTTTGGGGCCTAGTGTGATCGCGCCACTTGCGCTGCGCAATATACGGGCCTGATTGTGGCATTGATTTTTTAGCTGCAACCAATCACTATTACCCATAAGCAAATAGGCAAGTTGATACAATATAGAAATAGCAAGATCTCATCACTCTGTGCACATTGACTCACACATGGCAATAATGCTTTTCCTAACAGATGACACTGTTGATATTAGCATTTTAGTACCAGGGAATAATTCATCAACTGGTATGTGGCACACTCCATCTCTCAAGTGTAAATTGTATTACGTTTTAGTATATTTCATTTTAATATTTTTAGACTGCAACGATTAAATCTAGATGGGAGATGGTGAATTTCAGGGCTGGTTTGACAGTAAATCAGTTTTCTTTTTTATCTACCAGGATGCTTATGAGATCAGTATACTATGGTACCATTTTTGACAACCTAATTTGTTTTCAGATTATATTGTTTGGTTTACTTTTTTTTATCTTATTCCGCATAGATCTGGATTGATATGGCCTTGCTTGCAAGATGCTTAATGACATTGGTACACCTTTCATATGTGCTTTATCAACTGGAACTACTATGCACTGGTACGTTTTGTGTTCCTCACATCTGGATCAATTTGGGTCATTAGATGTTGTGGAGCTCAGGAGGCTGGACGGGCTGAAGTTGGTGTAGATCGACATTCAGTTTGGGTTGTGCTACTATCACACTTATGAAGCTTCTTGTAATTGGCCATTATAGGCATGTCAGGCAGTAGCAGTTCATGAAACATGAAACTCCCTTGGAATATGATGTTTGTGCTGTAATAGCAACGCCGTGTCATTTCTTTTTGGTACAATAAAAGATATCCCATTTTATTCTTAACTATGGAAATATATATGTTCTTTTTCTTGTTTTCATGTGCATGCTCAAAATAGTACCGTATTGATAGCACTGGCATTTTTTCTTCTTTTAGTGTATGATTTATTTTTTTAGATGATATCGTAGTGTTAGCACCGACAATATACGATTCAATACTTGTTTCTCTTAAGAAGAAGCGGCTTTCTGTTGCATTTCGGTTTTAGCAACTATTTTGCCGTTCCTATTGATGTGATGCAGGAGAGGAATCGCTGGCTGGATGCGTGACCAGTGGGCCATTCTAAATCACGCTTAGTCTTCTCCATGGATCATAACACTTACAAGCAAGAATTGGCTTGCATGCTCAATGTAAAGTGACAAAAATAATTTCATAGTGGGTAATAGTATTTTTTATTTGGGTGCATATAGACACATTATTTGCTTGATTATTAATTTCATAGTATTATTATTTTATCGTGCGATCGTATATTTTTAATATAAAAGTTTAGTTATCCCGTAGCAACGCACGGGCACACTACCTAGTATACAATAAACAATAAACAACGGGTTCATGTGTAGTTCAGTCTCTACTCTCTAGTCACTAAATTAGACGATAGATGCATCTAAACGATTAAACCAGTCAAAAATGGTTTAAACGATGGCATATTCAACGGTGGCTAAACGGGTGTAAACACCAAAACATGTGTTTAAATAGCCTTTTATGATTAACGGTGAAAGTTTGGTTGCTCGATGAACTTCTTGGATGGTTAAAATTGCCTTTGCATATGGGGAAATTTTGGTGCTATTTGACTACAATTAAGTGGGTAACCTAACTACTCTTCCATTTGACTACAATTAGTTAGACAATAAACTTAATCTGTTATCTCGGTAGATCACCCATATGACGTACTCAACCAAACTCCATCCAGGGTACGCGGATGGAAAGGATCACTACAACATACAACGAGTTAACATCATATCACGTTAGAAGTAGTACATTAGGTTTACTGTAAGTTTGTGCCACACTTAGTCATTCACCACATCATCAAAAGTACACTAGCGCGGAAGTCTTTTATGAAAACAACACAAACAGATTGAGGCCCAACAATGGGAGAAGATGTGAGGGAGCTGGGTTCGGCCAAATTCAGCCCAAAGAAAGAAAACTGGAAGCCTAAAATGGGAAAAGAAGAAAGAAAGGAATTCTAGGTTGGAAATTTCAAAGAAAATTTGGCCCACAAGTTTTTTAAACCAATTATCTTTTCAAAAAAATTCCAACCTATTTTAAAGCTAATTTTTGAAAATTAGTTAAACAACATTTGGAAATATAATTACACTTTGTTAAAATCATGTTTCAAAAAACTTTTAAAACTATACGTTATAAGTCATTTTAAATCAATTTTTAAACCATTTCGAAAGACAAATAAATTATTGAAAAACTTTTTTCAAAAAATTTTTGGGGCCTAGCTTAAATTAGTTTTTAAACATCACTTTTATTAAATTGAATAAAACTTATTCATGGCTTGACAATTTTTCTTGTTCCATACAATGATGTAAATGCAATAAAATGTAAATTAAATTATATATTTTTTAAAAAAAAATCACACTTTTATTTGTTTAAATTGACATCAACTTAAACAAAGCTCGGTAAATCTAGAAACTCTAGAAAAAACATTAAATACTGTTGATGCAAAAGCTTCCCATCGGCAGCCACCTTTATCGGCAACCTCCCTACAAACTAGTCACCACTGCTCCATCTGCCGATTTACATCTCATTAACTCCAGATGCGTATCAAAAGATACGTGTCCAAAAACGGTGTCAACAAATACATTTATTTTATTTAATGCATTTTATTTACAACCCAAAATGGAAATTCTAGGCTGTGACAGAAATGAACTCAAAGTATGTATGCATGATACTATGCAGATCAATTGATTAATTTGTCATATATGAATGGTGATAACAATTTGAAGCTTAGGTTTTTAGCTAAATTACTTGTTAACGCTGTAAGGAATCATGACGAAGGAGAAAGACATTAGTGAGTCACATGGAGTGATCAAATTTTTCACGGTAACATGCTATGTAAGAGAAAATGCTAGAGTCGCTATTCTAAGGTAAAGAGGCCTGCCCATTTCCAATCCAGTTGGTTACATGAATTTCTACTAGTTCTGGTAAAATGTCACTATTGTGCATATAATTGTCAAAACGGTTATCCTATCGCCCGGACGTCCTGCGCCTGAAATACGTTTGGACGCCGCTCCATCCACCCGCCTGTCCCTGTATATGGTTTTTCAATAGAACTCCGCCTCCACATATCAGAATAGAACAAAATAGGATCAATTTCATGGCGTGCCCTATCCTCGGCTCTCTCACCACGACCCTGTCCCTATTCTCTAACACAACTCATTCCCCCATCGCTCTATCCTCTGCTCTCTCACCGCGACCCTGTCCTTGTTCCCCCGACGCATCTCATCCCCCCACCGCACCTCGCTCGTTCCTCACTTCTCCCCTGTCCCAGGAGTAGGAAACGCTTCAAAAACTGCAAATATCGCAAAAAATATGTAAATGTAGTGCAACATCAGAATATAAATATTGCACCATATAAAATTATATACTGCAACATCAAAAAATTGTGTAGTGCAACATTCAAAAAAATATGTACTACAACAACTCAAGCAGTAGTACTGCAACATCACAAAAATCAACCATGAAACATGAAAAATGGAACAAACTCAATAATCACGATTCAATGCTCTTCAACATTTTTAAAAAGTTATTTTCAATAATTAAAATTCCCTATTGCAACAATCCCAAATTAGAACACTCTTGCTGCAACATATGAATCACCCTACTACAACATTCTAATCATTGTTGCAACATCCTAGAAAAACCATTGCAACATCCCTAGAAAAAACATTACAACATGAAAAAACAGAAAAAAAAAACGTGAAAGGGGATAGGTTCGAGGTGCAGACTGCTCCATCCCCTGGTCCGCCACCGCCTCGTCCAGATCTAGAGAAGAGGAAGAGGAAGAGGAGAAAGACTTAGATTCAGAGAAGGAGGTGGATGATGGCTCAGATCTACAGACGGACCGACCTACCTCGTTGGAGTCGCCGTCGTCGTCCTCATCTACGGTGGAGAGCGGAAGCCGGGCCGCATGAAGGTTGCTGGGGGAGGGAGGAAGGAAGGGAGCACAGCGAAGCAGCTGCGAGCTGGGCATGGACACGGCGTCCGTCTAGGGGCGCTAGAGAGCAAGGCATGGTGGCGCGGCATCGAGCGGCCGGGGGCAAGCAATGCCGAAAAGTGGAGCAACGGTGTGGAAAATGGCGAGTATCGAAGAAAACTATGCGGTCTTCTTATCTTCATTGGTATGACCGGCCTTTTTTTCTTTATAACCGCATGACTGTCGCTCTAATTGGGCTGTAGGCCCGCACGCGTGGCGCCCGGACAGGACAAACATCCGGTTCGTATCATTACCGTTGTAAAAAAGGAGGCGATCTCAGACTTTGTGTGCAGAAATCAGGGGAGCTGGTTTTCTAACTTTGTAAGAATAAAATAGACTCCATTGTCTCTCTCTCTCTGAGACGATCAGATAACATATATAGATCATTGACTTTAAAGTCTAAATGAATAAATCATACTTGAAAGGATCAAGATGCCCAAGAGGGGGAGGTGAATTGGGCTTCTCTAAAAATTTAAGCAACCTATAAGCTCCAATTCAACCCGTTGTGCCTAGTGTGATCTAGCGAGCTACCGGATAAAATTTTTGCAACCTAGTTCCAATCCTATTCTAGCATGGCAATTCTAAGAATGTAAAAGCACAAAGTAAATGCTAGAATGTAAAGAAGTAGTGGAAGAAAGTGCTCGGCGATGTTTTGCTGAGGTATCGGAGAGTCACCACTCTCCACTAGTCCTCGTTGGAGCACCCGCGCAAGGGTCTTGCTCCCCCTTGGTCCGCGCAAGGACCAAGTGCTCTCTATGGGCTGATTCTTCGACACTCTGTCGCGGTGAATCGCCCAAAACCGCTCACAAGCTTGACACGAGCCACCCACAAGAACTTCGGGCGGTCTTCGTGCCTCCAATCACCACTGAACCGTCTAGGTGATGGCGATCACCAAGAGTAACACGCAAAGAACTCTCACTTGACCCAAACAAGGCTCTAGAGAGTGGTGGATCCACACTTGACTCTTGGAACTCACTAGAGGAGGATTCTCTCAAGAAATCACTCAAATCTCAATCCTCTCTAGGCTCTTGCTACTCTCTTGCTCCACAACAAGGTTCTCTAATGTTCAAATGGGCAAGAGAGCTCTCATGGACGAGGTGGAGGAGTATAAATACTATCCACGAAGTCCAAAGGTCGGCCAACCGTTTTCCACTGAAAACGGGGTCACCGGACGCACATTATGTTGCACCGGACGCGTTGCACTGAGCGTCCGGTGCTGCATAACGGCTAACTGTACTTGCTTCTGACAGGTCACCGGACGCTAACTTCCAGCGTCCGGTGCACCGTCCGGTGCTCGGGGAAGATTTACATGCTCCCTGCGCATGGGACCGGACGCTACCCGGTGCGTCCGGTGCTAGCATCCGGTGCTCAGGGCAGGTTTGCAACCTCCCTAGGTAAGGGACCGGACGCTACCTAGTGAGTCTGGTGCCAGCGTCCGGTGCCTAACCCTAAGCACGGCACTGTTCCAACGGCTAAGGACCTCACCGGACGCACTCACAGAGCATCCGATGCAGCGTCCGGTGCCCCATTGGGCACCCTAACTTCGTCGAAACGCGATTGCTCCAAAACGATGTTTGCTCCTATCGAACTAAGGACTATCTCCGAGCTACCTAGTGCTAGGTTTACCAAGTGTGCACCACACCTAAACCTAAAGTCTTGCCTAAGTCAAGTTACTAGATCAAAGCCCCTCTTAATAGTACGGTCAAAGGAAAACAAAGTCCTAAACTACTCTAAGTGCCCTTCTTCACCATATGGCACTTAGACCTAGTCTAGTCTTGACGATGTACATCCATCCTTTGAAGACCGAAACGATTTCCACTATTAAGTAGGCATGTACGTCCCTGTCCATCGAGTACCTATTACCATGACCTTACCTATGACTTTGCCTCTGCAAAACACACGTTAGTCATAGTAAACAACAATGTCATTAATCACCGAAATCATTAGGGGCCTAGATGCTCTTTCAATACTCCCAAGAAATTTTCTGTAAAAACCAATGAGGATGGTTTTAGTACTTTTCAAACCGGCTTAGGCCGGTTTTTGCTATCAAAACCAGCCCATGCCAGTTTCTAGACTGTACAAGCTGGTCCAAGCCAGTTTTCCTGTACTGTTCGAATTTGGATTGTATTTGACATGATTTGCAAGGGATTTTAGCCTCCCACGGGTTAAGTTTGCCCCACCCTATATATAAACGGTCATGGGTGATTGAGCACAGTATAATCACATAGAACACAAATCAATCTACTTTTACCTAACCTTTCTCATAATCTCTTCCAAACCTCATGATGCTTCTCCTCTCTTGATCTTGACCAAGGTTAGCACCCTAGAATTGATGACTAACCTGCAGGGCAATCTACCAACGTTCTCGCCCCGATAGGGACCCTCTTGTGCGAGAGCTTTGATGACTGCCTTGTTAGTTTGTCTGAAAACTAGACATTCTTCGTTATATAATCGAGATAGCTATCATTTGCTGGTTTGTTTGTAAACTTTGTTACTCTCCACCGTGAAAGCATGTTGGTTATCCGTGGGCTCTATGATCTATTTAGGACCTGTGTGTTCCAGCGTTCTGAGTTTGGGACCGACGTTCGCGTCAACCTTTGCTGCTAATTGTTCAAATATTGAATACTCATTACAATTTTCAAAAGCATACAAATTTATGTCTTTATGAAAAGCTAGGGCAGTGTTGTGAGAGCCTACCTGTAATATGATGGCTGCGTGACTGCACCGTGGAACATGTGACGAAAGCTTATTAAGAACCAACTGACGTACAACTACGGGCCTGTTTGGTACAGCTCACAACAGCTTCATGAGCTGTTGTGAGCTGTTTTTTTTTGCCAAACACTTATTTCCAAAACAGCTTCATGGCTGAAGTTGTTTTTCCCCTCCTCTCACAAATACATAAGTCGGATGAAGCTGGAAAAAAGTAGTTTATTGCAGCTTCTCCCTCATTTCTCTCTCTCAACTATGTATGAAGTAGTTGGTGAAGCTATTTTGTCAAACACTTTTTCCAAAACAGCTCAGCTTTATCTAGAAAGTCACTCATGAAGCTATTTTCTAAAAAAAACAGTTTTACTAATGAAGTTGAGCTGTGCCAAACAAGCCCTACAAATATGGAGAAGCAACAGATTTGTTCTTTGCTTCAAGGTAGCCGATTAAAGCGACCAATCGAACTGATGGTGCCTGTTTATTCCTCGCTTCCACCTCTACAAAACACCTCGTTGAACCGTGTGGTGGGCTCCAAGATTCTGTCCCTTTCTGATTTTCGAGCTGACAATATTCAAATGACAGGGATATGATACTCAGCGCTTCTGGTTTTCTAGGTCTGGACATTTAGTTAATTATGGTTAAATCGGTTCAATTACCAAGAATTTCAGTTTTGATAAAATGTTAACAGAATATATGTTGAAAGAACTATTTTTTTTTAGAAAGACTGCAAAAACTTGTTGTATTTTTATTAGGTGGATAAAAGAGAGAGAGAAAAAAAAGCCTAACAAAGATGCATCTTGTAATAAAACAAAAGGAAAAACAACAAAGGAAGCTTCCTATTTCGTATAATATAATAGGATGATAAAAAGGTACCCAATTGCTGAAGCTAAATACTACTTCCTATTGCTTTGATTCTTCAATAGTAGAAAATTGTCACACAAATAGTAGAAATTTGGTTCTTCAGTACATGAGGAACATGCATGGGATTGTCCGATTCCTTTCTTCTGCATGTAGATATATACAATCCTATATGTATGCATGCATCCATTCTTTGTTTTGTCGTCTTTAATAAAGATGTAACATTGGTGTGGAAAAGTTGTGCTTGCTTCCAGAGCTTGCAATGGAGACGATACTCACAATGCAAGGGCGTTACAGGAAGGCACAGACCCAGTATATATATATATAGGCAACGTGTACAGTTCGCTTGTCTTGGAACATATGCATGTATGTGCTCGACCAAACTAAACCCCCCAAATTAAAATGTCTTGTCCGATCAATGTCGAGGAAGCACAGGGAAGTCGAGCCATCAGCGTGGCCGACTCTGCTCCGGGCGACACGACCCTGGAGATCAGTGCGACGGGGAAGCGCGGCATCCCGGTGTTGGTGGCGCCGGCGCCGCTGCACAGCCAGAGAGACTGTGATGGCCGAGCCCGCCGCGGTGGCGCCACTGCAGAGGAGATGATGGGCAGCATGGGGTTCCAGGGCTTCCTCCTCCTGGAGGCGAGGGACGACGACGACCCGGTGGCGCAGCGCAAGAAGTGGTTCAGGGAGATGCGCGGGTGGCTGATGGTGCTGGCCACCGTCGCGGCGTCGGTGACCTACCAGGCCGGCCTGAACCCGCCCGGCGGGTTCTGGCAGGACGACAACGAGCACCACCACGCCGGCAACCCGGTGCTCCGGGACAAGCACTGGTCGCGGTACATGATCTTCTACTACTTGAACGCCACGGCGTTCGTGACGTCGCTCGTGATCATGGTGCTGCTGATGAGCGAGCGGTTCTACCACACGGAGGCCAAGGTGGTGGCGCTCATGCTCACCACCTGCATCGACCTCATCAGCCTCATCGGCGCCTACATCGCCGGCACCACCCGCTTCTTCTCCTCCTGCATCTACATCATCGTCATCGCCTGCGTTGCCTTTGCCGGGGTCATCTACATCGGAGAGTACGTGTGGTGTGTGATATATGCAATATACATGTGCTTGTGCTAATCGAATGGAATGCAGCTTCATGCTCTTTTTTTTTTTGTTGTTGATTTTTGCAGGGTGATGGCTGAAATATGCAAGTTCTTCATGAGAAATATGCCTTGCATGCTCCAGCTGGTGCAGAGCAGGTGGTTCCCGGTGCCGGCTGAGGTGGTGAGGAGTCTGCAGCAGCAGCCCGAGGAGCGCATTAGCCAGACGAGAACGACGGCGAGGAACAATCAGCGCGGTGGCTGCTGCGCCTGCTGTGCGCCGCGTGCGGAGGGCTGAAGAACGTGAGAGGGCACCACGGTGGCTTTCTGCTTCTGGAGGGGCAGTGAACAGGGATTTGATTGAGCGCAATGTAGCATACTAGTAGGAACTACAGTTACAAAGAGGCTTTCAATAAGCCCCGCCTTCCAGTACTTTTAGTGCACATTATTTTCCCGCAACTAATTGTAGTACACACCTGTTGATAATTAATAAAGGCTGCCTATATATGCTACATCATGTTTGTCTTTTTATACTTGTCTGGTTATGTATGATCTATCTCCACTTGAGTTGAGGTGGCTTGAGCTTTCTGGTTCAGTTGGTTTAGCACCTGGACTGGATTCGTCAGTAAAAGAATCCTTTCTATAAAAATAAAACTGTATTTGTAACCATTGAACTAGAGTTTTTGACCGAAACCGTTGAACTATAGTTGAAGTTCAGTACTGGCCGCCAATCTCAGAAACTTGATAAGGGCACTCACAGTGCAGACTCTACCGTGGAGTCTATCTCTATTAATTACACTGCCACATAGGCACTTTGCTGATGTGGCAGGCTAATAAATGAGGAAAGAGGGTAAAAAATGAAGAAACGACGTCTAAATAAGACGCCGAGTCGTCGTTCCATTCGAGGCCGGAAGACTCCATCAGACTCGCGTTGGGTGAGGGCAGCGTCGAGTCTATGGATCCCGTATGCCGCCGCCGCCCTCTTCCGCTCGTGTGCCACCGAGCAGTCTTCTCCCCCGCGCACTTCCCTCCTACGCGTGTGTCTTCTCCGGCGCTCATCAATCTCCTGCGTGCGCTGGGGAGGTGAAGCCGCCGTTGTCGCCAAAATTTCCAGGAAACACGCCTCTTTCAGGCTCCGTCCCCTCCAACCCTCCCGTTAATCTCCCACAATCTGCTGTCCATCTCCCATCGAGGTTCATATTCAGGTGCGTCCATACCTCCCTTCGATTCCATCTCCTCCCCATCAACTGTGACCGCAGAGATCTCCTAATCTTCTCACTAATAAATCGATTAAAAAAGACTTAATGGACGGCGAGGCAAAAGCACCCCTAGAACCCGTCCTCCATCCGTCCATGCTGCTGGGACCTGTGGTCCGGTCACCCGACCTGCTGACCCACGCTCAAGCTGGAGGCATCGGTGTTCCTCAAGTTGCTGGTGTTCTTCGAACTAGTGCTTCTCCCGTTGGTGGATGGTGGTCAACGTCATCTCCTCTACTGGATAAGTTAGATAAGTGGATCTGTTGATTATAGATGTTTTTTTTTTTGCTCAGTCTATTGAGATCTGCAAGGAATTTGATATTCTTCCTTTTTTTCTATTTGACATATGAATCTTAATGTATTGAAATTAGAATATATACCTTGGTGTTAATTTGACAGAGAAGCTACTGCAACTACTTTTGTGACCAACGTTATTTCCTTTCTCTATGAATGCTTTTTAGTTCTTTTCTGGTAGTTCACATAGTTGGCTGTTTTTTTGCATCTTAATTGTTTTATATATTGTAATGGATGATTAAGGCTATTATCTAAACTTTCATCAATGTTCTGTGGAGTATGTTTGTCGGTTCAATGATATACTATATGCGAATGTGATTCGATATATATCCAGTATATACTAGAAGTGAATGTTTACAGTGCCAGTTTACTTGCTGGAATGTGTTCCTCGTATGAAATTGTTGGTCGCCTGTGAGAGGTGTAAGTGTATGGTGGATCACACGTGATATGCCATAGTAGATCAATTTGTTTTGTGCTGCATAATAAATGTTTTTATCTGTAGAAACTACTATTACAAACTTTGCATTGGAAGTATGGTTTCTTAAGATGGAGTCTATGAGGTATGGACTCTATGATAGAGTCATGCATTGTGAGTGCTCTCATGAAACTTTGGGAATAAACTGGACAAATCATTTAGCCTTTTAGCTGGTTCCCAAGGTGGTTTTAATTTGTTGCTATACGTATTTTCTGAAGTAATAAATCTAACTTAATACTATCTGAAAATTCATAGAAGATTAGTCCTCGGTACATGGAAGGAACGAACAGGATTAGACCTCGGTGTAATGTAAAAACAAAATCTTGTTTGCGGTCCCCTGGTCTGTCTAAAATGAGACAACAACATCATGTGTAGTGTACAACTGGAGCATATTCCTTCCTGCCATGATCGGAGACCTTGATGACACGAAAAAGATTTGTTGCAAAAGCTGAAGACACACCTGTGGTGCTTTTCTTCTTTGGTACGTTATGCGTGCATACGTGCCCCATAAAACGTATCCAAAAATTTAGTTAGGCGCCTAGCTAGCTAGCAGCTTTTGAAGAACATCTCGTCGTCGTCACGTAGCTATCATCCATGGCTCCAAATCAGATGACGCCGGAGACGGGAGGACACGCTTCAGCGGAGGAGGAGCCACCGCCGCGGCCCAAGGGCATCCTGGAACGGATGCACAAGTACCTCCTCCTGCTTGCCATCCTCGCCGCCACGGTCACCTACAACGCCGGCCTCAGCCCCCCCGGCGGAGTCTGGGCTGACGACGCCGATGGCCACCTCGCCGGCGACCCCGTCCTGCAGGTACTGTACCTTGCATTGCATGCTGCATTAGCTATGTATATATACTATTAACTGCATGTAACACACTCTCCAAATAATGGTTACTTATGCCAGGCACACTACGCGGCGCGGTACAACGTGTTCTTCTACTGCAACGCGACGGCGTTCGTGGCGTCGCTGGTGATCATCATGCTGCTGCTGAGCAGCACCTTCAGCTTCCACGGGTACCGCGTCCGCGCGCTGCAGGCGGCCATGGTGCTGGACCTGCTGGGGCTCATGGGCGCCTTCACGGCGGGGAGCTGCCGGAAGGTCAGGACGTCGGCGTACATCGTGGCGCTCGCCTGCGCCTGCGTCGCCTACCTCGTCGCGCACCTGCTGCTGCACTTCTGGGTCCGGAGCAGCCGCTGCCCGTCCACCCGCCGGGAGGTCACCGAGCTGCTCAACCTGCATCGCCTCTGCCCCTGTTGCTGCTGCTGCTGTGGCCGGAGTGACGACGGCGGCGCTGCCGCGCAAGATGCTCCCAGAGGGACGACACGCGCACGCGTGTGATTGTCAGGTTATTGTGCGAGTGAAATATGCCTCATGACAAGACATTTGGTCCATGCTTTGACTGTTAAGGGTCAAATATACTCCGGCTGGAGTTTTATAACTCCGACACATAGTGCTATGTATGAGAGTACACATACATTTATTTATTACAATAGATAAATGAGAATAAAAAAAAAGAGGTGACAAAGGAATCAGAGGAAGAGTGCAATGGGTGATGAGGGGCCCTACCTCGACCCGGGTGATTGGATTGTTCACTCGGCCTGATAAGTTATGATTGAAAATATCGTTCACTGATTTTTTTTTTAGAGAAAAACACTGTGACAAACAGATTCGGTATATATATTTAAGTGAACAAGCTCGGGGCACTACACCGACTGTAGCAAATGGGCTGAATTCACTTGTTCATAGGCCCTGTTTTGGCGTAACGCAGTCAACCAAATAGTAGCACACAAGTAAAATCCAAAAAAAAACTGACATCAACATGCTTTCTAAAAGTAAAAATAAAATCGTAACTTCTAAACCAAATATCCTAATTAAAATCCGATTACATCATTGTGTTCTTAGCAATAAACTCTTCAAAACAAGCCCCCCTATAGACATGTTTTGATATTTTTATTTAAGTAAGGGGAAAAGTTATGATTTTGTATGCTCTGTATCTTATATTTTTTTTAATCACGAGGTGAAAATATCTTACAACATATACTCACATCACCCATATAAATGTAGGCATACACCACTTTGCTCCTGTAGGCACATATGAAAGAGTGAGTCGTAGATCAACACACAAATGCTATATTATGTACGTGCATTGTTTGTAACTACAAGAATATCTCTATTAAATTCTGACATAAATTAAAGAAATCAAAAAATATCTCTAATAATTTTTGAAATAAACTCAGAAAAATAAGAACACACATGTTAAGTACAAAACTTAAACTGAGTGTTCATATTGCACTAATGAGCCCTATCTAATCGAGCAATGAAATATTCATTTTTAGTCATCTTTTTTAAGATACATCATACTTTTTATAATCAAGTATCAAACTTGTTATAAGCAAGTAACAATGTTAAAAACACTCTTGGCAACTAAAGAGAGTGTACATTAAACTTTACAACTCTGTGAAAACAGAATAAGAAACGAACCAACAAGTTTGGCTATCAAACCATGGACACAAATTTGGGAAAAACCGAATGCAAGAAGAAGAGAGCCATCAAATTGAGAATTCAAATATATTCAGGATGTTGTTCAATTTTATTTAGTTTACTTTAGTTTTGCAAGTTCTTTCTCTTGTATTTTGTAGCTTTTTTCTTCGTTTTTTACTTCTTCCTCTTCTAATTTCTCTTGTTCCCTATCCGAGCCTCTTGCTTTGCACCTGCATTTATATAGTTTACAATTTTAATACAAATTAGGTAGGAGCCTTCCCTCCTGACTTGCTCAAAAAGAAAGTAGCTATCTCTACTATAACAGGCACATATGTATTGTATCAAATACATGATAAAATAGAACCGCAATACACAAATACATCATATTATCTTAGATTTGATGTGGTGATGCATTCAATTTAGGCCTTGTTTAGTTTGCAAAAATTTTGGTTTTTGGCTACTGTAGCACTTTGTTTTATTTGACAAACATTGTCCAATCACGAAGTAACTAGGCTCAAAAGATTCATCTCACAAATTATAGGTAAACTGTGTAATTAGTTTTTATTTTCGTTTATATTTAATGCTCCATGCATGTGACCAAAGATTCGATGTGACGGGGAATCTTGAAAATTTTTGCAAACTAAACAAGGCCTTAATGAAATATTTATATTGCAAATCTGTTTCATAATAACCAAATGATATCGATTTGTATATTCATTTATTTAAAATTAGAGCTTGTTTAGATTGCTTAGCACTAATTGTTAGGCTAAATTATAAATTAGTCATCTAAAATTTAGCCAAGTAAGTTTGGTTGAGTAGTGTTTAATTGTATCCCTAGACTCAAACACGTTTAGATAAACTAGAACTATCTTGTTTTAGAAAAAGGAAGATTTATTCTGATCTTTGCATAAGTTATGCACCCAATCAAAGTTTAAAATGAAACAAAATATGATAAAGAACAAGCTCTCAAAAAACTCATAAGAAATTAAAAAATATGCAGTAAGCCTATTTGAATGTGTAGCCTTGAAAGCAACCTATGAATAAGAAGATATTATCTCCGTTATTGTTGTCTTCATCACACAACTTACCATTTTAAAATTGAACGGTTATGGTACTTTTGTAAGGCCTTGTTTAGTTCACCCCAAAAACCAAAAAGTTTTCAAGATTCCCCGTCACATCGAATCTTGCGGCACATGAATGAAGCATTAAATATAGACAAAAACAAAAACTAATTACACAGTTTGTCTGTAAATCGCGAGATGAATCTTTTGATTCTAATTAGTCTATAATTGGACAATATTTGTCACAAACAATCGAAAGTGCTATAGTAGCGAAATCCAAAAAAAATCGCATCTAAACAAGGCCTAACAACCACAAGCATGTCCAACGTGTAGCCCGAAAAACAACCTATAAATAAGAAGATATACTTTTTTTGTCAAAAACCAAATAATTTTGACTCAACCAAATAGATAAAAAGATTGTGCTTGCTCCCACACAAACTTGAGAGTGTAAGTTTCCATCTAATTGTTGAAGCCAAGGACCAAAAAGAGTTAGCAAAGTTTGTTGGTGAACGTAAACCAAAAGTAGTTTCAAACACCCTCCAAACAAATTGTGCTACATGGCAATGATAAAAAAATATGTTGAATAGTTTCATTTGTGTTATAGAAGAAACATCTCTTATTACCTCTCCAATTACGCTTAACAATATTATCTTTATTCAAAATTACACCCTATAGAAAGAGACAAATGAAGACCTTAACTTTAAGAGGTAAATTTAACTTCCATATTTCTTTTGTACATTGATTAAACTGAGAAAGATCCATGGTTATTGAGATTCCACTTAATTCAATCTTATTGATCATCAAGTTGCACAATGCAATTCTTGATACCAATGGATTCCACTTTGCTAGCTTATCACCAGATAGTGTCCCACGGAAAGTCAAATTAAGTGGTATAGAACTAAAAACTTGAGCAACTGTTTATATTCTTTTTTCTGGCAATGTTGTATAAAGTTGGGTATTGTTCTTTGAGCTACATGTTTCCTAACCACTTTTCTTCCCAAAACCTTACACAGACCCCATTGTGTAGCTTAAAAGAAGATAAATTTAGGAAGCGATCTTTGACCTTCATAAGGCAGGACCAAAAGTGTGTATCTCTTGGTTTCTAATAAGTTTCCCCTAAAGTTTTGTTTTTCAAGTATTTATTTCTAAAAAGTTGTTGCCAAACCCCATCTTCATTTATTTATCTAAAGAGGCACTTACTTAATAACAAGCAAGCATTTTGTGAGTCCAGGATGCCTAAGCCACCCTATTCCTTTGATAGGAAGAGAACCCCCCCATTTTGTCATTCTCTAGTTTTTCTTATGGTTGTCCCCTTGCCAAAAGAATAAGATCTATAAAAATCTACTCTGCCTCTTCTTTTATGATTGTGTTATCACCTTCCAATTGGAATATGCATGTCTTCCTATGCCTACCATTTGCAAGAAAAAGTACTTTGTGTTGTTGTCACCCTCTAATAGGTTTTTAGTCTTCAATCCCTGAAACCAAGCGATCTCTTCCTCCCTCAGCAAATAGGAGATGATGTCCTTTAGACAACATAGTGTATCTTGCTCACTCGGAGAAAAAGTTGAGATGACCTTCATTTCTTTCTTTTCGTTCCATCTAATATTCTTAGACCATCCCCTCAAATATTGGCGCGTACATCTTATTTTATTTTGCCATTTCTGCAAAGAGTTCTCACCTCTATTCTCATTCTTCCATATTTCTCCTACTTTAGCATAAAATCCTTCCTTCATTAACCAACGCAATTCAAATTAAACAGTCGTTGGTTACCTCAAATGGCAGATGGTATGGAGTCTAGCAGTAAAGGTGTGTGGTCTAAAATGTCTCTTATTAAAGCTTGGACCACTGCTAATGGGAATTTTGGCTCTCATTCCATACTCACTAAAACTCTATCCAACCTTTCCGATGTTGGTATGTCCAGAGAATGCCCATGTGAACGACAGACCAGAGAGTTATTTCTCTGAGATCCAAGCTATCAATGGCAGCATTAAAAAGTAGAGGCCACCTGTCATTGTATCTAGCATTATTTTTTCATTTAGCCCTCTTATAATATTAAAATCTCCACCTATTAAAATTGGTTTGTTGCCTATGTTGCACAGTTGGACCATTTCCGTGAGAAATGCTTTTTTGGTCATCTTGTGCTGCTCCTTAAACAGCAATAAGATCCCACTAAAAACCGTATTCCTTGTTTGTAATATCAAATTTAATATGGAAATCTCCTAGGGTGATATTTCCAACGTCAAAAACTTGGAGGTTAACTCTCAATAAGACTCCACCTGAATGTCCCTAGGTGATGTCCAATGCCAAAAGAAATCCCTACCACCGCAAAAGTGATCAAGATCAATGGATGTAAAATCATCCTTACAGGTCTCTAAGATCCCAATAAAGTCTAAAAAGCTTTCACAAGAATTATCATTAAGTAACTTATATTTGGCCAAGTCCCTAAGACATTTGCTATTTCAAAATAAACCTTTCATTTGGACACTTGTTTCTTTTTTTTCACAGCCGGGATGTTTAATTTCTTCGTCCTTGAAGAGATTTTCTTTTTGGTTACGGTATGCCACTGACCTCCAAGAACTATCTTGTTATAAGCGATCAAATCTCTACAACTAAAAGATATGGAGAGGACTCATCTACCACATCTATGGTGAAGCCACAATTCCCCTTTAACTATGTCATGATAGGTTATTCCATCAACCCAAGCCCACTCACCCATGCATGCAAAATTGTTTTGGCGAATTAAAAAAAGTCATAACTCTTAAGCTGAAGATATAAATTAAATTTCGATTGCACCATTAAATTTCTTATAACAAATCCTTTAAAACAAGATCACACATGGATATATTTAGATAAAATTTTACTAATAAATATTTATCTCTACAACTAAAAATTATGGAGAGGACCCGTCCACAACTCTCATCCCTTTGGTGGTCTTTTTTACTGCGCGATGACACGCTATCCCATCAACCTAGGCCCCACTCACCTCTGCATGCAAAATTGTTTTAGCGAATTAAAAAAATCATAACTCATAAACCAAAGATATAAATTAAATTCCGATTGCACCATTAAATTTCTTATAAAAAAATCCTTCAAAACAAGATCACACATGGATATATTTAGATAAAATTTTATTAATGAATATTTATCTTATAAAGGTAAAATATTTTCTTTTACTAAGTAGAGACAATATTCTAGGTTCAACAGACAATGTTTTGTCTTTGTAAAAAAATGTTATGGATTTTGAAGAATAGTATTTTGGTTTTAGTTTACGAAACTGATATTACAATATACATAAAAATACATAAATACATGATATAGATAAAAATAATAATAAAATCTAGAGTAAAAAGCATAAGAAAAAATAAAAACACAAAATCGAGAAAAATTTCAAATAATGTCAAAGGGTTATTTTTCAAATATCGTAAATATATTTATAGAACATTAACATCACTAAATACATCATAGAACATCATTAAACATATTATAGAACATCACATCTATTATAGATTACATATATACTAAGTGAACACCATAAAAAATATCATAGAATATCATATCACATGTATACTACGTAAACATGATATAACACAACATAGAACACTAAATATATACTACATAAACATCTCATATATATAAAAAATAAAAATAAAAAAATAAATACTAAGAAGAAAAATATAAAAACAAACATGATTAACAAATGATAAAAAGTGCATAGAGCAAATAAAATAAATGAATAATTTAAATAAGAATAAAAAGAAAAATAAAAGGAATTAAAATATAAAATAAGAATGAAGAAACATAGAAAATCTGAAAAGAAAAAAGAAAAACAAATAGAAGCAAGGAAGAACAATAAAACTAAAACTAAAAGAAAAAAGAAAATAAAAGGTAAAATTAAAACAAGAAAAGAATAAAGAAAGGATAGGAAATAAAATAAAATCAAAAAACAAAAACTAAAAGAAATGAAAAAGAAAGAAAATAGACAGAAAAAATAAAATAACAATGAAGAAACAAAGAGTATGTGGATTTTAAAACCCGTAACAACATACGGGCATTAACCTAGTCATAATATAAAAAATAAAAGCAGTCGGTTCAGAATATTTCTATTCTGTTTTCATCCTTGTTCATCGGGAATAAACTAAACTCCACCAAGTCGAGGGTGTTAATGTAGAGCTCTTCTCCTCAACTTGCAAGTGGGCCGGTCTGCAGAGCTCTGCCATCCACCGCAACTTGCCGCAAAGAGAATTTGCAGACTTTGCGAGCCTCTGCTGACAGCTGCAGCAGCAAACTGCCGCTAGGTCTAGTGACCAGTCTTGCAAGGCCTAGCAAGGCCCGCTAGGTTTTTTTTTGTAAATGAGAAGGATTGCCAAATTAATGTGTTGTCTTCCTCATGTATAAATATCACCAAATCATAAAAAAAGATTACTACTAAAATATAATCTTTGCAGGAATAAGTACAAAATGGTTGTATTATTACATCTGGAAGCCACAAATATATAAATTACTCACAAGGAACAAGTACATAATATGGTATAAATAATAAGTATGCTCTTGCTGTCGAATAGTGCTTGTCTATGCAGGATTTACAGCACCTGTTTCAAGGTTAAATTCAATTACATTTTGTTCAATCTCTCGTTGAGTAAAAACATAACATCAGAACATTTGGAAATATTATTGAAATGTACACAAGTGTCACTGTTTTACTGTATTGCCGACAAATAGTTCTTTAGTTAGTTCAACTATACACAGAAAGAAACTGTTAGGAGATAAGCACAGAGAACCAATTGTGCTACAAGGACCCTTCCAGAGCTCTGCAAACCGTCCCTGCCGGCCGCAACAACTATTTTGGCAGCCTTCCAGAATCATGGTTCAGAAACTAATTGGTTCAAGTTCATTCTATGACCACAATATCAGTCCACCCATCACAAAAATGCCCAATCGAGCAATCAATTGGCCCAATAGGAGGAGATAATGGCATTGATTCACTGACTAAAGCCTCATCACCATAGGAGAGTTCACCTTCCTTGCCATTGGAGGCTTGAAGCGCTTGGTTGCTGAAGACTTCTGTTGAGGCTTTTTGTGCTTTGTTCCGGAAGAGGCGATCAAAGGGGAGGTCGCCATCGGCACATTTGACATGCTAGGCTGCAGAACAAGACGGGAAAAAAAATAATATACACTCAACATAGTAATTTTACCAGTGATGAGTCAATATATATAATCCTCTCCTTTTCCTGAGCTGTTCAGATCCATCCGAAGACAAGCCAAGTACTTCTCTCGTAACTATTCTTGCATCTTTAGTAGCAGTTTCATATAGTGGAATTCTTCTTGCGAACATATACCCTTTGAACAATGGTTTAACTATTCTTGCATGTGCGTAGCATCATACAAGCCTGACTAATCTCAGTGTACTACCATTTGAATGGAATCATCATTTTTAACTAGAGAAATGCATGTCTGGCTGAAAAATTTGTTGAAAAAAGGCATCAGTTCGCACTGGTTGTTATCCTGCAAAAAGAAATATTTCCATCAGATTTTACAGCGGCTAGAGTTATTGTATATACATAAAAAAAACAGACGGGACTGCCTAATAATGCAACAATTAGTATTATTGGAGCAGCATTTTTCAGTGGAAAAGGAAAATATTCAGCATGATTATTGTGACAACTTAATTTGCTTGATACCACTTTTGCTGTGTTTTTTAACATTCCACAAAAGAGAAAATATATTGTAGAATTCACAGCTTAATTTTGCTTGAGGTTACATGAAAGCAATTAAAATGCAATACAAGAAAATATTCAGCATGATTGTGACAACTTCATATGGACGAAGATGTTAAAGGTCAGAAGAACATGACTCTAGCAAGAAACAGAAACTCCAGGAAAATCCACAACTTTCAGCATCTCGGCACAATCTGAAGTGTTTACTGCATCACACTTCTTTTGCATCACGGAAGCATGTTAAAAGTTAATTGGACAGTGTATCTAGTTTTAAATATAAGGATTCGAGCAGTGCTAGTGTTGAGACTCCAAATGAATCTGACAAAGTTTAATGCACCTTATCGCATTAGTGAGCACATCCTTTTCAGAGCAAGATTAGGGAGAACAAAGCATACCTGCTGTGGCGTTTGGCCGTCGGCATCCCCGTTTTGGAGTAGGGGCAACATGGACCTCGGGGCCGGCAACCCATACGGCCATACGACAATGTCGACGATGCGGAGGCAAAGGTTTGCACTGCTGTGTGAGTAGCGGCGACGACGGCTACGCCGGATATAGGGAGCTTAGTTGTGGACGTGGACGCATCGCCGGTCTTCGGCTTCTTGGTGACAGGGACCTCGGAGGCTGGAACAGGGTGCGGCAGTCCCTTCTCCTTCCTCTTAGCGATGGGAGCCTCGGTGGCTGGAGCATGGCCCGGCAGGCTCTTTCCCTTCCTCTTCTTTGTCATTGGAGGAATAAGGCGGCTTCTTCTTGGCCGGCGCGGCGGCGGGGGCATCGGCGGGCTTCTCCGACATCGGCATCGGTGCCACAGCGGCCACCTCGGCCATGGACGCGGATAGAGAGCGCTGTTGCACGCAGCACCTCGGCCATGGACGCGGATAGAGAGCGCTGTTGTTCGCAGCGTTGAGCAGTCGCAAGACCTAGCGGATGGAGGCGGCGGCGGCGGAGACGGAGTACCTAGGCGACGCAGGCATTTGTGGGACTTTGCAGGTTCTGCGAACTGTCCGCATTCGCTAGCAGGCCAGACCGCTTCAACCTGTAACAGCAAAGCATACAGGCCGCGGTTGCCTAGTGGGCCTGTTTTGCGGGCGGGCCTACCAGGCTTGCAGACAGGCCCGAGCCACTGGCAAATGCACTCCCCAAAAATTGTAAAAACGATGATTAGGTTCAAAATTTCACTATATATACACCTCTCACAAAAGATGTTTATGCACCCACAAGCTAAGTACACCTCCTCTAATTTGCTCTACCTTCGCCACTGATATTCTCCGCCGCAGTTGGGCATTAGTTCTTTACTACTGCAGGTGAACCAAGTCAAACCAGAAGATGTTAGGTCTACTAGGAGTATCTCTGATCCTGGACGTTCGTCCTCTTCTTGGATCGTCCCTTTTATCAAGCCAGCATCTCAGGTCTGACAAAGAACAACCGATCCTGGACGCAGGGAGTGTCTGACGTTGTGGATCCGAAGTTCGTAACGAAATGTTCTAACCGTGGCAGAATTGCACTTTGCCAGTGTGATTGATCTCTGAATCCGAACATGGATCGTGCAAATTCAGAGTCAATTTTGACGCTTCCTTACAGGAGATACCCTGACAACTTTAGCAAAGATGTCTGAACTCTGAAATCTGCAGAAACACACTTGGGGTAAATGACTGGATAATTCAGTATTTAACATTCGTACAATAGCGGGGATTATTACCTATATTCCCCTAATAATCACATGACAAATACATATAGGAATCACACAAGTAGTAATTCACTATCAGTGCATTGATCGCTTGATATCAACTGTCAATGCCAGCTCCGCTAGACCGTAGATGACTCATGCAATTGCATTCATCAGCACTTTCTAGACTGAAGCAACTATATTATGGGGATTATTACCTATATTCCCCTTATGAACACACAGACCAAACCAACAAATCTGTAGTAGTATAATTGGTATCGACTGCTTCGCATCAGCGTTCAATGTCGGCTCCCTCAGACTTTGGGGATGTAGGCTTGGCAGCAGAGTAGCCGCCTCGGACGTCATCGCCGCAGGAGAAGGCGATCTCCTGCAGCTTCATGGACGCGCTGGAGCTGAACACCAGCAGTGGTTTCTTGCGCGGCACGGGCGCTGGCTCCGCCTCACGGTTCAGGATCTGCACCACCCGCCGCATGGCGGGGCGCTCCTCACAGTTGGGATTGGCGCAGCTCAGCCCCACGAGCAGCAGCCGCAGCATCTCGGCCTTGTCGAACTCGCCGGCCAGCCGTGCGTCCGCGGCCTCGATGAGACGGTCCTCGCCGTGGAGGCGCCACACCCAGTCCACCAGGTTCACGTTCTTGCCCCCGCCTTCGTCCTTGTCGATGGGCCGCCTCCCGCAGCACACCTCGAGGAGCACGACGCCGTAGCTGAACACGTCGGTCTGCTCGGTGGCCTTGCCGGACTGAAGGTACTCCGGCGCGAGGTAGCCCATGGTCCCCGCGGTGAGCGTGGACACGGGGCTCTTGTTGTGGTCCATGAGCCTGGCGAGACCGAAGTCGCCCAGGCGCGGGCTCAGGTTGCCGTCCAGCAGGATGTTGCTGGTCTTGATGTCCCGGTGGATGACGCGCTGCTCGCACTCCTGGTGGAGGTACGACAGCACGGACGCGATGCCGGCGGCCACCGTGTATCTCTGCGGCCACGACAGCGTGCAGGGCTCGCCGTAGAGGGCCTTGTCCAGGCTGCCGTTGGGCATGTACTCGTACACCAGCAGCAGCTCGCCCTTCTCGTCGCACCACCCCTCGAGCTGGACGAGGTTCTTGTGCCGGAGGCAGGCGATGACGGAGAGCTCGGCGACGAACTCGCTCCGGCTCTGGTGCGCCTGCGTCGACCGCTTAACGGCGTAGGTGGTGGCGGCAGCTCCCGGCATGGCGGCCTTGTACACAGTCCCGAACGCGCCCTTGCCGACGACCCTGCTCGTGTGGAATCCTCTGGTGGCCGCGCTCAGCTCCTTGTAGCTGAACTTCCTCGGGCCCTTGAGCAGCTCGGGCGAGAAAGCGGCGTCGTTCCGGGAGGTGAGTTGTATGAGCTTCTTGATGGAGACCCAGGCGAAGAACACGAAGGCGACGGCGAGCGCGACGGGACCGAGGATTCCGAGCGCGAGCCCGACCCTCTTGTGGCTGTTGGCGGCGTTGGAGACTGGCACGGTGGCCGGCTCTGACGAGTTGCTGGTGGCATTGGATTCAAAGGAGGAGTTGGCCGTGGGCGGGAAGCCGAACGTCTGGAAGGTCCACTCTTTGATGGTGTGCTGCTGGGTGCTTCCCTCCGTGGACGCCGAGAAGCCGACGTACATGGCCTCCTTGAGGTACGGCGAGAGGTCGACGGCGACGGAGAGGACCGGCCGCTTCGGCTTGGTGGCCACGGCGTAGCTCAGGAACACCTCCAGGCGGCGGTCCCCGCTGCGGTAGTCGATCCACGCCGTCGTGAGGTTGCCGCTTTTGAGGTCGACACCGGACGCGGCGAGGTCGACCGTGGCCACGGAGAGCGGCGAGCCGAGGTCCAGGCCGACGTGGTTGTCGCTGGGGTCGGCGAACTCCGGGTTGGCCATAGTGTCGAACTCGACGGCGACGATGGCGGCGGACGCGGACCCGTTCTTGGCTACGGCGTAGTCGGAGGAGTTGAAGAGGCCGAGGTAGCCACCGGTGGCGCCGAGCGTGGCGGGGCCGGGGGAGATGAAGAACGCGATGCCGTCGCCTCCCGCGGCGCCGGGGTTGGGGTTGGCGATGACGAAGGAGAACCTGGCCGCGAACGACGCGACGGCGGTGGCGTTGGAGGCCGTCGCGCCGGGGCCCCGGAACGCGACGGGCTGGGTGCAGAGGACGGTGCCGGCGCTGGAGGAAGGCACGCCGGTCTCCCGCGTGAGCCCGACGGAGCCGTTGCGGAGGAAGGAGTCACCCAGCAGCGTGAGGTCCGCGAAGGACAGTGTGGCAGAGTCGAGCGTGACGTTCTTGGCCGCCGCCGGTGTTAAAACAGCTGCAGCGGCGGTAGCGGGTGGCGCCGTCAGTGCTAGCAGCAAGAACGGCAATAAACGGAGGAGCGCGGCGGCCATCGGTGGTGGTGGTGGGCAGAAAAGGGGATCGGGGTCATGAGAGAAGCTGTGGGGCTCGCTTGTGGTTTAATGCGAGCAGGGTTTGTGAACTCGAGGAGCAGAGGTGGAACAGAGCATGGTGGGTGGGGGTGAGGGGCAGATTAGCAGAAGGGTGAAGACGTGCAGGGGATTTTGGGGTGTTGTTTAGGAGGCAAGGCAACGGTCGGATTGGCGCGTTTGAACGCAACGGTCGGGAGGGGACCGTACTATTGGGCATGGGCTGGACGGATGTGGGTCTGCCCGGCTCACGGTCCTGCTAGGATCTACTTCTCCAGGGGGAATGTAGGGCCGGCTAAAGGATCAGGTTTGCTTTATGCTTTCGTTCTTTTTAGGCCTGTTTAGTTTTAAAAAAAAAATTCGTTTGTATTTGACAAATATTGTCCAATCATAGACTAACTAGGATTAAAAGATTCGTCTCGTCAATTCCGACCAAACTGTGTAATTAGTTTTTATTTTCGTCTATATTTAATACTTCATGCATATATCTATAGATTCAATGTGACGGGGAATCTGAAAATTTTTCAAAATATTTTGGAACTAAACAAGGCCTGGTACATTGAAAGAAGATTAAAAAAATGGTACTTTGAAAGTTATTCCATATGATATTTTTGAATTATTTGAGCATTGTAATGAGAAGGTATCATTATATTATATATTTGATTATTCTGGTACCTAAAATCGATTGTTCTTTGTTGTATATTCGTTTATCTAGTAAAAAATGATTGTCCCATCGTATATTCTAAAGGTTCCCAGAATAATCGTTTTTCCTTCTCTGTTTGCCTCCAAGTGTTTTTTTTATCACCCATCACATCGAATGTTTAGACACATGTATGAAGTAATAAATATATACTATTTACAAAATTAAAACAACAGCTAGAGGATAATTTGCATGATGAATCTTGTGAGCCTAATTAGTCCATAATTAGACACCAATTGTCAAATAAAACGAAAATGTTACCTGTTAAATTTTATTATCCCCAACCAAACACCCCCTAATATAAGAGGGTGTTTAGTTCCCTTAATATTCTAAAAATTTTTAGATTTTAGTCCATTGTTTTCCATAATGTAACTAAACACTATGCAATTTTTTTTGCAAAAATATGGTTACTCTCCATTTTAGATGTTGGCCTCAAGAGGCTAAAAAAAGCCCAAAAGAGCCTCAAGAGGCCCTCATGAGGGTAATGAATTCTGTATTTTAGATGGAATTAAACGTAACCCTGAAAATTTTGGTATTTTGCATTCCATCATTTCATAGTAGTTGGTATTTTGCATTTGAATTTTATGGGGAACTAACCACTCCCTAAATATAAGTCCGTCTAAGTTTGTCCCATGGAAAATATTTTTGTAACTCTAAGTACCATGTAAAACTTAAAAGTATACTATCCAAAATGAAAATAATTGTACTATACTATAAGGATAGTTGTCATAATGAACCTAATGATGTAGTTTCCATTTCTATTTTGGTTTCCTTGTGATTGTTTTTTTTTTGAGCAGTTCTTTGTGATTGTTGAACTAGAGTTGAGATTCATCCTGCTTCGACTCCTTTCTTTTGTTTGTAAGGATCCTAATGGTCCTTTCCATTTTCTTGTTTTCGTACATACTCAATCCATCCCAAGTTATAAAAAGTTTGACTTTTTTAAATCAAGTTTGATCACTCGTTTTATTCAAAAATTTATACAAAATATCACTTCTTTTGTCATGACTTGGTTTATTAATAAAAGTTCTACAAGAATGACTTAAATTTAAATATGCTTGCACAAAATTTCTAAATAAAATAAGTGATCAAATTTGAGGTCAAAAAAGTCAGTTGTCTTATAATTTAGGATGGAGGGAGTATAAGATAATAAGAACACTAGTGCCAATCCTCTAAAAAATATTGCTATTAAACAAAGAGATAGAATCTTAATGTTACCAATTCATGAATAAAGCATGTTACTGTATATTGATTCAGGAAGAGCATAAAGATGAGCATGCAACCCGTGTGTCGGCGGCCCGGCATGGTGCACGACAATTCAGCCAGGCCCGAGCATGGTACGGCCTGTTCCCCTTCCGTGTACGAGACGGCCCAAAGCATGTAGCCTGCCAAGCTTAGGCTGAACCCTCGGTCTGCTGGGCAGCATGGCACGCCTCGAAAATAAAAAAAGGCCCGGTAAGAATCTACTATGAGCAACCTGCTAAAGAATAAAGGCATGCTAAGAAAAAGACCCAAATTTGGCTAGCCTTTGGTTGTGGCCTTTGGTAGCAGGCCAGATTTTTTTTGGACTAGGTGCGTGTCCGTGCGTTACTACGGGACAACAAAAATTTTATACTAAAAACATACGGATCGCATAATAAGATAACAATACTATAAAAAAAATACCAATATTAAAGTGACATTTAATCCAAAAAAATAAAGTTCATAAAATTAACGTCACGAAATGTCCTACAACTGGATCAAAATAATACCGAACTTGAAATGTGAACATGTGTTGTGCTATTGAAAACATGATTTTTTTTAGCGTGATGTTTGTAACATTTTTTCAGTATTTCCATGTTGCCATAATTGTATAACACCAATCTATCTGGATGTTCTTGTTAGATTTACAAATATATTTTTGGTATTTCAGCAAAGAACATTTATAAGTGATGAACGAATATAGAAATATGATAAATAGTGCCAGCTAGCAATGGATTACTTGGTTTTCTCTTGGTGCATATATCAAAATTAACAGCCTACATCTATATTTTTTAGAAAGGAAAAAACTGATATCCATGGCTCCTTAAATCATATTATGTTAGATGTCTATAATGTTTTGGATAAGAAATGCTATCAAAAGTTCATAGCATTTGACTTGAAGCATTTAGAAAAGATAGTATCAAAAGTCTATTTCTCACCTCATATGTGCTATAAGGAAAAATTAGCATGTGAAAAATTTAGAAAGAAAAAATAGCATGTGAAAAATTTGAAAGAAAAAGATGAACAAAGAGGATCTGTATGTTGATGGAAGAAATTTCTCACCTCATATCTGCCACAGGGAAGTGCAGCAGGGTGGCGTGCAAGCTAAAGTATTAGGCTTCTTCCACAGCCAAAATCAAAACAAGCTAAAGTATTGTTGAGTAACAACCCTTGCAATCAAAATCATACATAGACAGAGTTTAGACTAAAATTTATCATCACGATGTCTGTTACTCCTAAATTAGATTTAATAGCATATTTTAACTTTAAAAGCATGTAGACATAGACAGAGTTCACAACACACAGAAATAACAAAGGAAACATGATTAGTAGGTGTCTACCAACATGTTCTGTGTAGATAAATAATCGTGAATTGGTATAAGTAATCGTGAATTGGTATTGCACAGTTCAACCATTCTTACATTGCATGATAGGACAATATCATGAAAGAGTTTAGAGAATGATTGATTGTATTCCCTGTCAATGCATCCGTACATATATGGCCGGGGGTGGCACACAAGCCAAACCGCACAGGCGTGTACATGCCACTAATCAAGGGCAGCCTACTATAATTACACATGCTAAAATTACAATAGGCTAACACTCCCCCGCAGTCTAATCGGGAGCATCGCTGACGGTCAGGCTGGACCGAAACTCCTGGAACAACGAGGTAGGGAGTCCCTTCGTGAAGACGTCGGCGTACTGTGATGTCGTAGGAACATGAAGAACCCGAACATGACCAAGGGCGACCTTCTCTCGAACAAAATGGAGATCGATCTCAACGTGCTTCGTCCGCTGATGCTGCACTGGATTACTGGAGAGGTATACAGCACTGACGTTGTCACAGTAGACCAGGGTGGCACGGCGAGGCGGGTGGCGAAGCTCAAGGAGTAACTGTCGTAACCAAGTAGCTTCGGCAACACCATTCGCCACAGCACGGTACTCGGCCTCGGCGCTGGACCGGGAGACTGTGTGCTGGCGCTTGGAGGACCACGACACCAGGTTGTCCCCAAGAAACACCGCATAGCCAGAAGTCGACCGACGAGTATCAGGGCATCCAGCCCAGTCGGCATCTGTGTAAACAACAAGCTCCGTAAGGGAAGACCGGCGTAGAGTCAGTCCAAGGGACAAGGTGCCCTGCAGGTAGCGCAAGATACGCTTGAGAGCCGTGAGGTGGGGCTCCCGAGGATCATGCATATAGAGGCAAATATGCTGAACGGCAAAGGTAATGTCTGGACGAGTGAAAGTCAGATACTGTAGAGCTCCTGCCAAGCTGCGGTACTGGGTAGCGTCATCAACAGGGGGTCCATCTGCGGATAATTTGGAGTGGACATCAACAGGCGTGCTGCACGGCTTGCATGCACTCATCCCGGCGCGCTCCAAAATATCCTGAGTGTACTGCCGCTGAGAGAGAAACAGACTATTGGCAGAGCGTGTCACAGAGATGCCCAGAAAATGGTGAAGCTGACCCATGTCCGTCATAGCAAACTCATGCTGGAGAGCCCCAATGATAATTTTGAGAAACCCGGCAGAGGAGGCAGTGAGAACAATATCATCCACATACAGCAACAAGTAGGCAGTCTCTGTCCCGCGGCGACATATGAACAAGGAACTATCTGACTTGGTTTCAACAAATCCAAGAGAAAACAGATGTGAGGCGAACCTGTGATGCCAAGCACGAGGAGCCTGCTTCAAGCCATATAGAGATTTGTTGAGCCGACAAACAAAACCCGGACGAGAGGAGTCCACAAAACCGGATGGTTGTACGCAGTATACTGTCTCAGTGAGGGTGCCATGGAGAAAAGCATTCTTCACATCAAGCTGATGAATGGGCTAGTCCTGAGAAATAGCCAGAGAGAGTACCACGCGGACAGTAGCAGGCTTGACAACCGGACTGAAAGTCTCATCATAATCAACACCGGGGCGCTGAGTAAAGCCTCGAAGGACCCAGCGAGCCTTATAGCGATCAAGAGACCCATCTGCACGGAGCTTATGCCGACCACATTGACGCCTGGAGGCCGGGGAACTAAGCTCCAGGTGTCATTGGTAATCAACGCATCATATTCAGCTTGCATAGCAGATCGCCAATGTGGATCAGACAGAGCATCACGGACGGAGCGAGGCAGTGGTGACATATGCACAGCGTGG
Organism: Sorghum bicolor; assembly: GCF_000003195.3. Taxonomy (NCBI): domain Eukaryota; kingdom Viridiplantae; phylum Streptophyta; class Magnoliopsida; order Poales; family Poaceae; genus Sorghum; species Sorghum bicolor. Next base: position 13,556,906 of record NC_012879.2, on the reverse strand, counting down.
AGGTTTAGCCGGTCCACAGGCTGTGCAAAACCGGACTTGCCGCGCGTGCGCATCCCATGTGCATTGACGACGGGGATGATGGAGACCGGACGAGTTACGGCCGTGCGTCCGGTGGCCGCGGTGCTGCTGGCAGCGGCCTGTGCAGGATGCACAGGGGCAGCAGCACCCGGCACTGTGGTCGGCGAGGCGGCAGGGGCGCTGCTAGCTGCAGCGCCGGTCGGTGTAGCAGGGGCGCTGCTAGCTGCAGTGCCAGTCGGTGTAGCAGGGGCACTGCTAGCAGCAGCGTCTGTCGTCGTGGTGAAGGGGCTGGGCGAGGGAAAGAGCGTCCTCAGCCCAGCACTCATTTCAGATGGAGGCGTGGGTGCCTCAACAGCCCCATGCACGACGTGAGGGGTACCTGCATGCACAAATCTTGCTCCAGGAATAGGAGCTGTGAGGTCATGTTCATCAAGAAGAAAGTCCAAGGCAGAGGATGCCATGGGTGTGGTGGACATGTTGGCGAAGGGGAAAAATGACTCGTCAAATACGACATGTCTAGAGATGAGAATACGATTCGACTGGAGCTCGAGACACCGATAGCCTTTATGGTCCGAGGAATAACCAAGGAAAACACAGAGGGAGGAACGGGGTGCAAGTTTGTGGGGTGCTGTGGAGGACATGTTGGGGTAGCAAGCACACCCAAAAACTTTGAGATGTTCATAGGTGGGCTGGGTGGAATGTAGGGAGGCATACGGTGTCGAAAAGGCAAGAGTTTTGGTAGGGAGCCGGTTAACTAGGTAGGTGGCGGTGTGAAGTGCCTCAACCCAGTAAACCGGAGGAAGACTTGCCTGAAATAAAAGAGAACGCAAAATGTCATTTATAGTGCGAAGAGAGCGTTCGGCCTTGCCATTTTGCTGAGAAGTATATGGACACGACATGCGGAGTGCGACGCCGTGGGAGAGGAAGAACGTGCGGGCAGGAGAATTGTCAAATTCTCGGCCATTGTCGCACTGGACGCTCTTGATGGTGGTGCCGAACTGTGTTTTCACGTAAGCAAAAAAATTTGACAAAGAGGAAAATGTCTCGGATTTGAGGCGGAGCGGAAAGGTCCAAATGTAGTGTGAGCAATCATCTAAAATAACAAGATAATATTTGTACCCCGAAACACTAACAATGGAAGATGTCCAGAGATCACAGTGTATCAAATCAAAATTATGACGAGCTCTAGAGCTAGATGATCCAAAAGGAAGTCGTGTGTGACGACCAAGTTGACAGGCATGACAAACATGATGGTCATCTTTATTACACGAGATAACACTAGAGCTAATGAGCTTGGACAAAGCTTCACGCCCAAGATGCCCGAGACGACGATGCCAAAGCGAGGTAGGTGCAGCGATGAGTGCGGAGGTGCTGGTGGTAGATGGGTAGAACGGGTAGAGGTCGCCAGAGCTATTGCACCTGGCGATCACGTTCCTGGTTTGCAAATCCTTCACAGAAAGACCAAACGGATCAAATTCAATGGAACAATTATTGTCGGTGGTGAAACGACGAATAGAAATAAGATTTTTAATAATGTGAGGGGACACCAAAACATCGTTAAGGACAAGGTTACGATGTGGAAAAGAAAAAGTATGTGATCCGGTGGCTGTGACAGGAAGAAGTGCGCCATTGCCAACAATGATAGATGAAGGTGTACACGATGATGGCAAGGAAGTGACGGAGAGATTACCAGCATCCGCAGTCATGTGTGAACCAGCACCGGAGTCGGCGTACCATTCAGACGATGCCGGCGGAGTGAGCGTCATGGTGTTGAAGGACTGCGCCAAGGAGTCTGCGTTCCAGGTGCCTCCATGTGTGGGGTTCCATGGCATCCCTCCGGGCATCTGATAGGCCGGAATGGGCCCCTGGAACGCTGGCGGTGAGGGCGCAGCTCCCCCGTAGGCGTACTGCGGTGGCGGTGCAGCGTAGCCGGTCCCGTAGGTGTGCCCACCCGGAACACCGTACTGAGGAACAGCAGTGAACGCCGGCGGCGGTGGTGGTGGACGCCCGTAGGGCCACATCACGCCGGCGGCGGTGGTGGTGGACGCCCGTAGGGCCACATCTGCAGCGTGCCGGCCCACGGGTGCGCGAAGGAGGGTTGTACACCATGAGCACCACCAGGGGGAGCGCCGCCAGGAAAGCCGGGTGGTGCGCCACCAGTAGGCGCTGGTTGGGTACCACCGCGCCCACCGCGGCCGCGGCGGCGGCTGTTGCGTTGGCCACCGGTGGGCGCCCCGGGCGCACCGAGAGATCGAGCAGGAGCCTGCGGCGCTCCAGGACGCGAGGCCGCAGGTGGCGCTGGAGGGCCAGACGCTGCTGGACGCGGCGTCGCAGCGACAAGGGCGGCTGGGGGAGACGGAGGATGAGCGTCGATCTCTAGCTCCTCCAGCAGGAGGTGTGTCCGGGCTTCCGGGAACGTCGGGAACGGACGATGCATCTTGAGGATGGACACCATATGGCGGAACTTGCCGTTGAGGCCGCGGAGGAGCGTGAGCACCATTTGGCGATCGCCGATGGGGTCACCGAACTCGGCGAGGGATGCAGCCATGGACTCGAGGCGGCGACAGTAGTCGGTGATGCTCAGAGACTCCTGACGAAGATTGCGGAACTGTGTTTCGAGGAGAAGAGCACGAGTCTCCTTTTGTCCGAGAAACTCATCCTCCAGGTAGCACCATGCAGTACGTGCAGAACCTTGGCGTATCATCAGCGACTGCTGCAAATCGCTTGAGACGGTGCCGTAGATCCATGTGAGGACACAGCAGTCCGTCTGGACCCAGGCTGGGCGCGTGAAGACTTCATCCTCGAGAACGTGCCGTGTCAGTGCATATTTTCCAAGCACGGTGAGGAAGATGCCACGCCATTTGGTGTAGGAGTCCGTGGCCTTGTCCAGGACGATGGGGATCAGGGCCTTCACGTTGACGACGGCGGTGGCCTGCGCCCAGAGGGCTTCATGGGCCTGCTCGTACTCGTCGAGGGCGGCGGCGCGGAGGCGTGCCTCCTCCTCACGATGCGCTGCCTCGGCTTCAGCAGCCAGGCGTTGGTCTTCAGCTTCCTTGGCGGCACGGTCCTGCGCGTCCTTGGCGGCGGCTGCAGCAGAATCGTCGTCGGCCGCCATCAGAAGCAGCCTGGGCGGGACCACGCGCGTGTGGACCGCGCGACGGCCCGGCGTGAACGCGAGGACGGGGCGTCGCGCGACGGACGCGATGGATCGCGGGAAGACAGGTGGATCGGACCTGCGACGGCGCCCTGCGAACGGAGTCTGCAGCGGGCGGGCGATCGGATCGGAGGTAGGGCCGGGCGATGGGATCGACAGCACGCCGGACGAGGACTTCAGCGGCCGGGCGTCGATCGGATCAGCGACGGGCTAGGGTTGCGGAAGAGTAGCGGATCGTAACCGCGTTTGATACCATGAAAGAGTTTAGAGAATGATTGATTGTATTCCCTGTCAATGCATCCGTACATATATGGCCGGGGGTGGCACACAAGCCAAACCGCATAGGCGTGTACATGCCACTAATCAAGGGCAGCCTACTATAATTACACATGCTAAAATTACAATAGGCTAACATATCAGGCCCCCAAGATGTCTGAGGCTCAGTTTGGTGGCATTGAAAATGATGTTGTTTCAAATCCTTTTTCAGTACATGCTAGAGGTCTCTAGTCTTCAACACTAAAATCAGGACTCAGAAAGGATCACGGGCATCTGAAGTTTCAAACGTAAATGCACAACTCTTATATGATACAGACACAAATCTTTCTCCATACAATGTGTGGCGACTCCAGTTATAGAAGTCAGTAGGTGTGACAGTACATGCTAGCTTGTCAACAATGCGCAACAGCTTGACAATGGGATCCGTTTGTCTCACATAGAAGACGGTGATAGAATCGACCCCTCGCTGCCGACCTGTGCAAACAGAGATCCACCCGGCGTTGTCCCCACAGCTGGTCATTACAATCCTGCATAGGCTACTGGTTGCAATTAGAGACCTTAGTTTCAGATGGGATGATAGGTAGTTCTTATCTTCTTCATCCTACATTCAGATAATAAAATTTGAAACATTGTACATCATTCAGATAATAAAATTTGAAACACTGAAGCTACTGCAATGCTGCACTTAACTGCTAACCTGCATTTAGATAATGAAATCTGATCCCCTTTAATGTACATTGACCTTGATCCCATGGCAAGTCTTGATGTGGCATAAAAATTGATAGGTAGTCCTAACTGCATGTGGCAGAACCTCCTAAGTAGTTGGGCCCACCGACACCTATCATTGTTCCAAAGACCTCTGACGGTGATGTCGGGGATCCATCTACTCTAGAAGCCCGATGAGCATCGTAGGACACCCATTCCACTGCTACCTGTGGTGCAACAACAGGATTCGTCCTGACCACCCGTGATGGTCAATTAACGAAAACTTCTTCTTCTCGCCCTTACAGGATAGCAAGTGACCACACTAACACTAGGATCATTCATTGCAAAGACATGGCAGTATCACGAATAGGAGGTAACCAAAGTAACATTTTAGAGTAAACAACGGAAGCATTATATAACTTAATTTACAAAAGTAGTTCTTCACGATAAGACTTAGATAAGGTGTTATTACAAGCCAGGTCCAGCGGAGCAACTTTAACCATTGTACAAAGATTACAAACTTATAGACCCCGCCCACGGGTCACGCTCACTCTTCTTCGTTGTCAACCTCGACGACGGTCACACAACACGGTCCGAAACAAGTCGGCTCCTGAGCTTCACCTGCAACAGGGGTTATAAAACCCTGAGTACTGGGGTACTCAACAAGACTTACCCGGTAGAAAAAGAGGAGAACTCAGGAATGCAGGCTTAGGGTAGAAAAGGGGTGGCTGAGCAAGGAGCCAAATTGTTTTGCTAAAAAGCTTACTAATAGTGCATCCTTACTTTCAAGTTTTAGCCACGAATTGCTCACCTCAAGAGGTCGAGGAATTCGAGGACAGTCTATGTAGTTGCTTTTTACAGACAAGTCTGTAAATTCCTAGTCCTTAATAAAAGTATTATCCATCTGACAGCCATAGCTTCATGTCACTCTGAGTCCGGGAATTGGGATCCGAACCTCAGGAGACATTTTATCTTTTCCCCTTTTACAGCTTAGTTGCATACTTAACTACGATGAGGGTCGAAGGAATTGAGTCTCCCAATTGGGGAGCAACGACGATTCGAATCGCTTAGCAATCCAGCTGGAGTTCCTAACCACCCGACATATGTAGAACCGAATCTTGCATATGTCAACCCAAATCTAGCTTTCCCAAGATCTGACCGGGTTCGCGGCACCCGAGAGCATAGTACTCCACCGTCTAGCCCATTTGCTAGGAGGGTACACACTACTCTCGCCATCGCTCCACGCCCAGTGCGCGAGTAGCCGCTCTCGTCGAGGAATCACAAGACCGGGCTTACCGAGGGCAAGTGACTAGTACTATAAATTCTCAACCCAGCAGGCCATCAACGGACCGGTCCTTAATCGACACAGTTGGAGACACTACTTTAAGACTCCATTGTTAAAGCAAGTCCACCGACCGGTCTCAAGTTGAAACATCATTGACCATAAAAGTATTCCACAACAATTCTTCAAACTTTCTTATTTGAAAACCTATCTAATAAGGCCTTGTTTAGTTCCAAAAAATTTTGCAAAATCGACACTGTAGCACTTTTGTTTGTATTTGACAAAAATTGTCCAAACATGCATTAACTAGGCTCAAAAGATTTATCTCGTCAATTTCGACCAAACTGTGAAATTAATTTTTATTTTCATCTATATTTAATACTCCATGCATGCGTCTAAAGATTCGATGTGACGGGGAATCTGAAAAATTTTGCAAAATTTTTTGGGAACTAAACAGTGCCTAAGCAGGGCTAAGCATCACTATGCAATTTTTAAAATAAAACAGGTGCCAAGGACAGAATAACAAATATCAAGGTAGTAAATGCAATTAAATCCAATTCTTGACTACGTAATGCAGCATTTTTAATTCATAAGTGATAAAGGATTTAAAACATTCAAGGAAGGGTTAATGCATCCGGGGCTTGCCTTGGTTGTAGAGCTGAGTGGGTTCCTCGGAGACTTTCCAAGTCTCGGATCCTACTTCCTTGAACGGAAAACCAATCTCGGGGTTCGGTTCATCGGTCACTCCTTCGGGCCCGTGCACTATACGCAAAATGATGTATGTTCATGATAATGTTATGACAACACATAAGAAGGACCGAGTCGAGTACAACTTTCCTTCTCGGTGCAAGGATAGGCTAAATAGTAATTAAAGTTGTTTATCATTTTAGTGTTTTTACCCAAGAGGTTGCATCAGTAAGCTAAGACTTTTCTCAATTTACAATTATTCTTAATTAACTAATTATTAATCCTTTTTATCTTAATTAATTCTTAATTAAGTAGTAATGACAGTAATTAAGTATTAACACCAAACAATAATTAAATGCCAAAGGTCATTAAGGTTAATGACCTTAGGTCATCACACAATCCCAAAAGCACTCAAATCCTAATTTGAGAAATTAAGCTAATTATTACTTAATTATTTTAGTATTATTACTAAATTACTAATTAAGGGTATATTAATATTTTATTCAAACATTATCCAAATGCCACCATATATTGTGTGAAGCTAGGAAATAATATTCAGAGACATCCCACAAATTTTGGTGATTTTTGGACATATTATTAAATTACTAAAATTCATGGAAGTTTTATTTACTAAATAAAGGATATAATTTTTATAGATATGTAAATTACCCGAAAATGCAACCTAGCATTTCTCCTATGTTCTACTCCTTTTACAGAGCCTATACAAAAATTTTCACTATACAAAAAAACATGAAGCACTTTTAATATAAAAAGAAAAAAGGAAATTACAGTGTGCGGGTGAGGCCGGCCCGCTGAACCTCGGCCCAAGTCGGCCCATGCGGTTCCCGCGCGCGCACAGACTGGCCCTCTCTCTCACCCGGCCACTGACGGGCGGGTCCCGCTCGTCAGATCCTTCTCCCACCTCTCGCCGCGGCTCCGGCGAGCCTAGGTACGCCGTCGGCGAGCTTCCGGCCTCCGTGGTAGGGCGAGTTAGCATCCCCAGCTCCTCGCGCATTGTTGGGTATTTTTAACATCACTACCAAAAGTAGACAGTTTTCTAATTCTGATAACGGTGTCAAAAATGCCAAACCTATCTCTCATACCACTTAAGCCAAGTTGTCATCCCCAGCATGACATGAGAGACGCGGTATTGAAATATGCAATTGCTCATCTAAATAAATAATGAATGAGATCTGCAAGCGCACAGATTAATACCGATGTAGCATTTTAACCGGGAAGTATTCCAGGTATCGTTATTTATATTTTTACCACTGGGAAGGGATTAGTAACCATCAATGTTAATTGTAGAATGGAATATAAGATTGAGTATCTATCATTGCATGTATAATTGAGAACATTTATCTAACTCTTTCATACAGGGATAAGTGTCACATAAAGGATATATAAAGTAATGAATAGTGACAAAGATAATTAATCTGATGAGCATAACTTAGCCACATAATAAATATGATAAGCACCTCAATTAGATATTCTAGAAAGTCATTAGCATGGTATTAGAACGAACTACAAGAATATTTCCTAAGTTATTCTCAACTATACAGTCTAGCATTATCATAGTTAGTGCACGCATACTTAGCAATCATTGCAAGACAGGACTACGCCCATGCATAGTGATATTAGCAAGGAAAATGAGAAACATCGTAATCACTCCCCTGTAATAATGTTGCTCTGCCAGCCCAATACACGAGAGGGGGACTATATAAGAATCAATGAAGCTGTCACTATCACGAACTACCCCACGATCTGGCATATTGGGTACAATCGCAGATAAATACGGTATAAGCACCACGCCTACACAATATCTATCATTTACCCATAGATCCGATGGATAAACGCTATACGATCCTAAACATGTATATAATTCCAATCTAACTAAGCAAAGTATATAACTATGATAAACTAAGAACAATATAATCTTGAATATAAACAAGTAGAGCAAAGTCATAAGCAATATATTGAAGTAGAACAAAGTCATATTCATAATATTGAAGAACAAAGATGAACAATTATAAGAACAATTAGAGAATTACCAAGAATCCTCTTGACAGATCCGGAAACCAATCGAAGATTGACTCCTTCTAGTTCTAATCCTATGTAGCTATGCTAATCTAGATGTCTAATTGATGTGGTGGCTCTAGGCTTGATCAGAGGCTTCTTCTCCCTTGAGGAATAATGAATTAGGGTTGAGAGGTTCCCTCCTCCAAGGGCCAGGGGGTCTAGTTTTATAGTCCCTCCAAGTGAATATGGGCCGTTGGATCAAACCGATATTGATTGAACGGTTATCCTTGATCCTTTAGGTCGGTGGAGATTGATCCCGAAAGAGTGTCCTCATTGGACTCCAACAGAGGGCGGGCGCCCTGGTCTCCTGGGCGGGCACCCAGGGCCAGGCCCCGTTCAGCCTCCGCTTCGTTCTCGTGGCTTCTGGACTCTTCTAGATGTAAGATAATTGCGCGGCACGTTGATATCTCTATGTAATCCCGGCGTGTGGGCCTTTCTTCCGTATTTCCTGATAACCCCCTGCAGAAATAGACAAACACCAAAACTCGTAGAATTCTGTCAGATAAAACCCTAAGTCTAGATGTTGATTTCATTTGGATCCTTTTCTTTGTTTATTTGATAATTAAATTTGATACTTAAGGACCGTCAACAAACTCTCCCAAGTTTATATCTTGCTCGTCCCTGAGCAAGGATAATCTCAGCGATGGATCAGAAGTTGTTGTAATGCCTTTAAAAATTGACGGTACACATGCCTTTAAATAAGTTCTCATCTCCGAGTTAGAGTAAACTGTCAAGACTTAAAACTTACTTACTTTACCTTTCACCATGGGACTTGTAACTGTCACTTCTGTCTTGAGTAGTTAAAGATAGAACAGTCTAGTCAAGTGCCATGTCTCTTATTCTTGATCAGCTATAGCTCTAGAGTTTTTGCAGATTTTCAAATAAAACTCAGAGATTCCTTGTATGACTCTCTCATATCTCTCTTTTGTGGTATTTTTGGATCCTTACCAAGGCAGTGATGGTATATGCCTTCTTTCAAAATATATGGTATTTGTGGTATAAGGCATGGTGATATTGCCTTCTCTCTCACCCTACTTTAATAAGGCTTTTGATATCTGGAGCTCATAGGTGGGAGATAAAATATACATACTTACAAAACATTTATTGTATAGTCAAACCATGGATCCAAAGAAACAAATCAATAAGTCAAATCAAGATGTGCATGTGTGGCGAATGAATGGTGTATGGTGATGATGGTGATAATAATGGTGAAAGTCTATTTCTACTTTTGTTCTTTTGAGGGGATACATACCTTCCTTGCTTTTTTAAAATTTAGGGAGAATGAGATGCTCTTCTTTTTCTTTTCTCTCAGGTGGGTATTTTGTACCCCTAATTCTACTGTCGGACACTTGTCCATTTTTACCTCTCGTCTCACTTTTCTTTTCTTTCGAGGTTCCGGGCACTTGCCCCTTTTTATTTCCTCGTATCTCTCTTTTTTTAGAGCACTCATCTCTTGAGATAATATAGCAAGTGGTAGTAACAAGATAACTTGAGCATTTATTTCATAGGGGAAAAACAGAAATATTTTTGGCCATTCTCTCCCGGAGTAGGAGTAGAATGTTTTTGGGTGGTTCTGGAGATGGAAATGGGTGGATATATGTGGATGGTACTTCCGGAGTAGAAGCAGCATATGTAAGTGAACATGCAAGTGAATCTTGATTCAACCGCATGACAAGCTCCTAAGGGTCTACACAGCTTGACCACACTCAATGCTCATAAGTAGTAAAAAGTAAATGTGTGGCTCAAAGTCTAGCAAGCATGTATATATGGCTGTAGTAGGAATTTAAACTCTCATCATACAGGAAGTCATCATGTGATATTTTAAAGATTTTGAAAGATAAAATTCTCCAGAATTCTAGCATCTCTAGAAATAGATAAACAGCAGCTCAACCTTCCCATATCGTATTCGTTAACATCTTAGACTTCAGATCAAGTTTTCTTCCCACAAGTTCAGGTTTAGAGCAAACTTTAAATTGTAACAGTTATGTCTAAACTTGAGAGAGAACTTCAAAATTTAAAAATTAGGCAGAGCAACTATTCATCATATCCATGCTAGAGTTTTATTATTAAGATTCAGTTTAGCATAGCCACTTTATTTATTTATTTATTAAGCATACTAAGCAAAAGACATATATATATAAGCATAAAATCTTTATTTGGTTTTCCATAGTTATGTATATTTATATTTTAATATAGTATAAGTATAAAGATAGAAATACTTAGCGGGATAAATGGGGGTGCTCTGCCCCAAGCTGAATTTTGACGTAATTTCTTTTGATGTAGCTAGCAGGTGGCAGAGGTGTGTTTGAAAGTCGGCAGTATCTTGACAGCGATTAGAATGTCCTCCGTCTGCTAGTCTCCTTGATTCTTAGATTCTGTGGAGCTCAAATAGACAACAAAGCTTTGTGGAACTGATTAAGTGTTAGCATAAATATCTAGCCTTTATCATGTTGAGACTCCTCAATAAATATTACTCCCTATTTTTATATTTTCATCTTATAAAGCAGAAAAATATTTATTTTATTTTTATGCCACCACAGTGAATGTACTTATGGGTTTTATGCCACTCGTATACTCACATGGGGCTTACTGTTTTTCACATTTTTATTTTCTTTTTAGGATAGTATGAACGTAATTAACTAAGCAAACTATTTTAAATAATTGAAAGGAAAAAGATAACTACCAAGTTTACCTCTTGGCAAGGCGTTCGGTGTTTTTAAGTTCTCCGAACGGGACTCTCCGTTTTTTCAGTCGTCTTGGAATTCATTGGATGGCGGAGTCGGTGGTTCCAGCAGCGCCTCTTCTTCGTATATATTTATCTTCTCTTTCCACACCTGACTCGGTGCTACGGTCTCCTCTGGATAATTTTGTTTAAACTGTATGTCTTCAGACCTTATCACTTCTCCTTCGTAGTCTGCCCATCCGTCCTTGATGATTTGCCTCCTCTGGTTGCGGTTGCGTCGTTTTCTGACCTGCTTAGAGTCTTCAACGATATAGTTAGGGTCAGTAAAATAGCGGCGTACCTTCTTTGAGGGGAAATGCATATGGACTTTTCCAGTTCCAATGTAGATGATTGCTTTAACGGTGCTGAGGAACGGTCTTCCAAGGATGATGGGTGGATCGTACTCGTCTTCTCCCATGTCAATAACCTGAAAGTCTGTGTAGACAAAATGATCGTCTATTTTGACTGGGACATTAGTTACTGTTCCTTTAACCTCTCAAAATGTCTGATCTGCCATCTGGAGCTGAATGTCGGTTGGTCTTAGGGGCATGGTTCCGAACACGAGCCGATAGATGACTACAGCCATTATATTGACGCCCGGTCCGGTGTCGCAAGTCGTCTTGTAGAAGTCTTATCCATTTATGGAGCAATAGATGCTTGGCATTCCTGGGTCATCCTTCTTAGTCAAAAATGGTGACTTAAGTTGATGATCTTGACCTCCATGAACTGCAGTGACCATCTTAGCTGACTCGGTCCACACTTGCTTGTTCCTGTTCCTCCTGTTGGTCCTCTTCCTTGGCTCACGTCTAGATTGATCTGGGATTTGTATAGTCTTATTCTTGAAGGAAAATGTCTCCTTCCTCCCTTTGATGTAGAAACTTATCTTGGCAGCACTGGCGTAGATGACAGCTCCCGAGGTGTTTAAGAATGGCCTCCCTAAGATGATGGGTGCCCTCTCATCATTACCGGTCTCTATCACCACGAAGTCTGCTGGGGCGTACAAGGTACCAACTCGGACACAAAGATTCCTCAATATTCCTTTTGGAAAACTTATCGTCTGATCTGCAAACTGCAAACACATGGTTGTTTCTAATAAAGGATATGTAAAGAATTTTTCATAGAGTACCCTGGGCATAATGTTGACACTAGAGCCAAAGTCGTAGAGTGCTTCTGGGAAGTCCACCATGCCGATGGAGATCGGGATGACGGGGCGTCCTGGATTGCCTCTCTTGACTGGTAGAAGATCAGTAGTAACTTCACTGACGGGGTTACTCCAGTAGTTACCTGCATCAAACATGTCTACAAGATTTACAGATTCTAATCCTTTCGGTTGTGATGGTATACCAGGGTTAGTAGCAGGAACAACAGTAGCTATTTGATTTAACTGAGATTCAATCATTTTATTAAAGCTAATTTGATTCTTGATGGCAGTAGAGAAATTATCCATTCTATTATTTATATTTTCTAGCATTTTATCATTAGTTGGCAATTTCTTAGATAGGTTATCCATTAGCTTTCCTTGATTAGACACTAACTCTCTCAGAGGTGGAAAATTATTAGTATTATTGTAAGAATTGTTACCTTGATAATTACCTGAGTAGTTAGGTCTTTGTTGATTCCATCCTTGATTTTGTTGAGGACGGTTGTAGTAGTTGTTGTTGTTATTGTTGATGTAGTTCACATCCTCAAGCATCTCAGGGCAGTGATTGCCTGAGTGTCAAGTTTCTCCACACTCCTCACAAGTCATGTGAGAGTCGTAGATGTGCATAACTTCTTTCTTATCTCCAGCTCTATCATCGAGCTTCTTCATGAGCAAGTCTAGCTTTGCAGATAACATGTCTACCTCCGTGAGCTAATGCATACCTCCACCTCTCTTGCGTGTCTGGGTCCTTTCTTCATTCCAGCTTTGGTTGGATGCCATCTTCTCCACAAGAGCTGTGGCTTGTGATATGGTAAGTGATAGAAATGCTCCTCCGGCTGCAGCATCCATGGTCTCTCGGGCACTGTTGCCGAGCCCATGATAAAACTTCTGCATTAGTAGCCAACTCTCCATTCCATGATGGGGACATTCTAGGATGTAGTCTTAGAAGCGCTCCCATGCTTCTGGAACGGATTCATCATGTTGTTGCTGAAAACTTGTAATTTTCCCACGGAGAGCATTGGTCTTGCCCATGGGAAAGAACTTAGCCAGAAAGTTCGTGGAGCAGAGTGCCCACGTAGTATTCTTCTCCTTTGTAGCGTAGAACCACTGCTTCGCTCTTCCTAACAGTGAGAATTGGAAGAGGCGAAGTAGTATAGCATCTCTGGGGACTCCTGATATGGTAAATGTGTTGCAAATCTCCAGAAAGTGTTGGAGATGAGCACTAGCATCTTCGTGTGCCTTCCCACAGAATTGGTTGGATTGCACCATGTTGATAAGTCCAGGCTTGAGCTCAAAGTTGTCATCGATCTCTACAGCAGGTCCAGTGCGGATGTTGTCCGTAGTGGGAGCTGAGAACTCACGGATCGATTTGTTCGCCATGGATGAAGCTTCTTGCTGAAGTGTTGATGATCTCTTCTTGAGCTTGGCTCTTGTTTTTCTAAATAATGCTTCGGGATTGTCAACAAAATTTCTTGGAAGATGTCTTCTATTCAATACCCTGCATAAGATAAAATAGAAAAATATCAGGGTAAAACTGTATGAGAGAATTAATAAGCTCAATCATATTAGTGATGCAAATGATAACTCAAAATTCCATATTCATTCCTGATTAGTAATCAACCTTCCCCCGCAACGGTGCCAAAAATGCTTGTTGGGTATTCTTAACATCACTACCAAAAGTAGACAGTTTTCTAATTCTGATAACGGTGCCAAAAATGCCAAACCTATCTCTCATACCACTTAAGCCAAGTTGTCATCCCCAGCATGACATGAGAGACGCGGTATTGAAATATGCAATTGCTCATCTAAATAAATAATGAATGGGATCTACAAGCGCACATATTAATACCGATGTAGCATTTTAACCGAGAAGTATTCCAGGTATCGTTATTTATATTTTTACCACTGGGAAGGGATTAGTAACCATCAATGTTAATTGTAGAATGGAATATAAGATTGAGTATCTATCATAGCATGTATAATTGAGAACATTTATCTAACTCTTTCATACAGGGATAAGTGTCACATAAAGGATATATAAAGTAATGAATAGTGAAAAAGATAATTAATCTGATGAGCATAACTTAGCCACATCATAAATATGATAAGCACCTCAATTAGATATTCTAGAAAGTCATTAGCATGGTATTAGAACGAACTACAAGAATATTTCCTAAGTTATTCTCAACTATACAGTCTAGCATTATCATAGTTAGTGCAAGCATACTTAGCAATCATTGCAAGACAGGACTACGCCTATGCATAGTGATATTAGCAAGGAAAATAAGAAACATCGTAATCACTCCCCTGTAATAATGTTGCTCTGCCAGCCCAATACACGAGAGGGGGACTATACAAGAATCAGTGAAGCTGTCACTATCACGAACTACCCCACGATCTGGCATATTGGGTACAATCGCAGATAAATACGGTATAAGCACCACGCCTACACAATATCTATCATTTACCCATGGATCCGATGGATAAACGCTATACGATCCTAAACATGTATATAATTCCAATCTAACTAAGCCAAGTATATAACTATGATAAACTAAGAACAATATAATCTTGAATATAAACAAGTAGAGCAAAGTCATAAGCAATATATTGAAGTAGAACAAAGTCATATTCATAATATTGAAGAACAAAGATGAACAATTAGAAGAACAATTAGAGAATTACCAAGAATCCTCTTGACAGATCCGGAAACCAATCGAAGATTGACTCCTTCTAGTTCTAATCCTATGTAGCTATGCTAATCTAGATGTCTAATTGATGTGGTGGCTCTTGGCTTGATCACAGGCTTCTTCTCCCTTGAGGAATAATGAATTAGGGTTGAGAGGCTCCCTCCTCCAAGGGCCAGGGGGTCTGGTTTTATAGTCCCTCCAAGTGAATATGGGCCGTTGGATCAAACCGACATTGATTGAACGGTTATCCTTGATCCTTTAGGTCGGTGGAGATTGATCCCGAAAGAGTGTCCTGATTAGACTCCAACAGAGGGCGGGTGCCCTGGTCTCCTGGACGGGCGCCCAGGGCCAGGCCCCGTTCAGCCTTCGCTTCGTTCTCGTGGCTTCTGGAGTCTTCTAGATGTAAGATAATTGCGCGACACGTTGATATCTCTATGTAATCCCGACGTGTGGGCCTTTCTTCCGTATTTCCTCATAACCCCCTGCAGAAATAGACAAATACCAAAACTCATGGAATTCTGTCAGATAAAACCCTAAGTCTAGATGTTGATTTCATTTGGATCCTTTTCTTTGTTTATTTGATAATTAAATTTGATATTTAAGGACCGTCAACACGCATCTCCTGAGACGTTCAGACAATGTGCTACTCATCTCTAACCCCCTTCACCCGCGTCCATGGCGGACGGCCACGTCGGCCGTGTGAACCCCGGCCGCTACAAACGAGTAGAGCGCAAACCAAAGGGCGTACAAGCATCAGTGGGTCACCGCGACTTCAACAAAGTAGACAACGATGGTAGAGGGGCTCGGAGAAGGTCTGGCCGCGGTGAGGTGCTCACGGTGGTGGTCTCGGCCGAAATCGGAGGAGAACGGCTCGGGTTGGAGCTACAAGGGGCTAGAGCATACGATGAAGGGTCTAGGGGATAACTGGGCTCATGGCGAAGCTATGGAGGCGCTTTGGGGGCTCGGACAGGGAGTAGGCGAGGTGGATTTTGCGGGCGGAGAGAGCTCGTCGGCGTTGAGCGAGAAGAGGAAAAGAGGGTTGCAGTGAGGTGTGAGCCACGGGAAGAAGTGGATGAGGACGCCAAGAGCTCGTTGTTGGCGACCCTTAATTAATAAAAATAAATATAATTTTTATAAATAAAACAAATGGAAGGTAGGACTTTCTACTAACATTTCCATGAGTATTTGTATTCATGACAATCTCAGGTACGACACGTGGAAAGATGCAAATAAACATGGAAAAACGCAAATTCAAGAAAACGTATTTCCAGAAGGCGCAATCAAAGAAAAATAGAAAAGTCCACCTAACAAAAGAGCTGGGTCCATCCGTAACCATGGTAGAAGTCCAGGCCCAACAACAAACCGACCACGTGAAGGCGGTGGCCGGGGGGCCCACCCAGGTTGCGGGCGCAACCAGGTGCGGGCGCAACCCCCCTGGCGATTCCCCGGTCCTACTTTGTTATGGCGGTTGCACGCCGCCATGCATAGGACGGTTTCACCTACTACCATATTTAGATCAGCACGAACCGTCAAATGGAGCTATAAATTGGTCCCTCCTCTCCACATTTCAAAGCATCAAGATACAAGAAGAAGAATAGAAGGAGTAGTGCTACTTTTCCAATAGATTAGCTCCTAGCTATTCTACTTTAGGGATTAGAGAGAGTGAGGAAAGAGTTGAAGTGTAGAAGCAAGATCAAGCAAGACTTACTCTAGGGTGGACGAAGTGCCGGGTCTGTCGGCTCTCGCTCCAACTTGACCTCTACATTCGTCTTACTACTTGAAGTAAGAGGTTTATGATTACATTCGGGTTCCAGATTACTTTGCGAAGTTACTTTCATAAAGCTATTTGTTGTGGACTCATCGTTCGTCCTTTTGGACGGGTGCTCTAGTAAGAGGACTCCTGATAAAGACGAAGTTCCTGGCCACCGCTAGAGTAGTAGTCGCTGACTTGGACGAGGTGTCTAAGTTAGAGTCTACCTTTGTTTGCACTGTGACCCACGGGCAGAGGGGTAGGTGGCAGTGGTGGTGACAGCCCTATCATCCCTTGTATTCCCCCACGTTCAGTCACAGAGTAGGGCTGATAGAAGGATCGCCTGGCTGAACCCAGGAATCTACCTCTGGGCTTGAAGCAACAGATAGTGGGAAAGCTCTCTTCGCCTAGTAGTCTTACCTAGTGTATCCTCTCCAACCCAGTTATCCCTCCTACCTTCTTCTGGGCCAACTAGCTAAGAGTCTATCGACTTTTATACTGTTCCTTTGGGAAAATACGATACCCTGATATACCTCCGGGTGAAGTGCTACAACGGTACTTCCGTGCGCTTGCGGATATTTTCTGCTGTCGCTAAGAAGCGCCAACAAGCATTTCTGGCGCCGTTGCCGGGGAACAGTTGTCGTCTTTAGTCTCTGAACCTAGTTACCCGTGTATCTTTTCTTTTTACCTTTTGTTTATTTTTCTCTTTGTTCCAATGGAGCAACCTACCATCTCCGATATGACTGCTCCCAAAGCCGAGTTCGCTGCATCTCCACAATCAGCAAAGCCCATCATAGCTTTGAGCTACAAACTCCGGCCGGCTTTTATAGCCATGGTTCGGGAACAATCCTTCTCAGGTTTAGAATACGATAACCCATACCATCACCTGAGGGTATTTGAGCAGCTCTGTGCATGCCTAACCATTGCTGGCATGTCACAAGAAACTTTGAGGTGGAAGTTGTTTCCTTTCTCTTTCACAGAGAGGGCGAAACAATGGTACGCCCAAAACGTAGGGAAGGTAGCTGGTGATTGGGAAGGATTGCAAAAGAGATTTTGTCTAGCATTCTATCCCTTATCCCGAATCGCTGCCCTACGTCAAGAGATCCTCAACTTCTGTCAGCAAGAGAAGGAAACCATAGGCGCAGCCTGGGAAAGATTTACACTTTTAGTTAAATCTGGCCCAGACTTGTCTATCCCAAACCACGTGTTGTTACAGCAGTTCTGGTTAGGGCTTAACAAGGAGTCTGCCCTATTGCTCTACACGGCCGCTGGAGGGTCTTTCACGCACAAAACCATGGAGGAAGGAGAAGCGCTTCTAGATCATATCCTAGAGAACACTCCACCATTAGAACCCATCCGTGTAGAACCAGAACCGTGTCACGAGGATGCCTCTTCGGCTGAGACCAAAATAACTCCACCATCCGAGACACCCTCACCCGAACCACATATACCAAAAGAAAGCCTTTCGGGTCTTCCATATTTCGACTATAATTTCCATGATGATTTTGGAAATTATTCGAAGTATGATAAGAAGAATATAAACCGCGTCCAAGTCACTCTAGATATTGACCGTGACTTTATAAAAGAATCTGTCAAGGAGCTGACTGCAATCATGAGCAAGGAATGGAAAGAGGAACGAGAATCCTCATCAGAGGCAATTCATATTCGTCCTCTGTCCCGTTCCATGCAATGTCAGGTATAGGACGAATGGGTCGAAGTGTTGTATAATCCCACGGTAGGAGCCAACTTAATGTCTACCACCTATGCATGCACACGCCTTGGTGATAGAATAATTTCTCCTACCACTCTGCTATTAAAAAATGGGCCAAGCTCCCATCTAGAAGGGCAGGGGGTGATTCACAACGTTCACGTTAAGCACGAAGGCGTTGTTGTCATTTTGGATTTTCATATCTTTGACAACATAAGCTTCGATGTGCTAATTGGGCACCCCATGGAAAAGTTCTTCTACGAAGCACTTGACACAGGGGAGTTAAGTGTTAAGATAGGAAGAGGAAAATTTTCCATTCCATTCTCCCAAGCCAAAAACTCGATAACAGAACCTTCCTGTCCTAGCATGCCCGAGGAGGTAATGTCGGTATCACCCTTCGAATCCCCTGAGTCATCTTTAGACAAAGATGCTGATCTCTTCATTGAAGAAGAAGACGACTCAGGAGAAACCCTTGAACTTCCTAAAGAGGAAGTACCGCCACCACCTCCAATAGAGTTGAAAACCTTACCAGAAGGATTACGGTATGTTTTTCTGCACGGCAACCAAAATACTCCCGTCATCATTAGTGACATGCTTTCAGACGAGGAAACATCCAAACTCGTTGCCGTGCTAGAAAAACGTAGGTCGGTCTTCGGGTATTCCTTGAAAGATCTCAAGGGGGTTAGTCCAACTCTTTGTACCCATCGCATTCAATCGACCCTGCGAGCACACCCTCTCGTGAACCACAGCGCAGGCTTAATAACGCGATGCGGGAAGTCATGAAAAAAGAAGTCCTCAAGGTTTTTCACGCTGGGATCATTTATCCCGTACCACATAGTGATTGGGTTAGCCCCGTCCAAGTGGTTCCCAAGAAAGGAGGAATGACGGTAGTATAAAACGCTAGGAATGAGCTTATTCCACAGCGCACCATCACAGGATGGAGGATGTGTATTGATTACAGAAAACTCAAAAAGGCAACAAAGAAGGATCATTTTCCATTGCCCTTCATTGATGAAATGTTGGAGCGATTGGCAAAACACTCCTACTTCTGCTTCCTTGATGGGTATTCTAGTTATCATCAAATTCCCATCCATCCTAACGATCAAAGCAAAACCACGTTCACATGCCCATACGAAACATATGCTTACCGAAGAATGTCATTTGGGTTGTGCAATGCACCTGCTTCCTTTCAAAGGTGCATGATGTCCATATTCTCAGACATGATTGAAGAAATCATGGAAGTTTTCATAGACGATTTTTAGTCTATAGAACATCCTTCGATCATTGTCTGGAAAACTTGGACAAGGTTTTGGCAAGATGCCAAGAAAAGGACATGGTGCTTAATTAGGAAAAGTGCCACTTTATGGTCCAGGTAGGTGTTGATATTTGGGAACGCAATAAGGAATGGATCCGCAAGCGCACGGATATCGGTGAGCACTTCACCCGGGAGGTTATCTAGAGTATCGTATTTATTTTTTTACCACTAGGAGAAAGAGTGCATCTGACTAACCCAGTCTATTACTACTAACCTTTAGGCTACAAAGAATGTTTCTCGATGTGAGTGATAAATAGAGAAGACTACAACCGTAATCTCTTTCTAACCTTGGTAAGGATGATCTACTGTCCTATTGGGGAAGCTTACGGAATCTAGACACCACAGAGGATGTTCAACCCACACCTATAAACCCTATCCTTCCTGCTAACGAGATATGGTCTGCAAAGGTGACTCGGAAATGTCACGTTCCTCGCTACTACCACGGTCTAGCAAGTCAGGGAATATCTATGAGTATCCTAGCCCAAACACCACGTCTACGCTAGAGATGATTACTCTAAACTGTACGCGAAGAGATTAAAGTAAACTCATAAACCAAAGAACAATAAAACAAGAACTTACTAGAATTTAGAAGTCGAAATACTGAAGAATCCTAGGAGCAAGCTTCGGGTTAGGAGAACTTGATCCCGCAGGTACAACCTCGGAGTAGACACCGACAGGCCGGGCTTCCTCCGATCTACACCTCCACTCTATCTCTCTCAATCTAGTAGAAACTAGAAGATCTAATTCTACTCACATTGGATGCTAAGCCTAAAAGAAATTTTATTTAGAGGAGAGGTATTCCTTCGAGGGCACCTCTCAACTCTATGATGAACTTGTCTCCTCCAGGGGCCGGGGGTCTGGTTTTATAGTCCCCTCAAGTGAACGTGAGCCGTTGGATCAAACCGACATTGATTGGATGGTTATCCTTGATCCTTTAGGTCGGTGGAGCTTGGTCCGCGAAAAGAGTTCTGATTGGAGTCTAGAGGGGGGCGGGCGCCCTGGTCCTCAGGGCGGGCGCCCTGGGCCAGGCCCCATTCGGCCTCCACTTTGTTCCCGTGGCTTCTGGAGTCTTCTAGATGGTAGAAAATTGCGCGGTGCGTTGATATCTCTATGTAATCCTGACATGTGGGCCTTTCTTCCTTATTTCCTGATAACCCCCTGCAGAAACAGATAAACAACAAAACTCATGGAATTCTGTCAGATCAAACCCTAATTCTAGGTGTTGTGTGCATATTGGTCCTCTCTTGTTTATTTGATAATTGAAATTGATACTTAAGAACCGTCAATAGTAGGCATCATTCTAGGACACCTAGTGTCTGAAAGGGGGATAGAGGTGGATAAAGCCAAAATAGAATTTATTGAGCAACTACCTCCCCCTGTGAACATCAAAGGAATCCGTGGCTTTTTGAGCCACGCAGGGTTCTACAGGCGATTCATCAAAGACTTTTCACAAATCACCCGTCCCCTAACTAGCCTTCTAGCAAAAGATGCTCCCTTTGAATTCACTGATGAGTGTCACAAAGCTTTTGAAAAGATCAAGGCGGCACTCATCTCAGCACCAATTATCCAACCTCCCGATTGGAGACTCCCCTTCGAAATCATGTGCGATGCTAGCGACTATGCTGTTGGTGCGATCCTTGGCCAAACCAAAGATAAAAAGCATCACGCTATTGCATACGCCAGCAAGACTCTAACAGGTGCGCAGCTCAACTACGCCACTACAGAGAAGGAACTCCTTGCTGTAGTCTTTGCTATAGACAAGTTTAGATCCTACTTGGTGGGCACAAAAATAATCGTTTATACTGATCATGCTGCTTTAAAATACTTGCTCACCAAGAAGGACGCTAAACCTCGTCTGCTCCGTTGGATCTTGCTATTACAAGAATTTGACCTTGAAATAAAAGATAAAAAGGGGTAGAAAACACTATCACCGACCATTTATCTCGTATGCAGGTTACTAACATGCAGGAAAAAGAAATCAACAACTACCTACAGGATGATATGCTCCTAATGGTCATGGACACACACCCATGGTATGCAAATATTGTGAATTTTATGGTTACAGGGTACGTACCTCCAGGCGAGAAGAGGAATAAGCTGGAATATGAAAGCCGACGCCACCTGTGGGACGACCCGTACCTATATCGGGTATGTGCTGATGGACTGCTAAGAAGATGTGTGCCTCGAGCTGAGGGTGCACAAATTATCGAAAAGTGTCATGCCACACCCTACGGGCCATCTTGGAGTGTTCCGTACTCAAGCAAAGATCTGGCAGTGTGGGTTTTATTGGCCCACAATGTATCAAGATGCAAAAGATTTCATCCGAAGGTGTCAAGAATGCCAGCTGATAGGCAACATCAGTGCACGCAATGCCATGCCCTTGCATTACAACCTCCAAGTTGAAATCTTTGATGTTTGGGGCATTGACTTCATGGGACCATTCAAGAAGTCAGGGGACTATGAGTACATCCTCGTGGCTGTTGATTATGTGTCAAAATGGGTTGAAGCACTGGCATGCCGAGCAGCAGATGTAAAACACGCAAGAAAGATGTTCCATGGGATCATCTTCCCACGCTTCGGTACACCAAGGATGGTGATCAGTGACGGAGGATCGCACTTTATCGATAAAACTTTCAGAAAATTCCTGCAAGAATTAGGAGCCAAACATAATGTAGCCACACCATATCATCCTCAGACCAGCGGACAAGCCAAAACATCCAACAAACAAATCAAAAACATCCTCCAGAAAACGGTGGATCAGATGGCGTCAGGATGGAAGAGCAAGCTTCCTGACGCACTTTGGGCATATAGAACAGCTTACAAAACCCCCATCGGAATGTCACCATATCAGTTGGTTTATGGCAAAAGCTGTCATTTGCCAGTAGAGCTTGAACATAGGGCTCACTGGGCAATTAAGAAATGGAATATGGATCTCAGAGCCGCTGGGAGGAACAGGCAGAAACAACTCGTGGAACTAGAAGAATGGCGAGAAAAAGCTTATCACAGTGCCAAACTCTACAAGGAAAGAACAAAAAGATGGCATGATAAAAGAATCATTCACAAAGAATTCAAAGCCGGCGACAAGGTTATGCTCTTCAACTCAAGAGTGAAGTTGTTCGGGAAAGGAGAACTCAGAAGCAAATGGGACGGACCATACACTGTTATTGAGGTAGCACCCCGTGGTGCTATCACAATAGAAGACGACAGAGGAAACATCCAAAAGGTAAATGGTCAACGTCTCAAGGTATTTTTTGAACCCGAACCTGTTACTTTTGATGAAATAAATCTGATTTCTTTTGAAGAGTATACCAAAAACTTATAAAATAATATATATTCATATATTTATATAGTATATAATAATTTATAAACTAAAATATTTATCTTCCTATTTTCAAATAAATATTTTATTCTTAAATGATTTATGACTTTCTTTATTTAAAAAGACCTTTTACTCATTCAAATATCCCTTTCATGGAAAGTTTTATTTTGAAAATTCAAAAAGTTGCCTTTTCTCTCCCTTCCTTTTTCTCTTCATACGAAAAATCGCGCGGATACAGAATTGATCGCAGGCGGGATCACAATCAAGTTTTCAAAACAAGCTACTGGGAAAAAGACGGAGGCTAACAGGTGGGCCCCAGGGTGCGGGCGCAACCTTGGCCCGCCGATCAGCCCAATCTTTTTTGGAATTGTTTCTATTTTTATCCAGGAGCATTTCCCCGCCTATGATCAAATTTGTTTCTATACTTAGGGTGCGGGAAGAGCTATAAAATCACCCCTAAGGCCTCTCTTCTCTTCACACCAAAACATTCTCTTCTCCCTCACGCAAAGTATTCTAGCCTCTCCTATTACAAGTTGTGACTATGGCCAGCTATGCTCTCTTGCTGATCCAAGCCCCTGGCTCCATCTCCAGCTTAGCCATTGTTGGGTATTTTAAACGCAAATAGAAAAATCCACAAGCGCACGGATACCAATGTAGCTTTCACCGGGGAGTATTCCAGAGTATCGATTTTCCACAGGGAACGTGAGTGTACTAATTAAGATTCAAGATCGCCCAAGGATAACTATATAATTATTTTTTGTGGGAAGAGAGGAAGTTTCCTAAGAGTTCTCTAGTTGATCTAAGAATCAAGAATTACTTCAAAGATTATTTATTTTGGGACATCAGAACACTAACCACAGAAAGAGATGAGAAGGGGGCTAGGAAGCTCTGACTACGGTCCTACAAACACCGATCCGAACGAGGTGGAATACGTCGACCGTTAGGGCTGTCACTACCCTAGGGCTACCACAACAATCCGTAGGATTGGGTGTCATTCCAGGTAATTGCAAGACTAAACACCACGTCTAATCTATTAATTACTACTCTAGCGTTTCAAAGACTAGAGCACTTGATGCAAGCGGGAATCCAATAAATAACTTGAATGTAAATAAAAGTAATTAAAGAACTCAGGAATTATGAATTGAAGAACTTGGAGAACGATGAAGAATGAACCAGTTGCTGCAAAAGTACAATGTTGAGGAAGATCCGATAGATCCGGCTCCTCCTCCGCTCTCCTCTTCTCTCTTCCTATTTTCTAGATTACAACTAGAACTAACTAGAACTAGAACTAGATGAACTAGAACTAGAAGTAGATGAACTGGAGGGACTCTGCTTCGTGGGAGATGTCCACCGACCTAAAGGATCAAGGATAACCATTCAATCTATGTCGGTTTGATCCAACGGCCCATATTCACTTGAAGGGACTATAAAAACAGACCCCCTGGCCCCTGGAGGAGGGAGCCTCTCAACCCTAATTCATTATTCCTCAAGGGAGAAGAAGCCTCTGATCAAGATTAGAGCCACCACATCAATTAGATATCTAGATTAGCATAGCTACATAGGATTAGAACTAGAAGGAGTCAATCTTCGATTGGTTTCCGGATCTGTCAAGAGGATTCTTGGTAATTCTCTAATTGTGCTTCTAATTGTTCTTCTAATTATCTTTGTTCTTCAATATTATGAATATGACTTTGTTCTACTTCAAGATATTGCTTATGACTTTGCTCTACTTGCTTATATTCAAGATTATATTGTTCTTAGTTTATCATAGTTATGTACTTGGCTTAGTTAGATTGGATCTATATACATGCTTAGGATCATATAGCGTTTATCCATCGGATCCATGGGTAAATGATAGATATTGTGTAGGCGTGGTGCTTATACCGTATTTATCTGCGATTGTACCCAATATGCCAGATCGTGGGGTAGTTCGTGATAGTGATAGCTTCATTGATTCTTATATAGTCCCCCTCTCGTGTATTGGGCTGGCAGAGCAACATTATTACAGGGGAGTGATTGCTATGTTTCTCATTTACCTTGCTAATATCACTATGCATGGGCGTAGTCTTGTCTCGCAATGATTGCTAAGTATGCTTGCACTAATTATGGTAATGCTAGACTATATAGTTGAGAATAACTTAGAAAATATTCTTGTAGTTCATTCTAATACCATGCTAATGACTTTCTAGAGTATCTAATTGAGGTGCTTATCATATTTATTATGTGGCTAGATTAGATTAATTATCTTTGTCACTATTCATTACTTCATATATCTTTTATGTGACATTTATCCCTGTATGAAAAGAGTTAGATAAATGTTTTCAATTATACATGCAATGATAGATACTCAATCTCATATTCTATTCTGTAATCAATAGTGATGATTCCTAATCCCTTCCCAGTGGTAAAAATATAAATAACGATACCTAGAATACTTCCCGGTTAAAATGCTACATCGGTATTAATCTGTGCGCTTGCAGATCCCATTCATTATTTATTTAGAAGAGCAATTGCATATTTCAATACCGCGTCTCTCATGTCATGCTGGGGATGAAAACTTGGCTTAAGTGGTATGAGGGATAGGTTTGGCATTTTTGGCACCGTTATCAGAATTAGAAAACTAAGTCTACTTTTGGTAATGATGTTAAGAATACCCAACAAGCATTTTTGGCGCCGTTGCCGGGGAAGGTTGATTACTAATCAAGAATGGAATAAAAGATTTTGAGTTATCATTCGCATCACTAATATGATTGAGCTTATCTATTCTCTCATACAGTTTTACCCCGATGTTTTTCTATTTTATCTTATGCAGGGGAATGTATGAATAGAAGACATCTTCCAGGAAATTTTGTTGACAATCCCGAAGCATTATTCAAGAAGACTAGAGCCAAGCTCAAGAAGAGATCAACAACACTTCAGCAAGAAGCTTCATCCAATCAAGAAGATCACCGGAACTTGTCTTCAGAGTTCGAAGCCATGGCGAACAAATCAATCCGTGAATTCTCAGCTCCCACTACGGAAAACATCCGCACTGGACCTTCTGCAGAGATCGATGGCAACTTTGAGCTCAAGCCTGGACTTATCAACATGGTGCAATCCAAACAGTTCTGTGGGAAGGCACACGAAGATGCTAGTGCTCATCTACAACACTTCCTGGAGATTTGCAACACATTCACCATATTAGGAGTTTCCAAAGATGCTATACTACTTCGCCTCTTCCCATTCTCACTGTTAAGGAGAGCGAAGCAGTGGTTCTTCGCTACAAAGGAGAAGAATACTACGTGGGCACTCTGCTCAACAAACTTCCTGGCTAAGTTCTTTCCCATGGGTAAGACCAATGCTCTCCGTGGGAAGATTACAAGTTTTCAGCAACAAAATGATGAATCTGTTCCAGAAGCATGGGAGCGCTTTCAAGACTACATCCTAGAATGTCCCCATCATGGAATGAAGAGTTGGCTATTGATGCAGACGTTTTATCATGGGCTCGGCAACAGTGCCCGAGAGACCATGGACGCTGCAGTTGGAGGAGCATTCTTATCACTTACTATATCACAAGCCATAGCCCTTGTGGAGAAGATAGCATCCAATCAAAGCTGGAATGAAGAGAGGACCTAGACACGCAAGAGAGGTGGAGGTATGCATCAGCTGAAGGAGGTAGACATGCTGTCTGCAAAGCTAGACCTACTCATGAAGAAGCTCAACCATAGAGCTGGAGACAAGAAAGAAGTTATGCACATCTACGACTCTCACATGACTTGTGAGGAGTGTGGAGACACTGGACACTCAGGCAATCACTGCCCTGAGATACTTGAGGATGTGAACTACATCAACAACAACAACAACTACTACTACAACCGTCCTCAACAAAATCAAGGTTGGAATCAACAGAGGCCTAACTACTCAGGTAATTATCAAGGTAATAATTCTTACAACAATAATAATAATTTTCCACCTCTGAGAGAGTTAGTGTCTAATCAAGGAAAGCTAATGGATAATCTATCTAAGAAATTGGCATCTAATGATAAAATGCTAGAAAATATAAATAATAGAATGGATAATTTCTCTACTGCCATCAAGAATCAAATTAGCTTTAATAAAATGATTGAATCTCAGTTAAATCAAATAGCTGCTGCTGTTCCTACTACTAACCCCGGTATACCATCACAACCGGAAGGATTAGAATCTGCAAATCTTGTAGACATGTTTGATGCAGGTAATTGGAGTAACCCCGTCACTGAATTCTCTACTGACCTTCTGCCGGTCAAGAAAGGCGATCCAGGACGCCCCGTCATCCCGATCTCCATCGGCATGGTGGACGTTCCAGAAGCACTCTGCGACTTTGGCTCCAGTGTCAACATTATACCCAGAGTACTCTATGAAAAATTCTTTACATATCCTTTATTAGAGACAACCATGTGTTTGCAGTTTGCAGATCAGACGATAACTTTTCCAAAGGGAATATTGAAGAACCTTTGCGTCCGAGTTGGTACCTTGTATGCCCCAGCAGACTTCGTAGTGTTAGAGACCGGTAACGATGAGAGAGCACCCATCATCTTAGGGAGGCCATTCTTGAACACCACGGGAGCTATCATCTACGCCAGTGCTGCCAAGATACGTTTCTACATCAAAGGGAGGAAGGAAACATTTTTCTTCAAGAACAAGACTACACAAATTCCAGATCAATCCAGACGTGAATCAAGGAAGAGGACCAACAGGAGGAACAGGAACAAGCAAGTGTGGACCGAGTCAGCTAAGATGGTCACTGTAGTTCATGGAGGTCAAGATCAACAACTTAAGTCACCGTTTTTGACCAAGAAGGACGACCCAGGAATGCCAAGCATCTATTGCTCCATAAATGGATACAACTTCTACAAGACAACTTGCGACACTGGATCGGGCGTCAACATAATGGCCGCAGTCACCTATCGGCTCTTGTTCGGAACCATGCCCCTGAAACCAACATACATTCAGCTCTAGATGGCAGATCAGACGTTTCGACAAGTTAAAGGAATAGTAAGTGATGTCCCAGTCAAAATAGACGATCATTTTGTCTACACAGACTTTCAGGTTTTTGACATGGGAGAAGACGAGTATGATCCACCCTTCATCCTTGGAAGACCGTTCCTCAGCACCGTTAAAGCAATTATCTACATTGGAACCGGAGAAGTCCATATGCACTTCCCCTCAGAGAAGGTACGCCGTTATTTTACTGACCCTAACTATATCGTTGAAGAATCTAAGCAGGTAAGAAAACAACGCAACTGCAACGAGAGGAGGCAAATCATCAAGGACGGATGGGCAGACTATGAAGGAGAAGTGATAAGGTCAGAAGACATAGAGTTTAAACAGAATTATCCAGAGGAGACCGTAGCACTGAGTCAGGTATGGAAAGAAAAGATAACCATACATGAAGAAGAGGCGCTGCCGGAAGTACCGACTCCGCCACCCAACGAATCCCAGGACAATTGAAGGAAATGGAGAGTCCTGTTCGGAGGACTTAAAAACACCGAACGCCTTGCCAAGAGGTAAACTTGGTAGTTATCCTTTCCCTTTCAATTATTTCAACTAGTTTACTTAGTTAATTATGTTCATACTATCTTAAAAAATAAAATAAAAATATGAAAAACAGTAAGCCCCATGTGAGTATACGAGTGGCATAAAACCCATAAGTACATTCACTGTGGTGGCATAAAAATAAAATAAAAATTTCTTTTCTATTTTATAAAATGAAAATATAAAAACAGGGAGTAATAATTGTTAAGGAGTCTCAACATGATAAAGGCTAGATATTTATGCTAACACTTAATCAGTTCCACAAGCCTTGTTGTCTATTTGAGCTCCACAGGATTTAAGAATCAAGAAGACTAGCAGACGGAGGACATTCTAATCGCTGTCAGAATGCTGCTGACTTTCAAATACACCTCTGCCACCTGCTAGCTACATCAAAAGAAATTACGTCAAAATTCTGCTTGGGGGAAAGCACCCCCATTTATCCCGGTAAGTATTTCTATCTATCTATCTTTATACTTATATTATTTTAGAATTTAAATATACATAACTATGAAAAACCAAATAAAGATTTTATGCTTATATATATATCTTTTGCTTAGTGTGTTTAATAAATAAATAAAGTGGCTATGCTAATCTGTATCTTAATAATAAAACTCAAGCATGGATATGATGAATAGTTGCTCTGCCTAATTTGCACATTTGAAGTTCTCTCTCAAGTTTAGACATAACTGTTATAATTTAAGGCTTGCTCTAGACCTAAACTTGTGGGATGAAAACTTGATCTGAAGTCTAAGTTGTTAACGGATACGATATGGGAAGGTTGAGCTGCTGTTTATCTGTTCCTAGAGATGCTAGAATTCTGGAGAATTTTATCTTTGAAAATCTTTAAAATGTTGCATGATGAGTTCCTGTATGATGAGAGTTTAAATTCCTACCACAGCCATATATACATGCTTGCTAGACTTTGAGCCACACATTTATTATTTACTGCTTATGAGCATTGAGTGTGGTCAAGCTGTGTAGACCCTTAGGAGATTGTCATGTGGTTAAATCAAGATTCACTTGCACGTTCACTCATATATGCTACTTCTACTCCGGAAGTACCATCCACATATATCCACCCATTTCCATCTCCAAAATCACCCAAAAATATTTTACTCCTAATCCGGGAGAGAATAGCCAAAAACATTTATGTTTTCCCTTATGAAATAAATGCTCAAGTTATCTTGTTACTACCACTTGCTATATTATCTCAAGAGATGAGTGCTCTAAAAAAAAGAGATACGAGGAAATAAAAAGGGGCAAGTGCCCGGAACCTCGAAGAAAAGAAAAAGTGAGACGAGAGGTAAAAATGGACAAGTGTCCGACAGTAGAATTAGGGGTACAAGATACCCACCTGAGAGAAAAGAAAAAAAAAGAAGAGCATCTCATTCTCCTCATAAAGTTTCAAAAAGCAAGAAAGGTATATATCCCCTCAAAAGAGCAAAAGTAGAATTAGACTTCCACCATTATTATCACCATTACCACCATACACCATTCATTCGCCACACGTGCACATCTTGATTTGACTTATTGATTTGTTTCTTTGGATCCATGGTTTGACTATACAACACATGTCTTGTAAGTATGTATATTTTATCTCCCACCTATGAGCTCCAGATATAAAAGCCTTATTAGAGTAGGGTGAGAGAGAAGGCAATGTCACTATGCCTTATACTACAAATACTACATATCTTGAGAGAAGGCATATACCATCACTACCTTGGTAAGGATCCAGAAATACCACAAAAGAGAGATCTGAGAGAATCATACAAGGAATCTCTGAGTTTTATTTGAAAATCTGCAAAAACCCCAGAGCTATAGCTGATCAAGAATAAGAGACATGGCACTCGACTAGACTGTTCTATCTTTTAACCACTCAAGACAGAAGTGACGGTTACAAGTCCCATGGTGAAGGTAAAGTAAGTAAGTTTTAAGTCTTGACAGTTTACTCTAACTCAAAGATGAGACCTTATTTAAAAAAGCATGTGTACCTCAAAGATATTGCAACAACTTATGATGCATAGCTGAGTCTATCCTTGCTCAGGGATGAGCAAGAGGTAAGCTTGGGGGAGTTTGTTGACGGTCCTTAAGTATCAAATTTAATTATCAAATAAATAAAGAAAAGGATCCAAATGAAATCAACATCTAGACTTAGGGTTTTATCTGACAGAATTCCATGAGTTTTGGTGTTTGTCTATTTCTGCAGGGGGTTATCAGGAAATACAGAAGAAAGGCCCACACGTCGGGATTACATAGAGATATTAACGTGCCGCGCAATTATCTTACATCTAGAAGACTCTAGAAGCCACGAGACCGAAGTGGAGGCGAAACGGGGCCAGAGGCAGGGCGGGCGCCCAGGGGTCGCCCGCCCTCCTGCCCTAGGCGCCCGCCCCCTCTGAGAGTCCAATCAGGACTCTGCTTCGTGGGAGATCTCCACCGACCTAAAGGATCAAGGATAACCGTTCAATCTATGTCGGTTTGATCCAACGGCCCATATTCACTTGAAGGGACTATAAAACCAGACCCCTTGGCCCCTGGAGGAGGGAGCCTCTCAACCCTAATTCATTATTCCACAAGGGAGAAGAAGCCTCTGATCAAGATTAGAGCCACCACATCAATTAGATATCTAGATTAGCATAGCTACATAGGATTAGAACTAGAAGGAGTCAATCTTCGATTGGTTTCCGGATCTGTCAAGAGGATTCTTGGTAATTCTCTAATTGTGCTTCTAATTGTTCTTCTAATTATCTTTGTTTTTCAATATTATGAATATGACTTTGTTCTACTTCAATATATTGCTTATGACTTTGCTCTACTTGCTTATATTCAAGATTATATTGTTCTTAGTTTATCATAGTTATGTACTTGGCTTAGTTAGATTGGATCTATATACATGCTTAGGATCGTATAGCATTTATCCATCGGATCCATGGGTAAATGATAGATATTGTGTAGGCATGGTGCTTATACCGTATTTATCTGCGATTGTACCCAATATGCCAGATCGTGGGGTAGTTCGTGATAGTGGCAGCTTCAATATATAGTCCCCCTCTCGTGTATTGGGCAGGCAGAGCAACATTATTACAGGGGAGTGATTGCTATGTTTCTCATTTACCTTGCTAATATCACTATGCATGGGCGTAGTCTTGTCTCGCAATGATTGCTAAGTATGCTTGCACTAATTATGGTAATGCTAGACTATATAGTTGAGAATAACTTAGGAAATATTCTTGTAGTTCGTTCTAATACCATGCTAATGACTTTCTAGAGTATCTAATTGAGGTGCTTATCATATTTATTATGTGCTAGATCAGATTAATTATCTTTGTCACTATTCATTACTTCATATATCTTTTATGTGACATTTATCCCTGTATGAAAGAGTTAGATAAATGTTTTCAATTATACATGCAATGATAGATACTCAATCTCATATTCTATTCTGTAATCAATAGTGATGATTGCTAATCCCTTCCCAGTGGTAAAAATATAAATAACGATACCTGGAATACTTCCCGGTTAAAATGCTACATCGGTATTAATCTGTGCGCTTGCAGATCCCATTCATTATTTATTTAGAAGAGCAATTGCATATTTCAATACCGCGTCTCTCATATCATGCTGGGGATGACAACTTGGCTTAAGTGGTATGAGGGATAGGTTTGGCATTTTTGGCACCGTTATCAGAATTAGAAAACTAAGTCTACTTCTGGAGTCTTCTAGATGATAGAAAATTGGCGCACCTGTTAATATCTCTATGTAAACCCAACGTGTGGGCCTTTCCTCCATATTTCCTGATAACCCTCTGCAGAAATAGACAAACACCAAAACTCGTGGAATTCTGTTAGATAAAACCCTAAGTCTAGGTGTCGGTTGCATTTGGATCATTTTCCATGATTAGTTGACAGTTAAATGTGAGCATTAAGGACCATCAACAAGCTCCCCCAAGCTTAACCTTTGCTCGTCCCTGAGCAAAGATGAACTCAAGAGTTTCTGCAGTGGTTTCATGTCTTAAAGGTACACATGCGTTCAAATAAGATCTCATCTCTGGGTTAGGGTAAACTATTAAGATTTAAACTTACTCATTTTACCTTCCACCATGGGGCTTTCAACCATCACTTGTCTTGAGCAGTTAAAAGATAGAACGGTCTAGTCAAGTGCCATGTCTCTTGTTCTTCGATTAACTATAGCTCTGGAGTTTTTGTAGATTTTCAAATAAAACTCAGAGTTTCCTTGTATGACTCTCTCTAGTCTCTCTTTTGTGGTATTTCTGGATCCTTACCAAGGCAGTAATGGTGTATGCCTTCTCTCAAAGTATGTGGTATTTTTTGTATGAGGTATAGTGGCATTGCCTTCTCTCTCACCCTACTCTAATAAGGTTTTGATATCTGGAACTCATAGGTGGGAGACAGCTAATACATACTTACAAGACATTTATTACATAGTCAAACCATGGATCCAGAAGAACAAGTCAATAAGTCAAATCAAGATGTGCATGTGTGGCGAATGAATGGTGATAATGGTGAAAATAATGGTGAAAGTCTAATTCTACTTTTGCTCTTTTGAAGGGGTACATACCTTCCTTGCACTTGAGGCTTTTGAGGGGAATGAGATGCTCTATATTTTATTTTTCTTTTCTCTCAGGTGGTATCTTGTACCCCTAATTCTACTGTCGGACACTTGTCCATTTTTACCTCTCGTCTCACTTTTTCTTTTTCTTTTTTTCGAGGTTTCGGGCACTTCCCCTTTTTATTTCCTCGTATTTACTTTTTTTCAGAGCACTCACCCTCCTCGAATAATGTAGCAAGTGGTAGTAACCAAAATATCTCGAGCATTTATTTCACGGGGAATAAGGATAATGTTTTTGGCTATTCTCTCCTAGATAGGAGTAGAATAATTTTGGATGAATCTGGATATGGAAATGATGTATGTGGATACGTACTTCCGGAGTAGAAGCAGCATGTATGAGTGAACGTGCAAGTGAATCTTGATTTTAACCGCATGACAAGCTCCTAAAGGTCTACACAGCTTGACCACACTCAATGCTCATAAGCAGTAAAAAGTAAATGTATGGTTCATAGTCTAATAAACATGTATATATGGCTGTGGTAAGATTTTAAACTCTCATCATATAGGAACTCATCATGTAACATTTTAAAGATTTTCAAAGATAAAATTCTCCAGAATTCTAGCATCTCTAGGAACAGATAAACAACAACTCAACCTTACCATATCGTATCCGTTAACGACTTAGACTTTAGATCAAGTACTCTTCCCACAAGTTCAGGTTTAGAGCAAATCTAAATTAATAACAGTCATGCCTAAACTTGAGAGAGATTTCAATTTTGAGAACTAGTCATGGCAGAGCAACTATTCATCATTTCCATGTGAGAGCTTATTATGAGGGTTCATAGCAAACATTATTTATTTATTTATAAAACTAAGCAAATATATATATAAGCACAAAATCTTTATTTAGATTTTTATGATTATGCATCTTTTTATTATTTGAGTAAAGTATAAACATGAGTAGAACACTTAGCTGGATAAATGCGGGTGCTCTCCCCCAAGCTGGATTTTCACGTAATTTCTCCTAATGTAGCTAGCAGGTGACGGAGGTGTATTTGAATGTCGGCAGCACCCTGACAGCGATTAGGATGTCCTAGGATGTCCTCCGTCTGCTAGTCTTCTTTGATCCTTGAATTCTGTGGAGTTCAAATAGACAACAAAGCGTTGTGGAACTAGTTAAGTGTTAGCATAAATATCTAGCCTTTATCATGTTGAGCCTCCTCAATAAATGTTACACTCTTTTGTAGGATCATAAATTTATTTTTATATTTTCATTTTCATAGGACAGGAATATATTTATTTTATTTGTACGCCACCACAGTGAATGTACTTATGGGTTTTATGCCATGAGCATACTCACATGCGGCTTACGATTTTTAACATTTTTATTTTCTTTTCAAGAATATATGAACCTAATTAACTAAGCAAACTATTTTAAATAGGTGAAAGGAAAAAGGATAACTACCAAGTTTACCTCTTGGCAAGGCGTTCGGTGTTTTTAAGTCCTCCGAGGACTCTCCGTTTTCTCAGTCGTCATGGGATTCGTTGGATGGCGTAGTCGATGGTTCCGGCGGCGCCTCCTCTTCGTGAATAACTATTTTCTCTCTCCACACCTGACTCAGTGCTACGGTCTCCTCAAGACAGTTGTGTTCAAGCTGTATGTCTTCAGACCTTACCACTTCTCCTTCGTAGTCTGCCCATCCGTCCTTGATGATTTACCTCCTCTGGTTGCGGTTGCGTCGTCTTCTTCTTGTCCTGACCTGCTTAGAGTCTTCAACTATATAGTTAGGGTCAGTAAAATAGCGGCGTACCTTCTCAGAGGGGAAGTGCATTTGGACTTCTCTGGTTCCAATGTAGATGATTGCTTTAATGGTGCTGAGGAATGGTCTTCCAAGGATGATGGGTGGATCGTACTCGTCTTCTCCCATGTCAATAACCTGAAAATCTGTATGGACAAAATGATCGTCTATTTTGACAGGGACATCAGTTACTGTACCTTCAACCTTTCGGAATGTCTGATCTGCCATCTGGAGCTGAATGTATGTCGGTTTTAGGGGCATGGTTCCGAACAGGAGCTGATAGGTGATTCCGGCCATTATGTTGACGCCTGACCCGGTGTCGCAAAGTGTCTTCTGGAAGTTGTATCCATTAATGGAGCACTGGATGCTTAGCATACCTGGGTCGTCCTTTTTGTCAGGAACGGTGACTTAAGTCGACGATCTTGACCTCCTTGAACTGTAATGACCATCTTAGCTGACTCGGTCCACATTTGCTTATTCTTGTTCCTCCAGTTGGTCCTCTTCCGTGGTTCATGTCGGGATGGCTCTGAGATTTGTGTAGTCTTATTCTTGAAGGAAAATGTCTCCTTGCTCCCCTTGATGTAGAAACTGATCTTGGCAGCACTAACGTAGATGACAGCTCCCGAGGTGTTGAGGAATGGCCTCCCTAGGATGATGGGTGCCCTCTCATTAGTACCCGTCTCTATCACCACGAAGTCTGCTGGAGCGTACAAGGTACCAACTCGGACGCAGAGGTTCTTCAATATTCCCTTTGGGAAACTTAGTGTCCGATCTGTAAGCCTGGGCATAATGTTGACGCTGGAGCCAAAGTCGCAGAGTGCTTCTGGCAAGTCCACCATGCCGATGGAGATCGGGATGACGGGGCATATTAGATCGCCTCTCTTGACCGGCAGAAGGTCAGTAATTACTTCCACAACGGGGTTACTCCAGTAGTTACCTGCATCAAACATGTCCACAAGATTTGCAGATTCTAATCCTTCCGGTTGTGATGGTATACCGGGGTTAGTAACAGGAACAGCAGCAGCTATTTGATTTAACTGAGATTCAATCATTTTATTAAAGCTAATTTGATTCTTGATGGCAGTAGAGAAATTATCCATTCTATTATTTATATTTTCTAACATTTTATCATTAGATGCCAATTTCTTAGATAGGTTATCCATTAGCTTTCCTTGATTAGACACTAACTCTCTCAGAGGTAGAAAATTATTATTATTATTATTATTGTAAGAATTATTACCTTGATAATTACCTGAGTAGTTAGGCCTATGTTGATTCCAACCTTTATTTTGTTGAGGACAGTTGTAATAGTAGTAGTTGTTGTTGATGTAGTTTACGTCCTCAAGCATCTCGGGGCAGTGATTGCCTGAGTGTCCAGTATCTCCAGTGTGTTTGTGCTCATAGATCCAGGTTCTTCATTTGGTGGAGTCTGGGAGTTGTAAAACTCCTTCATATTTTGCTCGAAGTATACCTGCTCATAGAGACAAGGCAGAGATCAAGTGCATGGGCCCTGTTGGTGGAAAACACCAATAGAACCAAAAGTGTATTTGTTCTTCTCTAACCTTAAGCATAGTGAGCAAGACAAAGTTGATGGATAATAAGATCATGAGTGTAGCATTTAAAACATTTGTCAGATCAGATCGCTCAACCTAATGGAAAGATAATCTATCTATACTTATGTTTTTTTATATATATCTTCCAAAGATTGAGTGTGCAACATTTTAGCTCATAAGATTAGGAGTGTGGGATCACAAAGGTGGAAGGACTAAACATGTTGAATCTATTGGGTTGGTTAATCTAGAGTTGTAAATCATACATGTTTGTCTCTTGTATTCATGTGAATGCTAGAACCAAGGAGAAGCTTATAAAAGTGATAGTCAAGTACCTTAAGATGTTACCTTACTTGAAGAGTGGTGGTACAATATCACCTTGTGGAAGCTTTCCTTTCTTAGCGGTTATGCATCGTGTTTGTGGCACCCTCCATGGATCATCTCTTGTGAGCTATGTCTTCCTTGTGTAAATTGTTAAACTTCATGTGTCTCTCTCTTTGTCCCCAATGTGAGTTTATCTCAGGACTTCCCAGGTCGATATTGAAAGTTTTCCTGCAGGGGTTAGTCCAACAAAATATCCAATATCTACTATAGCATACTATCGGCTCAAAAATCAACCTAGACACCATGTCTAATTTGATTTAGGAGGGCATTTTAACCTAAGCACCATGCTTAATTTAAAATCCCTTGGAAGTAAGATCATCATTCCTAAACTAAGCATCATGCTTAATTAAGAGATAAATGAAACTACTCCAAACCTAGACATATACTAAAGCAAATAAAGATAGCATTAGAGCATTTATAGAGATCTACTCAAGTGGAGATGAAGTAGTGTGATTAGTATTAATCAAATGGAGCATGTCTCAAAGGTAGGGACAACCAACATAGCAACATGGCAAAGGATGTTTTTATGTAAAGTACTCCCCCAAGCTTGAATTTTGCAAAATTCAAGTTTGGATGAATTTAATTCAATGTTGTATGATGATTGGTTGGACATACCTTGTGCTTGTCATTCATCCGATCTTCTTGCTCCAATCCTGGAAAGGTTAGTGACAAGAATACCCGAAGGAATTTTTTACAATTATCCTTATATGCTCAATACACAAGGTAATGTTGCAAATAATTAAAAGATCATGTTACGATCTGATTAGTGCTTATTTTAGGACACTAAGCTTGTCCTTGGGAAACCATCAATTTATGTCGGTGAAGTGGTTTCCCCTCCAACGCTGACCTATATCAACTCAACAAGATCTACAATATTTATTATAGACATATGCATCGATAACCACCCTTTTAAAGTTTTTATAAATAGAAACGAAGAGGGGGTTGGAGATCTCGAATGTGGTGATGTTGGAGAGACCAAAATATTGGGAAGATGTTGCATATGAGCATGGAGTAAACGAAGTGTCTGTGAAATAAATTCCATGGTCATTAATGTTTGGAGTGAAATCCATGTGGTATGGTGAGAATGGTAAAAGAGGAAAAGAAAAAGGATACACGGACGACTTGGTTCGAAACTAGCACAGCTACCGTTCCCGGCAACGGCGCCAGAAAGCTTGTTGGGTATTTTAAACGCAAACAGAAAAATCCATAAGCGCACGGATACCAATGTAGCTTTCACCCGGGAGTATTCCAGAGTATCAATTTTCCACAGGGAATGTGAGTGTACTATTTAAGATTCAAGATCGCCCAAGGATAACTATATAATTATTTTTGGTGGGAAGAGAGGAACTTTCCTGAGAGTTCTCTAGTTGATCTAATAATCAAGAATTACTTCAAAGATTATTTATTTTGGGACATCAGAACACTAACCACAGAAAGAGATGAGAAGGGGGCTAGGAAGCTCTGACTACGGTCCTACAAACACCGATCCAAACGAGGTGGAATACGTCGACCGTTAGGGCTGTCACTACCCTAGGGCTACCACAACAATCTGTAGGATTGGGTGTAATTCCAGGTAATTGCAAGACTAAACACCACGTCTGATCTATTAATTACTACTCTAGCGTTTCAAAGACTAGAGCACTTGATGCAAGTGGGAATCCAATAAATAACTTGAATATAAATAAAAGTAATTAAAGAACTCAGGAATTATGAATTGAAGAACTTGGAGAACGATGAAGAACGAACCAGTTGCTGCAAAAGTACAATGTTGAGGAAGATCCGATAGATCCGGCTCCTCCTCCGCTCTCCTCTTCTCTCTTCCTATTTTCTAGATTACAACTAGAACTAACTAGAACTAGAACTAGATAAACTAGAACTAGAACTAGATGAACTACAGGGATCTTCTCTACTTGGATGAAGAATTGAAACTCTAGCTTTGATTCTGTAGAAGAGGTATGTTCTCCAGGGGCCAGGGGGCCTGCTTATATAGCCCTTTCAAATGAATGTGGGCCATCGGATCAAACCGACCTTAATCGCACGGTTTTCCTTGATCCTCAAAGGCGGTGGAGCATAATCCGTGAGACTCAACCTGATTGGTTGCTGAGCTAGGGCGGGCGCCCAAGGGGGGAGGGCGGGCGACCTGCCCCCGGGCCCGCTCGGCCTCCCGTTCGTTCCCGTGGCTTCTGGAGTCTTCTAGATGATAGAAAATTGGCGCACACGTTAATATCTCTATGTAAACCCGACGTGTGGGCCTTTCCTCCATATCTCATGATAACCCCCTACAGAAATAGACAAACACCAAAACTCGTGGAATTCTGTCAGATAAAACCCTAAGTCTAGGTGTCGGTTGCATTTGGATCCTTTTCCATGATTAGTTGACGGTTAAATGTGAGCATTAAGGACCGTCAACAGCCATAGCCCCATACCATGAGAGCTCTTTTGTGAGGGAAGAACCGCGTGCTGCAATTGAAACACCTCTAGCCATCCTGCCTCCACCAAGCCTAGAATTCAGCAATGTGTCCAGCTTGAAATCCACGGCGCGCTCACTCAAGAATGGTGCCAAGAAGAAGGTGCCCGTTGGCCGTCAAACCACTGGTGTCCTCGGCGTCAAGAGAAAGACTCCTAGTGGTAGTAGGCTTAGCAAGCGCGCGGCTGTCATGCCCCCATCCTCTAGTGTATCATCCCTCTCATCTCCCGTAAAGGATAGTCGTTCCTATACCATTAGGGGAGTACGTAAGTCGGATGGAGGGTATGCTAAGGGGGTCTTCCGTAAAGGAACCGAGGAAAATGAAACTTCTAAGGATCCTTTCTGGCTCAGAAAGGAGAAGAATGTTCTCAAAGGTTTCTTTAGTGATAGTGAGGATGAAAAGAAGCCCAAAGGGCCAACCATCGCCTCACTCCGTACTAGCAATAGGATCGCTCGCGCAAATATAGAAAAAGCCTAAGATCGCGTAGCCGAGGCACATCTTGTTGACGGTTCTTAAGTATCAATTTTAATTATCAAATAAACAAGAGAAAGGACCAATATGCAAACAACACCTAGAATTAGGGTTTGATCTGACAGAATTCCATGAGTTTTGTTGTTTATCTATTTCTGCAGGGGGTTATCAGGAAATAAGGAAGAAAGGCCCACATGTCGGGATTACATAGAGATATCAACGCACCGTGCAATTTTCTACCATCTAGAAGACTCCAGAAGCCACGAGAACGAAGCGGAGGCCGAACGGGGCCTGGCCCAGGGCGCCCGCCCCCCTCTGGACTCCAATCAGAACTCTTTTCGTGGACCAAGCTCCACCGACCTAAAGGATCAAGGATAACCGTTCAATCAATGTCGGTTTGATCCGACTGCTCACGTTCACTTGAGGGGACTATAAAACCAGACCCCTGGCCCCTGGAGGAGACAAGTTCATCATAGAGTTGAGAGGAGCCCTCGAAGGAATACCTCTCCTCTAAATAGACTTTTTTAGAGCTTAGCAACCAACGTGAGTAGAATTAGATCTTTTAGTTTCTAGTAGATTGAGAGAGATAGAGTGGAGGTGTGGATCGGAGGAAGCACGGCGTGTCGGTGTCTACTCCGAGGTTGTACCTGCGGGATCAAGTTCTCCTAACCCGAAGCTTGCTCCTAGGATTCTTCAATATTTCGACTTCTAAATTCTAGTAAGTTCTTGTTTTATTGTTCTTTTGGTTTATGAGTTTACTTTAATCTCTTCGCGTAGAGTTTTAGAGTAATCATCTCTAGCGTAGACGTGGTGTTTGGGCTAGGATACTCATAGATATCCCCTGACTAGCTGGACTGTGGTAGTAGCGAGGAACGTGACATTTCCGAGTTACCTTTGCAAACCATATCTCGTTAGCAGGAAGGATAGGGTTTATAGGTGCGGGTTGAACATCCTCTGTGGTGTCTAGATTCCGTAAGCTTCCTCAATAGAACAATAGATCATCCTTACCAAGGTTAGAAAGAGATTACAGTTGTAGTCTTCTCTATATATCACTCACATCGAGAAACATTCTTTGTAGCCTAAAGGTTAGTAGTAATAGACCAGGTTAGTCAGATGCACTCTTTCTCCTAGTGGTAAAAAAATAAATACGATACTCTAGATAACCTCCCGGGTGAAGTGCTCACCGATATCCGTGCGCTTGCGGATCAATTCCTTATTGTGTTCCCAAATATCAACAAGCATTTCTAGCGCCGTTGCCGGGGAGAAAGACGGTTTGCTGAGATAACCTTGAGTCTTACTACTAGCTTGTATCTATACTTTTATCTTTTCTTATCTTTTATATTTTTTATTTATTTTCTTTATTCTTACCTTATGGAAAAACCAAAATTCTAAATCGATCCACGAATCTGCAATCCCTTCAGTAACTGACCTTTTACCATTGGAGTCATCACAGCCTATTCAAACATCCCAGTATAGGTTAAGTTCCAGGTTGATTGCCATGATTCAAAACCTATCTTTTTCTGGAAAGGAAGACGAAAACCCTTACCTTCGTATTAGAGATTTTGAGCAAACATATGATTGTCTTCGCATTGAAGGCATTTCTGATAAAACTTTACGTTGGAAGCTTTTTCCTTTTTCTTTAAGGGGAGAAGCTAGACAATGGTATAATCAGAAGGTAAGTCAACAACGAGGTGAATGGGGAGTTTTACGAGCCAACTTTTGTTTAGATTTTTATTCCCTCGACCGTATCAGCGACCTTAGACTCGAAGTCCTATCTTTTAAACAAAAAGATAATGAAACTTTGGGAAAATCCTAGAAACGTTTTTCTGATCTTTTAGAATCTGGTCCAAACCTTAATCTTGAAGACCCTGTTCTTTTATTTCAATTTTTTTGAGGTCTTCAGGAAGATCACAAACAAATGCTACATACAATGTCTAGACGTTCTTTCTTTCGCATCTCTACTGATGATGCTAGAGTGATCCTAGATAGAATCCTAGAAGCTGAGATAGATAATACCCTTCATGATGAAACCCACAAAGCCAAAGTAGACACTCTGCCAAATTCTCCATCTACTTTAGCTATCCCAAGTTCTGAGCCACAAAAGAAAGAAATTCCACCACCTGACTTCATGCTGGATATAGAATCAGATCTTTTTGCCGATTTTGGAAACATTTCAAAATACCATTCTATAGACAAACCCCAAAACGGCCATTTTAGCATTTGTTTGCCAACTGAATATAAATTAAGAGAGCTTATCGCAGTCATGAGTAGCGAATGGTTGGAGGAATCAGAGCTTTCCTCTGATGTGATCCGTTTGGACACACCCTCTATAACTATACACTGTGCTTATGATTCTCATCGATTTGATGCTCTCTATAATCCTGTTGTGGGGATCAACATCATGTCTGAATCTTTTGCACTTAAATTATTTAAAAATCTTGTCTTAACCCCCACAACAAAAGTCATAAAGGAATCTTCGGGACGATTAGTCCCCAGTCTTGGAATTATTAATGTCCTACCTCTTACGGTAGAAGGCTCCATGGTTTATTTGAACTTCTATACATGGTACTTTGACCTGTTGATAGAACAACCTTTTAGAAGACTCCTTTATGAAGGTAATACTAGAAAGCTACACATTTCTTTTGGGAAAACCTTTAAATTTCCAATAACAATTTCACACTCCTTAAATAATAAGGCCGAGTCATATCTTTTGCCTGATCCTATGGAGGAGGTAAAGGCTGCATCTCTAGAGCTTTTAGATGAAGCAGACTTAGAAGACGAAACTCCTTTCTTCACAGAAGAAGA
This sequence comes from Sorghum bicolor, assembly GCF_000003195.3. NCBI lineage: Eukaryota > Viridiplantae > Streptophyta > Magnoliopsida > Poales > Poaceae > Sorghum > Sorghum bicolor. Next base: position 13,514,461 of record NC_012879.2, on the reverse strand, counting down.
GGCCGAACCTTCTGAACGTGAACCCTTAGATGAGTTTGCAGAAACGCCTAGACCTCCCATAGAGCTTAAAACTTTACCACCCGGTCTTATCTATGCTTTCCTAAACAATAATCCAGAGTTTCTTGTGATCATTAGTGATAAACTCACTCAGGAGCAAACTCTGCGATTAATGACCATTCTTGAGAAACATCACTCAGTTTTCGGCTACTCACTCCAAGATCTTACAGGAATCAGTCCTATGATTTGTACCCATCGTATTCCAATAGATCCTTCTGTTTCACCTTCTTGAGAACCCCAACGCAGACTTAACAACACTATGAGAGAGGTAGTTAAAAAGGAAGTTATAAAATTGTTGCATGCAGGGATTATATATCCTGTGCCGCATAGTGAGTGGGTGAGCCCAGTTCAAGTTGTGCCTAAAAACGGAGGCATGACTGTCATTATGAATGAAAAGAACGAGCTAATTCCGCAACGCACCGTCACAGGATGGCGGATGTGCATAGACTATAGAAAACTGAACAAAGCCACGAGAAAGGATCATTTTCCTTTACCTTTCATAGATGAGATGCTTGAGCGATTAGCGAACCATTCGTTCTTCTGTTTCTTAGATGGGTATTCAGGGTATCACCAGATCCCGATCCATCCCGATGATCAAAGCAAAACCACTTTTACATGCCCATATGGAACTTATGCTTACCGTAGAATGTCTTTTGGGTTATGTAATGCACCAGCTTCTTTTCAAAGATGCATGATGTCTATATTTTCTGATATGATTGAAGAGATTATGGAAGTTTTCATGGATGATTTCTCTGTTTATGGAAAAACATTTGATAGATGTCTTGAAAACTTAGACAAGGTTTTGCAAAGATGTGAAGAAAAGCACTTAGTCCTTAATTGGGAAAAATGACATTTTATGGTTAGGGAAGGAATAGTGCTGGGACACCTAGTGTCTGAAAGAGGTATTGAGGTAGACAAAGCTAAAATTGAAGTAATTGAACAACTACCTCCACCTGTGAATATAAAAGGAATTCGAAGCTTTCTTGGCGATGCTAGTTTTTATCGCAGATTTATAAAAGATTTTTCATTTATTGCTAGACCACTTACTCTTTTGCTAGCCAAGGATGCTCCTTTCGAATTTGATGATGCATGCCTAACATCTTTCAATTTATTAAAGAATGCACTCATCTCTGCACCAATCATTCAACCCCCTGATTGGTCGTTGCCTTTTGAAATTATGTGTGATGCTAGTGATTATGCTGTGGGGGCAGTTTTGGGACAAACTAAAAATAAGAAGCATCATGCAATTGCATATGCCAGTAAAACCTTGACAGGAGCTCAACTTAATTATGCAACCACTAAAAAAGAGCTTCTGGCTGTTGTCTTTGTCATTGATAAATTTAGATCTTATTTAGTTGGAGCTAAAATAATTGTTTACACTGATCATGCTGCACTAAAATATCTGCTCACTAAAAAAGATGCTAAACCTCGCCTGATTAGATGGATCTTATTACTTCAAGAATTTGACTTAGAAATAAAAGATAAAAAGGGAGTGGAAAATTCTGTTGCTGATCACTTGTCTAGGATGTATTTTAAGAATCCACAGGAAACCCCCATCAATGATTCACTCCGGGACGACATGCTCTACGGGATTAACAGGTCTGACCCCTGGTATGCAGATATGATTAATTTTATGGTTTCAGGGTATGTACCACCAGGAGCAAAAAAGAAGAAGCTTATTCAAGAAAGTCGTTCACATATATGGGATGAGCCATACCTCTTCCGAGTATGCTCTGATGGCTTACTTAGGAGGTGTGTGACCACTGAGGAAGGATGGAAGATCATCGACAGATGTCATTCATCACCATATGGAGGTCACTATGGAGCATTCCGTACACATTCAAAGATTTGGCAGTGTGAATTCTACTGGCCTACAATGTATGAAGAAACGAAGCAATATATCAGAAGATGTGGGCCATATCAAAGGCACGAAAACATAAACACAAGAGATGCCATGCCACTCACCAACAACCTTCAAATTGAGCTCTTTGATGTCTAGGGAATAGACTATATGGGTCCATTTCCTCCATCAAAGAAGTGTGAGTACATCTTGGTGGCAGTTGACTACGTATCCAAGTGGGTAGAGGCATTACCTTGCAAGAATGCCGACAACATCAGTTCAAAGAGGATGTTTGAAGAAATTATATTTCCAAGATTTGGAGTTCCCAGAGTAGTGATAAGTGATGGAGGAGCACACTTCATCGACAAACGCTTCAAGCAATATCTATCAAAACATGGAATCCGTCACAACGTCGCTACCCCCTATCATCCTCAGACAAGTGGCCAAGCAGAGACTTCCAACAAGCAAATCAAGAATATTCTTCAGAAGACAGTGAATGAAATGGGAACGACATGGAAAGACAAGTTACCCGATGCACTCTGGGCATACCGGACAGCATACAAGACCCCAATTGGAATGTCCCCATACCAATTGGTGTACGGGAAGACTTGCCACCTACCTCTTGAACTAGAATTCAAAGCACACTGGGCCATAAGGAGATGGAATATGGACCTAGATGTTGCTGGAGATCATAGAAGAATGCAACTATCAGAATTGGAAGAATGGCGAGAGAAAGCATATCACAATTCGAAGATCTACAAAGAAAGAGTCAAAAGGTGGTATGACAAGAGGATCAAGAAGAAGGAGTTCGCACCTGGAGATAAGGTATTACTTATTAATTCTAGGGTGAAGCTTTTCGGACATGGAAAACTCCGGAGTAAATGGGAAGGACCATTCAAGGTAATCAATTCATCATCCCACGGAGCTATCACACTTCAAAATGACGAAGGTACATTATTCAAGGTAAATGGTCAACGTCTTAAATTATTTTTAGAGCCCAATAAAGAATTAGAAGAAATAGACGTAATCCAACTTTACCTTCCCATGGAGAGTTAGAGCCCGACACTTTTAATTTGACGTTTTTGGGTCATACATATATTTTCCTAATTAGTTTTGCATCTAGAAACACGCTTGAGGCACTTTTTGACCCCTATATAAACAGACCCTGACGTCAGTTTTCAAACACCAATCTATCCAAGCCTTCTCTCCTTTTTCAATTAGAGCTTGCTTAGTCCTCGCTGCTCCAACGGCCGAAGAGTTCCACGATGATTGGGAAGTCGTCCCCTTCAGCCTCAACATGAAGCCTGAGGAAGACCCCAACGCCCGTGCTCTCGTCCCGGACAACACAGAGCTATAGCTAGAAGCCATGCCATTATGCTAGCGCAGCTCTGCCCAATCCTACTATGCTCAACCAGTTCTCACCGCACCGCCACAACCCCTACTTCTCAAGGGACCATCAGCCAAGAAGGAGACCACCATCAAGGTGCCAACCGGCACAAGGATCCTTCCACCTAGACCCAATGAGAGGGTCGTTGGAGTCAAGACCAACCGGAGCGGCGAGATCAGTAGCATCCGCTACACTACGGAGGAGGAGAGACCTTACTTTGAAGGGATTAGAGCAGCCAAAGTCTGTTTCATCCCTCCAAAGGCAGCCCCGAAGCACGCTCTCAATACTTTTGAGACACCTCCTAAGCGTCGCAAGACTATAGTAGATATTGATGAGGACGTTCGTAGGCTAGACAGAGTTATCGTAGACCTCCAGTCCTCGGTTAACTCCATCACTAGACAGCTCTCTAACCACAACACCGTTATACTAGACCTTAGGCATGATCTTGCTAATGCCAATAAGAAGATAAAGGAATTAGAGCGTCGCTAAGTTATCTAGATTAGATCTTGAGTATTTATCTTTAAATTCGGTTAGATTTTACTATTATCATCAGTTTGCTACTAGTCATTTGTAATAAATGCCTCAAGATTAATAAAGAGTATTATTATTATTTCTTGTGTGTCTCTACTTTATTTTTATGCAAGAAAGCAGAAAACAAGTATGGGGGAGATCCCTCGACATGCCAAACACACTTCGACTACACCACTCCACAATTCAGGTACATACTCTGCACACTTTACTTTACACACACATATATATATCTTGGATTATGCAGAATATTGTCTCCGACATGATAAATTAAAAAGATTAAAATGTTTCTAATCATGATTAATCTCACTCTGTAATATTTCCTGAAAACTTGCAATTACTGAAAAATCATTTTAAAACCCTGTGTTACTTAAGTCATTGCGGAATGTGAGATGGTAGCGTATGAGTTTCTTAATGTTGCTTGGAGAATTTATTTCAAAATCTTCAAAAATTCTAGCTACCATCCTCAGTGTTTTATATGCCTGATAAACCTGAAAATATTAATATGATAATTATAAAAGCTATCTACTCTGTATTGAGTTTGTTGAAAATGAGTTAGACCCTTTTTGAGAGATTTATCATGCTCCTAAGATCAAGACATTTATTCAGAAAGATTCACTCTTCCGAAGTATTATTGCATTAGAGGCATGGGCTATGCAAAAATAAAGATATTTCGAGGAAATAAAAAGGAGCAAGTGCTCGACAACCTCGTAGAAAAAAATGGACAAGTGTCCGGCAGTAGAATTAGGGGTACCTCGGTATCCACTTAAAAAAAAGAAGAAAAAGAAAATAATAGCCCATGGTCCCTCTAATAAGCAATATGCCAGCAAGAGTTGACAAGTTTTTAATTTCCAAAGTCTTTGATCTAAGAGTATGACATTCCCCTCCTCGGATCCCATTTTGATCAGGCAATAAATGCAAGGTAAGTATGCTTGAGATTTTTTGCAAATTAAAATAGCTTCAGTGAGATATATAAAAGACAAATGAGTGATCTGAGAGAACCTATGAGGATAAAAATGTATGCTAAATTTATTTTCAAAAATATGCAAAAACTCCAAGTGACAGGATTGAGAAGAAAGGACCTCTACTCTTGATCATATATTTCCTTGACTACAGTATACAGTGAATTTTTACAACACCCTGCAGATATGAAGAAAATGTTTTAAAATGTTTTACCCTAGATATTGTTCTTAACCATCCTTTTCTCGAGGACGAGTAAAAGCCTAAGTATGGGGGTATTTGTTGACGGTTCTTAAGTATCAATTTTAATTATCAAATAAACAAGAGAAAGGACCAATATGCAAACAACACCTAGAATTAGGGTTTGATCTGACAGAATTCCACGAGTTTTGTTGTTTATCTGTTTCTACAGGGGGTTATCAGGAAATAAGGAAGAAAGGCCCACATGTCTGGATTACATAGAGATATCAACGCACCGCGCAATTTTCTACCATCTAGAAGGCTCCAGAAGCCACGAGAATGAAGCGGAGGCCGAACGGGGCCTGGCCCAGGGTGCCCACCCTAGGGACCAGGGCACCCGCCCCCCTCTGGACTCCAATCAGAACTCTTTTCGCGGACCAAGCTCCACCGACCTAAAGGATCAAGGATAACCGTTCAATCAATGTCGGTTTGATCCGACGGCTCACGTTCACTTGAGGGGACTATAAAACCAGACCCCCTGGCCCCTGGAGGAGACAAGTTCATCATAGAGTTGAGAGGAGCCCTCGAAGGAATACCTCTCCTCTAAATAGACTTTTTTAGGGCTTAGCAACCAATGTGAGTAGAATTAGATCTTTTAGTTTCTAGTAGATTGAGAGAGATAGAGTGGAGGTGTGGATCGGAGGAAGCACGGCCTGTCGGTGTCTACTCCGAGGTTGTACCTGCGGGATCAAGTTCTCCTAACCCGAAGCTTGCTCCTAGGATTCTTCAATATTTCGACTTCTAAATTCTAGTAAGTTCTTGTTTTATTGTTCTTTTGGTTTATGAGTTTACTTTAATCTCTTCGCGTAGAGTTTAGAGTAATCATCTCTAGCGTAGACGTGATGTTTGGGCTAGGATAATCATAGATATCCCCTGACTAGCTGGACCGTGGTAGTAGCGAGGAACGTGACATTTCCGAGTTACCTTTGCAAACCATATCTCGTTAGCAGGAAGGATAGGGTTTATAGGTGCGGGTTGAACATCCTCTGTGGTGTCTAGATTCTGTAAGCTTCCTCAATAGAACAATAGATCATCCTTACCAAGGTTAGAAAGAGATTACAGTTGTAGTCTTCTCTATATATCACTCACATCGAGAAACATTCTTTGTAGCCTAAAGGTTAGTAGTAATAGACCAGGTTAGTCAGATGCACTCTTTCTCCTAGTGGTAAAAAAATAAATACGATACTTTAGATAACCTCCCGGGTGAAGTGCTCACCGATATCCGTGCGCTTGCGGATCAATTCCTTATTGTGTTCCCAAATATCAACACATCTTAGTATCTGCGCAGGATCGCTAAGGCAGCAGGGGTCGCACATGTTCTAGATCTCTAGATTACCCCTAAAAATAATAGGCACATGTTTTCTTTGCTTATTTCAATTTCCTTCTTTTGTAATGTGCCTGTGAGAAGTTATCAATAAAATGTTTTGTTTCAATAAAGCACTTGTTTTCTTAAATATGTATATGCTTTATTACTAATAAAAGACAGGAAAGAAAACAAGTGTGGGGGAGGAACGCTTCAACTACGGTTTGCACATACTCTCCCTTTTGCTTTTACGAAAAATCTTTTACAAAAAGCTTAAAATAAAATTTAAAATAATGTTTCCTTCATACTCCATCAAACATGTATCCTATACTCAATTAGAGTTTTGTATACTCTTTATTTCTCGCTAACACCCCTGAAGATTTATGAACACCGTTTTATAGGGACCCCATTTATCTAAATAATTGGCGTATGAGATATAGTAGGATGACATGATACTTGCTGGTTTTTGCAAAGTACTTGGGATTTATTTCATAAAAATAAAATATTAGCAAGTTCCTTGAATAATCCGAGCTTTTACCTACCAAGGCACCCATGATTGAGATTCACTTACACCCACCAAATAAAGCCGACTCTTACACTGAGAAGTCGTGCAAAACATGCACCCTTCCATCCACCAAAAATTTTGCCGATTCTTATCCTCAGAATTGTGCCTTAGTTTTACACCAAATAAAAGTGCCAAATTCTCACCCCGAGATTTGCGCAACCCCAAAATTCACTCCTTACATTTTGACATCATGACATCTCTTTCTATTTTCCAAGATACCATCCATCGAAACATATGGGCTATAGTAAAAAAAGAGAGAAAGCCAAAGAGGCATAGATGGGAAAGAAAGAAAAAAAATCAAAAGTCCCCGTCATGAAATATATATATATATATATATATATAAGTGATAGAGCCCATATGTTTATCTCCTTTTTATCCTTCAAATAAAAGAGAGTCATGATGCAAAGGAGTGATCAAAAAACTTTAGGATTAGGATTTTTCACAAATTCCTCATACTCCACACACTTGCACATTCTGATCTAAGGGTATGACGTACTCCCTCCGGCATGGTCTAAGGTTTGACTTGACAACATATGTAGGGTAAGTATGCTCGCCACTTTTTCCTATCCAAGCTCCAGATAATCCCTTTAGACATAGGATGATTCAAGTGAAGGCAATTAACCATATGCCTTGGAGAGGAACCACCTACAAATAAGAGTGATTTGAGAGAATTATTCAAGGAACATATGCTATCTTTCTTTTTTAAAACACACAAAAACCCAAGTTTCTGCGCTGGGGCAATGCAAGAAGATTTGAATCCAAGCTATTCCATATTTCAATTATCCAAGATAATTTTGGTAGACACTTTGAAGTTCATAAATTTTTCAGGTGAAGCTTGGAATAATTCATATACAGACACTTTTTGACAAGGAAGATGAACCCATTTGGTCCTACGTGCCTTCACTCGAGGACGAGTAAAGGACCAAATGTGGGGGAGTTGTTGGCGACCCTTAATTCAAGAAAACGTATTTCCAGAAGGCGCAATCAAAGAAAAATAGAAAAGTCCACCTAACAAACGAGGTGGGTCCATCCGTGACCGTGGCAGAAGTCCAGTCCCAACAACAAACCGACCACGCGAAGGCGGTGGCCAGGGGGGCCCACCCAGGTTGCGGGCGCAACCAGGTGCGGGCGCAACCCCCCTGGCGGTTCCCCGGTCCCACTTTGTTCTGGCGGTTGCATGCCGCCATGCATAGGACGGTTTCACCTAGTACCACATTTAGATCAGCACGAACCGTCCTATGGAGCTATAAATTGGTCCCTCCTCTCCACATTTCAAAGCATCAAGATACAAGAAGAAGAATAGAAGGAGTAGTGCTACTTTTCCAATAGATTAGCTCCTAGCTATTCTAGTTTAGGGATTAGAGAGAGTGAGGAAAGAGTTGAAGTGTAGAAGCGGGATCAAGCAAGTCCTACTCTAGGGTGGACGAAGTGCCGGGTCTGTCGACTCTCGCTCCAACTTGACCTCTATATTCGTCTTACTACTTGAAGTAAGAGGTTTGTGATTACATTCGGGTTCCAGATTACTTTGCGAAGTTACTTTCATAAAGCTATTTGTTGTGGACTCATCGTACGTCCTTTTGGACGGGTGCTCTAGTAAGAGGACTCCTGATAAAGACGGAAGACGTGGACGAGGACGAGGTGTCTAAGTCAGAGTCTACCTTTGTTTGCACTGTGACCCACGGGCAGAGAGGTAGGTGGCAGTGGTGGTGACAGCCCTGTCATCCCTTGTATTCCCCCACGTTCGGTCATAGAGTAGGGCTGATAGAAGGATCGCCTGGCTGAACCCAGGAATCTACCTCTGGGCCTGAAGCAACACATAGTGGGAAAGCTCTCTTCGCCTAGTAGTCTTACCTAGTGTATCCTCTCTAACCAAGTTATCCCTCCTACCTTCTTCTGGGCCATGTTGACGGTCCTTAATGCTCACATTTAACCATCAACTAATCATAGAAAAGGATCAAAATGCAACCAACACCTAGACTTAGGGTTTTATCTGACAGAATTCCACAAGTTTTGGTGTTTGTCTATTTCTGCAGGGGGTTATCAGGAAATACGGAGGAAAGGCCCACACGTCGGGTTTACATAGAGATATTAATGTGCCGCGCAATTTTCTATCATCTAGAAGACTCCAGAAGCCACGGGACCGAAGCGGAAGACGAGAGGCCTCAGGGACAGGGCGCCCGCCCTAGTCCTGAGGGCGCCCGCCCTCCCTCCTGGACCAATCAGGGTGAAGTTCGAGGATCATGCTCCACCGACCTAATACTTCAAGGAAAACCACACGATCAATGTCGGTTTGATCCGACGGCCCAGATTCACTTGAAGGGACTATAAAACCAGACCCCCTGGCCCCTGGAGATCATACCTCTTCTACAGAATCAAAGCTAGGGTTTCAATTCTTCATCCAAGTAGAGAGGATCCCTCTAGTTCTTCTAGTTCTACCTCTAGTTCATCTAGATCTAGTTCTAGTTCATCTAGTTCTAGTTCTAGTTCCTCTAGTTCTAGTTCTAGTTAGTTCTAGTTGTAATCTAGAAAATAGGGAGAGAGAAGAGGAGAGCGGAGGAGGAGCCGGATCTGTCGGATCTTCCTCAACATTGTACTTTTGCAGCATCTGGTTCGTTCTTCATCGTTCTCCAGGTTCTTCAATTCATAACTCCTGAGTTCTCTAATTACTTTTATTTACATTCAAGTTATTTATTGGATTCCCGCTTGCATCAAGTGCTCTAATCTTTGAAACATTAGAGTAGTAATTAATAGATTAGACGTGGTGTTTAGTCTTGCGATTACCTGGAATTGCACCCAATCCTGCGGATTATTGTGGTAGCCTTAGGGTAGTGACAGCCCTAACGGTCGATGTATTCCACCACGTTCGGGTCGGTGTTTGTAGGACCGTAGTCAGACCTTCCTAGCCCCCTTCTCATCTCTTTCTGTGGTTAGTGCTCTGATGTCCCGATATAGATAATCTTGAAGTAATTCTTGATTCTTAGATCAACTAGAGAACTCTCAGGAAACTTCCTCTCTTCCCACCAAAAATACTTATATAGTTATCCTTGGGCGATCTTGGATCTTAATTAGTACACTCACGTTCTCTGTGGAAAATCGATACTCTGGAATACTCCCGGGTGAAAGCTACATCGGTATCCGTGCGCTTGCGGATTTTTCTGTTTGCGTTTAAAATACCCAACAAGCTTTCTGGCGCCGTTGCCGGGGAACGGTAGCTGTGCTAGTTTCGAACCAAGTCGTCCGTGTATCCTTTTTCTTTTCCTTTTTTACCACACTCACCTTATCATTTTCACCATACCACATGGATTTCACTCTAAGCATTAATGAGCATGGAATTTATTTCATAGCCACTTCATTTACTCCATGCTCATATGCAATATCTTCACAATCCATTGGTATCTCCAACATCACCACATTCGAGATCTCCAACCCCCTCATCCTTTCTATTTATAAAAACTTTAAAAGGGCGGTTGTCGATGCATATGTCTATATTAAATATTGTAGATCTCGATATAGGTCAGAGTTGGAGGGGAAACCACTTCGCTGACATAAATTGATGGTTTCCCAAGGACAAGCTTAATGTCCTAAAATAAGCACTGATCAGATCGTAACATGAGCTTTGAATTATTTGCAACATTACCTTGTGTGTTGAGCATATAAGAATAATTGTAAAAATATTCCTTTGGGTATTCTTGTCACTAACCTTTCTAGGATTGGAGCAAGAAGATCGGATGAATGACAAGCACAAGGTATGTCCAACCAACTATCATACAACATTGAATTAAATTCATCCAAACTTGAATTTTGCAAAATTCAAGCTTGGGGGAGTACTTACATAAAAACATCCTTTGCCATGTTGTTATGTTGGTTGTCCCAACCTTTGAGACATGCTCAATTTGTTAAATACTAATCACACTACTTCATCTCCACTTGAGTAGATCTCTATAAATGCTCTCATGCCACCTTTATTTGCTTTAGTATATTTCTAGGTTTGGAGTAGTTTCATTTATCTCTTAATTAAGCATGGTCCTTAGCTAGGAATGATGATCTTACTTCCAAGGGATTTTAGATTAAGCATGGTGCTTAGGTTAAAATACCCTCCTAAATCAAATTAGACATGGTGTCTAGGTTGATTTTTGAGCCGATAGTATGCTATAGTAGATATTGGATATTTTGTTGGACTAACCCCTACAGGAAAACTTTCAATATCGACCTGGGAAGTCCTGAGACAAACTCACATTGGAGACAAAGAGAGAGACACATGAAGTTTAACAATCTACACAAGGAAGGCATAGCTCACAAGAGATGATCCATGGAGGGTGCCACAAACACGATGCACAACCACTAAGAAAGGAAAGCTTCCACAAGGTAATACTGTACCATCACTCTTCAAGTAAGGTAACATCTTAAGGTACTTGACTATCACTTCTATAAGCTTTTCCTTGGTTCTGGCATTCACATGAATAAAAGAGACAAACATGTATGATTTACAATTCTAGATTAACCAACCCAATCGATTCAATATGTTTAGTCCTTCCACCTTAGTGATCCCACACTCCTAATCATATGAGCTAAAATGTTGCATACTCAATCTTTGGAAGATATATATATATATAAACATAAATATAGATAGATTATCTTTCCATAAGGTTGAGTGATCTGATCTGACAAATGTTTTAAATGTTACACTCATGATCTTATTATCCATCAACTTTGTCTTGCTCACTATGCTTGAGGTTAGAGAAGAGCAAATACACTTTTGGTTCTGTTGGTGTGTTCCACCAACAGGGCCCATGCACTTGATCTCTGCCTTGTCTCTATGAGCAGGTACACTTCGAGCAAAATATGAAGGAGTTTTACAACTCCTAGACTCCACCAAGTGAAGAACCTAGATCTACGAGCACAAACACACTGGAGATACTGGTCACTCAGGCAATCACTGCCCTGAGATGCTTGAGGATGTAACTACTGGAGTAACCCTGTTGTGGAAGTAATTACTAACCTTCTGCCGGTCAAGAGATACAATCCAGGACGTCCCGTCATCCCGATCTCCATCGGCATGGTGAACTTCCCAGAAGCACTCTGCGACTTTTTCTCCAGTATCAACATTATGCCCAAATTTCCCAAAGGGAATATTGAAGAACCTCTACGTCCGAGTTGGTACCTTATACGCTCCAGCAGACTTCGTGGTGATAGAGACTGATACTGATGAGAGGGCACCCATCATCCTAGGGAGGCCATTCTTGAACACCTCGGGAGCTGTCATCTACGCTAGTGCTGCCAAGATCAGTTTCTACATCAAGGGGAGGAAGGAGACGTTTACCTTCAAGAATAAGACTACACAAATCTCAGAGCAATCCCAACATGAAATAAGGAAGAGGACCAACCGGAGGAACAGGAACAAGCAAGTGTGGACCGAGTCTGCTAAGATGGTCACTGTAGTTCAAGGAGGTCAAGATCGTCGACTTCAGTCACCGTTCCTGACCAAGAAGGACGACCCTGGTGTTCCAAGCATCGAGTGCACAATCAACGGATATTCTTTTCAGAAGGCACTCTACGACACCGGATCTAACGTCAACATAATGGCCGCAGTCACTTATCAGCTCCTACATGGAACCATGTCCCTACAACCAACATACATTCAGCTCCAGATGGCAGATCAGACATTCTAAAAGATTGAAGGTTATTGACATGGGAGAAGACGAGTACGATCCACCCATCATCCTTGGAAGACCGTTCTTTAGCACCATTAAAGCAATCATATACATTGGAACCAGAGAAATCCACATGCACTTCCCCTCAGAGAAGGTACGCCACTGTTTTACTGACCCTAACTATATAGTTGAAGACTCTAAGCAGGTCAGGACAAGAAGACGACGACGCAACCGCAACCAGAGAAGGCAAATCATCAAGGACGGATGGGCAGACTACGAAGGAGAAGTGGTAAGGCGCTGCCGGAACCACCGACTACGCCATCCAGCAAATTCTAGGACAACTGAGAAAATGGAGAGTCCCATTCGGAGGACTTAAAAATACCGAACGCCTTGCCAAGAGGTAAACTTGGTAATTATCCTTTTCCTTTCAATTATTTAAAATAGTTTGGTTAGTTAATCAGGTTCATATCATCTTGAAAAGAAAATAAAAATGTTAAAAATAGTAAGCCCCATGTGAGTATGCTCATGGCATAAAACCCATAAGTATATTCACTGTGGTGGCATAAAAAATGAAATAAATATATTCCTATCCTATAAAAATAAAATTATAAAAATAAAATTATGATCCTGCTAATGAGTAACATTTATTGAGGAGGCTCAACATGATAAAGGCTAGATATTTATGCTAACACTTAACTAGTTCCAGAAAGCTTTGTTGTCTATTTGAGCTCCACAGAATTCAAGGATCAAAGAAGACTAGCAGACGAAGGACATCCTAATCGCTGACAGAGTGCTGCCGACATTCAAATACACCTCCGCCAGCTGCTAGCTACATCAGAAGAAACTTCGTCAAAATCCAGCTTGGGGGAGAGCACCCCCATTTATCCAGCTAAGTATTCTACTCACATTTATACTTTACTCTAATAATAAAAAGATGCATAATCATAAGAACCCAAATAAAAATTTTGTGCTTATATATATCTTTGATTAGTTTGCTAAATAAATAAATAAACAAAGTTTGCTATGAACGCTCATGATAAGCTCTCACATGGAAATGATGAATAGTTGCTCTGCCATGACTAGTTCTTAAATTGAAATCTCTCTCAAGTTTAGGCATGACTGTTATTAATTAAGATTTGCTCTAAACCTGAACTTGTGGGAAGAGTACTTGATCTAAAGTCTAAGTCGTTAACGGATATGATATGGGAAGGTTGAGCTGCTGTTTATCTGTTTCTAGAGATGCTAGAATTCTGGAGAATTTTATCTTCGAAAATCTTTAAATTGTGCATGATGAGTTCCTGTATGATGAGAGTTTAAATTCCTACCACAGCCATATATACATGCTTGTTAGACTATGAACCACACATTTACTTTTTACTGCTTATGAGCATTGAGTGTGGTCAAGCTGTGTAGACCCTTAGGAGCTTGTCATGTGGTTAAAATCAAGATTCACTTGCACGTTCACTCATACATGCTGCTTCTACTCCGGAAGTACGCATCCACATATATTCATCCATTTCCATCTCCAGAACCACCTAAAAATATTCTACTCCTAATCAGGGAGAGAATAGCCAAAAACATTTATGTTTTCCCTTGTGAAATAAATGCTCAAGTTATCTTGTTACTACCACTTGCTATATTATCTCATGAGATGAGTGCTCTAAAAAAAAGAGAAAAGAAAAAAATAGTATACGAGGAAATAAAAAGGGGCAAGTGCCCGGAACCTCGAAAGAAAAGAAAAAGTAAGACGAGATGTAAAAATGGACAAGTGTCCGACAGTAGAATTAGGGGTACAAGATACCCACCTGAGAGAAAAGAAAAAGAAAATATAGAGCATCTCATTCTCCTCAAAAAGTTTCAAAAGAGCAAGAAAGGTATGTATCCCCTCAAAAGAGCATAAGTAGAATTAGACTTTCACCATCGTTATCACCATCATCACCATACACCATTCATTCGCCACACATGCACATCTTGATTTGACTTATTGACTTGTTCTTCTGGATCCATGGTTTGACTATGCAATAAATGTCTTGTAAGTATGTATTAGCTGTCTCCCACCTATGAGCTCCAGATATCAAAACCTTATTAGAGTAGGGTGAGAGAGAAGGTAGTGCCACTATGCCTTATACCACAAATGCCACATACTTTGAGAGAAGGCATATACCATTACTGCCTTGGTAAGGATCCAGAAATACCACAAAAGAGAGAATAGAGAGAGTCATACAAGGAATCTCTGAGTTTTATTTGAAAATCTGCAAAAAACTCCAGAGCTATAGTTAATCGAAGAACAAGAGACATGGCGCTTGACTAGACTGTTCTATCTTTTAACTGCTCAAGACACAAGTGACGGTTACAAGTCCCATGGTGAAAGGTAAATGAGTAAGTTTTACGTCTTAACAGTTTACTCTAACCAGAGATCAGATCTTGTTTAAACGCATGTGTATCTTTAAGTTATGAAACCACTGCAGAAACTCTTGAGTTCATCTTTGCTCAGGGACGAGCAAAGGTTAAGCTTGGGGGAGCTTGTTGACGGTCCTTAATGCTCACATTTAACCATCAACTAATCATAGAAAAGGATCCAAATGCAACCAACACCTAGACTTAGGGTTTTATCTAACAGAATTCCACAAGTTTTGGTGTTTGTCTATTTCTGCAGGGGGTTATCAGGAAATACGGAGGAAAGGCCCACACGTCGGGTTTACATAGAGATATTAACGTGCCGCGCAATTTTCTATCATCTAGAAGACTCCAGAAGCCACGGGACCGAAGCGGAAGACGTGAGGCCTCAGGGACAGGGCGCCCGCCCTAGTCCTGAGGGCGCCCGCCCTCCCCCCTGGACCAATCAGGGTGAAGTTTGAGGATCATGCTCCACCGACCTAATACTTCAAGGAAAACCACACGATCAATGTCGGTTTGATCCGACGGCCCAGATTCGCTTGAAGGGACTATAAAACCAGACCCCCCTGGCCCCTAGAGATCATACCTCTTCTACAGAATCAAAGCTAGGGTTTCAATTCTTCATCCAAGTAGAGAGGATCCCTCTAGTTCTTCTAGTTCTACCTCTAGTTCATCTAGATCTAGTTCTAGTTCATCTAGTTCTAGTTCCTCTAGTTCTAGTTCTAGTTAGTTCTAGTTGTAATCTAGAAAATAGGGAGAGAGAAGAGGAGAGCGGAGGAGGAGCCGGATCTGTCGGATCTTCCTAAACATTGTACTTTTGCAGCATCTGGTTCGTTCTTCATCGTTCTCTAGGTTCTTCAATTCATAACTCCTGAGTTCTCTAATTACTTTTATTTACATTCAAGTTATTTATTGGATTCCCGCTTGCATCAAGTGCTCTAGTCTTTGAAACGCTAGAGTAGTAATTAATAGATTAGACGTGGTGTTTAGTCTTGCAATTACCTGGAATGACACCCAATCCTACGGATTGTTGTGGTAGCCCTAGGGTAGTGACAGCCCTAACGGTCGACGTATTCCACCACGTTCGGGTCGGTGTTTGTAGGACCGTAGTCAGACCTTCCTAGCCCCCTTCTCATCTCTTTCTGTGGTTAGGGCTCTGATGTCCCGATATAGATAATCTTGAAGTAATTCTTGATTCTTAGATCAACTAGAGAACTCTCAGGAAACTTCCGCTCTTCCAACCAAAAATACTTATATAGTTATCCTTGGGCGATCTTGGATCTTAATTAGTACACTCACGTTCTCTGTGGAAAATCGATACTCTGGAATACTCCCGGGTGAAAGCTACATCGGTATCCGTGCGCTTGCGGATTTTTCTGTTTGCGTTTAAAATACCCAACAGGCCAACTAGCTAAGAGTCTATCGACTTTTATACCGTTCCTTTGGGAAAATACGATACCCTGATATACCTTCGGGTGAAGTGCTACAACGGTACTTCCGTGCGCTTGCGGATTTTTTCTCCTCTCGCTAAGAAGCGCCAACACTCGTCCACTTCACTACGACCGCAAGCAGGCGAGCAGCTGCGTGGCTGGGTGCGTGGCGGCACGCGTGAAGGCGGCGCCTGCCCCCTCTGCGGCCGCGCTGGACAGGAGCTCGTGATCCTCATCGGATCACTGTAGCAGTCTATATCCAACTTTTTTTGTTTTTTGCAAATTACTCCCAAAAGTTGAACTGAAGTCAAAATTCTATTAAAACAAAAGTTGTTTACAATTTTGAATGCTACAAAACATCTTTAAGGGCCCAGAGCTAATTCTGAGTGGAAGAGTTTGAATTTGGGCAAAACAGTTTGAAATTCAAAATCCCAATTTGGGGGAAATTCCTATTTGAATTGGGGTAGATTAGAAATTCCAAAATTACTTTTGATTTTTCTAAATAACTTGAAACATTCCCAAAATAAAAGTTGTTCAATTTGATAAGCTCTACAACTTTCATGTTGGTCACTTTTCAAGATTCCAAACATATTTTGAATTAGGGATTCAAATTGGAAAAGGGGACAATGTCTGGAAATCTGTATTTTCAAAATTACTTTGAATTTTGTATTGAAACTTTGACAACTCAAAACACCAAAGTTGTACATCTTGACAAGATCTACAACTTTGCTTTTGGACTCATCCTCAAATTTTGCTTAGTTTTTAAATTGCACAAAAAGGGGCAAAAACTAGGGTTTCAAAATCAGGGTTTCCCCCCCATTTCCTCGGAATCCTCCAACACTAAGGATTTCACAACCATACTAGCATCATTTCACAACATAAGCATACTTTAGTTCCCTAAGCACAAGCAACCAAAGTAAACTTGTTTTAAGTTGATGCATCAGGTTGTGCTTAATCAGTATGCTATGCAATGCTTATGATGACATGATCCAGTTTTAGTAACCGTAACATGAGGGATGTTATAGCCCTTCCCCCTTAAAGAAATCTTGTCCCCGAGATTTAAAGCCTTAGGGTAAGTAATGTAAAAGGAAATTTGTCAAGCTAATCTATCATTAGCTTTTTCACAAGACAAGCAGTTGGGGAAGAACATTTCATTAAAAACATATATGTACATTAGGTACATGGTTTCGGTTACCCTTTATCCCCTCTAGAGTACACTTCTTTTTATTGGATGTTGCATTAAAGAGAAGCGTGAAACTCAGGAAAATTCTCCATTAGATAGTCTTCAGATTCCCATGTGGCTTCTTCCTCAGAGTGCTGACTCCATTGCACCTTGTACCACTTGGTAGTTGTTCTTTGGGTAACTCTATCTTTTTGGTCCAATACTCGGATGGGATATTCTGCATAAGTCAGATCCGGTTCAAGTTCCACATCTTCAAAATCTTGGACCCGGTCCGGTACTCGAAGACACTTCTTCAATTGGGATACATGAAATACATTGTGTACCCCAGATAATCGTTCGGGCAATTTAAGGCGGTAAGCTACCTGTCCACACCGGTCAATGATTGGAAATTGACCAATGTAACGAGGTGCTAACTTGCCTGTAACCCCGAAACGATTCACTCCTTTCATTGGGGATACCTTTAAATACACATGGTCACCCTTAGTAAATCTTAAGGGTCGACGTCTTTTATCAGCATAGCTCTTTTGTCAGGATTGAGCAACTATTAAGTTATTTTGAATTTGTCTAACTTTGTCTTCGGTTTCCTTCACCAAGTCAACCCCAAAGAACCATCTTTCACCGGGTTCAGACCAGTGTAATGGAGTTCGACATGGACGGCCATACAGTGCCTCGAATGGAGCCATTTTAATGCTTTCTTGGTAGCTATTATTATATGAGAATTCTGCTAGAGGTAGGCAGTCATCCCACTTGTCTGGAAAATTTAGGGCACATGATCTCAATAAATCTTCCAATGTTTGATTCACCCTTTCAGTTTGCCCACCTGTTTGAGGGTGGTAGGCTATACTGTATAAAAGCTTGGTGCCCAAAGATTCATGTAAGCATTTCCAAAACTGGGAGACAAATTTAGTGCCTCTATCAGACACTATTGTCTTCGGCACCCCATGCAGACTTAATATATGAACAAAATAGATCTTGGCATAGGTGGAAGAAACATATAATATCTTCACAGGTAGAAAGTGTGCCATTTTGGTAAGATGATCCACA
Source organism: Sorghum bicolor (assembly GCF_000003195.3). Classification (NCBI taxonomy): domain Eukaryota; kingdom Viridiplantae; phylum Streptophyta; class Magnoliopsida; order Poales; family Poaceae; genus Sorghum; species Sorghum bicolor. The sequence continues at coordinate 13,495,876 of NC_012879.2, read as the reverse complement.
ATGACCCAAATAGAATCAAAGCCTTTTGCCGTCTTGGGCAATCCCACTATGAAATCCATGCTAATATCATCCCACTTCCATGCTGGAATAGGCAAGGGTTGCAACTCTCCAGCAGATTTGAGATGAATGGCTTTGACTTTTCGACAAGTGTCACATTGGGCTACATAGCAGGCTATTTCTATCTTCATCTTTGTCCACCAAAACCTCTGCTTTAGGTCCTGATACATCTTATTGCTTCCTGGGTGAATAGAATACCTTGTGGTATGAGCTTCATCCAGGATTTGCTGACGTAGCTCAGGTACCTTTGGAACTACTAACCGATTTTTGAACCAGATTACTCATGCATCATCCACCTTAAAGACTGTGGGTGCTCTATTAGAAATTTTCTCTTTGAGGTATTTCATGCCTTTATCTTATTTTTGTGCTGCTATGATTTGAGCTTCGAGATTGGAGTCAATCTTTAGATTGGCGAGGCTTCCTTAGGAAGTCATCTCTATTCCCAAGTTCTCCAGCTCTTGGCATAGAGTTATATCTCTAGGCGTCACTGTTAAGCAATTACAGTGAGCCTTACGACTGAGGGCATCTGCTACGAAATTTGCCTTGCCTGGGTGATAATGCACCTCAAGATCGTAGTCTTTGATCAATTCTAGCCACCTTCGCTGGCTCATATTAAGTTCGGCTTTAGTAAAAATATACTTCAAGCTTTTATGATCTATGTATAGATGACAAGTGTTTCCCAACACGTAGTGGCGCCAGATCTTCAAAGCATGCACTATGGCGGCTAGCTCAAGATCATGGGTCGGGTAATTCTCTTTGTGTGGCTTAAGCTGCCTAGAGGCATATGCAATTACTCGACCCTCCTGCATTAGCACACAGCCTATCCCTATTCCTGCTGCGTCACAATACACATCAAAGGCCTTCTCAATATTTGGCTGGGCTAATACAGGTGCAGTAGTTAGCACCCTTTTTAGAGTCTGGAAGGCCTGCTCACAATCAGACGACCAAACAAATTTTGTTTGATTCTTGAGCAAGGCTGTGATTGGCTTAGCGACCCTTGAAAAGTCCGAAACGAAGCGGCGGTAATATCCCGCCATACCCAAAAAGCTACGGACCTCATGCACCGTAGTAGGGGGCTTCAAATTCAAAACATCTTCTACTTTACCTGGGTCTACAGCGACTCCCTCTGCTGATAATACATGACCCAGGAAATGAACTTTGTCCAGCCAGAACTCACACTTGCTGAACTTGGCATATAGTTGATGGTCTCTGAGACGGGTCAACACAATCCTTAGATGTTCAGCGTGTTCTTTCTTTGTTTTGGAGTAGATCAAGATGTCATCAATGAAGACGACTACAAATTTGTCTAGCTCTGGCATGAAGACGGAGTTCATCAAATACATGAAGTGAGCTGGTGCATTGGTTAAACCAAAGGACATCACCAAATATTCATACAGCCCATAACGGGTTGTGAAAGCCGTCTTGGGGACATCTTCCGGCTTAATCTTGATTTGATGGTACCCCGATCTGAAATCAATCTTTGAGAATACTTTAGCCCTGTCTAACTGATCAGATAGCAGGTCAATGCGGGGCAATGGGTACTTGTTTTTAATCATCACTTCATTTAAGGGACGATAATCAACACATAGCCTTAATGTCTGATCTTTCTTTTTCACAAATAAGGCTGGGCAACCCCATGGAGATGAAATGGGTTGAATAAAACCCTTCTGCAACAACTCCTGTAATTGGGTTTTCAATTCAGCTAGTTCTTTTGGTGCCATTTGATAGGCTCTTCGAGAAATTGGGGTTGTCCCTAGTTTCAATTCTATACTGAATTGAACATCCCGATCTGGTGGTAGACCTGGTAGGTCCTCGGGAAACACATCCGGGAACTCCCGAACTACCGAAATATTTTCAACTTCTTTCACTTTGGTGGCATAAACTTGTTCAATTGCCCGTTTTGGAGTGGCTAGTTGGATTAAAAGGTAAGAAGTACCATTGGGCAATGGCATCTTGATGGTTCGATGCAGGATGTCTAGCACAACCCCTCGTTGTGTCATCCAGTTCATGCCTAGTATAACATCAATATCTTGATCTTTAAGAATAATCATAATGGTAGGAAAACTATGCCCACCAAATTCGATGGGTATCTGATAAACCATTTCCTTAGAACTCAGTCGTCCTCCTGGCGACTGTATATAGAAATGATCTTTAGTTTCCCTGATGGGTATGTCATGCTTTACCACAAAGGTGCGATTGATGAAAGTATGGGATGCACCAGAATCAAAAAGCATTAAGGCAGGATGATTAGCAGCAGGAAAGGTACCCATCATCACCGGCTCTCCTTCCGGTATGGTTTCAACCTCTGTATGAAAAACTTGTCCCACCTTCTTTGCAGGTTTACCCCTCTGTGCATTCTGCCCTTTCTGAGCCACATTTTTAAACTGGCTCGGTTGAGGTTGGCCGGTAGGCGGCCTTTGGAAAGTGGGGTTATTTTGTCGAGGGTAGGGGCACTCCTTAGAGAAATGTCCAGGTTTACCACAATTATAGCAAGGGTAATTGTGGTTTGGCAGAGCAGTAGGACGAACACCTGGGGTGTTCGGCTGGCGAGGTGCTGCGGCGGTGGCAGTAGGTCGAGGATAAACCTCCTACCCAGGTCGGTACTGTAGAGGAGGGAAAGAGCCATGAAAAGGTGGCTGCGCTAGGAAGCGCCCATGGCTCTGAGGATGATAAATGATTCTCTGGCGCTTTTGGCCGTGACAAGAGAAAGAGGAAGAAGTAGCCTTCTTCTTTGCTTCTTTATGCTTTCTGTTTTTCTCTTCTGAGGCGATAGCAATGTTAACCGCCTCATAGTAAGTAGCATTCTGACATGTGGTCATCATGGTTTGAAGTTTTGTATTGAGGCCACGCATAAAGCAGGCCTTCTTCTTCCGATCAGTGTTCACGTGCTCTGTGGCATACTGAGAAAGGTGATTGAATTTTGCCACGTATTCCATCACACTTTTGTCGCCTTGTCGCAAGGCAAGGAATTCTTTCGTTTTCATTGCCATAAGTCCTTTCGGAATATAGTGGGCACGAAAAGCGTCCTTGAATTCTGTCCAGGTGACCTGGTGTCCCGGAGTCTGAATAGCAAGAAAGTTCTCCCACAGGGCCCCTGCAGCTCCCCGAAGCTGTTGGGCTGCGAAGAGGGGCTTTTGGGTTTCTGAACAACGGATCAGGCTGAATTTATGCTCCATTGTCCGGAGCCAGTCGTCAGCCTCCAAAGGCTCATCTGTCTTTGTAAACACTGGTGGCCTTGTCTCAGTGAAATCCACGTAACAAGTTTCTCCCTCCGGGTTATGTTGTGCTCGAAAGATTGGGGGAGGATGGGGTTGTCGCTGCGCTAACTCACGCAACAGACGAGCATTGTCTGTGGTGGCACTCAGAAGAACAGCAATTGCATCAGCCAGAGAAGGTGGGGCAGGTGGAGGGTTGGGAATGTCCTCCCCTCTCTAGGAAGGTCCAGCTCCATCAGATCCGCGGGTGCGCATCGGCATCTGCTACAACAGTTATAGTTACCCATTACCACTTGAAACCCACAACATAGAGACATATTTTACATACTTCCACTTATTTATCATACAACAGTTCAGCATACTGAAAAACAAACGAGTACAACTTTTAACTTAGAGAAAAACACTTCACTACTGACCCAACCCAACTACGTTAGTCTAGAAAGTTCTGTAACGACGTCGCCCGCAACTCCACCGAACTAGTCGGTGTGGTCGGAACCATAGTCGTCCCCCGGGTTGTCGTCGCGAGAGTCGGGTTCCACTTCACTGCTAGGGTCTTGATCAGGCTCTCCCCCATCTGCTAGCTCTCCATCAGTATCCATCTCCCCTTCCCCGAGAGGTGGATGAAGCTGATGGTACAAGTCGAATGCAATGTCTCGGTATTGCATCGCCATATCACTGACGGTGTCTAGATGGTGCGCCAACTCAAGTTTCTCAAGCTGTAGTTGATCCTCCCGTTGCCACGCGACGTCCCTCTGTGCAGTGACAGTGGGTGCCATCTTCTTGTATAAATTTTCAGTGTACTTGCTTTTAGTCAGCTTGGCCTTCATACGGGTCAGCTCGTGCATATGTGTACTCTTGGCCTCCTCCTCCCGGGCAATGGCTGCATTTCGCTCTTCCACCATGCGGGCCAGCATCGCCTCGTAATTCTCCGTGGCTTGTTTTTTATTTGTTAATTGAGCTCTGAGCTCGCCAATCTCCATAACATTGAGCATTATCTATCTAGTCACTTCTGTCAACTCTGCTGACAACCTCTCCATCTCCTGCTGAGGTTGGGATCGACTGCTACTAGCTTGATCATTTCTCGGGGCCAACTGATGTCGGGGCACTCCCTTGGGACCTGTTCTCTTGCAAGGAGTTTGCTTCAGACGGCCCATCCTGTAGAGGGTAAGCTTGGATTAGTAAGGGAGACCTTAAAGGTTAGCAAGAATGGGATTGATCCTATACAACCCAACCCGGATAAAGAGGAAGGTAATTAACCAAGTGATATATCATGATGCATGCACGTACTTACGATCCGCAATAAAAATTCATAACTATATCACTTAAAATTTTACAACATAGGGCTATACTTTATGTTGCTCCTCCACACGACCTCAAAAACTCTAGTAAAGCCTACAGACAAGGATAAGGTAAAGCTAAAGCACTTGGACTCAAAATACGCAAGTTTATATTATTTGATCCAAATAGATTTGAAGTTTTTCAAAGGATACAACGGTCATCTTAGCAATGAATGCTCCGATACCAGCTGTGGCAGAACCTCCTAAGTAGTTGGGCCCACTGACACCTGTCATTGTCCCAAAGACCTCTAACGGTGATGTCGGAGATCCATCTACTCTAGAAGCCCGATGAGCATCGCAGGACACCCATTCCACTGCTACCTATGGTGCAACAACAAGATTCGTCCGGACCACCCGTGATGGTTAATTAATGAAAACTTCTTCTTCTCGCCCTTATAGGATAGCAAGTGACCACACAAACACCAGGATCATTCATTACAAAGACATGGCAGTATCACGAACAGGAGGTAACCAAAGTAACATTTCAGAGTAAACAGCGGAAGCATTATATAACTTAATTTACAAAAGTAGTTCTTCATGATAAGACTTAGATAAGGTGTTATTACAAGCCAGGTCCAGCGGAGCAACTTTAACCATTGTACAAAGATTACAAACTTACAGACTCTGCCCACGGGTCACGCTCACTCTTCTTCGTCGTCAACCTCGACGACAGTCACACAATAGGGTTCGAAACAAGTCAGCTCCTGAGCTTCACCTGCAACAGGGGTTATAAAACCCTGAGTACTGGGGTACTCAACAAGACTTACCCGAGAGAAAAAGAGGAGAACTCAGGAATGCAGGCTTACTAAAAAGAGGGGTGGCTGAGCAAGGAGCCAAATTGTTTGCTAAAAAGCTTACTAATAGTGCATCCTTACTTTCAAGTTTTAGCTATGAATTGCTCACCTCAAGAGGCCGAGGAATTCGAGGACAGTCTATCTAGTTGCTTTTTACAGACAAGTCTGTAAATTCCTAGTCCTTAATAAAAGTATTATCCATCCGACGACCATAGCTTCATGTCACTCTGAGTCCGGGAATTGGGATCCGAACCTCAGGAGACATTTTATCTTTTCCCCTTTTATAGCTTAGTTGCATACGTAACTACGATGAGGGTCGAAGGAATTGAGTCTCCCAATCGGGGAGCAATGACGATTCGAATCGCTTAGCAATCCAGCTGGAGTTCCTAACCACCCGACATATGTAGAACCGAATCTTGCATATGTCAACCCAAATCTAGCTTTCCCAAGATCTAACCGGGTTCGTGGCACTCGAGAGCACAGTACTCCACCGTCTAGCCCATTTGCTAGGAGGGTACACACTACTCTCGCCATCGCTCCACGCCCAGTGCGCGAGTAGCCGCTCTCGTCGAGGAATCACAAGACCGGGCTTACCGAGGGCAAGTGGCTAGTACTATAAATTCTCAACCCAGCAGGCCATCAACGGACCGGTCCTTAATCGACACAGTTGGCGACACTACTTTAAGACTCTATTCTTAAAGCAAGTCCACCGACCGATCTCAAGTTGAAACATCATTGACCATAAAAGTATTCCACAACAACCCTTCAAACTTTCTTATTTGAAAACCTATCTAATAAGCAGGGCTAAGCATCACTATGCAATTTTTAAAAGAAAACAGGGGGCAAGGACAGGATAACAAATATCAAGGTAGTAAATGCAATTAAACCCAATTCTTGACTGTGTAATGCAGCATTTTTAATTCATAAGTGATAAAAGATTTAAAACATTCAAGGAAGGGTTAATGCATCCGGGGCTTGCCTTGGATGTTGAGCTGAGTGGGTTCCTCGGAGACTTCCCAAGTCTCGGATCCTACTTCCTCGAACGGAACACCAATCTTGGGGTTCGGTTCAACGGTCACTCCTTCGGGCCCGTGCACTATACGCAAAATCATGTATGTTCATGATATGCTTATGACAATACATAAGAAGGACCGAGTCGAGTACAACTATCCTTCTTGGTGCAAGGATAGGCTAAATAGTAATTAAAGTTGTTTATCATTTTAGTGTTTTTACCCAAGAGGTTGCATCAATAAGCTAAGACTTTTCTCAATTTACAGTTATTCTTAATTAACTAATTATTAATCTTTTTTATCTTAATTAATTCTTAATTAAGTAGTAATGACAGTAATTAAGTATTAACACCAAACAATAATTAAACGCCAAAGGTCATTAAGGTTAATGACCTCAGGTCATCACACAATCTCAAAAGCACTCAAATCCTAATTTGAGAAATTAAGCTAATTATTACTTAATTATTTTAGGATTATTACTAAATTACTAATTAAGGGTATATTAATATTTTATACAAACATTATCCAAATGCCACCAAATTTTGTGTGAAGCTAGAAATAATATTCAGAGTCATCCCACAAATTTTGGTGATTTTTGAACATATTATTAAATTACTAAAATTCATGGAAGTTTTATTTACTAAATAAAGGATACAATTTTTATATATATGTAAATTACCCGAAAATGGAACCTAGCATTTTTCCTATGTTCTACTCCTTTCACAGAGCCTATACAAAAATTTTCACTATTTTTGGATCTGTACACAATTTTCTATACAAATTCAAACATAAAGCACTTTTAATAAAAAAAGAAAAAAGGAAATCACACCTTACTAATACACTAGATCCTAATACAGGGTCATGGTCCCACGCGGGTTGGCAGGCAGAAGGACGAAACAAAATTTGCACCAAAAAAATGTCTATCTTTTAGTCTTTTTAGTTGTAGGAGAAACTTAGTTCGGGCCTGTGAGCTGGTGGGTAAAACGGATTTTGTATGGGTGGTCCGCCCCTACAGATCGGGTATTTGTAGTCACTCTTGCTTTGGGGCAGCTAGCAAAACTGCCGAATCTGAACCGAGCAACACGTGTAAAATCCACCCTAAAAACGGTAAAATCCGTTACTACACGTGTAAAATCCGTTTTCAGCGCACCGCCACTACAAATCATGTTCGAAAAATTCGCCATTCTGAACCGAGCAACACGTGTAAAATCCAGGCCAAAAAATTTGAAAAAAAATATATATTTTCAATCTGGCAAGTTGCGTATTTTTTCCGCGTAAAATCACGCACTACGCAACTACCGGAGTTCAAAACCTGTGATCTTGGGCTTGCGTATTCCTCCTCTAACCACTCTACCCAATGCTCACTTGTGACTATATTAGATTTTGGTTTCCCATATATTACCTTAAACCAAGCATAAATTGATTGTTTGAGACCCTAGATGAATTCAAATAAAAAGGTTATCAACTACAAAGTTTTCTAACTTTTCAAGATGTACAACTTTTATTTTGATAGTTTCTCCATCCGAGGTCTCTTGTAAAATTTGAGTTTCAAATTTAAGAATCGAACGTAGTTTTCCTTGACAAGATGATTTTGATAAAAAAGTTGTCAACTATAAAATTTTATAACTTTCTGAGATCTACAACTTTTATTTTGATCATTTATTCATTTGACATAAGAGAGATATGTAAATTTTGCGAACAATGTTACTACCACTTTATCGGATGAAGAAATGACCAAAATAAAAGTCATAGATCTTGATGTTTTATGTTCATGACCTTTTTAGCTGAAATCATTTAGTATTCCAAAATAGTATTCGAAGTTGTTATTTTTGAAATTTAAAATAAAATTTAAATACATAAAGCACACACATGAAAAAGATGGATAAAATAATAGCTACAAGAACACAATAAATTGATAGGGAATGATTTTATAAATTTTTGGGAAAAACATTAAATTTGAAGTTAGTATGAGAGAGAAATACCAGTTACAAGCAACAGATTAAAAAGAGAAATTAGAGTTCTTCAAGTGTTTTTAAACTAGGTGAACTCCTTGCGTTGCTGCATGATTTTCTTTAAAATAAATCATTAACTATATATATATATATGAATTTAACTTGCATGTTATTTTATTGTATTAGATCTAATAAACAATCGTTAAGTTAATAGAAGAAAAGCAATAAAATATTTGATAACATTATAGAGGAATAGGTGATGAAATAAATAGCATATGTAGATAACTTGTATGTTAATAGATTAAATATTTAAAGTATTTCACATGATATAGATGATATGGATATTTTTTATAATTAATATGGGATGACATAGACTTAGTGGAGAATGATGTGGACACCTTACATAAAAAGATAGAACATTTAGTGGGTCACTTGATAGGAATGATGTGGACATCTTGTATGAAGTGAGAAATCATCTAGTGGGCTTTAGCTTTATAAAATTATATGATTTAGTTTCAAACAGTATTTTGAAGTAGTCACCGATTTCAAAGAAAAAATTGTAAACATCAAAGTTTCATAACTTTTCGAGATGTACAAATTTTATTTTGATCATTTCTCCATCCAAGGTCATTTAAAAAAGTTAAATTTTAGTGCCTCTTTTTTATTATTCATCGTCTATTTGTAAAGGCGGCAGGTAATACCAGCGGCCCCTACAAATGGATTTATAGTGCCAGCTGGTTTGGCTACCATTTGTAGAAGCGGCTCAATATAGTGCCATCCTACAAAAAAAGGCGTGTTGCTACGAATACTTTTTATAGTAGTGATTAGAACTACTTTAAGAAAAGATCAATGATTGTAATTGGTTCTAGTTATACTTCATGTATTCTCAATATATTTTCTTTTTTAATTGAGATATATTTTCCAAACTTTGTGGCTGAAATCTTTCTTTCTTTCAGGCTGAGTCATTCAAACTGTTCTTCAGAAGATGATGCATGGTATCATGATGTTTGCTCTATAGTTTTTTTTCTGAAACTTATGAACAATCTTTTGTTAACAATCTTATGACGGCATGGGAGACGGGCTTGTTGAATCTGCCTGCACACTTGACTGCACCTATGGTTTTTTTTCATCCAGTGTAGAAGGGTGCTTCTTTGGACAGCCTATGCATATGCCAAGGCAATGGTGGTTGGATTAATGTATTTAGATATATTATTTCCAACTGTGTACCTCTGATTTTTTATTTTATTTTGTTGTCTTTACAGAGCAGATGATCAATTCATGTTCTTTGTTAATTTTTTGAAGTTATGGAAGATGATTTTGGAATTGTGCTCTACATAAGAAATAAGAGTTAATTTCAAGCCAAAAAAGTGCATTTATTTTTGCCATGAGGGTGCTACTTTGTTCACAAGTCCTTGTCCTCATTGTTTATCAAACATGTTGTTATTAGATATGAGGAGCGGGAATAATATATAATTATGTGTACATGTATGCACATGTGTTTGTTTCTCTATCTATTTGGATTTGTCTAATTTATTTATTTTTTCTATAACCCTTTCTTGGCTATTTACTTGGTGTCCATAGATTTTTCTTATTTCTTAATTTATTTCGAATTTATTTTGGCTTTCTTACATATGCCGTGATGTACCTATATACTATTCTAAGCAAACTACCCGATACATGTGGTCACGTGGAGGTGAAGAATATTATTCACTTTGCTCAAAAACAATAGCTGAAAATATTATTCACTGATTTGTTATGAAATAAAAATATTATTCGTTCGCTAAAATAGTATGACATAAGATGCACTGCCTTTGTCTAAAAAAAATGTAATCCTCGCATCTCGAGGAGTCAAAGATTCTTAATTTTGACCAAATATAATTTTAAAAGTATTGATATTTATAATGTATAATAAATACCATTAGATTAGTTACAAAATATATTTTTATAATACTTAATTAGAGATCTAACTATATAATATCTTATATAAATTTGGTTAAACTAAAAGATTTTTTGACTTCTCGACAAGTGAGATTTAAATTCTTTCTTAGACGAAGGGAGTATTATGGGCACCAAGCCTGCATCGAGAATCTTTCCTACATAAATTTTGTGGTCGCGTCATCGCGTGTCATCCTCTGAAATAATAGCCAGAACAAAGGATGACATCACGTACAGCTCGTCGAAGTACGCAAGCATGTTTCATACGTAGATGTAGTATTGATCCTCGAAACAAAACATTTGTCGTTCACGCACACTCGCCCCTTTCACAATTTTGGTCGTATTCTCTATCCTATATTCCTATACATAAGACTGCACATAGGTAGTTGGTATTTTAATTAATGAGCCTTCTTCCCCACCAACTTACTATAAACTTTGGAGTATGTGTGTTTTAACACGGCTAGGGAACTTCTTCAATTTTATTATTGTATTAGTGTTTATATGTTTTATGGACTTTGCTACGATATTTTCATTACCTAATAAGAGCTAACAAATAAATCCAAGCCCATGAATATTAAGAGGAATAAAGTAATTAATAAAAAAAATAACCAATTGCTTCCTTTTATACGCATGTGTACATGCAATTTGTTTCCTTTTGGTTGCAACCAATGGCTACACACTTCATGGAAGGCCATCGGAAAAGAGATAATTTGGGAGTCAGAAATCAACCTTCCATGACATGCTATTTTTATGTTTCTTAATTGGGCATAGTCACGTTACAACAAAAAAAATTGCTACAATACAATCATACTATGAATTGAATAAGCTTTATTTTTTCATGTTGAGAATAAAAAGAATTCCAATTTCCCATTCATTCGTCGCATTCCAACAAATAAAAAAATTTACAAAATCATGTTGGGTCACATTTTATATTTTTAGATAGAAAACAATGTTACACCAGTGTCATTTTACATTAGGTAGATATGGAAGTTAAATTACTTATAGTAATATGTGCAACTATTCCATACCTCTCATATGACATGATACATATCAGTTTGTCACGTTATAACAATTATATAAATCTGTACTCGTACCATGAAATAGCCCAACATTCTAATATAATAGAATAATACAAAGAACGTAAATAAATTATGGCTGCACATGTGTGAAAGTGTGTGTTCCACCGCTATGCATGTGTGTGTCCATATCCATGTTATTATTCATTATAAATAAACACTTGAGATCATGTTAATTAGGAAAGTTAGATGGCATGCATATTAGATCTAATAGGAAGAGATTTTCCTTATATATATATATTCTACTACCTCTTCGGAGGTAATATGTGATAATTCCTATTTAGATCGACAGTTCATAGTTATTTGGATGTATTACAGCAAAAAATGATTTTTCATGGTGAAAATTGTACCCCTAAATTAATGTTTATTAGCTTTGACAGTTCTTTGGTTACAACAACAAATTGTGGCAAAATTTCCATCCATTAGATTAAGCTCCACATGCCAATGACTCATTGTGATAAGAGTTGTCAAAATTTTGGTGCATGTAACTAAGGGAGTGTTTGGTTTGGATTCTCAAATAGTTTCAGGAGCTATTATGCATGCAATTTCACTTTCACTAAACGAGGCGAAAAGTGAGCTGCTCCATGGCTGGAGCCCCGCGAGAAGCCTTGAGACAAGCCAATGGCAGCCGGTGGAGCTAAAAAAGAGTAGCTTCCACCAGCTAATTCTCTTAGATCTACTAAGATAAGCTATTTTACTAAATATTTTTTTCAAAATAGCTTCAGTTTCACTAGGGATGCTGCTTGTACAGTGGAAACTAAAAATAAGAAGTAAAGCAGACCTCTATACCAAATGAGGCCTGATATTTTATCATTTTAAGCACTTAACCTTTGACAGATATGATTGTTTATGGTAAATAGTTATAATTTTGATGTCATCAAAACATTGGTGAGATTTTGCACAATCCCTGGAGTGTTGGCGTATCGTTTTGAGCACTTAATCTTTGCCACTTGTGATAAAGTTTTACAGCAAACAGTGACAATTTTGACGCAACACCAAACAATTTGTTATCAAAACATGGCGGTTTTTTTTGCCACCTCAGCTTTGTGCTCCTATTGGTGAGATTTTGCACGGTCTGTTGAGTGTTGGCGTATCATTTTGAGCACTTAACCTTTGACACGTGTGATAAATTTTTATGGCAAATAGTGTCAATTTTGACGCACCATCGAACAATTTGTCATCAAAACATGGCGGTTTCTTCGCACCATAGCTTTGTGCTCCCATTGTTGAGATTTTGCACGGTCCAGTGAGTGTTGCCGTACCATTTTGAGCACTTAACCTTTGACACTTGTGATATTTTTTATGTCAAATAGTGATAATTTTGACGCACCACCGAACAATTTGTCATCAAACATGGCGTTTTCTTCGCCACCATAGCTTTGTGCCCCCATTGGTGGGATTTTTGCGCAGTCCAGTGAGTGTTGGCGTATCATTTTGTGCACTTAACCTTTGACACATATGAAATTTTTATGACGAATAAAGACAATTTTGACGCCCCACCAAACAATTTCTCATCAAAACATGGCAGTTTTTTTTGCCACCACGGCTTTGTGCTCCTATTGGTGAGATTTTGCACAGTCCATTGAGTGTTGGCATGGGCCAAAAATTGTGTTGAACTGAAGAGTAGCCCATGAATGCTGCCTAACGAAATTTTGGTAAGATATGACCTGCTCTCCCATTCAAAGGGGCGCGCTCCGATCCCAAACCTAAACCAAAAACAAACCCAGCAGATAAAACAACTGAAACTTATAGCTTGTATATATGAGTGTATATTAGAAAATTAATGTGGTCGATCGAGCAATGTTGAAAAGCTATAATTTGTGACAATATTGAGTGGAAGTATGTTTTAGGGGCACAACGCCTGGACCGAGAATCTTTCCTACATATTTTTTTTTCATAAGGTTTCATTTGAAATAAATAGCAAGGCAATTAAGGTGGCATCACGTATTAGGCTGGCCGAGCAGTACTGTTATCGTAAACGCAAAACACTAAATGGTCAGCCACCCTCTATTTAATTAGAGTTTACATGACCGACCAGATGGTTTAAACGGTTTGCACTGTAACAGTAAATATACATGTAAAATGATATTTTTTATATAAAATTTTAAATACAATTTAAGGCATGAACATAGTTACGCAATTTGATATAGATAATAAACAGTTATACATAGAGTGACACACATAGTCATATAGATATCATTTAGATATCACCAAAATTTCCCCCAACACACATGCAAACCCAATTTCACTCATCCAAAAAGTTTGCCAATCACCCAAACTTGCATGATTTATCACCTAAATGATAGTTTAAACACATGTTTTGACGTTTACACTCATTTAGACATTGTTTAATGCCATAGCTTAAATGTTTTTTTACCAGTTTGACTGGTTAGACGCGTCTAGCATTTAATTCAGTGACTATGGTCTAAACAGAACGCAAACCCACTATTTAGCGTTTAAATATGTATAGACGATAGTTTAAACGCGTTTGGGCAAACACTGGGCCAGAGTACGCAAGCATGTTTCATGTAGAGATGTAGTTGACCCGGCCTTGAACCAAAACTTTTCACACACAATTTTGGTCGCATTCTCTATCCCTATACACCAGGGCATCAGGCTGCACATAGGTAGATGGGACTTCTTCCCCCCCCCCCCCCCCCCGCCCACCACCACCCCAACTAAGTGGTGATAGTAGTGTAATACATATGGACATACTCCCTCCATACTCATAAAGAAAGTCGTTTTGGACAAGATTTGAGTCAAACATTGAGAATATAAATCATTAATAACTTTTAACTTGTTGAATTTAGAAATATGAAAACCATATGAATAGATTTATCTTAAAAAATACTTTCATAAAAGCATACATATACCACTTTTTAATAAAATTTATTATAAAAATAAAGAGTCAAAGTTAGGCTTTGACGACCGTATCGTTGTCTTAAACGACTTTTTTTATGGGTATGAAGAAATTATATAGCAACAAAGAGCTAGTGAAAGCCTTGTGGTCCCCGGCGGGATTGGAAGTGATGAAGTGGCCAGCCGGTTATGTAACGTAGTTGAGAGAGAAGCAAAGCTATAACAGAATGGTAATGTTGGGCTTGTTTGGCACAGCTCAACTTCATCAGTAAAGCTGTTTTTTTAGAAAATAGCTTCATGAGTGACTTTCTAGATGAAGTTGAGCTGTTTTGGGAAAAGTGTTTGGCCAAATAGCTTCACCAACTACTTAATGCATAGTTGAGAGAGAGAAATGAGGGAGAGAAGCTATTTTTTTCAGCTTCATCCCAACTTATGTCTTTGTAAGAGAAGGAGAAAAATAGTTTCATCTATGCAGCTGTTTTGGAAATAAGTGTTCGTAAAGCTGTTATCAGCTGTAGGCCCGTAATGTACGTACCCGCGCGGTTCGTAAGCCGCCGACGGCAACATTTGTGCCGCTGCCGGTGCCGGAGCGCGACGGGCGATGGCATTCCACGGTCCACGGCAGCCGCGCGCCACGTCATGCGCGCGGCAGTTTCGTCTGGAGCGCGCACAGCATGCTGTCACACCGGCCGGCCTGTCAGACGACCTCGGCCGTGCACGTACGACATAGCTCCAAAACCTATTCAAGGCTGCCACGGCCACTTTCCCAACCGACGAGCAGAGAGAGATTAATTAATTAACTTCCAGTAAATCCAGCACAGGAGCATGCATATGTATGCATGCAATTGACCTGTCGTGATGAAACGCACGTAATCATGAACAATAGCTAGAAGAAGGAATTCGTTTCGAGCAGGGCTACGATCTTCACCGTTGGTAAATGGGCATGTAAAGCTGAGATTCAGTTTGATGGACGAAAAAATCAAGCAAGGGATGGATACGATATCGCCTCAAGAGAATCGAAAACTCAAGCATCAGAAGATTAGCAAAAAGTGTCTCGAAGAAACATGGTAAATGATGGGAGAAAACGAAAACGGTACTGGAGAACTAACAAACAGGTCTAGTCCACGCCGGCGACGACGACGGGCGACGGAGTTCGGCAAGGCGGCGCGTGCACCGGCCAGCCTGCAGCACGAGAGATCTCGATCGTGCATGCATCTGCCTCTGGCCGCCTCTCCTCTTATTATACACGCGCGGAAACTAGCTAGCTCTTGGCTAGTGCGAGCCAGGACGCCCCGCCGGTGGATTTTCAGTCGAAGAGCTAGCCTCGTCGTCGTGGAATCCAACGTGTTGGCTTCCACCGGCGTCGACGAACGCCGCTCCTCCTCCTCCGTGGTAGCAGGGAACCACAGGGCGGTGGTTGCCGCCGTACATCTGGTACGACCGGCCGCCGAAGTGCGGCGCCGCCACCGCCCCATTGGCAGATGGAACCGCCGCCGGGCGGGGAACGGGCCGGACGGCGTAACCTGCAGCAGGCGACACACCTTGGTGCGGATGCCGGCTGACGGCGGCAGGGTGGTGCATCGTCAGCTGCGCACCGCCGTTGACCGGCAGCGTGAGCGTGACCACGGACGAGCCGCGGCGCGAGCCGCCGCCACGCCCTGGGCCGCGCTCTTCGCCGCCGGCCTCGCTCTCGCGCATGCGCTGGAGGAAGGTGCCGACGGGCGCGACGTAGTCGTCGAAGCCGAGGCGGTTCAAGGCCCACACGATGTCCTCGGAGGCGACGGTCTTGCGGCGCTCGGTGTGGCACCGCTCGTTGGCCTCGCCGGTGACGAAGCTGATGAACTCGGACACGCACTCCTGGATCACCTCCTTGGCGTCGTCGGAGATCTTGGCGTAGGGAGGCAGCACTTGGCGCATGATGCGGGACACGTTGGCCACGGGCATCAGCCGGTCCTGCTCCCGGATTATCACCGTGTTGGCCGTTGGCGGCGGCGGAGCTTTATCGGTCGCCACTGCTTCGTTGGGAACAACAGCAGCAGCCGGCTCCACTGGCAAGGTGCAAGGAGCACTGGTTTTAGGGCTTTGAGGATTCATGGCTAGGTTGTGTGTGGAGGTGTAGGTCTTCTCTGTGCTTGTAAGGTGGGGTTGTTATTAAATAGGAATCAACTAGCTGTGTATGTTGGATGTTTGTGTATTACCCAACCAAGTAGGTTGGAGGCAACATATATTTATTCACCTTTGGCATAAATATATAACTCCGGCGAGCAAATACCTCTTCACTCATGCGGAGTGGAAACGCGGCATTCAAGCATTCCTCTAGATCTAGCAAGCCCAAACTTAGCTCCGCTCACAGGCTCCCACACATAGATAACCAGGTATGGATCCCGCAGTCATATCATTAATACTATAGTATATCTTAAAAATATTGTATTTTAAAACTAACCTTGCTATTAGCTCTAAACACAAGCTTAATATGTGCTCTTGTCTGTTGAGTTTGTAATGAGTGATTGTCAAGAGTTTAGGGACTAATCATTGCGTGACTGCGTGCACAACATGTCTTTTAGTTGTGTTGGTGTGGAGCACGAACACGGTCGATGAACATGGAGAAGCTCAAGTAGTGACGTGTCGTGTCAATAGACTAGGAGCGGTGAAGAACGGACATGAGGCTTCAGCCGAGGGATCAAAATGGCCGAAAAAATGACCGTGGTGGACTGACACTTGAGGACATCAACAGGCAAGAACACATGACCAGGAATAGACAGTGTTGATCGAGTCAAGCGGAGGTGCAAGAGGGCTTATTTGGTGATTGGGCAGCTAAGGACGATAGTTAACACATGTCAAGATCATGGAGGAGACATAGCAGATACACTTCTCTACTAGGTGGTTTAGTGGTTTGGGCCTAAAAACCATCGGCTCGGTAGTTTTTGGGTTTAGGCCTCAAAACATGGTTGGAGTTCTGGTAGGAATAGGAGGAGGCAGTGGGGTCATGGCAAACCTTGAGGCAAAGCAAAGTCATGAAGAGCCCATGGGCGTCGGATGCTTGGGCCTGAAGTTGTCAAGTTGGACTGTTTTTGTTGACACCGTTTTTGGGCACGTGTCCATGATCGGTAGAATGCAGGTCGGCAAGACAAGACAGCAGTGTTTGGTCTACAGGATGAGTTGCCGATGAGGATGGTTGCTGATGAAGGGATAGCCGAATATGGCTAAGTTCATAGGTGGCGGTGTGTTTGTGCCGATGGCCATTATTAACTTGTCCCGATGGCTACGATAAGGAGGTCTGCCGATGATGTGGAAGGAGAGCATGAAGGTTGCCGATTGATCGGTAGAAGTGTCCTAGTTTGTCGCGGCAGGATAGTTTTATGTTTTCCTTAGTTATTTAAGTCGTTTTGTACACGGATTCTGTTTAAATTTGGAATTCGAATTCTAGTCGTGTCTGGTTGTAGCTCTTTGAGCAGGGTATAAATGTAGACCCTAGGGTCTTGTAATCAGAGAATCTAATCAAACACAAGTTTTTACTCATATTCCAGCATCTACTTTTTTGGACGACTTCGTCATATTTTCCTTTTTACTACGAGTTCTTAGGAATTCGTCGACTTAAGTTCGGCGTATTCTCGAGTTCCGCGTGAGTACCTCTTGGCCGTGACATCCGGGCGCATCGCTGTTGTCAGGACCAAAGTATTCGAGTTACTACCTTTGCCGATAGTAAGGTCAAATCGGCTGGCACACCTTAACGTTTGAATCGGGTATTAGCCCTTTGTGTTTGCAGATCCGCTTTTGCATCAACACATCTTTTGGCACGCTCGGTGGGACAGATTCAAGATCAAGATCAACATGTCGACTTCTGAGTTTGATCAAGAGAACGTCATCCCCGTGACGGAAGCCAATCTCAAGGATGAGCAGAAGCAAGCTATTGCTAAAGCCATGGAGGATTACAAGCAGCAGTGCCTGAGATCCTTCAGCATAAACAGGAGCGGCGAAGTGATCTAAAAGGATGCACTGCCAACGCCTCGGCAGGTTACTTTTGAAGCTAATCCTGGTAAACTTCAAGAGATGGTTGATAGTGCCATCAACCGCGCTTTAATCAACCAAGCTGGTGTGCTGTCCAATACGGTTTTCAATGCCGTGGCCAGAACCTTTAAGGAAGGACAATTGCCACCAGATTATGTGGGCCCCTCTCATCACCAGCCAGGGTCACCGGTGGTCACAGCTCCACCAGCTGCTACAGCCGCTGCGGGAATACAGACTACCGTTCCTCCAAGTACGTTAGGAGTCACTAATGCACAATCTACGCCGATGACAACCAATCCACCGACTTCAGATGAGCAGATTAGGCTCACTACAGATCTATTGGCATCGGCAATGTCAGGACCGGTCCCTCCTCCCAACTGGTGGGGTTATGGTATGCCCCCGGAACACTTGAAGACGCCTGGCACATCTCAGGCAACTGATATGAGAGGCAAGACTCCTATGGCATCGGCACCTCCAAATATGCCGATGAACCAGAGTCCCCAGTATACTACAACTACTACTGCAAGACCTTACACTGGGAATTCTCAAGCTCCAACATTCCAGATGCCTAACACATCGGCAGACTCAATGCTGATGCAACAAAGGTTTATGACTCAACCAGGGTATGTCAATTCGATGATAACGCCCAATTACCAGTCATCGGCAGGACCTATGCCGATGAATGCTAATAGTGGATGGCTTGGGCAGCAAGTCTTTCCGCAAACACCCCAACAGAGTCATCAGGCTACAAGGTTCCAGCAAGGCAAGATCTATCCCGGGTTTCAGAATCAGGGGATGCCTAACCAGCCAATGAATCTTGGGCAGCAGGTCGGCGGACAGCAGATTGGCGGGCAACAGCTTGGTGGTCCGCAGATTGGAGGCCAGATGATTAACCCAATGTTTCATGCAGATCGTGCGCCGCACAGACACGTGGAAGCTTACCAGCAGGTGTCAGATCCGCAACCACCTCATCGGCAAGATGCCGATGCTTATTGGGCCGATAAGATTGCTGAAGTAATGAGAGACCAATTTGGGATAAAACTCAAAGTCAACACTTACTCTTATCGGACACCGTATCCTCCTGCATATGATTTGATCCCGCTTCCGAATCGGTACAAGGTACCGGATTTTACTAAGTTTTCTAGGCAGGATGACACGTCAACCATGGAGCATGTCAATAGGTTCATCATCCAGTGCGGAGAAGCTGCTAACATGGACGAATTGAGGGTTCGTTTATTCTCGTCATCATTATCTGGATCGGCTTTTACCTGGTTACCTCCCAACTCAGTGGTTACATGGGCCGATCTAGAGAAGCAATTCCAAAAATACTTCTTTTCTGGTGTCCATGAGAAGAATATCACCGATTTGGTCAAATTGAGGCAGCGCAATGATGAATCGGTTGAAAGTTTTGTGCAGAGGATATGGGAGGTTAAGAACAAATGCTATAGCTTGGTTCTGGATGATCGACAGCTAGCTGATTTGGCTTTCCAGGGTTTGTTGCCACACATAAGGGACAAATATGCGTCTCAGGAGTTTGAAAGCTTAGGTCATTTGGTGCAGAGAATTTCTGATTAAGACATCAAGCTGTTTGAACCCAAGAGAGCATGGAATAAAAAGGTATCATTTGTGGATGAAGCGGCGAGCTCGGACTCTGATGAAGAACCAGTCATCGGCTTGGCAGAATGGGTAAAAAATAAAAAGCCGATGTCTTGTCCTTTTGGACATAAAGAACTAGAGAAGTTCGCGTTTGACACCACCAAGGCCGATAGGATATTTGACTTTCTGCTCCAGGAAGGTCAAATCAAGCTGTCACCTAATCATGTGATCCCATCGGCTGAAGAATTAAAAAGGATGAAGTATTGCAAGTGGCACAATACAACTTCTCATGACACTAATGAGTGTAAAGTTTTTAGACAGCAGCTGCAATCGGCTATAGAATCTGGGAGGATCAAATTTGACAGTTCCAAAACTCAGAAGCCGATGAAAATTGATCAACACCCTTTCCCAACAAACATGCTGGATGCTAAGGGAAAGGCCAAGGTCTTGACATCGGAAGCAGCTGAAAGAAGTGCATCGGTGGATCCTCAGCATCAGATCACTACTGCCGAGGCCAAGGGAAGAGGCTTAATCCAGGAAGGAGCCAACTCGGGAAGGCCTCCCCGATCTGGTATTGTGATAACTCACAGAAGGCCTCGGGAAACTTGGCAGCAACGTGAGGACCGATATCGACGCCGGCAGGAAGAATACCATCGGGAGGAAGAAAGGCGCCGGCAAGAGTGGAATCAGCACAGAGATCACTAGAATTGCCCGTTCTTCATTCATTGTTGGGAGGAGAATATTAAGCTTCCCACTGTCAGAGATTGTCCTGAGTGCAACGGTTATGATTGGTATGATAGATCCGATCGGTGCTATCACGACGACAATCGGCGATCTAATGGGCCGATTAGAGGAAGAGCGTCCGTTCACGATCGGCTGGGGGGCAGGCTCAGTGTGCACGACAGGCTTGGTGATCGTGTTCAATATTTTCCCAGGAACCAGGAAGAACTCGAAGAGATGGCTAATGCATGGGTTCCCGATGAGTTCATCTTCTGCCGAGATGCCAATACTTACCGAATGGAGTCAGGAGAAAATCGTCGCCCATCGGTAAGGCAGCAGCAACTTCCTCCCTGGTGTCCAGAGGGGTTGACCAGAACACAAAAGAGAAGACTGCAGCGTGAAAGGCGAGAAGGGCTAAGCAAAGGCGAGAATTCTGGCCAGTCTGGGGATCAGCAGCAATCAGATCCCAAGGGGGAAGGTCCATCGGCAGATGTCAACATGGTATTTATGTTGCCGATGGAATTCTTGGCGCCGTCTAGTGATGATGAGCTGGAGTTTTCCGACCAAATAGCTCAGTTGGCTCTGGATCCAATGACCGCCATCTTCAAGAAGCCTGACGACAATGAAAGACAACATCTTAAGGCTTTATTTGTCAAAGGAAGAGTGGATGGTCAGCCAATGACTAAGATTCTCATTGATGGTGGAGCTGCTATTAACATCATGCCTTATGCAGTGTATCGGAAACTTGGGAAAGGAGATCAGGATTTGACCAAGACCGATATGATGTTAAAGGACTTCGAAGGGAACGTGTCTCCGGTCAAGGGGGCAGTATGTGTTGAGTTGACCATCGGCAGCAAAACCTTACCGACAACTTTCTTCGTGATCAGTGGAAAAGGTGCATATAATTTACTGTTAGGGAGAGATTGGATTCATGCCAATTGTTGCATCCCATCTACAATGCACCAGTGCTTGGTCCAGTGGGTAAGTGACAAGATTGAAATTGTCCCAGGAGATTCTTCATATGTTATTGCATCGGCAGAGGCAGACACCTATGAAAAGACTAGGTGTATTTCAGGAGAAGCTTGGGAGAAGGATTTTCTCAAGGTTGTCGATTATAAAATTCCATCGATCCAAGCAGTCGGTTCTGATGAAGGTTTCTAATAGACAGATTCACTGATGATGGAAAGTTAGGCCAGGGGTTTACATCGGCCGATGATTTAGTAGAAGTAGATATAGGTAGTGGTGATAAACCTAGACCTACTTTTATTAGTGCTAAGTTAGATCCTGAGTGTAAGCAACAGTTAACTGATTTGTTAAAAGAATATAAAGATTGCTTTGCTTGGGATTTTACTGAGATGCCTGGTTTGGACCGATCAATTGTTGAACATCGGTTACCTATCAAGTCTGGATTTCGGCCACATCAGCAACCGGCTCGCCGATGTAATCCTAATATTCTCTCTAATATTAAGGCCGAGATAACCAAGCTTATTGAAGCCAAGTTTATTCGGCAGTGTCGGTATGCCGAGTGGATTTCCAATGTTGTTCCAGTCTACAAGAAGAACGGGAAGCTGCGGGTCTGCATTGATTTCAGGAATCTCAACAAAGCTACACCGATGGATGGATACCCAATGCCAGTTGCCGATCTGCTAGTTGACGCTGCGGCTGGGCATCGGATTATTAGCTTTATGGATGGCAATGCAGGATACAATCAAATATTCATGGCTGAAGAGGATATTCCAAAGACCGCGTTCAGGTGCCCTGGTCATGTTGGATTGTTTGAATGGATAGTCAAGACCTTTAGCTTAAAGAATGCTGGTGCTACTTATCAAAGGGCCATGAATTTTATATTTCATGAGTTCATCGGCAAGCTGGTGGAGATTTATATTGATGATGTGGTGGTTAAGTCTGGAGACTTCACAAAGCATCTGGCCGATTTACGAAAGGTGTTGGAGTGCACAAGGAAGCATGGTTTGAAAATGAATCCCAATAAGTGTGTATTTGGTGTATCGGCAGGACAATTTCTTGGTTTCATGGTACACCAAAGGGGGATTGAAATCAGCCGAAGATCTATTGATGCCATCAATAAGATAGTGGCCCCTACCAACAAGACCGAGCTCCAGTCCTTGATCGGCAAGGTAAATTTTATCAGAAGGTTTATATCTAATTTGTCTGGTAAAATTCGTGCTTTCAGTCCTCTTTTTAAGTTAAAGGCCGATCAAGAGTTTGTTTGGGGGAAGGAACAACAGTTGGCTCTGGATGAAATCAAGAATTATTTAGTGAATCCTCCAGTTCTAATTCCACCTCAGCAAGGGAAGCCCTTCAGATTGTATTTGTCTACCGATGGGATGGTCATCAGTTCGGCTTTAATTCAAGAATTTGAAGGGAAGGAGCGTGCAATTTATTACTTAAGCAGGAGGTTGATTGATGCTGAGACCAGGTATTCGGCTATTGAGAAACTATGCTTGTGCTTATATTTCTCTTGTATCAAGTTGAGGCACTACTTGTTATCGGCCGAATGCACTGTTATTTGCAAGGATGATGTGGTCCGGTACATGCTGTCCATGCCGATTATGAGTGGCATGATCGGTAAGTGGATTTTGGCGCTGTCGGAGTTCGATCTGCGTTATGAATCGGCTAAGGTAGTTAAAGGGCAGATTATGGCCGATTTCGTAACTCAACATTGCGGCACAGTGGAGGCTTTGGAAATTGTACCTTGGACGCTTTTCTTTGATGGATCTACGTGTGACCGGGGGCAGGAATCGGTATAGTGTTAATTTCCCCTCAAGGAAGGAAGTATGAGTTTTCCTTGCCGATTGTTGCCACGTCGACGAACAATAATCAGGCTGAATATCAAGCTTTAATAAAGGGATTGGAATTATTAAGAGAAGTTCATGCTGATTATGTTGAGATTTTCGGGGATTCTAGTTATAAATCAATTGGCTGGAAGCTATGAATGCCGAAGTGAAGTTCTCATAACTTATTACGAAAAGAGTATCCAACTGTTAAAGGAATTCAAAGATTTCCGATTAGAGCATGTTCCTCGATTGCATAATGAAGAAGCCAATCGGTTGGCTCAGCATGCCTCGGGATATCAGCCTATGATTAATACAATATCGGCAATTGATGCCGATGATTGGAGAAAGGAAATCGTTGATTATTTGAAGGATCCATCTAAGAGAGTCAGAAGACGAGTATGTGTTGATGCAAAAGCGGATCTGCAAACACAAAGGGGTAATACCCGATTCAAACGTTAAGGCGTGCCAGCCGATTTGACCTTACTATCGGCAAAGGTGGTAACTCGAATACTTTGGTCCTGACAACAGCGATGCGCCCGGATGTCATGGCCAAGAGGTACTCACGCGGAACTCGAGAATACGCCGAACTTAAGTCGACGAATTCCTAAGAACTCGTAGTAAAAAGGAAAATATGACGAAGTCGTCGAAAAAAGTAGATGCTGGAATATGAGTAAAAACTTGTGTTTGATTGATTGATAGATTCTCTGATTACAAGACCCTAGGGTCTACATTTATACCCTGCTCAAAGAGCTACAACTAGACACGACTAGAATTCGAATTCCAAATTTAAACAGAATCCGTGTACAAAACGACTTAAATAACTAAGGAAAACATAAAACTATCCTGCCGTGACAAACTAGGACACTTCTACCGATCAATCGGCAACCTTCATGCTCTCCTTCCGCATCATCGGCAGACCTCCTTATCGTAGCCATCGGGACAAGTTAATAATGGCCATCGGCACAAACACACCGCCACCTATGAACTTAGCCATATTCGGCTATCCCTTCATCAGCAACCATCCTCATCGGCAACTCATCCTATAGACCAAACACTGCTGTCTTGTCTTGCCGACCTGCATTCTACCGATCATGGACACGTGCCCAAAAACGGTGTCAACAGTTTTATTCCTAGAGTTAAGTGGTTTAACTAAAATATCTAAGGGCGTGTTAAGGGTTGTGTAGCAGCTCTATAAATAAGAAGATGGTTGTTCCTAACTAGCCCATCTCTAAAGCTTTCATTCCTAGCCTAAGACATTAGTTCCAGTTTAAGTTTCCCTTTGTTTCTTATTGCTGAGATCCATAGATGAAGTGAGTGATACAGTGTCTCTATTTGTTTTTGCTGTATTCTTTCCTCTGTACGAACTAGACCTAATTCTCAGCAATAAGAAATCATGTTCTCTATGATCTTAATCAAGTTCTTGTTTTGTCAGTCATGTAATAAGGAAATATATCAAGTTCTTATTTTGTCAGTCATGTAATAAAGAAATACATCTAGTCACTCATGCGAAGTGTAAACGTGACATTCAACCATTTCTCTATAAATCTAGCTAGGTCAACTTGGCTCGACTCCCTAGAAGCACATAGATAGCCAGTCAGTGATCCCATAGTCATATTATTAATGCTATATTAAAAGATATTATATTGTAAAACTAACCTTACTAATAACTCTTAACGTGATGAATAAAATAAAGAAAAACTTCTCTTAGAAATACTCGATGTCGGTGCACCTTGTCTGTGTATTGGCATATGACGATGAAATAATCCCTACTACCCTCGACCATAGACTGATATGTATGGCACCTAGCTTCACATAACCTCTATATGATAAATCTAGCTAGGTTATAGATAGAATATTTGTTGGTTGCCACAATTGTGCATGCATAGGTGTAACTAATAGTACACCAGAAAAAATGTGGTCACCAAGATTCATAGTTTCTCTTCTTCGAGTTTAACCAAGAGAGGAAAAAACTATTTAGAGACATTAAAGAAACGGATTGGTAGTTTCGATCATATGATGTAGTGACATTGGACTGAGTGAGTATTACCTTCCTTAAAATAACTGATCCAACACAAAAATAATCAATCCGTCAACTCACTCCACTATCACAACACTAGGAGAAACTTCTCTGAAGAGAGCATGGTATTCATTTCCCATTTTCTCCATGAGTCATATTAATAGAAAAAAACAATGAAAAGAAGAAACTTCTTAGTACAAAAGTTTTGGTTGTCCTGACACTAGTTTAAGTCTCAAGTCAATGTTTGTAGTTGCTCGCACAGTGGTGGTGACCTTGCCACCTCTCGACTTCTACCTATGCTAAGTATGACTAAGAAATTAAATTGTGTGTCTACGGTAATACCTAGCGAGCGTGAGCAATGGGCTAGATGACCGAGAAGATGTGCACAGTCATCACGGCTCCCATCATGCTTGATGCGCACTACTGCTACTGGCCTGGCATCGGACAGGAGCAGCTGCTTGGCAGTTGTCAGCGACGAAGAGGAAGGCAAAATCATCGTCTTCCTCATCGCCACGGTCATCTCCCTGCCGAGAGACAGGTGCCTCGACTGGTAGGTACGATCACTAGTACGATGAAACATTGCATAAACGGTTCCAAACTTATTTTTATATGCGTTTTCCAGACCCGCTAGCGCTGGGACAAGTGGAAATGAAACTTTCCACCAGCGGTTAATTGAGAACCACTAGTGAAAACAACCACTAGGGGTTGGCTAGACCAACCGCCTGTGTAAAGTTTTTTCAAATGTTCCCACCAAACCCTATTATATATATAATGCATTGTCCATACTCCCAGGAGTAATTACTCTCATCTTCAATAAACCATATTACGTATATATTCATACTTGTTTATCAGTTTAAGTATGTTCATATATACTTATATTAAGATACTCTAGATCTTACCATGCGAAAAAATTTAAAGGAATTCATATTTTTTAGTATATTACTAAAATGTCACTACTGTAGTATATATAATAAGTATAATCACATACTCTATGTATGCATGCATACTTAACATATATATTACCTTAGATGGTTTAGTATGATCATATACTTCGGTGTACATACACTTTATCGTGCCATATACGTTTTAAATCTAGAGATATAGACATGAGAGTAACTACTACTAGAAGTAAAAAAGAATTATCCTATATATATAGGGTAAATTTTTCCTACTCCACAGGAGTAGTTACTCCCACCTCCCCATGGTTCATTTCACGCACATACGACGTGCAGTGGTGGTATATTGGTTAGCGGGTTCAACTAATAGATCCATTAATTAATTTAATGAATACACAATAATATAATAAGAAAAGATCCACTTTTTTAGGAGTTGTTTTTGGATCTCAGCCTCGTCAGTTATTTGTTGGGTCGACCGGACATCATTCTGTAGAGCAGCTAGTTCCAGTAGATTGATTGCCTTCTGAGAAATTGCACTGAGGAATACACATAGCTTTACGGTGGCCAGACGTACATGTGGAGATAAAATTCCTCTTAATGCAACTCGAAGCAATTGCGTCATAAGCACATGGCAGTCATGTGAATTTAAGTTCAGAAATTTCTTCTCGGGCACATTAATTATACCTTTTATATTAGAGGAGAATCCAGATGGGACCTTAATTGATGCTGCTTAAGCATTCAAATATGATTTCTTTCTCTTTATTGCTAAGAGTGTAGCTAGCAGGTCTTAAATACTAGCGTCCATCATCTGTCTTCTTTGGATACAAGTTGTCTCGTTTTTCCATGCGTTGCAAGTGTTGTCGTGCTTCAAGTGAATCTTTAGGCTTCCCATACACACCCATGAATCCTAGAAAGTTCACACAAAGATTCTTTGTTAGGTGCATGACGTCGATCGCATTCCGGACCTCTAGGACTTGCCAATAGGGTAGCTCCCAAAATATTGACTTCTTCTTCCACTTGGGTGCATGACCCGCTGCATCTTTTGGAACTGGTTGGCTGCCTTGTCCCTTACTAAAAACTACTTTTACATCTTTAACCATCTCAAATACATCTTCTCCAGTTTTGTTGCGAGGCTTGCATCGATGGTTTGCCTCACCTTTAAAATGCTTGCCTTTCTTTCTAACTGGGTGATTCATATAAAGAAATTGACGATACCCAAGGTACACGATGTTTCTGCATTTTTTTAAATATATACTATCAAGGTCATCAAAACAATATGTGCATACATTATATCCCTTGTTTGTCTGCCCTGAAAGATTACTTAGAGCAGGCCAATCATTGATTGTCACAAACAACAGTGCTCACAGGTCGAACTGTTCCTGTTTGTACTCATCCCACACACAAACACCTGTTTCGCTCCATAAAAGTAGGAGTTCTTCAATTAATGGCCTTAGATAGACATCAATGTCATTGCTCGGTTGCTTCGGGCCTTCGATGAGCACCGACATCATAATAAACTTTTGCTTTATCCATAACCATGGAGGAAGGTTTTAGATACATGGTGTAAAAGGCCAAGTGCTATGACTACCGCTCTGCTCACCAAAGGATTCATACCGTCTATACTTAAAGCGAACCTTAAGTTTCTTGCGTCTTTTGCAAACTCTGGAAATTCCCTGTCTATCGCTCTCCACTGGGACCCATCAGCAGGGTGTCTCAACATGTTGTCTACCTTATGGTCTTCTTTGTGCCATCGCAACAATTTTGTATGGTCCTTATTTCTAAAAAGACGTTTCAGACGTGGTATTATAGGAGTATACCACATAACCTTTGTAGGGATTTTCTTTCTGGGACGTTCTTCCCCCTCAACATCGCTAGGGTCATCTCGCCTGATCTTATACCGTGATGCTTTACATATGGGGCATTCATCTAAATTCTCGTAGTCCTTGCCACGGTATAGGATGCAGTCGTTAGGACATACATGTATCTTCTTGATTTCTAATCCTAAAGGACAGACGACCTGTTTTGCTTCGTATGTAGTAGTGGGCAGTTCATTAGGCTTCGGAAGCATCTTTTTTGGATCTTCAGTAATTGCCCAAATGCCTTATCGGATACACCATTCTGTGTCTTCTATTTTAACAACTTCAGTGTTGTAGCCAATTTTTTGCCCATCTTGGGTAGATGGGTATAGTAATTTCTTGCGATCTTCTAACATGTGGTCAAACTTTGCCTTCTCTTTTTCACTTTCACAATTTTTCTATGCATCACGAATGACATCACCAAGAGCATCATCTTCAACAGGTGTGCCTTATGCACCTGCCTCATCTTCAGCTTCTCCCATTGCCGTATCACCGAAGTCACCGTATTGAGCAATAATGTCGTCAGGCTCCAACTGTTCTTCTTCACCTTCTTCCATCATTATCTCGGTTTCTCCATGGTTGGTCCAACAAATATAGTTTGGTATAAAACCCGACTTCAACAAATGTGAGTGAATATTTCTAGAGCTAGAATATTCCATCAAATTCTATCACAAGACACACGGGCAACATATGAATCCATTTTCCTCAGCCACTCTTAAGAAATAATGCACACAATGAATGAATTCTTTGGAGCGGCGATCGGCACTGTACATCCAAGAACATGTCATTGTCTGCATTACAACGTAAAGTATTATAAGTTTCTAATTTTTTATACATAAATTAAAGTAACAAAGAACCTAAAATTCTCTATTTCTAATTTTTCTAAACAAGCAAAAATAAAAAGACATAAAAGTTCTCTATTTTTCTAACTAATCATGAAATGTGGCATGCATACTAGTTATAATTAACTAAATAACCTTGTCTACATTGCAACGCAAAGTATTATAAGTTTCTATTTTTTATACAGAAATTAGAGTAACAAATAACCTAAAATTCTCTATTTCTAATTTTTCTAAACAAGCAAAATTAAAAAGACATAAAAGTTATCTATTTTTCTAACTAATCATGAAATATAGCATGCATACTAGTTATAATTAACTAAATAACCTTGTCACAAATTGCAACGTAAAGTATTATAAGTTTCTAATTTTTTATACAGAAATTAAAGTAACAAATAACCTAAAATTCTCTATTTCTAATTTTTCTAAACAAGCAAAATTAAAAAGACATAAAAGTTCTCTATTTTTCTAACTAATCATGAAATATGGCATGCATACTAGTTATAATTAACTAAATAACCTTGTCACAAATTGCAACGTAAAGTATTATAAGTTTCTAATTTTTTATATAAAAATTAAAGTAACAAATAACCTAAAATTCTCTATTTTTAATTTTTCTAAACAAGCAAAATTAAAAAGACATAAAAGTTCTCTATTTTTCTAACTAATCATGAAATATGGCATGCATACTAGTTATAATTAACTAAATAACCTTGTCACAAATTACAACGTAAAGTATTATAAGTTTCTAATTTTTATACAGAAATTAAAGTAACAAATAACCTAAAATTCTCTATTTCTAATTTTTCTAAACAAGGAAAGTTAAAAAGACATAAAAAGTTTTCTATTTTTCTAACTAATCTGCATGCATACTAGTTATAATTAACTAATTAACCTTGTCATAAATTGCAAATTAAAGTATTATAAGTTTCTAATTTTTTATATAGAAATTAAAGTAACAAAGATAACTTTGTAACTGTAACTTTGTAACTGTTTTCTTTTCGGTTCTTTTAATTAAAGCACTGGGAAGCAAAGCTTCACAGTTTTTCATCAAAAACCTAAAATTCTCTATTTCTAATTTTTCTAAACAAGCAAAATTAAAAAAGCACAAAAGTTCTCTATTTTTCCAGCTAATCATAAAATATGGTATGCATACTAGTTATAATTAACTAATTAACTCGGTCACAAATTGCAAATGAAAGTATTATAAGTTTTTAATTTTTTTCTAAACTAATTAAAATAAAAAACTATAGTATCACTATTTCTCTAGCTAAACCATTAAATGTGGTAGACATAATAGTAATGAAATGTTAATTTTTAGAGAACTAATTGTAGTTGCTATCATTCAAATATTCAAACGATCAAGTGATTGGAGTTTAAAATAGCGTAGAATTCATAAAACAAAAAAAAAACATATATAACACTAGGAAATGACATATGTCACTGCTAATGTTGAGAAGATGAAGCTAGTGACCTCTTAACAAGTCGATGACGGCGTAGAAATAATGAAATGAATCAATAGCCAGAGAACAAGCAAGAACAAATGTGAAGAACACAACAAAAGAGTAAAGATTGGACTCGGCTAGGGGAAGAAGAAAAGTTCAAATATGGAGAAGGACATTTAATCCCGGTTATAATTACCAACCGGAACTAAAGTCCAACATTTTGTTCCGGCTGGTGAGACGGACCGGGACAACAGCTTTTAATCCCGGTTGGTAACACCAACGAGACTAAAGGCTGGGCTTTAGTCCCGGTTCGAGAGACCAACCGGGACTAAAGGTCTCTTCTGCCGATCTTTAACACCATAGCCGTTGGGCAGGGGACTTTTAGTTTTGGTTGGTCTCACCAACCGGGACTAAAGATGTTTTTGTCCCGGACGCTGATTGGGTCGAGATTATTGTTTATTTTGGGCAAGTGACCAAAGGTCTGTTCTGTAGTACTCCCTCCATCCCAAACTATAAGTCATTCCAAAAATCTTGAAGAGTCAAACTTTTCTAAGTTTGACCTAATTTATAAGATAAAATTATTATTATGATACTAACTAAGTATTATTAGATTCTTCCTTAATTATATTTTCATAGTATACTTACTTTACGTTACAAATCTTAGTATTTTTTTCTATAATTTTGGTCAAATATGAAAATACTTTGACTCTATAAAATTTTTGGAATGATAATTTGGGATTGAGGGAGTAGTGTCTAGCTGCTGCCCTCGACTCGGGGCTTGCCAAGCCGGAGGGAAAGCATGGGACCAAGGGCACAGGCGAGTGGGCCGTGCCGGCTCGGTGTTTCGCAAGGCAGAACGCGCACAGGGGAAGTGGTCTGATGAGCTAGTTCGCGACTGTTCGCGCGCGCCCAGTTCATTCAGGACTTAGCAGGCCAGAGACCTGAACAATGCATCCGCGTTGAGTGGGTCATATCCGAAGGCCGACAGGCTATACGGACGACGTGGCCATGCATGTCCACTGACCGCATGCAATTTGTCCTGTAGACTATGACAATATATATCTCGGTCTTGTTTAGCTCCGAAAACTAAAAAGTTTTCAAGATTCTCTGTCACATCGAATCTTGTGACACATGTATGAAACATTAAATATAGACGAAAACAAAAACTAATTATACAGTTTAGCTGTAAATCACGAGACGAATCTTTTGATCATAATTAGTCTAGACGAATCTTTTGATCATAATTAGTCTATGATTGGATAATATTTATCACAAATAAACGAAAGTACTACAGTACCAAAAACTTTTCACTTTTCGGAACTAAACAAGGCCCTGCTCTTGCAACGGCAACATAATTCTGTGACCTTTGTCACCATTTCATCTGTGCTTCGCATGCAGGAGGCACACGGATCTGATCACTCGTCCGCATCCATATTGCGGAATACGAGCACACCCTCGATGACATCGTGCTCTACTTCCACTCCATCTTCAAAGGAGCATCAGAAGTTTTTAAACCTTATCAACAAGAAGGTAAGCTTAGAATAGTCATTAGGATGGTTTCGAAATGAACCAGCCATATATATAGGCATATAGCCTGACTAGCAAAAGAAAGGCGGTTAAAAATCAACAACACATTGAACAACTTGGATTCACAGGTTGGTTCCCTCCAACAAGCGCGTGGCAACGCCGCCATGCCTGGCTTTTTATTAGCGGTAACTGAAAGATGTTTAGAAATTTTTTTTCCCCGATTGTGGGCAATCGAAAGGAGTCAAGATTTTTTTTTTATTTAGGCCCTGTTTAGTTCCAAAAAATTTTAGAAAATCGATACTGTAGCACTTTCGTTTGTATTTGACAAATATTGTCGAATCATGGGCTAAGTAGGCTTAAAAGATTCATCTCGTCAATTTCGACTAAACTGTGCAATTAGTTTTTATTTTCGTTTATATTTAATACTCCATGCATACGTCTAAAGATTCGATATGACAGAGAATCTGAAAAATTTTATAAAATTTTTTGGGAACTAAACAAGGCCTTATTGGGAGTGGAAGTGAACTAACTTTTGCATTATGTAATTCTCTGAAAGGGGTGTGGGGATTACACTCTTAGGTTCTGTTTCAGTTAGACATTTTCGGCCTAGAACAGTCCGAAATATCGAATGATTTTAGGCCTGAAACAGTTCCAAGTCATTTCAGCCTAGAAACGAACGGGCCCTGAATGAAAAAACAGTGAACGTTAATACTCCTGGACTTTAGTAAAATAAGGAAGTTTGGGCTTCTCAAAAATGCTCAAATCAGGGGAAAATATGTTTTGGTGGCTTTGGTTTTACTATTTTTGGTTTTGTTATTATATATAGCCTTGAAAGTCATTCTCATACGTACATATTTAATAAGATTTTTTGTTAAGTCAGCCAAGAAGCTCCAACAAAGTCTATAGAGAAAAAGTCCTGAGAGAGCCTAACCTACTAGAAAGTGCTTTTGGGCCTAAAGCGGCTGCCATGAGCCCACATCCACCGGTCGCCCTTATAGCATCACTCCCTTATGGCCCTATCGTCTCCACTCACCACCACAGTGTAGCTAGGGGTTTCATCCGTCTCACTCTCAGCCTATCACTATTTTGTCGTTGTCACCACTCTGTCGCCACTCTCTTTCACCTTCCAATCCGTCAATTAGGCGAGGTGCCTACGGTTGGGTGTTGATCTGCAGGATTGGAGGTACCTCTTACATTTTCTTCTTCCCTCACAGCGTGGGTGTTTGATTTTATCTTGTTGCTATATTGTTTACTTTAGAACTGTGTTGATCCATGTGTAGCAAGTGCATTTCACCAATGCTTTCGCACCCCTCCCCAAAAAAACTATATCACGTGATCTATTGCATGTCGGGATAGGTTCGGTTCAAGGTGTGGGGGATGGGGATGGATCTCTAGTGAACTCTGAGGGAGAAATGTCCCATCGGTGGGCTACGGTGGTAGCATGCGACTATCATAGACGAGCAAGAAGGGAAAATGTCACCAGTCGCAGGATAACCTGGCCCTTTTCTCTATCATTGTTGTTGACAACTCTATCGCTTGAAGATTAGTTGCATTTGCCATTGTGACAAATAATTTTTATCATTCCATAATTTTGTTTGTTTTGCAATAACAACATTGCACCGGATTTGTGAATGTTAGCGGTGGTACCAAATGGCATAGGCTCGTTTTGGTTAACTAAGGGCGTTCACAATGACAAATAATAATAAAAATAAACATTTTAATGGTGAGTTATGTGAGCTGTGAGAGAGTTGAACTAGTTATTTAGGAGTTGCTAGCTATTTGATCTCTCCTTGATAGCCAATAGAATTCTTCTTATACTAGCTATTTATCAACCATTAAGGACGCCCTAAGAACCGTTAAGTCACTGCTTTGATATTTAAGCACATCAGAAGATGTTAAAACCCACTCCATTCTGCTTGCACCTTAGAAATTGGGGGCATCGGTGGCTTCTGCGAGCGCGGACACATGGTTTGTTCGTTTCGCAAAAAAGGCCCTCTAAATTCATAGAGTCAACCCGCGGTCCAACTCCTCAGTCAAAAACAGTAAACGTGTTCTAATATGTTTCGATTAAACCCCTGAGTTCAATTTTATTTTGATGCGAAGAAGGAAAACAGGTCGTTGTTTTGAGAAGCCCATCGCAGTCTGTTAGAAACACCCCCGCTCCTGTCCCACGCTGGCAACCCTCCGCGATGGCCAGACCTCATGCTCTCTCTCTCCTTTCTCTCCTCTCCCCGCTGCCCCACCTCTGCCCCTCTCTTCCATCTCCTTCCCCTTCCCGCGTAGGCAGAAGCGTGAGCCCCTCCGTGCCCTCTGTTCCATGCTTGGACTCTATGTAGCACGAGGGAGTATGTGGAGCCGTGCGGGATCTGGCGGCGCGCAGGTCCGGCAGCATGCGAGATCTGGTGGAGGGAGAGGTGGAAGCTCTGATTAGTTGTAACTTTCCTCCTCTGTTTAGTCGCCCGCATCCCCCATCGACAGAATGTCCGAGACCTCCGCTGCGGCGACTGGTGCATGACTCCTCCGCCAAGAGCGATCCCAAGTGGGAAAGGTGCGCTGATGTTGTCTTCGGCTGCTAATCCGACAGTGGCGCCGCGACATTCATCTCATAAGATCCGCATGACAATATGTGTTCATCTTTGGGTGTTTCTTTATAAGTGGGTTTTGGATTTGCTCGTTCTCTTTTAATCAGTGTTTCTGATCAATTTCAGATGTAAATAATTGAAGCAAAGGGGCCAGAAGAGTGTCGTCTTTGGTTGAGGTTGGCTAGAACAAACTCGATCCTGCAGTTCTTTGTGCTGCGCAGATTTGCCTCTGTTTTTGTGATGGCCTGGAACAAGATGCTACATCTCAATTTTCTGATCCCATCCAAAGTGTTTTTATTTGTTTGAGATTTAATTAACCGTCTGTTTTTTTCTGAGCAAATAAAGACATCCATTATATTATATCTCATTATAAACAGGTTGCTCTGAGATGCACAAGAGTTGAAGAGCTATTGTTTTTAGAAGAACTGCATTCAAGGTGGTTGCTGCAGCTCCCCAGGAATAAATTATCTTGGAATGTCTCCGATTGGTACAAAAAATTAGGTAAAGTTCTAGATCAAGAAGTTCTCCAACTTCCATGACTGAGCATTCATCACGCATTCACGCTGCAATTTATATTTGCCAATATCCACAGCCAAGTGTTTTTATGCTATAGTTTAGATGTCTCTGGAAGATATGTGCACCGTGCATGTTCTTGAATGCTTCCTAGACATAAATTTATGGCCTAAGTTTCGCATGTTCTTAAAGGCTTCGAACACACATTTATGGCTTGAAAGTTTTGCGGCTACGGATTTTGTTCAGGGGCAACAAAGAGTACTTTTACATAGGCGTATTGTTTGTTAGTTTATCACTGAATATCTAGGTTGCCAAATGTATAGCTTATGGTGCAAAACATATTGCCTGGAGCATTGACTAAAATTACTTCTACTCACACCAGATTATGATCGATTATGATCTCTTTAATTATCCTACTGTGTGTTGTTTGTTCAATACCTTATTGATGAATATATAGGTTGCTAAGAGTATAACATGTGGTGCAAAACACATCACCAAGATCATCATTGACCGAGTTTACTACTACTCTAGACTACTGATTGTGTGGAGGCTTGCGTTTTTATACACCATTAATGAAGCTCTTGGTGCGCTAATATTCTATCTTTTCCTACCTGATCAGGTTTAAGCATTGCACAATATATTTACCTTAAGATGTTTTCAAAAAATGAAACTCTTGCTTCTCATTTAAGTGTTATTGTTATGCTGGGATTTTATAATTTGCTTCAGTCTTTGAGTGTTTGAAGCATAATAGTAATATTTTTTTACCATGCTTCATCGCAGGCCATTGCTAGATGCTGGCATCAGTACAAATTCTCCCCGCCATGCAATGGTCAACACCCTGAAATGTGTTCTAGGATGTCGCTTTGGTCGGTTGTTGAGATTTTCCAATTAGTGTGTTTAAGTTACATGATGCTTAGTTATCCATATTTCATATATTTCTCAACATTCCTTTTGTAATATGTCAAATCACCTATTGCTCACCATCTCTGTTTGGCATTGAAAAAACTTATTACTGTACTTAGTCAACCAGATTCTTCGGTGAGCTATTTAAATGATGGGATTTTTCATTTCCTTTGAAAATTAGGACATGCAGGATATGTGGTTGCACTATTTTGGTAACAGTATTGCTATAGGATCATCTCTCAACCGTTTTTTTTCTGCCGGATGGCGTCCCATCCGTAGGCGGCCTGCTTGCCAGGGTGTTGTTTAGTTCCGAAAAGATTTTGCAATTCCGTACTGTAGCACTTTTGTTTGTTTGTGACAAATATTATCTAATTATGGACTAACTAGGATCAAAAGATTCGTCTCGCGATTTCCAGCTCAATTGAGTAATTAGTTTTTACTTTCGTCTATATTTAATGCTTCATGCATGTGCCACAAGATTCGATGTGACGGAGAATTTTGAAAACTTTTTGCTTTTTGGGGTGAACTAAACAAGGCCCTAGTTGCGTGGTGCAGCGTGTATTTGAGCAAAGGAGAGGGAGTTGCTCGTGGGGGCCGTGCTGAGAGAGGTCGACGCTGTTTCCTTTTGCCTGGGGACGCGTGTGCGCGGGCGTCTTCGGCAAGGGTGCCCCTTGCGGTTGCAACAGTTTTGTTTGAATTTTGTATCTTTAAAATTTTGTGAAGAATTTATGAATAATTTGATATATATTTCTCTGATGTCTGGAATCCATAAAAATAATTTGTAATTCTGTTTGAAAATTTGACATATATTTGTGTTATTCATAAATTACATCACTCTTTTAAATAAGTTATACTGAAGAAATTATTGTAAATATAGTAATAAAAGAGTGTAAATATAGCTATAAAACAATGTAAGTGCATAGAAAAATTCAGCTGATGGGAAGGACTAAATCAACCGGTTGTTGGCTAGACAGATCCTTTGGTAATATTTATGTCTATATATAAATGTCTTTGGATTTTAGCTATCACAATCATATAAAAGTGTGGATAACGGTTTGTTTTCTTTAATTCATTGTAGGGCGATGTCACATCCATATTTTAAGAACAAAGTAGGATGCATAAAAGATTCATATGTGCCCCAGAAACAGTCGCACACATAAGTAGACAAATCTCAAATGTACCATTGCAGTGTTTATTACATAGCGGGATAATAATTATTACATAATCTCAAACAAATAAAGATACTCCGGACGGAAGCACCACACAGGGACACTATTGACTGGTTGACTTTAAGCCTAATACTTATAATGGTAGTCCTCATTCCAAGCTTCATCATTTGTATAACATGGGGTGTTGGGAAATTGCAAGAGCGAGCACATATCGTACTCAACAAGTATAACCAGGGGTTCATGAGGCTCAAATAGCTGACACTGGTTTGACTGCATTTAGCTTTTAAGAGTGGATAACATGTTCATAATTAAATATCAAATGTCAAGGTAGCATAAATAATCCGATAATCACATGATCAAATATAAGCATAATTAACCCATTGCATAGACGATAATCAAATGAACATAACAACTTAACAAACTCATCATCGTTGGTGTAAGAACCCCCAAGGCCGTTCTTAACCGTGAGCACGGCTAGTATACCAGTTTTTAACACTCTGCAGAGATTGTACATCTTTACCCATGAGTCATGATTTACCCTTTCGCCCGAGGTAACTAGTCTCTTAACCCCCTTCCAAGGGAGGTCGGCAGGGATCACTATGAAGCCTTTCAAAAGTTCGTCTAACATGTTAGGGCCGCAAGGTTTCCCTGGCGCGCAGATATAGATGCCCCCCTTCCAAATGGCACAATGACGCGCAGCCCATACACATAAGGACAGGGGCTCGCACTATACCCAAAACGGTTGAGCCCCTGTAGCGCCCTTCCGGGTAACCTCTAACAAGCTAGAAAAGGTCTTCATACTGAGCTAAAACCAGAGCCATTATAGCCCTCATGGTTGCACTGTTGTCCCGGTGATCACTTACAGACAAGATCTCATATAGCTTTAACGTTCATTGCATAGCTATTAATCATCTTACAAGATCATGGATTATATCAAGCACTAGCACATCTACACCAAATGCATATCAAGTAGGTAGCAAGGAATCCAGGTAACAATCATCAATGATTTTGCTAAGGTCGACAAGGTGAAAGCATGCATATGATATATATGTGTTTATAAGTAAATAGGTAACAAGGATGATCCCAAGTTATACTTGCCTTGATCAAAGCTCTCCTGAGCCTGCTGCTCTTCAAAGGCTTGGTCTTGATCACCAATGTACGGCTCACCGTCTATTCCCAAACATCAATCAACAACACGCATTCCAATGTAGACAATCATACACAAAGCAAACAAGCTATAATTAGAACATGACACCAACAGTGAGAAATCAAAGATAAAAGTTTATGCAAATATTAATGATCATACAAACGTAAAGTTCACGAAAATCGGAATTAACACGTAGAAGATATGAATTTTCCAAGATTTCCTATAGATAAATAATTAATTAAATGCTACTGCAAAAAGAAAAAGTTTCAAAACAGAGAATAAATACTTCTAACATGTATAGCTCGTAAATACGAATCTAACAAAATTTGAATGGACAAAAAACGAAGTTAAAATGAGTATTTTATGAGCAAAATAGTTTCAGTGGCAAACTTGTAAATAGCAGAAAGCGTATTCTAATTCAAACCGGTAAAGAATACGTGTTCCCATTCAGAAAGCGTAAATAACTTTTCCAAGGTCTCTTTAACAAGATTTACCCCGAAGGGGTAAGTTCTAATCCTGTGCGTCGATCGCGAATTGGACGGCTCAGATCGCTCCGAGAGAGACAGGATGACGCCGACGGCGAGCTGGCCAGAACAGAGCCTTCCCCGCGGCGGCGCCATAGGGGAGTTCACCAGAGTTCGTCAAAAACACGACTCGGTGCACCATTCTTCAAAAGGAAAATGCCAGAGGGTCGAGAAGCTCACCGCGGACTCACCAAGACGCTCGGTTCGCGCTGAGAAGAACGAGGAGGTGCTCGCCGTGGTGGAGATAGGGCGCGGCCACGGTGAGATCCAAAAGCTCGAGGTTTGGGATGGCTAGGGCTCGGTCTCACTAATTAGATGCAAAGAGGGAGCCGCGGGGTGGGGGAGAAGCTTTATAGTGCTCGGTTGACGCGATAGGCAAGTTAAATCCCGCGGTTTTCAGGATTGATTCTGCCGGCTCGATGGACTTGAGTCGGTCTCGGTCGTGAGGAAGAAGGAAAGGTGAGAGAAGAGACTGACGCGTGGGACCCGGCTGGCGGTGAAAGAAGGGGTGGGGCCTGCTCACTAGCCACAGAGAGGGGGAGGCGCGCGCGGGCCTGCCTGGCCGCTTGGTGGGCCGCGCTAACGGGCCGAGGCGGGAGGAGAGAAGGGGGGGTGCTGGGCCAAGCTGGGGGTGGTTTGCTCTTCCCTTTATTTTTTTATATTTCTAAAGCATTTTCCAAATGGAATTTGAATCAAATAAATTCAAACCAAAAAGCCAACAACACAGAATTAAATATGCTTCAGCATGAAATGCACCAACATGTTTATTAAACCTATGATAAATTTTATTTTCCACAAAAATTATTTAAGTGCTAAATTTAAATGCTCAAAAAAATACTTAATTAAATCAAATTAATTCCTATTAATGGAAATCAAATTTTTGGGTGTTACAAACTCTACCCCCTTAAAAGAATCTCGTCCTCGAGATTGAACGGTGCTTACTCAAACAGATATGAATATGATTTCCTTAGATCATCCTCTCTTTCCCAAGTTGCCTCTGCTTCGGAATACCGATTCCACTGCACTTTGCACATTCTAATAACCCGACCTCTAGTGACTCTCTCAGCTGTCTCCAATATTCTGACCGGATACTCTTCATAAGTGAGATCACCTTTAACACAGAGCTCTTCCAATGGTATTTGCTCCTCAGGTAAACGTAAACACTTCTTAAGTTGTGACACAAGGAACACATCATGCACACCAGATAAACTTTCAGGCAATTCTAACTGATATGCTACTTCTACACGCCTTTCTAATACTTTAAACGGACCAACATACCTTGGAGCTAGCTTTCCCTTCATACTAAACCTCTTCACACTCCTCATTGGTGATACTTTTAGGTAGACATAATCACCCACTGCAAAAACCAGTTCTCTCCTACGCGTATCTGCATAGCTTTTCTGACGAGACTGAGCAACTCTCAAGCTATCCCGGATAGTCCGCACGTGTTGCTCTGCATGCCTAAGCACATCTGTACCAAACACCTAGGTTTCTCCTGTCTGATTCCAAAACAAAGGCGTCCTGCACTTACGACCATACAGTGCCTCGAACGGTACCATCCTAAGACTTTGCTGGTAGCTGTTGTTGTAGGAGAATTCTGCATATGGCAAACTTTTGTCCCAGCTAGTCCCATACTGCAAAGCACAAGCTCTCAACATATCCTCCAGTATCTGGTTGATCCTCTCAGTCTATCCATCTGTCTGTGGATGATACACTGTACTAAAATTCAACTTTGTTCCCAATGAATCATGCACTGTTTTCCAAAAGTGAGATGTGAATTGAGTACCCCTATCTGACACAATCTTCTTAGGTACCCCATGCAAACAAACAATTCTTTCCATGTATAACTCTACCAGTCGGTCTCGACTATATGAAGTTTTGACAGGTATGAAATGAGCAACTTTAGTTAAACGATCCACTATCACCCATATTGAGTCATACCCTCTTTGCGTACGTGGTAAACCCACTATAAAATCCATACCTACTTCTTCCCACTTTCATTCCGAAATCTTCATTGGCTGCAATAGTCTAGCAGGCCTTTGATGTTCAGCTTTCACCCGCTGGCAAGTATCACATATAGCAACATATTCAGCCACATCCCTCTTTAATCCATACCTCCAGTACTTCTGTTTTAGATCTAGATACATCTTAGTGCTACCAGGATGAATGGAATATGCTGACTCATGAGCCTCTCTCAGAATCATATCGCGAATAGCCTAGGAACACATATCCTTTTTCCAAACCACAGTACACCATTGTCATCTATTCTGAATCCTGGTGCTTTGCCTAGTACCACATTCTGTGCTATCTCCTTTAATTTCTCATCTTTCAACTGTCCTTTCAATATCTCTTCCTCTAGAGTAGGAGTGACCTCAATTTCCATAGCATTTACTACAATCCCCAAGTTCAAATATGCAAATTCAGCACACAACTCCTTGGATTCAGGTGTCGTCCGAAGCTCATTAGCATATTTCTTTCTGCTAAGTGCATCAGCCACGACGTTCGCCTTCCCAGGATGATAATGCACTTCCAAATCATAATCCTTTCTCAGCTCCAACCATCTTCATTGCGTCAAGTTCAGATCTGTCTGGGTGAAGATATACTTCAAACTCTTATGATCAGTGTATATGTCACTCTTATGCCCAATCAAATAGTGTCTTCAAATCTTCAATGGATGGACCACAACTGCTAATTCTAGATCATGAGTAGGATAATTCAGTTCATGTTTCCTCAACTGTCTAGATACATAAGCAACAACTCTACCTTCTTGCATAAGAACACAACCCAAACCCAGACGAGAAGGATCACAATAGATAGAGAAACTCTTACTCAGATCTGGCAATACCAACACAAGTGCAGTAGTCAATCTCTTCTTAAACTCCTCAAAACTAGCTTGACACTTATCAGACCATACAAACTTAGCATTCTTCTCCAACAGAGCAGTCATAGGCTTTGCCAGTTTTGAGAACCCTTCAATGAATCTACGATAGTAACCAGCTAAACCAAGAAAACTGCGAATTTCACTTACATCTGTAGGTGGTTTCCAATTCAGCACATCTTTCACCTTACTAGGATCCACTGCAATCCCACCATTAGAGACAACATGACCAAGAAAAGAAACTTCTTCCAACCAAAACTCACATTTACTACGCTTAGCATACAACTTATGTTCTCTAAGTTTCTGTAAGACCAATCTTAGATGTTCAGCATGTTCTTCCTTGGTTTTAGAGAATACCAGAATATCATCAATAAAGACCACCACAAACTTATCAAGTTCCATAAATACTTTATTCATCATGTACATAAAGTAAGCTGGTGCATTGGTCAAACCAAAAGACATAACTGTATACTCATACAACCCATACCTTGTTGTGAAGGCTGTCTTTGGTATATCCGAATTCCGAATCTTCAATTGATGATAACCAAAACGCAAATCAATCTTAGAGAACACACAAGCACCTCTTAACTGATCAAATAAGTCATCAATCCTAGGTAGTGGGTATTTATTCTTGATAGTGACCTCATTAAGTGACCGATAATCAACACACATCCTCTAACTACCATCCTTCTTATCAACAAAGATAACTGGTGCACCCCATGGTGATGAACTATGACGAATGAACCCT
Source organism: Sorghum bicolor (assembly GCF_000003195.3). Classification (NCBI taxonomy): domain Eukaryota; kingdom Viridiplantae; phylum Streptophyta; class Magnoliopsida; order Poales; family Poaceae; genus Sorghum; species Sorghum bicolor. The sequence continues at coordinate 13,453,478 of NC_012879.2, read as the reverse complement.
TTATCTTGCAATTCCTTAATTTGTTTCTTAAGTTCTTCTAGTTCATTAACCCCCATTCTATATGGTCTTTTAGCTATTGGTGCAGTACCAGGTAGCAATTCAATAATAAATTCAATGTCTCGGTCAGGTGGCATACCTGGCAATTCATCTGGAAAGACATCCGGAAACTCATCCACTACCAGATTCTGAGGATCAACATCATCATTCAGTTGGTTCACTTTAGCTGTGAGTGGTGCTTGCACTGTTACATCAACACTGATTCGTTCTCCCTTTGGTGTTGTCAGAGCCACTACTCTCTCTTTGCACTTAATATCTGTCTCATATTACTTCATCCAATCCAAACCCAAGATCATATCTATGCCTAAAGTTCTCATAACCATGGGACTAATAGGAAAATCTACCCCCCTTAAAGAAAGACTTGCTGAGGGGCAACAATAAGAAACTGGTATAGTCCCACCCGGTGAATTTATTAGCATAGGGGTTTTCATGGCAACTAGTGGAATGCTATGAACTCTAACAAATGCTTGTGAAATGAATGTATGCGAAGCTCCAGAATCAAATAGAACTGTAGCAGGGATAGAGTTGATGCTGAACGTACTCATCATGATTTCTGGTCCCTCCTGAACTGTTTCTGTAGCCACATTGTTCACTGTTGCCGCATAAGCAGTAGACTTCTGGTTGTTGTTCTGCTTGTTGAGATTCTCCGGGCAATCATATGACATATGTCCTTCCTTCCCACAACGGAAACACCTTGTAGGAGTGTTAGAAGCACTTCTTTTCATGGAGGTGGCATTTGAGTTCCCTGAGCAGGGTGTCTGCTGACCATTCTACTGTTGGTTATGATTACGCTGCTAGAATGGAGGACGTTGGTTCCCACTTTGGGATTGATTTTGGAAACGCTGAGGTTGCTGGTTGCGGTTCCACTGACTAACTGGTCCTTGGAACCTCTGCTGATAGCCTTGCTAAGAACTGAAACGCTGACGGTTGTAGCTCCCAGAGCCTTGTGCCAGCATCCTTCTCTTCTTATCCTGCCCCTTGCGCATGTTGTCCAGCACTATAGCACGATTCACCAGAGCTTGGAAGGTAGGATAAGTGTTTCCAGCCAGTTGCAACCAGTGTTCATAGTATAGGCCTTTCATGAACAAGCGCTGCTTATCAGCATCTTCTCTGACATCATTTGGAGCATAGCGAGCCAACTGTTCAAATGTGTCATGATATTCTGCCACAGTCATAGAGCCCATCCTGAGAGATCTGAATTCTTCTTGCTTGAGCTCCATCATTCCCTCATTTATATGTTGAGCTTTGAAGTCTCTACAAAATTCCAACAATGTGACAGTAGGAGCATTGTTGGGACGAGTAGCTTGATACGACTCCCACCATGTCTGAGCTGCTCCCTGAAGCTGTCCAGAAGCAGACAATACCTTCTCCAAGTCATTGCACTGTGCTATATTCAGTTGCCTCTCCACAGCACGTAACCAATCATCTGCCTCCATGGGATCAGCTGAGTGTGTAAATGCCGGAGATCTTCCCTTCATAAACTCCCCACGCTTGTCCCTCACATGGACAGGTGGTGGTGGTGCAGGAGGTTGCTGCTGTAGGTGCTGCATGAAGACATGCATCATCTCATTCTGGGTTTGCATGAGCTCTTCCACAGTAATTGGGACATTGCCACCCATGCCACGGCCTCTGCCTCTGCCTCTTCCCCTTGCTGCCATCTGCATTCCAAGGTATAGAAACATGTCTTACTAACGTCCAACATGACAATTACAAGAGATAATGGAATCTGAAATTTTCTGGGTAACATCCAGCATCAGCAGATCAGAAAATCAGTCATATCTCGACTTCTGGAATTCAAAAGGATACAATCTATACACCGTTGGAAAGATAAAGGAATTATCTACAACTTTCATTCAAACCATATCAACAGATTCTGTCGTTAAATTAGTCAAAACTGGTCATAACTAAAACTGTTCCAGAATTCCAGACTGCGCATAAACCTCAACTTTGAACAGTCATATCTCACAGCTCATAACAGATAATATTGTCATTCTTACGACATTGGAAATATATGAAAGTCTTCGTGTTTCCAGAAAAAATTGATGAACTTTGCACGAACAAATTTGAAGATGTACCAGATTTATTGCAGACTGCTCCAGAAATCAGCAAGAGACAGAAACATAATTTTTACCATACCCAACTATCTAGTTCATTAATCCTTATGCCTTAGGCCTATAAACTAAATGAAATTGTAGAGAAAATCTACAAGATCATTACACTCATTAGAAAGATCTAAATCAAACATAAGCATAATGACAAACCAAACCAAGCATCAAAGGTTCACACTTTAAGCATTGACTCAACTTGCGGTGCTATCGTTCTCTTCCTATTAGGGGTAAAGATCCTAAAACTCCCATTTCAAAGACGCCGGAAGGTGGTAAGAGAAGGTTCTAAAAGCATATCAAGCAAGGAGTGAGGATGAGAACAAGTCTTTAAATTAAGCAACAAGGTGATGATGAATAGCAATGAAAAGGATATAGTGCAGAGGAAAATATCAAGGTTTATAGAACAAGGATTTTGTAGCAATTTCAAAATCTTAAGACGGCCAATATCTAACTAGACTTGCATCCGACAGTCAACAAAGCTCTGATACCAATTTATCACACCCATATTTTAAGAACAAAATAGGATGCATAAAAGACTCATATGTGCCCCAGAAACAGTCGCACACATAAGTAGACAAATCTCAAATGTACCATTGCAGTGTTTATTACATAGCGGGATAATAATTATTACATAATCTCAAACAAATAAAGATACTCCCGACGGAAGCACCACACAGGGACAGTGTTGACTGGTTGACTTCAAGCCTAATACTCATAACGGTAGTCCTCATTCCAAGCTTCATCATTTGCATAACCTGGGGTGTTGGGAAATTGCAAGAGCGAGCACATATCATACTCAACAAGTATAACCAGGAGTTCATGAGGCTCAAATAGCTGACACTGGTTTGACTGCATTTAGCTTTTAATAGTGGATAGCATGTTCATAATTCAATAGCAAATTTCAAGGTAGCATGAATAATCCGATAATCATATGATCAAATGTAAGCATAATTAACCCATTGCATAAACGATAATCAAATGAACATAACAACTTAACAAGCTCATCATCGTTGGTGTAAGAACCCCCAAGGCCGCTCTTAACCGTGAGCATGGCTAGTATACCAGTTTTTAACACTCTACAGAGGTTGTACATCTTTACCCATGAGTCATGATTTACCCTTTCGCCCGAGGTAGCTAGTCTCTTAACCCCCTTCCAAGAGAGGTCGGCAGGGATCACTATGAAGCCTTTCAAAAGTTCGTCTAACATGTTAGGGCCACAAGGTTTCCCTGGCGCGCAGATATAGATGCCCCCTTCCAAATGGCACAATGACGTGCAGCCTATACACATAAGGATAGGGGCTCGCACTATACCCAAAACGGTTGAGCCCCTCTAGCGCCCTTCTGGGTAACCTCTAACAAGCTAGAAAAGGTCATCATACTGAGCTAAAGCCAGAGCCATTATAGCCCTCATGGTTGCACTGTTGTCCCGGTGATCACTTACACACAAGATCTCATATAGTTATTTATCATCCTTTAACGTTCATTGCATAGCTATTAATCATCTTACAAGATCATGGATTATATCAAGCACTAGCACATCTACACCAAATGCATATCAAGTAGGTAGCAAGGAATCCAGGTAACAATCATCTATGATTTTGCTAAGGTCGACAAGGTGAAATCATGCATATGATATATCTGTGTGTTTATAAGTGAATAGGTAACAAGAATGATCCCAAGTTATACTTGCCTTGATCAAAGCTCTCCTGAGCCTGCTGGTCTTCAAAGGCTTGGTCTTGATCACCAACGTACGGCTCACCGTCTATTCCCAAACATCAATCAACAACACGCATTCCAATGTAGACAATCATACACAAAGCAAACAAGCTATAATTAGAACAATACACCAACAGTGAGAAATCGAAGATAAAAGTTTATGAAAATATTCTACGAAGCGCTACGATCATACAAACGTAAAGGTCACGAAAATCGGAATTAACACGTAGAAGATATGAATTTTCCAAGATTTCCTATAGATAAATAATTAATTAAATGCTACTGCGAAGATTTCCTAACATGTAGAGCTCGTAAATACGAATCTAATGAAATTTGAATGGACAAAAACAGAGTTAAAATGAGTATTTTATGAGCAAAATAGTTTCAGTGGCAAACTTGTAAATAGCAGAAAGCGTATTCTAATTCAAACCTGTAAAGAATACGTGTTCCCATTCAGAAAGCGTAAAACGAAGAAAACGCTTTGGACGGCGGGTTAAATCATAACTTTTCTAGGGTCTCTTTAACAAGATTTACCCCGAAGGGGTAAGTTCTAATCCTGTGCGTCGATCACGAATTGGAGGGCTCAGATCGCTCCGGGAGAGACAGGAGGACGCCGACGGCGAGCTGGCCGGAATAGAGCCTTCCCCGCGGCGGCGCCATAGGGGAGTTCACCGGAGTTCGTCAAAAACACGACTCGGTGCACCATTCTTCAAAAGGAAAACGCCAGAGGGTCGAGAAGCTCACTGCGGACTCACCAAGACGCTCGGTTCGCGCTGAGAAGAACGAGGAGGTGCTCGCCGCGGTGGAGATAGGGCGCGGCCACGGTGAGATCCAAAAGCTCGAGGTTTGGGATGGCTAGGGCTCGGTCTCGCTAATTAGATGCAAAGATGGAGCCGCGGGGTGGGGGAGAAGCTTTATAGCGCTCGGTTGACGCGATAGGCAAGGAAAATCCCGCGGTTTTCGGGATTGATTCGGCCGGCTCGATGGACTTGAGTCGGTCTCGGTCGTGAGGAAGAAGGAAAGGTGAGAGAAGAGACTGACGCGTGGGACCCGGCTAGCGGTGAAAGAAGGGGTGGGGTCTGCTCACCAGCCAGAGAGAGAGGGGGAGGCGCGCGCGGGCCTGCCTGGCCGCTTGGTGGGCCGCGCTAACGGGCCGAGGCGGGAGGAGAGAAGGGGAGGGGGTGCTGGGCCGAGCTGGGGGGAATTTTTTTTATTTTTAGTCCAAATTCGAAACATACTTCAAATTTGACCCGGTTTGAATTTTTTTTTTAAAACTAACCCGTTTGGCCCGCCACCATGCATGGCGGGGCAAATGCACTGTACCCCGCCATGCATGGCGGTGGGGTACAGCCTCCACGTGGCGTGCATGGCGACGAGGCTGCTGACGTGTACCCCGCCATGGACCATGGCGGGTTAAGGTACCCCGCCATAGATCATGGCGGGTTACGTAGCAGCTGTATACACAGAGGAGGCCGAGAGTTGGCCTTGTTTAGTTCCAAAAATTTTGGAAAAATCGATACTGTAGCACTTTTGTTTGTATTTGACAAATATTGTCCAATCATGAACTAACTAGGGTCAAAAGATTCGTCTCATCAATTTTGACTAAACTGTACAATCAGTTTTTATTTTTATCTATATTTAATACTCTATGCATACGTTTAAGATTCAATGTGGCGTGGAATCTGAAAAATTTTGTAAAACTTTTTGGAAACTAAACAAGGCTGACAAGACATGTTTGTCCAGCAAGTGGTCTGGTCACGTACCGACCACATCATGGAGTCTAGGGTCACATCAGTAGTCTAGGGTCTTGTTTAATTGCGAAAATATTTTGGTTTCGGTATTGTACCATTTTCGTTTTTATTTGACAAACGTTGTTCAATCATGGAGTAACTAGACTTAAAAGATTCGTCTCGTGATTTACAGGCAAACTGTGTAATTAGTTTTTGTTTTTATCTATTTAATGTTTCATTCATGTGCCGCAAAATTTAATATGATAAGAAATCTTGAAAATTTTTTGAGTTTTGGTGTGAACTAAATAAAGCCTAGCTCTAGCAGCAGCTGTGTCGTCATGTCCACAAAGCTGCGCCAACTGTTCAGGCCTTGTTTAGTTCCCAAAATTTTAAGATTTTTCGTCATATCGAATCTTACATAGTACATTAAATATAAATAAAAACAAAAACTAATTGCACAGTTCATCTGTAAATCACGAGACGAATATTTTAAGCCTAATTACTTCATGATTGGACAATGTTTGTCAAATAAAAATGAAAGTGCTACAGTACCGAAACCAAAATATTTTCGCAATTAAACAAGAACCCAGACTACCCTAGACTCCATGATGTGGTGTACGTGACCAGACCACTCGCGGGTTGTCAGCCTTTGTTTAGTTTTCAAAAAGTTTTACAAAATTTTTCAGATTCCACGTCACATTGAAACTTAGACGTATGCATAGAGTATTAAATATAGATAAAAATAAAAACTAATTATACAGTTTAGTCGAAATTGATGAGACGAATCTTTTGACCCTAGTTAGTTCATGATTGGACAATATTTGTCAAATACAAACGAAAGTGCTATAGTATCGATTTTTCCAAAATTTTTGGAACTAAACAAGGCCAGCTCTCTGCCTCCTCTGTGTATACAGCTGGTACGTACCCCGCCATGATCCATGGCGGGGTACCCTAACCCGCCGTGGTCCATGACAGGGTACACATCAGCAGCCTCGTCGCCATGCACGTCACGTGGAGGCTGTACCCCGCCGCCATGCATGGCGGAGTACAGTGCATTTGCCCCGCCATGCATGGTGGCGGGGCCAAACGGGTTAGTTTTTTTAAAAAAAATTCAAACCGGGTCAAATTTGAAATATGTTTCGAATTTGGGCTAAAAATAAAAAAAAATCGCTGGGGGTGGTTTGCCCTTCCCTTTCTTTTTTTCTTTTTCTAAAGCATTTTCCAAATAGAATTTGAATCAAATAAATTCAAACCAAAAAGCCAACAACACAGAATTAAATATGCTCCAGCATGAAATGCACCAACATGTTTATTAAACCTATGATAAATTTTATTTTCCACAAAAAATATTTAAGTGCTAAATTTAAATACTCACAAAAATACTTAATTAAATCAAATTAATTCCTATTAATGGAAATCAAATTTTTGGGTGTTACAGGCGCCCAAAGGTGCCTGATGTTCTAGTTTCCATGCAAACCACATGTCTACTCATGGAATATTAAGTTGTTGAGTACCATGTTGTACTGATTCACACTATGGATTTGGTGCGTCTTAGTGCGAGGGGTTCATTAGGTTTCTTACCCTAGCATGAGAAAGGTTGGAGACATGAGTTAGCCTTTATGTGGGGGTATAAACCCTACCCTCATAGCTTGACATGGGCCACACCCACTACGCCACAACCTTTAAACAACGACTAACTTGAAGTTGCTAAAAGGAGTGATAACGATGGACAGTCCGTTGCTAAAACTTATAGCAACAGACCCCCCAGTTGCTAATGAAACCGTCGTTGTATGCATACAACGATGGTCATCATATTTAGCAATGGACCATTTGATGGTCCAACTTTGAGCAACCGACAACATGTTAGAGATTTTAGCGACCGAGATCTTGATCCTCCATATGACCCTCCTTATCTATTTGACCATTCAAACCAAGGATACAATCCAAATCTTCCGGTTGATGTCGAAATGGAAGGAGAGTCACTGGTGGAATAGATCCCCATCTTAATGGAGGATGAGGATGAAAATCCATTCATAGAGTTTCATAGGCAGGAGATGATGCACAAAGATATTTGGTTTATTGACATTCTTGGGGAATCAACTTTGGAGTTCAATAAGGAGAATTAGGTGGATGAGCATATAAGTTATATTTTTGGAAGAGCCACCTGATCCACAATTTTATGAGAAATTGCTAGAATCTTTCCTTCCTACTTTTGCTAGCATTTACGAGAGTTGCAACCATCCTATGTCTCTCCTTCATCAATCATTTGAAAGGATGGTTACGGATGCTTTTGTTTACCATAAGCATTCCAAAGCTCGTAATTTCCTAGGCACAAGTTTTTGCAGTCCAACTGCAAGGGTCGAGCTTATGAGTTAAAACAATGCACTACTAGGAGATAACCCATTTATTTGCTTTTTTAGTTCATTTAGTGTCCATTGTAATAGTAGTTTAGTGTCCATCATAGTAGTAGTAGTGTTTTCCCTTTTGAATAAAATGGTGCCAACCTAAATTAAGCTTGATTGTTGCACCGGCCGATGTGCTCTCACACCGGTCGGGTTTGTAGTATCACCTTGCACTAGTGTTTGTAGCAGATTTCAAAATTATGACTCAAGACTTAGCAAGCGAGCCATGGGCGACATCAATAAGAAGGAATTCAAAACAAAGACAAGATGCAAATGTGCAATTCAATAGTGAGAATAAGAAGCTTTAAATCGATCCTGATCCATCCAAGGTCATCCTCACGCTTCACGTGACAAAGGTAATATTGCTAAGGTATGTGCTTAATGTTTCAATATTACCCTTGGTCTTATGATCATGAATATATGAATAATTGATTGAACTTGTTTAAGTTTTGCTAATATGGTAATGCTTAGATTTTCAGTCATGCTTTCTTTCTATTCATAATCATGGCCTATGCTTTTAATTCCTTGTCACCTTGAGTAATAAAAATGTGCCAAAAGTTTTGTGCCTTTCATGGTTCTTTCCATTTGTGCTAATTTGTTTTAGTTTGGAAGTATTGATATACATAATTTCAAAGGCTTTTAAATTAAGCATGATGCTTAGGTTAAATAGCCTTCCTTAGCATAATTTGACATGGTGTCTAGTTTGGTTATTGAACTAAAACTGCTGGTATATATGTTAGATGCATGTATAAGTCACCTGACCTAGCATTAACTAGAAACAACTCGAATTCTTGTGCATATGTTCTTCTATCTTGTTTTGTCTTAAACAAATGTAGGAAGAGTGGAGATTGAGATGTTCAGTTTAAATGACCATCTTTTGTATTTACATTCTCATCTCTAAATCAAATGCTCAAACAGGAAACCTCTCCTATGCAACTTCTTGTCATGTTTACTAAAATCCTATAACATGCATGACATAAGTGTCTTTCTCCTTTGCCTTGATCTTCCCTTTATCATGATAAATGTTGTTCATGCTATGCGCCTCGGTTTGCTTTGAGAGGAATAAGGTTTTGGTTCACTAGTACGTTTGTACTAGTAGAACCTTGTTGCTTTCACTTTCTATGTCTTCAAGTAAGCACAGGTAATGAAAGAACTGGCGTGTGCATTGGGCAACCCAACCTCTGTCCAAGCAACCATGAAGACTGCAACCCACGACACTGCAAGGAGGTAAGTTTCATTGCTTTAGTCTACTTAGTATAGGTTACACCTGCAAATTTCCCTTTCCAAATTTACATTTTCAGTTGATAGGTTGCATCTTTTCATTTCAATAAAAGTGCTCATAGAAGTACCATGCATTTAAAATAGGTTAAAAAACAAAACAAATAATAATAATAATAATAATAATAATAATAATAATAATAATAATAATAATAATAATAATAATAATAATAATAATAATAATAATAATAATAATAATAATAATAATAATAATAATAATAATAATAATAATAATAATAATAGTCTTGCATGATAGTAGTCATGTGTCTTAATAGTAGTATTAAATAAATAAATAAAGAAGAAAGAGACCCGTTCGAAAAGAAGATTTCAACTCCGAGCAAAAGGCCAGCCTGGGGAAGTGCCTCCCCCAAATCCAGGTATGTCATTGCCCGATCCTCTTTACTTTTCTGCCTTCACATTGCAATTTGATGTTAAATTGTTTATATACTTCTATGCCAATGTGTTGATAAGGTTTGATAGATATCATTTATTTACTTGGGGAACCACAGCCAGGAGCAAGCAGGAGCCGTAGGATCGAAAAGCGGTTGCATGGAGTGGCGCCCGCCACTCCACAGTGGCGCCCGCCACTCCACTCACCTTTTGTAGTGCCCCCGTCACCTCCAGCCTATATAAACCACCCCCCTCGGGTCACTTTGAAGGCAGGCAGGTTCATTTGATAGTTAGTCTACTAGAGTTAGTGAGTAGCTAGCTAGTTGCCTCCCTTGGAAGAGGAGTTAGGGAGGAGAAGACGAGAAGTCAGGAGAGGAGCAAGGCTTGTCAGCGACCTCTGCTTCCCTCTACTCTGTGCTTCTTCTTTGGTAATCCTATAAACCTTTATTATTTCTAAGTACTTATTTATTCCTATTTGTGTGCTTGTTTCATTGCTTGGTGAGAGTGCTCTAGTTCCAGGATCCGGATTAGAGTAGTAAGTGCATAGATTAAGCGCGGTGCTTAGGCTATAGCTTACCCTTGAATACGGCTAGGCCTCCGGATAGCTGTGGTAGCGGTAGGTGGTGACAGCCCTGTTTGCCTATGTATTCCACCATGTTGCGCCTAGTTATTTAAACGTAGAGCTAGTTGTGCGTCATGACTAATCAACCCTCTTGGGTGAGTTTAGGATGCGTACGCTCACAGTGCATAAGTCAAGAATATATAATCCCTTAGTGTAGTGACGGTAGCGGACCAACCCTAGTAGTTAGCCCCTATACTTCTATCCCCATAGTCATTCTTCCCTCTAGCCTATAGATCTCTTCACGTTCCTCATGGATTCGATAACCCTAGGAATACTCCTTTGGTAAAAAGCTACAACTGACTGTCGTACGCTTGCGGTTAATTATGTGTGCCACCCGAGGTGTCAACAGCGGTCGCCATGAGAGATCGGTGCTTGATTACTGCAGGTGATGACCAAGTATCCTTGGCATTAGCAGCCCTGGATTGGCTAACTATGCACAACGTTTGACCAAGTACCTACAATAGCACCATAATTCTGAGGGCACATGTCATGTGACCAGCAGACGACTATGATGGCACCTCCACTACTAGGATCACTTCACACGGTGCTCCAAATACATGGTGGTCTCAAATTTATAATAGTGACCTAGGAATTCTATCAGAGCTACAATAGTCAACAAATCCATGGCTGGAAATGACAAAAAAATGGATCTTTGCCCTCCAACCTTTCTCTGTGGCTGACCAAGCAAGGTAACTTTTGATTAGCTCTATGGTTTTCGCCAGTTATCGTCTTCATAGAGCTACAATAGTCAACAAATCCATGGCTGCAAATGATGGAAAAATGGATCTTTGCCCTCCAACCTTTCTCTGTGGCTGACCGAGCAAGGTAACTTTTGATTAGCTCTATGGCTTTCGCCAGTTATCGTCTTCATAGTTTTCTGCTGCCATCTAGATTAGAGGTTTGAAGTTTTATATGGAACTCATCAGAATTAGTAGTTTGATCTTCATTTCTCTAGTAGTCAAAAGCAAGGTAGAATGGAAGGAAAGCTAGTAAGACCATGATTTGTAATAGTCATGAATAGAACAACTGTTAAGTAAAGAAGATGTAGCTGACAAGTTGAGCAAGAATTGAATCAGGTTGAAATTAATGCATGTCACCAAAAGGTAGATTTTCTTGAAGTCAAAATAAGAAATTTGTAATATGTTATAAGTCTTCAACATAGAATAAGGTTATTTTGGAAATGCCATTGAACCACGTAGCCAGATTATTGATAGTGCATTCATTACAAATTTTTTTTTGTACAACTCCAGTAGAGAGGTATCCATACTTGGTAATTATCATATTCATAAACTTTTAGTAGTACAATATGCTAGCAAAGAAAAGCATGTAATGAAGAATACAAGATCCTAAAAGGCCATAGTGATATGCGTCATGCCCCAGTCTCTACTAGAAAACTCTAAGATCATAATGAGCAACGTGATTAAGGACATGGACCATCACACTTGCATCGAGTGGAGTTCCTCGTGATTGCCATGCGAGATTGGTGCTTGACTATTCCAGGCGATGACCTAGTATCCGCAACATTAGCAACCTCTAACGAGTCAAATATGTGCAGCCTCTCACTGAGTACTTATGCCAGTACCATAATTCAAAGGGCACTAGTCATGTGGCTGGTAGACTATGATGGCACCTCTACTACTATGATCACATCATCTAGCGTTGGAAATACACACCACTAAATGCTGGGCGCAAGGCATGGTGGCCTCGAATTAATGATAGTTACCTAGGAACTCTATCAAAGCTACCATAATCAACAAATCTAAGGTTTCAAATGATGGCAAAACCAGATCCTTGCCCTCCTATGTTTCTCCATGGCTGACTGAGTGAGGTAACTTTTCATGGTCTCCATGGCTTTCACCGATGAGATTGTCTTCGAGTTAACAACACAGCTCCCATCTGGATTAGAGGTTTGACGTTTGATATGGAACTCATCAGAATTAGTAGTGTGATCTTTGTTTCTATAGTAGTCAAAAGCAAGGTAGACTAGAATGTAAAGCCACTAAGACCATGATTTGTAATTGTCATGAATAGATGCAACTGTTAAGCAAAGAAGATGTAGTTGGCAAAGTCGGGCGAGAATATAATCATGACAAAATTAATGCATGTCACTAAAATGAAGATTTTCTAGAAGTCAAAATAAAAAACATAATATGTTAAGTCTTCAACACCGGACAAGATGCTTTTGGAAAGACTATAGAAGCACATAGCTAGATTATTGATAGTGCATTTGTTTGAACATTTTTTGTACAATTCGAGTTAAGAGATGTTCATACTTGATTGTCATACTCATAAACAATATGCTAGCAAAGAAGCACTCCTAATGAAGAATAAATGATCCTAAAAGGCCACCATAATGTGCATAATGCACCAATCTCTACCAGAAAACTATAGGATCACCAGCAACATGGAGGACATGGACCGGCACACGTGCATCATGTGGAGTTCATTGCAATTGCGATGCCACACTACCACTTAACTACTGTAGGGCGATGAACTAGTATCCTCGGTATTAGCAGCCTTGGATTAGTTGACCATGTACACCCTTTGACTGAGTACCTACACCAATACCATAATTCCAAGGGTACATGTCATGTGGCCGATAGACCCTGATGGACCTCCACTAATGGGATCACTTCAGCCAGAGTTGGAAATACACACGTTCGAATGCTAGCTGTATGGCATGGTGGCCTTTTATTGGTGATAATGACCTGGGAACTCTATCAATGCGTACACAGTAAACAAATCCAAGGCTGCAGATGATGATAAAAAGCGAATCTTTGCCATCATACAGTTCTTCGTGGCCGACAGAGTTTCGCTAGTGATCATCTTTGAGTTAACTGCTCCCATCTAGATTAGAAGTTTGAAGTTTCACATTGAAATCATCAGTGATCTTTGTTTCTCTATGATTCAAAAGTAAGGTAGGATGGAACGCAAAGCCACTAGGATCATGATTTGTAATAGTCATGAATAGATGAAACTGTTAAGTAAAGAAGATGCAATTGGCAAGTTAGGTGAGAATTGAATTAGGATGAAATTAATACATGTCACCTAGAAGGTAGATTTTCTACAAATGAAAATTAAAAATCATAATATGCTAGTCCTCAACACAGAATAAGATGCTTTTGGAAAGACCATCGAAGCACATAGCCAGATTGTTGATAGTGCATTTGTTTCAACATTTTTTGTACTATTAGAACCAAAAGAATTCATACATGGTAATTATCATACTCATAAACTTTTAATAGTACAATATGCTAGCAAAGAAGCACACTTGATCAAGAATACATAATCCTAAAAGGCCACCATGACATGCATCATGTGCCAATCTCTGCCAGAAAACTCTAGGATCACTAGAAACATGAAAGAGGACATGGACTAGCGCATGTGCATCATGTGTAGTTCCTTGTAATCGCCATGCAGGACTGGCACTTGACTATTGTAGGCGATGAACTAGTATGCTTGGGCATTGGTAGCCTTGGATTCACTAACTATGTACAACCTCTAATCGAGTACCTTTGCCAGTACCTTAATTCCAAGGGCACATGTCACTTGCTGGCACACCATGATGGCACCTTCACTGCTAGGATCACTTCGGCTAGCACTGAAAATACACACCACCGAATGCTAGTTACATGGCATGGTGGCCTCAGATTGATGATAGTGACCTAGGAACTCTATCAAAGCTTCCATAGTCAACAAATACAAGGCCACAAATGATGACAAAAAGTGGATCTTTGTCATCATATGTTTCTCTGTGGCTGACCGAGTGATGTACCTTTTCATGGGCTCCATGGCTTTCGCTGGTCAACGTCTTTGAGTATCTGCTCCCATCTACACAAGAGGTTTGAAGTTTAATATAGAACTCATAAGAGTTAGTAGTATGTGTGATTTTTGTTTCTTGGGTAATAAAAGTAAGATAGAATTGAATACAAACCCACTAAGACCATAATTTTCACTACTATAGAAAACTTACTAGAGCTAGGCATTTTTTATTTACCAAGGCAAATATCACAACTACCATGGAAAAAGGTCATGGTAAATTTACCTTTGCCGAGGTGGTTGAAATGCCACCTCAGTAAATTAAATAAAAATTAAAATAAGAATACCATGGACAATCCTAGTGAGCCAATCCATGGGCCCACCAAGGCCATCAACGCATTACCACTCCACTCGCTGGATCTACGCCACCACCAAGCCCCACTGTGGCATGAGCCCACTAGATTTGGGCTCCTCCTCACCAGATCAGACCTCCTCCTCACTAGATCTAGTGGTCACCACTCACCCTCTGCTCCTTGGTCATGATTGGCCCCATGTCGGCCTCATGCCACTGGTGAGAGAGAGTAGAGCTAACCACTGCTACCAGAATGCCACATTTGCCACCCCCATATCCCACCATGCCACCCTCTGCACCCACTAGAGGAGCCACTCCCCTATGCAGATCTTGCGTTCGTTAGAGGGGCTACTCACCTAGGCTACTAGATCTTGCCTCACTTAAGCCACTAGATCTATAAGCAAGGGTCACCGAGAGGAAAGGGGATGGGTGGGGCACATGCTGCAGAGAGGGGAGGGGTGGCGCATGTGCCATCGGGATGGGAGGGGAGGGGACATGTGGAGTGGGAGGAAAGGGGTGGGGCGTTGTTCTTATGAGGGGCAACCAAGGGAGAGGTAATGTGAGAGGTGAGAGAGAGAGAGGATCGAATGAGTCAAACCCTAATAAGTTGTCACCATATATGTATTTAGGTCATGCTGGTGGGCTCACCTGGTATTATTTAGGCCTCAAACTTTTTTGTAGTGGATCGTTTAGGTAGTATTGTTGTAATAGTCATGAATAGGTGTAGCTGTTATGTGAAGAAGATGTAGCTGGAAATTCAAGCAAGAATTAAATTAGGATGAAATTAGTTCATATCACCTAAAAGGAAGATTTTCTAGAAGAGAAAATAAAAATCATAATATGTTATAAGTCCTCAACATAGAATAAGATGATTTTGCAAAGACCATCAAAGCACATAACCAGATTGTTGACAACGTATTTGCTTCAACATTTTTTTTATACTATTCTAGTTGAGAGATATTCATACATGGTAATTATCATACTCATAAACTTTTAATATTACAATATGATAGCAAAGAAGCTAACCTGATGAAGAATACACGTTCCTAAAAGGCCACAGTGACATGCAACATGCGCCAATTTCTACCAGAAAACCCTAGGATCAGCAGCAACCTGAAGGAGGACATAGACAAGTGCATGTGCATCATGCGGAGTTCTTTGTAGTCGCCATGTGAGACTGGTGCTTGACTATTGCAGGTGATGAACTAGTATCCTCGGCATTAGTAGCCTTGGATTCACTAACAATGTATAACCTCTGACCGAGTACCTATGCCAGTACCATAATTCTAGGGGCACATGTCACTTGGCCAGCAAACCATGATGGCACCTCTACTGCTAGGATCACTTCAGCCAGCACTAGAAATACACACCACTAAATGCTAGCAGCATGGCATGGTGGCCTTAGATTAATGATAGTGACCTAGGAACTCTATCAGAGCTTCCATAGTCAACAAATCCAAGGCTACAAATGATGACAAAAAGAAGATCCTGATATCATACATTTCTCCACGGCTGACCAAGTGAAGGTACCTTTTCATGGGCTTCATGGCATTTGCCGGTGAACGCCTTTGAGTTATCTGCTCCCATCTACATAAGAGATTTGAAGTTTGATATAGAACTCATTAGAATTCGATGTATGTGTGATCTTTGTTTCTCTGATAATCAAAAGTAAGGTAGAATGTAATACATAAGACCATAATTTGCACTACTATAGAAAACTTACTAAAGGCAGGTATTTTTTATTTACCGAGGTGGACATCACAACTACCTTTGACCAAAGGCCACAGTAAATTGGCCGTTGCTGAGTTGGTTTAAATGCCTACCTTGGTAAATCAAATAAAATGAAACAAGAAAACCCATAGATAAGCCTAGTGAGCCAGTCCATGGGCCCACCAAGCCCATCAATACACCATTGCTCCACTTGCAGGATCTATGCCACCACCAAGCCTTGTTGCCACAAGATTTCACTAGATATGGGCTCTTTTTTGAGGCGGGTCATTTAGGTAGTAGTGTTGTAATAGTCATGAGTAGATGCAAGTGTGAAGTAAAGAAGATGTTGGCAAGTCGAGCGAAAATTAAATTAGTATGAAACTAATTCATGTCACCTACAAGGTAGATTTTCTAGAAGAGAAAATAAAAAATCCTATTATGTTATAAGTGCTCAACACATAATAATATAATTTTGGACAGACAATCAAAGCACTTAGCTTGATTTTTAAAACAATTTGCTTCAACATTTTTTGCACTATTCTATTTGAGATATATTCAAACATGGTAATGATCATACTCATAAACTTATAATAGTACAATATGATAGCAAACAAGCTAACCTGATGAAGAATACACATTCCTAAAAGGCCACCGTGACATGCATCATGCACCAATATCTGCTAGAAAACTCTAGGATCAACAGCAACATGATGGAGGACATGGACTAGCGCATCTGCATCATGCGGAGTTCTTTGTAGTCACCATGTGAGACTGGCGCTCGACTATTGCAGGTGATGAACTAGTATTTTCGGCATTAGTAGCCTTGGATTCACTAACTATGTATAGCCTCTGACCGAGTACCTACGCCAGTACCATAATTCTAAGGGCACATGTCACTTGGCCGGCAAACTATGATGGCACCTCCACTGCTGGGATCACTTCAACCAGCACTGCACATACACACCATTGAATGCTAGCTGCATGGCATGGTGGCCTCAGATTGATGATAGTGACCTAGGAACTCTATCAGAGCTTCCATAGTCAAAAAATCCAAGGCTACAAATGATGAAAAAAGCATATGTTTGACATTATACATTTCTCTATATCTGACCAAGTGAAGGTACCTTTTCATCAGCTCCATGGCTTTTGCTGGTGAATGTCTTTGAGTTATCTGCTCCCATCTACATAAGAGATTTGAAGTTCGATACAGAACTCATTAGAATTAGTTGTATGTGTGATCTTTGTTTCTCTAATAGTCAAAAATAAGGTAGAATGGAATACAAAGCCACTAAGACTATAGTTTGTAGTACAGTAGAAAACTTACTAGAGGCTGGCATTTTTGATTTACTGAGGTGGACATCACAACTACCTTGGACCAAAGGCCATAGTAAATTGACCCTTGTTGAGTGGATTCAAATGCTTACCTTGGTAAATCAAATAAAAAGAAAATAAGAAAACCCATGGACAGGCCCAATGAGCCAATCCATGGGCCCACCAAGCCCATCAACACACCACTGCTCCACTTGCATTATATAGGCCACCACCAAGCCTTGTTGCCAGAAGATTTCACTAGATCTAGGCTCCTCCTCACCGTATCTAGCCTCAATCTTGTTGCATCCAGCCTTCTCCTTGCTGGATCTAGTGGTGGCCACTCATCCTATGCTCCTTAGTTTTTCTTGGCCCCACGTTGTCCTCATGTCGTTGGTGAGGAAGAGTAGAGTTGTGCCCTACTACTAGAGAGGACACCATGCTATATTCACCAGCTCTGTATCCCGCCACAGCATCCCCTACACCATCTAGAGGGGGAAATCCCTAGGTGGATCCCGCACCCATCAGAGGGGCCACTCACCTAGGCTACCTGATCTAGCCTCGCCTAAGCCACTAGATCTACAAGCAAGGGTGGCTAGGTGGGAAGGAGAGGGGAGAGGTGGGTAGGAGGGGAGTGGAGGGGTGGAGGCTTTGCTTATGAGGGGCTACAAAGGGAGAGGAAGTGGGAAAGGTGAGGAAGAGGGAGAGATGAGAGAGAGTATATATGCTCAGGTCATGCTAGTGGGCTTGCCTAGGCCTATTTGGGCCTTGGCCTTTTTTGAGGCGGGTCATTTAGGTAGTAGTGTTGTAATAGTCATGAGTAGATGTAGCTGTGAAGTAAAGACGATGTAGTTGGCAAGTCGAGTGAGAATTAAATTAGGATGAAACTAATTTATGTCACCTAAAAGGCAGATTTTCTAGAAGAGAAAATAAAAAATCATAATATGTTATAAGTCCTCAACACATAATAAGATAATTTTGGAAAGACAATCAAAGCACTTAGCCTGATTTTAACAACATATTTGCTTCATCATTTTTTTGCACAATTCTAGTTGAGAGATATTCATACATGGTAATGATCATGCACCAATCTCTGCTAGAAAACTCTAGGATCACCAGCAACCTGATGGAGGACATGGACTAACGCATCTGCATCATGCGGAGTTCTTTATAGTCACCATGTGAGACTGGCGCTTGACTATTGCAGGTGATGAACTAGTATTTTCGGCATTCATAGCCTTGGATTCACTAACTATGTATAGCCTCTGACCGAGTACCTACGCCAGTACCATAATTCTAAGGGCACATGTCACTTGGTCGGCAAACTATGATGACACCCCCAGTGCTAGGATCACTTCAGCCAACAATGCACATACACACCATTGAAAGCTAGTTGCATGGCATGGTGGCCTTAGATTGATGATAGTGTCCTAGAAACTGTATCAGAGCTTCCATAGTCAACAAATCCAAGGCTACAAATGATGACAAAAGCAAATGTTTGACATCATACATTTCTCTATGGCTGACCAAGTGAAGGTACCTTTTCATCGGCTCCATGGATTTTGCTGGTGAACGTCTTTGAGTTATCTGCTCCCATCTACATAAGAGATTTGAAGTTTGATATAGAACTCATTAGAATTAGTTGTATGTGTGATCTTTATTTCTCTGATAATTAAAAGTAAGGTAGAATGGAATACAAAGCCACTAAGACCATAGTTTGTAGTACTATAGAAAACTTACTAGAGGCAGGCTTTTTTGATTTACTGAGGTGGGCATCACAACTACCTTGGACCAAAGGCCATAGTAAATTGACACTTGCTCATTGGATTCAAATGCTTACCTTGGTAAATCAAATAAAAATCAAATAAGAAAACCCATGGACAAGCCCAATGAGCCAATCCATGGGCCTGTCAAGCCCATCAACACACCACCACTCCACTTGCAGGATCTAGGCCACCACCAAGCCTTGTTGCCACAAGATTTCACTAGATCTGGGCTCCTCCTCACCGTATCTAGCCTCAATCTTGTTGCATCTGACCTTCTCCTTGCTAGATCTAGTGGTGACCAATCATCCTATGCTCCTTAGTTTTTTTTGGCCCCTTGTTGTCCTCGTGCCGTTTGTGAGGAAGAGTAGAGCAATGTCGCTACTACTAGAGAGGACACCATGCTGTATTCACCACCTCTATATCCGGCCATAGCATCCCCTACACCATCTAGAGGGGGAACTCCCTAGGTGGATCCTGCACCCATTAGAGGGGCCACTCACCTAGGCCACCTGATCTAGCCTCGCCTAAGCCATTAGATCTGCAAGCAAGGGTCGCTGGGAGAGAAGGGGAGGGGAGAGGTGGGTAGGAGGGGAGTGGAGGGGTGGAGGCTATGCTTATGAGGGGCTACAAAGGGAGAGGAAGTGGGAGAGGTGTGGAAGAGGGAGAGATGAGGGAGAGTATATATGCTCAGGTCATGCTAGTGGGCATGCCTAGGCCTATTTGGGCCTTGGCCTTTTTTGAGACGGGTCATTTAGGTAGTAGTGTTGTAATAGTCATGAGTAGATGCAACTGTGAAGTAAAGAAGATGTAGTTGGCAAGTCGTGCGAGAATTAAATTAGGATGCAACTAATTCATGTCACCTAAAAGGTAGATTTTCTAGAAAAATAGAATAAAAAATCATAATATGTTATAAGTCCTCAACACAAAATAAGATAATTTTGGAAAGACAATCAAAGCACTTAGCCTAATTTTTACAACATATTTGCTTCAACATTTTTTTGCACAATTCTAGTTGAGAGATATTCATACATGGTAATGATCATACTCATAAATTTTAATAGTACAATATGATAGCAAAGAAGCTAACCTGATGAAGAATACACATTCCTAAAAGGCCACCGTGACATGCATCATGCACCAATCTCTGCTAGAAAACTCTAGGATCACCAACAACCTGATGGAGGACATGGACTAGCGCACGTGCATCATGCGGAGTTCTTTATAGTCACCATGTGAGACTGGCGCTTGACTGTTGTAGGTGATGAACTAGTATTTTTGGCATTAGTAGCCTTGGATTCACTAACTATGTGTAGCCTCTGATCGAGTACCTATGCCAGTACGATAATTCTAAGGACACATGTCACTTGGTCGGCAAACTATGATGCCACCTCCACTGCTGGGATCACTTCAACCAGCACTGCACATACACACCATTGAATGCTAGCTGCATGGCATGGTGGCCTCAGATTGATGATAGTGACCTAGGAACTCTATCTGAGTTTCCATAGTAAAAAAAATCCAAGGCTACAAATGATGAAAAAAGCATATGTTTGACATTATACATTTCTCTATGGCTGACCAAGTGAAGGTACCTTGTCATCGGCTCCATGGCTTTTGCTGGTGAACGTCTTTGAGTTTTCTGCTCCCATCTACATAAGAGATTTGAAGTTTGATATAGAACTCATTAGAATTAGTTGTATGTGTGATCTTTATTTCTTTGATAGTCAAAAGTAAGGTATAATGGAATACAAAGCCAGTAAGACCACAGTTTGTAGTACTACAGAAAAACTTACTAGAGACAGGCATTTTTGATTTACTAAGGTGGGCATCACAACTACCTTGGACCAAAGGCCATAGTAAATTGACCCTTGCTGAGTGGACTCAAATGCTTACCTTGGTAAATCAAATAAAAATAAAATAAGAAAATCCATGGATAAGCCCAACAAGCCAATCCATGGGCCTGCCAAGCCCATCAACACACCACCACTCCACTTGGAGGATTTCACTAGATCTAGGCTCCTCATTGTCGTATCTAGCCTCCTTCTTGCTACATCTAGCCTTCTCCTCGCTGGATCTGGTGGTGGCTGCTCACCCTATGCTCCTTAGTTGGTGTTTCCCCCATGTTGTCCTCATGCTGTTGGTGAGCGAGAGTAGAGCCGTGTTGTTACTGCTAGAGAGGACACTGCATCGCATTCGCCACCTCCGTATCCTACCACACCACCCCCTGCACTCGCTGGAGGGGGCACTCCTAGGTGGATCCTCCACCCATCAGAGTGGCCGCTCACCTAGGCCACCGGATCTGGCCTCGCTTAAGCCACTAGACATACAAGCAAGGGTCGCTATGAGGGAAGGAGAGGGGAGGGGTGGAGCATGTGCTGTCAAGAGGGAAGGGAGGGGTCGGGGTGAGGCTGTGCTTATGAGGGGCAACTAAGGGAGAGGAAGTGGGAGAGGTGAGGGAGAGTATTTATACTCAGTTCACGCTGGTGGGCTCGCCTAGGTCTATTTGGGCCTCGACCTTTTTTGAGGCGGGTCATTTAGGTAGTAGTGTTGTAATAGTCCTGAGTAGATGCAATTGTGAAGTAAAGAAGATGTAGTTGGCAAGTTGGGTGAGAATTTAATTAGGATGAAATTAATGCATGTCACCTAAAAGGTAGATTTTCTAGAAGAGAAAATAAAAAAATCATAATATGTTATAAGTCGTCAACACAAAATAAGCTGCTTTTGGAAAGACCATTGAAGCACATTGCTAGATTGTTGATAGTGCATTTGTTTCAATATTTTTTGTACCATTCGAGTTGAGAGATATTCATACATGGTAATTATCATACTCATAAACATTTAGTAGTACAATATGCTAGAAAAGAAGTGCACTTGATGAAGAATATATTATCCTAAAAGGCGACCATGATGTGCATCATGCATTAATCTCTGCCAAAAAATTCTAGGATCACCAGCAGCCCTCTGGAGGACATGGACTAGTGCACATCCATCATGCGGAGTTGTTTGTGGTTTCCATGCAAGACTGACATTTGACTATTGAGGCGATGATCTAGTATCCTCGGTATTAGAAGCCTTGCATTAGCTGACTATGTACAACCTCTGATCGAGTCCCTACACTAGTACCATAATTCCAAGGGCACATGTCACGTGCCGATAGACCATGATGGCACCTTGACTACTAGGATCACTTCCGTCAGCACTAGAAATATACACCATTAAATTCTAGTTGCATGGGATGATAGTGGCCTCGGATTGATGATAGTGACCTAGGAACTCTATTAGAGCTACCATAGTCAGAAAATCCAAGGCTATAAATGAAGACAAAAAGTGGATCTTTGCCCTCCTATGTTCTCTATAGCTGTCCAAGCGAAGCGAGGTACCTTTTCATGGGATCCATGGCTTTTGTCGGTGATCATCTTTGAGCTATTTGCTCCCATCCAGATTAGAGGTTTGAAGTGTGACATAGAACTCATTAGAATTAGTAGTGTGATATTTGTTTCTCTAGTAGTCCAAAGCAACATAGAATGGAATGCAAAGCCACTAAGACCATAATGTGTAATAGTCATGAATAGATGCAAGTGTTTAGTATAGAAGATGCAATTGCTAGTTGGGTGAGAATTGAATGAGGATGAGCCACATGCCCACATGATGTGCATGAGGATGCTTGTTGGGTGGATTGTGCATCATGTTTGAGCTGGTTGGCATGGCGAGCCGCATGCCCGCATGATGTGCACAAGGATGCTTGTTTTGTTGGGACGGTGTGTGCATCAGATGCTTCTATTTCTGCATGCTGATTTTATATGGAAAATGTGTAACTAATGTTGACCAAATATGAAGTAGCTCACTGATCAGAAGAAAAGCTTCAAACAAAACTATTATTAACGGTCAAGCAATGTCCCCAAGGTCTTCCAAAAAAATTGTTCCACGTAGAAGACATGTACGATATACGTCAATATGTAACTTCAATTTTCTACATAATACAAAAAGGGATGAAGGGAAGCTTAACTAAAAATCAAATATTTAAGCGCTCTAACTCACATAATGAACTGTCCACAACTCTCTAATTCATCATGTGTGACTCTACTGATAGCCAACCTTGCTTCTAGTTCTGCTAAGTAAAGGTTGCTTGTAATCCATGGCTAATCATATCTATGCAGTTCGGCTTACTTCCTATGGTTGTTAGGACTAAAATAAAGAAAAAAAAAATCAAATGTACTAACATTAAAAACTTAACTGAACCTATGATCTATGTGCAGCCATAATCATGTTCCAACAATAATCTTGTGAGATTCTCAAATCAAACTCATTATTTTGTTAATTGTGCTACTTCCATCGATCTTGCTCTCACAACAATCAACCGTTTAGATTGAGAACCCTTAACCTCTAGCACCCATATTCATCGTAAGATACATAGATAGGAAAACCATACCTCCTTCACCATGGCAATAATTGTTGGCCTGAATTCCATCTGCGACTATCACTATTGTTCTACTCATAAACAGAAGAAGTTTATATATAGTCATCCTATGGAATGAGAAGTTACACATGTCTTAAGAAATCTTTGCATGTCTGCCATGTGTCATTTGGTTATGAATGGAAGCAAGCCACTTGTCATGAGAAGATAGACAAAACAAAACACGTGTCTTAATGAATCTTTGCATGTTCACCACGTGTCATTTGGCTGTGAATGAAAGCCACTTGTCATGTAAAGGTGGACAAAAGGAAACAAGGCAGATGAAGAAATTTAAGACTTATATAAATAGCCCCTAGAAATAATGAAATTAATGATAGCCAAAATATTTTGGCAAAATTAATAATAGACACCTAAAACTAACTTCAAATCATAAATACTTGTACTATCAAGCTAGTACGCTTTGTTACCTATTAGATAAGTCCTTGTTTGTGAGTTATATATTATGATTTTTAGTGCATAATAACACATTTGACCTCCTATGATAATATTCTTATGCCGTTAAAACTAGAAAATTACATTATGTTACCAAATTATGATGCTTGTGTGATGAAAAATCAATCTTCCCCTATCATGTATGCTAAATCATGTTTTTATGGTGAAAATTTTTTTGACTATAGATATTAGGACAATCATTCTTTCAAAAAAATATAACATTTATTTTCTTTATTATTAGGTAAAAAAATTGTAACAAATTTCTTATGGCACCTTAAATGCCCACATATCAAACTGAATGGCATATATATTAGTATGGCCTATGTGATACCCATTTTGTTATACATAGATGGATCACAGATGGATGTACTCAGATCACATATTTGCCAAGTTCGTGGAAGGCACTAAATATTTTTTGAAGACCGCCATAAGGTACATGGAAAATAATCTAGGGGTTATGGATATATATACAATGCCAGTGTGTTGATTACAAAAATCAAAAGTAGTGTCAGAACATCGAGCACCCATGCGTGGTACCATCCATGAAACCATCAAGGAAAATGAAACCAGCTAGAAAACTATAAATGAAACCGCCTAGAAATCATCAATGAAATTGACCATGAAACTTTAGCTAATGATGTTGTGGTAGATGGTCTA
Source organism: Sorghum bicolor (assembly GCF_000003195.3). NCBI lineage: Eukaryota > Viridiplantae > Streptophyta > Magnoliopsida > Poales > Poaceae > Sorghum > Sorghum bicolor. The sequence continues at coordinate 13,428,720 of NC_012879.2, read as the reverse complement.
GACCAGAGGGTAAGTGGTTAGGAGCCATAGTTCCTTGAGGCAAGAAATCTGAAAAACTTGGAGGAAATGAGAAAGGAAGCAAAAACACTATTGTACTTGGGTTCAAGCGTGACCAAGTTGGAAGCTGGCGTTTTGATACTGCAAGGAAAAATTTTACCTTGCATTGTCCATTATATGATTTTGATGTTTGATGAACAACATGACTATTTGGACTAGTGGCGTCTACTAGTATAGAAGGATATTCAAGTGGATGCAAGGTTGGCTTGGACTTAGGAAATGAAAAGATTAGAGTGATCAAAACCTCAAGCAAGACATTAGAATCTATGTTAAAGACCTACAATCTCCTACAACTAAAAAGAACAAAACGTGAACATTTTTTCGTGTGATATAGTTTCGGTCGTCCGTCTGCCTATCCTACGATCGGGACTCCCCCGCGCATACCGTGGCCGGCAGGTGGGACCCCACTCGCACCTCCACATCCACCCCGACGTCACGAGATCCTGCACCTGACACTTCCCTCAATCTCACTGCCCTTGCACCGCCACTCCAACAACATGCTCCCCATGCCATGGCACTCCATCGCCGCTGCCCCCTACCCCAGAGGCAGTGCCGCCGTCGATGCGACCCACAGCACCGCCGATGCTACGAAGCCACCGCTGCTCCGCCCTCACCGGCACCGGTTCGTGATGCGCGCTCCACAAGGCAAAACCTAATAGCGCAGTTGAGGCCTCTTGTGTGACAAGGTCCTCTCTACTCCTCTCTCCCCATACGTCGCGTGGAGGAAAGAACTGAAGTAAACAACATCCTGATCCCCCTGCACCCAAAACACTTGCAAGGCCCCCTCAAACTCCAGCATCAGTGGCGTCCCGATCGCTTCGTAACTGCCTGATTAATCCGTCCCTCCTCTGAGGTTTATCTCCGATTGGTCTACAGATTTCTCTCCGATTTATTTTTTTTTCTCCACATGCAATTTGCCTTTGCTATTCTTGGAGTCCGGTGGTGGTAATTTTTTTCAGCTCCTTTTTTCCCTTCTTTTTATTTCTTCCTGTAACCTGAACGGCTGTCCCAGCCAGGCTTTCACCTCATGGTGTAATCCCAACAGGGTTGGTTGGAGCTGAACCCAATTGGTGGTTAATTGGGATTGCTACTACGTGGCTGCCCGTCCCTCGTGTTCTTGGATTAGCGAGGTGAATCGGCTAGTTTCCTGCAGGTGAGGACTGAGGACTACTCACAGCTATTCGATGGGAATGGGATGGATTGGATTGGTTCTTTGCGCGTTTGATTACGCTGTCTTTTCTAGATTGTGCGATAAAAAAAAGATCTCTTGGACTTCTGGTTCCTGAAACCAATTCGAGGTTCTGCTCTTAGTTTCCAGTTGTCTTCATACGTGTTCCTCCCGTGTTGTTAGATCCTTGTCGCCCAATGTTTGAGTTGTTACAGGCTGCGAGTGCTGCTAATAGTTTGATGGATTCTTATCACATTTAAGTTTGGTCCTTTTGTTTTATCTATGTTTAATTAGACCACAATATAACATGTTTTGTTTTGTAGCAGTTGTTTTGAGTGATTCTCAATCATTTGTTAGATTGCAGCAATATACAGTGTCCCTATAGTATATAAAAACTAAATAATTCTAATCATGATACTGTTTTATATTGGGGACAGCACTCATTGTTTGTTGATATCTATAGCCTTCTTTACCATTTGACTGGAATAGTTCAAGAAATTTACTCATTGTTTTATCTGTATTTACTGCTTATTGGCATCCTGGCAAAAGAAAATTTAGTTGTTAACGTTCTCTAAGACATCGTATATAGTTAAAAAATTAAATGGTCTATCATGCACAAGCGCAATTAGCTTTTGCATTTTGACAGCTACATGTGCTTCAATTATCATTTTTTATATACCTCAAAGTCTAGGTTAGTGCTATGTTTATGTTGGAGATTTTTAGTTAGGCATCTCTATCATTCATATTGGTTCTTTTCCTGTGTTCAACAGGTTTCAGAAGTGAGCTCAATTTTAAATAGAGATAGCACTGTTGGGCTTGACAAGACAGTGGAGGTTCTAGACACACTCGGTAGTAGCATAACAGGTTGAAATTCTAGCAGTGGTTTTGTGTCAAGTTCTGCAGCAAAGGGAAACAAAATAGCCAAGCTGGCTTTTGAGGTAGAAAATACTATAGCTAAATGCTTTAACATGATGCGTTCTCTATCGGAGCCTAGCATAAAGCATCTGAAGGAGGTGGTGCTTCATTCAGAAGGTGTTCAACACCTTATATCGAAAGATTTTGATGAACTGCTCAGGATGGCAGCCGCTGACAAAAGGTTTCTGCTTGTGTTCACTTCATATCACCATGTAACCTAATTTATCCATGCTTGTCGTGTGCTACCTTGCTAGATATGTATTGAAAATTGTAGTGTGCCTTTTAATCAATACCTTAATTGGTTAATTCCAACTCCTGGCAATTGATCCCTGACCCTCCTCTCAGCTTCTGCTCCACATGGCAAAGGGAGCATGGTGGCAAAGCCTAGGAAGGTGGTGAGGGCTGGGAACGGGCGGGTCAATGGCAGGCTGAGGCCAGCGGCCGCCACCACGTGGGACGCACAGAGGAGGCATAGGACACGCACAAAGGGTCAGGTAGGTTAGTATGCTCTGCTGCTCAAAATGTCTAGAACCTTGGGCTAGGCAAGATCAGATCAGAACAACCACTCCACCCTCAACTCCAGTTAATTCCAATTTCGAGGGGTCGGATTTGATTATGATGATGGTATACACCTTGCTGGCTCATGGAGCAGTGGTGCAAGCCCAGTCATTTGCACTGCCCTGTCTTCAGTGACGTCGGTAGGTGCTCCTGCCCATCAGTTCTATTTAATACTCTTTGTTTGATCCGCACAATGGATACTATTTGTTTGTGAAATTGACAAGATGGATAATTTTTTTTACTTTTAACCTGCCCACCACATGTTAAACAGAATGCCTCTAAAAGGTTATTATGTTTTAGATACTTAAAATTGTCTTATTTGGAAATCTAAGTAGGCAATCAAGAATAATTGAATTGAATTTTTTATGAAGTATATTTGTTATAGTTCAAAGATATCAAAACTGCCTATTTATATTTAATAAATAATAGGAACACAATGACATATTATTGATATGGTTGTTTTCTCAAAGATAATATGCAAACCAATTCATCAACACATCATGGTCCCTACAAATGACAGAACAGCAGGATCTCAAATCAATTGCTTTCACTATTCTCATATTTTCCGGTTTGTGTTTTTCGTCATGGTCACTCTACCAATCTGTCAACTTATGATTTTTTATTTAATTTATAAATCCAGTCATCGAGGCATGTTCAGGAGAGGCATGGGTAACTAATGCTATTGCTATGAGTATCAGATCAGTATCATGACACATGGTTCAGCCATGACTATGAATTAATTTCAGATAAGTAATCTGAAATTTATCAATCTGAGAGTCACAGAATATCAGGTAAGTAATGTGAACACCAGTCTAGGGCTTCCCTTCATCGCCGTGCCTCAACTCCGCACTCAGTTTACAAGTGGTTCAGTTTTGCATCACAAAATATCCCAGTGAAGCATATCTACGGATACAAGTGGTTCAGTTCAACAATAAAAAATACCATCTATTTATTTGCAATTTATTTATTTATTTTTATTCATCATTTGTCCATGTTAAATTTGCATATTGTGGAATCAAGATTTCAGACCTACATATTTTTCTGTTTCTGTACCACGCAGTCCACTGAGGTATCTGAATTGTGCATTATAATTATATTGTCTTAGCTGTTGTTGAGCCTCTCTCTCTTTTCTTATTATATTTGTTTCTTTTTTGCTCTTGATCATATGTTAGGCATCCTTGGATTATTTGGTTGTTATCTCTCTGTGGAATTTTGAAATTGTTGCTCAGTATGGGTGATTCAGTTCTAACTGTCCATATGTGGTATACTGTTTTTTTAATTCTTGAAATCTGTACATCATTTTGCTACTAAACTCATTCCATATGAATGATTCTGAGTAAAGCTTGGTTGGGTTCAGGCTCAAATTATTTAATTTTTTTTAGAACTGAAGGGGGACATCACCATGGTTAATTGCTTATCGATATTGTTGATGTGAGTCCATTCTTTTCTTTAAGAAAGGCCCACTTAACTGGTAGTAGTATTTTCATTTTCCACCAGAGAGGTCCTCCATTTCATATTTCTACAGTATGCACTATGCAGTAGCTAATGATGCATTGGTTTTACTGTATAGAAGAAGGCACCACTTGGGAAGCCACCAAATTAGATCAGCGACCTTCTGTCCTCTATAGAAGGCATAAATGCCAGTTTTTACACAATAGGCGATGTTTATGCTACTCATTAATGTGTGTAAATTTGATTATTTAAAAAAGGCCCCCTATTTTAGTTGAAATATAACTCACTGTGGGGGCTTTAGGGTCTCTACCGGCTTGTGATGGCCGGTACAAAGCTTGTCATGCATGGCGGTGCTCTGGCCATGGCGAGCGTTTGGGACAGTTCGTTGGCACCGACGTTTCCAAGCGCTATGGGCTTGGCAAGGACGTACTTGTGTTCGTGTGTGCGTGCTGTGTATCGTGATAGAGAAAAAGCGGGACCTTGGGCCTCTTAGGTGGAGAAACCATGACGACATCCATGGCGAGTGCATACCGGCAAGCAAGGTAGGCGCGGGGGCTCACTGTGGGGTCGGGGTGGCTATGACGCTAGTGCGGTGGCAAGCGGCTTCGTGTTATCTTATCGTGCGATTTCTGTGCTTTTAGTACAAAAGTTTTATTGTCCCATAGCAACGCACGGGCATGCTACCTAGTACATGCCAGAAGTACAAAACACCAAGAAGTAGAAGCCTGGACATGAAGACACAAAAGAAATGGAAGCCATGAAGCTAGGAAGAAGAGACAGATGAATTGGTCTTGTCTTATGATTTTGAATTTTTCACAAATTGATATGATATCAGCTCAAAGATGTAGAGCTCTTCATTATCTTTCCAAAATTTTTAAGATCATTAAAATTAGAGTTCAGAGTAAAAAGTTATGCCAAATACAAAGTGTCATGCTAAAAGTTGAGCAGTGGAAAACTCAGGTGCTATTCTTTGTGACTATCAGAAAACTCTGGTGACAGCTCTTAGGTGTCCACCGGAAAGAAGGGTTAAGACCATTTCTCCAATGCTTATTCTTCAGTGACCATCAAAACCTATGGTGCTCACACGTGCCATACCCGGTTTTTTGAAGAATACCAAACAATAACTATATGCATGCCTAGGATGTCCACACAATGCATATAGTGACAAATATGGAAGACAAATGTGTTATTATGTATTGAAACATGCATGTTTACAACATGACCTACATCTATTACAAAGCATAGTGGAAAATATTCTTAATCTTTTCTTTGGGACTCCATACTCCATAGGGATGGTTAACAAAACTCCTTAGGGAACTTGTCACTTGGAACACGACCTGGTAACCATCTAGGATTTTGTTGATTGTAAAGCAAGTGTGAGTGCACCATACTTAGCAAAAATAACATAAGGGTATGTAAGACTAAAAAGCAAGACAGAGCTGACTGCAGTAAGCACTTTTAGTTGGTCATATTTTATTTATTAAACCTAAGTTTCTAGGTTATGCTTAAGCTCCCAAGGTGAAAGAATAATTAACATAAAGATTAATTATCATCCAAACCATCCATTGAACCATCTATCTCGAAAAGGATCCAGGCCACTCATGTTTGAGAGCATGACTACTGTAACAGTTCAAAGTAACTCTAAGATTTTGTACATCTTTACCCATGAATCATGATTGCCCTTTGGCTGAGGTGGCCAACCTCTTGACTCGCTTCCAAGGTAAGTTGGTAAGGATCGTATAAAGCTTATCACTAGTTGTTTAATAAGTAGTGGCCACTAAGGTTTCGATGGCAAGTGTCATGAAAGACTCATCCATTAGTGGCACATTGTGATTGTAGCCTAGCACACACTTGATAGGACAAGGACCATGCCCATCATGGCACCCCCTTATTGCCCTTTCGGTAAGCTATTGATGAACTAGAATAGATCAAGATACTAGGCTAAGACTAGAGTCATCTAGTTCTCGCCGTTGACGGTGGTTAATGTCAACATTTATAGTTGAATAAACATGAGAAATGGTACAAATGAGAGAATATACATAAGTATAGGGTTTAAACTGACAAATTCCACGAGCTTTGGTGAATTATTATTTTCTAAAGGATTATTCTAGAAAACAATAAAGAAAGATCTATTCGTCAAATAAAACAATCAACTTGTTCCACAAAAAATATGAGAGAAGACTCTAGAAGGATCATGAAGACACCACACCAAAGAGGGCCCTGAAAAGCCCACATGGGGGACCAGCTAGCCCTAGGCCTGTGCCACTCGACATCCCGTGGACCACATTTGCCTCTGGCTTCTAGAACCTTCCTCCACCGCCTCCTTGGATGCATCTCCACCGTGTTTCAAGGTTGGTTTGATCTAAGGGCTCACATTGATCCCTCCGGGCTATATAATCAAACCCTAGCCTCCCTAAAGGCAATAAATCATTGGAGATCAAGTCATCTAGAGCTAGAAACCCTAATTCCTCAGAGTTTTTTTAGTTATAGAGTTTATCTAATTAGATTAGGTCTAGAGGGCTTGACATTGTCAAGAGTGTGGCTTTCTTTTAGGTATAATTCTTTGTACCCCCCTCTCATTGTATTCTCCATTGTATTTGTGTGCTTGCTACAATAATGTTTATGGCAACATTAATCTTCATCTTTATTATATTCTTGATTGCAATGTTCATAGTTTACTTTGATTATATATCTTGTATAGTTAGTTTACTATGATTTTATGCATAAGATCGTATAGGGCTAACCCTAATATTTAGGTGCCATGGGGGTATGCACTATGTAAGCGTGGTGCTTAGATATTGTATATCTATGGATGCACCCTATGTATCAGGTTCTGAGGTAGTTCATAGGTATGACAGACCTATTGATTCCTCTATAGTCTTCTCCCTTATGTAGAACAAGTAGGGCCTATGTTGCAATGGTTGTGCGAACTGTATTTCCAAACTTCCTATCATTTATGCCCCTTATGCGTGGATGTAATAGTAATATTAACAATGATTACTAGATGCAATTGCACTAATTGAGGTATGCTTTGACTTTTAGTTATAGAATGACTTAGGAATTATTCCTCTAATATTCTAATTGGACTAATGCTATTGCCATTTTTAGAGTGCTCTAAGTGAATCACTTATTTATCATAACGCTTGATCAATGCTTATTATATATATGTACATATTTTATCTTATGACTTACCCCTTGAAAGATCCTAATATGGCTAGAGGGGGGTGAAAAGCCTATTTAAAAATTCTACAAACTCACTAGAGCAAGAGGTTAGTAAATAACAAAGTGAAGCTTTTTGCTCTAGCTCTAATGAGGTGTTTGCAAGCCACCTAACCAACAATTCTAGTTTCTATGATCACTAGGCACACAAGAAGTAAGTCTCTACTTACACTAGAGAGCTACCTAAAGTTTCTATACAAGTAAGTAATTTACTCTAGTTTGCGAGAATGTAAGAGAGAGGGTTTGATCTTTATACCGCCGCGTAGAGGGGCTGAACCAATCACAATAATATGAAGTCCAATCACCGGGAGAAATACAATGAACAATCACAATGGAGACACACAATTTTCTCCCGAGGTTCACGTGCTTACCGGCATGCTACATCCCCATTGTGTCGACCAACACTTGGTGGTTCGGCGGCTAAGAGGTGTAGCACGAACCTCGTCCTCACTAGGACACCGAAAGAACCGACCCACAAGTGAGGTAACTCAATGACACGAGAAATCCACTAGAGTTACCTTTCGGCTCTCCACCGGGGAAGGCACAAGACCCCTCATAATCACCGGGAGATGACCACGAACAATCACCAACTCCTGCCAATGCTCCTCCACTGCTCCAAGCTGTCTAGGTGGCGGCAACCACCAAGACTAATAAGAAAACCGCAGCCAAATTGATCCCCAAGTGCCACTAGATGCAATCACTCAAGCAAATGCACTTGGAATCACTCCCAATCTCACAAAGATGGATAGTCTATGAAAGAAATGAGTGGGAGGTGTTTGCTTAGGCTCACAAGGATGTCAAGTTTGCTAGAATGCTAAGAGAGTGAGCCTCAAGCCAGGCAACAACTATTTATAAGCCCCTCAAACAAATACAGCTGTTGGCTCCTTCACTGGGCAAAACATGGGGCCATCGGACGCACAGCTAGTGATCACTGGACGCACAGCCCGTGCGTTCGGTGCACCAAAAGAAGCCACGTGTCAACCTTTGAACCAGGCGCGTTGATCTCTAATGGTCAAATATGATCCACCGGACGCGCTCAAGTTAGCACCGGACGCGTCCGGTGTACACCGGTCATGTACGCAGAGAGTTCTACAAACACGCAAGGTCACCGGACTCACACCACCGGACACGCCCTAAGCGTCCGGCCCTTACCCAGAGAGCACTGCAAATGCGCAAGGACACCAGACGCGCACCACCGGATAGACCCTGAGCGTCTGGTGCTCTCAGTCAGAAACACCCGAAGAAGTCAGGAAGCACCGAACGCATGAACAGGAGTTACCCTGCATCCGGTGCTCAGCGTCCGGTGCCTAACCCTAACAGAGCCAGGCACTGACAGCACACCGGACATGCAGGCTTAGTGTCCGGTGCCTCCGCAGTCAGCGTCCGGTGAGTGTTTAACTTCTCCAAACTTCCCACCGGCGCAATAGAAAATATACATTTCATTTTCTCAAAAAGCGTCGAATCCTGCCGAGCAAGCTCGGCAGGAGGGAGAGAGGAACCTAAACTCCACTCTACTCTTCAACCTCCACCTCCTTCTCAAAGTGTGCCAACACCACCAAGTGTGTACCAACAAGTGCACGTGTGTTAGCATTTTCATAATCATTTTCTTTGAAGGAGTTAAGTTAGCTCACTAGGTTCTAAATGCATGCACATGAACAATGACACCTAGTGGCACTTGATAACCGCTTAGCCAAAGAATTCCCCTCTTTATAGTATGGCTATCTATCCTAAATGTGATCGCACCCTCTATGGTGTCTTGATCACCAAAACCAAAACCCCAAGCAATACCTTTGCCTTGATCTCCATAGGGTTTTGTTTTTCTCTTTCTTCTTTTCCAAGTTGAGCACTTGATCATCTTGTGGTCATCACCATCATCACCATGATCATCTCTTGCTCCATCACTTGGCATGTACCAACCTCATTAAGTCTACACACACTTAGTATAGAGGTTAGTACTAGGGTTTCATCAATTATCCAAAACCAAACTAGGGCTTTCACCCCTGTTGTGACTAGGATTGTGGTTATGGTTTTCTTCTTCCATTAATAGTATAAGTTACCAATATATATCTAGCCAGGCCTTCCCAGTGGTAAAATATAAATCGATAACTTGGTAATACTCTAGGTAAAATGCTACAATGGTATAATTATCCATGCGCTTGTGGATCCTTTTCATGTATATATCTTTATATTCTTTCTAGTCACATAAAATGATAGAGATCTACTTAGTATTATTCTTGTAGTAATGCTATATAATACCAACAAACACTTTTGGCTTTATCATTGGGGATGACAACCTAGTGTAATGCTAGAGGTGTAGGTAATTGATAGGTGGATACTAGAACAAGTGATGAGTTAATTAATACCAATACTCACGGTCGTACTGTAAGTCATGGGTTACTATTTTAATATTCAGTTCTTATATAGGGCAGTCTAGAGCACCCAAGAAGGCCCAATGCTCCAACCCCTTTTATATCTGTGTTGCTAAAAATAATCATTTTAACATTGATCATAGATCATTAATCAAATTAACATTTATAAATTTGGTGATTGTACACTACGGCAGACAGCGCCTTTGCCTAGCGCCTGGTTATTTGCCGAGCGCTATTCATCGGGCGCTCGGCAAAGGCCACCTTTGCCTAGCGCAAGGCCCTCGGCAAAGACAGCGCTCGGCAAAGATTTCTTTGCCGAGGGTAGTGCCCTCGGCAAATGGAGACGCTCAGCAAAGAACGTGTTGATGCAAAACTGATCTGCAAACACAAAGGGCTAATACCCGATTCAAACGTTAAGGCGTGCCAGCCGATTTGATCTTACTATCGGCAAAGGTGATAACTCGAATACTTTAGTCCTGACAACAGCGATGCGCCCGGATGTCACGGCTAAGAGGTACTCACGCGGAACTTGAGAACACGCCGAGCTTAAGTCGACGAATTCCTAAGAACTCGTAGTAAAAAGGAAAAAGTATGACGAAGTCGTCGAAAAAGTAGATGCTGGAATATGAGTAAAAACGTATGTTTGATTGATTGATAGATATCTCATTACAAGGCCCTAGGGTCTACATTTATACCCTGCTCAAAGAGCTACAACCAGACACGATTAGAATTCGAATTCCAAACTACACGGAATCCATATACAAAACGATGTAAATAATTAGGGAAATAACAAAACTATCCCCCGTGACAAACTGAAACTCCTTCACACAACGACCGGCAGCTCCCGAACTCCCTGTTTGCATTATCGGCAGACCCTTTGCCATAGTCATCGGCAGACTTTCTTATCCAGCCATCGGCACAGTCATATCACTGCCTGTAGACTTAGTCACGTTCAACTTCTCCTTCATCGGCAACCATCCTCATCGGCAACTCACCTTGTAAACATCGTACTGCCACCTTATCCTGCTATCCTAGACACGTGCCCAAAAACGGTGTCAACACATGCCCCCCAGTTTCGGAGTATAAAACTATTAATGCTCCGAAATTCTCTGCAGTAATGATGCCTTCTCCCGCAATTAATGCTCCTAATCTGGTAACCGACAACCTCAATCTGAACAACTCTGATCCTATTCCTCCGCGAATTCCTCGAAATCCCCAACTTCCTAAACGAGCATTTCTTCTCAACCGTACATCGGCAATAATACCGTTACAAAGATCTACCGATGTTCTGACCAGGATATTCGCACAAACGGTTACTTCCCCTCTATCCGCCCATCGGCAATATGACCGTTATAGAACGCTGCCGATGGACCGACCAGGAGATCCTGCACAGTAAAATATCTTCAGATAATGATCGCTTCCCATCAAATCACTGTTGACGGTGGATATACCATAGAAATCCACATACAAAACACCGTCAACATGCCTCGGTTGCAAGGGGAAACGACATGACATGAACATATTTTATCCATAACTAGTTCCACTTGTACTGTTAGCTTGTTTATGCAGGAACAACAAATTCAAGACATTATTTGACAAAGCCAACATCAGAATCATCAAGAGGAGATCGAGGGGACAACAGGTGACACCCTGGGCCCACAGGGAGGGGGTCGCCCGACCCCTCTTTGGTGGGACCCAGGTGTGCCACCTAGTCCACCGACATAAGGGACCCCTGTGGACACTGCTGGTGGGCCCAGAGGCCCAGAAGTGGGGTCGCCCGACCCCACATCAAAGGCGGTTCCAGGGTCGGTGGCCTCCCACCGACCTTCCCCACATGTCCCACATGTTGATTTGCCCCTGCCGTTGATCAAATGGCGGTTGTGAGGTCGGTTTGATCCAAGGGTGGAGAGAAGATGTCACGCGGATCGATGACGTGGCGATGGAGTAACCCCTACTCCATCTCCCTCTATAAAAGGCAGCCTCCATCCTTCATTTCAAGTGTGCAATTCCAAGGCCAAGTGCATTACAAGTTCCAAGCATACAAGTAGAGTAGTAGTTAGTCTAGAGTGGGAGTTAGAGTCGAGTCGAGCGAAGCTCGGGGTCTCCGGAGTCGTCTTCTGGAGAGTCTGGTATAGCTCTTGTACCTTTCTACTTTTGTAAGACTTTCCTTTTATTAATATATTATTCTTACTTTACTTTACTGAGTTCTTACTTAGTGCAAGTCTTTTAGTCTTGTTGTGCATTTACTTTAGTAATATAGTTGTCTTAGTGAAGTTAGTGACCTGTAACCACTCCTGTGTGTGCATCATCGTCCTATCTTGTATAGGAGCTCTAGCTAGCTGCAACTAGTTAGCGTTGTAGGATTAAGTGTGAGCTTGGTGCTCATACTTAAGATTACCTTTGATTACCGCTGGCTTGAACGGAAAGTAGGAGCGCACTCCCTAGTAGGTGACAGATCGTGGGCGGCATTAGGTTCTCCTCACGTACAGGCTAGTTCTTAAAAGGTAAGGCGTCCATAAGCCCAATAGTCGCTTTCGGTAAGGGGTTAGGTGAAAAACCTTCTAAGCGTCTTACCAGCTCGGCTATCCCTCGCACACAGTTAGTAAGGCTCTAGCGTAGTTAAGACAATTATCTATTAAAGTAAGTCACAGAAGTCAAGTTAGATACATAGGAGTCCTTTACTCACTCGTTGTCCTCCCACCTAGCTAACTCTACCATTTACCTTTAGCATAGGACCTTGGATTCACCACTACCCTTCCTATTCGTTATTTACCACCCTTATTCACTAGTTGATACTAGATAACTCAAGGAATCTCATTCCCCTTTTTGTTAAACACACTTAGCCGCTTTCCCTTGGGAAAATATAAATTACGATACCTTGGAATACTCCTTGGTGAAGTGCTACAGCGGTACATTCTGTGCGCTTGCGGAATTATCCAATAGTAAATAGAGTTACCCTACCAGGGCACTTCTGGCGCCGTCGCCGATATCCGGTGGTTGCGTTAAGAAGTGTCAACAAGCATTTCTGGCGCCGTTGCCGGGGAAAGCGTCTGTCTAAGAGTTTTAACAAAAAGAGAATCCAGAGTTTGCTAGTTATCAAGTTGTGATAGGGATAACCCATCACTTGTCTTGTCTTCCTTTATTGTGAAGCCTGACAGTGTATGAGCGGTTTCCAATTGCCGTCAAACTTCGTTGAAGATCCTGAGCAACTGTTGAGGAGAACTAGACGTCGTCAAGTTCCACCTCAAAGGTTCATCTCGAACCTGAATCCGTTAGAGGAAGGAGTTTTTGCACCGGTTATCAAAGAAGCTATGGCCCAGAAGACCATCTCTGAGTACTCTGCGCCGTCGGCTGACAATGTCGCCACGGGTCCGCAGCTTAACTTGGGGGATGCGACTTTTGAGTTGAAGCCTGCGCTTATCAATATGGTGCAAGCTAATCCCTTATGTGGAAAGCCACACGAGGATGCCAATGCCCATCTCCAACACTTCTTGGAGGTGTGCGGCACCTTCACCATCAAGAATGTCGCCGCAGACGCCATCCGTCTTCGCCTCTTCCCATTCTCGTTATTGGGGAAGGCGAAGCAATGGTTCTACGCCAACAAGGGTGAAGTGACCACGTGGGAGAGGTGCGCCAATGCATTTCTCAAGAAGTTCTTTCCGATGGGCAAGACCAGCGCCCTTCGTGGAAAGATTTCCAGCTTCCAATAGCAAGCAGATGAGACGATTCCCGAAGCATGGGAACGTCTGGAGGAGTACATTCGCGCCTGTCCTCATCATGGGATAGAGGAGTGGCTCCTAATCCAAGGTTTCTACCATGGCCTGACCGGTTTGGCCCGTAGTCACCTTGATGCTGCCGCTGGAGGAGCATTCTTGCAACACAATGTCAAGGATGCCAAGGACCTCATTGAAAAGATGGTTATAAACCAAGGATGGAATGAGGAACGCCTCCAACCCAAGAGAAGAGGTGTCCATGCCTTGAATGAGGTGGACATGCTCTCTGCTAAGATGGACCTCTTAATGAAGAAGATGGAAGAAAGTTCCAAGCAAGAGACCATTCAACCTTACGCCACTGCACGGGCCATTGAATCTGATTCATGGTGCGAAGTGTGCGGAGGAGATGATCATTCGGGAAACAATTGTCCCGAAACAAAGGAGGAAGTGAGCTTCATCAACAACAACAACAATGGGTACCGGCCCCAACAACAGCAATGGAACTCGCGCCCCTTCTACCAAGGTAATCAAGGTAATGGTTACAATCAAAATTTCAATAATTCTTTTGGTAACCAACCTTCTCTTAGAGATCTTGTCTTAGGCCAATCTAAAATCAATGATAGCATTAACAAGAAAATGATGGCTAATGATAAGATCCTTGAAAACTTAAGTGAAAAGTTGGATAGCTTTAACTCTGCTATGAAAAATTAGTTGAGCTTTAACAAAATGCTAGAAACACAATTAGCTCAATTAGCAGCAGCTGTCCCATCCTTCGAGCAAGGTAAGATCCCAGGGAAACCTGAGGACCCAATTGAAGGAGTTAAACTAGTTACTACGAGGTTCGGTAAGCCTCCGGTACAATCCAACTGGAGCTATCTTCTGGATTCGCCCTTCATCACCAAGAAGGACGACCCAGGCCTGCCGACCATCACCTGTGAGATCGGACCGCAAATCTTCCACAACGCCTTCTGCGACCTTGGATCGGGTGTCAACATCATGGCCAAGGTAACTTATGATAATTTGCTAGGGGGGCCTTTGCACCCCACATTTGTTCGTTTGCAGATGGCAGATCAGACGATCAGGTTCCCTGAGGGGTTGGCAAGGGACATACTGGTAAAGGTTCAAGACGACTACGTCCCTGCCGACTTCATCATTCTAGATATGGGATCCAATAATGATGTCTCGATCATCTTGGGAAGGCCATTCCTCAACACGGTCAATGCAGTCATCTATGTGGGGTCCGGCCAGATTCACCTCCAATTCCCAGGATGGAAGGTAAAATGTCCATTCAATGGTTATAAAGCTAACATGCAGGTGAAGGACAAAGAACCTCCGACTAAGCCTCGCCACATCCGACGCCGAAGGGACAAGAGAGGTAAGTCGGCCAAAAGGGCCGAAAAGAAAGAAGAGGAACCCGCTGAACCAAAAATCAATACCAAGCAAGTATGGCGGGAGAAAGAGGTGCAATCAAGGTCCACTTCTCCGGGACCATCTGATGCACCCGAAGGATGAACAAGATGGAGAGGTCCTGCTCTACGGACCTAAAACATGGAGCCCTTGCTGATAAGGTAAATCAGTAGTTATCCCATATTTATTTTTCTGCATTTCAATTTCTACTATTCACTTTTCAATTGCATTCTTACTTTGAATTTTGCATATCTTATTTCGACAAAATGTTTAGCCATAATAAATAAAATCTTGAGAATAACTTGTCATAAAAATTTGAGCTGCTGGAGCTCCCAAAGGGGGGTCGCCCGACCCCACCTTGGGGCCCACTTCACCGCATTTCAACCTTGCTAGTCATAGAGGTTCCAACCCAGCACTTGGATGCTCTGGGAGCTCCAATGTGGGGGTCGGCCGACCCCCATATTGGCCCCACTTGCCTCCTGCTGGCCACCATTTGAATCACAATGGAGTCCTATGCTTGTAACACTAGCTAAAGTTTGAAAAAGAGTGGTCCCTTGATCCTTTACTTTAGTCATAAGATGCTCCTTTCATCTTTGATTCTTTTGGGACCACTCCACTAGCTTAAATTCTGCAAAGTGGTCACCTAGGCATGCTTGAGTGCTCCCATGGTCCATAGGAATCACTTTAGACATGTCTCCACTTTTGCCATTCATCTTTTACCTTTCACAAAGCACTAAAACAGGGAATCTCATAAACAATTTGAAAACTTTTGGTCCACACCTAGCCTTTACTTTTCCGGACAATCAATGACACAATGTTTAAAGTGGAGGAGGGGCTAGGATGGGGGTCGGCCGACCCCCATTTTGGACCATCTCTGCAAAATCTTGAAAGCATGCAGAATGGTTCCCTGTATAAAGCTAAACTCAAATTCAAAGTGCTTCTAGGGGGGGCGGCCGACCCCTATATTGTGGGTCCACTACTTGCCCTTCTCCCCCTATAAATACCACAGCATTGTGAGCTCAACTCCACACCCAAAACCACCAGAACCATTTCGAGCTCACAATCCTTTCTCTTCTCTCTTTGTTACAAGCCATTTCTCAAGTTTAGTTTAGAAATAGTCATCAAAACAAAAACCCAAAAAGATTCCCCTTGCATAGTAGTAGTAGTAGGAGCTTGGTTTGCCTCACTTGTGTAGGAGGATGAAGAAGCATATCTTTGGCAAGTTCAAGAAAGCAAAGGGTGAGAGCTCTTCTCAAGGCTCTCACCATGCTCATGGAAGGGAGGAAGAAGAAGGTTACCATGGGATGGTACCCTACGAGCCTCCATCAAGGATGAGAGAGCCCGAGAGCGGCCTCATGTTAAGCCAAGAAGAGTTGCAAAGGTACTACATCATCCGAGAGGGTCTCTTCCTACACACTAGCATCATCGATCCGGACCTTTTGGCCCGCAGAGGTATGGATGTTGAATTCGATAAGGTGTTTAGAGCAATTGGTTGGAGTAGTTTTTGGCAAGTGCCTGAATTTGGAAAAGAATTGCTTGCTAAGGAATTTCTATGCACCCTAAAACTCACAAATAATGGAATATCTTTTCGCATGTGTGAGCAAGAACATCAATTAAATTGGAGTTTGCTAAACACTGCTTTAGGGTGTGAACATGAATGTGAACTTGATCTAGATCATGCCACTAGAATGTTCGATAAATTTAGATTCTGGAAAGCAATTTCTGGCTCTAATGATTGTTCAAATCCTACTCCCATTGAAATCCATAATCCAACCTTGCGCTTTCTTCACTTCTGGATCATGTGCACTCTATATCCTGGCATGGGAACTGATACTTTAATTGATGATGAACTTAAAATTCTCTATGCCATGGTTAGTAAAATCAAGGTCTCCCCTGTGAAACTGCTAGTGAACTATTGGCTTAACTCTATTGAGTATGGGAAGCCCATCTATTTCACATCCTTTATTACTCGAATAGCCGATACTTTTGGATTACTTGAATCACATTATTTTGAAGACATTGGCTATGTTAGAGGAGTGGTAGATGAGAACTTCTTTATCAATGCTAACATGCTCATAAGAGATCCAAATGGTGAACTTAAAATGATTTATCCGGGCTATACAACCGAAATTCCTCTCCCATGTGCGAGGCGCCGGTTGTATGGGGTCCGCACACTTACCATTAGACTAGCCCGAGTGGCAAGTCCAGATGTTGCAGGGACACGCAGGGTGACAAGAAGGATGATGCAAGCCGCCCAGATGGAGCAAGGAGGATCCTCGCACCATGACGTTGAAGAGGGCGATGAAGCGATGTCAGTGGATGCTTCAGACTCCATGGGTCTACCTCCACAACGCACTCCACGCCCAAGGGACAGGGCTAGGCGTCACCAGCCCACAGGTATGGACAGTCTCATTAATGACATGGGCGAATTGCAGATTGGGCAAGAAGCAACATTGCAACTGGCGTTACAAAACGGCCAACATATCCGACGTGTGCGAGAGGAAGACGCACAACGCTGGGCTGGATGGTACCAAAATTTCCCGCCACCATAGTGAGCGAAGATCTAGCTTGGGGGAGATCCTCTCCCCCACTAAGGTAAGTATTCTATCCTATTTATTTTCATGCATTTTATCATTCTTACTTAAAAAAAAAATAAATATTTATTAGCATTTCCCTTTAGCATATATGCTTCATGCATGTTTATATCCCTCATGGAAATTATGACTAGTTGCTTGTTAATGTTTCTCTAGTGCCTAGTATACAACTTAGTATTTCTCTAAGTATGGATCACTTAGCTCACTTAAACTGCCATGAACCTAAAAACTTTGTGGGTTGCAAGTGCTAGAACTAAGTCTAAGTTGTTGTGGGACATGAGATAGTAAGACAAGAGCTACTATAATATTTTTCTAAGCATGCATGATTATCAGAGATTTATTCTTAAAATGATCAAAACCTTAATTGTTCCTCAATGGTGATGAATTCCTACCACAGCCATATCTACTTTACATAATTGCAACCTTTCCACATAAGCTATTTGCTTTGTGTTGAGTGTCGTCAAGTCTTGTTGACCCTTGTTAAGAGACTTTTCATGCTCCTAAGATCAAGATCACGTACACACCACATATATATATGCTGCTTCTACACTGGAAGTACGCAACCACATGTATTTCGCATCCACTAAATAGGTTGCTCCATACTCTAAATGTTAGAACATCTCTCTAAGCATTATTTGGTAAATGAGACATCAAAAGGCTAGGCAAAATGAAATAAAAAGATGGACATGTGCAAGTCCACAGAAAAAGAAAATTGAGCACATGAAAGCTCATATATAAACAAAAAAAAAGAAGAAAAAAATGCTAGCCATGTCTCAATACATAGAGAGTCTATCAAATAAAGGAACAACCTAGTCCACCATATATCACACTTGCACATCTTGATCTGGGAGTATGACACTTCTCTTCAAGGATCCGAGCTTTGACTTCGCAATACATGCAAAGTAAGTATGCTATCTCCTTTCATCCCTACCTTGAACTCCACATAAGCCTTTTAGAAATAGGATGAAATAGAGAAGGCAACTCTTACCATATGCCTTGGTGAGGAATCATACACCATTTGAGTGACATGAGAGAACCATAAGAGGAACATTTAAGCTTTCTTTTGAAAATATCACAAAACCTCTGATATGAAACTTGCTAAGAATGAGAAAGTTAGTGCTCAAGTCAAACTGTTCTGTCTCTCAACCACCTAAGACAAAGGAAAAGCCATAAGCCCCATAAGGGACTAAGGTAATAGGGGTAAGTTTACATAGCTAAATTTTTCATGCAAAGAGAAGAACTTTGTTGTACACATGGTACTCTTGAAATGTGAACATAGTAACAATACCTGATCCACCGAGGCTAAGTTTGATTGTTTGCTCGGGACGAGCAAAGGTTAAGCTTGGGGGATCTTGTTGACGGTGGATATACCATAGAAATCCACATACAAAACACCGTCAACATGCCTCGGTTGCAAGGGGAAACGACATGACATGAACATATTTTATCCATAACTAGTTCCACTTGTACTCTTAGCTTGTTTATGCAGGAACAACAAATTCAAGACATTATTTGACAAAGCCAACATCAGAATCATCAAGAGGAGATCGAGGGGACAACAGGTGGCACCCTGGGCCCACAGGGAGGGGGTCGCCCGACCCCTCTTTGGTGGGACCCAGGTGTGCCACCTAGTCCACCGACATAAGGGACCCCTGTGGACACTGCTGGTGGGCCCAGAGGCCCAGAAGTGGGGTCGCCCGACCCCACATCAAAGGCGGTTCCAGGGTCGGTGGCCTCCCACCGACCTTCCCCACATGTCCCACATGTTGATTTGCCCCTGCCGTTGATCAAATGGCGGTTGTGAGGTCGGTTTGATCCAAGGGTGGAGAGAAGATGTCACGCGGATCGATGACGTGGCGATGGAGTAACCCCTACTCCATCTCCCTCTATAAAAGGCAGCCTCCATCCTTCATTTCAAGTGTGCAATTCCAAGGCCAAGTGCATTACAAGTTCCAAGCATACAAGTAGAGTAGTAGTTAGTCTAGAGTGGGAGTTAGAGTCGAGTCGAGCGAAGCTCGGGGTCTCCGGAGTCGTCTTCTGGAGAGTCTGGTATAGCTCTTGTACCTTTCTACTTTTGTAAGACTTTCCTTTTATTAATATATTATTCTTACTTTACTTTACTGAGTTCTTACTTAGTGCAAGTCTTTTAGTCTTGTTGTGCATTTACTTTAGTAATATAGTTGTCTTAGTGAAGTTAGTGACCTGTAACCACTCCTGTGTGTGCATCATCGTCCTATCTTGTATAGGAGCTCTAGCTAGCTGCAACTAGTTAGCGTTGTAGGATTAAGTGTGAGCGTGGTGCTCATACTTAAGATTACCTTTGATTACCGCTGGCTTGAACGGAAAGTAGGAGCGCACTCCCTAGTAGGTGACAGATCGTGGGCGGCATTAGGTTCTCCTCACGTACAGGCTAGTTCTTAAAAGGTAAGGCGTCCATAAGCCCAATAGTCGCTTTCGGTAAGGGGTTAGGTGAAAAACCTTCTAAGCGTCTTACCAGCTCGGCTATCCCTCGCACACAGTTAGTAAGGCTCTAGCGTAGTTAAGACAATTATCTATTAAAGTAAGTCACAGAAGTCAAGTTAGATACATAGGAGTCCTTTACTCACTCGTTGTCCTCCCACCTAGCTAACTCTACCATTTACCTTTAGCATAGGACCTTGGATTCACCACTACCCTTCCTATTCGTTATTTACCACCCTTATTCACTAGTTGATACTAGATAACTCAAGGAATCTCATTCCCCTTTTTGTTAAACACACTTAGCCGCTTTCCCTTGGGAAAATATAAATTACGATACCTTGGAATACTCCTTGGTGAAGTGCTACAGCGGTACATTCTGTGCGCTTGCGGAATTATCCAATAGTAAATAGAGTTACCCTACCAGGGCACTTCTGGCGCCGTCGCCGATATCCGGTGGTTGCGTTAAGAAGTGTCAACAATCACCTGCACAATCCCTGGATTATCGTGCGAACAGTTACCATATCCACCTGAGTACCCTCGGATTTCTCGGATGCGGCAAAGAGATAAGTCAGATTTGCCCTTGCCCATTTTGTCCTATAAATAGTCCCTTCTCGGGTACTCCTTCCCCATCACATCATTCTACTACCCAACTTTACTTTTCCAGCGGCAGCGCCATCTAAAACTCCCAAAATCTCCAACAAGTACTCCTCCTCATCAACTCCGGCGCCCCCAAACGCTTTCTTCGCAGCAAGATGGCCGTTGGTTTCGTCGTCCCTGAGGTTAAATCTCCACCCCGTCTCCTGTATTTTTCTTCATATCCCTATTCATTCGCAATTCATTTTACTGAATATCTTCCTTTTCTTTTCTCTTTGGATTTCATTTTATTCCCAAAAATCACTAGGAATTGTCCGATAAAATTGCCATCCCCACTGATCAACCACACCTCCAATGTCTCGGCCCTCTAGGAGATCCAGATCCAACCGACCTTATTAATGCAGAAACCAACAGGATCCCCTTCAGAACTGAAAATTTTTCTTTAGATCTGTGGAAAGATACCTTCCGCTCTTGGCCTAGCCCTACCGTAGGGTGGAAAGACTGGTTCTTGAGAGTCAGCAATTCTTATGAAGTCCAGTGGGGCGAAAGGAAACTAGCCCAATGCATTAGGTTTTCCATTGCCGATATGCATAGGAACGAGTCACTGCTGATAGCTTCATCCTACTTTTGGTCAGACACCCTCAATGCTTTTGCCTTTGGCCACGGCCCTGCTTCTCCTACCCTTGCCGATGTAGCCATGCTTACTGGTCTAGATATATCTTCTGCCGATAGCACCCACTTTTTTGATACTGCCCCTAGTGCCAAAGTGGAGACTCGCGCTATCGGCGGTTGGTCAGGGTACATTCAGAAGTACCGTGGGAAAGGATCTGTCACCATAAAGGAACAAACCACCTTTCTGAACATGTGGCTGGACAAGTTTGTGTTCTGTGGTCGATCGGCAGGACCGACTTCTGTCTATCTATCGGCAGTAGAGAGACTGGCTAACGGTGGTCAATTTCCTCTCGGCCGATACTTGCTTGGCGCTGTTTACCACCTTCTCCATCAGGTAGCCCAGAAACTCCTGCTTGGCCAGTCCATCGGCAACTTGGGAGGCCCTTGGTGGTTTATTAATATGTGGCTCAATCTGCACCTGCATAAGCGCCTTGATTTCAACTTGTTCACACAGCACTTCCTAAGAGATATAGCCGAAAACCATGTGTTGGGTGAAGAGGAATCGGCAACGCGTGCCCCCTTGAACTTTGGCGAAGCTGTCATAGTTCTACCTGGTTCAGGGAGTAATTCGGATCAAATCGGCCGATTCTTCCAGACTCTGTATGAGGGTTTGGCCAAAGACGAACGACCATGGTTGGCTTATGATGACCCAGATAGCATGTTCCCTCTGACCTTCAATCCATTTGATGAAGCTCTCGACAGGGACAATGAGGCGATGATGGCAATTGTGACTCCCAGAATCATTCCAGTGAATTTCTTTGGTAGCACAAAAACCTCTCCTCAGACTTATGAATTTTACAATCCATCGGCATTAGCTCGCCAGTTAGCTTTCGGCCAGTTGCCGATTGCACTTCCTTATGCCGATGTAATAAAACCCAGAGAAACCATCAACAACCTTCTTGAGTGGATTCGAGTAGCCCAACTACCACCAAACGCCGATACAGATGTAGATCTGTCAGAATGGGTTCCGGCTGCTTTTATCACTCAGGCATACAAGTTATGGTGGGCAGAATGGAAAGAGCATCTATTCTGCAGATCGGCCCTTTCATACCGCGGCATGATCGACTCCGAATACGAAGTTCCCGATGACACTGTAAGTAACTCAAACCGATGTTTCATTTTCTCAATATTACTTCCATCGGCAGCTTACCCTTGCATTCCTTTTGCAGGTTGACAACATCCCTCCTTTGGTTAGCAGGAGTGGCAGGCCGATCGACTTGTTTCCATCAGGCCCGATTTCCTCAATCGGCCACAATGCTCCCACTCTAGCTTCCATCGTGCATCGGGGTGTACGCCTCAGGAAAGTCACCACCAGGAGAACCCAAACATCACCAACGGTAGCTGCTCCCACTCTGGCGCGGGTTTTCAAGGCAATTTGTCAAATCTTTTTCTTTTATGCTGACTATCTTTATATCGGTTATATTTATGCTTATAAACTCTTGTTCGTTATTGCAGCAAACCGGTGCATCGGCAAAAGCCAAGCGTGAAAGTGCCGATGCCCCCCAGTCTAGCCAACCAAAGAGAAAGGGCACCACAGGCGCTAAGACTGGAACAAAGCGCCAGAAGGTAGCAACTCCCCCTCCTCCTCCGGTGTCTCCAATTCCGGTGGAGTCTTCTCCTTCTTCTCCAGAAGCCCAGCCACAGCAAGCACCATCTCCCCCACCTATGCAGGAAGCACCACAGATAGAAGGACCCCAGCAGGAAGAGCCTCAAACAGAAGGTACATCAGCTGATGTGGGTGAAGAAACAACTGGCCCGGTGGGCCCAATTATACCATCGGCGGTTCTCCCGATTCAGACAACCGTTGTTCCTCCTCCAGGTAACTTACTTTAACAATACCGTTGCCGATGAACTTATTCTCACTTAGTCTCATAACTCCTCCTGTCTTCTTTCAGTTGATATCGTTCCATCGGCAACCTCAGCCGATCAACCTGTAGATCCATCGACACCTTTGGCCGATCGGCCTGTAGCTCCGTCAGCACCTCCCAGTCAAAGGCAAGAGATCGCCTTGAAGCAAGTAAGTCACCGTTTACCGTCAGCATTATTTGCCGATTTTCTGAATATGAGCTAACTTTGCTTTCCTTCCCAGGAACAAGATTCTCCCGATAGCCTGTTCTCCTTTGCCATCGATCTCTCTGAAGAAGAAGGCGAAGAAGCAAGCTCTTCTCAGACAGTTGGTATTACATCGGCAGAGATCAGGGTCAGACTGGAAGAATTGTCAGCTCTCCTTCACCAGGACACAGCGCAATTGGTTGATGACTCCGACTCTACCAAGACCCTGTTTAGAACTCTCAGAGGCCAAATCTCAGCCGACGTTGAAGAAATCCTGTTCCAAGCCGCTCATTTGGAGAGTCGCCAGCTGCAGTACCAAAGAGCTACTCGGCGTCTTACCGACAGAGCCGCTCAGACTCAACTCTCCGATGAAATGAGGAAAGAGAAGCTTTTGACCGATGAGAAGCACAAAAACATCGGTATTCTGAGATCTTCTGGAGATGCGCTGAAGCAGAAGATATCCGATCTATCGGCAAGAAGAGAATCCCTGTTGGCAGAGCTCAAGGAAGTGGAGAACGCCCTATCCCAAGCCCAACAGGAAGAGAGCCAATTGCCAGAGACCATCAGGCTTCTTGAGCACGAGCGAAATGCTCATGGTCGCAAGGCACTTCAACTGAAGAAGAAGCTGAAGCCGATAGAAGGTTCTGCCGATGATGACATCAAGGAGATAGAAGCGGCCAACCAAATTCGGCTACGCGCTATATCGGCAATCCAGACGCTGCTTAACACATAGAGTTTCCATCGGCATTATATCTGCGCTTTCCTGCTTCCTCAGCTTTTAGTCTAGTCGATAGGACTGTTATCGGCACCTAAACTTTTGAAACACCAAGTCTTGTCCCCAAACATTTGGATCCAGCCGATAGGAGTGTTATCGGCATCTAAACTTCTATGCATCGACCCATATACTGGGGTAGTACTTCTTTAAATATTTGCTGTTTAATGCTCTGGGAAATTCAACTCCTTCGAGGGTTTCTAGAATGTAGGCATTACCAGGAGCCGATCGACTTATCCGATAAGGACCCTCCCAATTAGGAGACCACTTTCCAAACTTCAAACTTTTAGTCCCAATTGGTAAAATTAATTTCCATACCAAATCCCCATCGACAAACTCTTTAGCCTTCACTTTCTTATCATACCATCTAGCAACTCTCTTCTTATTTTCTTCTATACTCATTAAAGCTTTTAACCGATGCCCTGCTAGATCATCCAATTCATCGGTCATCAAAGTGGCATAATCGTCGGCAGTTAATTGATCTTGAAAAGATAATCGCCTAGATCCAGCCCTAATTTCCCAAGGCAACACCGCATCATGTCCATACACCAATTGATAGGGTGACACCTTGGTTGATCCATGACAAGCCATCCGATAAGACCACAATGCTTCATTTAATAATGTATGCCATCGCTTAGGATTTTCTTCAATCTTTTGTTTAATAAGCTTGATAATTCCTTTGTTAGATGCTTCGGCCTGCCCATTGGCTTGAGCATAATAAGGAGAAGAATTCAACACTTTAATCCCCATACCGATTGCGAATTCATCGAACTCCCCCGATGTGAACATAGTGCCCTGATCGGTAGTAATTGTTTGAGGGATCCCAAATCGGTAAATAATATGTTCCTTCACAAAATCAATCATATTGGCCGATGTGACTTTCTTCAAAGGAATAGCTTCAACCCACTTAGTGAAATAATCAGTGGCAACTAGAATGAACTTATGCCCTTTGCTAGATGGTGGATAAATCTGGCCGATCAGATCGATAGCCCATCCCCGGAACGGCCAAGGCTTTATTATAGGATTCATAGCCGATGCGGGTGCTCTCTGAATATTACCAAACCTTTGACAATCTTGACATCCCTTGAAATATTTAAAACAATCCTCAAGTATGGTCGGCCAAAAATATCCATTCCTTCGAATCATCCATTTCATTTTAAAAGCCGACTGATGCGCTCCACACACTCCTTCATGGATTTCCCCCATCAAACTTCTAGCTTCATCATCACCCAAGCATCGGAGAAGAATTCCGTCGATAGTTCGATAATACAATTCATTTTCAAGGAGCACATACTTGGTTGCTTGAAATCGAACCCGTCTTTCAACCTTTTTGGATGGATCTTTTAGATAATCAATAATTTCTTTCCTCCAATCATCGGTACCGACTGCCGATATTGCATTAATCATTGGCTGATATCCCGAGGCATGCTGAGCTAACCGATTGGCGTCTTCATTATGCAATCGGGGAACATGCTCTAATCGGAAATTCTTGAATTCCTTTAACAGTTGCATACTTCTCTCGAAATAAGTTATGAGAACTTCACTTCGGCATTCATAGCTCCCGGCCAATTGATTTATAACCAACATAGAATCCCCGAATATTTCAACAGCATCAGCACGAACTTCTCTTAACAACTCCAATCCCTTGATCAGAGCCTGATACTCAGCCTGATTATTTGTTGATGTGGCAACAATCGGCAAGGAAAACTCATACTTCCTCCCCTTAGGGGAAACTAATACAATGCCGATTCCTGCCCCCCGGTCACAGGTAGATCCATCAAAGAAGAGCGTCCAGGGTACAATTTCCAAGGTTTCCACTATACCGCAATGCTGAGTCACAAAATCGGCCATAATCTGCCCTTTGACTGCCTTAGCCGATTCGTAACGCAAATCGAACTCCGACAGCGCTAAAATCCATTTACCGATCCTACCACTCATAATCGGCATAGATAGCATGTACCGGACCACGTCATCTTTGCAAACAACAGTGCATTCGGCCGATAACAGGTAATGTCTCAGCTTGATACATGAAAAATATAAGCACAGGCATAGTTTCTCAATGGCCGAATACCTGGTTTCAGCATCAATCAACCTCCTATTCAAGTAATAAATTACCCTTTCTTTCCCTTCAAATTCTTGGACTAAAGCTGAACCGATAACCGATCCATCGGTAGACAAATACAATCTGAAGGGCTTTCCTTGTTGAGGTGGAACTAGAACTGGAGGATTTACTAGATACTTCTTGATCTCATCCAAAGCCAACTGCTGTTCTTCTCCCCAAATAAACTCTTGATCGGCTTTCAATTTAAGAAGAGGGCTGAAAGCACGAATCTTACCAGACAGATTAGATATAAATCTCCTGATAAAATTTACCTTGCCGATCAAGGACTGGAGTTCGGTCTTGTTGGTAGGGGCCACTATTCTATTGATGGCATCAATGGATCTTCGACTAATTTCAATACCCCTTTGATGTACCATGAAACCAAGAAACTGCCCTGCCGATACACCAAATGCACACTTATTGGGATTCATCTTCAATCCATGCTTCCTTGTGCACTCTAACACTTTCTGTAAATCGGCAAGATGCTTTGAGAAATCTCCAGACATGACCACCACATCATCAATATAAATCTCTACGAGCTTGCCGATGAACTCATGAAATATAAAATTCATAGCCCTTTGATAAGTAGCACCAGCATTCTTCAACCCAAAGGTCATGACTATCCATTCAAATAACCCCACGTGACCAGGACACCTGAATGCGGTTTTTGGAATATCCTCCTCTGCCATGAATATTTGATTGTATCCTGCATTACCATCCATAAAGCTAATGACCCGATGACCAGCCGCAGCATCAACCAGCAGATCGGCGACAGGCATTGGGTATCCATCCATCGGCGTGGCTTTATTGAGATTCCTGAAATCAATGCACACTCGAAGCTTCCCGTTCTTCTTGTATACCGGAACAACATTGGAAATCCACTCGGCATACCGACACTGCCGAATAAACTTAGCTTCAATAAGTTTGGTGATTTCGGCCTTAATATCAGGTAGAATGTTAGGATTACATCGGCGAGCTGGTTGCTGATGTGGCCGAAATCCAGACTTGATGGGTAACCGATGTTCAACAATTGATCGGTCCAAACCAGGCATTTCAGTATAATCCCAAGCAAAGCAATCTTTATATTCCTTTAACAAACTAGTCAATTGTTGCTTACACTCAGGATCTAATTTAGCACTAATAAAAGTAGGCCTAGGCTTATCACCACTACCTATATCTACTTCTACCAAATCATCGGCCGATGTGAATCCCTGGCCTAATTTTCCATCATCGGCGAATCTATCCATTAAAAACCGTCGTCAGAACCGACTGCTTGGATCGGTAGAATCTCGTAATCGGCAACTTTGAGAAAATCTTTCTCCCAAGCTTCCCCTGAAATGCACCTAGTCCTTTCATAGGTGTCCGCCTCTGCCGATGCGATAACATAAGAAGAATCTCCTGGGACAATCTCAATCTTGTCACCTACCCACTGAACCAAGCATTGGTGCATTGTAGATGGGATGCAACAATTGGCATGAATCCAATCTCTTCCCAACAATAAATTGTAAGCACCCTTTCCACCGATCACGAAGAAAGTTGTCGGCAAGGTTTTGCTGCCGATGGTCAACTCCACACATATTGCCCCCTTAACCGGAGACACGTTTCCTTCAAAGTCTTTGAGCATCATATCGGTCTTGGTCAAATCCTGATCCCCTTTCCCAAGCTTCCGATATACTGCATACGGCATGATATTAATAGCAGCTCCTCCATCAACTAGGATCTTGGTCATTGGCTGCCCATCAACCCTCCCTTTGACAAACAGAGCTTTGAGATGCTGTCTTTCGTCATCGGCAGGTTTCTCAAAGATAGCCGTCATCGGATCCAGAGCCAGCTGAGCTATCTGATCAGAAAATTCCAACTCATCATCACTGGATGGTGCAAGAAACTCCATCGGCAACATAAAGACCATGTTGACCCCTGCCGATGGACCTTCCCTCTTAGCGTCTGATGGCTGCTGACTTCCAGAGTTCTCGCCCTTGCTTAGCTCCTCTTGCCTTTCACGCTGCAATCTCCTTTTCTGTGTCTTGGTTAATCCTTCAGGACACCATGGGGGAAGTGGCTTTTGCCTTGCTGCCGGGCGTCGGTTCTCCCTTGACTCCATACGATGCGTGTTAGCATCTCTGCAAAATATGAACTCATCGGGAACCCGCGCATTAGCCATGTCCTCGAGCTCTTCCTGGTTCCTGGGAAAATACTGGACACGGTCACCAAGCCTATCGTGCACGCTAAGCCTGCCCCCAAGCCGATCATGAACTGACGCCCTTCCTCTGATTGGCCCATTAAATCGCCGATCATCATCATGATAACGCCGATCGGTCCTATCGTACCGATCATAACCGTTGCACTCAGGGCAGTCTCTGACAGTAGGTAGCTTGATATTTTCCTCCCAACAATGGATGAAGAACGGACAATTCCAATGATCTCTGTGCCGATTCCACTCCTGTCGGCGTCTTTCTTCTTCCCGTTGATAATCTTCTTGCTGGCGCCGATACCGATCCTCCCGTTGTTGCCAATTTTCTCGAGGCCTTCTATGAGTTATGACAATACCAGACCGAGGAGGCCTCCCTGAGCTAGTTCCTTCCTGGACCAAGCCCTTACTTCTTGCATCGGCAGTAGTAACTTGATGCTGAGGATCTACCGATGCACTCTTCTCAGCTGTCTCCGATGTTAAGACCTTAGCCTTCCCCTTGGCATCCAACATGTTTGTCGGGAAAGGATGTTGGTCTATCTTCATTGGCTTCTGAGCCTTGGAACTGTCAAACTTGATTCTCCCAGACTCTATAGCCGATTGTAGCTGCTGTCTGAATACCTTGCACTCATTGGTGTCATGGGAAGTTGCATTATGCCACTTGCAATATCTCATCCTCTTCAACTCTTCTGCCGACGGGATCACATGATTAGGTGACACTTTGATCTGGCCTTCCTGAAGTAGAAAGTCAAATATCCTATCGGCCTTAGCGGTGTCAAAAGCAAACTTCTCTGGTTCCTTCTGCCCAAAAGGACAAGACATCGGCTTCTTGTTTTTTACCCACTCTGCCAAGCCGATTACTGGTTCTTCATCAGAATCTGAGCTTGTTGCTTCATCGACAAATGACACTTTCTTATTCCATGCTCTTTTGGGCTCGAAAGGCTTAATGTCTTGATCAGAAATCCTCTGCACCAAATGACTTAAACTTTCGAACTCCTGAGAGGCATACTTATCCCTGATATGTGGCAACAAACCCTGGAAAGCCAAATCGGCTAGCTGCCGATCATCCAGAACCAAGCTATAGCATTTATTCTTGACCTCTCGTATCCTCTGCACAAAACCCTCAACCGACTCATCATTACGTTGCCTCAACTTGACCAAGTCGGTGATCTTCTTCTCATGAACCCCCGAAAAGAAGTATTTGTGGAATTGTTTCTCCAGATCGGCCCAAGTAATTACTGAGTTGGGAGGTAATGATATGAACCAAGTAAAGGCCGATCCAGACAATGATGATGAAAATAGACGAACCCTCAACTCGTCCCTGTTACCAGCCTCTCCACATTGAATGATGAACCGGTTGACATGCTCCATGGTTGACGTGTCGTCCTGCTCGGAAAACTTGGTAAAATCCGGTACCTTGTACTGATGTGGAAGCGGGATCAAATCATACGCGGGAGGATACGGTGTCCGATAAGAATAAGTGTTGACTTTGGGTTTTATCCCAAATTGTTCCCTCATTACTTCAGCGATCTTATCGGCCCAATATGCATCGGCATCCTGCCGATGAGGTGGCTGCGGATCTGGTACTTGATGGCGAACCTCCACGTGTCTGTTCGGGACGTGATCTGCACGGAACATTGGATTGATCACCGGCCCTCCAATCTGCGGACCACCAAACTGCTGTCCACCGATTTGCTGTCCCCCGAGTTGCTGTCCGAAATTCATTGGCTGGTTGGGAATCCCCTGACCTTGGAACCCGGGATAGACCTGTCCTTGCTGGAACCCTGTAGTCTAATAACTCTGCTGGGGCGATTGTGGAAAGACTTGCTGTCCAAGCCATCCATTATTAGGGTTCATCGGTATAGGTGCTGCCGATGATTGGTAATTGGGTATCATCATTGAATTGACATACCCCGACTGTGCCATAGACCTCTGTTGCATCAGCATTGAATCTGCCGATGCATTAGGTATTTGGAACATTGAATCTTGAGGATTTCCAGTGTGAGGCCTTGCGGTGGTAGTTGTGGTATACCGAGGACTCTGGTTCACCGGCGCATTGGGAGGCGCCGATGTCATAGGAGTCTTGCCCCTCATGTCAGTTATTTGTGATGTTCCTGGTGTCAACTCTGGAGGCATACCGTAACCCCACCAGTTGGGAGGAGGAGTCAACCCTGACATTGCTGATGCCAACATATCTGTTGTCAGTTTATGCTGCCCAATTGAAGTCTGTGGGTTGGTTGTCATCGGCATAGATAGTGCACCAGTAGCTCCCGATGTACTTGGAGGGACGGCAGATTGTGCACTTGCAGCCGTCAAAGCATCCGATGGAGCCGTGACCTCTGGTGCCGTTGGCTGATGATGAGAGGGGCCCACATAATCTGGTGGGATTTGTCCTTCCTTGAAAGTTCTTGCCACGGCATTGAAAACCGTATTAGACAGTACACCAGCTTGGTTGATCAAAGCTTGGTTAATAGCATTGTCAACCATATCTTGAAGCTTGCCAGGATTGGCGTCGAAGGTAACCTGCCGTGGTGCCGGCAGTGCGTCTTTCTGGACCACTTTGCCGCTCCTGTTTATACTGAAAGACCACAGGCATTGCTGTTTGAACTCTTCCATAGCTTGGGCAATAGCTTGCTTCTGCTCATCCTTGAGATTGGCCTCCGTCACGGGGATGACGTCCTCTTGATCGAGGTCAGAGATCGACATGTTGATTTTGATCTTGAATCTGTCCCACCAGGCGTGCCAAAAGATGTGTTGATGCAAAACTGATCTGCAAACACAAAGGGCTAATACCCGATTCAAACGTTAAGGCGTGCCAGCCGATTTGATCTTACTATCGGCAAAGGTGATAACTCGAATACTTTAGTCCTGACAACAGCGATGCGCCCGGATGTCACGGCTAAGAGGTACTCACGCGGAACTTGAGAACACGCCGAGCTTAAGTCGACGAATTCCTAAGAACTCGTAGTAAAAAGGAAAAAGTATGACGAAGTCGTCGAAAAAGTAGATGCTGGAATATGAGTAAAAACGTATGTTTGATTGATTGATAGATATCTCATTACAAGGCCCTAGGGTCTACATTTATACCCTGCTCAAAGAGCTACAACCAGACACGATTAGAATTCGAATTCCAAACTACACGGAATCCGTATACAAAACGATGTAAATAATTAGGGAAATAACAAAACTATCCCCCGTGACAAACTGAAACTCCTTCACACAACGACCGGCAGCTCCCGGACTCCCTCTTTGCATCATCGGCAGACCCTTTGCCATAGTCATCGGCAGACTTTCTTATCCAGCCATCGGCACAGTCATATCACTGCCTGTAAACTTAGTCACGTTCAACTTCTCCTTCATCGGCAACCATCCTCAACGGCAACTCACCTTGTAAACATCGTACTGCCACCTTATCCTGCTATCCTAGACACGTGCCCAAAAACGGTGTCAACAGAACGTCTTTGCCAAGCACCAGACGCTCGGCAAAGGCCCGCTCTTGGCAAAGAACATCTTTCCCAAGCGCCAAGCGCTCGGCAAAGGCTTGCACTCGGCAAAGAGATAACACATGTAACATGGGGTACCTGCCGTCACCCTTTGCCGAGCGCCCTCCGTTAGGCGCTTGGCAAAGGCATCTCTTTGCCTAGCACTGACGTTTGGCGCTCGGCAAAGGCATCTCTTTGCCTAGCGCTGAATTTTGGCGCTCGGCAAAGGCATCTCTTTGCCTAGCGCTGACTTTTGGCGCTCGGCAAATATTTTTTTTTGATATTTGTTTTCAAACTTTTTTGTTTTGTATTACACATTATTTAATAGTATATGTTTTAGTTTTGGTAGTTTTTAAAATCTTTTTATTATATATCATTAGTTAATTTGGTTTAATTGAATTTCTACGATAAACGCGGGTTTGAACTGCAGGTGTATCGAAATTCCGAATTCGACGGTCCAAAAATTGATATTCGCTTTACGTAGCGTATGTTAAGGCCATATCCAGGAGCACACATGAAATATCGAACATCTCGCGCACGGAACACGGCGACCAAGTTGCGCGTGAAGTGCTATTAAATTATATAAAATGCAAATGAACTCGAAAAATTACATAACTTAGCGACACGTCTTTGGAGCACATGTGGATGCTATGGTAAAAATTTGGTAAAGTTTCGTGCATGTTGTCATGGAAGTTAGTTAGAAACCTAGACATCTCTCATGTCCTTCTATCGGTGCTGACCTGAGATGTGTTGCCAATGGGTGTGACCGCCGAGTCAAGTCATTGTCCGCTTACGATGTGAATGGATTTCGGTTTCACACAACAAGCTACGAGCGTGTGCAGCCAAATCGAAAGACCACAAATAGTGGGGTTTTTACGCCTGGCACTGATGGCAAGGACTACTATGGAAGAGTTGAAGAAATATACGAAATCACATTCCCTGGTAGCACCAAAGCTCGTCCTGTCATATTCAAATGCCATTGGTTTGATCCGGAAGTAACAAGGAAGACCCCGAATCTTGGTCTTGTTGAAATTCGACATGATTCTGTCTATCCAAGAGACGATGTGTATATTGTGGCACAACAGGCCACACAAGTTTATTATATGCCGTATGCTTGCAAGGCTAGACTGGATCTCAGTGGTTGGTGTGTTGTGCACAAGGTGTCGCCACACGGCGGAGCACCTCTCCCAAATGATGAAGACTACCACTTCAACCCAACCACGTATGATGGAGAGTTTTACCAAGAAGAGACTTAACCTGTGAGATAGGAATGGATGTACACAATGTAATGGTCATTGATGATGATGACGAAGATGAGGTGCGAGATCCAAATGACTTGCAAATGCTTGAGCGGTTGCGTCTAGGCAATAATGATGAAGACAACATTCCTCCGCCAGATGTTGTTGATTATTTTGACCTGGTTGATAGTGATGATGAGACTTATGGTCTAGCTAATCCCGATCATGAAGAATATTTGTAACATACATGTAATACTTTCAGATTTTGTAATTTAGTTTTGTTTATTTTATATCTATTTCTAATTATGTATATTCCTTCTTAATTGTAGGTGATTGAGCAACAATGCCAGGAGGCCGTCAGAGGAGCCTGAGCCACTTCTACCAGGGCTCTGGTAGTAGAGGGGGTGCAGACGACGTGCCAGAGCCCACTGCAGTGGGGACGAGACGCCGCAAGATGGCGAGGAGGACGACGAGGAGGCCGACGAGGAGGATGACTTACGTGGTCCAGCCTGAGCCTTAGGAGGAGGAGGACGAGGAGCAGCCGCAGCAGGAGGAGGATGAGGAGCAGCAGGTGGTGCAGGATGAGGACGAGGAGTAGCAGGTTGTGGTGCAGCAGGACGAGGAGGACGAGGGGGATGACGACGGGGACCTCGGCGGTGGCGGGGCTGAGGGCTCTGCTAGGACGTCATCTTCCACTACAACGGGCAGTGTCTACTTCCGAGGTCCCACGTCTCTCCCTGACAAACCGAGGCGACGCGTTTCGATTGTCCCAGAGGGGCAAGCGTAAGACACCTCTACATGTTATCACTATTAATTTGTATCCTTTGTTCAAAATCTAAATATATACTAATATGTCTACATTATCACTTGTGCAGGACCTGGAGGGTTGTGTCGGAAGGGGATTCACGCCATGTGAATGGCGTCCTAGGTGCCCTGGTCAGGCACTACTTCCCTGGCATTGTAACGCATGCCGGGAAGGACGAGCCTGCCTACACGTGGGCCCACTACGAGTCCGCCCACCATGCCACCGCAGGCAACATGGCAGCGCTCATCCTTCAGGAGTTCTGGGTAAGCTTTCCTCGCACTACATGCCTCAATGCAACGCATTCATTGGATCCTACTTGAAATAACTAATGCATACATTGTGTCTTCATATGCAGACATACTTCAAGCTCGACGAGAGCTACGAGGGCAATGCGAACGCCGTGGCTAGGAAAGCTTGCAGGAAGCGCGTCACGGACATGTACCACGAGGCGAGAATCCAGGCCATCAGAGACTACTATGGGAAGCAGTTTGGCGAGAGCGTCAACAAGAAACAAATTCGAGAGCGGAGCCTCTCTCTGACCAAAGAGCAGTTCATGCAGGTAACTGAGCAACTTTAAATTAAGTTCCTTTCAACATTAAGTGCTATGAACTTGATTGCCTAACATGTCGCTTACTTCATGACATGTAGGTCATTCCTTGGTGGTGCGAAAAGTCCCCTGAGGCGTGGGGGCAAATCGTGGACCGTTGGTTGAGCGAGGAGTGGCGGCAGCAGCACGCGACTTTCCGGGCTCACCGTTTGGCCATGTCAGGTGTGCCTCACCATCAAGGCAACCGCAACGTCGGCGGCTTCGCCCGAGCTTGGGTACGTCATCATGTTTGTAACTGTTTCCATGCTTTAATTTAACTAGGCAAAGACTATTAACAAACTTCTTTTCGTTCTCGCAGTCGGCGGCACACGGTGGCCAGCAATGCTCCTACTTCGCGGCATATACCATGTCACACAAGGGCAAGGCGACGTCCGACGTCTCCTTCAACCCAGAGGACCCGCCCGAGGCGGACACAAGTGAGAGCGCCTACAAGAAAGTCACCGAGTACCACTAGGCGGCGAGGGCGATGCATGGGTTGGATTATGATCCAACGAATGACAACATCGATGCACGCCTCGTCATGTGTCTTGGAAAGGGAAAGCAACATGGGCGCTACTAGATGGTGAACAGCGTGATCGACAGCACCACTACTCCCACTCTCTCCCATATCCGAGCACAGACCACGAGCGGCTCCGGACTCCCGCCGATACGCGAGCGGCCGGCCTATGCACAGGCCCGGGTTGAGGCACTACAGGTTAGTTTTTGTTTACTATCATGCATTAAGGATTTTCTTCTCGCTTCACTAACATTACCTTTGCAACAATGTATAGGCCCAGGTGGAAACTTCGAACAAGAGGGCTGACGAGCTGGAGGCGGTTGTGGCTTCAGAGCGGGCGGCGCGGCTGGCAAGTGACCAGAGGATGTCAGATGTGCTGGCGTTTCTGCAGAGTTCTTTGGGTGTTACTTTGCCACCCAACTTGATGGGTCCACCTCAGCCTCCTCCCGTCGTTCCTCCCTTCGTTGCTCTCCACACTACTCCGGTGAGTAATATATATCACACATGCATGTTATTTAGCTATTTAACTTTGTCTCATGCAATCGCTGCTCTTGTGTGTAGCCTCAGTCGGCGGGTTCGAACCAAGTGGCGAACAAGCATGGGAGACCGTCGCCGCCATCAAATGGGTGGCCCGAGTACGCACCTCCACCGCCGCCTCAGTGAGTAACGTTGTCGAAGAAGTTGTCATGTATTCCTTCTCTTCGTGTCATGGACTTGGACTTGTTGTGTGGAACTTCATGTCATGGACTTGGACTTGTTGTGTCGAACTTCATTAGAATCAAGTCGTTGTATGGACTTTATCGCCGAATAAGTGATGCTATTATGAGATATATGTGCTATTGTGATAAATCCTTTGCCGGTGGTGATAAAATTGATGGAATTGTGATATAAATGGTGCTACTTGTGTTCATGGTGATATCAATATGATATACATACATATGATTTGTTGTGTTTGCAGTGAAAGAAAGCAAAAAAAATGGTATAGTTTCAGACAAAGAGATGATCAATACCTTAAACCTGCGGCGCTTAGCTGCTTCACCAATCTTATCCATCAAAAAGTCAGTATTGTACTGATTTATTCTAGGACATTTTTTGGCTTCCTTATCCTTCTGAATCTCAGGCAGCTCCATATTGTCAACAATATATGTCTGCCAACCAGAATATACAGTTAAACATGGCTCTATTCTTTAGTACTTAAAAAACAAGTAAAGCTTTCAACATGTTTCTTTTTAATCCACAATAGGGTTGTTCAACACCATTCAGATATTTAACAAACCCAATAAATGAAGGTAAA
Organism: Sorghum bicolor; assembly: GCF_000003195.3. NCBI lineage: Eukaryota > Viridiplantae > Streptophyta > Magnoliopsida > Poales > Poaceae > Sorghum > Sorghum bicolor. The sequence continues at coordinate 13,392,507 of NC_012879.2, read as the reverse complement.
TACAAGTTAGCTTACCAGGATCATTAGTGCACAGCCAGGCATAGTCCTTGATTTTTTTACGCCTGCTGGCAACTGCACCACTGATTTTTGCCATTTACCACTAGTAGAAAAGAGTACAACACTGACGCCCCTTTTTTATACTACAGGCGGTTGTAGTTATCACGCGCCTGTGGTGTAAAAAGGGCGGTGTCAGAATTACGAACCGCCTGTGAAGATGCATTTTCACAGGTGGTTTTCCTAACTGAACCGCCTGTAGAAATCATGCATTTGTACAGGCGGTTGTCCTAAGGAACCGCCACTGGAAATCATATTTCTACAGGCGGTTTTCCTAACAAAACCGCCTGTAGAAATCATGTATTTCTACAGGCGGTTCTCCTAAGAAACCGCCTGTACAGGCAGTTTGTTAAGAAAACCGCCTGTAAAAATAAATTGAAATTTAATTTTTTGAGTTTTTCAAATGACCTTGTTTGAAAAAACTGTCAAAATAAAAGTTGTAGACCTCGAAAAGTTATGAAACTTTGTAGTTGATAATTTTTTCATTTGACATCATCTTGTCGTCGAAAACTATGTTTGAATTTCTTAAATTTGAAATTCAAATTTTGTAAATGACCTCGGATGGAAAAACTTCCAATATCAAAGTTGTAGATCTTAAAAAGTTATGAAACTTTGTAGTTGACAACTTTTCCATTGGAATCCGTTTAGGGTCTCAAATAATCAATATATGCTCGGTTTGTGATAATATGTGGGGAACTAAACTCTAATATAGACACAAGTGAGTGATAGGTGGTGTGGTAGAGGAGGCAATGTGCAAGGGTAAGGTCTCAGGATCGAATCCCACCGGCCGCGAAGCACGCGATTTTACGCGAAAAAAGCGCGACTTGCATTGATGTTTAAAAAAAGTTGCATTGCACTTCCAATTACCATTAGCCTACTAATTATTTTCATTCATAATGTTTTGACAACCAACGTGTTCCAATACAAGTACGCAACTGCGTACATAAGAATCAGTGTCAAGAGAGTTCATTCGTAACCTTCACTCCAATTGAATTAGGTACTGTATATAATATTGAATTTGGTGCTATTGACACCAATTCTACTCGATCAGTGCAACCATCGAATCCCACCGGCCGCGAAGCACGCGATTTTACGCGAAAAAAGCGCGACTTGCGACTTCGACGGAGACGGGCGGGCGAATAGCCGATGGGCCTTCCTTGTATTAAAATCTTTTTTTTCGCATTTTTAAAAACCGATTTCCTATTTTCTGGAAAAAGATTTCTACAGGAGGTTGGCATAACTGAACTGCCTGTAGAAATGCATTTCCACAGGCGGTTCTCAGTTACCGCCTGTAGAAATGTCCCATTTCTACTGGCCTCCAGCGCAGGCGGTGCTGAAAAACGCCAGTAGAAATGAGTTTTCAGCCGCCTGTACAGTATGCGTCTGTACTAGTGTGCTGACAGAGGTCCTAAACTGTTCATAAACAACTGTGCAACAATCGAAGTCCCCAATGACATTCATGTCCTTTGTGTACTTGACTGCGTTTATATTGATAAATTGGGTAGTTGTAGGCATCAGAAATTTGGAGATTAGTACAAGAAAAAAACATTTGAGCCTCAAATGTTTGTTCTCTTTTTTTTTCATGACCTTCTCTATCTTACCAACTGTCAAATTTGTGCCTGCTTCAATACCAAGCTCAGTTCGCAGATCAGCAAAATCTTTATTTGCTTGAGTTATGTGCAGCGGCTGCATCTTCTTGCTACGTGGTAGTCTCAAAAGTTCAAATATTACTTCTGGGAGTTATCTATAATATCACATCCCCTATGTATATTGCAATCCGATCCTTTTCAAAAACTATGCTTTTGAGAATCTGAAATGTTTCTTTGAGTCTGGAGATTTTACCCACCGTCAAGTCTAAAAATGTCCCAAAACCGAGTCTCTTTAACTCTTCACGATCTTGGTCACCAAGCCACTACACCAAATCCATCACTTCTTCTGGTTTGCAACCCAAATCAAGACTAATAGAACCCTCATCTTCTGATGAGACCACAGGGAAACTAGACTGTCGGCTCTTCTTCCGGGGTGATTCTTTGTCTCTATTTCTCTATAAAAAAACAATGGTTAAAGTGACCAGAAAATATATGCACCAGCATCAATTATTGTTGAATAGTTCCTTAAGAATACCTCATTAAATGATGATGAAACATATGATGTCTGTGACCCCCTGGAATTTGGGGCGTCGACTCCTCTTCTTGGGGGAGCCTTTGTCTCTATTTCCGTTGGAGATCTATGAAACACACCAATACACAACAAAGGAAAAACTCATGACATGCCTAACATGACCCATGCACGATATAGAATCACCAAGAATAGAAGTTAAATGATGTCCTCTGCTATAGAATAGACAAGAACATTTAATTCTATGGTGTACTCGTTGGCTACTACGTGACTTCATTTTAGGAAATATCAAAACTGAGAGCTCAAGGTAACACATAAACAGAGAGCACCAAAGCTGGGCAGCTAAGAATGCCCAGTTACTTTACTTTTGCTATGACAAAAGAAATATAATTGAACAAATACAATTGAAGTTAATTGAATCTAGACAAAGTTTAAAAACCAGGAGAACTCCCCTAATTCAAGGGAAATATATCAAATTGGAGCAAGCCTCTGTTAATTCGAAAGAAATATATCGAAGAGCCAGCATCACAATACCCCAGTATTTGTTTAGCTTGCTGTGTTGTTCTACATCAACACATGGGGACTGGACACTCCTATAAGACTACCAAAGGATCCTAGCTGCTTGCAGCACGATGGTTCAAGAGAAGGAACCAATAAGATGCACGAGTTCGTTAAGCATACCTCATCAAATGAGTCAGAATCTTGTGACCCGGTTTCATCATCTCCATGTGGCATCCTATTTTAAAATCAAAATCAAGTGTTCACTCAAATTTAAATTAAAACCCTAACTTGTATGGGAAAGTGGGTATGCAGAAAAAAAGGAGCGAACCTCGGGCTCCGCCGCCGGATGCCCCGATGCTGCCGGAGCGAGTAGCAAGGCAGGCAGCGGCAAGGGATCCAAGGAGAGCTTCAGGTCGCGGCGAGACAAGGCGAGGCAAGCGGGTGCGTCAAGCTCGTGCGCAGCCGAGCACAGTGGGACGCCAAGCGTGGGGGTGGGCTCTAGGTCTAGGTCGACGGCGATGGCGATGGCGAAGAAGATGAACAAGGTGAGAACCAGACTATATAGACGGTGGGACGCCGCGCCTGCAACGACTCTTTTTTGAGGGGAAGAAGGTGAGTAGCCGCCTGCAACGACTAATTTTTGGTTTGGCAAATATTGATCCCAACCAAGCTCTTTATTTTTGACGACTCTTAAAATTGTTTTGACGAATTTTTGAGACTCTTAAAATTCCTTTGTTTTCCTAACATGAGTATCGCCGGCACCCTTGTTGGGCCTCTTGCGGATGTAACTACTCCCTCCATCCGTAATTTTTTCAATTCTTTGACTTTCAAATTTTACGTTTGACCATTCGTCTTATTTAAAAATTTATATATATTATAAAATAAAAATATTATTATTAAGGTATCTCTAATGAAAAAATAAGACATAATAAGATAGATGATATTTATATAAATTTTTTGAATAAGACGAATGGTCAAACACGAAATTTTGAAAGTCAAATAACTGCAAAATTTACCGGACGGAGGAAGTACTTCATTTTAAGTTGCATTGATGTTTAAAAAAAGTTGCATTGCACTTCCAATTACCATTAGCCTACTAATTGTTTTCATTCATAATGTTTTGACAACCAACGTGTTCCAATACAAGTACGGAACTGCATACACAAGAATCAGTGTCAAAGAGAGATCATTCGTAACCTTCACTCCAATTGAATTAGGTACTGTATATAATATTGAATTCGGTGCTATTGACACCAATTCTACTGGATCAGTGCAACCATCGAATCCCACCGGCCGCGAAGCACGCGATTTTACGCGAAAAAAAGCGCGACTTGCGACTTCGACGGAGACGGGCGGGCGAATAGCCGATGGGCCTTCCCTGTATTAAAATCTTTTTTTTTCTATTTTTAAAAACCGATTTCCTATTTTCTGGAAAAATATTTCTACAGGCGATTGGCATAACTGAACCGCCTGTAGAAATGCATTTGCACAGGCGGTTCTCAGTTACCGCCTGTAGAAATGTCCCATTTCTACTGGCCTCCAGCGCAGGCGGTGCTGAAAAACGCCAGTAGAAATGGGTTTTCAGCCGCCTGTACAGTATGCGTCTGTACTAGTGTACTGACAGAGGTCCTAAACTGTTCATAAACAACTGTGCACCAGTCGAAGTCTCCAATGACATTCATGTCCTTTGTGTACTTGACTGCGTTTATATTGATAAATTGGGTAGTTGTAGGCATCAGAAATTTGGAGATTAGTACAAGAAAAAAACATTTGAGTCTCAAATGTTTGTTCTCTTTTTTTTCATGACCTTCTCTATCTTACCAACTGTCAAATTTGTGCGTGCTTTAATACCAAGCTCAGTTCGCAGATCAGCAAAATCTTTATTTGCTTGAGTTATGTGCAGCGGCTGCATCTTCTTGCTACGTGGTAGTCTCAAAAGTTCAAATATTACTTCTGGAGTTATGTATAATATCACATCCCCTATGTATATTGCAATCTGATCCGTTTCAAAAACTATGCTTTTGAGAATCTGAAATGTTTCTTTGCGTCTGGAGATTTTACCCACCGTCGGGTCTAAAAATGTCCCAAAACCGAGTCTCTTTAACTCTTCACGATCTTGGTCACCAAGCCACTACACCAAATCCATCACTTCTTCTGGTTTGCAACCCAAATCAAGACTAATAGAACCCTCATCTTCAGATGAGACCACAGGGAAACTGGACTGTCGGCTCTTCTTCCGGGTTGATTCTTTGTCTCTATTTCCCTATAAAAAACAATGGTTAAAGTGACCAGCAAATATATGCACCAGCATCAATTATTGTTGAATAGTTCGTTAAGAATACCTCATTAAATGATGATGAAACATATGATGTCTGTGACCCCCCTGGAATTTGGGGCGTCGACTCCTCTTCTTGGGGGAGCCTTTGTCTCTATTTCCGTTGGAGATCTATGAAACACACCAATACACAACAAAGGAAAAACTCATGACATGCCTAACATGACCCATGCACGATATAGAATCACCAAGAATAGAAGTTAAATGATGTCCTCTGCTATAGAATAGACAAGAACATTTAATTCTATTGTGTACTCGTTGGCTACTACGTGACTTCATTTTAGGAAATATCAAAACTGAGAGCTCAAGGTAACACATAAACAGAGAGCACCAAAGCTGGGCAGCTAAGAATGCCCAGTTACTTTACTTTTGCTATGACAAAAGAAATATAATTGAACAAATACAATTGAAGTTAATTGAATCCACAAAAAGTTTAAAAACCAGGAGAACTCCCCTAATTCAAGGGAAATATATCGAATTGGAGCAAGCCTCTGTTAATTCGAAAGAAATATATCGAAGAGCCAGCATCGCAATGCCCCAGTATTTGTTTAGCTTGCTGTGTTGTTCTACATCAACACATGGGGACTGGACACTCCTATAAGACTACCAAAGGATCCTAGCTGCTTGCAGCACGATGGTTCAAGAGAAGGAACCAATAAGATGCACGAGTCCGTTAAGCATACCTCATCAAATGATTCAGAATCTTGTGACCCGGTTTCATCATCTCCATGTGGCATCCTATTTTAAAATCAAAATCAAGTGTTCACTCAAATTTAAATTAAAACCCTAACTTGTATGGGAAAGTGGGTATGCAGAAAAAAAGGAGCGAACCTCGGGCTCCGCCGCCGAATCGATGCCCCGATGCTGCCGGAGCGAGAAGCAAGGCAGGCAGCGGCAAGGGATCCAAGCAGAGCTTCAGGTCGCGGCGAGACAAGGCGAGGCAAGCGGGTGCGTGAAGCTCATGTGTAGCCGAGCACGGTGGGACGCCAAGCGTGGGGGTGGGCTCTAGGTCTAGGTCGACGGCGATGGCGATGTCGAAGAAGATGAACAAGGTGAGAACCAGACTATATAGACGGTGGGACGCCGCGCCTGCAACGACTATTTTTTGAGGGGAAGAAGGTGAGTAGCCGCCTGCAACGACTAATTTTTGGTTTGGCAAATATTGGATCCCAACCAAGCTCTTTATTTTTGACGACTCTTAAAATTGTTTTGACGAATTTTTGACGGCTCTTAAAATTTCTTTGTTTTCCTAACATGAGTATCGCCGGCACCCTTGTTGGGCCTCTTGCGGATGTAACTACTCCCTCCATCCGTAATTTTTTCAATTCTTTGACTTTCAAATTTCACGTTTGACCAATCATCTTATTTAAAAATTTATATATATTATAAAATAAAAATATTATTATTAAAGTACCTCTAATGAAAAAATAAGACATAATAAGATAGATGATATTTATATAAATTTTTTGAATAAGACGAATGGTCAAACACGAAATTTTGAAAGTCAAATAACTGCAAAATTTACCGGACGGAGGAAGTACTTCATTTTAAGTTGCATTGATGTTTAAAAAAAGTTGCATTGCACTTCCAATTACCATTAGCCTACTAATTGTTTTCATTCATAATGTTTTGACAACCAACGTGTTCCAATACAAGTACGGAACTGCATACACAAGAATCAGTGTCAAGAGAGTTCATTCGTAACCTTCACTCCAATTGAATTAGGTACTGTATATAATATTGAATTCGGTGCTATTGACACCAATTCTACTGGATCAGTGCAACCATCGAATCCCACCGGCCGCGAAGCATGCGATTTTACGCGAAAAAAGCGCGACTTGCGACTTCGACGGAGACGGACGGGCGAATAGCCGATGGGCCTTCCCTGTAATAAAATCTTTTTTTTCCTATTTTTAAAAACCGATTTCCTATTTTCTAGAAAAAGATTTCTACAGGCGGTTGGCATAACTGAACCGCCTGTAGAAATGCATTTCCACGGGCGGTTCTCAGTTACCGCCTGTAGAAATGTCCCATTTCTACTGGCCTCCAGCGCAGGCGGTGCTGAAAAACGCCAGTAGAAATGAGTTTTCAGCCGCCTGTACAGTATGCGTTTGTACTAGTGTACTGACAGAGGTCCTAAACTGTTCATAAACAAATGTGCACCAGTCGAAGTCCCGAATGACATTCATGTCCTTTGTGTACTTGACTGCGTTTATATTGATAAATTGGGTAGTTGTAGGCATCAGAAATTTGGAGATTAGTACAAGAAAAAAACATTTGAGCCTCAAATGTTTGTTCTCTTTTTTTTCATGACCTTTTCTATCTTACCAACTGTCAAATTTGTGCCTGCTTCAATACCAAGCTCAATTCGCAGATCAGCAAAATCTTTATTTGCTTGAGTTATGTGCAGCGGCTGCATCTTCTTGCTACGTGGTAGTCTCAAAAGTTCAAATATTACTTCTGGAGTTATGTATAATATCACATCCCCTATGTATATTGCAATCTGATCCTTTTCAAAAACTATGCTTTTGAGAATCTGAAATGTTTCTTTACGTCTGGAGATTTTACCCACCGTCGGGTCTAAAAATGTCCCAAAGCCGAGTCTCTTTAACTCTTCACGATCTTGGTCACCAAGCCACTACACCAAATCCATCACTTCTTCTGGTTTGCAACCCAAATCAAGACTAATAGAACCCTCTTCTTCTGATGAGACCACAGGGAAACTGGACTGTCGGCTCCTCTTCCGGGGTGATTCTTTGTCTCTATTTCCCTATAAAAAACAATGGTTAAAGTGACCAGCAAATATATGCACCAGCATCAATTATTGTTGAATAGTTCGTTAAGAATACCTCATTAAATGATGATGAAACATAATATGTCTGTGACCCCCCCTGGAATTTCGGGCGTCGACTCCTCTTCTTGGGGGAGCCTTTGTCTCTATTTCCGTTGGAGATCTATGAAACACACCAATACACAACAAAGGAAAAACTCATGACATGCCTAACATGACCCATGCACGATATAGAATCACCAAGAATAGAAGTTAAATGATGTCCTCTGCTATAGAATAGACAAGAACATTTAATTCTGTTGTGTACTCGTTGGCTACTACGTGACTTCATATTAGGAAATATCAAAACTGAGAGCTCAAGGTAACACATAAACAGAGAGCACCAAAGCTAGGCAGCTAAGAATGCCCAGTTACTTTACTTTTTCTATGACAAAAGAAATATAATTGAACAAATACAATTGAAGTTAATTGAATGCGGAAAAAGTTTAAAAACCAGGAGAACTCCCCTAATTCAAGAGAAATATATCGAATTAGAGCAAGCCTCCGTTAATTCGAAAGAAATATATCAAAGAGCCAGCATCGCAGTGCCCCAGTATTTGTTTAGCTTGCTGTGTTGTTCTACATCAACACATGGGGACTGGACACTCCTATCAATTATTGTTGAATAGTTTGTTAAGAATACCTCATTAAATGATGATGAAACATATGATATCTGTGACCCCCCTAGAATTTGGGGCGTCGACTCCTCTTCTTGGGGGAGCCTTTGTCTCTATTTCCGTTGAAGATCTATGAAACACACCAATACACAACAAAGGAAAAACTCATGACATGCCTAACATGACCCATGCACGATATAGAATCACCAAGAATAGAAGTTAAATGATGTCCTCTGCTATGGAATAGACAAGAACATTTAATTTTGTTGTGTACTCGTTGGCTACTACGTGAATTCATATTATGAAATATCAAACCTGAGAGCTCAAGGTAACACATAAACAGAGAGCACCAAAGCTGGGCAGCTAAGAATGCCCAGTTACTTTACTTTTGCTATGACAAAAGAAATATAATTGAACAAATACAATTGAAGTTAATTGAATCCGGAAAAAGTTTAAAAACCAGGAGAACTCCCCTAATTCAAGAGAAATATATCGAATTGGAGGAAGCCTCCGTTAAGTCGAAAAAAATACATCGAAGAGCCAGCATCGCAATGCCCCTGTATTTGTTTAGCTTGCTGTGTTGTTCTACATCAACACATGGGGACTGGACACTCCTATAAGACTACCAAAGGATCCTAGCTGCTTGCAGCACGATGGTTCAAGAGAAGGAACCAATAAGATGCACGAGTTTGTTAAGCATACCTCATCAAATGATTCAGAATCTTGTGACCCGGTTTCATCATCTCCATGTGGCATCCTATTTTAAATCAAAATCAAGTGTTCACTCAAATTTAAATTAAAACCCTAACTTGTATGGGAAAGTGGGTATGCAGAAAAAAAAGGAGCGAACCTCGGGCTCCGCCGCCGAATCGATGCCCTGATGCTGCCGGAGCGAGAAGCAAGGCAGGCAGCGGCAAGGGATCCAAGCAGAGCTTCAGGTCGCGGCGAGACAAGGCGAGGCAAGCGGGTGCGTCAACCTCGTGCGCAGCCGAGCACGGTGGGACGCCAAGCGTGGGGGTGGGCTCTAGGTCTAGGTCGACGGCGATGGCGATGGGGAAGAAGATGAACAAGGTGAGAACCAGACTATATAGACGGTGGGACGCCGCGCCTGCAACGACTCTTTTTTGAGGGAAGAAGGTGAGTAGCCGCATGCAACGACTAATTTTTGGTTTGGCAAATATTGGATCCCAACCAAGCTCTTTATTTTTGACGACTCTTAAAATTGTTTTGACGAATTTTTGACGACTCTTAAAATTCCTTTGTTTTCCTAGCATGAGTATCGCCGGCACCCTTATTGGGCCTCTTGCGGATGTAACTACTCCCTCCATCCGTAATTTTTTCAATTCTTTGACTTTCAAATTTCACGTTTGACCATTCGTCATATTTAAAAATTTACATATATTATAAAATAAAAATATTATTATTAAAGTATCTCTAACGAAAAAATAAGACATAATAAGATAGATGATATTTATATAAATTTTTTGAATAAGACGAATGGTCAAACACGAAATTTGAAAGTCAAATAATTGCAAAATTTACCGGACGGAGGAAGTTCTTCATTTTAAGTTGCATTGATGTTTAAAAAAAGTTGCATTGCACTTCCAATTACCATTAGCCTACTAATTGTTTTCATTCATAATGTTTCGACAACCAACGTGTTCCAATACAAGTACGGAACTGCATACACAAGAATTAGTGTCAAGAGAGTTCATTCCTAACCTTCACTCCAATTGAATTAGGTACTATATATAATATTGAATTTTCGGTGCTATTGACACCAATTCTACTGGATCAGTGCAACCATCGAATCCCACCGGCCGCGAAGCACGCGATTTTACGCGAAAAAAGCGCGACTTGCGACTTCGACGGAGACGGGCGGGCGAATAGCCGATGGGCCTTCCCTGTATTAAAATCTTTTTTTCCTATTTTTAAAAACCAATTTCCTATTTTCTGGAAAAAGATTTCTACAGGTGGTTGGAATAACTGAACCGCCTGTAGAAATAGATTTCCACTGGCGGTTCTTAGTTACCGCCTGTAGAAATGTCCCATTTCTACTGGCCTCCAGCGCAGGCGGTGCTCAAAAACGCCAGTAGAAATGGGTTTTCAGCCGCCTGTAAAGTATGCGTCTGTACTAGTGTACTGACAGAGGTCCTAAACTGTTCATTAACAACTGTGCACAAGTCGAAGTCCCCAATGACATTCATGTCCTTTGTGTACTTGACTGCGTTTATATTGATAAATTGGGTAGTTGTAGGCATCAGAAATTTGGAGATTAGTACATGAAAAAAACATTTGAGCCTCAAATGTTTGTTCTCTTTTTTTCATGACCTTCTCTATCTTGCCAACTGTCAAATTTGTGCCTGCTTCAATACCAAGCTCAGTTCGCAGATCAGCAAAATCTTTATTTGCTTGAGTTATGTGCAGCGGCTGCATCTCCTTGCTACGTGGTAGTCTCAAAAGTTCAAATATTACTTCTGGACTTATGTATAATATCACATCCCCTATGTATATTGCAAGCCGATCCTTCTCAAAAACTATGCTTTTGAGAATCTGAAATGTTTCTTTGCGTCTGGAGATTTTACCCACCGTCAGGTCTAAAAATGTCCCAAAATCGAGTCTCTTTAACTCTTCACGATCTTGGTCACCAAGCCACTACACCAAATCCATCACTTCTTTTGGTTTGCAACCCAAATCAAGACTAATAGAACCCTCATCTTATGATGAGACCACAGGGAAACTGGACTGTCGGCTCTTCTTCCGGGGTGATTCTTTGTCTCTATTTCCCTATAAAAAACAATGGTTAAAGTGACCAGCAAATATATGCACCAGCATCAATTATTGTTGAATAGTTCGTTAAGAATACCTCATTAAATGATGATGAAACATATGATGTCTGTGACCCCCCCTGGAATTTGGGGCGTCGACTCCTCTTCTTGGGGGAGCCTTTGTCTCTATTTCCGTTGGAGATCTATGAAACACACCGATACACAACAAAGGAAAAACTCATGACATGCCTAACATGACCCATGCACGATATAGAATCACCAAGAATAGAAGTTAAACGATGTCCTCTGCTATAGAATAGACAAGAACATTTAATTCTGTTGTGTACTCATTGGCTACTACGTGACTTCATATTAAGAAATATCAAAACTAAGAGCTCAAGGTAACACAAAAACAGAGAGCACCAAAGCTGGGCCGCATAGAATGCCCAGTGACCTTGCTTTTGCTATGACAAAAGAAATATAATTGAACAAATACAATTGAAGTTAATTTAATCCGAAAAAGTTTAAAAACCAGGAGAACTCCCCTAATTCAAGAGAAATATATCGAATTGGAGCAAGCCTCCGTTAATTCGAAAGAAATATATCGAAGAGCCAACATCGTAATGCCCCAGTATTTGTTTAGCTTGCTGTGTTGTTCTACATCAACACATGGGGACTGGACACTCCTATAAGACTACCAAAGGATCCTAGCTGCTTGCTGCATGATGGTTCAAGAGAAGGAACCAATAAGATGCACGAGTTCGTTAAGCATACCTCATTAAATGATTCAGAATCTTGTGACCAAGTTTCATCATCTCCATGTGGCATCCTATTTTAAAATCAAAATCAAGTGTTCACTAAAATTTAAATTAAAACCCTAACTTGTATGGGAAAGTGGGTATGCAGAAAAAAAGGAGTGAACCTCGGGCTCCGCCGCCGAATCGATGCCCCGATGCTGCCGGAGCGAGAAGCAAGGCAGGCAGCGGCAAGGGATCCAAGCAGAGCTTCAGGTCGCGGCAAGACAAGGCGAGGCAAGCTGGTGCGTCAAGCTCGTGCGCAACCGAGCACGGTGGGACGCAGAGCGTGGGTCTGGGCTCTAGGTCTAGGTCGATGGCGATGGCGAAGAAGATGAACAAGGTGAGAACCAGACTATATAGACGGTGGGACGCCGCGCCTGCAACGACTCTTTTTTGAGGGGAAGAAGGTGAGTAGCCGCCTGCAACGACTAATTTTTGGTTTGGCAAATATTGGATCCCAACCAAGCTCTTTATTTTTGATGACTCTTAAAATTGTTTTGACGAATTTTTGACGACTCTTAAAATTCTTTTGCTTTCCTAACATGAGTATCGCCGGCACCCTTGTTGGGCCTCTTGCGGATGTAACTACTCCCTCCATCCGTAATTTTTTCAATTCTTTGACTTTCAAATTTCACGTTTGACCATACGTCTTATTTAAAAATTTATATATATTATAAAATAAAATATTATTATTAAAGTATCTCTAATGAAAAAGTAAGACATAATAAGATAGATGATAGTTATATAAATTTTTTGAATAAGACGAATGGTCAAACACGAAATTTGAAAGTCAAATAATTGCAAAATTTACCGGACGGAGGAAGTACTTCATTTTAAGTTGCATTGATGTTTAAAAAAAGTTGCATTGCACTTACAATTATCATTAGCCTACTAATTGTTTTCATTCATAATGTTTTGACAACCAACGTGTTCCAATACAAGTACGGAACTGCATACACAAGAATCAGTGTCAAGAGAGTTCATTCCTAACCTTCACTCCAATTGAATTAGGTACTGTATATAATATTGAATTCGGTGTTATTGACACCAATTCTACTGGATCAGTGCAACCATCGAATCCCACCGGCCGCGAAGCACACGATTTTACGCGAAAAAAAGCGCGACTTGCGACTTAGACGGAGACGGGTGGGCGAATAGCCGATGGGCCTTCTATGTATTAAAATCTTTTTTTCCTATTTTTAAAAACCGATTTCCTATTTTCTAGAAAAAGATTTCTACAGGCGGTTGGCATAACTGAACCGCCTGTAGAAATGCATTTCCACAGGCAGTTCTTAGTTACCGCCTGTAGATATGTCCTATTTCTACTGGCCTCCAGCGCAGGCGGTGCTGAAAAACGCCAGTAGAAATAGGTTTTCAGCCGCCTGTACAGTATGCCTCTGTACTAGTGTACTGACAGAGGTCCTAAACTGTTCATAAACAACTGTGCACCAGTCGAAGTCTCCAATGACATTCATGTCCTTTATGTACTTGACTGCGTTTATATTGATAAATTTGGTAGTTGTAGGCATCAGAAATTTGGAGATTAGTACAAGAAAAAAACATTTGAGCCTCAAATGTTTGTTCTCTTTTTTTCATGACCTTCTCTATCTTACCAACTGTAAAATTTGTGCCTGCTTCAATACCAAGCTCAGTTCACAGATCAGTAAAATCTTTATTTGCTTGAGTTATGTGCAGCGGCTGCATCTTCTTGCTACGTGGTAGTCTCAAAAGTTCAAATATTACTTCTGGAGTTATGTATAATATCACATCCCCTATGTATATTGCAATCCGATCCTTTTCAGAAAACTATGCTTTTGAGAATCTGAAAAGTTTCTTTGCGTCTGGAGGTTTTACCCACCGTCAGGTCTAAAAATGTCCCAAAACCGAGTCTCTTTAACTCTTCACGATCTTGGTCACCGAGCCACTACACCAAATCCATCACTTCTTCTCGTTTGCAACCCAAATCAAGACTAATAGAACCCTCATCTTCCGATGAGACCACAGGGAAACTGGACTGTTGGCTCTTCTTTTGGGGTGATTCTTTGTCTCTATTTCCCTATAAAAAAACAATGGTTAAAGTGACCAGTAAATGTATGCACCAGCATCAATTATTGATGAATAGTTCGTTAAGAATACCTCATTAAATGATGATGAAACATATGATGTCTGTGACCCGCCCTGGAATTTGGGGCGTCGACTCCTCTTCTTGGGGGAGCCTTTGTCTCTATTTCCGTTGGAGATCTATGAAACACACCAATACACAACAAAGGAAAAACTCATGACATGCCTAACATGATCCATGCACGATATAGAATCACCAATAATAGAAGTTAAATGATGTCCTCTGCTATAGAATAGACAAGAACATTTAATTCTATTGTGTACTCGTTGGCTACTACGTGACTTCATATTAGGAAATATCAAAACTGAGAGCTCAAGGTAACACATAAAGAGAGAGCACCAAAGCTGGGCAGCTAAGATTGCCCAGTTACTTTACTTTTGCTATGACAAAAGAAATATAATTGAACAAATACAATTGATGTTAATTGAATCCGGAAAAAGTTTAAAAACCAAGAGAACTCCCCTAATTCAAGAGAAATATATCGAATTGGAGCAAGCCTCCGTTAATTCGAAAGAAATATATCAAAGCGCCAGCATCACAATGCCCCAGTATTTGTTTAGCTTGTTGTGTTGTTCTACATCAACACATAGGGACTGGACACTCCTATCAATTATTGTTGAATAGTTCGTTAAGAATACCTCATTAAATGATGATGAAACATATGATATCTGTGACCCCCCTGGAATTTGGGGCGTGGACTCCTCTTCTTGGGGAAGCCATTGTCTCTATTTCCGTTGGAGATCTATGAAACACACCAATACACAACTAAGGAAAAACTCATGACATGCCTAACATGACCCATGCACCATATAGAATCACCAAGAATAGAAGTTAAATGATGTCCTCTGCTATAGAATAGACAAGAACATTTAATTTTGTTGTGTACTCGTTGGCTACTACGTGACTTCATATTATGAAATATCAAAACTGAGAGCTCAAGGTAACACATAAACAGAGAGCACCAAAGCTGGGCAGCTAAGAATGCCCAGTTACTTTAGTTTTGCTATGAAAAAAGAAATATAATTGAACAAATACAATTGAAGTTAATTGAATCTGGAAAAAGTTTAAAAACCAGGAGAACTCCCCTAATTCAAGAGAAATATATCGAATTGGAGCAAGCCTCCGTTAATTCGAAAGAAATATATCGAAGATCCAGCATCGCAATGCCCAGTATTTGTTTAGCTTGCTGTGTTGTTCTACATCAACACATGGGGACTGGACACTCCTATAAGACTACCAAAGGATCCTAGCTGCTTGCAGCATGATGGTTCAAGAGAAGGAACTAATAAGATGCACGAGTTCCTTAAGCATACCTCATCAAATGATTCAGAATCTTGTGACCTGGTTTCATCATCTCCATTTGGCATCCTATTTTAAAATCAAAATCAAGTGTTCACTCAAATTTAAATTAAAACCCTAACTTGTACGGGAAAGTGGGTATGCAGAAAAAAAAGGAGCGAACCTCAGGCTCCGCCGCCGAATCGATGCCCCGATGCTGCCGGAGCGAGAAGCAAGGCAGGCAGCGGCAAGGGATCCAAGTAGAGCTTCAGGTCGCGGCGAGACAAGGCGAGGCAAGCGGGTGCGTCAAGCTCGTGCGCAGCCGAGCACGGTGGGACGCCAAGCGTGGGGGTGGGCTCTAGGTCTAGGTCGACGGCGATGGCGATGGCGATGGCGAAGAAGATGAACAAGGTGAGAACCAGACTATATAGACGGTGGGACACCGCGCCTGCAACGACTCTTTTTTGAGGGGAAGAAGGTGAGTAGCCGCCTGCAACGACTAATTTTTGGTTTGGCAAATATTGGATCCCAACCAAGCTCTTTATTTTTGGCGTCTCTTAAAATTGTTTTGACGAATTTTTGATGACTCTTAAAATTCCTTTGTTTTCCTAACATGAGTATCGCCGGCACCCTTGTTGGGCCTCTTGCGGATGTAACTACTCCCTCCATCCGTATTTTTTTCAATTCTTTGACTTTCAAATTTCACGTTTAACCATTCGTCTTATTTAAAAATTTATATATATTATAAAATAAAAATATTATTATTAGAGTATCTCTAATGAAAAAATAAGACATAATAAGATAGCTGATATTTATATAAATTTTTTGAATAAGACGAATGGCCGAACACGAAATTTGAAAGTCAAATAATTGCAAAATTTACCGGACGGATGAAGTACTTCATTTTAAGTTGCATTGATGTTTAAAAAAAGTTGCATTGCACTTCAAATTACCATTAGCCTACTAATTGTTTTCATTCATAATATTTTGACAACCAACGTGTTCCAATACAAGTACGGAACTGCATACACAAGAATCAGTGTCTAGAGAGTTCATTCGTAACCTTCACTCCAATTGAATTAGGTACTGTATATAATATTGAATTCGGTGCTATTGACACCAATTCTACTGGATCAGTGCAACCATCGAATCCCACCGGCCGCGAAGCACGCGATTTTACGCAAAAAAAGCTTGACTTGCGACTTCGACGGAGACGGGCGGGCGAATAGCTGATGAGCCTTCCCTGTATTAAAATTTGTTTTTCCTATTTTTAAAAACCGATTTCCTATTTTCTGGAAAAAGATTTCTACAGGAGGTTGGCATAACTGAACCGCCTGTAGAAATGCATTTCCACAGGCGGTTCTTAGTTACCGCCTGTAGAAATGTCCCATTTCTATTGGCCTCCAGCGCAGGCGGTGCTGAAAAACGCCAGTATGAATGGGTTTTCAGCCGCCTGTATGGTATGCGTCTGTACTAGTGTACTGACAGATGTCCTAAACTGTTCATAAACAACTGTGCACCAGTCGAAGTCCCCAATGACATTCATGTCCTTTGTGTACTTGACTGCGTTTATATTGATAAATTGGATAGTTGCAGGCATCAGAAATTTGGAGATTAGTACAAGAAAAAAACATTTGAGCCTCAAATGTTTGTTCTATTTTTTTCATGACCTTCTCTATCTTACCAACTGTCAAATTTGTGCCTGCTTCAATACCAAGCTCAGTTCGCTGTAGCACCCGGTTTGAAGAACAAAACCAGATACACACCATATGTGAGCCCAGGAAGTCAAATCTCACATATAGCCACAAATAGGGGTAATATCAGTAGTCAATGCTTATATATAACGAACTTAGTATAAAAGATATAACCTTAGATAGCAAACAGCGGAAAGACACTTCGTTCTTCAGGCGAAAGCTCCAAATCCACAGGGACAACTGACTGGTTGAGCACAAGCCTAAACTCTTTTCCAAGCTTGCAATCTGGTACCCATCCGGGATTTTTATCCAAATAAAATGTAAAGGCAAGCGTAAGTATATCTCGTACTCAGCAAGAATAACATAGGGTTCATGAGGCTCAAAGGCTAGACACTGGTTTAACTGCATGTAGCTTTTATTTGTCACAATTTTAGCATATGAGTAGCATCAAGTTGTCAAGTCCCATAGTAAACTCATGATCAAGTAAAGTGAATAAAGAATAGCATAAACAACATATTAACAATAATAACATTAATGATTTGCCATTAGTGATCATTTATTCTGTATTGGTCCAAGGCCGCTCGTGACCGTGAGCACGGCTGATATATCAGTTTTACACTCTGCAGAGGTTGTACACTTTCACTGTGAGTCGTGATTTACCATTTTGCCCGAGGCCCGTCGACCTCTTAGCCCACTACCAAGGAAGACCGGCAGGTTCACTATGAAGCCTTTCAAAGTTTCGTCTAACAAGTTAGGGCCGCTAGGTTTCGTTAGTCAGTCCGTATGACTCACCCGCAGGAATCCACGGTCTGCTGTCCCCCACTTGCGCCACAAGGGTAACCACTAACAAGCTAGAAAAGGTCCTCATACTGAGCTAAAGCCAGAGCCATGTAGCCCTCACAGTTGTACTGTATGTCCCGGATGGTCAGATACAGATAAGTCCTTATGGAGAGAAACTAGAGCACCATAAGATAGCCCAATGCTCCAGCCCTCTTTTCCAAAGTTGCTAAAAAGTCATCTTTTAATGTTTATTGCATAATCCTTTAATCAAATTACAAGATCATGGTTTAGTGGAGCACTAGCATAAGCTACCCAATGCAAAACCATAGGTGACAAGGTATAAGATTAAATCTAAACTCAGATTTTAAAAGTTGAAAACTTGTAATTCAGTAACATTAATCTATAGGTTACGCGAAAACGAATCTAACGAAATTTGAACGGATCAAAACGGAGTTAAAACGAAGAATATATGAATTTTCTAAGATTTTCTTTAGAAAAACAATTAATTAATTTGGGTCACGGAATTAAAAAGTTTCAAACTGAGAAAACAGTTTTACTAACATGTAGATCTTTCAAAGACAAAACCAACACAATTTGAACGAGCCAAAACGGAATTAAGATGAATATTTTATGTGTAAAACAAATCCAGTGGCAAACTTGTAATTTTCTGAAAACGTATTTTGAATAAACCAGCACGGAGTACGTTTTTAAACTGTGAAAACGTATTCTGAATCAGAGCAGAAGGGAATACGCTTTCGGAGTTAGGAAGCGTATTCTGGAAATCCGTAAAGGACTGCGGGTTAAGACTTTAAAAAGCACGGGGTTTCTTTTGCAAAAAGCGCGGCCGAAGGGGTATGCTTTGTTTTAGATCGTTGGATCTCAATTGGACGGTTGAGATTAGATCGGGGGGAGCGGGTCACCGGCACACAGGAAGACGACGGTGGCGCCATTGCCGGTGATGGCCGGAGCTTGCGGTTTGGGGGTTTTAGGGCGGTAGAACGTGAACCGATTGCGCTGGGGCGTAGAGGAGCTTGATGTGGACTTACCTAGGGCAAGACCAAGGTCGGGAAGAGACTCGGGCGTGCTCGCGACAGAGATAGGCGGACGGCGAGCTTCAGCACAGGTTCAGCTAGGGTTTGTCGCGCACAGAGAACACGAAATCGCGAGCAAAGTGTCTCGGCGACTTCGCAAGCGAGAGACGAGGCTCGGCAAGGTACTCACGGTGATCAAAAACGCGTCGCGGCGGCGGATAGCTTTCGGGGTGGATCTCGGCGATGTTTTTCTCGGCGAGAGCTTATGCGACAGGCTCGGGGATTGGAGTAGGGGGTCGCGGGGAAACGGAGGCCGCTATTTAAAGCCCCCTTGGCGTGCGGATCAAGCCAAACGCAGGATTCGCGCGGCCGTTGCTCAAACTCGGCAGACTCCGGCTCCGTCACGAGGTAGGAGAAAGGCCTGACCAGTGGGCCCCACCTGTCGGTGACTCAGGGCGCGGGACCGCTCTATCAGTGGAAGAAGGGAGGAGGGCGCTGGCACTCAGCTGCTGGGCCGGACGCTGGTGCTTGGGCCGAAACCGAGAAGAAAGGGGGAAGGGGAGAAGCAGGCCGCGGGGGGGGGGGGAAAGAGAAATGGGCCGAGCCCGAGACAGGGAGGGAGAGAGGAAATTCTTTTTCCATTTTCTAAATTCTGTTTCCCTTTTTCTTTTAAAACAAAACACATTTCAAAACCAAATTTGAATTCCTTTTAAACTTTAGTCAAAACCACTCATCACAATAAACCCAATGCAACGGCATGCATGCTCAAACAAGTTGCTAACCCTATAGTAAATTTTAATTCAAAGAAAAATATTATTTTTCCTATATTCCATGGGCACAAAAATACGCAATTTAACAATTTATCCTATTTTGGAAAATTGCAAATTTTGGGGTGTTACAAATTCTACCCCCCTTAAGATGAATCTCGTCCTCGAGATTCGGTTGATGCTTACCCCAACAACTGCGGGTATGCTTTTCTTAGATCCTCTTCTCTTTTATAAATAGCCTCCGCTTTGGTGCACTGATTCCACTAGACTTTGTACATCCTGAAAATCCAACTCCTGGTAACCCTTTCTGTTGTTTCCAAAATTCTTACTAGGTACTCTTGTATGTGAAATCCGATTTAACAATCAATTCCTCTAACGATATCTGCTCTTATGACACACACAAGTACTTCTTAAGTTGAGGCACATGGAAGACATCATTCACTCATTCTGAACTTTCAGGTAGCTCTATTTGGTAAGCCACTTTGTTCCATATCTCCTACATCTTGAAAGGCCCGACATATCTTGGTGCTAACTTTTCCTTTCTTATTAAACCTCCACATACTTCTCTTAGAACTTCTAGCCCAAACACTTGTGTTCTCCCGTTTGATTCCAAATCAACAGGGTTCTACACTTACATCCATATACACTTTCAAAAGGCTCCCACTGAAGGCTCTTCTACTAACTGTTGTTCTAAGAAAACTTCGCATACGATGACCTCTTTGTACCATACTGCAATACACAAGCTCACAACATATCTCCTAAGTAATCTTTTCAATTCCTGTGGTTCCCAAATGAGTAATTTGTAGAGCTCATTTGGCAGTGCTAGTGACATCACTCCAGTTCAACACATCAACTCCTCAAACCTTGGTGTTATTTGAACTCCTCTAGCACACTCTTTATGCTCTGACGCAAAGGCTTTTTCTCCTACAAGTGATAGCATTTCTCCTAGTCATAACTCTTGATTCACTCGAATCCATCGACAATGTGACTAGCTCGAATCCAACTTCCTAAAGATGCCCTTTAGATTCTTTCATTCCACGTAGATATCACTCTTACATCCAAGAAGATAGTCTCTCCATGATGCACTATGGACACCTCCCCATCATGTGTTGGGCGGTCCAAGTTACTTAGTCAACTTATGCACAGGCCACTACTTTTATTTTATAAAGCACATTTAAAGTCTTGCTGGGATAACAGAACTCTATTTGTTCATCTTTATAACACCTTCCGTGAACCACTGATAGAATCTTATCATTCCAAGTCAATTTATTATTTACTCTTATGTCAAGATCACATTGGCCCCAGCAAACCTATGATAGCTTCTTGCCATATCTATAAAACTCCAAGTCTCATTTATCTTCCTTTGGTGGTTTCCAACTCTTGCATCTTTAACTTTCTTAAGTCCATAATTAAAGATGACACCTCCTAGATGAGAACTTCCATCAACTAGAACATACTGGTCATGCTCCCTTTAGTAATAAAGCCTTTTGAATCTTAGTAGAATCAATAGTAGATGTAGCATATTCACTTCCTAAGTTGTCATGTGACCAATTTCACTAACTTGAGCCGGAATAGATGATTATAACCATGGGATATCTCCAGAGACACTTTCTCACTTCATGATAAATTGAAAGGGGCCTTAACCAATAATGTCAAGGTACTACCCCCCTTAAAATGAGATAGGTAGGGGACAGTATGGACTAGCTCTCATATTCTATTTAGATGCTACACATCACATAGTCTTTTAAAATCACTGTACCAAGTCTCATGACCTAGAGTTGGTTTCATCACTAAGTTCCAAATATTGGTACCTCTGTCAGAGTTGAATTGCTTCGCTCTTACATCCCATGTATAACTTGGTAGACTTTGGTGTTACCTGACTCTCACAAGCACCACTTCCAAGCTATGGGTACCAGCAATGACGTATATCTCCATCCATATTAACACACTTCAATGGTACTATTTCTTGCATCAAAACCAAATTTACCAAACACTTGAGGTCCTTATCGATGGTCCATCATTAACCCATACTTTTCCTTGTAACTCCTTTGATAGGACTACCCCCCTTAGAAAAGGTAAACAAGGGGATTAAATGGGTAGTTTAGTCCACCTTTCAAGTGGGTTTTGTATCCTCAGATCTTCTAATACCGAAGAGAAACTCATGTGTACTAATATGCACAAGTAATCTGAAATTCCTCACGATATGAAAACACCAGCGCAGTAAAATAGGCATAACTCCTTTTCTGTTAATCCAACAAGGTCTTAGCTTATACTGTTAGAAACCTTATCAAAGTCCCTACACCTTTCATATAGAAGGCTTCCTTAGTTTCTGTCATTAAGCCTAGGTAAAACAGCCATACATGATATCCATCCCGACAATGTCTCAGCATCGGTGCAGCAACTTGCAGAAGTCATATCTCGAGTTACTTAGATCATATGGGGACGAGTCTTACATGGTTAAAAAGCTTATGAAGTCCTCCACAACTTCTGTATATCCCACTTTTCCAGATTCTGAAGCTAAGTTGGCTGAAAAGTAGGAGCTAACTAGAACTGTCCAGATTTTGAACTGTGCAGCAACAGCAACTTGTAGATGTCATAACCCCAGTTCTATTAATCCGATAAAGTTGCAGCTTACATCATTGGAAAGCTTATCAAAAGACCTAAAACTTTCTTATAGAACCTTTTCCCAAATTCCGGAGTTACATTTGTCCAAAACAGTAGGCAACTAAACTGGTCCAGATCTTTGACAGCTCAATGGTGCCAACTTGTGATTTCCGTAATTCCCAAACCACAACAGCTATGGGGGTGATTCTTGCGGTCAGAGAAGGATCTTGAAGTCTACTATCACCCAGAATTTTCACACGATTTTATGGTCCTCCAAGATTAGGGATTTGAACTGAAGAAGATAGGTTGCTCCCAAAAGATAGGACAGAGAAACAAGAGAAACTAAAACCCAACTATTTATTTCATTAACCCATATACCTTAGGCCTGTAAACTAGATGAAATTGTGGAGAAACCCACAAGATCATTGCACTCATTACAAAAATCCAACTCAATCATAAGCACTAAGACAAAACAACCAAACATTAAAGATTCACAAAGCACACATATAGACTAGACTCAACCTTTTCTTACTAACGTTTATTACAAAGGGGGACTTCCTACTTCTTAAACACGGTGTGACTGCAGCGGCATCCAGGGTAGCATCTCTTGCGTGGAGTTAAGCGAGGTATGTCCTCCACCTCATTGATCTTAGGTAATCCACCACGACTTCTCCACTCATCAATCTCATCAAGGGCTTTCTCATAGTGTTGCCTTACTTCTGCCAATTCCAGTTGACTATCTTCTAGCTTTTGATGCATGACTTGGATAGTCAAAGCCATCTCCTTTAGTTGTTCATTCTGCTCCAGGTAGGGGTCAGCCATCACACATTGCAAATTGCCTGGTGGACGACAAGGTAGATACTTTTGTTTGTCATTCTTCCTCTCTTCGTAGTGCTTTCCATGATATGCCAGAAGAGCTTGATGGGCAGCATCAGATATGCTAGCATGCTTACTGAAACGGTCACTGAGAGACGAATGAATGGATTCCACCATGCGTGAACCAGTAAACTCATTCCACCTTGTGATGTGTGCTTCTGTGCTCCAGTGGCTCTCATACTTAGGATGAGTCCACTTAGTGCACTTATACTCCACCTTGGCTTGCTGTTCAGGATAATGGTCTTGTAGTATACGCACAAGCCGAGGGTGAAAGAAATCTTCCCCACTAAAGGATGTGGTAAAGTACTCCTTTCTCCAACCAATATGTCTTGATGGGACAGGGCGAGCTTCCTCATATTCTGGTTTCGTTAAGCCATAAATACCCCGAGTTAAGCATGGTCTTCCAGAGTTGCTGCGAGCAATCTTCTCGTTACGAACCATCTATGGAATTAGACCAAGAGGGAGTTAGAATAGAAGCAATACTTTTAGAATAGAATTAGATGATGGAAGCATAAGAATTTTAGCAAATAGCAAGGGTGAGATAGTAAACATGAATGTAGTGAAACAAAGATGACTAACATGGCCGTTACTATGTAGGCTTGCGTCCTACAGTCAGCATTGCTCTGATACCACTTTGTAGCACCCGGTTTTAAGAACAAAACCAGATACACACCATATGTGAGCCCAGGAAGTCAAATCACACATATAGCCATAAATAGGGGTAATATCAATAGTCAATGCTTATATATAACGAACTTAGTATAAAAGATATAACCTTAGATAGCAAACAGCGGAAAGACACTCCGTTCTTCAGGCGAAAGCTCCAAATCCACAGGGACAACTGACTGGTTGAGCACAAGCCTAAACTCTTTTCCAAGCTTGCAATCTGGTACCCATCCGGGATTTTTATCCAAATAAAATGTAAAGGCAAGCGTAAGTACATCTCGTATTCAGCAAGAATAACATAGGGTTCATGAGGCTCAAAGGCTAGACACTGGTTTAACTACATGTAGCTTTTAGTTGTCACAATTTTAGCATATGAGTAGCATCAAGTTGTCAAGTCCCATAGTAAACTCATGATCAAGTAAAGTGAATAAAGAATAGCATAAACAACATATTAACAATAATAACATTAATGATTTGCCATTAGTGATCATTTATTCTGTATTAGTCCAAGGCCGCTCGTGACCGTGAGCACGGCTGATATATCAGTTTTACACTCTGCAGAGGTTGTGCACTTTCACTGTGAGTCGTGATTTACCCTTTCGCTCGAGGCCCGTTGACCTCTTAGCCCACTACCAAGGAAGACCGGCAGGGTTCACTATGAAGCCTTTCAAAGGTTCGTCTAACAAGTTAGGGCCGCTAGGTTTCGTTAGTCAGTCCGTGTGACTCACCCGCAGGAATCCACGGTCTGCTATCCCCCACTTGCGCCACAAGGGTAACCACTAACAAGCTAGAAAAGGTCCTCATACTGAGCTAAAGCCAGAGCCATGTAGCCCTCACAGTTGTACTGTATGTCCCGAATGGTCAGATACAGATAAGTCCTTATGGAGAGAAACTAGAGCACCATAAGATACCCCAATGCTCCAGCCCTCTTTTCCAAAGTTGCTAAAAAGTCATCTTTTAATGTTTATTGCATAATCCTTTAATCAAATTACAAGATCATGGTTTAGTGGAGCACTAGCATAAGCTACCCAATGCAAAACCATAGGTGACAAGGTATAAGATCAATACTAGGAAATCCTTATCAAGGAGACACATGCAATATGAATTAAGTGATTAAAGTTATTAGGAAACAAGGATGATCCTATGCTATACTTGCCTTGAAACTCAATTCTTCTTTTAGTTCCAAACCTTCCACAAACTGCTTCTTGATCACCACGTAAAAGCTCACCGACTAAACTTAGTCATCACATCAACATCAATCAGCCAGAGGCAATCATACAAAGCAAACAAACCTATAATTAGAACAATACACCAACAGTAGAAAATAAAGATAAAAAGTTTATAAAACAAATCTGCATCGCTCTACGATCACACCGACGTAAAGATCACGAAAATCGGAGCTATAACGAAGAAGTTATGATTTTCCTAAGATTTCCTTTAATAAAGTAATAGATTAAATCTAAACTCAGATTTTAAAAGTTGAAAACTTGTAATTCAGTAACATTAATCTATAGGTTACGCGAAAACGAATCTAACGAAATTTGAACGGATCAAAACGGAGTTAAAACGAAGAATATATGAATTTTCTAAGATTTTCTTTAGAAAAACAATTAATTAATTTGGGTCACGGAATTAAAAAGTTTCAAACTGAGAAAACAGTTTTACTAACATGTAGATCTTTCAAAGACAAAACCAACACAATTTGAACGAGCCAAAACGGAATTAAGATGAATATTTTATGTGTAAAACAAATCCAGTGGCAAACTTGTAATTTCCTGAAAACGTATTTTGAATAAACCAGCACGGAGTACGTTTTTAAACTGTGAAAACGTATTCTGAATCAGAGGAGAAGGGAATACGCTTTCGGAGTTAGGAAGCGTATTCTGGAAATCCGTAAAGGACTGCGGGTTAAGACTTTAAAAAGCACGGGGTTTCTTTTGCAAAAAGCGCGGCCGAAGGGGTATGCTTTGTTTTAGATCGTTGGATCGCAATTGGACGGTTGAGATTAGATCGGGGGGAGGGGGTCACCAGCGCACAGGAAGACGACGGTGGCGCCATGGCCGGTGATGGCCGGAGCTTGCGGTTTGGGGGTTTTAGGGCGCTAGAACGCGAACCGATTGCGCTGGGACGTAGAGGAGCTTGATGCGGACTTACCTAGGGCAAGACCGAGGTCGGGAAGAGACTCGGGCGTGCTCGCGACGGAGATAGGCGGACGGCGAGCTTCGGCACAGGTTCGGCGAGGGTTTGTCGTGCACAGAGAACACGAAATCGCGAGCAAAGTGTCTCGGCGACTTCGCAAGCGAGAGACGAGGCTCGGCAAGGTACTCACGGTGATCAAAAACGCGTCGCGGCGGCGGATAGCTTTCGGGGTGGATCTCGGCGATGTTTTTCTCGGCGAGAGCTTATGCGACAGGCTCGGGGATTGGAGTAGGGGGTCGCGGGGCAGCGGAGGCCGCTATTTAGAGCCCCCCTTGGCGTGCGGATCAAGCCAAACGCAGGATTCGCGCGGCCGTTGCTCAAACTCGGCAGACTCCGGGTCCGTCACGAGGTAGGAGAAAGGCCTGACCAGTGGGCCCCACCTGTCGGTGACTCAGGGCACGGGACCGCTCTGTCAGTGGAAGAAGGGAGGAGGGCGCTGGCGCTCAGCTGCTGGGCCGGACGCTGGTGCTTGGGCCGAAACCGAGAAGAAAGGGGGAAGGGGAGAAGCAGGCCGCGGGGGGGGGGGGGGGGGGAAGAGAAATGGGTCGAGCCCGAGACAGGGAGGGAGAGAGGAAATTCTTTTTCCATTTTCTAAATTCTGTTTCCCTTTTTCTTTTAAAACAAAACACATTTCAAAACCAAATTTGAATTCCTTTTAAACTTTAGTCAAAACCACTCATCACAATAAACCCAATGCAACGGCATGCATGCTCAAACAAGTTGCTAACCCTATAGTAAATTTTAATTTAAAGAAAAATATTATTTTTCCTATATTCTATGGGCACAAAAATACGCAATTTAACAATTTATCCTATTTTGGAAAATTGCAAATTTTAGGTTGTTACATTCGCAGATCAGCAAAATCTTTATTTGCTTGAGTTATGTGCAGCGGGTGCATCTTCTTGCTACGTGGTAGTCTCAAAAGTTCAAATATTACTTCTGGAGTTATGTATAATATCACATCCCCTATGTATATTGCAATCCGATCCTTTTCAAAAACTATGCTTTTGAGATTCTGAAATGTTTCTTTGCGTCTGGAGATTTTACCCACCGTCAGGTCTAAAAATGTCCCAAAACCGAGGCTCTTTAACTCTTCACGATCTTGGTCACCGAGCCACTACACCAAATCCATCACTTCTTCTGGTTTGCAACCCAAATCAAGACTAATAGAACCCTCATCTTCTGATGAGACCACAGGGAAACTGGACTATCGGCTCTTCTTCCAGGGTGATTCTTTGTCTCTATTTCCCTATAAAAAACAATGGTTAAAATCATCAGCAAATACATGCACCAGCATCAATTATTGTTGAATAGTTCGTTAAGAATACCTCATTAAATGATGATGAAACATATGATGTCTGTGACCCCCCTGGAATTTGGGGCGTCGACTCCTCTTCTTGGGGGAGCCTTTGTCTCTATTTCCGTTGGAGATCTATGAAACACACCAATACACAACAAAGGAAAAACTCATGACATGCCTAACATGACCCATGCACGATATAGAATCACCAAGAATAGAAGTTAAATGATGTCCTCTGCTATAGAATAGACAAGAACATTTAATTCTGTTGTGTACTTGTTGGCTACTACGTGACTTCATATTAGGAAATATCAAAACTGAGAGCTCAAGGTAACACATAAACAGAGAGCACCAAAGCTGGGCAGCTAAGAATGCCCAGTTACTTTACTTTTGCTAGGACAAAAGAAATATAATTGAACAAATACAATTGAAGTTAATTGAATCCGGAAAAAGTTTAAAAACTAGGAGAACTCCCCTAATTCAAGAGAAATATATCGAATTGGAGCAAGCCTTCGTTAATTCGAAAGAAATATATCACAGAGCCAGCATCGCAATGCCCCAGTATTTGTTTAGCTTGCTGTGTTGTTCTACATCAACACATGGGGACTGGACACTCCTATCAATTATTGTTGAATAGTTCGTTAAGAATACCTCATTAAATGATGATGAAACATATGATATCTATAACCCCCCTAGAATTTGGGGCGTCGACTCCTCTTCTTGGGGGAACCTTTGTCTCTATTTTCGTTGGAGATCTATGAAACACACCAAGACACAACAAAGGAAAAACTCATGACATGCCTAACATGACCCATGCACGATATAGAATCACCAAGAAGAGAAGTTAAATGATGTCCTCTGCTATAGAATAGACAAGAACATTTAATTTTGTTGTGTACTCGTTGGCTACTACGTGACTTCATATTAGGAAATATCAAAACTGAGAGCTCAATGTAACACATAAACAGAGAGCACCAAAGCTGGGCAGCTAAGAATGCCCAGTTACTTTACTTTTGCTATGACAAAAGAAATATAATTGAACAAATACAATTGAAGTTAATTGAATCCGGAAAAAGTTTAAAAACCAGGAGAACTCCCCTAATTCAAGAGAAATATATCGAATTGGAGCAAGCCTCCTTTAATTCGAAAGAAATATATCGAAGAGCCAGCATCGCAATGCCTCAGTATTTGTTTAGCTTGTTGTGTTGTTCTACATCAACACATGGGGAGTGGACACTCCTATCAATTATTGTTGAATAGTTCGTTAAGAATACCTCATTAAATGATGATGAAACATATGATATCTATAACCCCCCTAGAATTTGGGGCGTCGACTCCTCTTCTTGGGGGAACCTTTGTCTCTATTTTCGTTGGAGATCTATGAAACACACCAAGACACAACAAAGGAAAAACTCATGACATGCCTAACATGACCCATGCACGATATAGAATCACCAAGAATAGAGGTTAAATGATGTCCTCTGCTATAGAATAGACAAGAACATTTAATTCTGTTGTGTACTCGTTGGCTACTACGTGACTTTATATTAGGAAATATCAAAACTGAGAGCTCAAGGTAACACAAAAACAGAGAGCACCAAAGCTGGGCAGCTAAGAATGCCTGGTTACTTTACTTTTGCTATGACAAAACAAATATAATTGAACAAATACAATTGAAGTTAATTGAATCCAGAAAAAGTTTAAAAACCAGGAGAACTCCCCTAATTCAAGAGAAATATATCGAATTGGAGCAAGCCTCCGTTAATTCGAAAGAAATATATCGAAGAGCCAGCATCGCAATGCCCCAGTATTTGTTTAGCTTGATGTGTTGTTCTACATCAACACATGGGGACTAGACACTCCTATAAGACTACCAAAGGATCCTAGCTGCTTCCAGCACGATGGTTCAAGAGAAGGAACCAATAAGATGCATGAGTTCGTTAAGCATACCTCATCAAATGATTCAGAATCTTGTGACCGGGTTTCATCATATCCATGTGGCATCCTATTTTAAAATAAAAATCAAGTGTTCACTCAAATTTAAATTAAAACCCTAACTTGTATGGGAAAGTGGGTATGCAGAAAAAAAAGGAGCGAACCTCGGGCTCCGCCGCCGAATCGATGCCCTGATGCTGCCGGAGCGAGAAGCAAGGCAGGCAGCGGCAAGGGATCCAAGCAGAGCTTCAGGTCGCGGCGAGACAAGGCGAGGCAAGCGGGTGCGTCAACCTCGTGCGCAGCCGAGCACGGTGGGACGCCAAGCGTGGGGGTGGGCTCTAGGTCTAGGTCGACGGCGATGGCGATGGGGAAGAAGATGAACAAGGTGAGAACCAGACTATATAGACGGTGGGACGCCGCGCCTGCAACGACTCTTTTTTGAGGGAAGAAGGTGAGTAGCCGCATGCAACGACTAATTTTTGGTTTGGCAAATATTGGATCCCAACCAAGCTCTTTATTTTTGACGACTCTTAAAATTGTTTTGACGAATTTTTGACGACTCTTAAAATTCCTTTGTTTTCCTAGCATGAGTATCGCCGGCACCCTTATTGGGCCTCTTGCGGATGTAACTACTCCCTCCATCCGTAATTTTTTCAATTCTTTGACTTTCAAATTTCACGTTTGACCATTCGTCTTATTTAAAAATTTACATATATTATAAAATAAAAATATTATTATTAAAGTATCTCTAACGAAAAAAATAAGACATAATAAGATAGATGATATTTATATAAATTTTTTGAATAAGACGAATGGTCAAACACGAAATTTGAAAGTCAAATAATTGCAAAATTTACCGGACGGAGGAAGTTCTTCATTTTAAGTTGCATTGATGTTTAAAAAAAGTTGCATTGCACTTCCAATTACCATTAGCCTACTAATTGTTTTCATTCCTAATGTTTTGACAACCAATGTGTTCCCATACAAGTACGGAACTGCATACACAAGAATCAGTGTCAAGAGAGTTCATTCGTAACCTTCACTCCAATTGAATTAGGTACTGTATATAATATTGAATTCGGTGCTATTGACACCAATTCTACTGGATCAGTGCAACCATCGAATTCGACGGTATTGAAACCAATTCAATGTACTATGAAAATATTGAATTCGGTGATATTGACACCAATTCTACTGGATCAGTGCGACCATCGAATTCGACGATATTGAAACCAATTCAATGTACTATGACGAATTCGATGTACTGCTCTCAAATTATGGGAGTTCTCCTGGTTTTCAAACATTAACCGGATTCGATTATCTGAATTGGACTTAACGAGTTGAATTCGATTGTTATGTGCGAATTCGGCTGAATCAGAGCTTGTTTAAAACTAGTTCATCGGATAATTAGACCCCTTATATGGTAATAAAGGATGATAAAGATAATTCAGCAGCAGAGGACGAGCAACAAGCAATTAACTTTCAAAATATCTAAGACATGGATATATTATAATAGTGAAAGCTTGTTCCTATGAAAAAAAATATGAATCCTACATATTTACAAATTTTCTGGGAATTCTCTAGAAAAGGAAAAGGGATTACTCGATTTCCTTACTGGGTATGCCTAGAAATTTTCGTGACACGAACAGCGGCACCGCGCGCGCCCTTGCCACGGTGGCGGCACTCCCGGTGGGAGCCCCGCCGCCCTCTTCGCTAGCCGCCGCCACTCGGCGGGAGCACCGCCGTGCTCTCAGGTCGCCACCACCCTAAGCCAGACCCCGCGCTTGGCGACCTTCCTGTCCCACCGTGCTTGGCTGCAAACCCAGCGCGCCGAGGTCACCCGTGCCGTCGTCACTCCGGGTCACCGCCGCACTCCGGGTCGCCGCCCGAGCTCTTCCCCCAGGTTCGCTACTTTTTTTTGCATACACCGAGGTTCGCTCTAGACTTCCCGTCCAAGTTAGGGTTCTCATTTGGATTTGAGCCAACACTTGATTTTGATTTTAAATAGGATGGGACTTGAAGATGATGAATCGGAGACGTCACATGATTCTGAATCACTTAGTCAGGTATGCTTAACGAACTCATGGTCATGTGTTGCTGAAATTGAAAACGCATCCATTTTAGTGTTTTAGCATTGTTGGTGCAAAAGCTGGTCTGCAAACACAAAGGGCTAATACCCGGTTCAATCGTTAAGGCGTGCCAGCCGATTTGACCTTACTATCGGCAAAGGTGATAACTCGAATACTTTAGTCCTGACAACAGCGATGCGTCCGGATGTCACGGCTAAGAGGTACTCACGCGGAACTTGAGAATGCGCCGAGCTTAAGTCGACGAATTCCTAAGAACTCGTAATAAAAAGGAAAAGTACGACGAAGTCGCCGAAAAAGTAGATGCTGGAATATGAGTAAAAACGTGTGTTTGATTGATTGATAGATGTCTCATTACAAGGTCTTAGGGTTTATATTTATACCCTGCTTAAAGAACTACAACCAGACACGACTAGAATTCGAATTCCAAATTACACAGAATCCGTATATAAAACGACTCAAATAAATAAGGAAATAACAAAGCTATCCCTCGTGACGAACTGGAATTCTTCCACAAACCGACCGGCAGCTTCCGGACTCCCCCTTTGTATCATCGGCAGACTCCCCTGCCATAGTCATCGGCAGACTTCCTCACCATAGCCATCGGCACAGACACATCATCACCCGTAAACTTAGCCACGTTCAACCTCTCCTTTGTCGGCAACCATCCCCATCGGCAACTCATCCTGTAAACCACATACTGCCGTCTTATCCTGCCATCCTGGACACGTGCCCAAAAACGGTGTCAACACATGCCCCCCAATTTCGGAGTATGAAACTATTAATGCTCCGAAATTTTCTGCAGAAATGATGCCTTTTCCCGCAATTAATGCTCCTAATCTGGTAACCGACAACCTCAATCCAAACAACCCCGATCCTATTCTCCTGCAGATTCCTCGAAATCCTCAACTTCTTGAACGGGCACTTCCTTCTCATCCGCACATCGGCAATATTACCGTTACGAAGATCTACCGATGGACTAATCAGGACGTTCGTACAAATGGCTACCTTTACTCTATCCGCCCATCGGCAATATGACCGTTACAGTATGCTGCCGATGGACCGACCAGGAGATCCCACACAGTAAAATATCTCCAGGTAATGACCGCTTCCCGTCAAATCACCTGCACAATCCCTTGATTACCGTGCGAACAGTTACCATATCTACCTGAGCACCCTCGGGTTTCTCGGATGCGGCAAAGAGATAAGTCAGATTTGCCCTTGCCCGTTTTATCCTATAAATAGTTCCTTCTCGGGTACTCCTTCTCCATCACATCATTCCACCATCCCAACTTTCACTTTTCCAGCGGCGGCGCCATTCAAAATCTCCAAGACCTCCGACAAGCACTCCTCCTCATCAACTCCGGTGCCCTCAAACGCTCTCTTCGCGGCAAGATGGCCATTGGCTTCGTCGTTCCTGAGGTCAGATCTCCATCCCGTCTTCTGTATTTTTCCTTCGCATCCTTGTTCATCCGCAATTCATTTTACTGAATATCTTCTCTTTTCTTTGTATTTCTTTTATTCCCAAAATCACTAGGAGCTGTCTAACAAAATTGTCATCCCCACCGATCAACCACACCTTCAATGCCTCGGCCCTCTAGGGGACCCAGATCCAACTGACCTTATCAACGCAGAAACCAACAGGATCCCCTTCAGAGCCGAAAATTTTTCTTTAGATCTGTGGAAAGACACCTTCCGCTCTTGGCCCAGCCCTACCATAGGGTGGAAAGACTGGTTCTTGAGGGTCAGCAACTCTAATGAGGTCCAGTGGGGTGAGAGGAAGCTAGATCAATGCATCAGGTTATCTATTGCCGATATGCACAGGAACGAGTCACTGTTGATAGCTGCGTCTTACTTTTGGTCAGACACCCTCAATGCTTTTGTCTTTGGCCACGGCCCTGCTTCTCCCACTCTTGCCGATGTAGCCATGCTCACCGGTCTAGATATATCTTTTGCCGATAGCACCCACTTTTTTGATACCGCTCCTAGTGCCAAAGTGGAGACTCGCTCTATCGGCGGCTGGTCAGGGTATATTCATAAGTATCGTGGGAAGGGGCCTGTCACCATAAAGGAACAAACCACTTTTCTGAACATGTGGCTGGACAAGTTTGTATTCTATGGTCGATCGGCAGGGCCGACTTCTGTCTATCTATCGGCAGCAGAAAGACTGGCTAACGGTGGCCGATTCCCTCTCGGCCGATACTTGCTTGGCGCTGCCTACCACCTTCTTCATCAAGTAGCCCAGAAACTCCTGCTCGGTCAATCCACTAGCAACTTGGGAGGCCCCTGGTGGTTTATCAACATGTGGCTTAATCTGCATCTGCACAAGCGCCTCAACTTCAACCTGTTCACACAGCGTTTCCCAAGAGATATAGCTGAAAATCATGTGTTGGGTGAAGAGGAATCGGCAACACGCGCCCCCTTGAACTTTGGCGAAGCTGTCATAGTTCTGCCTGGTTCAGGGGGTAATCCAGATCAGATCGGCCGATTCTTCCAGACTCTGTATGAGGGCTTGGCCAGAGATGAACCATGGTTGGCCTACGACAACCCAGACAGTATGCTCCCCCTGGCCTTCAATCCATTTGATGAAGCTCTTGACAGGGATAATGAGGTGATGATGGCAATTGTGACCCCTAGAGCCATACCAGTGAATTTCTTTGGTAGCACAAAAACCTCCCCCCAAACTTATGAATTTTACAATCCATCGGCATTAGCTCGTCAATTGGCCTTCGGCCAGTTGCCGATTGCACTCTGTTATGCCGATGTGATAAAACCCAGGGAACCCATCGCCAACTTTCTTGAGTGGATCCGAGTAGCCCAACTACCATCAAATGCCGATACAGATGCAGATCTGTCAGAGTGGGTTCCAGCCGCCTTCATTACCCAGGCATACAAACTATGGTGGGCAGAATGGAAGGAGCATCTGTTCTGCAAATCAGCCTCTTCGTATTGCGGCATGATTGATCTCGAGTACCAAGTCCCCGACGACGCTGTAAGTATTCCAAACCGATGTTCCATTTTTATTCTCATCGGTAATTCACTTTTGTATCCCTTGTGCAGGTTGACGACATCCCCCCATCGGTCAGCAGAAGCGATAAGCCGATTGACCTGTTTCCATCAGGTCCAGTTTCCTCCATCGGCCGCAATGCTCCCACTCTGGCTGCCATCGTGCACCGGTGTGTGCACCTCAAGAAAGTTACCACCAAGAGGACTCAAACATCATTAACGATAGCCGCTTCCACTTTGGCACAAGTTTTCAAGGCAATTTGTCAAACCCTTTTTATTCATACCAATCACCTTTATATCGACTGCATTTATACTCATAAACTTTTCCTTATCACTGCAGCAAACCAGTGCATCGGCAAAAGTCACATGCCAAGGTGCCGATGCCCCCCAGTCTAGCCAGCCAAAGAGGAAGGGCACCAAGAGTACCAGGGCTGGAACGAAACGCCAGAAAGTGGCAACTCCCCCTCCTCCTCCGGTGTCTCCAATTCCGGTGGAGTCTTCCCCTTCTTCTCCGGAAGTCCAGACGCAGCAAACACCATCTCCTCAACCAATGCAGGAAGCACCACAGATGGAAGAACCCCAGCAGGAAGAACCTCAAACAGAAGGAACATCAGCTGACGCGGGTGAACAAACAACTGGCCGAGCAGGTCCAATCACATCATCGGCAATTCTCCCGATTCAGACAACCGCTGTTCCTCCTCCGGGTAACATGCTTTAATAATACTGCCGCCGATGAACTTATTCTCATTCAACCTCATAACTTTTCCTGTCTTCTCTCAGTCGATGTCGTCCCATCAGCAACTTTAGCCGATCAACCTACAGTTCCATCGGCATCTTCCAGACAAAGGCAGGAAATAGCCTTAAAACAAGTAAGCCACCCAATCTTTACCAGCATTACTTGCCGATTTTCTGAGTATGAACTAACTTTGCTCTCCTTCCCAGGAACAAGACTCTCCCGACAGCCTATTCTCCTTCGCCATCGATCTCTCTGAAGAAGAAGGCGAAGAAGCAAGCTCCTCTCAGACAGTCGGCATTACATCGGCAGAGATTAGGGCCAGGCTGGAGGAATTGTCAGCTCTCCTTCACCAGGACACGGCGCAATTGGTCGACGACTCCGACCCCGCCAAGACTCTGTTCAGAACTCTCAGAGGCCAAATCCCAGCCGATGTCGAAGAAATCCTTTTCCAAGCCGCTCATTTGGAGAGTCGCCAGCTGCAGTACCAGAGGGCTTCTCGGCGTCTTGCCGATAGAGCTGCTCAGGCTCAGCTCTCCGATGAAATGAGGAAAGAGAAGCTCCTGACCGATGAGAAGCACAAGAACATCGGCATCTTGAGATCTTCAGGAGACGCGCTGAAGCAGAAAATATCTGACCTATCGGCAAGAAGAGAATCCCTATTGGCGGAACTTAAGGAGGTGGAGGACGCCTTAACCCAAGCCCAACAGGAAGAGAGCCAACTGCCAGAGACCATCAAGCTTCTTGAGCATGAGTGAAACGTTCATGGTCGCAAGGCACTTCAACTGAAGAAGAAGCTGAAGCCGATAGAAGGTTCTGCCGACGATGATATTAAGGAGATAGAAGCAGCCAACCAAATCCGGCTACGCGCCATATCGGCAATCCAGGCGCTGCTGAACATCTGAAGCTTTCATCGACAACACGTCTTCGCTCCTCCGCACTTCAGTTTCTTTAATGTCTTAGTCTAGCCGATAGGACTGTTATCGGCATCTTTTGAAACATTAAATCTGGCTCCAGATACATTTTAATCCAGCCGATAGGAGTGTTATCGGCATTTAAACTTTCACGCATCGACCCATATGTTGGGGTAGTACTTCTTTAAATATTTGTCATTTAATGCTCTGGGAAATTCAACTCCTTCGAGAGTTTCTAGAATATAGGCGTTACCAGGAGCCGATCGACTTATCCGATAAGGACCTTCCCAATTAGGAGACCACTTTCCAAACTTCGAACTTTTAGTCCCGATCGGTAAAATTAACTTCCATACCAGATCCCCATCGGCAAACTCCTTAGCCTTCACTTTCTTATCGTACCATCTAGCAACCCTCTTCTTGTTCTCTTCTATATTCATCAAAGCTTTTAACCGATGTCCTGCTAGATCATCTAA
Organism: Sorghum bicolor; assembly: GCF_000003195.3. Lineage (NCBI taxonomy): Eukaryota > Viridiplantae > Streptophyta > Magnoliopsida > Poales > Poaceae > Sorghum > Sorghum bicolor. Next base: position 13,356,022 of record NC_012879.2, on the reverse strand, counting down.
CTCATCGGTCATCAGAGTGGTATAATCATCGGCAGCTAACTGATCTTGAAAAGATAATCGCCTAGATCCAGCCTTAATCTCCCAAGGCAACACTGCATCATGTCCATACACCAATTGATAGGGTGATACCTTGGTTGATCCATGACAAGCCATCCGATAGGACCACAACGCTTCATTCAACAATATATGCCACCGCTTAGGATTTTCCTCAACCTTTCGTTTGATAAGTTTGATAATCCCTTTGTTAGATGCCTCGGCCTGCCCATTAGCTTGAGCATAATAAGGAGAAGAATTCAACACTTTAATCCCCATACCGATTGCAAATTTATCAAATTCCCCCAATGTAAACATAGTGCCCTGATCGGTAGTAATTGTTTGAGGAATCCCAAATCGGTAAATAATATGCTCCTTCACAAAATCAATCATATTGGCCGATGTGACTTTCTTCAAAGGAATAGCTTTGACCCACTTAGTGAAATAACCAGTGGCAACTAGAATAAACTTATGTCCTTTGCTAGACGGTGGATAAATCTGGCCGATCAGATCAATAGCCCACCCTCGGAACGGCTAGGGCTTTATGATAGGATTCATAGCCGATGCAAGTGCCCTTTGAATATTACCAAACTTCTGACACCCTTGACATCCTTTGAAATACTTAAAGCAATCCTCAAGTATAGTCGGCCAATAATATCCATTTCTCCTAATCATCCATTTCATCTTAAAAGCCGACTGATGTGCTCCACACACCCCTTCATGGATTTCTCCCATCAAACTTCTAGCTTCATCATCACCTAGGCATCGGAGAAGAATTCCATCAATAGTTCGATAATACAATTCATCTCCGAGGAGCACATACTTGGTTGCTTGAAACCGAACTCGTCTTTCAACTTTCTTAGATGGATCTTTCAAATAATCAATAATTTCTTTCCTCCAATCATCGGCACCGATTGCCGATATTGCATTAATCATAGGCTGATATCCCGAGGCATGCTGAGCTAACCGATTGGCCTCTTCATTATGCAATCGAGGAACATGCTCTAATCGGAAATCTTTGAATTCCTTTAACAGTTGCATGCTCTTCTCGTAATAAGTTATGAGAACTTCACTTCGGCATATTCATAGCTCCCGGCCAATTGATTTATAACCAACATAGAATCCCCGAAGACCTCGACAGCGTCAGCACGAACTTCCCTCAACAACTCTCATCCTTTTATCAAAGCTTGATACTCAGCCTGATTATTTGTTGATGTAGCAACAATCGGCAAGGAAAATTCATACTTCCTTCCCATAGGGGAAACTAACACTATGCCGATTCCTGCCCCCCGGTCACATGTAGATCCATCAAAGAAGAGCGTCCAAGGCACAATTTCCACAGCCTCCACCGTACTGCAATGTTGGGTCACAAAATCGGCCATAACTTGCCCTTTAACTGCCTTAGCCGATTCATAATGCAGATCGAATTCCGACAGCGCCAAAATCCATTTACCGATCCTGCCACTCATAATCGGCATAGATAGCATGTATCGGACCACATCATCTTTGCAAACAACAGTGCATTCGGCCGATAATAAGTAGTGCCTCAATTTAATACACGAAAAATATAAACATAGGCATAACTTCTCAATGGCCGAATACCTGGTTTCAGCATCAATCAATCTCCTGCTTAAGTAATAAATTACACGCTCTTTCCCTTCAAATTCTTGAATCAAAGCCGAACCGATAACCATCCCATCGGTAGACAGATACAATCTGAAGGGCTTTCCTTGCCGTGGTTGAATTAGAACTGGAGGATTCACTAGATACCTCTTAATTTCATCCAGAGCCAACTGCTATTCTTTCCCCCAAATAAAGTCTTGATCTGCTTTTAGCTTAAGAAGAGGACTGAAAGCACGAATTTTACCAGACAAATTAGATATAAATCTCCTGATAAAATTTACCTTGCCGATCAAGGACTGGAGTTCAGTCTTGTTGGTAGGGGCTACTATCTTATTGATGGCATCAATGGATCTTCGACTAATTTCAATCCCCCTTTGATGCACCATAAAGCCCAGAAACTGCCCTGCCGACACACCAAACGCACACTTGTTGGGATTCATCTTCAATCCATGCTTTCTTGTACACTCTAACACCTTTCGTAGATCGGCAAGATGCTTTGAGAAATCCCCAGACTTAACCACCACATCATCAATATAAATCTCCACCAGCTTGCCGATGAACTCATGAAATATAAAATTTATGGCCCTTTGATAAGTAGCACCAGCATTCTTCAGGCCTAAGGTCATGACTATCCATTCAAATAACCCAACATGGCCAGGACACCTAAATGCGGTTTTTGAAATATCATCCTCTGCCATGAATATTTGATTGTATCCAGCATTGCCATCCATAAAGCTAATGATCCGATGACCAGCCGCGGCGTCAACCAGCAGATCGGCAACAGGCATTGGGTATCCATCCATCGGCGTAGCTTTATTGAGATTCCTGAAATCAATGCACACCCGGAGCTTCCCGTTTTTCTTGTAGACCGGAACGACATTGGAAATCCATTCGGCATACCGACACTGCCGAATAAATTTAGCTTCAATAAGTTTAGTGATTTCGGCCTTAATATCAGGGAGAATATTAGGATTACATCGGCGAGCTGGCTGCTGATGTGGCCGAAATCCAGACTTGATAGGTAACCGATGTTCGACGATTGATCGGTCTAAACCAGGCATCTTGGTATAATCCCAAGCAAAGCAATTTTTATATTCCTTTAACAAATTGGTTAATTGCTGCTTACACTCAGGATTTAACTTAGCACTAATAAAAGTAGGTCTAGGCTTATCGCCACTACCTATATCTACTTCTACCAAATCATCGGCCGATGTGAATCCTTGGCCTAACTTTCCATCATCGGCGAACCTATCCATTAAAAACCCTCGTCAGAATCGACTGCTTGGATCGGCGGAATCTCGTAATCGGCAACCTTGAGAAAATCTTTCTCCCAGACCTCTCCTGAAATGCATCTGGTCCTCTCATAAGTATCCGCCTCTGCCGATGCAATGACATAAGAAGAATCCCCCGGGACAATCTCAATCTTGTCTCCTACCCACTGAACCAAGCATTGGTGCATTGTAGACGGGATGCAACAATTGGCATGAATCCAATCTCTTCCCAATAATAAGTTGTAAGCACCCTTTCCACTAATCACAAAGAAAGTTGTCGGCAAGGTTTTGCTGCCGATGGTCAACTCTACACATATTGCCCCTTTGACTGGAGACACGTTTCCTTCAAAGTCTTTGAGCATCATATCGGTCTTGGTCAAATCCTGATCCCCTTTCCCAAGCTTCCGATATACTGCATACGGCATAATATTAATAGCAGCTCCACCATCAACTAGGATCTTGGTCATTGGCTGCCCATCAACCCTCCCTTTGACGAACAGAGCCTTGAGATGCTGTCTCTCGTCATCGGCAGGTTTCTCAAAGATAGCTGTCATCGGATCCAGAGCCAGCTGAGCTATCTGATCAGAAAATTCCAACTCATCATCACTGGATGGTGCAAGAAACTCCATCGGCAACATAAAGACCATGTTAACTCCTGCCGATGGTCCTTCCCTCTTGGTGTCTGATGGCTGCTGACTTCCAGAGTTCTCGCCCTTGTTTAGCTCCTCTTGCCTTTCACGCTGCAATCTCCTTTTCTGTGTCTTGGTCAACCCTTCTGGACACCAAGGAGGAAGTGGCTTCTGCCTTGCTGCTGGGCGTCGATTCTCCCTTGACTCCATCTGATGCGTGTTAGCATCCCTGCAAAATATGAACTCATCGGGAACTCATGCATTAGCCATCTCCTCAAGTTCTTCCTGGTTTCTGGGAAAATATTGGACACGATTGCCAAGCCTATCGTGCACGCTGAGCCTGCCCCCCAGCCGATCATGAACTGATGCTCTTCCTCTGATCGGCCCATTAAATCGCCGATTGTCATCATGATAACGCCGATCAGTCCTATCGTACCGATCATAACCGTTGCACTCAGGGCAGTCTCTGACAGTGGGAAGCTTAATATTTTCCTCCCAACAATGGATAAAGAACGGACAGTTCCAATGATCTCTATGTCGATTCCACTCCTGTCGGCGTCTCTCTTCCTCCCGACGATAATCTTCTTCCTGGCGCCGATACCGATCTTCCCATTGCTGCCAGTTCTCTCGAGGCCTTCTATGAGTTATAATGATGCCAGACCGAGGGGGCCTACCTGAACTGGTTCCTTCCTGGACCAAGCCCTTACCTCTTGCATCGGCAGTAGTAACTTGATGCTGAGGGTCTACCGATGCACTTTTCTCAGCTGCTTCCGATGTTAAGACCTTGGCCTTCCCCTTAGCATCCAACATGTTTGTCGGGAAAGGATGTTGGTCTATCTTCATCGGCTTCTGGGTCTTGGAAGTGTCAAATTTGATTCTCCCAGACTCTATGGCCGATTGCAGCTGCTGTCTGAAAACTTTGCATTCGTTGGTGTCATGAGAAGTTGCATTATGCCACTTGCAATATTTCATCCTCTTTAACTCCTCAGCCGACGGGATCACGTGATTAGGAGACAGCTTGATCTGACCTTCCTGAAGTAGAAAGTCAAATATCCTATCGGCCTTGGCGGTGTCAAAAGCGAACTTCTCTAGTTCCTTCTCCCCAAAAGGGCAAGACATCGGCTTCTTGTTTTTCACCCACTCTGCCAAGCCGATGACTGGTTCCTCATCAGAATCTGAGCTTGTCGCTTCATCAACAAATGACACTTTCTTATTCCATGCTCTTTTGGGCTCAAAAGGCTTGATGTCTTGATCAGAAATCCTCTGCACCAAATGACTTAAACTTTCGAACTCCTGAGAAGCATACTTGTCCCTAATATGTGGCAACAAACCCTGGAAAGCCAAATCGGCCAGCTGCCGATCATCCAGAACCAGACTATAACATTTATTTTTGACTTCCCGTATCCTCTGCACAAAACCTTCAACCGATTCATCATTGCGTTGTCTCAATTTGACCAAATCGTTGATCTTCTTCTCATGAACTCCGGAAAAAAATACTTGTGGAATTGTTTCTCCAGATCGGCCCAAGTAATCACTGAGTTAGGAGGTAGTGATATGAACCAGGTGAAGGCCGATCCAGACAATGACGATGAAAATAGATGAACCCTCAATTCGTCCCTGTTACCAGCTTCTCCGCATTGAATGATGAACCTGTTGACATGCTCCATGGTTGACGTGTCGTCTTGCCCGAAAAACTTAGTAAAGTCTGGTACCTTATACCGATGCGGAAGTGGGATCAAATCATATGCGGGAGGATACGGTGTCCGATAAGAGTAAGTGTTGACTTTGGGTTTTATCCCAATTTGATCCCTCATTACTTCAGCGATCTTATCGGCCCAATATGCATCGGCATCCTGCCGATGAGGCGGCTGCGGGTCCGGCACTTGGTGACGAGCTTCCACGTGTCTGTTTGGGGCATGATCTGCACAGAACATTGGGTTGATCATCTGGCCTCCAATCTGCGGACCACCAAACTGCTGTCCACCGACTTGCTGCCCCCGAGTTGTTGTCCAATATTCATTGGCTGGCTGGAGATCCCCTGACTTTGGAATCTGGGATAGATCTGTCCTTGCTGGAACCCTGTAGCCTGGTAACTCTGTTGGGGCGATTGTGGAAAGACTTGCTATCCAAGCCATCCATTATTAGCGTTCATCGACATAGGCGCTGCCGATGATTGGTAATTGGGTACCATCATTGAATTGACATACCCCGACTGGGCCATAGACCTCTGTTGCATCAGCATTGAATCCGCCGATGCATTAGGCATCTGGAACATTGAATCTTGAGGATTCCCAGCGTGAGGCCTTGCAGTAGTAGTCGTAGTATACCGAGAACTCTGGTTCCACGGCGCATTGGGAGGCGCCGATGCCATAGGAGTCTTGCCCCTCATGTCAGTTATCTGTGATGTTTCCGGTGTCAACTCTGGAGGCATACCGTAACCCCACCAGTTGGGAGGAGGAGTCAACCCTGACATTGCCGATGCCACCATATCTGTAACTAATTTATTCTGTCCACCTGAAGTCTGTGGGTTGGTTGTCATCGGCACAGATTGTACGCTAGTAGCTCCCAATGTACTTGGAGGGACGGCAGACTGCGCACTCACAGCGGTCATAGCAGCCGATGGAGCCGTAACCTCTGGTGCTGTCGGTTGATGATGAGTGGGGCCCACATAATCTGGTGGGATTTGTCCTTCCTTGAAAGTTCTTGCCACGGCATTGAAAACCGTATTGGACAGTACGCCAGCTTGGTTGATCAAAGCACGGTTGATAGCACTGTCAACCATATCTTGAAGCTTGCCCGGATTGGCTTCGAAAGTAACCTGCCGTGGTACCGGCAGCGCATCCTTCTGGATCACCTCGCCACTCCTGTTTATGCTGAAGGACTTCAGGCATTGCAGCTTGTATTCCTCCATAGCTTGGGCAATAGCTTGCTTCTGCTCATCCTTGAGATTGGCTTCCGTCACGGGGATGACGTTCTCCTGATCAAAGTCAGAGATCGATATTTTGATCTTGATCTTGAATCTGGTCCCACCGGGCGTGCCAAAAGATGTGTTGGTGCAAAAGCTGGTCTGCAAACACAAAGGGCTAATAGCCGATTCAATCGTTAAGGCGTGCCAGCCGATTTGACCTTACTATCGGCAAAGGTGATAACTCGAATACTTTAGTCCTGACAACAGCGATGCGCCCGGATGTCACGGCTAAGAGGTACTCACGCGGAACTTGAGAACGCGCCGAGCTTAAGTCGACGAATTCCTAAGAACTCGTAATAAAAAGGAAAAGTATGACGAAGTCGCCGAAAAAGTAGATGCTGGAATATGAGTAAAAACGTGTGTTTGATTGATTGATAGATGTCTCATTACAAGGTCTTAGGGTTTATATTTATACCCTGCTTAAAGAACTACAACCAGACACGACTAGAATTCGAATTCCAAATTACACAGAATCCGTATATAAAACGACTCAAATAAATAAGGAAATAACAAAGCTATCCCTCGTGACGAACTGGAATTCTTCCACAAACCGACCGGCAGCTTCCGGACTCCCCCTTTGTATCATCGGCAGACTCCCCTGCCATAGTCATCGGCAGACTTCCTCACCATAGCCATCGGCACAGACACATCATCACCCGTAAACTTAGCCACGTTCAACCTCTCCTTTGTCGGCAACCATCCTCATCGGCAACTCATCCTGTAAACCACATACTGCCGTCTTATCCTGCCATCCTGGACACGTGCCCAAAAACGGTGTCAACAAGCATTAGATTTTTAAAATGCAAATAGCTGTCATATTTTTTTTTGGCTTGGTTTGGATATCCTATCTGTTGGATGCTTGTAGGACCCTACATTGTTTTCTGACCGTCCGATTAATCGTGATTAATCGTCCTAATCGGTACTTAGCACTCGATTAGGCCCTTCGATCAGACTAGAGCGATCAGAAACCTGATCGTCCGATTAATCGTCCACTAATCGCGATTAATCGTCCGATCAGGCCTCCCAGCCGATCAGTACTAAAATTTTTTCGACCAAAGGCGTCCGCCCAACTTTATTAGAAAGCGTAATGAATGCCACAGGTCGCGACTGGGGATACCAGTTTTACAGTAGAGTTCCAACATCAACATTCTAACCACCTGAACTCTAAACAGTGAAACATCTCCACGCAGCAAAAGTAAAACAACAAACATCGTGTTTTAGAACGAGAACAGGACAAACATAAACTAGTGAGCTAGTGCGGTCCCGCCACCAGCAACTCCAACATTTCATCTGCTGTAGGCTTCAGCTTCTCCTTCAGCAAAGGCCGCCAGGTCTTGATCATTGCCACCTCTGAAAAATGCTTTTGTCCCCTAAATATTTCTTCTTTAGCAACGAACAGCACAGACTGGGATCATCATGTTCTAGCTTGTCAATCTATTTTACCAAAAGACAAGTGTTCACAGCTCTAACATCCAAAAAACCTAAACCACCAAATTCCTTTGGTCTGCTCATAGCTTCCCATTTTACAATATGATATTTCTTCTTTTTCCCTGTACCTTGCCAAAATAATCTAGCTCTAACAGAATCTAACATCTGAAAATTGCCTTCGTACAGTTGATATACTCCCATAGTGTACATTGGTATACTGGACAAGCATGAATCAATAAGAATTGATTTGCCCCCTGAGGTTAAATAGTCACACTGCCAGGTGCTCAGTCTTTTGTCTTTTTTTCATTCACATATCTCAACTGTGCCTTGGTAATTTTTTGAGTGCTGACTGGCATACCTTGGAAAGGTCCCAATCTTGCAATTGAGGATGTTAATGACCTCTTGTTGATCAGATTCTTCTAGTCCCACAGTAAAAACTTCACTCTTCTCAAAATTTATTTTCATTCCTAACATAACATCATAACAAGATAGTATCAGTTTTATGTTCTGTAAATTTTCGGTGGAAAACTCCAGAAAGATAACCGTATCATCTGCATATTGGAGATGAGTCAAACCACCTTCCACAAGATTTGGGACTAGACCTCTAATAATTCCAGCTTCTGTGGCTTTAGTCAGCATTCTGGAGAGAGCATCAGCTACCAAATTAAAAAGTAGGGGGGATAGGGTGTTAGACCTTTGAAGCTTCTGAAAAAAGGACCTCTCTCTCCATTTAGATCAATGCAGACTCTACCCCCTTCGACAACTTGTGTAATCCAATTTATCCACTTCTGGTTAAAATCTTTTCTTAATAAGGACCTCTCTTAGAAAGCTCCAGCTTACTTTATCATAAGCCTTCTCAAAGTCTAATTTCAGAATAACTCCAGTTCCTTTTGTTGACTTGAGCTCATGTAGTACCTCTTGAATTATAACAATCCCCTCTAGAATATATCTGCCAGGAATAAATGCTGTTTGAAAGGGACTGATCAATTTGTCAATAACTCTAGTAAGCCTGATGGTTAGCACTTTGGTAATGATTTTATATATGACATTTAGCAAACAAATAGGTCTGAACTGCTTTATGTGTGTTGCTGGTTTCACTTTTGGGAGAAGGATTATAACTCCATAATTTAGCCTCCATAAACTCAACTGATCTGCATGCAAATGATCCAGCAATTCCTTTATGTCTTCCCTAATCTCTAGCCAAAAGGCTTTGAAAAACTCTACACTGAAACCATCAGGTCCTGGTGTTGTGTTGTTCTTCATTTCTTTTAGGGCGTGATCCAACTCCTCTAAAGTGAAAGGTCTTGTCAACCATTCATTTTCTGAGTCTAATAATCTCTCATTCTCTGACCACATATCTGATTCAAGATGCATATCAGCAGTTTCAGCTGGTCCAAATAATTTTTTTGTTGTATTCAGTGACATGATCTCTCAGTTGCTTTGGATCAGTGATCATAATATTCTTATCTTCAAGAAAGTTTATTTGTTTTTTTCCTCAATCTGCCTGTAGCACATTTATGAAACTAGCTTGTATTTGAATCTCCTTCCAGCATCCATCTCTCACCACCCTTTCTTTGCCGTTGTTTCTCATCATCTATCAGTATTGATTGTAACTCTACTTCCAGATCATACCTCTCTTTCCATTCAATATGTACTAGAGCTCTAGTTTCACTAGTATCATCTAGATCCGCAATTCTTTTCAGCAGTTGTTGTTTATATCTCTTCTGTTGACTGTCAAAGTTTTGTCCCCATCCTTTTATTGCTCTTCTGAGTTTACCAGAAACAGCATGCCAATGATCCATAGGGTCAAATTTGTATCTGTTTGGCTATTTATTTCTGACCCATTGACAGAATCCATCTTGATTAAGCCAATGAGCACTAAACCGAAAATAGAATAGCTTTGGAGTATGTATTCCTTCAGTGCTAACAAAAAGAGGATTATGGTCTGATCCCACTCTCTCGCCTGTAGATACTGAAGCAAAATTGAATTTATCATCCCACAAGTTATTTACCAGAACTCTAACACACATTGGATAGGTGGAGTCTGTTTATTGGACCAAGCGTATCTACTTCCTGACCTCTGTAATTCTTTGAGAGCAGTACTGTTTATCATATTGTTGAAAGCATCCATCAGATGAATGTCAACATTCCCAGTAGATTTCTCTTTTCTTTTCCTCACCAAATTGAAATCTCCTCAAACAATTATTGGCAAGTCCAAACTTGACATTTTTGTTTGGATCTCCTCTAAAAAATCTCTTTTTCTCTCATCATGTGCTGGTCCATAAATGTTAATCAACATCCAGTCAAACTCCTCAATGTAGGATGAAATCTTGGCACATTGGAAGAATTCTCCCTGGTCAGTCTCAGAAATCCAGCCTAACTATTTATCTATTCCCATTAGCATACCTCCAGAATGACCTGAACAGGGTACCCATGACCATTCCATATGTTTTCTACCAGCAAACCTGTCCAGCTCTCTCCTTCTAAATTCTGATTTTATAGTTTCTTGTAAATAAATGCAATCAAACTCATGTCTGTTGACTAACTCTACTAATAAATTTCTTCTCCCTTCTACCAGCAAACCTGTCTAGCTCTCTCCTTCTAAATTATGATTCCAAAAATGAATTCAATTCCATAGATCCAAACGGGCCCTAATATCATTTGAGATGTGATGAACTCCTTGCTCTGGCTCAGTCTTTATCTCTAAACAATTATCAGAACTCTCTATTGTATATAACTCTAAACCATCAGGGTCATTGTCATCCTTCTTATCTCTATCAGAACTCAACTTTATTGTATGTTTTGCCTTCTATAATACTAATAAGGCTTCCTCTTTTGCTTGAATTAAAGAAATATTGGCTGTTCTGATGTTATCATCATTACCATATTAATACCACAAGCTCTAGAAACTATATCAACATGGTTGGAACTAGCATAGTGAGATTTGGAATTAGTTGGGATAGTACCTTTAGAATCAAGACCTGCTTTCCTGGCAATAGCCTTTTCCAGAATAGATTGTCCATTATCCTGAATTCTTGCACTTGCACGAGTAGCTTGAGGTTTGGCCATTTTTTGCTTGTGTAATTCCTCCTTCTGGGTTGTTTGCTCTTGAATATGGTTCTTCATGAATACCTCATTGGTGATTGAACTATCATCTCTATATACATATATGCATGTACACGTATGTGTGATCTTGGAGAAGCACTTTCTTAATTTATTGCATGAAAAAGTAAACGAAAGGAATTTAAAATCCTCAATTCAATAGGCGTTTAGTACAAATTGTACCTGCTAGGCTGATGCGTGATTTGGAGAATGCTGTGTGGTCACTGTTTCATCATTGTTTTTATAGAGAAATAGAGACAAAGGACCCCCTAGAAAAAAGAGATGACACTCTAAATTCCAAAGGGGATCGGAGGCGTCACACGCTTCTGAATCAATTTATAAGGTATGCTTAATGAACTCATGCTCAATAAGTGTAACTAGATAGTCAGTCAATAATAATTGATGCTGAAAATAGTGCATATATTTGCTGGTCACTGTTTCATCATTGTTTTTTATAGGGTAATAGAGACAAAGGACCTCACAGAAGAAAGGGTGGACACTCCAAATTCCAAGGGGGGTCATCAGAAGATGAGGATGAGTGTTGTGATGATTTCAATCTTGATGTTGGTTGTAAGCCTAAGGAGGTGCAGGAAGTGGTGACGCTACTTGATGAAGCTGAGCGTCAGGAGGTCAAGAGGCTTGGATTCGGAACCTTTTTGGAGCTGACGGTGGGAAATATTTCTAAATGACAAGTTGTAGATTGGCTGCTCAGAGTAGCAGTTCTTGAAAAGGACCGGATAGCAATACACATATGGCGAGGTTTGACTTTGTACATCACACCTAATGTCATATTTCAGCTCTTGGGACTTCCTCGTGGCAAGAATTGCCCGCTGAAGTACACATCCAGCCAACACAAAGAATTCTGGAAGTTGCGCTGTGAGCTTGGTATGGACAAGCATGATACATTGTCAGTTGAGAAAATAATGGACATAATTAGGAAATCTAAGGAGAAACATTTGAGGATCAAATGTTTTTTCTTATACTACTTAGCAAATTTCTACTGCCTAGCACCAGCCCAAAGATCAATATAAATGCGGTCATGTACACTAGGGATATGACCACAATTAATGACTTCGACTGGTTTGTTGTTGTTTATGAAAATTTTAGGCTTGCTATCACTGAGTGGAAAGAAAAGTTATTGCCCTTAAGAAGTTGGGGATAAAGGATAGGAAGTCAAGGTGTATCTCTAGTTGTACTATAATGCTACTGGTAAGCATCTACCTCTACTTTTTTTTCATTGGTTCTTTTTTATTTATTTATTAAAGCCATGTTTATGAATAGTATATATTCTGGTTGGCGGATATACTTTGTTGACAACATGGTGATTCCTGTAATGTCTGACGAGAATGGGGGGAATGAGGAGAAGCATATCAAAACCTGTCAAAGAATTAATCAATATGATACAGAACTTGTGAATAAAATGATTGCTAGTGCTAGGCGGCGCAGAAGCGGCAAGATTGTATTTGACAAGTTTCACGTAAGTACAAAGAATCTTGCTAAGTTTTACTCGTGTGAAGAGGTATGGTTTTCATAGGATCACCTCTGAAACTCTGAAACAGTTGCATTGCACCCTCCTCAGTTTCACTTGGAAATGTTCAGTACTAGCACGCATTTCTTATTCTTAACATTGACATAGGAGGTAGATAGCACAAAAATGGCAAAACATAGTGTGGAAATTATATTTTCTCTAGAAACGTTAATACATCATGATCTTACTATTTATATATCCCTTTTGGAGGCTATGTCATTGCCCAAAACCTTTTTAAAAATGGTTTTCATACCTCTTAATGGCAAGATATTTAGTTCTTTCTATAAGGTTTGTTCAATTTACCTTTTCAGTTGAAAGCAAGGGAGGATACATGTTATGATGAGTCCTCAATGTGTTGTAATAAGTTCTCAAGGGAAATGGACTACCTACAGTCTCAAAGGATGTCAACTGTGAAGTACAGCGAAGGAGTACCGGATGCAGTGGCAGAGATGGATTTCCCAATTTTTCAAGATTTGCAATAGATGCTTTCTTGAAGTCTATCCATACGCTCCAAATGATGCTGCTAAGTCAAAAATTTCAGCATTCTTGACTAAAGTGAATGAATGTGCACTGAAATGGATAAACTGTATGGGAAGCATGTGACGTCCAAGATCGATTGCCCCAGAGGCCAAGTGTTGACTTCTCCTCTAGATTCAGACATCGCACCTGAGCCCTCACCTCCTGTGGGACAAAAGAAACCTGCTGGTAGGCCCCCAAGGAGAAATCAACCTGAGCCCTCACCTCCTGTGGAACAAAAGAAACCTGTTGGTAGGTCCCCAAGGAGAAATCAGAAACAAACTAGCTCTCATCTAGATTCAGACATCGCACCTGATTCCTCACCTCCTGTGGAACAAAAGAAACCTTCTGGTAGGCCCCCAAGGAGACATCAGAAACAACAAAAAACCTCACCTTCTTTAGAACAAAAGATACCAAATGATGCCAGGCCCATGAAAAATTGGAAAGAGCACATCACTAAAGTTACCCTATACACAAAGCCACCGGGAAGCAGGTCTAGATGGTTACATGAGGCTATTTTGAACTACAAAACCAAGTGCAAAGGGTAAGTCTCTAAAGACTTATTTTGGTCCTTCAAGAAATTATCTTCTAACTCAATCCTCATCTTTTGAATTGCGACTTTGATAGGGATGAGCTGTTTGTAAATATGAATGGTGTCTCAATTACCAAAGTTCAATTAAATTCCTTCTTGAGAGATCCCATGGCAAGCTTTGAATTCCTCAAGGCATTCATACATTGCTTGACGGTTGATGACAAGGAAAATAAAAGAAGAGAAAGGATATTTTTCCCACCAATGGCCTCGGTATGTTTTCCACTTGAAACTAGTTTGACGTTCTCTATTACGAAATTAATTTGATGTTTATCTTGCCTTGACATCAGTCCATCTTTAAGGAGAATAAAGATGAAGTTATGAAGATATGCCGAGAAGCAACACCCAAACCCTTCCCACGAAACCTTGCACTTGTAAGACTTTGAATTTCACTTGCATCCATCAGATTTTGATTTTAACTTGCACATATCAGGTTTTTATTCCCCTGAATTGCTTAACTGCAAAAACTTTTTGATATGCTTGTTTTCCAGATATTTCTTCCAATCCTTCATGATGATAAATGGATCATATTTTGTGTGAACAAGCCTCAAGGGATTGCGGAAGTGTTGAGTAGCAATGCTCATGAGGCTGCCATGGATTTTTGGTCAGAAACTATGGCAGAATTAGTTGAAGAAAACATGAACAAAAACATAGTATCAGGTAAACTATATTTTAGTCAATGGAAGTCTCAAAGTGTTGAAGTTCCGGAAACCTCAGCCGATGCCATACTGCTTGCAATGAGCTTCATTGAGAGCTACGGCGGTGGTTCATCCTTTATGGAGATTATTACTAAAACGGTTAGTTTGTTCTGGCTTGATTCTCCTTTTGCCAGCCATGAACTTGTGTCTAATCTCTCTCTGTTATTCCTCTTTGCAGTCATGGTGTACTGATTATGTGATGTCAGTTCTGGATTATGTTCTGTTTCATCAGGCGAATGAATCATCATCTCTCCAAAAGTCCTGGAAAAAGGTCCAACATTTGTGGGAAAGTATGGAACGTGATTAATTTCAGACTATGCAAGTGATGAACTTGGCCTATAATGTTGGTTAACTGATGAACTTGGTTGATCATGTCTCCAAACGTTGTGGTAAAAGGTCCAAAATTTGTGGGAAAGTTTGGAATGTGATTAGTTTCAGACTATGCAATTGATGAACTAGGCCTGTAATGTTGGTCAACTGATGAACTTGGTCTGTAATGTTGGTCAACTGATGAACTTGGTCTGTAATGTTGGTCAATTGATGAACTTGGTCTGTAATGTTGGTCTGGCTGCCTTAATGGCCTAAACTCAGTGTTATGGTGGCCAGTTTGATTGTAGGTGATGTTGGTTAGTATGGATAAGATGACTATTATTCCTGCTGCTATGTGCCTATGTGTGGCTTATGATTGGATCATGAGTTTAAAACTTGAATCATCAAATGAAATTATGTGAGTTTCGTGTTTTTTCACTAGATTCCCATTTCTTAGACATGAATTCATGTTTTTCTCCATCGATTATTGTTTCTTCTCCATGAATTCATATTTTTTTATCCGATTCGTACTTTTACCGTGAATTCAAAATTTCTTCCATGAAAAGAAGTGCACACCAACCCAAAATGAAACCTCGAAATTTTCACGAACATTGAATTCGATTCGTGAATACCAAATTCGTGTTAAAAACTCTGAATTCGAGGAAAAAGAGTGAACCAGCCAGCCAAGAGCACAAGACAAATATAAATAATATTCCACTTGACCAGATCCAAGTTCAAGTTAAAGTTCAAGAATCCACAAATTTGAAGTTCAATTTCAATTGCAAATATGAAATTTAAGTTATAACAGTAACAATATATTATATTTTCAAGTAGGTATACAAAATTTGAATTCATTCTCTTACTGGGCATTTGTTCAAACACTACCCATGTAGTGGTGTCTAGTAGTGAGCATCTGTCACTGAATATTATGTTGAGCAGGGTGACACATTCAAATTTCAACTCTTATAATTTGAACTAGGAGAAGTCCCCGCGCGTTGCTATGGAGACTATTGATTTTGAATATAATTTAACCATCATATAATTTTATTAAGCTATATAAGTTAATGTTAGCATGTCATGTTGATGTGTACAACTAAATGTATGTTAGTGAACGATTTGTACAAATAATAATGGGATGAGGTGGACCCCTCGCACGTCAAGAGAATAAGCTATGCAAAAATTATAATGGCATGTTTCCAAATAGAAGAATAGTGATGGTATTTCTCCAAACTTGTAAAATTGCAGCGGTATCAATCAAAAAAACCCATAGAAGAAACTCTAAACACTCGAACCCTAAGTAGGCGGTCAAGCTAAACTTAGCAAGGCAAATTCATCGTGTGTAGTTTGTCTGAGTCATATAAGAGTTACATATAGAGTACAGAGTACTTTTTCCTCTTATCATATAGGTACGGAGTACTTTTATGTCTTATCGCACTAGTTTCCTTTACTTTTAATAGATCTAAGTAGTCAGCTAGGGGTAAATCCTATCAAGCCACATCCATAAATGCATGTGTAGTTTGTCTGAGTCATATAAGAGTTACATATATAATACAAAGTACTTTTTCCTCTTATCATATAGGTATGGAGTACTTTTACGTGTTATCCCACTAATTTCCTTTACTTTTAAGAGATTTAAGAAGTCAGCCATGGGTGAATCCTATGAAGCCACATCCATAATGTGTAGTTTGTTCAAGTCATCATAGAGTTATATGTAGGGTTACATTTAGGTATGAAGTACTTTTCCCTATTTCCCACGAGATTCCTTATTTTTCACCAAGGATAGAAGGAATCATGGACATGACCGAAGCAAACATGACCAAGTGTTACTGTGGAAGGCTGGCTAGGGGGTATGCACCCTCCCACCTGCTCGTTGGAGCTCATAGGCCAGCGACATGGTGACGGGCTCCATGGCAGTGTTGCTGGCGCCATGGGTGCTGGTGTCCACCTCGTCTAGATCTAGAAGAAGACAAAGAGCATGCTCGGTCTCAATGGTTGGATTTTTATGTTCTGCCATATATACTTCTCAAATCTAAAGAACTAGGAGAAGTCTCTGCGCGTTGCCATGGAGACTATTGATTTTGAATATAATTTAACCATTCATATTATTTTTTAAGCTATATAAATTAATGTTAGCATGTCATGTTGATGTGTACAACTAAATGTATGTTAGTGGATGATTTGTACAAATAATAATGGGATGAGGTGGACCCCTTGCATGTCAAGAGAATAAGCTATGCAAAAATTATAATGACATGTTTCCAAATAGACGAATAGTGATGGTATTTCTCCAAACTTGTAAAATTGCAGTGGTATCAATCCAAAAAAACCCATAGAAGAAACCCTAAACACTCGAACCCTAAGTAGGCGGTCAAGCTAAACCTAGCAAGGCAAATTCATCGTGTGTAGTTTGTCTAAGTCATATAAGAGTTACATATAGAGTACAAAGTACTTTTTCCTCTTATCATATAGGTACGGAGTACTTTTATGTCTTATCCCACTAGTTTCCTTTACTTTTAATAGATCTAAGTAGTCAGCCCGGGGTAAATCCTATCAAGCCACATCCATAATGCATAGTTTGTTCAAGTCATCATAGAGTTATATGTAGGGTTACATTTCGGTATGAAGTACTTTTTCCTATTTCCCACGAGATTCCTTATTTTCACTAAGGATAGAAGGAATCATGGACATGACCGAAGCAAACATGACCAAGTGTTACTGTGGAAGGCTGGCTAGGGCTATGCACCTCAGCCTGGGCGTTCGGGTTACCCGATTTTTTCGGGTCGGGTATTCAAAGTTCAGGTAATGAAAACTGCTACCCGATGTTAGTCTTGAAAAAACACTACCCGCAACTTTGGGTACCCGAAGAGGTATAACCCCCTACGAACCGGGAACTTAAAATTATTATTAATCCATGTACTGCGTCCACCATACCTCCGAACCGGGAACTTTTGTGACTGTGGGACCAACGCATTAGAAGAAAAAAATGCCAAGGTGTATTTTAATTTGATACATGTTTAATAGGAACTTGTAATTTATTGTAAGCATTAACTTATATTATAGATGTGACGGTTAATATAAAATAAATTAAAAAAATAAAACATATTTTTTCATACTAAAATAAAATTAATATATTTTTTAATCCCGTTGCAATGCACGGGCAATTTTGCTAGTTATCACCCAAGCGAGGAACGGTGATCGGCAGGGGTGAAGTTGAATCTGTTGGGACTCACGCGGTGGACTCGGAGTCGGCGGACTCACGCGGTGGACTCGGAGTCGGCGGACTCACACGGCGGAGTGGACGACCGGCGCGCGACCAGGTCCGTAATGCAGCCCTAATCCAGCCCCACCCTCTCTCTTTCCCCCAAGCTCCAATCGAGCCCTGACCAGTGGCGGATTCAGGGACGCTGAGCGCAGTGGCTGTGGACTCTCTGGACTCTCCGGAGTTGTGGAGTAGAGCAGCAAGCACCCAGCAGCACTATAGCTACCCGGCGAGCAGGGCAGCGAAGAAACGTTGCAAGTTATTTCATCAATTTCAGTAATTTGTACTTGTTCTGGCCGGCTTGCACATGGGTAGCCATTGGTAGCTTGCACCTGATTTCTTAATTGTTGAGAGTCAAATCCAATTTCATGAATATCTGAATTGTTTACTTAGCAGCTTTCGCAGACATTAAAATGGTGGGGCTACATGGAGATGTTAATGATCTTTACATAGAAGTGTTGTCATGGCCTATTATGGATATATTGAATCAGGACAACCCTGTTAAGGTAATGAGCCTCTCCCAACCGGCAACATTCCTTATTTTGAACCTAAAAAAACATCTCCATTTCAAGGTTGCCATGTTGTTACAGTTACCGAAGATGATCCCAAATGAATTTAAAGCCTGGGATGACTACAAAGAAGCATTTCGCATTCCAATGTTACAGGAAATTTGGGATAAAATAAACTCAGGCATGGATACCATTTCTAGATGCCAATGTGTGCCTTGCTCTGAGAAGCATTCAGAAACTCCTAATGTGTACCGAATCAAGGGCAATACAAAAGAAGGCAATGCGCCAAAAATGGAAGATGTCATGTTATTATCAGCAGAGGGATTGGGATCTAGAGACCAAATTATACATAGCAGATCCTTTTGCACCATCCTTGTGGTTTTACATGTGTCAACTACAGACATGATTGTCAGGCTATCGCAGTGGAAATTTGGGAAAATGAAGAAGAAAAGTTACTACCAAATTATGCACCTGGCTAATCTGAATACATATTTAAGTAGTTGGGAAGTCATGAAATGTCCTAGAAAAAGCTCTGAACTATGCAATCTCAGATGGACTAAAAATATGAATGGAGTATGTCCTGACATTTCTCTCTTAATTTGAGAAAAGCTTTGCATCGCGCACTGACATTTTTTAATATATGCTGTAGGCTGATGGAGAATGTGGAATATTTGAAGGTAAAGCAAAAGTTGTTGAGGCTGTCCGTGTTGATTTTGGACTAAACGAATCACAGAGTGATGCAGTAGCAAGTTGCATTTCAGCAATTAAATCTGGGGAATCTTCTGTACGTCTAATTTGGGGCCCACCTGGCACAGGAAAAACTAAAACAGTTTCAGTGATTCTGTGTAAGCTTCTAATGATTCCGAGCAAACTTAGAATTCTTGTATGTGCTCCAACAAACACAGCTCTCGTGCAATTGGCTTCTCGCCTTATTTCTCTAGTTGACAAGTCCACTGAAACCAAACATTTACTTGGCAACATTATTTTGTTTGGTAGCGATAAGCTCTCATCATGTTGGAAGAAGACGGATAAAACCCTGTCAAAAATATTTTTGAAGAATCTTATTGATACAAATGGGGATATGAATCATAGAAATCAAGAGAGAATGTTGTTGCAAGCTTCACAACTTGTATTTTGCACTCCATTCATGTCGGCTAGGTTGAACAATGAGCAATATGATATATTGGTTATTGATGAGGCAGCATATTTAAAAGAATGTGAGTCAATGGTCCCTCTCTCAATTAATGGGATAAAACATCTGGTGCTTATTGGGGATGACTTGCAGCTCCAATCAGTGGTAAAGAGCCAGGTAAGTCTTCCTTATAATGCCATTTGAATGTATCCTTATGTAATCAGTGATTATTTCCTAATTTCTAGATTGCTCATCCTCCTCGCTGCTAATTGTATAGATTGCTAAAGAGGCTAAGTATGGACGAAGCCTCTTTGAGAGATTGTGTGAAATTGGTTGGCATAAGCACTTGTTAAATGTGCAATATAGAATGCACCCTGACATCAGCAGGTTGCCAATGAAAGTTTTTTATGATGAAACAATTATAGATGCCACTGAAAAGACGTCTGCCAAGATTTTTATTGGTGATATTTTTGGCAATTATTCATTCATTAATGTTGAGTATGCTATAGAACATCAGACTGGTCAGAGTGTACAAAATGTGGTTGAAGCTGCTGTAGCAGCCACTATTGTTTCCAAGCTTTCTAAAGGTATAGTCTGTAAATTGAAGAGTTTTACTAAATCCAATTAGATTAGGGCTCATCTATGTATATTTGGTCTACAACTGCAGCATGTACCGACTAGAATAAGAAAGCCACCATTGGTGTTATATCTCTTTATGCATCCCAAGTGATTGCTTTGAAAGAAAATATTGGCAGGATTCAGATGGGTGAGCTTCTTTCTGTTGAAGTTAAAACTGTTGATTCATTTCAAGGTGATGAGAAGGATATCATAATACTTTCAACAGTTAGAAACAATAAATTTGGGAAAATAGGCTTTCTAGATTCTTGTGGGAGAGCTAATGTGGCCTTGACAAGAGCAAGGTATAGTACATTATTTCCTTTTCGCAACTGCCTTTGGATCCTTTGAAAATTTATCTCCCAGTATATCTTTTATTTAAATAAATTGTTTTCCCCACAGGGATTGCCTGTGGATTCTTGGAAATGAAAAAAACTCTCACTAAGAGTAAATCAGTATGGTCCGAGCTAGTCCAAGATGCAAAAGGTCGTTCTTGTTTCTTTGATGCTCGTGCTGACCTGGAACTTGATAAAGTAATTTGTAGCTTCAAATCTATGAACAGACTGTCGCCATCTGGGTGCAGCCAGCTAAATATAGATGTGTAACTCGCAAGTGATATCATAGTAAAGGCCGCAGTAGAGGAAGCACAAGCAGTCGTTGATTTGTCTCCAAGTCACATTCCTTCAGTGAAGAGGCTCTGTTCTTCGCACGAGGACGAGCTTGCCGGATCCGAAGTACCACATGTTGTAGGGCCTGCACCTGCACAAGCAGTAGACGAAGTATGGAAGAGGGACCTTGATTTGTCTCCTAGTCACATTCCAAGGCTCTGTTCTTCACACGAGGACCAGCTTGCCGGATCAAAAGTACCACATGTTATAGGGCCTGCATCTGCACAAGCAGTAGACGAAGTATGGAAGAGGGACCTTGATTTGTCTCCTAGTCACATTCCTTCAAAGAAGAGGCTCCATTCTTCGCATGAGGACCAGCTTGCCAGACCAAAAGTATCAGAACCTAAAGTTTCAAGCACCATTCCTAAAGAGCCACGAGCCATAGACATGTTGCTGTCAGAGGGGATGCAGATCGAGGTCCCCCTCTAGGACTCGCAAGGACAATCTGCAGAAGTTGTTCCTGCTCCTCCTCGCCCATGCTTCGAGTTGTTGCAATCTGAGCAGTAAGTGTACTTAAATTCAATATCCGCATTCTTCCTTTCTCTGCAAATGTACTGAGTGATAACATGTTTGCTCTTAGGAAATCTGTATCAAGAGCAGCAACATCCCGGATTACTGGTGCAGCGTCATCTTCCTCAGTAGAAGCCCCACAGCATCTGACTACCTCTGTAGTCACTGAGCCGAGTACTTTCCCACCTGGCGATGTATCAGCCAGTGAAGATAAGATGCCCAAAGATCTTCCCATGTTGACTACTTCCTCACGTGCAGCGCTTCCCATGGCCACAAAGTACGAAGCACTGACTCAGACAATGGAGTTGGGGAAGAAATATAATGATGATATGGTTAGTATATGTATCAATGTATTTTAAGAAACTGTATCTGTACTGCCATCTACTTATATTGCTGACTTGTCTTGGTGCATGCCAGACTTCTGTTGAACAATTAATAAAGCAGCAATTGGCACTTCTGAAACAACCCAGCCAACAACTACTCGCCTAGGCAGAGTCTGCTGAAGCAAAGTCGGTTGAGGAACAAGAGCGCTATGCAAAACAAGAAAAAGATCATCAGGCTGCCGTTGCTGTCCTCCAGGAACAACTTGACTCTCTAAAGGAGAAGAACAAGGAGCTATCGGCTTCTCTAAAAGGTTAGAATTCTTTATTTCGAGGTTATGATCTACTCATCCCAAATGATGCTGATGTAGTCTTATGTACTTCAGAGCGTGTTCAAGTTGAGACCACAATCAAGGAAGCATTGACCAACTCAAAGAATCTCCACTAAGACACTCAGCACCAGCTGGACCAAGCTCTTCAGAGAGTGAAGGCCCTCAAAGAAGAATTAGAGTCAGAGCGGAAGATGTGCCAGGATGCTGATAATCAACTAGATGATGATAGACAGCGGATGCGGAATCTGAGTACTCGCTTGGAGAAGTCCATAGTAGAAAAAGAAGAAATCAAGGTGACTGCCACCTCAATTCTCCAAGTGGCCTCTAGATCGTCTGAGAATGAAGTTTCCAAGCCCATCTTGGAACAAGTGCCTGGCCTGATCCAAGTAATAAGACAACAGCTAGAACTTTGGCTTCACAAGCACTAGGATCAGTGAGAGCTTCCTTCCCCTGTCTTGATCTTACTCGAGTTGGTGAGGGTATACCAGAAGATTGCTCAACTCAAGATTTAGTTGGCCACATAGCTGCAATGGACTCTGTAGCAGAAAGGCTACTCACTAACAATATGGTGAAACATTGTAAAGCAACTGATAAAAAATTGTAAAGCAACTGATGTGCTTTTTATCTTGTAAGGCAACGTTAAGTATAGCAACTTAAGTTATGACCTGTAGCAATTCCTTTTGCCTAGCTTTGTAACTTTAGGATTCCAGTTAAACACTTGATTAAAAAGAGTTGTGTGTAAAGTGTGACACCAATGTGAAAACAAACATCACCTGCAAACAGCAACTTTTTAAGAAAAGCAACATTGTCCGGTACAGAGCAACATCCTAATAAAACGGTACATGGTAGCAAACAACAAGTCACCAGGTGAAACTTTAAAAGAGATGACTACTTCCAGGATGCTAAGGTACAAGACTGTAGATCTCTTTAATTTATTGAAAAGTATATGCTAATTATAGATAAGAATCAGGTGAAGCTACTTTTTTCAGCTCTCAGCCTCTTAGTTCATTTCAGAGAATCACTTCACAGAATCAGCAAAGAATTAGCTCTCGCTGAGAATCTGCTCCATGGAGCTCTGCCAAATGGCCGAGAAGCAGGGGTGTGGCAGAACCTCCTAAGTGTTTGGGCCCACCGGCACCTGTCATTGTCCTAAGGACCTCTGACGGTGATGCCGGGGATCCTCCCACTCTAGAAGTCCGATGAGCATCTCAGGACGCTCATTCCACTACTACCTGGGGCGATTCAAACAAACCCGTCTTGACCACCAGCAATGGTCAATTACCGAAAATTTCTTCTCCTCGCCCTTACATGATAGCAAGTGGCCACCTTAACACCAGGATCACTCGTTGCGAAGACATTGTAGTATCACAGACGACATAAGACCAAAATAATATTTCAGAGTAAACAGCGGAAGTATTACATAACTTATTTTACAAAAGGAGTTCTTCCATATAGCAGAGTGTTATTACAAACCAGGTCCAGCGGAGCAACTTAAACTTTAGTATACAGATTACAAATTTACAGACCCTGCCCATGGGTCACGCTCACTCTTCTTCGTCGTCAACATCGACGACGGTCACACAACAGGGTCCGCCCAAAGTCACCCAAACCCTAATTTTGAGAATTTAACTAATTATCATCTAATTATACTAGAATTATTATTTAATTACTAAATAAGGGTTTAATAATATTTTATTCAAACATTATCCAAATGTCACCAAATTTTGTGTGAAACCTGGAAATAATATTCAGAGACTCCCCACAAAGTTTGGTGATTTTTGGGCATACTAATAAATTATTAAAATTCCTAGAAGTTTTATTCATTAAATAAAAGAGGTAATTTTTATACACATGCTAACTACCAGAAAATAAAATCTAATATTTTTCCTGTGTTCTACTCATTTTATGGAACCAATACAAAAATTTTCATGATTTTTGAATCAGCACACAATTTAATACACAAATTCAAACTTAAAGCAAAAACTGAACAAAAAGAAAAACACTGCGCGGCGAGCGGCCGGGAAATCGGCCCGCTCTCGCCCGGCCCACGTGGACGCTGCGCACGCTGCCCCCCCTCTCACGCGGACACTGACGGGCGGGTCCCGCCCGTCAGACCCGCCTTCCCCTTCTCTCTCTGCAGGACGCTGACGGGAAGACCCCACCCGTCAGCTCCTTCTTCTTCCTTGCGCCGCGGCTTCGACGAGCTCGAGCACGCCGTCGGCGAGCTCTCGGCCCCCGCGGTGAGACGCGTTAGCTTCCCCAATCTCCCGCGCACCCATAGACACCCTTCGCACCCACTCTCTCCTATCCTAGCCCCCATGGCCACGGGTGCGGCGGACGGCCGCCTCGGCCGAGCGAACGCCGGCCATGACGAGCGAGTAGAGCGCGAACCAACCAGCGCATAAGCTGCAGGGGCTCACCGCGACTTCAACGAGACGCAGAGCGGCGGTGGAGAGGCTCGGAGTGACGCTGGCCACGGTGGAGTGCCTACGGCGGCGCTTCGGCCGGAGTTGGAGAGGAAACAGCTCAGTTGTAGGCTAGGAGGGATTAACGCTTGCGCTCAGGGGCGCAATCGATTGCTGAGTTCGTGGCGGAGTTGAGAGCAAGGGCTCGGGGATGGAGAAGCTAAGGCGACGGTGAATTTCGGCGTCGATTGCTGGCTGCCGGCGGTGAGGCTCAAAGAGAAGAAAGGGAATACCCCGACCACCCGGGGCTTTATCCACGCGACAGAGGGCGGGTTGCAGATGAGGACGTCCGCGCGAGGCACAGTAGCAAGCAGCTGCGTGGCCAGGCGCGTGGCGGCGCCGGGCGCAGCGGCTCTGCTCCGGCGGCAGAGCACCCCCCTGCCAGTACTGTAGCAAGCCATATCCCCTCATTCTGTCTTTTTGTGAAATTCGGCCAAAATTTGAACTAAAGCCAAAATTCCACCAAAACAAAAGTTGTGCAAAATTTTATAAGCTGCAAATCATATTTTGGTGACCAGAGCTAATTTTGAGTGAAACATGGTGATTTTGACCAAACAGTTTGAAATTCAAAATCTAATTTGGGGAAATTCAAATTTTTGAATTGGGGCAGATCAGAATTTCCAAAATTACTTTTGTTTTTCCTAAACAACTTGAAAAACACTCAACATGAAAGTTGTTCAACTTTTTGAGCTCTACAACTTTCATGTTGGTCACTTTTCAAAATTCCAAATATATTTTGAACTAGAGATTCAAATTAGAAAAGGGGACACTTTCTAGAAATCTGTATTTTCAAAATTACTTTGAATTTTGTATTGAAACTTCAAAAACTTAAAACACGAAAGTTATACATCTTGACAAGATCTACAACTTTGCTTTTGAACTCAACCTCAAATTTTGCTTGGTTTTAAAATTGTGCAAAAGGGGGCAAATCTAGGGTCCAAAAATCAGGGTTCCCCCCCTAATCTTTCGGAAATCCTCTACCCTAGGGTTTTAGCAACCAACTCAAGCATCAATATACAAGATAAACACACTTTAAATCCCTAAGCACATTCAACCAAATTAAACTCATTTTAAGTTGATGCATCAAGGTGTGCTTAACAACTATGTTGTGCAATGCTGATGATGCCATGATCCGAATTTTAGTAACCGTAACATCAGGAATGTTACAGCCCTTCCCCCTTAAAGAAATCTCGTCCCCGAGATTTAAAGCCTTAGGGTATGTAATGGAAAAGGAAATTTGTCAAAACTCTTTTATCTTCAACTTTCTCATAAAACAAGAAGCTGGGAAAAACCACTCCATTATAAACATATATGTACACAAAGTACATGGCTTTGGCTACTCTTTTCCTTCACTAGAGTACACTCCCTATTTATCAGATGTTGTCCTGAAGAGAAGCGTGGAACTCAGTAAAATTCTCCAGCAGATAATCTTCAGATTCCCACGTGGCTTCCTCTTCACAGTGCTGGCTCCACTGTACCTTGTACCACTTGGTAGTTGTTCTTCGAGTAACTCTATCTCTTTGGTCCAATACTCGAATAGGATACTCCGAATAAGTTAGATCCGGTTCAAGTTCCACATCTTCAATATCTTGAACTTGGTCTAGTACTCGAAGACACTTTTTCAATTGAGACACATGGAACACATTATGTATCCCGGATAATCGTTCGGGCAGTTTAAGGCGGTAAGCTACCTGTCCACATCGGTCAATGATTGGAAATGGACCAATGTAACGGGGTGCTAACTTGCCTTTAACACCAAAACGATTTACTCCTTTCATTGGGGATACTTTCAAATACACATGATCACCTTTGGCGAATCTTAACGGTCGACGTCTTTTATCGACGTAGCTTTTCTGTCGGGACTGAGCAACTTTCAAGTTATTTTGGATTTGTCTAACTTTGTTCTCAGTCTCTTTCACTAAGTCAACCCCGAAGAACCACCTTTCCCCGGGTTCCGACCAGTGTAACGGAGTTCGACATCGACGGCCATATAGTGCCTCAAAGGGAGCCATCTTGATACTCTCTTGGTAGCTATTGTTGTAAGAAAATTCTGCTAGAGGCAAGCAGTCATCCCACTTATCTGGAAAATTCAGGGCACAAGATCTTAATAGATCTTCTAGGGTTTGATTCACCCTTTCAGTTTGCCCACCTGTTTGAGGGTGGTAGGCGGTGCTGTATAAAAGTTTGGTGCCCAAAGATTCATGTAAGCATTTCCAGAACTGGGAGACAAATTGTGTGCCTCTATCTGACACTATTGTCTTTGGCACCCCATGCAGACTTAGTATACGATCAAAATAGATCTGAGCATAGGTGGAAGTATGATACGATGTCTTTACAGGTAAGAAGTGTGCTGTTTTGGTGAGACGATCCACAATGACCCAAATAGAATCAAAGCCTTTGGCCGTCTTGGGCAATCCTACTATGAAGTCCATGCTAATATCATCCCATTTCCATGCTGGAATAGGCAAGGGTTGCAACTCTCCAGTGGATTTGAGATGAATAGCTTTGACTTTTCGGCAGGTGTCGCATTGGGCCACATAACGGGCTATTTCTATCTTCATTTTCGTCCACCAAAACCTTTGCTTCAGGTCCTGATACATTTTATTGCTTCCTGGATGAATGGAATACCTCGTGGTATGAGCTTCATCCAGGATTTGTTGACGTAGCTCAGGTACCTTTGGAACCACTAACCGGTTCTTGAACCAGATTACTCCTGCAGCATCCACCTTAAAGTCTGTGGGTGCTCTACTAGAAATTTTCTCTTTAAGATGCTTCAGGCCTTTGTCTTCCTTTTGTGCCTCTATGATTTGAGCTTCAAGATTGAAATCAATCTTTAGATTGGCAAGGCTTCCTTGGGAAATCATTTCTATCCCCAAGTTTTCTAGCTCTTGGCACAAAGTTACATCTCTAGGCGTCACTGTTAAGCAATTACAGTGAGCCTTACGACTGAGGGCATCAGCTACTACATTTGCCTTGCCAGGGTGATAATGCACCTCAAGGTCGTAATCTTTGATTAACTCTAGCCACCTTCGCTGGCGCATATTAAGTTCAGCTTGAGTAAAGATGTACTTCAAGCTTTTGTGATCTGTGTATAGATGACATGTGCTCCCCAACAGATAATGGCGCCAGATTTTTAATGCATATACTACGGCGGCTAGTTCAAGATCATGGGTCGGGTAATTCTCTTCATGTGGTTTAAGCTGTCTAGAAGCATATGCAATTACGCGACACTCCTGCATTAGCACACAGCCTATCCCTATCCCTGATGCGTCACAATACACATCAAAGGGCTTTTCAATATCTGGCTGGGCTAAGACAGGTGCAGTTGTCAATAACCTTTTCAGAGTCTGAAAGGCTTGCTCACAATGCGGTGACCAAACAAATTTCGTTTGATTCTTGAGCAAGGTCGTGATGGGTTTCGTGACTCTGGAAAAGTCCGGGATAAAGCGACGGTAATATCCCACCATACCCAAAAAACTACGGACCTCATGTACCGTAGTCGGGGGCTTCCAATTCAACACTTCTTCTATTTTGCCTGGGTCCGACTCCCTCCGCTAATAATACATGACCCAGGAAATGAACTTTGTCCAGCCAGAACTCACATTTGCTGAACTTGGCATATAGTTGATGCTCCCTAAGACGGGTCAACACAATTCTCAGATGCTCAGCATGTTCTTTCTTAGTCTTGGAATAGATCAGGATGTCATCAATAAAGACGACCACAAATTTGTCCAGTTCTGGCATGAAGACAGAGTTCATTAAGTACATGAAATGGGCCGGTGCATTGGTCAACCCAAAAGACATTACCAAGTATTCATACAACCCGTAACGGGTTGTAAAAGCTGTCTTGGGTACATCTTCCGGCCTAATTTTAATTTGATGGTACCCTGATCTCAAATTAATTTTTGAGAACACTTTGGCCCCGGCTAGCTGGTCAAATAATAAGTCAATACGGGGCAATGGGTACTTGTTCTTAATCGTCACCTCATTTAGGGGACGATAATCGACGCACAGGCTTAACGTTTGATCTTTCTTTTTCACAAACAGGGCTGGGCAACCCCATGGAGAAGAACTAGGCTGAATAAAACCATTCTGTAATAGCTCTTGTAGTTGGGCTTTTAATTGGGCCAGTTCTTTCGGTGCCATTCTGTAGGCCCTTCGAGATATCGGGGTTGTCCCTGGTTTCAATTCTATACTGAATTGTACATCCCGATCCGGTGGCAGACCTGGTAGGTCTTCAGGAAATACATCCGTAAAATCCCGAACTACCGAGATATCTTTGACTGCAGACACATTAGTGGCATGAACTTGCCCAATTGTCCGCTTGGGAGTAACTAAATGAATTAGCAGATAGGAATTCTCATTGGGCAATGGTATTTTAATGGTTCGATGCAAAGTATCTAGCACAACCCCTCGTTGTGCCATCCAGTTCATGCCTAGTATGACATCAATCTCCTGGTCTTTAAGAACAATCATGCTAGTGGGAAAACTATGCCCACCAAATTCGATGGGCATCTGGTGAGCCATTTCTTTAGAACTCAGCCGTCCTCCTGGCGACTGTATATAAAAATGATCTTGTGTTTCCCCAATGGGTATGCCATGCTTTAACACAAAGGTGCGATTGATGAATGTATGAGATGCACCAGAATCGAAAAGCATTAAAGCAGGATGTTTCGCGACAGGAAACGTACCCATCATTACTGGTTCACCCTCCGGGATCGTCTCCACCTCTGTATGGAAGACTTGTCCCACTTTCTTCGCTGGTTTCCCCCTTTGCACGTTTTGTCCTTTCTGAGCCCCAGTCCTGAATTGACTTGGCTGGGGTTGGCCCATAGGTGGCCTTTGGAAGGTGGGGTTGGTTTGGCGGGGGTAGGGGCACTCTTTGGAAAAATGCCCAGGCTTACCACAATTGAAACAAGGGTAATTGTGGCTGGGCGGAGCAGTGGGGCGAACACCTGGGGCGTTCGGCTCGCGTGGTGCAAGGGCGATGGCAGTAGGTCGAGGATATACCTGCTGCCCTGGTCTATATTGTGGTGGGGAAAAGGGACCACGATAAGGTGACGGTGCTTGAAAACGTCCGTGGCCCTGCGGATGATAAATGATTCTCTGGCGCTTTTGACCGCGACCAGAGAAGGAGGAAGAAGCAGCCTTTTCTTGGCTTCTTTGTGCTTTCTATTCTTTTCTTCTGAGGTGATGGCAATATTTACCGCCTCGTAGAAGGTAGCCTTTTGGCAGGTGGTCATCATGGTCTGAAGTTTAGTATTTAGACCACGCATGAAGCAGGCTTTCTTCTTTCTGTCGTGTTCACATGGTCTGTGGCATATTGAGAGAGATGATTAAACTTTGCCACGTACTCCATGACACTTTTATCGCCTTGCTGCAAGGCGAGAAATTCTTCGGCCTTCATGGCCATGAGCCCTTCAGGGATGTAATGGGCGCGGAACGCGTCCTTAAACTTGGTCCAGGTGACCCGGTGTCCCGGAGCTTGGATAGCTAGGATGTTCTCCCACCAGGCACCTGCAGCTCCCCGAAGCTGCTGAGCTGCGAACAGGGGCTTCTGAGTTTCTAAACACTGAATCAAACTGAACTTGTGCTCCATAGTCCGGAGCCAGTCATCCGCTTCTAACGGCTCATCAGCCTTAGTGAATACCGGGGGCCTTGTCTCGGTAAAGTCCACGTACCGAGCTTCTCCGTCCCCATTGTGCGGTGCTCTAAAGTTTGGGGCGGGGTGTGGTTGACGTTGTGCTAACTCGCGTAGCAAGCGAGCATTATCGGTAGTGGCACTCAAAAGAACAGCGATAGCATCAGCCAGGGAAGGTGGAGCAGGTGGAGGGTTGGGGATATCATCCCCTCCCTGAGATGTCCCAGCTCCATCAGATCCGCGTGTACGCATCGGCATCTGCTACAAGAGTCATATATACTTGTTACCACATAAAATTCATAACTTAGAACATATCTTACATACTTCCATTTATTTATCCAACATCAGTTCAACACACTGAAAATAAATGAGTACAACTTCTTAAACTGAAAGAAAACTTTATACTACAAACCCGACCCCACTACGGCAAACTAGGAATCCTACAACGACGTTGCCCGCGGCTTCACCGAACTAGTCGGTGTGGCCAGAGCTGTAGCCCGGGTCATCATTGCCATCATCCTGATTACCCCCCGGGTTGTTGTCATCAGGGTCGGACTCCTCTTCATCACTGAGGCGTTGATCGGGTTCCCCATTGTCAGCCAACTCTCCATCCGTGTCCATCTCTCCTTCGCCTGGAGGTGGATGGAGCTGGTGATATAGGTCAAATGCAACATCACGATATTGCATTGCCAAGTCATTGATGGTATCTAAATGATGTGCCAGCTCCAGCTTCTCCAACTGGAGCTGGTCCTCCCGCTGCCACGCGACATTCCGCTGCGCGGTGACCGTGGCCCCCATCTTCACGTACAGATCTTTAAGGTACCTGGCCTTGCCCAGCTTCGCATTCATCCTAGTCAGCTCGTGCCTGTGTGCGCTCCTGGCCTCTTCTTCTCGGGCAATAGCGGCATTCCTCTCCTCCACCATACGGGACAGCATGGCCTCACAGTTCTCGGTAGCTTGTTTTTCTTTGGCTAGTTGAGCTTTAAGTTCGCCGATCTCCATGACGTTGTACATCCTTTCTCTCATCACTTCGGTCAACTCGGCGGACAACCTGTCCACCTCCTGCTGAGGCGGTGAACGGTTACTACTTGCTTGATCACTTCGCGGGGCCAACTGATGTCTGGGGACCCTTTTTGGACCAGTCCTCTTGCGCGGGGTATGTTTCCAACGGGCCATCCTGTAGAGGGTAAGTTTGGATTAGTAAGAGAGACCTTAAAGGTTAGCAAGAATAGGATTGATTCTATTCACCCAACCAAACAAGGAGGAAGGAACTTAACCAATTAATACATCATGATGCATGCACGAACTTACGATTCCTACTAACGATTCACAACGATAATACTCAAAATTTTACAACATAGGGCAATACTTTATGTTGCTCCTCCCAACCACTTCAAAAATTCTAAGAAGGCCTACAGACAGGGGTAAGTTAGGACTAAAGCACTTGGACTCAAAGTAGGCCAGTTTATAGCATTAGATCCAAATGATTTTGAAGTTTTTCAAAGGATACAACAGTCATCTTAGCAACGAATGCTCCGATACCAGCTGTGGCAGAACCTCCTAAGTGTTTGGGCCCACCGACACCTCTCATTGTCCTAAGGACCTCTGACGGTGATGCCGGGGATCCTCCCACTCTAGAAGTCCGATGAGCATCTCAGGACGCTCATTCCACTGCTACCTGGGGCGATTCAAATAAACTCGTCTTGACCACCAGCAATGGTCAATTACCGAAAATTTCTTCTCCTCGCCCTTACATGATAGCAAGTGGCCACCTTAACACCAGGATCACTCGTTGCGAAGACATTGTAGTATCACAGACGACATAAGACCAAAATAATATTTCAGAGTAAACAGCGGAAGTATTACATAACTTATTTTACAAAAGGAGTTCTTCCAAATAGCAGAGTGTTATTACAAACCAGGTCCAGCGGAGCAACTTAAACTTTAGTATACAGATTACAAATTTACAGACCCTGCCCATGGGTCACGCTCACTCTTCTTCGTCGTCAACCTCGACGACGGTCACACAACAGGGTCCGAAACAAGTCGGCTCCTGAGCTTCACCTGCAACCGGGGTTATGAAACCCTGAGTACGGGAGTACTCAACAAGACTTACCCGGTGGAAAAAGAGGAGAAAGTAGGAATGCAGGCTTAGGGTAGACAAGGAGTGGCTGAGCAAGGAGCCAAAGTGTTTTGCTAAAAAGCTTACTAATAGTGCATCCTTACTTTCAAGTTTTACCCGCAAATTCCTCTCCTTAAGAGGCCGAGGAGTTCGAGGGCAGTCTAACTAGTTGTCTCCCACAGACAAGTCTGTGAGTTTCTAGTCCTAAATTAAAGTATTATTTATCCAACGACCATAGCTTCATGTCAATCTGAGTCCCGGAATTGGGATCCGAACCTCATGAGACATTTCCCCCTTTTCTCATTTTACCACTTAGTTGCATATTTAACTACGATGAGGGTCACTGGATTGAGTCTCCCAATCGGGGAGCAATGACGATTCGAACCGCTTAGCAATCCAGCTGGAGTTCCTAACCACCCGACATATGTAGAACCAGATCTTGCATATGTCAACCCAAATCAAGCTCTCCCCAAATTTGACCAGGTTCGCGGCACCCGAGAGCATAGTACTCCACCATCCTACAGCCGATCTAGATGTTTTCCGGTCATCTCAGATCCGTAAGGTGGGTACACACTACTCTCGCCATCGCTCCACGCCCAGTGCGCGAGTAGCTGTTCGCGTCGAGGGATCACAGGACCGGGCTTACCGAGGGCAAGTGGCTAGTACTATAGATTCTCAACCCAGCGGGCCATCAACGGACCGGTCCTTAACCGACACAGTTGGAGACACTACTTTAAGACTCCATTCTTAAAGCAAGTCCACCGACCGGTCTCAAGTTGAAACATCATTGATCATAAGTGTATTCCACAACAACCCTTCAAACTTTCTTGTTTGAAAACCTATCTAGTAGCAGGGCTAAGCATCACTACGCAGTTTTTAAAATAAAACAGGTGCCAAGGACAAGATAACAAATATCAAGGTGGTAAATGCAGCAAGTAGGTTAACCCAATTCTCGACTACCTAATGCATCATTTTCAATTCATAAGTGATAAAAGATTTAAAACATTCAAGGAGGGGTTAATGCATCCGGGGCTTGCCTTGGTTGCAGGGCAGAGAGGGACCCTCGGAGACTTCCCAAGTCCCGGATCCTACTTCCTCGAACGGAGCACTCACCTCGCGGTTCGGTTCAACGGTCGCTCCTTCGGTCACGTGCACTATACGCAAAATGATGGATGCTCATGATATGCGTATGACAGATATATCAGAAGGACCAAATTAAGTATAACTGGCCTCCTCGGTGCAACACAGATTAAACAATAATTAAAGTTGTTTAACATCTTAGTGTCTTTACCCAAGAGGTTGCATCTGTAAATTAGTACTTTTCTTAATTCATACTTATCCTAAATTAACTAATTATTAATCCTATTTACCTTAATTAACTCTTAAATAATTATTAATGACAATAATTAAGCATTAAGGCCAAACAATAATTAAATGCCAAAGGCCATTAAGGTTAATGACTTTAGGTCATCACATAATCCCAAAGTCACCCAAACCCTAATTTTGAGAATTTAACTAATTATCATCTAATTATTCTAGAATTATTATTTAATTACTAAATAAGGGTTTAATAATATTTTATTCAAACATTATCCAAATGTCACTAAATTTTGTGTGAAACCTGGAAATAATATTCAGAGACTCCCCACAAAGTTTGGTGATTTTTGGGCATACCAATAAATTATTAAAATTCCTAGAAGTTTTATTCATTAAATAAAAGAGGTAATTTTTATACACATGCAAACTACTAGAAAATAAAATCTAATATTTTTCCTGTGTTCTACTCATTTTATGGAACCAATACAAAAATTTTCATGATTTTTGAATCAGCACACAATTTAATACACAAATTCAAACATAAAGCAAAAACTGAACAAAAAGAAAAACACTGCGCGGCGAGCGGCCGGGAAATCGGCCCGCAGGCCGGCCCGCTCCCGCCCAGCCCACGTGGACGCTGCGCGCGCTGCCCCCCCTCTCACGCGCTCTCTCTGCAGGACGCTGACGGGAAGACCCCACCCGTCAGCTCCTTCTTCTTCCTTGCGCCGCGGCTTCGGCGAGCTCGAGCACGCCGTCAGCGAGCTCTCGGCCCCCGCGGTGAGACGCGTCAGCTTCCCCAATCTCCCGCGCACCCATAGACACCCTTCGCACCCACTCTCTCCTATCCTAGCCCCCATGGCCACGGGTGCGGCGGACGGCCGCCTCGGCCGAGCGAACGCCGGCCATGACGAGCGAGTAGAGCGCGAACCAACAAGCGCATAAGCTGCAGGGGCTCACCGCGACTTCAACGAGACGCAGAGCGGCGGTGGAGAGGCTTGGAGTGACGCTGGCCACGGTGGAGTGCCTACGGCGGCGCTTCGGCCGGAGTTGGAGAGGAAACAGCTCGGTTGTAGGCTAGGAGGGATTAACGCTTGCGCTCAGGGGCGCAATCGATTGCTGAGTTCGTGGCGGAGTTGAGAGCAAGGGCTCGGGGATGGAGAAGCTAAGGCGACGGTGAATTTCGGCGTCGATTGCTGGCTGCCGGCGGTGAGGTTCAAAGAGAAGAAAGGGAATACCCCGACCACCCGGGGCTTTATCCACGCGACAGAGGGCGGGTTGCGGATGAGGACGTCCGCGCGAGGCACAGCAGCAAGCAGCTGCATGGCCAGGCGCATGGCGGCGCCGGGCGCAGCGGCTCTGGTCCGGCGGCAGAGCACCCCCCTGCCCAGTACTGTAGCAAGCCATATCCCCTCATTCTGTCTTTTTGTGAAATTCGGCCAAAATTTGAACTAAAGCCAAAATTCCACCAAAACAAAAGTTGTGCAAAATTTTATAAGCTACAAATCATATTTTGGTGACCAGAGCTAATTTTGAGTGGAACATCGTGATTTTGACCAAACAGTTTGAAATTCAAAATCCAATTTGGGGAAATTCAAATTTTTGAATTGGGGCAGATCAGAATTTCCAAAATTACTTTTGTTTTTCCTAAACAACTTGAAAAACTCCCAACATGAAAGTTGTTAAACTTTTTGAGCTCTACAACTTTCATGTTGGTCACTTTTCAAAATTACAAATAGATTTTGAATTGGAGATTCAAATTAGAAAAGGGGACACTTTCTGGAAATCTGTATTTTCAAAATTACTTTGAATTTTGTATTGAAACTTCAAAAACTCAAAACACGAAAGTTGTACATCTTGACAAGATCTACAACTTTCCTTTTGAACTCAACCTCAAATTTTGCTTGGTTTTTAAATTGTGCAAAAGGGGGCAAATCTAGGGTCCAAAAATCAGGGTTTCCCCCCCTAATCTTTTGGAAATCCTCTACCCTAGGGTTTTAGCAACCAACTCAAGCATCAATATACAAGACAAACACACTTTAAATCCCTAAGCACATTCAACCAAATTAAACTCATTTTAAGTTGATGCATCAAGGTGTGCTTAACAACTATGCTGTGCAATGCTGATGATGCCATGATCCGAATTTTAGTAACCGTAACATCAGGGATGTTACAAGGGGCGTGGAGCCACGTCGCCTGAAAATAATGGTAGCCATTGGATCTTGCAATGGGCGGTTATCGTTTGCTGGAGTGGATTCTTGTCGCTGTAGGAAATTCGGCACGAAGCAGCTTCCCACCCGGTTTTATCCAATGTTTTGTACGCGAACTCTATAGCTTCTGTTGGCTTGTGCTCTAGATCCAGCCCAAAAAATATATAGGCAGCTTCTGATTCTCGTTCTCGACTTCCAGGCTAAAAAACACACCCGGTTGCCCCACTCTTCCCCCCATCTCCTCTCGGCACCAGGGTGACGTGATGGTGACGGGCGACGGCGCCCACCACAAGCGGAGCACCACGATCTTACTTTTACGAGATCTCTTAAAAGTACTCTACATGTAACTCTTAGATGACTCAAACAAACTGCACATGATGAATCCAGCTTGATAGGATTGGGCTTGACTGGCTACATCTATGAGATCTCTTAAAAGCAAGGAAACTAATGGGATAACAGGGAAAAGTACTTATACTCTACATGTAACTCTTAGATGACTAGGACAAACTACACAAGCTGACTCTGGCTTGATAGGTTTGGGCTTGACGGACTAATTCTTTGAGATGTCTTAAAAGTTTGAAAACTAGTGGGTTAAGGGGAAAAGTACTCCATCGACTAATAGATCTCTCAAAAGTAATCATTGAGGAACAATGTCCTTAACTTGCTAAATGTAAGGCAACATTTCAATAATTCCCAGAGGGAAAAGTACTCCATCGACTACTTAGATATCTCAAAAGTAATTATTGGGGAACAATGCCCTCAACTTGCTAAATATAGGGCAACATTTCAATAATTCCCTTTTGAAAATGCATTGGACAAGGTAGCAACAAGATGGGTCAAAAAATTACTATACGCTACATGTAACTCTTAGATGACTTGGACGAACTACACATGATGAATTTGGCCTGATAGGTTTGGGCTTGACTAGCTACATCTGTAAGATCTCTTAAAAGCAAGGAAACTAGTGGGATAAAAGGGAAAAGTACTCCGTCGACTACTTGGATATTTCAAAAGTAATCATTGGGGGAAAATGTTCTTAACTTGCTAAATATAGGGCAACATTTCAATAAATTCCCTTTTGAAAATGCACTAGACAGGTAGCAACAAGATACCCAAACAATGTTTACTATAAACTTGATATTAGAGAAAACGTAAGCATTTGGGACTACATACTAATCCTTTTTTGTTTGCTGCACTACATGGGCCAGGAATGTGGCCTCACTGGCTCACCGCACACCCGCTCTTCGGCTACCTCCTGCCGTTCGTATTTGAAATTCAAAGAAAGAAACTCGGGCGAGCGCCTCCGCCCCCACCCCCAGCATTTGAAGGCCCAACTCTCCCTCGCCCTCTCCCTCTCCCTCAGACCTATCCCGCACAAGCCCGTGGCGAGCGCCTCCGGCCGCAGCTCCTCCTCCCCCACCAGCGACCTCCGCCGGACGATCCTCCACCCCCACCGGCGCCAACCCTAGGGGTCCGCCGACCTCCCTAGGCCAGGCGACGGAATCGCGCACCGAGCGGAACAGAGCCGGTACATACTGCACACCACCTCCCCCTCCCCCCTACCCTCCCCCCCCCCCCCACCACCACCACACACACACACGCACACACCCAGAGCACCTAGCTGAATGTTGCCAAACTCGTTTGTTCGGTTAGGGTACGTACTCCACTGAGACTTGATGTTAGGGTTTAGGGTTTGTGAGATGTTAGTCGAGACTAATGTGGAAATTTTGTTCCATATTCTGATTGTGCAATACAATGCAACTGGCGTGTAGTATGCCATAAAT
Organism: Sorghum bicolor; assembly: GCF_000003195.3. Lineage (NCBI taxonomy): Eukaryota > Viridiplantae > Streptophyta > Magnoliopsida > Poales > Poaceae > Sorghum > Sorghum bicolor. The sequence continues at coordinate 13,318,447 of NC_012879.2, read as the reverse complement.
GTGATACTTTTTGGAACCTTTTTTTTGGGGTAAGGTTTAAAGGCAAAACTCAAGTAGCATGCAACATCGACCCATGTATGCATTTGGCTAGTTTGTGTAGGACCAAGTTGTAGGTGTTAGTGGCTTTATGATATGCTTGTCTAAGTCAGAAGCAATTGGAATATCACCTTCTTGTGGAATTGGTCAATTATAATACAAACACCTCTTGCTTGTGCTTTTGCCTCATTGCGAAGTTGACCTTTGACTGGGTTGTGCCTTTATAAACATGCAAATCAATAAATCCTTATTCATTGGTTTCAATGAAATATTGGTTGAAACCTGCAACTTAAGAAGTTATTTACTACTAGCAGGGACCCCCATGTAGTTGCGCGGGATAACGAGGTATAACATATGACTTTGCTCATTAAAACAGTAAAAATGCAATAAATGTATTACATTTTGTAAATAATACTTGTAGTCATAAAATAAAGACTGGTTGTTCAAAAGGGGAAAACATCTTCAATTATTGTCTGTGCCTAGCCGGTCTACAACATATTCTAAGCAAAATATCAGAGAAATTAATGTTAACCTGCAAGGAATAAGCAAAATAACCTTTAACAATGGAATACATGTCTGATATGTGGTGAGGTAAAAGACTCGTGCTCATTAAAACTGCGTTGGGATAACATCTTCAAAAATGTTAATTAGATGATTCAGTATTATTCAATGGTTGGATTGATGATCTACAAAATGTTAATTAGATGGTTTAATCAAATTGGCTAACTCAGTGTCGAGTTTAGCATCTCTTTTGTCGTTGTGGTGGTTTAGTGTAGGGAAAACTTGGTTCTTTGAGTTAGCTGTTCACAGGGCAGTTGGGTGTCATGTTTCTACTCCTGCTTTCAGGTCTAAACTTCTGGTTCCTCTGAAACAGTCGCAGTACTGCTTGTATTTCCATTGGTTATGCTAATGGAAATGGTATTCTCCCCTAGTCGAAAAAGATGGTTCAATCAAATGTTGGATCGATGAACAAAAAATGATGAAATGTTGAAAGCAATTTGTTACCTCCTAATATTTGCATTTTACAAACTAAAATTCTTCTCTTGGCTCATGATTATGCATTTAACTGTCCTCCCCAGATGAAGACTCAGAATTCCAGTTTCCAGTTGGGCGCACGAGAAGGTGAAGATGAGGACTTAGGCAGTTTCACTCTTGACTTTGGCTTCAAGGCCGAAGAAGTTATGAAGGCAGCGGGATATCTTGATGATGCCGATGTTGAGCAGATCAAGGACCTTGGGTTTTCAACTTTTCTAGAACTGAAGTTGGGATCAATCTGCGAGCGCCAGGAAACCTGTTGGTTTCTGAAATCAGTTTCTCTTGAAGAGAACAGGATCGCAGTGAAAACATGGCAAGATGTAATTTTTTACATCACACAAGAGGAGATCTATCATCTCAGATTGGCCCGAGGTGATAAGGCCTGCCTTGTATACAGTAACCAACAACAGAAAGACTTTGCTAGATTGCGAGATGATTTGGGCATGGACAGAGATTTCAAGTTGTCAGTTAAAAATATATTGGCGTTGATGGCAAAAGAGGACTATAAACATTTGAGGGTGAAATGTTTTTCCTCATTCTCATCTCAAAATTTCTAATGCCTAGTACTACATAGAATATAAACGTAAATGCAATAATGTACACATAGGACATGGCTAACATCAAGTACTTTGACTGGTGTACAATAGTTTATGAGAATTTGAGGTCGTATGTCAATGATTGGCAGCTGAGCATTGTTAAGAAATCTGACAAGAAGAAGACAGTGACTATACCCGGCTGCATAATAATACCTCTGGTAAGCATTCTAGTGCTCTCTGTTTTTGTGTATAGAGCCATGTTTAACTGTATATTCGGTTGGCAGGCATACATTGTTGATAACATGAAGCTGCTGGAGATTGAGGATAAGAAGTGTCCTCGGATCAATCAGTATACTATTGGGACTTTGATGGATAGTATTTGAAAAGCTAGGCGCTGCCATGGCAGGGTCAACTTTGACAAATTTGAGATATTGATCATATCTTTATCTGAAATTATACAATGTTACCCAGAATTTGCTATAAGTAGTAACCCTTGTAGTTGTTACTTTAGCTAGTTCCTTTTGTGTGTCAAGCTGCATGCTCTTCAGTACCATCTACCATGCATATAGTTTTCTCACTCTTATTGTATCAGCTTCACTCCTGCTTTGTTCTAAAGCAAGTATCTCTGCATGTTTGATGCTGCAAACTAATCTAAAAAAATTTGAGTGATGAACCGTCTAAAGAAATCTGTGGTGTGAGTATGCATTCAGCTATATGACTAAGAGTCCTATGTGCTCTGAAAACAATATGCCTTATATGCTTATATTTCATTTTATGTGGTTCACTTGTCAGGCCCTCCTACCATTTGGGATATTGAACTGTAAACTGACCCATCTAAAGTTTAGGATGCTAGAATTTCCTGGACCCTGAAATATTTTTATTTATTCTGCATTGTTAATCAATACTAATAATTTGGAATTTCCCTTATAGAAGTTCACAGAGAACTAATTATTATTATTCTGCTAATCATTGCTAATAATCATGCTAAAATCTTGTATCATGATTTTGAAGTTTGGCATATGAGCTATCAATATTTTGTTTCCATTAGTGCCGTACTTGGCTCCAAATCTTACATCTTCTCTTCAATTTCCCATTTCAGTTGAAAGCTCTAGAGGAGACCTGCTATGTCGAATCATCAAGACATTACATCCAGTCCCCAGCTAACTCTCAACATTCAATGTCTGCCGTGGTAACTTCTGGAGTGCCTCCTGAGACGCAGATGCACATGCTAGTGTCACTTCTCCATCATCTCCTTTCTACAGTGCCACCATCTGCTGCTCAATCTGAAGCAATTCATGCATGGTTAGCTGGACTTGTTGGATCTCTAACCTTGGGTGGAGAAGAGACTTCCTGCAGCTTTTCTGACAAAGTTTTTGGCAATCCCAAAGGAAGCTGCCAAGGCACAGTTGAAATCAGTGGAGTTGCTGAAGAAGATGCTAAAGTTGCCATAGCTGCCAAGACAAAGAAAGATGCTGTCGAGAAACCTGATCAGGAAGAACTGGGAACTGGTGGTGCCAAGAAGCCTGCTGAGAACTTGGGTGAAGAAGAGACTTCCTGCAGCTTTTCTGACAGAGTTTTTGGCAATCTCAAAGTAAGCTGCCAAGGCACAGCTGAAATCAGTGGAGTTGCTGAAGAAGATGCTGAAGTTGCCATAGCTGCCAAGACAAAGAAAACTGCAGCCAAGAAACCTAGTCAGGAAGGAGGATCGGAACTAGGAAGTGGTGGTGCCAACAAAGATGCTGAAGTTGCCATAGCTACCAAGACAAAGAAAGCTGATGCCGAGAAACTTGATCAGGAATAACTGGGAACTGGTGGAGCCAAGAAACCTGCTGAGAAGAAAGCTGCTGGGAAGAAAGCTCCTAAGACGAATCTTGCTTCGTCTCGCCGGTCCTCGAGGTTGACGGTGCTCAAAACCAAGGCAAGGCAGTGAAAAGCTATGTTGCTTTGGAGAATGCATCAAGTTAAAAGTCTCCAGCTAAGAAGAGGCAAATCAAAAACATGTGATGGTGATATGTGAATCATAAACTTTGATGTCTTGTACATAATTGTCTTTTGGTCTCTAGTGGGCAGTGGCCTCTGGCTGCTTGAACAATGCCGAGCCTGATGATGAAGTGTAGAAGTGATCTCCTGGTGAACCTGAAGACTGATACTCTAGCTTCTGCTTTTCTCCTGGGTCATCTGTTTGGCCTTGCTCTGTGTGTAATAGGCTGCTACGTAGCTCTGTCTGGGCTTTGATCCCAGGGTCTCTTCTTTTGTGGTACTAGCTTTTGCTCTGAGTAGTGTCCCGTATGGCTTTATCCTGTTAGCTGGTTGTGAGTCTGCTACTCCTGGCATGTCTGTACTAGGTTCCTAAAACAGTCTGAAAAAACTGCTTGTATAGATGCTGTCTTGGAGCGCATAAAATCGTAATGGGTACCCGTAAACTCACGTAAAATGGTTTCACCGCTTGCTCTGCTTTCTGTGCATTAGTAGCATACAGGGTGTCGATTGATTTTGCTGTGGCCTGCCATGTCCGCTTGGAGTGGAAAATGTTGTTCTTGGCCTCTTGTTTCGATTAGCACGAAAGACTTGACTTTTTGGTTGGGAAATTTCTTGTGTTAGTAGTCTACGTAGTCGGGCGTTGGCCTAGAAATCTTGAAGTAGAGCTTTCACATGAGATGCTTATTGGCTAGTTTGCTTGTTTGATCTTGTATTTGCTAGTTTCTTGTTTGATCACGGGCGTTGACCTCTGGTTTATTGGTTGGTTTGCTTGTTTGATCAACAGGTGTTGGCCTGGAACACCAGTAGCTTTTGGATCAAAAGGGAATTATTAAAATGTTGCCATATATTTAGCAAGTTAAGGACATTGTTCTCCAATGATTACTTTTGAGATATATAAGTAGTCGATGGAGTACTTTTCCCACTTGGATTTATTGAACAACCTTACATTTAGCAAGTTAAGGACATTGTTCCTTAGTGATTACTTTTGAGAGATCTAATTAGTTGACAGAGTACTTTCCCCTTATCCCACTAGTTTCCGTACTTTTAAGACATCTCAAAGAAGTAGTCGGTCAAGCCCAAAAGAGTTGGTCATTTCTGCACATTGCATCAACAGAAGCACAACTAGAATTTTAAAGATCATTTAGAACAACAATCAGTTTTTTTAATTTTAGGGACGAGCCCCCGTCTATTAGCCATGTCAATAGACCATGTAACATTTACATCGTAATAGATGGTACTCACCATCTCCAAAACAGGTTTAGCACAGTTGCCACTAGCTTACTAAGTAAAAGGAGAAGGGACCTGACGTCCACCAGCTTACAACCCGAACAAAACTTAGACCTTCAACACCAGGGTCTTGACTTCCCACCAAGGAACAACGCCTTTGTTTATCTCCAATGAAGCCAGAATTCTTGAGAAGTCACCTCCAATATCATTGCTTTCTTCAGCAGTAAGGAAGCTTTTTTACCCATACTCCTCCATGTGATTATCTGAAAACACAAATCATTTCTAAGTTTCCAAATACTCCAAAGTGTTGCAGAAGTACACATATTCAAAACACCATTCCGTTTATTACTAAGCCAAAAATTTCCTATTGAATCTAAGTACTCTTTGACAGAATAGACCAAGTCTGTTTAGCAATAACACATTCAAAGAATATGTGGTTGATTGTTTCTGGTTCTTTACAGAACAAGCAAGAAGGACCATCCACCTTTTTCGGCTTACTAAGATTGTCCCTAGTTAGTAACTTGTTCTTTTCCCTCTCCACCCAGCAATCCTCTATAACATTTTATCTACTACGGGTTGGAGATCTTCCCTCTTTAATTTCTCAAGATGTAGAGGTACTCCTAAGTACTTTAAAGGAAAATGAACAACAGGGCAATTAAAAATACCAGTAACTCTACTAGTTTCTGAGTCTTCTAAGTTTAAAGTAATTATCTTACTTTTATGAAAGTTCACACAGCTGCTTCTAATGATCAGGTCGCTCATTGTCATCTCCATCGAGTTCTAGAAGCGCGAGATGGTGATATGCAATCTTGGCAGCATTCATCTCCGCTTGTTTCTTGCTTGTCCTGGGCTCTCCCTCAAAAATTTCACATTTGATTTGAACGCTTGATTTATATGCAGTGGAATATTCTTTGTTAGTTGGAACTGTATTGTAAACAGGCAATAATATGCCTTCTTTTTGAGCGATTTCTTGTATGAAATTCTTGTAAGACAATGATGGAATCTGAAAAAAGAGAGAAATTTCATCAGATTGAAATGAACGTAGATTGAAATGAAAATATTACCATAGATTGAAAAGAAAAGAAAAGAAAAGAAAAGAAAAGAAAAGAAAAGAAAGAAATGGACTAACCGTAGATTCCTGGGGTGGGATTGGGGGTAACAAATCCAAAGCAACTTCTGCAGCAGCAGCTTCAGCATCCTTCAATTTATAATATAATAACTCTGGCCTCCCAAATGTCTGCCCATCTATGGTTACTTCAGCATTGAAACGAGGTGCATGAGCTGGACCTTCCTGAATGAGTTTGTACAGAGGCGGCACCTTGCCTAGCTTCTGAGCATACACGGAAAGTTGGGTCTTGAAGTCAGTCTTGCTCTCTGCGTAAACACAACATGAGTTAGATAAAGGGGAAAAACATGTGCAAAGAAGGGAACCTACTACTGAAACTTGGTGTTTTATTAGATGGCCAATTTTGGTCGACCTGCTGCTTGATGACTGAAATGTGCCCCCAAATAAGACAGTATCCCATCAATCAAATTAAGGGTAAACTCCAAATAGCTGAAGTGCACATGTTTAAAATTCCATTTCTTTTGTTACTAAGCCAGAATTTCCCTACAGAGTCAATGTAATCACTTAGCTGGACATAAAAAATGCTAGAAAGAACAGTCCACATTTGTTTAGCAACAACACACTCGAAAAACAGGTGATTAACTCTTTCCTTTTCATTACAGAACAAACATGTGTCATCCTCTATTTTCTTCCTTTTTCCTAAATTATCTCTAGTTAGAATTTTGTTTCTACAGACTAACCAAAGAAAATAATTAACTCTGGGTGGAAGTTTAAGATTCCAAACTGAGGGCACTAAAATAGGCTTAATGCCTCTGAAGTTGATGATTCTATAAAGTGATTGGGAAGAATAAATGCCATTTGAGGTGAATTGCCAAACTAGAGCATCCTCCTCATCACTATAACTAATGGTAGAGGCTATCTGGTACACCTGATCCCAAATTTCCATCATATTTCATCTCCCATCCTTCTAAATAAAAGTGCATTTGAGATTTACACCATCCAAAGACGAGATATAAATTGGGATGCTAGCTAAACATATCCAGGTGGGGGAGAAACCTCTGGATTCAAGGATCTCAAACAAAAACTCGCAGCTTACTCTATCATAAGCCTTTTCATAATCAAGTTTTAGAATCACACCCCTTTTCTTATTTTTGTACAGACTATGGACTAACTCATGGGCACCAGAAAACATGAAAATTATGTCGGCAACAGGAAGTCAGGCGCTCACCGAACGGTTTTGACGAGTCCGCGAGACTGAGCAATGCAGCCCTGGCCGCGAGATTGTCCACTTCCTTCTTCGACGGCGTGCCCTCGCCCGCGCAGAACTTCTTCTCGTTCAGTGTCACGGTGGCGGTGAACACCGGCGAGTGTACGGGCCCCTCACAGGTATGCACGAACTCCGGCTTCGGACAATGCTTCTTCGAGCAGAGCGCGTGCAGCTCGGACTTGTACATTCTGGTGGGCGGAGATGTTCTGCTGGGGTGGGCGGAGATGCGCTTGCACCCGACGCGCGGTGGCTAGGCAGTCGTGGACACTTCCCGAAACTAATTGCATGCGGCAGATTTCCAAGAGCCTGACGGTTCCAATAATCGACTAGAAGGATAAAACACTACGCATCAGCAGATTTTAAAAACTCAGTCGTGGGAAGTGGAGCGTCGCATGGGCTATTGGAGGGGCAGTCGTGGGAAGTGGAGCGTGGGCGCGGCCGTCGAAAACAATTAAGGCAGTTTTCAGATTGACCATGCGGTTCCGCGGCAACCGGGGCATCTCCAATGGTTTGCCATAATTCACTTGGCAAATCTTGTAATTTGGCAACTCCCTAAAATGTATGCAAGTTAAAAAAGAGTTCCTCTCCAATGGTTTGGCATAATTCACTTGCCAAATCCAGATCTAACTTACATCGGGAACCCTGAAAAGAAATCAAAATTATTTTTAGCCCTTCCACCTCTTGAAAACTTACATCGGGAACCCCGAGGAGGAATCAAATTAAATCTAAGCACTTCCACTTGTAGGAGCACGGATGCGCGCAGGCACTACGCGCGCATATATGCGCGTGATCACCCAGAGAATAGCAAGTTGCCAAATTTTGGCAAGTGCTTTACCAAACCATTGGAGGGGTGTTTTTTCTAGTTTTGCCAAATAATGAAAGATAGCAAGTGGGTTAACCAAACCATTGGAGATGCTTAACAAGTTAAGGACATTGAACTGTTCCCGAACTACACATGATGAATATGTCCTCATAGGTTTGGGCTTGACTGGCTACATCTATGAAATCTCTTAAAAGCAAGGAAACTAGTTGGATAAGAGGGAAAAGTACTCTGTGACTCTAGCTTGATAGGCTTGGGCTTCACCGACTACTTCTTTGAGATGTCTTAAAAGTATGAAAACTTGTGGGATAAGGGGAAAAGTACTCTGTTGACTAATTAGATCTCTTAAAAGTAATCATTGGGGAATAATGTTATTAAGTTGCTAGATGTTAAGCAACATTACTCCATCGGCTACTTAGATATCTCAAAAGTAATCATTGGGGAACAATGTCCTAAACTTGCTAAATTGTTTTAGAATAGTTAGGCAAATTTCTGATCATAGGCTAATTGATTTGATTTGTATAGGTCCTCTATGACTTACCACTAATAGGTTGTTTCTCTTTGCTGGATATGTCTCTTTTACCATTAATGAGTAACTTTGCAATGTGGCATGTCGCACTTTTGACCATGGATTTGGTAATGTTTGGGTATATTTCCTTTTTTGAAACTCAAGCTCGACATTGGTAGAACCACAGAGTTCAAGTTCACCAGTTAACCACAGGACCAACATTACATTTTGCTAACATCAGTTCATCACTTCTGAGTACCATGATTACTTACATTACAAAAGAAAAATCACTACTAACAACTACGCCTACATCTGACCAAGGGAAATCATTGATGTGATAGCACCAACAGTGCAGCAAATGATCCTTCCCTCCCAGCATCACATATATACAAACTTTTAAAACCTATCAAGCTGTTGTACTGTGTACCAGTGCACTCCTAGGACACGCCAGCAACACCGAACAATTCTCCACTGGTCCTCTGAGACTTACCACTAATAGGTTGTTTCTCTTTGTTGGATATGTCTCTTTTACGATTAATGAAGTAATTTGCAATGTGGCATGTCGCACTTTTGACCATGCATTTGGCAATGTTTGGGTATATTTCCTTTTTTTGAAAGCCATATCATCGAATTCGATAGAACTGTACCGCATTTGAATCACGGTCGTCGAATTTGATTGGCGTTCATCGAATTCAGTCAACATAAACCAAATTCGATTTCTAAGGAAGGAAAATCCAATTCGATAAAGATTACTGAATTCGATTCCCTTTCATCGAATGTGATTGGTGTTCATTGAATTCGTTTGATAAAGAATTGAATTGGAGATTGATTCTAGAGTGCTGAAGGAGGGTGATAGCACCAACAGTGCAGCAAATGATCCTTCCCTCCCAGCATCACATATATACAAACTTTTAAAACCTATGAAGCAGTTGTACTGCGCACCAGCGCACTCCTAGGACGCGGCTGTTGACACTAGCTAACACCACTTGAATACTAGGTTGTCATCCCCAGCATGGTGCCAGAGTGTACAAAGGTATTTATGAATGTAAAGGCTCTCTAGAAAATAATCTATTCTATCCGCAAGCGCACAGATAAAACACCTCATTGTAGCATTTCACCAGGAAAAGTACTCCAGGTATCGTTATTTATAATTTTGCTTAGGAGGACAAGGGTGAAATTAAAATAAGGATAAAATCTATCAAGGCATAGACTAAAGATAAACTTGCAAGAACATGATTACTAATGAGGAACTCGTCACACAGTCACTTACTTTGACAAGGGGTAAGCCATAATAATAATGATAATGAAATATAAGCTCATGGGTAAATAACACAGCGATTAGAAAATAGACTACTCCTCATATATATAAGGTGACGTCGGATTAGCTAGAGAATGGATTCTAAGTTATCTACTATCTACTAAATCACAATCTACTCTAGTTATCTACAATATCATATATAGTATAAAAGACTCTTCATTCATGTATAAGGAACATTGCTAAAGTAAATCAGAGCGTCGCAAGACTCACTCCGCAATACAAATTCTGCCAGTCCTATCAACGGAGGGTGGACTATATAAAAATCAACGAAGCTGTCACTCTCGCGAACTACCACACAACTCGGCCAATAGGATACATTTGCAGGTAAATAACATCTAAGCACCACGCCCACATGTGATCTACCACTTAACTCCCACGTGTCAAGAGCTAAGCGCTTTGCAAACTTATACATAAACTCATTATCAATCATAACTATATCAAATATAGAACTAGAGCAAACTAAGAACATAACAAATAGAGACATAATGCAATTAGAACAAAGTATTAGAGAAAGATATGAAATAATACCAATCTTTATTAACGAAGATCCGAATCCAGAGCGTAGTGCTCTACTTCTCTAATTCTATCTAATCAATCCTCTAAACTTGAAGGATTAGGGAGTAGCTAATTCTAATTCTCCGTGGGAGAGAAGCTCTAAACCCTAACTTTGATGGCTACCTCTGATAATGATTTCTCCTCGATCCTCCTGGGGTGGAGAGGCCTTGATTATATAGTCCTTTCAAGTGAGTTTGGGTCGTCGAATCAAACCGACATTGATCGCACGGTTTTCCATGATCCTTTAGATCGGTGGAGCACGATCCAAGAGTTTGGTTCTGATTGGCCCCGAGGCCAGGGCGGGCGCCCAAGGGGGGAGGGCGGGCTCCCTGCCCCCGAGCTCGTCCAGTCTCCCGTTCGTTCCCGTGGCTTCTGGCCTCTTCTAGGTTAAGAAAATTGCACGGCACGTAATTATCTCGTTGTAAATATGACATGTGGGCCTTCTCTCCATATTTTCTGATAACCTCCTGCAGAAATAGATAAAAACCAAAGCTCGTGGAATTCTATCAGATAAAACCCTAATTCTAAATGTTTGGTGCATATTGATCCTTTTCCATGTTTAGTTGATGGTTAAATTTAGTACTTAAGGACCGTCAACAAACTCCCCCAAGCTTACCCTTTGCTCGTTCCTGAGCAAACAGCTAAACTTAGACGGATCAGGAGTTGCTTCGATGTTTTCTTTCCTGACAGGCACACATGCTTTCATATAAAATTCTTCCAGATTAGAGTGAAGTGTTATAGAGCTTAGTACCTGCACTTGAGTCTTAAGTAATCGAAAGACAAAATAATTAAGTCAAGCACTATTCTTCCTGTCTATACTTCACCTTTGTTCTAGAGTTTTTCATAAGTTTTCAAAATAAAACTCAGAGTTCCTAGCAATGATTCTCTCAAGTCTCTCTATATGTGATATTTATAGATCCTTACCAAAATATCACTTACCTATAGCTAATGGATATTTAAGTGGAGCTCATAGGAGTGAAAAACAGCTCATTCATATGTTGTTTAATCGAGCCATGTGTTGACGGTCCTTAAGTACCAAATATAATCATCAAATAAATAAAGAAAAGGATCCAAATGCAACCAACACCTAGACTTAGGGTTTTATGTGACAGGATTCCACGAGTTTTGGTGTTTGTCTATTTCTATAGGGGGTTATCAGGAAATAAGGAAGAAAGGCCCACAAGTCGGGTTTACATAGAGATATTAACGTGACGCGCAATTTTCTATCATCTAGAAGAGTCCAGAAGCCACGGGAACGAACGGGAGGCCGAACGGGCCCGGGGGCAGGGCGCCCGCCCTCCCCCCTTGGACGCCTGCCCTGTTACAAGCTCCAATCATAGAATGGAGTACACCATTACAAAGATCTCGTCGAGCTGATCGAAATGCATATATTATTTGCTATATTTGGAGTTCGGAATCAAGAGATATTAATAAAAGAAGGACTCCACATAAAAGAGCTGCGGGATTAATTGGGCCTAAATCAGATTTTGGTCCACTAAGGCCTATGTGCATTTTAATGAGATATGGTGGAAAGTTTAGTACCACATCGCCTGCTGAACCAAAAAGGCACAAAAGGAGAGGACTATATAAGCAGACCCCCTGGCCCCTGGAGGAGAACAAGTTCATCATAGAGTTGAGAGGAGCCCTCGAAGGAATACCTCTCCTCTAAATAAATATTTATTTTAGGCTTAGCATCCAATGTGAGTAGAATTAGATCTTCTAGTTTCTACTAGATTGAGAGATATAGAGTGGAGGTGTAGATCGGAGGAAGCCCGGCCTGTCGGTGTCTACTCCGAGGTTGTACCTTGCGGGATCAAGTCTTCTAACCCGAGGCTTGCTCCTAGGATTCTTCAGTAATTCGACTTCTAATTCTAGTAAGTTCTTGTTTTATTGTTGTTTGGTTTATGAGTTTACTTTAATCTCTTCTGGTTGAGTATTAGAGTAATCATTGCTAGCCTAAACGTGGTGTTTAGGCTAGGGTACTCATAGATATCCCCTGGCTAGCTGGACCGTGGTAGTAGCGAGGAACGTGACATTTCCGAGTTACCTTTGAAGCCCACATCTCGTTAGCAGGACGGGTAGGTTTATAGGTGCGGGTCGAACATCCTTTGTGGTGTCTAGATTCCGTAAGCTTCCCCAATAGAACAGTAGATCATCCTTACCAAGGTTAGAACGAGACTACGGTTGCAGTCTTCTCTATACATCACTCACATCGAGAAACATTCTTTGTAGCCTAAAGGGATAGTAGCAATAGATTTGGTTAGTCAGATGCACCCTTTCTCCCAGTGGTAAAAATATAATTACGATACTCTGGAAAACCTCCCGGGTGAAATGCTCACCAATATCCGTGCGCTTGCGGATCATTTCCTTATTGCGTTACCAAATATCAACAAGCATTTCTGGCGCCGTTGCCGGGGAGAAAGACGGTTTGCTGAGATAACTTTTAGTCTTGCTATTATCTTGTACTATACTTTTATACTTTTATTCTTTTATCTTTTTATTTTTTTCATCTTTATGGATAACTCAAATTCCATACCTATTACTGAATTCTTTGCACCTTCGGAGACCAGCCATAGACCATGGGAGTCAACAAGTCCTGCCCCTAATTATGATCTGTGTCCGGAGTTGATTGCAATTGGTCAAAACCAACCCTTTTCTATAGCTGAGGTCCTATCTTTTAATCAAGAAGATAATGAACTTTTAGCTACACCTAGGGAATCTGTTAATCTTTCTATAAATTCTGGTTTAATCCTAGCCCTACAAGACCATGTTTTTCCTAGATATTTTCACATTGGTCTTAATCATATAACCTTTGGTAGAGTCCTTCTTTCTTTATCTATTAGTAAAGGAAGGTATGTCTTCATTTGTGGACATCCTTCTTGCACTAGTCTTCATAAAAATTCCTAGAGATAGAGAAGGAATCATCTCCCAGACAAGGAAAGGAAGTTTCAATAGCCGATTTCCAAACATTCCAATCCCATGATTCGGCTATCCAACCCATCCTTGAGCTTAATAATTTCTACTATGCTCTTTCTCTTGAACCTCCCGATGATCCTACGAATCTCTCTAGACATCCCATGCATAAGAGTCACCAAGACCACAAGGAGGATCGAGAAGAGCAACATCAATGGCTAGAGGGCATTAAAAATCCATGTGCTATCACTGTTGAATGGATGGATAAAACAAACTTGAGAGACAATCCTAGAGGAATTTTAAGCATTCATGAAGAATCATCCTTGGAGTTTGAGAATGAGAGAAACAACAGTGAGCATGGAAGTTATTTCATAAATACCTCACCAAGTGCTTGCTCATATAAAACATCTCCCCAATCAATTGGTCTCTCCAACCCTACCACATTTGAGATTTCCAACCCCCTCTTTCTTTCTATTTATAAAAACTTTAAAAGGGCGATTGTCGATGCATATGTCTATAATAAATATTGCAGATCTCGTTGAGTTAATTGATGGTTTCCCAAGGACAAGCTTAGTGTCCTAAAACAAGCACTTATCAGATCATAACATGAACTTCTAATTATTTGCAACATTGCCTTGTGTATTGAGCATATAAAGATAATTGTAGAAATATTCCTTCGGGTATTCTTACCACTAACCTTTCCAGGATTGGAGCAAGAAGATGGGATGAATGACAAGCACAAGGTATGTCCAACCAACCATTACACAACATTGAATTAAATTCATCCAAACTTGAATTTTGCAAAATTCAAGCTTGGGGGAGTACTTCACATAAAAACATCCTTTGCCATGTTGCTATGTTGGTTGTCCTTACCTTTGAGACATGCTCAATTTGTTAAATACTAATCACACTACTTCATCTCCACTTAAGTAGATCTCTATAAAAGTCGTCATGTTACCTATGTGTATCCTAGTAAGTGTTAGTTTGGAAGTACTGTACATACTTCTATTGGCTTTTAAATTAAGCGTGGTGCTTAGGTTAAACAACCTTCCTTAATCTGATTAGACATGGAGTCTAGTTTTGTTATTGAACTAAAAACTGCTTGAGTAGGCATTGGTATATTTTGTCGGACTAACCCCTGCAGGAAAACTTTCAATATCAACCTAGGAAGTCCTGAGATACAAACTTACATTGGAGATAAAGGAGACACATGAAGTTTAACAATTTGCACAAGAAGGACATAGCTCATTTATCATAAAGAGATGATCTATGGAGGGTGCCACAAACACGATGCACAACCGCTAAGAAAGGAAAGCTTCCACAAGGTGATACTATACCATCACTCTTCAATTAAGGTAACATCTTAAGGTACTTGACTATCGCTTTTATAAGTTTCTCCTTGGTTCTAGCATTCACATAAAATAAAGAGACAAACATGTATGATATGTAGCTCAAAATTAACCAACCCAATTAATTCAACATGTTTAGTCCTTTAATCTTTGTTCTTAGTACTACCTTCGTGATCCCACGCTCCTAATCATATAAGTTCAAATGTTGCACATTCAATCTTTGGAAGATATAAACAAAACATAAATATAGATAGATTATCTTTCCATTAGGTTGAGCCATTTGATCTGACAAATGCTACACTCATGATCCATCAACTTTGTCTTGCTCACTATGCTTAAGGATTAGAGAAGAACAAATACACTTTTGGTTCTGTTGGTGTTTTCCACCAACAGGGCCCATGCACTTGATCTCTGCCTTGTCTCTATGAACAGGTACACTTCAAGCAAAACATGGAGGAGTTTTACAACTCCAAGACTCCACCAAGTGAAGGACCTGGATCTACGAGCACAAACACACTGAGCAGGATATTGCCAACACTGCACTTCAAACTGCTAGGCAAACAAAGAACATGGGTGACTCCGTATCAAGAGGTGCAGATGTCAAGGTCCACACCTAATCAAATGATGCACCTAAAGGATGAAGACGGTGAGAAGTCTTGTCTAGAAGACTTAAAACATTGGATCCTTGTCGGAGAGGGTCAAGATCGTCGACTCATGTCGCCTTTCCTGATCAAGAAAGATGACCCAGGTGTTCCAAGCATCGAATGCACAATCAATGGATACTCTTTTCAGAAGACACTCTACGACACCGGATCTGACGACAACATAATGGCCGCAGTCACTTATCAGCTCCTGCATGGAACCATGCTCCTACAACCAAGATACATTCAGCTCCAGACGATTTTCAGGTCATTGACATGGGAGAAAACGAGTACGATCCACCCATCATCCTTGGAAGACCGTTCCTCAACACTATCAAAGTTATCATTTATATTGGAACCGGAGAAGTCCACATGCACTTCCCCTCTAAGAAGGTATGCCGATATTTTACTGACCTTAACTATATAGTTGAAGACTCTAAGCAGGTCAGGACAAGAAGAAGACAACGCAACCACAGGAGGCAAATCATCAAGGACGGATGGGCAGACTACAAAGGAAAAGTGGTAAGGTCTGAAGACATACGGCTTGAACAGAACTATCCTGAGGAGACCATAGCACCGAGTCAGGTGTGGAGGGAGAAGATAGTTATACACGAAGAGGAGGCATCGCCGGAACCACCGACTACGCCACCCAGCGAATCCCAGGACGACTGAGAAAACGGAGAGTCCCGTTCGGAGGACTCAAAAACACCGAACGCCTTGCCAAGAGGTAAACTTGGTAGTTATCCTTTTTCCTATTTAAAATAGTTTGCTTAGTTAATCAGGTTCATACTATCTTGAAAAGAAAATAAAAATGTTAAAAATAGTAAGCCCCATGCGAGTATGCTCATGGCATAAAACCCATAGGTACATTCACTATGGTGGCATAAAATAAATATGTTTTCATCTTACAATAAAAATATAAATAATAAGTGCATAGTCCTGCTAAATAAAATTTATTAGGAGGAAGCTCAATATGATAAAGGCAAAGAGATTTTATGCTAACACTTAACCAGTTCCACAAAGCTTTGTTGTCTATTTGAGCTCCACAGAATTCAAGGATCAAAGAAGACTAGCAGACGGAGGACATCCTAATCGCTGTCAAGGTGTTGCCGACATTCAAATACACCTCTGCCACTTGCTAGCTACATCAGAAGAAATTACGTCAAAATCCAGCTTGGGGGAGAGCACCCCCATTTATCCAGCTAAGTGTTCTACTCATATTTATACTTTACTCAAATAATAAAAAGATGCATAATCATAAAAAAACCCAAATAAAAATTCTATGCTTATATATATATCTTTGCTTAGTTTGCTAAATAAATAAATAAATAAAGTTTGCTATGAACCCTCATGATAAGCTCTCACATGGAAATGATGAATAGTTGCTCTGCCATGACTAGTTCTAAAAATTGAAATCTTTCTCAAGTTTAGGCATGACTGTTATGAATTAAGATTTGCTCTAAACCTGAACTTGTGGGAAGAGTACTTGATCTATTGTCTAAGTTGTTAACGGATATGATATGGGAAGGTTGAGCTGTTGTTTATTTGTTCCTAGAGATGCTAGAATTCTGGAGAATTTTATCTTTGAAAATCTTTAAAATAACACATGATGAGTTCATGTATGATAAGAGTTTAAAATCCTACCACAGCCATATATACATGCTTATTAGACTTTGAGCCACACATTTACTTTTTACTGCTTATGAGCATTGAGTGTGGTCAAGCTGGGTAGACCCTTAGGAGCTTATCATGTGGTTAAAATCAAGATTCACTTGCACGTTCACTCACACATGCTGTTTTGTAGCACCCGGTTTTAAGAACAAAACCAGATACACACCATATGTGAGCCCAGGAAGTCAAATCTCACATATAGCCACAAATAAGGGGTAATATCAATAGTCAATGCTTATATATAACGAACTTAGTTTAAAAGATATAACCTTAGATAGCAAACAGCGGAAAGACACTCCATTCTTCAGGCGAAAGCTCCAAATCCACAGGGACAACTGACTGGTTGAGCACAAGCCTAAACTCTTCTCCAAACTAGCAATCTGGTACCCATCCGGGATTTTTATCCAAATAAAATGTAAAGGCAAGCGTAAGTACATCTCGTACTCAGCAAGAATAACATGGGGTTCATGAGGCTCAAAGGCTAGACACTGGTTTAACTGCATGTAGCTTTTAGTTGTCTCAATTTTAGCATATGAGTAGCATCAAGTTGTCAAATCCTGTATTAAACTCATGATCAGGTAAAGTGAATAAAGAATAGCATAAACAACATATTAACAACAATAACTTTAACAATTTGCCATTAGTGATCATTTATTCTGTATTGGTCCAAGGCCGCTCGTGACCGTGAGCACGGCTGATATATCAGTTTTACACTCTGCAGAGGTTGTACACTTTCACTGTGAGTCGTGATTTACCCTTTCGCCTGAGGTCGCGTGTTATTAACCCCCTTCCTAGGGAGGCCGGCAGGGTTCACTATGAAGCCTTTCAAAGGTTCGTCTAACAAATTAGGGCCGCTTGGTTTCGTTAGTCAGTCCGTGTGACTCACCCGCAGGAATCCACAGTCTGCTATCCCCCACTTGCGCCACAAGGGTAACCACTAACAAGCTAGAAAAGGTCCTCATACTGAGCTAAAGCCAGAGCCATGTAGCCCTCACAGTTGTACTGTATGTCCCGGATGGTCAGATACAGATAAGTCCTTATGGAGAGAAACTAGAGCACCATAAGATAGCCCAATGCTCCAGCCCTCTTTTCCAAAGTTGCTAAAAAGTCCTCTTTTAATGTTTATTGCATATTCCATTAATTCAAATTACAAGATCATGGTTTAGTGGAGCACTAGCATAAGCTACCCAATGCAAAACCATAGGTGACAAGGTATAAGATCAATTCTAGGAAATCCTTAGCAAAGAGACACATGCAATATGAATTGTGTGATTAAAGTTGTTAGGAAACAAGGATGATCCCATGCTATACTTGCCTTGAAACTCAGATCCTTCTTTTAGTTCCAAACCTTCCACAATCTGCTTCTTGAACACCACGTAAAAGCTCACCGACTAAACTCAATCATCACATCAACAACAATCATCGAGAGGCAATCATACAAAGCAAAGCAAACCTATAATTAGAACAATACACCAACAGTAGAAAATAAAGATAAAAACTTTATAAAACAAATCTACATCGCACTACGATCACACAGACGTAAAGATCACGAAAATCGGAGCTATAACGAAGAAGTTATGATTTTCCTAAAATTTCCTTTAATAAAATAATAGATTAAAACTAAGTTCAGATTTAAAAAGTTGGAAGCATGTGTAACAGAGCTACTAATCTATAGATTACGCAAAAACGAATCTAACGAAATTTGAACGGATCAAAACGGAGTTGAAACGAAGAATATATGAATTTTCTAAGATTTTCTTTAGAAAAACAATTAATTAATTGGGTCACGGAATTAAAAAGTTTCAAACTAAGAAAACAGTGTTACTAACATGTAGATCTTTTGAATACAAAACCAACGCAATTTGAACGAGTCAAAACGGAATTAAGATGAATATTTTATGTGTAAAACAAATCCAGTGGCAAACTTGTAATTTTCTGAAAACGTATTTTGAATTCAACCGATCAGAAATACGTAATCCTATTGAGAAAACGTATTTTGAGAAAGGCGCTTGGACTGCGGGTTAAGACTTTAAAAAACCAGGGGGCTCTTTTGCAAAAGGCGCGGACGAAGGGGTATCTCCTGATTTGGGCCGTCGGATTGCTCTTGGACGGCTGAGATTAGATTGGAGTGGGGACTGGGGTGTTGGACGGCCGGAGTTGGAGGTGTCTGCGGCGGCGCCATGGCCAGACCTCGCCAGAGTTCGGCGTCTGGTCGATTTAGGCCACGATTCAAAGAACCAAGGGCACGGGGAGATAGAGTAGCTTACTGCGATCTTACCTAGGGCCAAAACGAAGTCGAGGAGCGGTCGGAGCGCGCTCGCGACGAAGGAAGGCGGACGGCGAGCCCCTGCAAGGTTCGGCAAGGTCAAACAGGGCGCAGAGAGCACGAAAACGCGAGCAAGAAAGCTTGGTGAAGTCGCAAGGACGATAGGAAGCTCGGCATGGAGCTTACGGGGGCAAAGCTTCGGCGCTGCGGAATTCCGAGCGCGGCGCGGATCTCGGCGGCGTTCTATGGCTCGGCTGCGGCGGCTGCTCGACCTAGAGTTGGGCAAGGGGGATTGGCGGAGCTGGGGTGCTATTTAAGGCCCCCTCGGCGTGCGGGGCAAGCCAACCGCGAGGGTCACGCGCGGCCGTTTCCAACTCACGATGGAGTCCGGCTCCGTCACGAGGTAGAGACGAGTCCGACAGGTGGGCCCCACCTGTCTGCGACTCAAGGGCGCAGGACCCACTCGGCAGTGGAAGAAGAGAGGGGAGAGGCGTGGCGCACAGCTGCTGGGCTGTTGCGTCCAGGTGGGCTGGGGCCGAGCGAGGGGGGGAAGAGTGGGCCGCGGCTGCCGCTTGGGCCAGAGAGAAAAAGAAGGGGGGGTTCTGGGCCTTCGGGCCGATTTCCAGGGAGAGGGAGGAGAAAAATAAATCTCTCTTTTTTTTATTCAAAACCTCTTTCAAATTTAATTTAAAATCTGTTTGAAATATATTTTTGAACCTTAGTCAAAATCACTCATTACAATAAAACAAATGCAAGGACATGCATGCTCAAACAAGTTGCTAGCTCCTATGGCAAATTTTAATTTAAAGAAAATATATTTTTCCTATATTTTATGGGCACAAAAATACACAATTTAACAATTTATCCTATTTTGGAAAATTGCAAATTTTAGGGTGTTACATGTTTCTACTCCGGAAGTACGCATTCACATACATCCACTCATTTTCATATCCAGATTCACCCAAAAGTATTCTACTCCTAATCCGGGAGAGAATAGCCAAAAACATTTCTGTTTTTTCCTGTGAAATAAATGCTTGAGTTATCTTGGTTACTACCACTTGCTATATTATTTTAGGAAAAGAGTGCTCTAAAAAAAGAAGAAGAAAAAGATGAAAAATACGAGGAAATAAAAAGGGGCAAATGCCCGGAACCTTAAAGAAAAGAAAAAGTGAGACGAGAGGTAAAAATGGACAAGTGTCCGACAGTAGAATTAGGGGTACAAGATACCCACCTGAGAGAAAAAGAAAAAATATAGAGCATCTCATTCCCCTCAAAAAGCTTTAAAGTGCAAGAAAGGTATGTATCCCCTCAAAAGAGCAAACGTAGAATTAGACTTTCACCATTATTATCACCATCATCACCATACACTATTCACTCGCCACACATGCACATCTTGATTTGACTTATTGACTTGTTCTTCTGATCCATAGTTTGACTATGCAATAAATGTCTTGTAAGTATGTATTATCTGTCTCCCACCTATGAGCTCCAGATATCAAAACCTTATTAGAGTAGGGTGAGAGAGAAGGCAATATCACTATGCCTCATACCAAAAATACCACATACTATGAGAGAAGGCATATACCATTACTGCCTTGGGAAGGATCTAGAAATACCACAAAAGAGAGATTTGAGAGAGTCATACAAGGAATCTCTGAGTTTTATTTGAAAATCTGCAAAAACTCCAGAGCTATAGCTGATCAAGAACAAGAGACATGGCACTTGACTAGACTGTTCTATCTTTTAACTGCTCAAGACACAAGTGACAGTTACAAGCCCCATGGTGAAAGGTAAAATGAGTAAGTTTTAAGTCTTAACAGTTTACTCTAACTCAGAGATGAGATCTTGCTTGAACGCATGTGTACTTTTAAGGCATAAAACCACTGCAGAAACTCTTGAGACCATCCTTGCTCAGGGACGAGCAAGAGGTAAGCTTTGGGGAGTTGTTGACGGTCCTTAAGTACCAAATATAATCATCAAATAAATAAAGAAAAGGATCCAAATGCAACCAACACCTAGACTTAGAGTTTTATCTAACAAGATTCCACGAGTTTTGGTGTTTGTCTATTTCTGCAGGGGGTTATCAGGAAATAAGGAAAAAGGCCCACAGGTCGGGTTTACATAGAGATATTAACGTGCCGCGTAATTTTCTATCATCTAGAAGAGTCCAGAAGCCACGGGAACGAACGGGAGACCGAACGGGCCCGGGGGCAGGGCGCCCGCCCTGGTACAAGCTCCAATCATAGAATGGAGTACACCATTACAAAGATCTCATCGAGCTGATCGAAATGCATATATTATTTGCTATATTTGGAGTTCGGAATCAAGAGATATTAATAAAAGAAGGACTCCACATAAAAGAGCTGCGGGATTAATTGGGCCCAAATCAGATTTTGGTCCATTAAGGCCTATGTGCATTTTAAAGAGATATGGTGGAAAGTTTAGTACCACATCGCCTGTTGAACCAAAAAGGCACAAAAGGAGGGGACTATATAAGCAGACCCCCTGGCAACTGGAGGAGAACAAGTTCATCATAGAGTTGAGAGGAGCCCTCGAAGGAATACCTCTCCTCTAAATAAATATTTATTTTAGGCTTAGCATCCAATGTGAGTAGAATTAGATCTTCTTGTTTCTACCAGATTGAGAGATATAGAGTGGAGGTGTAGATCGGAGGAAGCCCGGCCTGTCGGTGTCTACTCCGAGGTTATACCTGCGGGATCAAGTCTTCTAACCCGAGGCTTGCTCCTAGGATTCTTCAGTAATTCGACTTCTAATTCTAGTAAGTTCTTGTTTTATTGTTGTTTGGTTTATGAGTTTACTTTAATCTCTTTCGGTTGAGTATTAGAGTAATCATTGCTAGCGTAAACGTTGTGTTTAGGCTAGAGTACTCATAGATATCCCCTGACTAGCTGGACCGTGGTAGTAGCGAGGAACGTGACATTTCTGAGTTACCTTTGAAGCCCACATCTCGTTAGCAGGACGGGTAGGTTTATAGGTGCGGGTCGAACATCCTTTGTGGTGTCTAGATTCCGTAAGCTTCCCCAATAGAATAGTAGATCATCCTTACCAAGGTTAGAACGAGACTACGGTTGCAGTCTTCTCTATACATCACTCACATCAAGAAACATTCTTTGTAGCCTAAAGGGATAGTAGCAATAGATTTGGTTAGTCAGATGCACCCTTTCTTCCAGTGGTAAAAATATAAATACGATACTTTGGAAAACCTCTCGGGTGAAATGCTCACCGATATCCGTGCGCTTGCGGATCATTTCCTTTTTGCGTTACCAAATATCAACACCATGGATCCAAAGGAACTCAGCATATAATTAAATCAAGATGTGCATGTGTGGTGAAGTAAATGATAGTGATTGTAAAAATGTATAAGTGATGATAAAGCTTACTTCTCATTGCTCCTCATATTGCTATCTCTCCTCTTCTTTGATTTTTGCTTTGAGAGAACATGGGCTATCTCTTTTCTTCTCTTTTTTTTAAGGTGGGTAGTAGACACCCCAAATTCTACTATCGGACACTTGTCTATTTTTTTCCGCTCAAGTGGGCATCTTTGTACCCCTAATTCTACTCCGAACACTTGACCATTTTTACCTCTCGTCTCACTCTTTTTCTTTCTTTCTCGAGGTTTCGGGCACTTGCCCCTTTTTATTTCCTCGCATGTTTTTGCATAACCCATGCCTCTTCTGCATTGAATCTTTTTGGAGAAAGAGAATAACAGTACTTGGGAAAGTGAGTGATAATATTTTTAGCAATTTTAATGAATGGTAGTGGATGGTGTAGTAGATGTGTGCAAGTGAATATCTTAATTTAACAACATGAAAAGCTCCTAAGGGTCTACACAGCTCGATCAAACTCAATGTGAATATAAGTAGGAAAGGATGTTATAGCAAGTATGGCTCTGGTAGGAATTTTGTCATGCTAGGAACTCATCATGTGATTTGTAAGTTTTCAAAATAAATCTCCAGAACTTAGTGTAGTAGGAACAAGATAAACAGTAGCTCAAACTTTATATTATGCCTTTTTCTTACTTAGACTTTAGTTTTATGCTTCCTAAAGATAGTAATTTTCAGTTTTAATAATTCCTGGAAGAACTCTAATATGAAAGTTAGGTACTTGAAAGTAAGCAAAGAGAGCAACTGTTCATCATTTCCATCATGCATTTTTTTGGTCTTTTATTTTTTTCTAGAGATTAAACTTAGCAGGAAAAATAAAGCACACTTATCTACACACTCTTTTTATTTTGTTTTTATGTTTATAAAATGCAGTAATTTAATGCAAGAAAATATTTATTGGGTTTTCTAAGTTTTTCTCTTTAAGGTAAAATACTAAAGTAGAAAAGAATAAATAAGAAAAGCAAATAAAAACTTACTTGATAAAATGGGGAGAAACTCCCCCAAGCTAGATGTGGTTGTCGGTCTTACCCAATGTTCTAGAACCTCATCATGGTGGTGATGTTGTCATTCATTGTCGTGGTGTCTTGTCTCAGTTCTTGTACTGCAGTGGCGTGGTCCTAGTTCCATTTTTGTTGCTGTTCCAGGAGTCTTCCATGTTCTGCTTGCATATTCTGGATGTCGAGGAGGGTGTTGTCGGTACGGGTGAAGAAAGCGCCGGCCTCTTGGTAGTAGTCGTTCGTGAAAGCATAAGAGGCGTCGGAGTATCGTCCTGCATCGAATTGGGGCGGAGGTCTAGACCCTGAAGCTCCATATGGATCAGTGGAGTACCTGCCCGTACGGAAAGGTGGGTTTGTCCACTGGTGATCTTGGCTCTCCGGCCATGTCTCCTGTGTTGGCTCTTGTGGTTGAGCATGTCGAACCCATGGGTCCCAAAGGACTCGGGGGTTGTAGTCACAATAATGTAGGTGCACTGCTTCTTCCGGCCTGGGATCAGCTCCATACCAAGTGCGTTCTCGATGGGTGGTCATCCTTTCAGATGCCACTCGTTGTGGAGCTCTCTGGTTTACCGGTGTCACTGCAATCTCAATAAAAAAAATTTGAACAACATAGAGGCCAAGGTTCGGGTTAGGTAACCGAATCTTGCCTTTGTTATCGTATAACATATACATTATGTTCCCCTCTTTTTTCAACATCTGAGCTTGCCTAAATGTGTCATAGCCATGATAAATTTGTAACTCATCTATGAATTCCAATGATGAGTTTTCTAGCAAATGAAAATTAGAGGCTAGACGAGTGATAAGTGAAGTACACCCTACTGGTCCCTGAAGACTAGGTATACTAAGCCAATGAGAAACCAAAAGTGTAACAGGTGAAGTGGGTTTTATTTATAGCAGCATATAGAAGTTGTAAATCTTCTACTCTTACTTTTCTAATATCATCACGATGGAAAAGATTGTACCCAAGCCATTTGTGGAACATCCTAAGAGTGGGGTGTTCCTTGTCACTTGTTCGGGCTTGACTATAAAACTCATCTCTAGATATCTCTCTTCAGAACTGGTGTCTCTCAAAATTGGGTAAGTCGGAGTCAATGTTCAGGATGCATCTTGAAGAGAAACCGAGATGGTCGCTCAGTTCTCTTCAAGACAACATAATGTCCTGTTTGAACATCCGAAAAGCAATTCCCCCCTCATAATAATGTAAAGTGCAAAGAAATTCAAGGGTGAGAAGACGGGAACCCAGCTCAGTTATGTTCCAAAAATTTGTCCATCCCACCATCTGGAAAATCAAATCGAATTCAGTATCCATACATGTCTCTTGTAGCAAGATAGGATCAAGAGTGGGGGTGTGAATGAAATCCTTATTCTTTAGCTGCTAGTAAACTCCCTTTTCCCTGCGGGTCTTCAGTCCAAGTTCTCCTATCTTGAGGAGGACCTTGACTTGTGGATCAGACGAAGATGATGGAGCTTGCGGGGGTGTGGGGTCGACACTCATCTCTGACGGGTGTGAGGAGTGTCGGGATGAACTCCTTGTACCTATGTTCTTGAGGGCCTTCCCAGCGCTCTTCACCTTCTTGAACATCCTGCAAACAAAAGTTGACACAAACACAACTAGTGGAAAATGTGAGAAAAAATGTTAGTGGTTAGCTGTCCGAAATGTCAGTAGTCTAGGGGTTAGTCGTTCAAGACAAGTTTTTATTTTGGCAGCACCTCCCCCTAAACAATTTTTACTTCCGCTTTGGACAGCAGGATCACTACTTACTAGGTAAACCTCACTCTCTCACTCAAAGACTACCAACCTCTCTTCTACTCTTCTCTTCCTCTCTACTCTCTTCTCACTTCACTACAAGAGCTCCTTCTCTGGAAACTGAATCTTGCGTGGCTTTCTGGGAGGCTTGTGTGATGGAGATGGAGGCAGGAGGTGGCAATTTATAGGAGGAAGGGGGGACAGGGCAGGCGCCCTCTGTAGGTGGGCGGCCACCCACCTTTGGTGGCCATCTTGGCTGCCTTTTCTCCACTCCCTCCTTTGCTTAACTCTTACGCAGAATAATAGTTCATGGGTGGTGGTTGGTCGATGGAAAAGTGCTGGTGAGTGGAGTTATGTTGGTGGATTAAATAATGCGATGGGATGTGTGTGAGGTGTGGTGTATGACATGTGGGACCCAAGGAGTGTGGGTCATGCTTCTAGAAGGTTGCTATAAATATAATGCAGGAAAATCTATGAGAATTGAAACTTATTGAAATGATAATGGAAAATATTTTTGTGCCTCCACAATAATTAATAAATATGGGTTGTTACACACCATAAATATTATTTATATGGGGCTTTTCATTATTATAGTAATGCTATGAATAAATATGAATAATGCAAGAATTAATTATGCAAGAATTAATGATGCGGATAAATATCGATTTACCTCCCGGCGAGGTTTTGGGATTTTTTAGGTCCACCAAGCTGGACCTCCAAATCTTTTAATCTTCTGAATTACCTTCCTCCGGAGATGGTGTCTCCAGTGGTTCTTCTTCATGAACTTCCTTCACTATAGAGTCTCTCTCTAGTCTGGGCTTGAATGTGAAGTGTTCTTCTTGTCCGTTTATGTTGAAGTTGATTTCTCCCTTCCCGACATCAATGTGGGCATTGGCAGTGCTCAGAAATGGCCTTCCAAGGATGAGGGACACTTTTAAGTCAGGACTCATGTCCAGTACCATGAAGTCTACTAGCACAAGGAAATTTCTTATCTTGACTGGAATGTTTTCGGCGATGCCCAACGGGTGTCGAACTGATTAATCTGCTAATTGCAGGCACATTGATGTTGGTTCTAGGGTCGTATGCTCAAGCTTCTCGTAGACTGATGCTGGCATCACACTGACACTTGCTTCGAGATCACAAAGTGCATTGTTAAAGTGTTGGTTTCCGATCGAGCAATCAATAGTGGGACATCCGGGATCCTTCTTCTTCCTTGGTGGTTTATTGAGGATGGCCGCACTACATTCTTCTGTCAGCTTGATAACCTCAGTGGTGGGCAGTGGTCTCTTCTTGTTAAGAATATCTCTGATGTACTTTGCATATGTAGGTACCTGTATGGCATCAAGCAGAGGTATGTTGACATATAATTTCTGAATGACCTCTACAAACTTACCAAACTGCTCATCCGACTGCAGTCCTCTGTTTCTTCTGGGAAATGGAAAATAGTTGGTGTCGTAAAAATCTTTCCTCATTTCTCGAGTTCTTGTTGTTTGTAGCAGATCTTCTGCTTCAACTAGGCTTTCTTCTTCTATCACTGCTGGTTACACTGGTGCTGATGTTCTTTGTTTCTCTTTTGAGTACGGGGGATCCCTGGTGGCCTTGCCTCCTCTAGTAGTTATGTTCTTTACCTGCTCAATGTTAGTGGCAACAGGCAATGAAGCAGCTAGCTTTATTAATTTAAGCTCTACCCTTTTATTAAGAGTGTTTTGCTCATCAAAGGCAGTTAATAGAAAATCCATTTTATTATGTATATCTTTTAGAGATGATTCATTTGTGTCTAGCCTTTGTTTAACTTCATCATTAGTTTTAGTTTCTTGAGCTATTATCTCTTTCAATGAAAGTTGCTTGAAAGTATTACCTGAATTCATACCTTTGCTATTGGGTTGACTCGAAGTAGGTTGATATTTGTATGCTGTCTCAATGGCCCTTTGATCTTCTTTAAACTTGGCCCTCTAGTCAATCCAATGGAGCAAATTTTCCATCTTGGTTGATAATGCATTTACTTCTTCTGGTATTTCTTCAGTTTGATGACATTGTTGAGCTTCATCTTGGAACCAGCTTTGGTTTTCTGCTATCTTATCCAAAAGTATCTCTGCTTTTCAAATTGTAAGCTCCAAGAATGATCCCTTAGCAGATGCATCTAGGCACTCACGAGCCTTCTGGGTTAATCCATGGTAGAAGGTCTACATAAGTAACCATGTGGCCATTCCATGGTGAGGACAATCTGATATGTATCCTTGAAAACGCTCCCATGCTTCTGGAATGGTTTCTGTCTTCTGCTGTTGGAAACTGACAGTATTTCCTCTTAAGGCAGTTGTTTTGCCTATAGGGAAAAACTTTGATAGAAAGGCATCTGACAAGTTCGTCCAGTTGTTGATGTTATCTTGATGAGTGTAAAACCACTTCCTCGCCTTCCCTTCTAGTGAGAATGGAAAAAGGCGAAGTAGTATGACGTCTTTGTCAGCTCCGTTGATGTGGATTGTGCTTCCAATCTCTAAGAAATTCTGCAAGTGTGCACTAGCATCTTCATGTGCCTTTCCACTGAATTGTGTAGCTTGTACCAAATTGATGAGGCTTGACTTGAGCTCGAACTCGGGTGCTCCTTCTTCTACTGCAAATCTTGGACCAGTTGGAATGTTCTCAAGACTTGGAGCAGAGAATTCTTGCAAAGTCTTTTGTGCCATAGCTTCAGCAATTGGTAGCTAGCTTCTTCTTCCTTTCTTGATTGCTTTGGTTCTGATGATGAAGAGTTGAACGTACCCAAAGTCAATCCTGATATACCCTGTATAAAAATATAAACATAGAAAAACAACAGGGTGAACCTGCCAAAGCAGAGGTGCCTTGTTATGATTTCTCACTTAGTAGCTTTTATGCAATTATTTCTCCATAGTCTAGTCTAATATTTTATGTGAATAACCTCGACTGATTTCCTGACTTTCCTTACCGTTCCTATGTGTTTCCCTTTTGTTCCCCGGCAACGGTGCCAGAAATGCTTGTTGACACTAGCTAACACCACTTGAATACTAGGTTGTCATCCCCAGCATGGTGCCAGAGTGTATAAAGGTATTTATGAATGTAAAGGCTCTCTAGAAAATAATCTATTCTATCCGCAAGCGAACAGATAAAACACCTCATTGTAGCATTTCACCAGGAAAAGTATTCTAGGTATCGTTATTTATAATTTTGCTTAGGAGGACAAGGGTGAAATTAAAATAAGGATAAAATCTATCAAGGCATAGACTAGAGATAAACTTGCAAGAACATAATTACTAATGAGGAACTCGTCACACAGTCACTTACTTTGACAAGGGGTAATCCATAATACTAATGATAATGAAATATAAGCTCATGGGTAAATAACACAGCGATTAGAAAATAGACTACTCCTCATATATATAAGGTGACGTCGGATTAGCTAGAGAATGGATTCTAAGTTATCTACTATCTACTAAGTCACAATCTACTCTAGTTATCTACAAGATCATATATAGTATAAAAGACTCTTCATTCATGTATAAGGAACATTGCTAAAGTAAATCAGAGCATCGCAAGACTCACTCCGCAATACAAATTCTGCCCGTCCTATCAATGGAGGGTGGACTATATAAAAATCAACGAAGCTGTCACTACCGCGAACTACCACACAACCCGGCCAATAGGATACATTTGCAGGTAAATAACATCTAAGCACCACGCCCACATGTGATCTACCACTTAACTCCCACGTGTCAAGAGCTAAGCGCTTTGCAAACTTATACATAAACTCATTATCAATCATAACTATATCAAATATAGAACTAGAGCAAACTAAGAACATAATAAATAGAGACATATTGCAATTAGAACAAAGTATTAGAGAAAGATATGAAATAATACCAATCTTTATTAACAAAGATCCGAATCCAGAGCGTAGTGTTCTACTTCTCTAATTCTATCTAATCAATCCTCTAAACTTGAAGGATTAGGGAGTAGCTAATTCTAATTCTCTGTGGGAGAAAAGCTCTAAACCCTAACTTTGATGGCTACCTCTGATAATGATTTCTCCTCTCTCCTCCACTAATAGGTTGTTTCTCTTTGTTGGATATGTCTCTTTTACCATTAATGACATAACTTCGCAATGTGGCATGTCGCACTTTTGACCATGGATTTGGCAATGTTTGGGTATATTTCTTTTTTTGAAAGCCATAACATCGAATTCGAAGAACTGTACCGCATTCGATTCACTATCATCGAATTTGATTATCGTTCATCGAATTTAGTTGACATAAACCAAATTCGATTTCCAAGGAAGGAAAATCCAATTCCATAAAGATTACCGAATTCGATTCCCTTTCATCAAATGTGATTGGTTTTCATCGAATTCGGTTGATAAAGAATTGAAGTGGAGATTGATTCTAGAGTGCCGAAGGAGGCGCTGCTATCCAATGTACGTAATCTGGAGACGAGTGGTATGCTCTTCGAGTATCTACATGAGTTCATTAGTGATTGCTTTAAAAGTTGTAAAGTCCTCAAGAAACTAGTGGGATAAGGGGAATAGTACTCTGTTGACTACTTAGATATCTCAAAAGTAATCATTTGGGAACAATGTCCTAAACTTGCTAAATATAGGGCAACATTTCATTAATTCCCTTTTGAAAATGCATTGGACGGGGAACAATGTCGTAAACTTGCTAAATATAGGGCAACATTTTAATAATTCCCTTTAGAAAATGCATTGGATAGGGTAGCAAGAAGGTGGATCAAAAAAATTACTATACTCTACATGTAACTCTTAGATGACTTTGACGAACTACACATGATAAATCTGGCCTGATAGGTTTGGGCTTGACTTGCTAGATCTCTCAAAACTTGCAAGTTGATAAATCTGGCCTGATAGGTTTAGGGCTTGACTACACATGATAAATCTGGCCTAATTAGCAAGTTGATGAACTAATTAGATCTCTCAAAAGTAATCATTGAGGAACAATGTCCTCAAGTTGCTAGATGTTCGGCAACATTTCAATAACTCCTAGGGGGAAACCTACTCCATCGGCTACTTAGATATCTCAAAAGTAATCATTGGGGAACAATGTCCTAAACTTGCTAAATATTACTTGCCAAATAGTTTGTTTCCAATAAAAATATTACATTATGTATGTGCTTGTGTGTGGAGGTGGCAAGCTTCCACGTGGGCCAATTGCATTTTATAGACATTATTCCCCAATGATTACTTTTCAGAAATCTAAGTAGCCGATGGAGTACTTTCCCTCTAGGAGTTTTTGAAATGTTGCCTAACATCTAGACACTTAAGGACATTGTTCCTCAATGATTACTTTTGAGAGATCTAATTAGTCGACGGAGTACTTTTCCCCTTATCCCACTAGTTTCCATACTCTCGAGTGCATTTTCAAAAGGTAATTTATTGAAATATTTCCATATATTTAGCAAGTTAAGGACATGATTCCCAATGATTACTTTTGAGATATCTAAGCAGTCGACAAAGTACTTTTCCCTCTTATCCCATTAGTCTCCTTGCTTTTAAGAGATCTCATAGATGTAGCCTGTCAAGCCCAAACCAGGCCAGATTTATCATATGTAGTTCATCCAAGTCATCTAAGAGTCACATGTAGAGGATAGTAATTTTTTTGATCCATCTTCTTGCTACCCTGTCCAATGCATTTTCTAAAGGGAATTATTAAAATGTTGCCCTATATTTAGCAAGTTTACAACATTGTTCCCCAATGATTACTTTTGAGATATCTAAGTAGCTGATAGAGTACCTTTCCCTCCGGTAGCTATTGAAATCTTGCCTAACGTCTAGCAACTTAGGGACATTGTTCCTCAATGATAACTTTTGAGAGATCTAATTAATCGACGGAACCAAGCTAAGAAATAAAAGTACTCAACTAGAGACTCGGGAAGTTAGATCCAAGTGCTGGGATATTCGGTCTTACTTTTGAGATATGTAAGTAGCCGATGGAGTACTTTTCCCTCTGGGTGTTATTGAAATATTGCCTAACATCTAGCAAGTTAAGGACATTGTTCTTCAATGATTACTTTGGAGAGATCTAATTAGTTGACGGAGTACTTTTCCCCTTATCCCACTAGTTTTCGTACTGTCGAGTACATTTTCAAAAGGTAATTTACTGAAATGTTTCCATATATTTAGCAAGTTAAGTACATGTTTCCCAATGATTACTTTTGAGATATCTAAGCATTTGACAGAGTACTTTTCCCTCTTATCCCATTAGTTTCCTTGCTTTTAAGAGATCTCATAGATGTAGCCAGTGAGGCCCAAACCTATCAGGTCAGATTTATCATGTGTAGTTCATCGAAGTCATCTAAGCGTTACATGTAGAGGATAGTAATTTTTTTGATCCATCTTCTTGCTACCCTGTCCAATGCATTTTCTAAAGGGAATTATTAAAATGTTGCCCTATATTTAGCAAGTTTACGACATTGTTCCCCAATGATTACTTTTGAGATATCTAAGTAGCCGATAGAGTACATTTCCCTCTGGTAGCTATTGAAATCTTGCCTAACATCTAGCAACTTAGGGACATTGTTCCTCAATGATTACTTTTGAGAGATATAATTAGTCGACGGAACCAAGCTAAGAAATAAAAGGACTCAACTAGAGACTCGGGAAGTTAGATCCAAGTGCTGGGATATTCGGTCTTACTTTTGAGATATCTAAGTAGCCGATGGAGTACTTTTCCCTCTGGGAGTTATTGAAATATTGCCTAACATCTTGCAAGTTAAGGACATTGTTCCTCAATGATTACTTTTGAGAGATCTAATTAGTTGACGGAGTACTTTTCCCCTTATCCCACTAGTTTTCGTACTCTCGAGTACATTTTCAAAAGGTAATTTACTGAAATGTTTCCATATATTTAGCAAGTTAAGGACATGTTTCCCAATCATTACTTTTGAGATATCTAAGCATTTGACAGAGTACTTTTCCCTCTTATCCCATTAGTTTCCTTGCTTTTAAGAGATCTCATAGATGTAGCCAGTCAGGCCCGAACCTATCAGGCCAGATTAATCATGTGTAATTTATCCAAGTCATCTAAGAGTTACATGTAGAGTATAGTAATTTTTTTGATCCATCTTCTTGCTACCCTGTCCAATGCATTTCTAAAGGGAATTATTAAAATGTTGCCCTATATTTAGCAAGTTTACGACATTGTTCCCCAATGATTACTTTTGAGATATCTAAGTAGTCGATGTAGTACTTTTCCCTCTAGGAGTTATTGAAATCTTGCCTAACGTCTAGCAACTTAGGGACATTGTTCCTTAATGATTAGAGATCTAATTAGTCCACGGAACCAAGCTAAGTAATAAAAGGACTCAACCAGAGACTCGGGCACTTGGATCCAAGTGTTGGGATATTCGGTCTTACTTTTGAGATATCTAAGTAGCCGATGGAGTACTTTTCCCTCTAGGAGTTATTGAAATATTGCCTAACATCTAGCAAGTTAAGGACATTGTTCCTCAATGATTACTTTTGACAGATCTAATTAGTTGACGGGGTACTTTTCCCCTTATCCCACTAGTTTCCATACTCTCGAGTGCATTTTCAAAAGGTAATTTACCAAAATGTTTCCATATATTTTGCAAGTTAAGGACATGTTTCCCAATGATTACTTTTGAGATATCTAAGCAGTCGACAGAGTACTTTTCCCTCTTATCCCATTAGTTTCCTTGCTTTTAAGAGATCTCATAGATGTAGCCAGTCAAGCCGAAACCTATCAGGCCAGATTTATCATGTGTAGTTCGTCCAAGTCATCTAAGAGTTACATGTAGAGTATAGTAATTTTTTTGATCCATCTTCTTGCTACCCTATCCAATGCATTTTCTAGCCAAATCCATGGCCAAAAGTGCGACATGCCACATTGCGAAGTTACATCATAATGGTAAAAGTGACATATCCAACAAAGAGAAACAACCTATTAGTGATAAGTCTCAGAGGACCTATACAAATCAAATAAATTAGCCTATGATCAGAAATTTGCCTAACTATTCTAAAACAATTCCCCACGCAAAAAAAGGTGATGGGATTTGTATCAATAAATCATGCACCTTGCATCATAAATTCGATTCTCTCAGGGACCACTGGATCTGCCTCCTCATTAATCCTAGTCTAGGACGTGTGCTAGTCCTAGACTCTGCAGACTATGATCCTTCAAGTTATGCAAAATTCATTACACACTTGGAACGGTAAGCTGAGTACATTAAATATCCATACCTACTTTTATAAGAGTTTCAGAATAACTTGAGGATTGTGTATTCGATACTATAGGGCCTATAGGTATTATAAGATCAAAGGTGGAAGGTGTGATTAATCAGAACCGGGGCAGCCATTGAGATTATTTTATAAATGGCCGGTATGTACCAAAATATCACAAGCTGTCTTTTATAAATATAATATGCATATGACGATGTTGCAACTAATAAGTATCCACTTTTTTGTCATACATCAGTGCCATAAGCAACCAGTCGGATCGGTCCACTATGGATTCTACGTCTGCGAGTTCATGAGAGAGACCGGAAGATATGTAACTAACCCTTCTAAGGTATTGCTCTAATAGTCGTTTATATTATTTGTGTCATTTTTTGTTGCTAAGCATGTGTTATATGAACTATAAATTTATGATGTTTCTAACTTCCTCTGCAGCAACATGAGTTGGAAAAGGCGAAGAGCGTGACTCAAGCTGTTCTATATAACATAGTTGAGGACCTCTGCACTTTTCTCTTGAGAGAAGCCATTCCCACCGAAGGGAAATATCACGACCCGACCAGCATCCTAGCAAAGCCTGAGTTTAGAGCGCTAAGAGATATTAGTAGGCTAAAGCTATCTCGATCGGGTTATTAGAGCAGAGGTTTCAGATGTGAAACCTCATATGTCTGTAAACAAAAAACTTTGATGTGTGATGTTTGTAATTAATATAATTTTATGTACAAAGTAATGGTATATATAAATATATTGCATGTTGCATTGGTTGAATCTTGTAGCCTAACATAGTTTCAATATTAATGTATATAATATATATATATATATATAATATTAACACTACAAGAAATTAACTTATACATGACGGTTTGATTCTGTCACAGACAAGCAAAAATCCGTCACAATTAACTATCTATGACGGTTCATAGGAACGTCATCTATTCCTCGTGATACATTTTTTAGACCAAAATAGAACGTCACGGGGTGATTTTTTGGATCGTCATGGACGAACCAGAGGGCAACTATAGGAAGAGACTATGGTGATGAACTGAACTGTCATGGTTTTGCTGAAACACTCATGAAACACACATAAACTGGAACAAAACTCACAATTGACAAATATTGCTCATCATTTTCATTAAAACCATCAACATTTGTACTTGTACAATATTTCACACGAAATACTAAGGCAATAACCAAGCTACACTCAAGTATCTAGAAAACTAAGACGTTGGCTTGTACAACAACAACCCAGATGTTTTGCTCGCACAACAAAATCTTTCACGACTAATGAAAATAGCCACCATGAGCGCCTTGATCCTTTTGCCGCAATCCATAGATAGCCTCATAAAACATCTGCAGAGAATACTTGATCAGTAATAAAACTCACATGTGCAAAGGTACTATCTTTGAAAAAATGTAAATCTTTTGGCCAGTTAAGACTCATATGTGTGGAGAAACATGAGCATTGGATCCTAGACCGTGCAACTACGAGCCAACAAAATTGTAAGCCTTCAACTACATAGAGACAATCTGCCAAAGAAGTGCAGGACTAATACTTAATACTCACCCAAAACTGAGCAGTGCATGCCTTTAGAGCCTAAGAGCAATGCTGCCACATAGTCCACTTGAATTTGTTCATACCTTAAAGTTTGAAAACAGTGCTGCCACTTGCTTGCATATCTGAATGATTGAGGTTTAAGAAAAACAGAATCAATAGCAAGAATTAGAAATCATGAAGCACAACGACAATCTTGCAATCTATTTCCAAATATATGTACAAATGCACGCTGCACAACAAGTCATTTATATTTAATACTTCCATAACAGCATTTAGTGAATCACCACTAAATCTTTATCAGTGCAGGACATCTATTTCAGCACATTGCATCCATATATTTTACTTTGAATAATAATTAATATTCAGTACCTATTGTTCAGTGCTCTAGCACTCTGTAGTAGGGGAATTCAATTGCCTAAAACATCTAGAAACATTTTCTCCTCCATGCCAAAGTGGGCTTTGCATAACTAGTACTTTGCAAATAATTTTCATATTTAAATAGTGGATATGATGGTTCAGTGTCGCTCATGTAAAGTAATATGACCAAGATATCACCAAGTTTCTATTCGAGCTGCAACCTGTACTGCCGCATCCTGTGGATATCTACCCTCTTCCTGCCATCATTGCTCTTTCCTACTCCTCTCAGAGATGTATTTTAAAATCTGTAAACAATTACTGCCCAAAGGGTTAATATCATTCGCTTAGGCATAATTCCTCCCAGAATCATTTCCTGTGAGCAAAGTTAGTACAAATTAGCACAACATTTCAAGTTGGAATTGTTCCCAGTGTCCAATCCCTGATAACCAAACAGGCCCTAAGTGGGTTACTAAGTTCAACAAGTGGCAAACCATTTCAACCATATTTCTGCATTCGACAAGTGGGTTACTAAGTTCTGAATACTACTAAATTTAAGGTCACACATCTGCAAGGTAAAGCAAGTGGGTTTTAATTTAAGGTCAATCATCTGCCATGATAATACTTAATAAGGCATACATTAGTAACTTCAGTGTTACAAAAGATCTCTACAGATACTGAAACCTGCGTAGCAACATATTTTATCTGACAGTAGATACACATGCCTAATTAATTTCACCTATAAGAAAGGTCTCTATAGATACTGAAAGTATGATAGTACAAATTTTTCAACATGTATTGCTCTGGTAAAAACAGTAATAGTCATATTAAAGAAATTAAACCCACATCCTGCAGCATACATGCATACACTTGGGATTATATCAGATCAGTTTCGAATATGTATAACCAAATAGCCTAAATTAGGGATCCTCAATTTTGCACAAAAGGAAGGGAAGAGAAGAAACAAGCATACGTGGCCGTTGTTGTGGCTGCTCGTCGCCTGCAGAGGGCCTGACCAAGACTTTGGCGGCCGGAATACGGGCTCATCTCGGACACTCAAATTAAACTGTGCTCGGAGCTGCCACTTCCTGATGCGATTGTGCTCGGACCAGTAGATCTGGACACCGGGCTGAGAGAGGGGGGCGCCAGAGAGAAGGGGAGGAGCGCCAAGGGGCAACATCCGGCGGGGAGGGCGCCAGATGTGAAGGTGGTGGCCTATGGAGGAGGAGCAGGAAGGGGTGGCCGCCGGATGCGGAGGCTTCTGGGCGGAGGAGTAGGGAGGACGGCGCTGTGAGGGAGATCGAGAGAGACAGAGAGAAAGACTACGAAGGGAGTCGGCCCTCAGGTGACTGCGAGAGAACGATGGGGATGGGAAAGTAGGACTTGTTTATAACCAGTCTCCTCTCTCTCGGTTTTTATTTTTTTCTTCTATATTTATGTGGCGTGTTCTTTTCTTCTTCTTTTTTGTTTTTATTTTTCTTTTTATGCAACTATATTTTTTGTTTCTATTTATGATTTTTTTTTAATTCCTTGGCTTTCTAGAGTCCGGGGAAAGTAGGACTTCCGTTTCTATCTATGCAATATATTTCTTAGTTTTGTTGATGCATCAATGATTTGTGTTAATGACTGTCTAACACCTAAGATGTTATAATTCATTTAACTTTAAACATTAGCTATAACTTTACGGTTTAGGTTTACCACAAAGGTGCCAAAATGATCTATGACGTTCAACCATGACGATAATTTAACCAGTCATCATAGATATATTACCTCAAGAATAAACCGTCACAGACAATACAATTCTATGATGCTTTCTTAGAACGTCACCAGTAAATCGTCATGTAAAGCCTTATTTCTTGTTGTGTAAAAATAGGGTTTTGGAAAATCTTACCACAGGCGGTTCTGTTATGAGAACCGCCTGTAGAATCCAATTTCTTACATAAAAGAACCGCCTGTAGAAACTGATTTCCACAGGCGGATCTCATAACTGAACCGCCTGTAGAAATCGGTTTCTACAGGCGGTTATCAGTTAACCGTCTGTGGAAACTTTTATTTCCACAGGCCTATAGCTACTGGCGGTTCGTCAATCCGCCTGTACAAAGGGGTTGCGAACCGCCAGTATAGTATCTCTCTGTACTAGTGTAATGTGATTTGATGGTACTATAATTTCATTGTACTGATCGATACTCACTACCAGAAAACTGAGTATCCTTGAGGGCCAGCAATTTCCTTGAGGGGCGAAATTAAACCCCCAAGGATATACAATTACCTTGAGGGTTGTATAAAACCCCCAAGAAAATGCATATTCTTGAGTACTAAACCAAACCGCCAAGTTAAATCTATATTTCCTTGAGTGCTAGTTGAAACCGCCAAGGTAATTCTATGTTTCCTTGAGTGTTATTATAAACCACCAAAGGTAATTCACATTTCCTTGGGTGTAACTAGAAACCGCCAAGGAAGTTCTAGTTTCTTTGGGTGTAAACCCTCAAGTAAATTATTATAGCTGCCAAGGAAAAAACAGTTTATGGTCATATTTCTCTTAACCATCGATATAGTGAACTCATTGCATTCTTGTTAGTTAGACATTGCATTTTATAGACATAAACGCTCCATTGACATGTTTGGAAAATGATATATAATTTTTGTTAGTAAATTAATCCAATAAAAGTTATAATTTTGTGTTGTTATGCATTAGAGAATGCATATACTAGCACTTAGCTTGAGATGCTTGCTTATTTTAAAGCTAAAATGTAACATAATATCGTATGGAGGCAAAGTTTATATCAAAGTTATAGAGCCCAAAGAGATATACAACTTCTTAGTTGATGAAATTTTCATTTGAAATTATTTGAGGTCCATAAAATATGTTTTAAATTATTAGAACTTTAAACTTTAAATTTTTTGAATATTCAAATGACCTCAGATAGAGATACAACCTAAACCAAAGTTATAGTACTCGATGAGATATAAAACTTTATAATTCAAACTTTTTTCATTTGAAATCATTTAGGTTCTCAAATATTCATTACAAGATCCACTAAAGTGAAAACAAAAAGAAAGAAACATTCACTTAGTCACAAAAGACTTTGTGGTGTAGTGGTAAGTTAGTTTCACATGGAACATCAGGTCATGAGTTCGATTCTCAGCTACAACAAATATGAGATTGTTTCTCTTTTTTTTCCATGCATATCCTTGAGGGTCATCGGCACTCAAGAAAATATTTATCCTTGGGTGTTTTTACATTTTCTTGGGTGCCATCGGCACTCAAGGAAACCTATATCCTTGGGTGTTTTTACATTTTCTTGAGTGTCATTGGCACTCAAGGAAACCTATATCCTTGGGTGTCGTTATATTTTCTTGACGATGTTAAAAATCTGACCACTGATTTATTTTCTCGATGGTTTAACCCTCAAGAAATTGATTTGTGGCGGCCGGCACCTTGTCTCTCTACCCTTGGCGACTATTCCTTGAGTGCTAGCCGCCAATATTGATTTCTTTGGCGGTTTTAGGGGTTTCCTTGAGGGTTTTTGACCCTCAAGGGTATTCAGTTTTGTGGTAGTGACTTTGTATTTATTTGTAATGTGATTTTTATTATTCATATAACGTGCTTTCATGCTTCCTTGTTTAATGATTAGCGATACTTCAAAGATAACCTATGTCCATGAATCAGGGTTGGACTATGGTATTAGCAATGTTATGGAGAATATTACAAATGTGAAAATAACGTTAAGAGACTACAGCAGGACTACAAATACAAATAAGAAACTACAATGCAAAAAGGTACAGTTAATTGTATAAACTACGACACTAGTCATGAGACAGCTACATACATACAAAAAGCTACAGTTAGTTAAAAAGTGTGACACTTCGAAACAGAAGCCGGACTTCTAGCAGCTACTATATATGATGCCAAAACGGACCAACTCCGCACGAGCCAAAACGGACCAGCTTTGTGGCAGCCAAAGCAGACTAGTGGTGTTCATAATTAAAATGTATAGTGTTTCCCTATACCGTATGTTGCATTTATTTAAGTATAGTATCTTTTTACGGGGGTATTGCTCTGTGAATCAGCAATAGTAATGTGTCGTTTTACCACGGTGTTCCCTAATGTGCTTATTTTAGGGTAGATCCAGAGAGCAAGGATGACGACAACGACGGTAACCTCTGTTGATAAATAAGAAAACTTTAGGCCAGAAACGTGTTGATTTTACATATATGTTGAGTTTAATTCATATGTTATGATTTTGCATATATGTTGATCTGGATAGAAAATGTAGGAAATGTGTTGAAATATTGCTTTTAAATATATGTTGACTTATGATGGAAACGTGTTTAATTGTGCATATCCTGCAAGTGATAAAACTAAAAAAACAAGGAAAGCGAGATGCCAGATCCAGCTTGCATGTTGATGTAAATTGAAGAAAGTTATGTTTATCTCAGATCCAGCTTACACATGGAGGGCATGAAATCTTCAATAAACTTGCAACCTCAGCCATCAGGAGTCCAACAGGAACAACAGTTGATGAGAACTATTGCTGCCTCAGCCATCTTGAAGTCCCAGTGGTACAACCGAGGCTTGCAAGTTTCTTGATGGTTTGATGAATGAACAACATGAAAAATTGAATCAACAGAATACAGAGCAACACCAGGGTAACAAATGCAACTTTTGAACACTAGAACACAAATTTAAAAGGATAATAATGCCCTGTTAAGCTGATATTAGTATCATGCATTTTCAGCAGCTGTTGCAGCATGTATATACAAACAAAAAGCAGGCATTTTGACCACTAGGGTGGCATTTCTGTCCACCTAAGCTCACTAGTTATTTGACCGCTACGGTGGCATTCCCAAGCATTCCCAAAACAGCAATGCTCCAGCTTTTCTCTTCCTGCCATGTTTCCCCTCTAGTCAGATTACCTCCTCTTCCTCTTCGGTACGTAACACACCACCTCATTGTCAGAATTACAGGTATTCCCTGCATGAAACTCAAAGTATCGAGGGCTTGGAATCCAATTGACATAACAAAAGTTGAACTATATTAAGAACAAAGTATTTAAACATAAACTAGTCTGATAGCTCCTCTTCCTCTTCGGTACGTAACACACCACCTCAGTGTCAGAATAGTAGGTATTCTCTGCATGATATCGTGGGCTTGGAATCCAATTGACATAACAAAAGTTGAGCAGACCATGGACTTTGGGTTTTGTTTGTATTTATGGAGACTGTGAACTTAGAACTTGTGTTTGGCAGGATAATAAAGTTAGTCACGAATTCCGTCATTGCCAATGATACCCAACCAGATAATAATTTCAAAAATAGAGAGCGAATGAGGTGGAATAAAAAGCTAATAAATTTGGAGCGGTGTGTTTATATCAAAAATATATAATCTAGGAAAAATAAAAAAACATCACATGTTCGTGGGAACTAGATAGAAGCAGGAACTACTAATAAGCTCCACACTACACATACATGCAAAAGCTTAATAATATGATTGAGCAAGAACTACTGACAAACAGGTTTCTCTCCTTGTAGAACTGAATGATCACAGAACAAAGGGACAAGCTACTACTTCATTACAAGATAATCTGCTCAGCTAGCTGCTTAAAAATGTTATAATACATCACCAAAACTACTAACAGGAAAGCCAATGCAACCAACATACAAAGACTGCTGTCAGTACATGCTTCCTTGTATCCTAGATTTTGTGATGCTGTCCAAATATCTGATGTCAAGCAAAAACGAGAGTCCAAACTCTAAAGCTCTGGATCTGCCTTTCACCTTTTTACCCTTTTTGCCTCTTGTTTGACTCTCACTTTATCTTTAGGTACCCTTGTCAAGGACACCATAGTTATGTCTTAGCTTTACCCTATTGGTCCTGCGACATTCGTTGCCAGTAGGTTCAGCAGGTTTGGAAGCAGGTGGCGGAGAAGGTGGCTTCTGATCATTTGTCTTCGGGCCAGCAGGTTTCATCTTCATGTTGGAAGCAGCTACTTCCTCATTTGTCTCTGTCAAGGCATCATGTTTCTTGTTGACCTTCCGTTTGGGACCACGTGCCTTATTGACCTTCCGTTTGGAACTATGTTTCTCAGGTGGCTTATTTGTCTCAGAAGGTTGCGGTTGAGACCTGATGACGGCAACATCTGGACTGCCGTGGCAATAATTGGACACCTAAGAACTCAAGGCTTGGTCTCTATGGGGCTTCACTTTGTTTTGTTCATTATATAATAACTCAACCGCAAGTCTTCTGCGGTATCTGAAGACCATGTCCTGTATATCTAAGGTAAAACTAAGTAAAACACCAGCAAAAAACTAAGTAAAAGACAAGACTTGCCAGCACTAACCTCATCAATCCTATTCATGTCTTTCGTCCTATAATGTATCATATGAAGCATCAGACGAAAGCCACAATCATAAGTGTTCTTTTGCTGCCTAACTGGCAAGACTGCTTGAGGCCATGTATCAACATCAGATATGTCAAACCTTTCAGCCAAGTATTGACGCATATTTGCAATCACTTTTTCCTCTACAGGGTTCCCTGTAGGCCTAGTCATTGAGTCCAGACAATCAAAAGAACCATTTTGAAGATTCACCACAATAAGAGAGAAGTGTTTGTCATGGAATAGAGGGACAAATATCTGCAAGAACAAGAACATGATCATGCCATCCAATGAACCTATTAAAATAACAAAACAGGAAAAAACCAACCAACCTGAGTTACATGCTTTAATGTATTTGGCTGACGGTATATGTCTAGCTGTCTGCTCAGATTTATAGAAGAAATTCCAACAATCAAATCATCAACACATTCTTGTTTTAGATAAACTCGGTCATGATGTTGCATATTCCATATAGAACATTGTGCATGAATAATGATCGAGACCATCTCACCCTTGGGCTTGAAGGCATTAACAAGCGTAACTTCAGGGATAGTGTGGTCATTGATGTCCACAACATGGTGACTGCCACATTGACCAATCTTGGAAAGCACATGGTTCTCGTACAGTTGATCCACCTGATCTTGACTAAACCCTTAAGTGATATCCTTCAGTACAGCCAAGCATTTTGATGCTTGTGACTTAAGCCGAGCACTTGGACCAACTCGCTCAACTTCAGCAAGTACCCCTTGGTGTTGATGGGCTAATGGGAACCCGATCTTTGCAAACGGAGGCACACCTCTAGACACAGATGATGTCGCTACAGAATTTAGGGATTCTATGTCCCTTGAGGACACAATATACCTTGAAGTTTCACGATAGCAGGTATCCTCAATTCCTTTCAGCTGAAAAGGTAAATTGAACAGATAAGAACTAAAACCTACCTCTTCACACAAGTAAAATTGAGCCAGATGCCTTGTACTTACCTTAAACATCTCAAATGTAGGAGGGCAATCTTTGCGTTTGCGCATAGCTTTACAAATCATCTCCATCAAAAACTCCATATTATATTGATTTATCTTGGGGCATTTTTTTCTACCCTCATCATCCTTCTCAGGCAGCTCCATCTCCATGTTGTCAACAACATAGGCCTGCCAACCAGAATTAGTTCAGACAGAGCTTCACAGCTTGGTTTTGAATGGGAAAAGTAGAGTTGATGCTTACCAGTAGCTTTATTACACATCCACTGATAACCCTTGATGGCTTGCTCTTCGGTGGACACAGCGCAAGTTTCTTCAATTTGTCTTTGTAACTACTGACTGAGGTCCTTAAATCGTCATAAACTATAGTGCACCAGTCAAAGTCTTTAATGGTGTCCATTTCTTTAGTATACATGACTGCATTTGTATTGATAGTCTTGGTAGTGGTGGTGGGCATCAGAATTCTGGAAATTACCAGAAGCATAAAACATTTGACCTTCAATTTTCTGTCCTTTGTTTTCTTCAATACCTCAACTACATTCTCAACTTTCAAGGATTTCACACCAAGTTCAGTGCGGCAATTAGCAAGCTCTGCAGTATTCTTTTGAGGATTGCAGTCCAGAGGCCCCTTGTCACCACGCGGTAGATTCATTCACAGAGATATGATCTCGGGTGTCAAGTACAAAATCACACCATCCCGCATGCATATTGCAATTCTATCTTTTTCGACAGTTACGTTTCTGACAATAGAATCAATAGGTTGTCGATGTCTTTGTTTAAAATCTCCAATACTTAGGTCCAGAAATGTTCCAAAACCAAGCTTCTTCACCTCATCACGATCTCCTTTATCAAGGTATTGTACTGCCTCTTTCACCTCATCAGGTTTAAAACCAAAATCAATACATATACTATCATCATATTCCACATTCTTATCTTCTAATGGCCGACTCATCATCTGGGGGAGTCCTTTGTCTCTAGTTACCTATAAAAAACACGCTGAAACAGTGACCAGCAAATATATCTGAGCGCTAGGCATAGTTAATGTTACCTCATGAAATGACATAGAAACAAGTGATGCTTCTGACCCCCCCTTGGGATTTAAGGTTAGTGTTCCTACTGCATATTATTGATCAATTTTCTGGTGCATTATTATTGTCGAATGGAGCATACCAGATGAGATGACATAGAAAAATCTGATGCCTCTGACCCCCCTTGGGATTTGGAGTTCTTCCTGCGGTGTCCACGGTTCCCATTTATCTCCAAAAAAAACATGCAGCAAGGTTAGTGTTTCTACTGCACATTATTGATCAATTTTCTGGTGCATTATTATTGTAAATAAATTCAGCTCATAAATTTCAGGTAACAGGTGCTAGCTAGAACCAAATCTGAAGAAGAATGGAATTTCAACCATTCCTTGAATTATTCATTACATCATCATATGATGTATTGAAGTATTGAACAACAGATCATATACACACATTAATTTGCAAAAACGAATGGCCAAATCACTGCTATATTCTAGCCATCGAATTGCTGGTGTCCATTAGCCTCCCACCGTCCGCTCGCTGCACCCAGCGGCACCACAGCCGATACACAGAACCACTAGATCCTTTCCTCCCAGGCCGACTGCGCTACTCCCCTCCTCTTCATGCCTCTGCTCACATCTACAGGCTGTAGCTACTCTCCCTGCTCAGCACGAACAGAAGCAATAGTAGAGAAAATTTGGAAGGGACAAAAGCTTACCGATGTCAACTCCACC
Source organism: Sorghum bicolor (assembly GCF_000003195.3). NCBI lineage: Eukaryota > Viridiplantae > Streptophyta > Magnoliopsida > Poales > Poaceae > Sorghum > Sorghum bicolor. Next base: position 13,273,870 of record NC_012879.2, on the reverse strand, counting down.
GGTAAGAAATCCAACCTTATTCTAGGTAGAACTACTCTAATAGAAGAGAATATATACACTACCCACCGGATCCACCATACGAGTTTAGCTTGGCTGGCCTCCTTCGCTTCCGATGGTGCAGATGGGCCGAGTTGAGCTGATTTGTTCTTGAAGATCATTTTGGCCTTTCCTTCTAAGCCTGGTTTTTTCCCCGACAGTAGCCCCGAGCACGTAAGGGAACTGTTTGTTCCTTTGCCTGCTAGACTAAGTTTGCCTTGTCGAGGCCTTTGAATTTTTTCTACGGTGAGCACACCTGCCGGGTGTAGCCCCCGAACCTATGTTTGGATTTTGTTCATGGTATGATGGTTACTCTACTTCGTAGATCCCCATACTAATTAATAGTAGATTCTCATAAATATTGAGGACATAAAAATGTTTATACTCAAGAGAGATGCTATAGAGAATGAGGCATGTGATAAGAAAAGAAGAGCAGAGGTGGACCTAGGATGTTTATGAGGAGTTGGTACTTATCAGGACAAGTTTAACTCAATAGCATTTCTGGCATTATAATACAACTAGTGGTAGTCAATACAGTGACATGATATTGCCAGTTTTCTAGAAAGCACTAGGTCCAAAAGTCGCCATGAACATGAGCTTTGTGACTACTTAGATCTCTTAAATGTATGAACCTAGTGTTTTATCCCCTTGAATTGCAAGAGAAAGAAGGTAGGTGTGGAGCCTCTAGGGGTGGCCACAACAAGAACTTTGGCGGTGGCGGCGTCAGCGACGCATAAATCGAATTTGGATTATATCGACCGAATTCGATGAATGAATTGCATTCGACAAAACGGTACCGAATTCGATTTTCCATCCCACTAAATCGAATTTGGTTTATCTCTACCAAATTCGAAGAACACAAATCGGATTCGATTGTTAAGAATCATTTTCCGTCCCACTAAATCGAAATTTTGGTTTATCTCAACCGAATTCAAAGAACGTGAATTGAATTTGGTTCCGGTTTATTGAATTCGATTTTCCTTTCATCCTATTGGGAATAGCGGTTCCCGAACAGGTTAGGGAGGCTGAGAGGAGAGAGTGGCGGCTATATGAGTTACCCCATCATCGTGGGCGGCGTCGCGGATGAGGATGGCAGTGGCGGTGCCAGCGTGTGATGCTTGTTTCTCTAATTTTAGCCTAGAGCTTCTCACAGAGAGGGATATGGACAACGGGAAGTAACCCATCAGCTGCCTGCCAAGGTAATAAATTGGACAGTTTTGTTACAGCTATTGCCATCTAAGCTTCAATGTGATGCCACAAAATTATGTACAGCAAGATAAGAAACCTAAAGTAGCATGCCACCAGAGCACCACACAGCCAAAGTTCAACATTACAGAACATGTTGTACCAAGTACCAACTACACCAACATTAGAAGGCATAGATTTTGTCTTGTAACTAATTTGGAGGGCTTCAAGTAGTAGTGTGTCAATCACGAGAGTAATCATCTAGAGGGGAAATATATTACCTCACTCCAATTGGAAGCAGGAAGTGCGGATCGGCGCTAAGGCAGGACCCTGTCTCCCACAAGCTCGATTCGGCGTCGCTGCTGCGTTCTCCTCCAATCATCCAAGCCTAGCTCGGCAGTTGAACACTTGAACTCAAAGAGAAATGGCATCAGGGTAGCTGATAAAAACACTGACAACTACCAAGCAAATGTCATTCTAGTTTTAGGGGAAAATATATATATCACACAAGACTATGAGGCATTTTCAAGCAATTTCTACCCTCATGAGGTGCTTTATCCAGTTGAGGTTTGAATCATCATGCATATATGATCCTATGGAATTGATGACTGGCTATACAAAAAAATTATAAACACTACTCAAAGTAATATTATTTTGGCTAAGTACATTATATGTTTAAATCAGGATTATCATGATACACCTCAAATTACCATGATATTTGTTTTCACGTTGCAACGCACGGGGCATGGCCACAATCTAGCATGAAAAAAAGTAAAAAATATAGTGAACTGAGACGTGTATTAGCAAAACAGGCCAATTCTCAGCATTTTTTATCTCCCACCGGCGGCCCAACAAGGCTAAGCAGCCTATTATATCCCGCAGGCCCAAAACCAAAATGGCAAAATATCACCTCCTTCCCCTGGCCCAACAAGGCTAAGCAGCCCTCAGCCGCTGCTCGGCGTCCCATCCCAAGCGTGAACCAGCATGTGATTTGGGGCGATTTCGAGCTGCCGGCGGCGTGCAGCGGCGGTAACCGGTAGGCAGCAGGCTAGAGCGGCGGCACGCGCACGTAGCAAGGTGCATCAGCGGGCGACGGCGCGGCGCCGGCAGGGGCACGCCTGGCGCCGGCGCGGGGCGCAGGCAGGGGCAGGGCAGGGTCCCGGCGAGCAGCAAGCCACCAACCTCGTTTGAATACCCCCTGCTCGGTGCTCGGCGGGACGGTGGCTCCCGCTCCACCGCTCGTCCTGCACTCCTGCTCCATCCCGCAGCAGTGCGGCGGCGGCCCGCTTGCCGTCGGCCGTCGCCCTCCGGCAGCCGGCAGCAGCAGGCAAGCAAGAGGCAAGGCCACCCCTGCACGTCCTCTTCAGCCTCTCGCTCCTATCCTACTTTGTTTCAAATGCTTCTTTTTCTTTCTTCCATCTCATTGTCATTAAAAATACATTTTTTTGGGAGACAACCGCAACAATTTGAACTATGATCATGTGTCATGCATTATATCTTTTTCTTCTTAAATTGCAAAGCATGAATTCAGAATTAAGAGTTTATAAGTACTACTGGTTTTCAATTTATTTCTGTAGAAATCATATGCACAGTGCCAAGTTGAATTACCATAATATAATAGCTCCTTCTGGTACTTGTCACTTCATCAAATGGGACTAATTTTCAAAATGTATAATCACTCATTCAGCTACTATGCTAATAAAAAGAAAAGATTGCTTCCCTGTCATACCTCCATGACTCCATACATCTTCCACCTTTTTATTAATTATATTTGCATACTTTTCTTAGTTATGTACAACAATAATCATGCTAGAGCAAACAGATTTGATTTTTCCTCAACGGTAAATTACCATTTGTAATCTTGTTTGAAGTCACATAGAGGGATCATTGTGAAGTAATGTGCCTCCATCGACATGCATTCAGATACACATCTTTTGCTTATCGTTCTCTTTGCATATGCCGTGACATTGTGTTACATTTTCAATATGATTTATTACTAAGTGAATAAGCACATCAATATATGCAATCCTTTCTACTACGGAATAAACGGAGATACATGGGCAGCCTCCAACTAATGTTCTCACTCACGACAAGCGCGTGGCAACGCCGTGTGTTGTTTCTAGTACAGACTCGAACCCGACGGGGCGCTTTCCGTAGACGGGATCACGAGGAAGCGGCAGCGGAGGGCGAGGCGACACGGCAAGGAGATCTCTAGTCAGACTACTGTTTTCCTCTAGATTGTGAACCCTAGCGCGCGCCTCCACCCGCACTCGCATCAGGATGGAGGTGAAAAGTTATATTAGGAAGAAGACCAAGATGTTACACTATATAAAGTAAATGTTTATATAAACTATTTATTGATAAAAAACACATTTATGATGTTTGATAAAATATATAAACATATTGTGTACAATATACAATGTTTGAAGAAACTATTTATTGACAAAAAAACATATTTATGATGTTCAATAGAATGTACAAATTGTGTACATACATAGTAAATGTGCAAGCAATTACCACACAGTTGCACCGATACATTGTATACATATTATTGATGAAAAAATACATTTATGAAGCTTGATACACTACAAACAATTATGTGTATAATACTTTTTCCTTTATCGCAACAAAAATTTAAATATTATAATCTTCGTGTATTTCCTTATGAACTCCCCATTGTCAAAATCTTCTCTACCAAGATATGTATGTATGTATGTATGTATGTATGTATGTATGTATGTATGTATGTATGTATGTATGTATGTATGTATGTATGTATGTATGTATGTATGTATGTATGTATGTATGTATGTATGTATGTATGTATGTATGTATGTATGTATGTATGTATGTATGTATGTATGTATGTATGTATGTATGTATGTATGTATGTATGTATGTATGTATGTATGTATGTATGTATGTATGTATGTATGTATGTATGTATGTATGTATGTATGTATGTATGTATGTATGTATGTATGTATGTATGTATGTATGTATGTATGTATGTATGTATGTATGTATGTATGTATGTATGTATGTATGTATGTATGTATGCATGTATGCATGCATGTATGTATGTATGTATGTATGTATGTATGTATGTATGTATGTATGTATGAAGTGTCTACAACAATAATTTGATGTGCTAGTACTCAGGTGCATATAATACTTCTTATATTTCTGATATCGATAAAATTTCATGTATACTCCTAGCCTAGATAGTATATAAAATATTTTATTTGACAATGAGATGGTGAAATACTGTATGCGGGAGTTCTTATTTGATAAGAAGATTATAATATCTTAAATTTTGGTGTGATAAAAGAATAATTATAAATAAAACAGTTTGTACCTTCGCGAAAAAGTGCATAACTTCTCTACTCTTCTCACAGTCATATGAAAAAACTTATGAATATAAGGTTTAGCTGCAAACATATACATATACATATACATATACATATACATATACATATACATATACATATACATATACATATACATATACATATACATATACATATACATATACATATACATATACATATACATATACATATACATATACATATACATATACATATACATATACATATACATATACATATACATATACATATACATATACATATACATATACATATACATATACATATACATATACATATACATATACATATACATATACATATGTTGGCCTAGTCCTTAGTGAAGATTACTGGTGTCAGCCTGCTGATTGCAGTGCACTAGCATGTATTCTTGAGCATGCGTCACTTGTAGAGAAGTTTGCACTTATTGCATGCTAGACTAATATGGTGTCGTGGCCGGATAATTAGAGCAAGCGTTATCATCTTGGACATCGCGGCGTGCTTTGGCATGAGAGCAACTGGGGACGTGAAGGAGGCGGCGACCAATCAGCGCCGTCCCTACGATTTGTTCTCCCAATTTTATGAGATTCTCAAGCTCAGATTTATTAACTTAAATGTTAACCAAATGTTACAAATAATGTACAACAAACTAAACTAGTTATGGAAACACATATATGACATTCGATACAATGTAAAATCACATTGTGTACATACATAGTTAATGTACATACAATTACACAAACAATTGCACTGACATTTGTTGATAATATGTAAACATTGTGTACATAGTAGTGTTCCTCTAGAATGGATATCAAACCGTTGTTGACTTAGAACTGCTACTGACAGGGGAAGTAGTGGAATTCCAATTGTTCTATCAGCTTCCACACATTCTATCAAGATCCTGCATTGTCAGATGATACAAGAACCTCTGAATGCTATCTTTGCAAAATGGAAGTTTCCTTGGCCAGTAAAACAGAAAAGATTTTGGTAAATAGGATACAAAGATACGTTGGTCATAGAATACTGCTATGTTGTGGTCGTCGGCCGTAGTAATGCGCACGCAGGCCACGAACTACGCATCCTTCATGCTGGGCTACACGCGGGAGCTTAAGGACGAGCTGCGGCAGGACCTGCCACAGGCCAAGGCCGAGCTCGCCGGCACGAAGAAGGCGCACGTGAAGGAGCTGATGAGCCCTAGGGTGGCTGCGGTGTGCGAGATCTAGGGTTGTAAAGAACTGGAGAGCCAATTGACCGAGCATGTACTGGTCAGGTATGAGCAGGGTCTAGAGGTTATGAAACGTACCACGCTGCGTTGGTATCCGCACCTTGACCCCGAACAGCTTGTCGTGTCGGTGGACAATGATGGAGCACAGTAGGTTGCAAGTGGCGTAGATATTTTGGCATGCCGTTCAGGATCATGCACGTTGGGTAGATAAGATAGTTATGTACTAGCAAACACATTGCATGAGATTAGATGCTAAACTTAGTATCTGTCTCGTACGCTTCACTAGATTCCCTATATTATTTTATGCTGTCTGAGACAGTTTTGTTTATGTATTATTCCAGTAACATTTGAACAAAATACAAATAATTTTATGTAATTCAGCTATGTTATAGGTGTGTGTATATACATCAAAAAGCTGCATTTGGAACAAAGCGAGGTGAAACAAAACCACGAGATAATTTAATGCCGGGCTTAGGAGTCCATGAGGTCAAGGGTGGATTTGGGTTGGTTGATTGTTTGTATCTTGAATAATGCTAGGTAGAAGTAAAACAAATATGTTTATAGAAAAACAAAAAACAATTGTTTGTGTGTTCCAAATTTAAGCTCCCACGACAGCAACTATAAAATAAAATATGCTTCACTCACCTAGCAAACAGTCTTCATTTTGGAAGACAATTAGTTGCCCAAACAATAATTTGCCGAAATAGCTGACAAATAGTTGCCGAAACAATCAACACAACAATCTTTATCACCAATCCGAGCAATTGAGATTTTGACATTAGCATTTTGGAAGATACGATTTCTTGCTACATAATAAAAGAATGGAGGACAGGTCTCGCTACCAAATTCATTTACTACAGGTATTCTTACCCGCTCTATCCCTCTAGATATATCAGTAATATCATGGGTTGTCTTTTGCTTACAATGAGCCAACTTAGGATCCCAAGTAACAAGTGAATTTTGCAAACAAGGTTCTGCGGGTTCAGGCACCGATGGTCCACCTGCCACATTATCATTTATGCCCACGGCAGCATCACAAGCGGTTGGCTTCACAAAAGGAGCAACTACTTCATTAAATACATATTTGTTTATTATTTATTGTTTGTTGTTTGTTTTTGTTGTTCATTGTTTCCTTGTTGTTTTCTTTTTTTGTCATTGCTGTTTTTGTTTGTTTGTTTGATTTTGTTGTTGAGGTCTTAAACAAAAATGAAGCAACTGATCGGCCGCCGATTTAGTGAGAACTCTATGCAAAATGACATCATCTCATGGCTTTTCAGAGTCATCGCAGGACGTGATGACCATCCTATTATTTTGGTGTAGTATGAAGGTAAGGAGAGACAGTTTACACCTTAGCAGATTTTGGCGATGGTGCCGATCAAACTTAAGGAGACCACTGAGACGTATTTTGGCATGACAATCAAGAATGCCATCATCACTATGCCGGCGTATTTCAACAACTACCAGCGACATGCCACCATAGATGCTGGCACCATTGCAGGCCTAAATGTCATGCACATCATCTTATTTGACAATTTTCAATATTGCAAGTGTTTTTCTTTTTCACTCATTTCTTTGGGTGCAGGGTATATTAATATCTTGCATGTTCCACTATGTTCATATGATATGTTTCCTTTATGTAGGTGGCTGAGCAGTTGGGGAAACGGCGCTGTCGCATTTATCACACGAGGAATACTAGCCAAAGGGCTCACAGTTTGAGCACCCTGACTTATACAGTAATGACACAGATAGTGATCAGACACCCTTAGAGTCCGAGTTAGGGAAGCAAGTGCCAATGATAGAGGTTGGAAAGAGAAGGACTTGCCTCATAGTTGCTCCAGTACAGGGCGGAGAGCCCTTGGGTTACGCTCGGGCCCCTTTTATTGGGCTTAAGAGACTCAGAACTATTAACCACTATAAGGGGTACAGGACAGAGATAGACAAGATGTTCTGGTACATTGAGAAGCAGGCTTGTACACCAATATATATAAGTGTGCTAATATATTTAAAATGAAGTGGATTGACTGGGAGCATATTAGTAGCATAGATCAGTTTTCTGGTATCAGACAACGAAGTGCCTTGCTAGGGTTGGAGTAAATAATGAGTTATCGCTGTGCTTGAGACGATGAGTTAATTAGATTAGCAGCAGGGTGAGATGGGCTCTGTTTCGTAGTGTCCTCTGTCTTGTGCATGGCCCCATAACTTTTCAGATTTTTCTAATACTTGTGCAACTAAGTTCTAATGGGCTATTTATACATGATATTTGCATGGCCTCATAACATTTTTATTTTTCATGTCTATCAACTTCATTTCCATTATGGTAGGAGTTGTCATCAGATGAGTACATATTTAACAAAATGTAATGACAACATTGTACATCATTACTAGAATCACATCGATGATTAAGAAAAGAGTTTTCTTAATGTTCTGATTAACAACTATGTAGTGAGGCCTTTCATATACATATACATATACATATACATATACGTATACATATACGTATACATATACGTATACGTATACGTATACATATCATATACATATACATATACATATACATATACATATACATATACATATACATATACATATACATATACATATACATATACATATACATATACATATACATATACATATACATATACATATACATATACATATACATATACATATACATATACATATACATATACATATACATATACATATACATATACATATACATATACATATACATATACATATACATATACATATACATATACATATACATATACATACACATATACATATAGATATACATATACATATACATATACATATACATATACATATACATATACATATACATATACATATACATATACATATACATATACATATACATATACATATACATATACATATACATATACATATACTTAAAATACTTGTGCAACTAAGTTATCTTGAAGGGAAACAAAGAGCACCGAAGACAACAAAGACAACAAAAAGAATAAAAAATGATACAAGACATGGCAGTGCTCCCGAACATTACATTTTTGCAATTGAGGGTAATTGCAAATTGACATGCCTTTAACGCCAATGCATTCCATGTTCTCAGGTTGTGTACTAGTATAAGAAGCTTGATGTGTTGTAGTTACTTGATATAAATTGTTAATTAATGTAGTATTTGTCTAGTCAGAGAATGAAAACCAAAGGGCTAGTACAGGTTGTGTGAAACTAAAACTTTGAAACAGAAGGGGTTTGCTGGTTGGAACTTGTGTATGGTTTTATGGGCCACCTCTAGCTAGTTGGCTATTTGAAGCGACGACGACTACACAGGTATTTGAGGCGATGACGACGATGGCTGCACATCTCAGGCAAGTCAGTGCAGGAGGCCCAGGAATTCATGGATCGTCTGCTGATCAATTTCAAATACAATGGAGGCAGTGAAGACAACAAAGAGCTGGATTTCCATATCCCTCTCCTGGAGAAGCTCTAGGCTTTTGTCAAAAGGACTGGGAAGCTTCTTCCGTGCCTATGTACAAATTAGGGCTACCAGCCATATACAAATGTGTCAATGCGATCCTATGGCCATTTTATTTTGTTTGAGGCGTCACCATCCTCACACCGTTCAGGAACGCGACAAGCACTGTGTTTGACACCGGCGTGGACTGCACGCTCACAATTTTGTACATATGCCTACAACGCATGGCTGCATGTACACAATGTGTCGATACCCATAATTTTTTGTACATTGTATCAAGCTTCATAAATGTATTTTTTCATAAATAATATGCATACAATGTATCGGTGCAACTGTGTGGTAATTCTTTGCACTTTACTATGTATGTATACAATTTATACATTTTATCGAATATCATAAATATGTTTTTTGTTAATAAATAGTTTCTACAAACATTATACATTGTACACAATATGTTTATATATTTTATTGAACATCATAAAAGTGTTTTTTATCAATAAATAGTTTCTACAAACATTTACTTCGTATAGTGTAACATCATATTTGTGAGTCACACCCAAACACCACACATGTCGATCACGATGGGCGTATGTGTTGAAGGAACAAAGCCACAAAAGCATTATCTATGCCATGCATCCTTGTGTATATTACAGGATTTATGTACATGAGATGATGATTTGTGGGAGACTCTTGGCTGACAAAGAGGAGTACTTACTTTGACCATCACTTTGCATGTAGACTTGCCGTGCACTGGGCATCATTGCGTTCTGCACCTATAGTTTTCTTGCATCAGTTGGGTTCCTGTGGAGTGGATAACATCACTTTGACCACCATCTGCTCTAAGGTTTTCCACTTGCAATTTTTCTGTGCACTGAGAAGCATCACCTTGTCCATCATCTGCTCCAAGAGCTCTAGCTAGAGGAGGAAGAAGAGGAAGATGGAGACACTGAGCATCCTCATCCTCCTCGTCTTCCTCCTCTAGCTACATCCTTGATGCCTCCTTGCCTCTCCGTGATGATCCTATCATCGAGGGCGCCATCAAAATTGATGTTTTCTTGTTTGGTTTCTAATTTATTTGTTGTTTGTTGTTTGTTTATTGTTTGTGGATTATTTGTTTGTTCTTGTTGGAACACTACTGATGCGAGAAAACTACAAGTGCAGAACGTGATGTTGCCCAGTGCACAGCAAATCTACATATGCAAGAACTTAGAGCACATGATGTACAAGGTGATGCTGCCCCAGTGTGTAACAACATTATAGAGCCAATAACTTTCTGCCGATGATGGACATGGTGATGCTTCCTGGTTCAACTGTTCAATGTGTAACAACACTGATCAATAGTCATTTTCTGATCAATATCCCTTACATGTGGCAAAAGGATCCTGTACGCAGCTGCAGATTGCACACATGACCAAATCAGCGGTCTTTCTACTTTGACAATCATAGCCAAAAAGATCATTTGGTTGACCCTCTATCCCAAGTCTGGAAGTACAATTGATGAACATAAATATTGTGAAGCAACATCCATTTGACATCATTGGTTTGCTCTTTGGTGAGAGAGATTTGATCATTTTTTATCATCTATTTTATTTGTTCTCCCTACCAGTGTTGTTGTGGAGAAATGCTGACACCGCCTCCATTTTCTCTGCTCTCTCTCTCTCTTTCTTTCCTTCTCTCTCCGTAGAAACTCTTGAATCTAATCTGTTGCATTCATACAAGAATCAAATGAGCTGAAGAAGTCCTTTTCACAGCTGAAAAAAACTTAGTTATGTAAGAGGTAAATTAATAGGCATGGTTTGTTTCCCATGTTCCACCATAATGACATGATATTTTGTTTTCATTATATGAGAACTTACGTGTTCCCTTGTAAACTCCTTTGGATGGTCATTTTTAGATCTACGTTCCACATCATAGTCTTTCCAAAGGGTCATAGTGTCCCTAACAAACCCTAAACTGTAAGATACATGAACTTGAGATTTAGTGTTATGAAGTACCTTTATACATAAAAAAATAAAATTATATGTTGTCAGGCTTTAATCATTTAGCACATTTTATGATAAATAGTGTTGTAGAATTTTGAAAGAATACAAGTTCTTTATACAAGCTACAAATACAGTTAAATATTTATGTATTTTCCCATTGCAAAGATAATGAAAGGCACATACTCTCACGAGGGCGGACAAATGCGTGTATGAGCAGGTCATGTAGGACGGGATGCGTGTCCCGCTACACGGCTTCTTCTATGAGGTGCTCGCCTACTTCGGCGTAAACACGAGAAACAATTCTCCATCCATGGTGCATCCTCACCTCTCCTTGATAACCCCATCATCCAAGGTGGCGTCGCGGATGAGGATGGTGGTGACGGTGGTGGCACTAGCGACTATGGCAGCAATGATGGCGACAACGACAGTGAAAGCAGCACAGGAGAAGCATCGCGATGAGCGTCTTCCCGGCGCCCGTCTCCTGGAACGTTAGCGTGTTCCCCACCAGCGCGTGCTCGAGTGCCTCTAGCTGGTACCTGCGAGGCAGGGGAGTAGGGCAACCACATTAGGAACGGGAACGACTACCGATGAAGTATACTAGGTATGTCATTGAACAGTAAAGGTCCAGGTTAGAGGTGGAATGAAGGAACCCTCAGCCCTCGCCACCACTACCAAAGCACGCAATAGCAGCAATGGCGCCCCTCTTGAGCTCCCTCAGCCCTACAGTTCCATCCTACATCCCAAAGAGGAGTATCCAGCCGCCACCCGCACCTGTGCTCACAACGTCACCTCATGTCATCTTTGTTACTGGAGTACATTGGGCAGCTGAGGATTGGCGATTGAATTGTAGATACTATCAGTGCTTTGACTTGAAAAGGAAAAAATGTGAGGAATGGAGCAGAACAAAGGCAAAATGCAGAACAATCACAAGGCCAATTAATTACAAGTTTCTAGAAGAAAGGTTCTGGAAAAATGACAATTCACTCCATGGATACCACTGTCACACATACATATATGTTTGGATGCAGTGGAGGTAGAAAATTTGGAACCTAGAGCGGCACCTTCAGACAAAAAGCCTGTCCTGAGTACTACAATCCAGTCAAGCACAAGCCAGCCAGTCAGCTAGCCTCTCACCGCGGCCAACTCCTCGTGATATCGCGTCGGACGGCCACGATCCACCAGGTCCCATGTCTGATGACCCCGATCTCGCCCCCCAGCGCTCTCAGCCCACCCACTATTTTCCTTTTCCACCCCCACCCTTCACGACACGATCACGCCTCGCCTTCCATTTCTTGCCACTAATATCAGGGCGCGCTTACCAGAATTATTATTGTAACCCATACCTTGGCCTTGGTAGAAGGGGCATGAACTCCATTGTTGTTCTTGGGGCCAGTTCCCGTTGTTGAAGTTGTTGTGTTGATGTAGTTCACCTCCTCCTGGGTCTCGGGGCAGTTATTGTCTGAGTGATCATCTCCTCCGCATACCTTGCACCATGGATCAATTTCCACAGCACGAACAGCAGTAGGGGTCTGGATGGCCTTAATTCCCTTTTTAGAGGAAGATTCCTCTATTTTCTTCATAAGGAGGTCCATCTTGGAAGAGAGCATGTCCACCTCACTGAGGGCGTGGTCACCTCTCTTCTTGGGTTGGAGGCGCTCCTCATTCCATCCTTGGTTGATGACCATCTTTTCAATGAGGTCCTTGGCATCCTTGACATTTTTCTACAAGAATGCCCCTCCAGCTGAGGCATTAAGGTGACTACGGGCCATGCCGGTCAGTCCGTGGTAGAAATCTTGAATAATGAGGCATTCATCTATCCCATGATGAGGACAGGCGCGAATGTACTCATTGAGACGTTCCTATGCTTCAGGAATCATCTCGCCGGACTACTGCTGGAAGCTCGAAATCTTCCCACGCAGGGCACTGGTCTTGCCCGCTGGGAAGAACTTCTTGAGGAAAGTGTTGATATTTGGTAACGCAGTAAGAAAATGATCCGCAAGCGCACGGATATCGGTGAGCATTTCACCCAGGATGTTATCTAGAGTTATCGTATTTATATTTTTACCATTGGGAGAAAGGGTGCATCTGACTAACCAAATCTATTGCTACTATCCCTTTAGGCTACAAAGAATGTTTCTCGATGTGACTGATGTATAGAGAAGACTGCAACCGTTGTCTCGTTCTAACCTTGGTAAGGATGATCTACTGTTCTATTGGGGAAGCTTACGGAATCTAGACACCACAAAGGATGTTCGACCCGCACCTATAAACCCTACCCGTCCTGCTAACAAGATATGGGATACAAAGGTAACTCGGAAATGTCACGTTCCTCGCTACTACCACGGTCCAGCTAGTCAGGGGATATCTATGAGTACCCTAGCCTAAACACCACGTTTACACTAGCAATGATTACTCTAACACTCAACCGGAAGAGGATTAAAGTAAACTCATAAACTAAAGAACAATAAAACAAGAACTTACTAGAATTAGAAGTCGAATTACTGAAGAATCTTAGAAGCAAGCCTCGAGTTAGGAGACTTGATCCCACAGGTACAACCTCGGAGTAGACACCGACAGGCCGGCCTTCCTCCGATCTACACCTCCACTCTATCTCTCTCAATCTAGTAGAAACTAGAAGATCTAATTCTACTCACATTGGATGCTAAGCCTAAAATAAATTTTATTTAGAGAAGAGGTTTTCCTTTGAGGGCTCCCCTCAACTCTATGAAAAACTTGTCTCCTCTAGGGGCCAGGGGGTCTGCTTATAAGTCCTCCTCTGTGCATTTTTGGTCCAGCAGGCGATGTGGTACTACGTTATCCTTGATCCTTTAGGTCGGTGGAATGTCATGTGCGAAAAGAGTCCCGAACGGAGACCAGAGGTGGGCGGGCGCCCAGGTCCTCAGGGCGGGCGCCCTAGGCCTGGCCCCTTTCGGCCTCTGCTTTCTTCCCGTGGCTTCTGGAGTCTTCTAGATGGTAGAAAATTGCGCGGTGCGTTGATATCTCTATGTAATCCCGACATGTGGGCCTTTATTTCTTATTTCCTGATAACCCCCTGCAGAAATAGATAAACATCAAACCCTAATTCTAGGTGTTGGTTGTAGATTGGTCCTTTTCTTTATTTATTTGATGATTATATTTGGTACTTAAGGACCGTCAACAACTCCCCCAAGCTTACCTCTTGCTCATCCCTGAGCAAGGATGAACTCAAGAGTTTCTGCAGTGGTTTCATGCCTTAAAAGTACACACGCATTCAAGCAAGATCTCATCTCTGAGTTAGAATAAACTGTTAAGACTTAAAACTTACTCATTTTACCTTTCACCATGGGGCTTGTAACCGTCACTTGTGTCTTTAGCAGTTAAAAGATAGAACGTCAAGTCAAGCGCCATGTCTCTTATTCTTTGATCAGCTATAGCTCTGGAGTTTTTGCAGATTTTCAAATAAAAATCAGAGATTCCTTATATGATTCTCTCAAATCTCTCTTTTGTGGTATTTCTGGATCCTTACCAAGGCAATAATGGTATATGCCTTCTCTCAAAGTATGTGGTATTTTTGGTATAATGCATAGTGATATTGCCTTCTCTCTCACCCTACTCTAATAAGGTTTTGATATCTGGAGCTCATAGGTGGGAGACAGCTAATACATACTTACAAGACATTTATTGCATAGTCAAACCATGGATCCCGAGAAACAAGTCAATAAGTCAAATCAAGATGTGCATGTGTGGCGAATGAATGGTGTATGGTCATGATGGTGATAATAATGGTGAAAGTCTAATTCTACTTTTGCTCTTTTGAGGGGATACATACCTTTCTTGCACTTTGTAACTTTTTGGGGAGAATGAGATGCTCTATATTTTCTTTTTCTTTCCTCTCAGGTGGGTATCTTGTACCCCTAATTCTACTGTCGGACACTTGTCCATTTTTACCTCTCGTCTCACTTTTTCTTTTCTTCGAGGTTCCGGGCACTTGTCCCTTTTTATTTCCTCATATTTTTCCTCTTTTTCTTCTTTTTTTTCTTTTTTTAGAGCACTCATCTCCTGAAATAATATAGCAAGTGGTAGTAACCAAGATAACTCGAGCATTTATTTCATAGGGAATAACCGGGATAGGATAATCTTTTTGGCTATTCTCTCCCGGATTAGGACTAGAATACTTTTGGGTGGCTCTGGAGATGGAAGTGAGTGGATATATGTGGATGCGTACTTCCGGAGTAGAAGCAGCATATATGAGTGAACGTGCAAGTGAATCTTGATTTTAACCGCATGACAAGCTCCTAAGGGTCTACACAGCTTGACCACACTCAATGCCCATAAACAGTAAAAAGTAAATGTGTGGCTCAAAGTCTAATAAGCATGTATATATGGCTGTGGTAGGATTTTAAACTCTTCATCATACAGGAACTCATCATGTGTTATTTTAAAGATTTTCAAAGATAAAATTCTCCAGAATTCTATCATCTCTAGGAACAGATAAACAGCAGCTCAACCCTCCCATATCATATCCGTTAACGACTTAGACTTTAGATCAAGTACTCTTCCCACAAGTTCAGGTTTAGAGCAGGTTTAAATTATAACAGTTATGCCTAAACTTGAGAGAGATTTCAATTTTAAGAACTAGTCATGGCAGAGCAACTATTCATTATTTCCATGTGAGAGCTTATCATGAGGGTTCATAGCAAACTTTATTTATTTATTTATTTAGCAAACTAAGCAAAGATATATATAAAAGCACAAAATCTTTATTTGGGTTTTTTATGATTATGCATCTTTTTATTATTTGAGTAAAGTATAAACGTGAGTAGAAACACTTAGCTGGATAAATGGGGGTGCTCTCCCCCAAGCTGGATTTTGACATAATTTCTTCTGATGTAGCTAGTAGGTGGCGGAGGTGTATTTGAATGTCGGCAGCACCCTGACAGCGATTAGGATGTCCTCCGTCTGCTAGTCTTCTTTGATCCTTGAATTCTATGGAGCTCAAATAGACAACAAAGCTTTGTGGAACTGGTTAAGTGTTAGCATAAATATCTAGCCTTTATCATGTTGAGCCTCCTCAATAAATGTTATTTATTTAGTAGGATCATGCACTTATTATTTTTATATTTTTATTGTAAGATGTAAACATATTTATTTTATGCCACCACAGTGAATGTACCTATGGGTTTTATGCCATGAGCATACTCACATGGGGCTTACTATTTTTAACATTTTTATTTTATTTCGAGATGATATGAACCTGATTAACTAAACAAAATAATTGAAGGGAAAAGGATAACTACGAAGTTTACCTCTTGGCAAGGCGTTCGGTGCTTTTAAGTTGTAACATCCCCGATGTTACGGTTACTAAAATTTGGATCATGTCATCATTAGCATTGCACAGCATATTTGTTAAGCACACCCTGATGCAATAACATAAAACAAGTTTAATTTAGTTGAATGCGCTTAGGGAATTAAAGTGTGTTTATATTGTGTTTGGATGCTTGTGTTGGTTGCTAAAACCCTAGGGTGAAAGATTTCCGAAAGATTAGGGGGGAAAACCCTGATTTTTGAACCCTAGAATTGCCCCCTTTTGCACAATTTAAAAACCAAGCAAAATTTGAGATGGAGTTCAAAAGAAAAGTTGTAGATCTTGTCAAGATGTACAACTTTGGTGTTTTGAGTTTTTGAAGTTTCAATACAAAATTCAAAGTAATTTTGAAAATACAGATTTCCAGAAAGTGTTCCCTTTTCCAATTTGGATCTCCAATTCAAAATCCATTTGGACCAACATGAGCGTTGTAGAGCTCAAAAAGTTGAAAAACTTTCATGTTGGGAGTTTTTCAAGTTGTTTGGAAAAATCAAAAGTAATTTTGGAAATCCTAATCTGCCCCAATTAAAAAATTTGAATTTCCCCAAATTGGCTTTTGAACTTCAAACTGTTTGGTCAAATTCACCATGTTCCACTCAAAACTAGCTTTGGTCACCAAAATATGATTTGTAGCTTATAAAATTTTGCACAACTTTCATTTTTGTGGCAATTTGGCTTGAGTTCAAGTTTTGGCCGAATTTAGCAAAGGGACAGAGAAGAGGGGATAAGGGTCAGCTACAGTGATCCGATGAGGATCACCGGGCCCCTGTCCAGCGCAGCCGCCGCGCAGGCAGCACCGCGCGCATGCGTGCAAGCACGCAACTGCTTCCTGCCAGTGCCGCCAGGCGACGTGGACGCCCCGGGCTCGCTTCCTCCTCCCCTTAAGCACCAGCACGGACGACGCCGCGCGTTTTCTCCGTCCAGAGCCAAAGAATCCCGACGTGCTTCTCTCCAAAATTCACCGTACTCGGTCCCCCTCGAGCCAAATGGAGCAGTCCACTACGCTCGCCACCCCCTTGCGAACCCAGTTCACCCCCGAGCTCCCTCCCTAACCCACTCAATCGCCGGAACTTCTCTATCTCCTCCAACTCCGGCCAGGACCGCCGCCGTGGAACTCTTCCCGTGGCCACGGTGTTCCAGTCAGTATCACGCCTCTCTAGCGACCGTTTCGAGTTCCTTTCATGCTCTAGTTGCTCATGCGCTCGCTCCTTCTCCCTGGACGCGAACAGGATCGCCGGAACGACCTCGCCGGAGCCGGAGCACCCGCCCGACCGCACGGCCATCGGCGCCAAGGCCTTCTACTGCTTCTTCCGCCGTGGTGATGTGAGCACCATGTTCCTTACCCTCCATGGAAGCTCTCTATCTCGTCTGTTTGCGCTCTACCGAGCCCTAGTGGCCGGTCCGCGGTCGTTCATGGCGGTCGTCCGCCATTCGCGTGGCCAAGGTGGAAGGAAGGGAGTAGGGCACGATTGAGTGGTAGCAATAGGTTCGCGAAGGTGAGGCGAGGCTGGTGCGCGCGCGCGCAGGGGCCAAAACCCTCGCCAACGGCGGCCGGAGCCGTGGCCGAGCCGCCGTGCGCGGTGAAGATGCAACTGACGGGTGGGGCCGCCCCGTCAGTGTCTGGCTGAGAGAGGGGAAGGGCGCGTGTGCAGCTCCCGCATGGGCCGGCCTACGGGCCTTTTGGCTGGGCCTCGCCCAGTTTCAATTTGTTTTTCCTTTTTCCTTTTTATTTAAAAATGCTAGATGTTTGAATTTGTGTGAAAAATTGTGCACTGATCCAAAAATCATGAAAATTTTTGTATAGACTCCATGAAATAAGTAGAACACAAGAAAAATAGTATATTTTCTTTTCTAGTAGTTTGTAAGTATATAAAAATTGCCCCTTTTATTTAATGAATAAAAGTTCTATGAATTTTAATAATTTATCAATATGTCTAAAAATCACCAAAATTTGTAGGGAGTCTCTGAATATTATTCCCTGGCTCCACAAAAAATTTGATGGCATTTGGATAATGTTTGAATAAAATATTAATAAACCCTTATTTAGTAATTAAATAATAATTCCAGAATAATTAGATGATAATTAGTTAAATTCTCAAGATTAGGATTTGAGTGATGTTGGGATTATGTGAAGACCTGAGGTCATTAACCTTAATGACCTTTGGCATTTAATTATTGTTTGACATTAATGCTTAATTACTGTTATTAATATTCAATTAAGAATTAATTAAGATAAAAGGTTTAATAATTATGAATTAAGAGAAACATTAATTTACAGATGCAACCTCTTGGGTAACGACACTAAGATGCTAAACAACTTTAATTATTGTTTAGTCTCTGTTGCACCAAGAGAGCCAGTAGTACTTAACTTGGTCCTTTTTGCATATTTGTCATACGCATATCATGAGCATTCATCATTTTGCGTATAGTGTCCGTGACCGAAGGAGCGACCGTTGAACCGAACCCCGAGGTCGGTGCTCCATTCGAAAAAGTAGGATCCGAGACTTGGGAAGTCTCCGAGGGTCCATCTCTGCCCTGCAACCAAGGCAAGCCCCGGATGCATTAACCCCTCCTTGAATGTTTTAAATCTTTTATCACTTATGAATTGAAAATGCTGCATTAGGTAGTTGAGAATTGGGTTAACCTACTTGCTGCATTTACTACCTTGCTATTTGTTATCTTGTCCTTGGCACCTGTTTTATTTTAAAACTGCGTAGTGATGCTTAGCCCTGCTACTAGATAGGTTTTCAAATAAGAAAGTTTGAAGGGCTGTTGTGGGATACACTTATGCTCAATGATGTTTCAATTTGAGACCGGTCGGTGGACTTGCTTTAAGAATGGAGTCTTAAAGTAGTGTCTCCAACTGTGTCGGTTAAGGACCGGTCCGTTGATGGCCTGCTGGGTTGAGAATTTATAGTACTAACCACTTGCCCTCGGTAAGCCCGGTCTTGTGATCCCTCGACGCGAACAGCTACTCGCGCACTGGGCGTGGAGCGATGGCGAGAGTAGTGTGTACCCACCTTACGGATCTGAGATGACTGGGAAACATCTAGATCGGCTATAGGATGGTGGAGTACTATGCTCTCGGGTGCCGCAAACCTGGTCAAATTTGGGGAGAGCTTGATTTGGGTTGACATATGCAAGATTTGGTTCTACATATGTCGGGTGGTTAGGAACTCCAGCTGGATTGCTAAGCGATTCGAATCGTCGTTGCTCCCCGATTGGGAGACTCAATTCCTTCGACCCTCATCTTAGATAAATATGCAACTAACTGATAAAATGAGAAAGGGGGAAATGTCTCATGAGGTTCGGATCCTAATTCCCGGACTCAGAGTGACATGAAACTATGGCCGTTGGATAAATAATACCTTGATTAAGGACTAGGAACTTACAGACTTGTCTGTGAGAGGCAACTAGATAGACTGTCCTCGAACTCCTCGGCCTCTTAAGGGGAGGAATTTGCGGGTAAAACTTGAAAGTAAGGATGCACTATTAGTAAGCTTTTCCGCAAAACACTTTGGCTCCTTGCTCAGCCACCCGTTGTCTACCCTAAGTCGGCATCCCTAACTTCTCCTCTTTTACTACCGGGTAAGTCTTGTTGAGTACTCACGTACTCAGGGTTTCATAACCCCTGTTGCAGGTGAAGCTCAGGAGCCAACTTGTTTCGGACCTTGTTGTGTGACCGTCGTCGAGGTTGACGACGAAGAAGAGTGAGCGTGACCCATGGGCAGGGTCTGTAAATCTGTGTTCTAAAGTTTAAGTTGCTCCGCTGGACCAGGCTTGTAATAACACTCTACTATTTGGAAGAACCCCTTTTGTAAATTAAGTTGTGTAATACTTTCGCTGTTTCACTCTGAAATATTATTTCGATCTTATACCGTCTGTGATACTGCAATGTCTTCGCAACGAGTGATCCTGGTGTTAAGGTGGCCACTTGCTATCATGTAAGGGCGAGGAGAAGAAATTTTTGGTAATTGACCATTGCTGGTGGTCAAGACGAGTTTGTTTGAATCGCCCCAGGTAGCGGTGGAATGAGCGTCCTGAGATGCTAATCGGACTTCTAGAGTGGGAGGATCCCCAGCATCACCGTTAGAGGTCTTTGGGACAATGACAGGTGCCGGTGGGCCCAAACACTTAGGAGGTTCTGCCACAGCTGGTATCAGAGCATTCATTGCTAGGATGACTGTTGTATCCTTTGAAAAACTTCAAAATCATTTGGATCCAATACTATAAACTTGCCTATTTTGAGTCCAAGTGCTTTAGTCTTATCTTACCCCTGTCTGTAGGTCTTCTTAGAATTTTTGAAGTGGTATGGAGGAGCAACATAAAGTATGGCCCTATGTTGTAAAAATTTGAAGTAATACCGTTATGAATTGTTGATAGGAATCGTAAGTTCGTGCATGCATCATGATATATCACTTGGTTAAATTCCTTCCTCCTTGTTTGGGTTGGGTTGTATAGAATCAATCCCCTTCTTGCTAACCCGTAAGGTCTCCCTTACTAATCTAAACTTACCCTCTAAAGGATGGGCCACTGGAAGCAGACCCCGCGCAAGAGGACTGGTCCAAAAGGGGTCCCCAGACATCAGTTGGCCCCGCGAAGCGATCAAGCAAGCAGTAGCCGTTCACCGCCTCAGCAGGAGGTGGAAAGATTGTCCGCCGAGCTGACCGAAGTGATGAGAGAAAGGATGTACAACATCATGGAGATCGGCGAACTTAAAGCTCAACTAGCCAAAGAAAAACAAGCCACAGAGAACTGTGAGGCCATGCTGTCCCGTATGGTGGAGGAGAGGAATGCCGCTATTGCCCGAGAAGAAGAGGCCAGGAGCGCACACAGGCATGAGCTGACTAGGATGAATGCGAAGCTGGGCAAGGCCAAGTACCTTAAAGATCTGTACATGAAGATGACGGCCACTGTCACCGCGTAGAGGGATGTCGCGTGGCAGCGGGAGGACCAACTACAGCTGGAGAAGCTTGAGCTGGCACATCATTTAGACACCGTCAATGACTTGGCAATGCAATATTGTGATATTGCATTTGACCGATACCATCAGCTCCATCCACCTCCAGGTGAAGGGGAGATGGACACGGATGGAGAGTTGGCGGACGATGGGGAACCTGACCAAGGCCTCAGTGATGAGGAGGAGTCCGACTCCGGTGACGATAACCCGGGGGGTAATCAGGATGATGGCAATGACGACCCGGGCTACAGCTCTGGCCACACCGACTAGTTCGGTGAAGCCGCGGGCAACGTCGTTGTAGGATTCCTAGTCGACCGTAGTAGGGTCGGGTTTGTAGTATAAAGTTTTCTTTCAGTTTAAGAAGTTGTACTCATTTGTTTCCAGTGGGTTGAACTGGTGTTTGATAAATAAATGGAAGTATGTAAGATATGTTCTAAGTTATGAATTACATGTGGTAACAAGTATATATGACTCTTGTAGCAGATGCCGATGCGTACACGCGGATCTGATGGAGCTGGGACATCTCAGGGAGGGGATGATATCCCCAACCCTCCACCTGCTCCACCTTCTCTGGCTGATGCCATTGCTGTTCTCTTGAGTGCGACTACTGACAACGCTCGCTTGTTACGCGAGTTAGCACAACGCCAACCACACCTCGCCCCAAACTTCAGAGTACAGCACAATGGGGACGGAGAAGCTCGGTACGTGGACTTTACCGAGACAAGGCCCCCGGTATTCACCAAGGCTGATGAGCCATTAGAAGCGGATGACTGGCTTCGGACCATGGAGCACAAGTTCAGTTTGATTCAATGTTCGGAAACTCAGAAGCCCCTGTTCGCAGCTCAGTAGCTTCGGGGAGCTGCAGGTGCCTGGTGGGAGAGCTTCCTAGCTATCCAAGCTCCGGGACACCAGGTCACCTGGACAGAGTTTAAGGACGCGTTCCGCGCCCATTACATCGCTGAAGGGCTCATGGCCATGAAGGCCGAATAATTTCACGCCTTGCAACAAGGCGATAAAAGTGTCATGGAGTACGTGGCAAAGTTTAATCATCTTTCTCAATATGCCACACACCATGTGAACACAGATAGAAAGACGAAAGCCTGTTTCATGCGTGGTCTAAATATCAAACTTCAGACCATGATGACCACCTGTCAAAATGCTACCTTCTACGAGGCGGTAAATATTGCCATCGCCTCAGAAGAAAAGAATAGAAAGCACAAAGAAGCCAAGAAGAAGGCTGCTTCTTCCTCCTTCTCTGGTCGTGGTCAAAAGCGCCAGAGAATCATTTATCATCCGCAGGGCCACGGATGTTTTCAAGCGCCGTCACCTTATCGTGGTCCTTTTTCCCCTCCACAATATAGACCAGGGCGGCAGGTATACCCTCGACCTACTGCCATCGTCACTGCACCACGCCAGCCGAACGCCCCAGGTGTTCACCCCACTGCTCCGCCCAGCCACAATTATCCTTGTTTGAATTGTGGTAAGCCTGGGCATTTTTCTAAAGAATGCCCTTACCCCCGCCAAACCAACCCCACTTTCCAAAGGCCACCTATTGGCCAACCCCAGCCAAGCCAATTTAGGACTGGGGCTCAGAAAGGACAACAGGTGCAAAGGGGTAAACCCGTAAAGAAAACGGGACAAGTCTTCCATACAGAGGTGGAGACGATACCGGAAGGAGAACTGGTGATGATGGGTACGTTTCCTATTGCGAACCATCCTGCTTTAATGCTTTTTAATTCTGTTGCATCTCATACATTCATCAACCGCACCTTTGTGTTAAAGCATGGCATACCCATTGGGGAAACACAAGATCATTTTTATATACAGTCGCCAGGAGGACGGCTGAGTTCTAAAGAAATGGTTCACCAGATACCCATCAAATTTGGTGGGCATAGTTTTCCCACTAGCATGATTGTTCTTAAGGACCAGGAGATTGATGTCATACTAGGCATGAACTGGATGGCACAACGAGGGGTTGTGCTAGATACTTTGCATCGAACCATTAAAATCCCTTTGCCCAATGAGAAATCTTACCTTCTGATCCAGTTAGCTACTCCCAAGCGGACAATTGGGCAAGTTCATGCCGCTAATGTGTCTGCAGTCAAAGATATCCCGGTAGTTCGAGATTTTCCAGATGTATTTCCTGAAGACCTACCAGGTCTGCCACCGGACCGGGATGTCTAGTTCAGTATAGAATTGAAACCAGGGACAACCCCAATATCTCGAAGGGCCTACCGAATGGCACCGAAAGAGCTGGCCGAATTAAAAACCCAACTACAAGAGCTTTTGCAGAAAGGTTTTATTCAGCCCAGTTCCTCTCCATGGGGTTGCCCAGCCTTATTTGTGAAAAAGAAAGATCAAACATTAAGGCTGTGTGTTGATTATCGTCCCCTAAATGAGGTGACGATTAAGAACAAGTACCCATTGCCCCGTATTGACTTACTATTTGACCAGTTAGCCGGGGCCAAGGTATTCTCAAAAATTGATTTGAGATCAGGGTACCACCAAATTAAAATTAGGCCGGAGGATGTACCCAAAATGGCGTTTACAACCCGTTATGGGCTGTATGAATACTTGGTGATGTCCTTTGGGTTGACTAATGCACCGGCCCATTTCATGTACTTGATGAACTCTGTCTTCATGCCAGAACTGGACAAATTTGTGGTCGTCTTCATTGATGACATCTTGATCTATTCCAAGACCAAGAAAGAACATGCTGAACATCTGAGAATTGTGCTGACCCGTCTCAGGGAGCATCAGCTATATGCCAAGTTCAGCAAATGTGAGTTCTGGCTGGACAAAGTCCATTTCCTGGGTCATGTATTATCAGCAGAGGGAGTCGCTGTAGACCCAGGCAAGGTAGAAGATGTGTTGAATTGGAAACCCCCGACTACGGTACATGAGGTCCGTAGTTTTCTGGGTATGGCGGGATATTACCGTCGCTTTATCCTGGACTTTTCAAGAGTCGCCAAACCAATCACAACCTTGCTCAAGAATCAAACAAAATTTGTTTGGTCACCTCAATGTGAGCAAGCCTTTCAGACTCTGAAAAGGTTATTGACAACTGCACCTATCTTAGCCCAGCCAGATATTGAAAAACCCTTTGATGTGTATTGTGACGCATCAGGAATAGGGATAGGCTGTGTGCTCATGCAGGAGGGTCGAGTAATTGCATATGCTTCCAGGCAGCTTAAACCACATGAAGAGAATTACCCGACCCATGATCTTGAACTAGCCGCCGTGGTACATGCATTAAAGATCTGGCGCCATTATCTGTTGGGGAACACATGTCATCTATACACAGATCACAAAAGCTTGAAGTACATCTTTACTCAAGCTGAACTTAATATGCGCCAGCGAAGGTGGCTAGAATTAATCAAAGATTACGACCTTGAGGTACATTATCACCCGGGCAAGGCAAATATAGTAGTTGATGCCCTCAGTCGTAAGGCTCACTGTAATTGCTTAACAGTGACGCCTAAAGATATAACTTTGTGCCAAGAGCTAGAGAACTTGGGGATAGAAATGATTTCCCAAGGAAGCCTTGCCAATCTAAAGATTGATTTCAATCTCGAAGCTCAAATCATAGAGGCACAAAAGGAAGACAAAGGTATGAAATACCTTAAAGAGAAAATTTCTAATAGAGCACCCATAGACTTTAAGGTGGATGATGCACGAGTAATCTGGTTCAAGAACCGGTTAGTCGTTCCAAAGGTACCTGAGCTACGTCAACAAATCCTGGATGAAGCTCATACTACCAGATATTCTATTCATCCAGGAAGCAATAAAATGTATCAAGACCTAAAGCAAAGGTTTTGGTGGAAGAAAATGAAAATAGAAATAGCCCGCTATGTGGCCCAATGTGACACCTGCCGAAAAGTCAAAGCTATTCATCTCAAATCCGCTGGAGAGTTGCAACCTTTACCTATTCCAGCATGGAAATGGGATGATATTAGTATGGATTTCATAGTAGGATTGCCCAAGACAGCCAAAGGCTTTGATTCAATTTGGGTCATTGTGGATCGTCTCACCAAAACAGCACACTTCTTGCCTGTAAAGACATTATATCCTACCTCCACCTATGCTAAGATTTATTTTGATCGTATACTAAGTCTGCATGGGGTGCCAAAGACGATAGTGTCAGATAGAGGCACACAATTTGTCTCCCAGTCTGGAAATGCTTACATGAATCCTTGGGCACCAAACTTTTATACAGCACAGCCTACCACCCTCAAACAGGTGGGCAAACTGAAACGGTGAATCAAACCCAAGAAGATCTATTAAGATCTTGTGCCCTGAATTTTCCAGATAAGTGGGATGACTGCTTGCCTCTAGTAGAGTTTTCTTACAACAATAGCTACCAAGAGAGTATCAAGATGTCTCCCTTTGAGGCACTATATGGCCGTCGATGTCGAACTCCGTTACACTGGTCGGAACCCGGAGAAAGATGGTTCTTCGGGGTTGACTTAGTGAAAGAGACTGAGAACAAAGTTAGACAAATCCAAAATAACTTGAAAGTTGCTCAGTCCCGACAGAAAAGCTATGCCGATAAAAGACGTCGACCGTTAAGGTTCGCCAAAGGTGATCATGTGTATTTGAAAGTATCCCCAATGAAAGGAGTAAATCGTTTTCGTGTTAAAGGCAAGTTAGCGCCCTGTTACATTGGTCCCTTCCCAATCATTGACCGATGTGGACAGGTAGCTTACCGCCTTAAACTGCCCGAACGATTATCCGGGATACATAATGTGTTCCATGTGTCTCAATTGAAAAAGTGTCTTCGGGTACCAGACCAAGTTCGAGATATTGAAGATGTGGAACTTGAACCGGATCTAACTTATTCGGAGTATCCTATCCGAGTATTGGACCAAAGAGATAGAGTTACTCGAAGAAAAACTACCAAGTGGTACAAGGTACAGTGGAGCCAACACTCTGAAGAGGAAGCCACATGGGAATCTAAAGATTACCTAATGGAGAATTTTCCTGAGTTTCACGCTTCTCTTCAAGACAGCATATGATAAATAGGGAGTGTACTTTAGTGAAGGAAAAGAGTGGCCAAAGTCATGTACTTAGTGTACATGTATGTTTATAATTGAGTAATCTTCCCCAACTTCTTGTCTTATGAAAAAGGTTGAAGATGAAATAGTTTGAAAATTTTCCTTTTCCATTACGTACCCTAAGGCTTTAAATCTCGGGGACGAGATTTCTTTAAGGGGGAAGGGCTGTAACATCCCCGATGTTACGGTTACTAAAATTTGGATCATGTCATCATCAGCATTGCACAGCATATTTGTTAAGCACACCCTGATGCATTAACTTAAAACAAGTATAATTTGGTTGAATGCGCTTAGGGAATTAAAGTGTGTTTATATTGTGTTTGGATGCTTGTGTTGGTTGCTAAAACCCTAGGGTGAAAGATTTCCGAAAGATTAGGGGGGAAACCCTGATTTTTGAACCCTAGAATTGCCCCCTTTTGCACAATTTAAAAACCAAGCAAAATTTGAGATGGAGTTCAAAAGTAAAGTTGTAGATCTTTTCAAGATGTACAACTTTGGTGTTTTGAGTTTTTGAAGTTTCAATACAAAATTCAAAGTAATTTTGAAAATACAGATTTCCAAAAAGTGTCCCCTTTTCCAATTTGGATCTCCAATTCAAAATCCATTTGGAATTTTGAAAAGTGACCAACATGAGAGTTGTAGAGCTCAAAAAGTTGAAAAACTTTCATGTTGGGAGTTTTTCAAGTTGTTTGGAAAAATCAAAAGTAATTTTGGAAATCCTGATCTGCCCCAATTCAAAAATTTGAATTTCCCCAAATTGGCTTTTGAACTTCAAACTGTTTGGTCAAATTCACTATGTTCCACTCAAAATTAGCTCTGGTCACCAAAATATGATTTGTAGCTTATAAAATTTTGCACAAATTTCATTTTGGTGGCAATTTGGCTTGAGTTCAAGTTTTGGCCGAATTTAGCAAAGGGACAGAGAAGAGGGGATAAGGGTCAGCTACAGTGATCCGATGAGGATCACCGGCCCCCTGTCCAGCGCAGCCGCCGCGCAGGCAGCACCGCGCGCATGCGTGCAAGCACGCAGCTGCTTGCTGCCAGTGCCGCCAGGCGACGTGGACGCCCCGAGCTCGCTTCCTCCTCCCCTTAAGCACCAGCATGGACGGCGCCGCGCGTTTTCTCCGTCTAGAGCCAAAGAATCCCGGCGAGCTTCTCTCCCAAAATTCACCATACTCGGTCCCCCTCGAGCCAAATTGAGCAGTCCACTACGCTCGCCACCCCCTTGCGAACCCAGTTCACCCCCGAGCTCCCTCCCTAACCCACTCAATCGCCAGAACTTCTCTATCTCCTCCAACTCCGGCCGGGACCGCCGCCGTGGAACTCTTCCCGTGGCCACGGTGTTCCCGTGGGTATCACGCCTCTCTAGCGACCGTTTCGAGTTCCTTTCATGCTCTAGTTGCTCATGCGCTCGCTCCTTCTCCCTGGACGCGAACAGGATCGCCGGAACGACCTCGCCGGAGCCGGAGCACCCGCCCGACCGCACGGCCATCGGCGCCAAGGCCTTCTACTGCTTCTTCCGCCATGGTGATGTGAGCACCATGTTCCTTACCCTCCATGGAAGCTCTCTAGCTCGTCCGTTTGCGCTCTACCGAGCCCTAGTGGCCGGTCCGCGGTCGTCCGCCATTCGCGTGGCCAAGGTGGAAGGAAGGGAGTAGAGCACGATTGAGTGGTAGCAACAGGTTCGCGAAGGTGAGGCGAGGCTGGTGCGCGCGCGCAGGGGCCAAAACCCTCGCCAACGGCGGCCGGAGCCGTGGCCGAGCCGCCGTGCGCGGTGAAGATGCAACTGACGGGTGGGGCCGCCCCGTCAGTGTCTGGCTGAGAGAGGGGAAGGGCACGCGCGCAGCGCCCGCATGGGCCGGCCTGCGGGCCTTTTGGCTGGGCCTCGCCCAGTTTCAATTTGTTTTTCCTTTTTCCTTTTTATTTAAAAATGCTGGATGTTTGAATTTGTGTGAAAAATTGTGCACTGATCCAAAAATCATGAAAATTTTTATATAGACTCCATGAAATAAGTAGAACACAAGAAAAATAGTATATTTTCTTTTCTCATAGTTTGTAAGTATATAAAAATTGCCCCTTTTATTTAATGAATAAAACTTCTATGAATTTTATTAATTTATTAATATGTCCAAAAATCACCAAAATTTGTAGGGAGTCTCTGAATATTATTCCCTGGCTCCACACAAAATTTGATGGCATTTGGATAATGTTTAAATAAAATATTAATAAACCCTTATTTAGTAATTAAATAATAATTCCAGAATAATTAGATGATAATTAGTTAAATTCTCAAGATTTGGATTTGAGTGATGTTGGGATTATGTGAAGACCTGAGGTCATTAACCTTAATGACCTTTGGCATTTAATTATTGTTTGACATTAATGCTTAATTACTGTTATTAATATTCAATTAAGAATTAATTAAGATAAAAGGTTTAATAATTATGAATTAAGAGAAACCTTAATTTACAGATGCAACCTCTTGGGTAACGACACTAAGATGCTAAAAAACTTTAATTATTGTTTAGTCTCTGTTGCACCAAGAGAGCCAGTAGTACTTAACTTGGTCCTTTTTGCATATTTGTCATACGCATATCATGAGCATTCATCATTTTGCGTATAGTGTCCGTGACCGAAGGAGCGACCGTTGAACCGAACCCCGAGGTTGGTGCTCCATTCGAAGAAGTAGGATCCGAGACTTGGGAAGTCTCCGAGGGTCCATCTCTGCCCTGCAACCAAGGCAAGCCCCGGATGCATTAACCCCTCCTTGAATGTTTTAAATCTTTTATCACTTATGAATTGAAAATGCTGCATTAGGTAGTTGAGAATTGGGTTAACCTACTTGCTGCATTTACTACCTTGCTATTTGTTATCTTGTCCTTGGCACCTGTTTTATTTTAAAACTGCGTAGTGATGCTTAGCCCTGCTACTAGATAGGTTTTCAAATAAGAAAGTTTGAAGGGTTGTTGTGGGATACACTTATGCTCAATGATGTTTCAATTAGAGACCGGTCGGTGGACTTGCTTTAAGAATGGAATCTTAAAGTAGTGTCTCCAACTGTGTCGGTTAAGGACCGGTCCGTTGATGGCCTGCTGGTTTGAGAATTTATAGTACTAACCACTTGCCCTCGGTAAGCCCGGTCTTGTGATCCCTCGACGCGAACAGCTACTCGCGCACTGGGCGTGGAGCGATGGCGAGAGTAGTGTGTACCCACCTTACGGATCTGAGATGACCGGGTAACATCTAGATCGGCTATAGGATGGTGGAGACTATGCTCTCGGGTGCTGAGATGCTCATCGGACTTCTAGAGTGGGAGGATCCCCGGCATCACCGTCAGAGGTCTTTGGGACAATGACAGGTGCCGGTGGGCCCAAACACTTAGGAGGTTCTGCCACATAAGTCCTCTGAACGGGACTCTCCATTTTCTCAGTCGTCCTGGGATTCGCTTGATGGCATAGTCGGTGGTTCCGGCGGCGCCTCCTCTTCGTGTATAACTATCTTTTCTCTCCACACCTGACTCGGTGCTACGGTCTCCTCAGGACAGTTCTGTTCAAGCTGTATGTCTTCAGACCTTACCACATCTCCTTTGTAGTCTGCCCATCCGTCCTTGATGATTTGCCTCCTTTGGTTGCGGTTGCGTTGTCTTCTTGTTGTCCTGACCTCCTTAGAGTTTTCAACTATATAGTTAGAATCATTCAAGTAGTGGCGTACCTTCTCAGAGGGAAAGTGCATGTGGACTTCTCCGGTTCCAATATAGATGATGGCTTTGATAGTGTTGAGGAACGGTCTTCCAAGGATGGTGGGTGGATCATACTCGTCTTCTCCCATGTCAATGACCTGAAAATCGTCTAGTGCTGAATGTTTCTTGGTTGTAGGGGCATGGTTCCATGCAGGAGCTGATAAGTCACTACGGCCACTATGTTGTCGTTAGATCCGGTGTCGTAGAGTGTTTTCTAAAAAGAGTATCAGTTGATTGTGCACTCGATGCTTGGAACACCAGGGTCGTCCTTCTTAATCAGGAAAGGCGACTTGAGTCGACGATCTTGACCTCTTCCAGCAAGGATCCAATGTTTTAAGTCTTCTGGACAAGACTTCTCACCGTATTCATCCTTTAGGTGCATCATTTGATTAGGTGTGGACCTTGACATCTGCACTTCTTGATACAGTGTCACCTATGTTCTTTGTTTGCCCAGCAGTTCGAAGTGCGGTGTTGGCAATATCCTGCTCAGTGTGTTTGTGCTCGTAGATCCAGGTCCTTCACTTGGTGGAATCTGGGAGTTGTAAAACTCCTCCATGTTTTGTTTGAAGTGTACCTGTTCATAGAGACAAGGCAGAGATCAAGTGCATGGGCCCTGTTGGTGGAAAACACGAACAGAACCAAAAGTGTATTTGTTCTTCTCTAATCCTTAAGCATAGTGAGCAAGACAAAGTTGATGGATCATGAGTGTAGCGTTTGTCAGATCAGATGGCTCAACCTAATGGAAAGATAATCTATCTATATTTATGTTTTGTTTATATCTTCCAAAGATTGAATGTGCAACATTTTAGCTTATATGATTAGGAGTGTGGGATCACGAAGGTAGTACTAAGAACAAAGATTAAAGGACTAAACATGTTGAAATAATTGAGTTGGTTAATCTGGAGTTATAAATCATACATGTTTGTCTCTTTTATTCATGTGTATGCCAGAACCAAGGAGAAGCTTATAAAAGTGATAGTCAAGTACCTTAAGGTGTTACCTTACTTGAAGAGTGATGGTATAGTATCACCTTGTGGAAGCTTTCCTTTTCTTAGCGGTTGTGCATCGTGTTTGTGGCACTCTCCATAGATCATCTCTTTATGATAAATGAGCTATGTCCTTCTTGTGCAAATTGTTAAACTTCATGTGTCTCCTTTATCTCCAATGAGTTTGTATCTCAGGACTTCCCAGGTTGATATTGAAAGTTTTCCTGCAGGGGTTAGTCCAACAAAATATCCCATATCTACTATAGCATACTATCGGCTCAAAAATCAACCTAGACACCATGTCTAATTTGATTTAGGAGGGCATTTTAACCTAAGCACCATGCTTAATTTAAAAATCCTTTGGAAGTAAGATCATCATTCCTAAACTAAGCACCATGCTTAATTAAGAGATGAATGAAACTACTCCAAACCTAGACATATACTAAAGCAAATAAAGGTAGCATGAGAGCATTTATAGAGATCTACTCAAGTGGAGATGAAGTAGTGTGATTAGTATTTAACAAATTGAGCATGTCTCAAAGGTAGAGACAACCAACATAACAACATGGCAAATGATGTTTTGATGTAAAGTACTCCCCCAAGCTTGAATTTTGCAAAATTCAAGTTTGGATGAATTTAGTTCAATGTTGTGTGATGGTTGGTTGGACATACCTTGTGCTTGTCATTCATCCGATCTTCTTGCTCCAATCCTGGAAAGGTTAGTGACAAGAATACCCGAAGGAATATTTCTACAATTATCTTTATATGCTCCATACATAAGGCAATGTTGCAAATAATTAGAAGTTCATGTTACGATCTGATCAGTGCTTGTTTTAGGACACTAAGCTTGTCTTTGGGAAACCATCAATTTATGTCGGCGAAGTGGTTTCCCCTCCAACACCAACCTAAGCGTGCCTATATCAAGATCAACGAGATCTGCAATATTTATTATAGACATATGCATCGACAACCGCCCTTTTAAAGTTTTTATAAATAGAAGGGAACAGGGGGTTGGAGATCTCAAACGTAGTAAGGTTGGAGAGACCAATTGATTGAGGAGATGTCTTATATGAGCAAGGACTTGGTGAGGTATTTATGAAATAACTTCCATGCTCACTGTTGTTTCTCTCATTCTCAAACTCCAAGGATGATTCTTCATGAATGCTTAAAATTCCTCTAGGATTGTCTCTCAAGTTTATTTTATCTATCCATTCAATGGTAATAGCACATGGATTTTTAATGCCCTCTAGCCATTGATGTTGCTCTTCTCGATCCTCCGTGTGGTCTTGGTGACTCTTATGCATGGGATGTCTAGAGAGATTCATAGGATAATCGGGAGGTTCAAGAGAAAGAGCGTAGTAGAAATTATTAAGCTCAAGGATGGGTTGGATAGCCGAATCATGGGATTGGAATGTTTGGAAATTGGCTATTGAAATTTCCTTTCCTTGTCTGGGATATGATTCCTTCTCTATCTCTAGGAATTTATTATGAAGACTAGTGCAAGAAGGATGTCCACAAATGAAGACATACCTTCTTTTAGTAATAGATAAAGAAAGAAAAACTCTACCAAAGGTTATATGATTAAGACCAATGTGAAAATATCAAGAAAAAACATGGTCTTGTAGGGCTAGGTTTAAACCAGAATTTATAGAAAGATTAACAGATTCCCTAGGTGTAGCTAAAAGTGCATTATCTTCTTGATTAAAAGATAGGACCTCAGCTATAGAAATGGGTTGGTTTTGACCTATCAACTCCGGACATAGATCATAATTAGGGGCAAGACTTGTTGACTCCCATGGTCTATGGCTGGTCTCCGAAGATGCAAATAATTCAATAATAGGTGTGGAATTTAAGTTATCCATAAAGATGGAAAAAATAAAAAGATAAAAGAATAAAAGTATAAAAGTATAATACAAGATAATAGCAAGACTCAAAGTTATCACAGCAAACCGTCTTTCTCCCCGACAACGGCGCCAGAAATGCTTGTTGATATTTGGTAACGCAATAAGGAAATGATCCGCAAGCGCACGGATATCGGTGAGCATTTCACCCGGGAGGTTATCCAGAGTTATTGTATTTATATTTTTACCACTGGGAGAAAGGGTGCATCTGACTAACCAAATCTATTGCTACTATCCCTTTAGGCTACAAAGAATGTTTCTCGATGTGAGTGATGTATAGAGAAGACTGCAACCGTTGTCTTGTTCTAACCTTGGTAAGGATGATCTACTGTTCTATTGGGAAAGCTTATGGAATCTAGACACCACAAAGGATGTTCGCCCCGCACCTATAAACCCTACCCGTCCTGCTAACAAGATATGGGATACAAAGGTAACTCGGAAATGTCACGTTCCTCGCTACTACCACGGTCCAGCTAGTTAGGGGATATCTATGAGTACCCTAGCCTAAACACCACGTTTACGCTAGCAATGATTACTCTAATACTCAACCAGAAGAGGATTAAAGTAAACTCATAAACCAAAGAACAATAAAACAAGAACTTACTAGAATTAGAAGTCGAATTACTGAAGAATCTTAGAAGCAAGCCTCGGGTTAGGAGACTTGATCCTGCAGGTGTTGACCGTCCTTAATGCCCACAATTAACAATCAACTAATCATAGAAAAGGATCCAAATGCAACCAACACCTAGACTCAGGGTTTTATCTGACAGAATTCCACAAGTTTTGGTGTTTGTCTATTTCTGCAGGGGGTTATCAGGAAATACGGAAGAAAGGCCCACACGTCGGGTTTACATAGAGATATTAACGTGCCGCGCAATTTTCTACCATCTAGAAGAGTCCAGAAGCCACAGGAGCGAACGGGAGACGTAACGGAGCCGGGCACTGGGCGCCCGCCCTCCCTTACTGGGCGCCCGCCCTCCCCCCTGGACCAAACAGAGTCCAATTCGGGGACAACGCTCCACCGACCTAATACTTCAAGGAAAACCACACGATCAATGTCGGTTTGATCCGACGGCCCAGATTCACTTGAAGGGACTATAAAACCAGACCCCTCTGGCCCTTGGAGATCATACCTCTTCTACAGAATAAAAGTTAGGGTTTCAATTCTTCATCCAAGTAGAGAGGATCCCTCTAGTTCTTCTAGTTCTACCTCTAGTTCATCTAGATCTAGTTCTAGTTCATCTAGTTCTAGTTCTAGTTCCTCTAGTTCTAGTTCTAGTTAGTTCTAGTTGTAATCTAGAAAATAGGGAGAGAGAAGAGGAGAGCGGAGGAGGAGCCGGATCTGTCGGATCTTCCTCAACATTATACTTTTGCAGCAACTGGTTCGTTCTTCATCGTTCTCCAGGTTCTTCAATTCATAATTCCTGAGTTCTCTAATTACTTTTATTTACATTCAAGTTATTTATTGGATTCCCGCTTGCATCAAGTGCTCTAATCTTTGAAACATTAGAGTAGTAATTAATAGATTAGACGTGGTGTTTAGTCTTGCAATTACCTGGAATTGCACCCAATCCTGCGGATTGTTGTGGTAGCCTTAGGGTAGTGACAGCCCTAACGGTCGACGTATTCCACCATGTTCGGATCGGTGTTTGTAGGACCGTAGTCAGACCTTCCTAGCCCCCTTCTCATCTCTTTCTGTGGTTAGTGCTCTGATGTCCCGATATAGATAATCTTGAAGTAATTCTTTCTCAGGAAACTTCCTCTCTTCCCACCAAAAATACTTATATAATTATCCCTGGGCGATCTTGGATCTTAATTAGTACACTCACGTTCCCTGTGGAAAATCGATACTCTGGAATACTCCCGGGTGAAGGCTACATCGGTATCCGTGCGCTTGCGGATTTTTCTGTTTGCGTTTAAAATACCCAACAAGCTTTCTGGCGCCGTTGCCGGGGAACGGTAGCTGTGCTTGTTTCGAACCAAGTCGTCCGTGTATCCTTTTTCTTTTCCTTTTTTACCACATTCTCCTTACCATTTTCACCACACCACATGGATTTCACTCTAAGCATTAATGAGCATGGAATTTATTTCATAGCCACTTCATTTACTCCATGCTCATATGCAACATCTTCACAATCCATTGGTCTCTCCAACATCACCACATTCGAGATCTCCAACCCCCTCTTCCTTTCTATTCATAAAAACTTTAAAAGGGTGGTTGTCGATGCATATGTCTATATTAATTATTGCAGATCTCGTTGAGTGATCTTGATATAGGTCAGCGTTGGAGGGGAAACCACTTCGCCGACATAAATTGATGGTTTCCCAAGGACAAGCTTAGTGTCCTAAAACAAGCACTGATTAGATCGTAACATAAGCTTTTAATTATTTGCAACACTACCTTGTGTATTGAGCATATAAGGATAATTGGAAAAAA
Source organism: Sorghum bicolor (assembly GCF_000003195.3). Classification (NCBI taxonomy): domain Eukaryota; kingdom Viridiplantae; phylum Streptophyta; class Magnoliopsida; order Poales; family Poaceae; genus Sorghum; species Sorghum bicolor. The sequence continues at coordinate 13,238,181 of NC_012879.2, read as the reverse complement.
AATCCTTCGGGTATTCTTGTCACTAACCTTTCTAGGATTGGAGCAAGAAGATCGGATGAATGACAAGCACAAGGTATGTACAACAAATCATCATACAACATTGAATTAAATTCATCCAAACTTGAATTTTGCAAAATTCAAGCTTGGGGGAGTACTTTATATAAAAACATCATTTGCCATGTTGCTATGTTGGTTGTCCTAGACATGCTCAATTTGTTAAATAGTAATCACACTACTTCATCTCCACTTGAGTAGATCTCTATAAAAGCCATCACGCTACCTTTGTTTATCCTAGTAAGTGTTAGTTTGGAAGTACTGTACATACTTCTATTGGTTTTTAAATTAAGCATGGTGCTTAGGTTAAACTGCCTTCCTTAATCTAATTAGACATGGAGTCTAGTTTGGTTATTTAACTAAAAACTGCTTGTGTAGACATTGGTATATTTTGTTGGACTAACCCCTGCAGGAAAATTTTCAATATCGACCTGGGAAGTCCTGAGATAAACTCACATTGGAGACAAAGAGAGACACACATGAAGTTTAACAATTTACACAAGGAAGGCATAGCTCACAAGAGATGATCCGTGGAGGGTGCCACAAACATGATGCACAACCACTAAGAAAGGAAAGCTTCCACAAGGTGATACTGTACCATCACTCTTCAAGTAAGGTAACATCTTAAAGTACTTGACTATCACTTCTATAAGCTTCTCCTTGGTTCTGGCGTTCACATGAATAAAAGAGACAAACATGAAAGATTTACAACATTCAATATGTTTAGTCCTTCCACCTTTGTGATCCCACACTCCTAATCATATGAGCTAAAATGTTGCACACTCAATCTTTGGAAGATATATATATATATATATAAACATAATTATAGATAGATAATCTTTCCATTAGGTTGAGTGATCTAATCTGACGAATGTTTTAAATGCTACACTCATGATCTTATTATCCATCAACTGTGTCTTGCTCACTATGCTTAAGGATAGAGAAGAGCAAATACATTTTTGGTTATGTTGGTGTTTTCCACCAACAGGGCCCATGCACTTGATCTCTGCCTTGTCTCTATGAGTAGGTACACTACGAGCAAAATATGAAGGACTTTTATGACTCCCAGACTCCACCAAGTGAAGTACCTATATCTACGAGCACAAACACACTGGAGATACTGGACACTCAGGCAATCACTGCCCTGAGATGCTTGAGGACATAACTACTGGAGTAACCCTGTTGTGGAAGTAATTACTGACCTTCTGCCGGTCAAGAGATACAATCCAGGACGTCCTGTCGTCCCGATCTCCATCGGCATGGTGGACTTCCTAGAAGCACTCTGCAACTTTGGCTCCAGCGTCAACATTATGCTCCGGGTACTCTATGAAAAATTCTTTACACATCCTTTCCTAGAAACAACCATGTGTTTGCAACTTGCAGATCAGACACTAAGTTTCCCAAAGGGAATATTGAAGAACCTCTACGTCCGAGTTGGTACCTTATACGCTCCAGCAGACTTCGTGGTGATAGAGACTGATACTGCTGAGAGGGCACCCATCATCCTAGGGAGGCCATTTCATCTATGCTAGTGCTGCCAAGATCAGTTTCTACATCAAGGGGAGGAAGGAGACGTTTACCATCAAGAATAAGACTACACAAATCTCAGAGCAATCCCGACATGAAATAAGGAAGAGGACCAACAGGAGGAACGGGAACAAGCAAATGTGGACCAAGTCAGCAAAGATGGTCACTGCAGTTCAAGGAGGTCAAGATCGTCGACTTAAGTCACCTTTCTTGATCAAGAAGGATGACCCTGGTGTCCCAAGCATCGAGTGCTCAATCAACGGATATTCTTTTCAAAAGACACTCTACGATACCGGATATAACGTCAACATAATGGCCGCAGTCACTTATCACCTCCTGCATGGAACCATGCCCCTACAATCGACATACATTCAGCTCCAGATGGCAGATCAGACATTCCGTAAGGTTATTGTCATGGGAGAAGACGAGTACAATCCACCCGTCATCCTTGGAAGACTGTTCCTCAGCACCGTTAAAGCAATCATCTACATTGGAACCGGAGAAGTCCACATGAACTTCCCCTCTGAGAAGGTACGCCGCTATTTTACTGACCCTAACTATATAGTTGAAGACTCTAAGCAGGTCAGGACAAGAAGGAGACGACGCAACCGCAACCAGAGAAGGCAAAATCATCAAGGACGGATGGGTAGACTATGATGGAGAAGTTATAAGGTCTGAAGACATATAACTTGAACAGAACTGTCCTGAGGAGACCGTAGCATCGAGTCAGGTGTGGAGAAAAAAGATAGTTATACATGAAGAGCAGGCTCCACCGGAACCACCGACTACGCCATCCAGCGAATCCCAGGACGATTGAGAAAACGGAGAGTCCCGTTCGGAGGACTTACAAACGCCGAACGCCTTGCCAAGAGGTAAACTTGGTAGTTATCTTTTTTCTTTCAATTATTTAAAATAGTTTGCTTAGTTAATCAGGTTCACATCATCTTGAAAAGAAAATAAAAATGTTAAAAATAGTAAGCCCCATGTGAGTATGCTCATGGCATAAAACCCATAAGTACATTCACTGTGGTGGCGTAAAAATGAAATAAATATATTCCTGTCCTATAAAAATAAAAATATAAAAATAAATTTATGATCCTACTAAAGAGAGTAATATTTATTGAGGAGGCTCAACATGATAAAGGCTAGATATTTATGCTAACACTTAACCAGTTCCATAAAGCTTTGTTGTCTATTTGAGCTCCACATAATTCAAGGATCAAAGAAGACTAGCAGACGGAGGACATCCTAATCGCTATCAGAGTGCTACCGACATTCAAATACACCTCCGCCACCTGCTAGCTACATCAGAAAAAATTACGTCAAAATCCAGCTTGGGGGAGAGCACCCCCATTTATCCAGCTAAGTGCTCTACTCATGTTTATATTTTACTCAAATAATAAAAAGATGCATAATCATAAAAACCCAAATAAAGATTTTGTGCTTATATCTTTGCTTAGTTTACTAAATAAATAAATAAATAAAGTTTGTTATGAACCCTCATGATAAGCTCTCACATGGAAATGATGAATAGTTGCTCTGCCATGACTAAATTCTCAAAATTGAAATCTCTCTTAAGTTTAGGCATGACAGTTATTAATTAAGATTTGCTCTAAACGTGAACTTGTGGGGAGAGTACTTGATCTAAAGTCTAAGTCGTTAACGGATATGATATGGGAAGGTTGAGCTGCTATTTATCTGTTCCTAGAGATGCTAGAATTCTGGAGAATTTTATCTTTGAAAATCTTTAAAATGTTGCATGATGAGTTCCTGTATGATGAGAGTTTTAATTCCTACCACAGCCATATATACATGCTTATTGGACTATGAACCATTCATTTACTTTTTACTGCTTATGAGCATTGAGTGTAGTCAAGCTGTGTAGACCCTTAGGAGCTTGTCATGTGGTTAAATCAAGATTCACTTGCACGTTCACTCACACATGCTACTTCTACTCCGGAAGTACCATCCATATATATCCATTTCCATCTCCAAAACCACCTAAAAATATTCTACTCCTAATCCGGGAGAGAATAGCCAAAAATATTTCTGTTTTTCCCTATGAAATAAATGCTCAAGTTATCATGGTTACTATCACTTGCTATATTATTTCAGGAGATGAGTGCTCTAAAAAAAGAGAGAGAGAAAAAAAAGAAAAAAAATACGAGGAAATAAAAAGGGGCAAGTGCCCGGAACCTCGAAAGAAAGAAAAAGTGAGACGAGAGGTAAAAATGGACAAGTGTCCGATAGTAGAATTAGGGGTACAAGATACCCACTTGAGAGAAAAGAAAAAGAAAATATAGAGCATCTCATTCTCCTCAAAAAGTTTCAAAAGAGCAAGAAAGGTATGTATCCCCTCAAAAGAGCACAAGTAGAATTAGACTTTCACCATTGTTATCACCATCATTACCATACACCATTCATTCGCCACACATGCACATCTTGATTTGACTTATTGACTTGTTCTTCTGGATCCATGGTTTGACTATGCAATAAATGTCTTGTAAGTATGTATTAGTTGTCTCCCACCTATGAGCTCTAGATATCAAAAGCCTTATTAGAGTAGGGTGAGAGAGAAGGCAATGCCACTATGCCTTATACCACAAATACCACATACTTTGAGAGAAGGCATACACCATCACTGCCTTGGTAAGGATCCAGAAATACCACAAATGAGAGACTAGAGAGAGTCATACAAGGAATCTCTGAGTTTTATTTGAAAATCTGCAAAAACAACAGAGCTATAGTTGATCAAGAACATGAGACATGGCGCTTGACTAGACCGTTCTATCTTTTAACTGCTTAAGACACAGGTGATGGTTGCAAGCCCCATGGTGAAAGGTAAATGAGTAAGTTTTAAGTCTTAACAGTTTACTCTAACCAGAGATGAGATCTTGTTTAAACGCATGTGTATCTTTAAGTTATGAAACCACTGCAGAAACTCTTGAGTTCATCTTTGCTCAGGGACGAGCAAAGGTTAAGCTTGGGGGAGCTTGTTGACGGTCCTTAATGCTCACAATTAACAATCAACTAATCATAGAAAAGGATCCAAATGCAACCAACACCTAGACTCAGGGTTTTATCTGACAGAATTCCACAAGTTTTGGTGTTTGTCTATTTCTGAAGGGGGTTATCAGGAAATACGGAAGAAAGGCCCACACGTCGGGTTTACATAGAGATATTAACGTGCCGCGCAATTTTCTACCATCTAGAAGAGTCCAGAAGCCTTTAGGTCGGTGGAATGTCATGTGCGAAAAGAGTCCCGAACGGAGTCCAGAGGTGGGCGGGCGCCCAGGTCCTCAGGGCGGGCGCCCTGGGCCTGGCCCCTTTCGGCCTCTGCTTTCTTCCCGTGGCTTCTGGAGTCTTCTAGATGGTAGAAAATTGCGCAGTGCATTGATATCTCTATGTAATCCCGACATGTGGGCCTTTCTTCCTTATTTCCTGATAACCCCCTGCAGAAATAGATAAACAACAAAACTCATGGAATTCTGTCAGATCAAACCCTAATTCTAGGTGTTGGTTGCAGATTGGTCCTTTTCTTTATTTATTTGATGATTATATTTGGTACTTAAGGACCGTCAATAGAAAGCATTGGCACACTTGTCCCAAGTTGTCACTTCACTCTTGTTAGCGTAGAACCACTGCTTCGCCTTCCCCAAGAGTGAAAATGGGAAAAGGCAAAGGCATATTGCGTCCACCGTGATGTTCTTGATGGTGAAAGTGTTGCACACCTCCAAAAAGTGTTGAAAGTGGTCACTGGCATCCTCATGTGGCTTCCCACAGAATGGATTGGCTTGCACCATGTTGATCAGTGCAGGCTTGAGCTCAAAGGTCGCATCGCCCAAGTTCAGGTTCGAGCCCGTAGCGACAAAGTCAGTTGATGGGAACAAGAACTCAGCGATGGTCTTTTGGGCCATGACTGCCTCAACAACTGGTGCAGGACTTCCTTCCACGAGCGGTTCGGTCTCAAAGATGACCCTTTGAGGAGAAACCTAACGGTGTCTAGTCCTCCTCAACAATTGCTCAGGATCTTCAACGAAGTTTGGTGGCAATTGAAATCCGCTCATGCACTGTCTAGATTCACGATATCGAGAAACAAGACAAGTGCAGGGTAAGCCCCTAACACTAATCGATACTTATATTTTAGAGTAGACCATGGATTCCAATTTATTAGAGATTCCTAGTATGATGCTTCCCCGGCAACGGCACCAGAAATGCTTGTTGGCAAATCTTAACGTACACCGGCTAGAGTAAGATGTGACAAGTATCTAGAAATGGTGGCACCTAACCAGCACTGCTTAAATGCAAGCCTAGACTATTACTAGGATAGGGTGTCATGCTACCCTGAGCAACGGCTCCAGAAATGCTAAGCAACGCTAAACTCTAGCGGTGACGCAAGACGTACCAAGGGTAACTCTGCAAGTGCATAGGTACCGCTGTAGCATTTCAACCGTGGTGAGTATCCGCAGTGTCGTAATTTATAGTTCGCTCACAGGAAGTGGACTAAGACTCTCTTAATAAATATATGGATGGATATCCGTGGATTGTGTCTACTCAATCTAAGTTCACTAGTGCTAATAGGGGGTTAAGAATAGCAAGATAGAATAGTAGATAAGTCAGATAAAGATAAGTAAAGATAACTGGTAGTGTGCTAGCTAGGTGGGAGGACAACGAGTGAGTAAGGACTCCTATGTATCTAACTCTACTTATGTGTTCTAATCCTAATCAATGTAAATGACTCAACTAGACTAGTATCCAAACAGTCTTGTGTGGTGGGAAGTCGACTGCAATAGGAGGACGAAACTCCTATCCAAGCGGACCTTTGTCTTATGGGCACCTACAGACCGTACCCAATGTGAATAGAACCTATTGGGAAGCATAGGCCTGTCATGCTTCGCCGCCGCCCGCTAACACGTTTGATACGGTTGCATCCACTAATAAGCGCTAGCCTAAGCACCTCGCTTACACTAGTCTTATAACTTCAACTATCACGTAAATAGCCAAAGCCCCTAATGGTAGTGGAACACACACAAGGTGTTGAAGACACGAATCTGACTAAGGCAACTACACTAATAAGACAAGACACAACACTACTACAAGTATAGTAATGCACTAAGCAATACTCAAAGTAAAGACTTGAAGTAAATACTTAGTAAAGTAAAGGAAGACTATATTAATATAAAGAATGTAATACAAGAGAAAAGGTACAAGAGCTATACCAGACTCTCCAGAAGACAGCTCCGGAGACATGAGCTTCGCTCGACTCGACTCTAACTCCCACTCTAGACTAGACTACACTACACTTGATCTCCCAAGTGGGATTTAGAAATGAAATGATAGATGGAAGATGTGAGAGATGTCTTATGGGAGATGGAGGACCCCTCCTTATATAGGGGTGAGAGAGGGGGTGCCATGTTAGCGATCCGCATGCTCCTTCCTTCTCCACCCTTTGATGCACCGACCTCCCGACCGCCTTAGATGGACGGTTCAAGCATTGTCACACATGAGGAAGGTCGGTTGGAGTGAACCGACTCCAGATGGGGCCCACATGTAGGTCGGTCGACCTGCCCTGTGGCTAATAGTGGGTCCCATTGTCCTTCTGGAAGATCCTTAAGTCAGTGGGAGGCTGGGCCAGGTGGCATCACCCAATAGGTCGGTCGGCCGACTGACCTTTGGGGCCCCTGGCCCACCACTGGCCTCCTGGTGGTGTCACCACTTGTCATGTGAAGTGTTGTCCAAAATTGAGTCTAGTTGCACACTTGCTTGCTTCCATGTGCTAAGTGTTTGAACCGTTGACGGCAAGCACACTTGGATCCAAGGGTTGAGATTGACTCCTTGGAGTATGCCGTGGAGGGGAGCCCCTGGTGGGCCCAAACCCCGGTCGGTCGACCTAGGTTATGGGGCCCACAGGGCTCATTTCCTTCTTCCCTGCATTGAACAAGCTAACAGTACAAGTGGAACTTTATTAGTGATAAATATGTTCATGTGATGCTTATCTTCCTTCAATCAAGGACTGTTGACGGGTTTTTGAGTATGTAGAACTTGGTCTTATTTCCCGTCAACACCCTACATCTTGTATCAAGATTGAAATGTCCAGCTCAAGATGGGTGATGAGTCTCTACAGCTGGGCATTGACATGATTAGGTATGACTGGAGATGTATCTTCTAGAATTAAGATTATTTCTTCATCAATATAATCATCTAGAGAGAATTGCAGATAAGGTGAAGAATCTTGTTCCTGCATAAAATGGATAAATTAGTATTCATTGGAGGTTATCATCAAAAAAGAATAGATGTTTTATCATACCTGAGCCACTAGGATTATGTCCAGACTAGGAATAGCCGATGAGCTTGCTTCAAGGAGTTGAAGGCCTGAGTTCATAGAAATAAGTTAGTGTGTTTGAAAGGATAAAATGATTTGTCCTGTCGGCTATTATTTATTTTACCTGAGGAGATTTCTAGAGTGATGGATGGGATGGGATTGATGTTGTCCTTACTGCTATAAAAAGATAGACTTTTCAGAGGGTCATAATGTGTAGGTTCCCTTTCATCATCAAGTTTCTGAGCAGCATCCTAGAAAAGATTAAAAATTAGTTGATGCATGGTTATAATACATGGTTATGAAATTAGAGAAAGTTTACCTCAATGGCTCTATCAACTAAAGATTTGAGTTGTTTATAAGAAGTAACTTTAATCTTCTTTGAGGTTGTTTTCTGGGAAACAGTTGGTTGCTTTCTTTTAAGTATAGCAATCGGTTGATTGTCGGGAAGATTCAATGCTAGCCTTCTCATCAAAGCTTTCACAGAAGGTGCATCCCAGCCCAACCTTGGATTGAGGCACCATATATCATAGTTCACCAATTAGGGAGTTAGGCCAACAAGATCCTATAAAAAATAAAATTATACAGATGTATCATGAAGTATGGGGTTCTGAAATAGAATATATGAGATTGTACCTTAGGATTTGCTTGGAAGTCTGGGTCTAAGGAGGAGCAATAGACAGCTACTCCTTCATTGAAGATGTGCTGGCTCCATTCTTACCACCAGTGATCAAAAGCTGAGGAAGTAAAGGGAACACATTCCCATCCACTAATGGCTTCTGGCAGTAGAGCTTGTTCAAATTGAAGAATCATGTTGAACACTATTGAGTTGTCGATAGTTTCCCTTGGCTTCAGTTTATCACCAAAGAAAAGGGCTCGAGGCAGCTAACCAAAGCCCATCTGTCTGGCCACTATTGAAGTGCAGTAGAACTCATAAGAAGTTGAGCATTTTACTTATGTGCCATATAAAATATCAAAATGACCTACATACCATTGAAGTTTTAAAAAGTTCCTCAGTACCTTTGTCTGAAGTTTCTTTTACCTGTATGCCACTTCCGTCAATTTTGCTATTAACGGCAGTTAAACTCTAATAGAAAAGATGCTATTACCCTCAGTTATAAAACACATTAAAACTTTCATTCTTTCCTCTATGATTGGAGAAACTTCACTTTTGCCTATAACAACTTGTATGTGTACACATGAAAATTTTTAATAGTTATATAAATTTGAAATGCATCGAAAATATTCATTATAGTGAATATTCCAAAATTTCAAATTTAATATAGTTATTAAAAAAAATTACATGCACACATACAAGTTGTTACAGTGATTTTTTTTTCAATAATGATAAACATAAAAAAGTGAAGTTTTTTAATCACAGAAAGTTACATTGGCACTAGAGGAGAGAATGAATTTTTTGGTGTATTTATAATTTAGGGCAAAAGCATCTTTTTCATTGGACTTTAACTGTCGTTACATGCAAAATTGACGGAAGTGGCATGTAGGTAAAAAAACTTCAGACAAAGGGTACTCATGAACTTTTCAAATTTTCAATGGTACGTAGGTCATTTCGATCTTTTATAATGGCATATAGGTAAAAAGCACTAAGTTGGAGGTTTCTTCCTGCCATGCCTGATTTCAACTGGTAGTAGACTTGACCTTACTAGATGACTTAGAATTTTAAATTCTTCAGGGTCGCTGTAGATGGTCTGGAACCTGAATGATGTTGAGAGCTCAAATTTTGGAACATCTGGGTATACAAACCATTCTAATGTTGCCTCTAGGGAATTTCTGTAGAAAAGTTTGAAGAAATCAGTAGTTGATCTAGTGATGCTAACTGTCGATGCAGCCTCACCAAAATGACATGCAACAGTGAAATTTTTGATTCCTTGGGAGTTGTTCTTCTTGCTCTTCTGAGTACTCCAAAGAAGGAAAGGACAAGTTGATTAGCTCTGGGGTCACCAACTTGTGAAGGTGTAGGTTGAGCCACACTTGCAACAGCCACCAAGGACTTGTGATTGTTGAAACAACTTCACTCTTCATCAAATGCTGGGAGACTCTATTCATGAGATTGTATAGGGCTCCAAGAACAAACTTGCCGAGTAAGATTTCAGAGTTGACTGCTATTTTCTCTGCCAGAGCATGATAATTGGATGTTGGAGCATAGACTTGTCCACAGAAGACATATATGTCCAACCACATATTTAGAAAGGTTGTATGTTCTTTGTTAGTCACAGTTTTCTTATCAGTCTTGAAGGTGGTGATATAGTTGGACCAACCCCCAGTTCTCATGCTTTCAAGTTTGCCAGAGGGTTTTACCAGCAAACTGAATGGGTTGATCTGTCCTCCAATGTTGAGACCTGTCAGCATGTGAACATCGGCTAAGGTTGGAGACATTGGGCCTTGTCTAAAACAGAAAGCATTGTATGTACTGGACCAGAAAAAGCAAGCAGCTCTGAGCATAGGCTCATTCTTCTTAATGTTAGAAAGAGATAGGGAGATGCATTGGTCCAAGCTGTGAATTTCCCAATCTGTTCTCTTTTTAGCCAATACCTTGATCAGCTAATCTCTCCAGCCTAGGATGATTGATTGCCAGTTCCTCATGTAGGTTTTCTTGTCCTAGAGATTTGGATGCATATTAGAGTGCTTGAAGGGGATTCTGTTGGTCTCGGCGATAATTGCCCTGCTTAGATCTGAGTCACCCATGGGGCCTAAGAAAATCTTGTGCAAGTTGTCCTCGACAAGGATGAATATTTGGTTATGAAGATCTTGGGTGTAGGAAGGAAAATGAAAAGGGGTTGAAAGAGCAAAAGAGATCAGAAGAAACAGAAGAAGGAGAGATATCTCAGGGATATTGTCGATGGACGCCATTGGAGTGAAGAAATCACTGAGTTGAGAGCTCAATTGGATGGTGTTGAATCATGTCGAGGTCCTGTGGGTTGTGTGGGTTTCGAATTTTTGACTGGAATTACTTTGGAGGGAAAACCTAGCTTTTTAAGACTGACGGACAGAGAAGAACAGAGAAGTAAACGGATTCATCAATATGTCCGCGTCGATTTTGATTAAGATTGGATAATTGGCAATTTTGGAATAAAATCAATTTTATCCCAAAATTGGGGGCATGTGTTAATCCTAAATTTTGGCGAGACAAAAAATTGCATGTGGGCCTACTTCGTGGAAAGGAGGGACAACCGGATAGTGGATCGACTAAACAGAAGCATGGATAGAAACAGTCGATCAAGGGGATGTCGTATCAAGGCAAGACGTGAGAAGACATGTCGGGTTTCGCCATGAAGAAAGAATTGGAGTCTGGATTACCTTTTTGAGTAGTCGTGTAATATTAGGACACATTAGGACATATGACTAGGTTTCTGGGCTATAAATATTAGAAACCCGATTCTTGTAAGAAGATATACACAATCAATATATAAACCCTTTTCGTCTCTAGCCACCAACCTTAGGAGTAGGAGTAAGAGTAGATCTCGACAAGACCTTTGACAAATCAAGCTGCATCGGTTTATTTCGACCTTCGGTTTGCTTCTAAGTATTGTCACGGTTCATGTTTAGTTTATCATGACTGCATCATCTGAACTCGTGTTAAGCTTAATTTGAACTAGTTATCGACTTAGATCTTATTTGTAAGGCTGCATTGTTTTAATCTCTTATAAAGATAGATTTGAGTTAGTTATCAGCTCTATTAAATTGACAATTTAATAGATTCAATAAGTTACCAATATTATTTAAAGATTAATGTTTTATTTATTACAACAATATTTTGCTCAATCAAGATCTGACAGATTAGTTCAAGCTTTAAATACAAATACTTGTAGTGAATTCTGATAAATAACGATTATCAAATAACTTTAAGATAACTAATCTGTTGATCTTGATTGTTACATGTTGTGCGTTTGAGATATTTATTTATTCAAAACCAAATTCGATTATGGCAAGATAAATAGATCTTGTTCGTGTTTCATGGACCCTGTATCGGCTAAATAGCCGATCCATTTAAGCTTCAACAAATAGCGTTCATTTGTGTTGAATCCGATTATGGTATTAAACAGACTAGTAATTTGTGTTGAGTTCATTGAAGCCTGCTAGCCTTTAGACCAGGTGAATATAAATTTAACACATTTATGAAAGGAACTTGTTAAAACCGTAGGGCTTTAGACCAGTTTTAATGAGTTAATGTTTATTTAATAAATAAAAGGATAAATATACATAAACTATCTCTTGTATACAAATAGTGTATCGGCTAAATAGCCGATCTAGTTGCTTTTACTTGTAAATTCAATTGTTCGATCAAATCTGTAAATAATTCAATAATCAGATAACAAATGTCATAATGCATTATCATCATATTATCATTAGGAGTTGACTTTTTAGTCAATTTTCTTTGGTCACCAACTTGTTCAAAGCCATATATTCTGGAACTGTGTGGCAGCAACCGGCAGATTCCATAACTTGACATTTGTCTTTCTTTCTTATCAATTTCAGGTCAAATTGACTGGCACGCCCCAGATTTAAATCACTAAGCTAAGCTCGTGCGTTGAGGCTCAGGAGGTCCAGAACTCTAGCTTCTACACACCCTCTGAGAGCCACCGAGATTGTTGAGCAAGAAGCAAATTTTTGCACCAACAACATCATAAATATACGATTTAAGTATTTGGATACAGATACGGTATCGAATGTTGAATATTCGGACTCGGATACGGATAGATCTAAACCTCTCTAAACGAATTCGATCTCAAATTCGAAAAATATTTGTACCATTTTCATCCCTAGTCCTACCCATGAATAAATATGCATCCATTGTCACCATCCTAAACAACATGGAAGACTTGAGCTGTAACACCCTAGGCACCAAAGGCCTAAGATGTCACTAATATCCCTTCCCTCAAGCCAGAATATAAAACTTGGCAACAAAAATCCAACATCAAAGTAAAGCGCGGAAGCAACAACAAGGACAAAACTTATATTAAGTAAAGTTTCAACTTAAATATTTTTATTAAATCATGAAGGATCGCCTTGATGGTACACTAAGTTTATTACAACAAGCCAAGATTATCTAATTGTTGGTGAAACCGTGAATATGTGCCGCTAATCCCATCCCTTCAAGCAAAGCATCCAACAAAGCACCTGAAAAGATAGAGGGGTGAGAATAAATCTCAGCAAGCAAACTACCTGAACATGTCATTAAATCTACAAGTTAATTAAGCAATGATTAAAAAGTGGAAGATATGACAACATAAGAAATTAATAATTCATAGTCATATTATTTATCAAGTGATAGCAACATAATGGAGTAAACATCATCATGGTATTCAATAAATAAACCACCTCTTCAAATAGAAAAAATGCCTCATATCCACATCCTCAATGCAAGTAAACCTCAGAGTGCAGATGCAATGCATATGCATGTCCACTGCCTCCATACCCAACAAGGTATGAAGCTGCATCGTACCCCTCCTAGGGCAACGTACGATGTTGTACTGATACAGACGCGGCTAGCAAGTGGTGACATCCATGAATGCCATGCAATGCAATATGATGCAATGATATGATGTGACTGCAAGAGTAGTTGCCACATATGTCAAATACCTCCACAATCAAATATATCGCACTTACCTCATGAAGAAAGATAAATACTTCCCACACATGCCATATGTTTCCACAATTATAAAACATACCACTTACCTTCCAGATGACATATGAGATTCAAAAATTATGATCATAACAAATAGTACTATAAAGAATACCTTAATTCATAATAGGTAGATCATCTTAGTTCCGTTAATGTTATAACAAAGTGTAGGTAGAACAAACAACAAGTCAGGCTGTAGCAACCACCACTACGTTTACTTGCCTCAAAACAGCGATGCAAGAACATGAGCTAAGAATGATCCAAACGCGCACAACCTGTTTAAACATCATCACTTCAGAAAATAAACTCATTGAAACATTCACAAATGACAAACAAAACACTTCTATGGCCTGCACCATCACTCTCCTCAAAACAACAACCAAACAACCAATCAACAGGACCAACCCTACTTTACATTTTTAGTGTGGATAGGTTACATTTCAGAAATTATGAAATTTTTATAGAAGATATAAAACTCCATTATCTACAACTTTTATATAAATCAATCTGGCATATGAGATCTATAAAATAGCATAAATAGCCTCTAAACTTGACTGAATGTTTCTGACGACAAAAACAAGGTAGCAAACTTCTAAAATTCATAACTAGAGTTATGCTTATCCAAAAATGATGGTCTTTATCAATATAGAAAACTTAAATAATATTCTACAACTTTCATGTTATAATCTTTGGATTTTAAGGACTGAAAGATACTCATAACGAGCCAAGAATCCCACTACACTTTTTAGATAGCAGAACAACAACAGCTGACTAAAACACACATAACTGGAGCTATAATGGTCGAAAATATATGATATTTAACAAACAAGTTTTATTTAGATCATTCCATGATATTATGGAGGAATGACAACATAAAACTGAATGTATCTAACTGTGTCCGGATTTCAGACAGCGCAAATGCATCAACAAACAACGACCATATCTCCTAAACCATAAGGGCTTCAAGGGAGATCTTTATGCCAAAACTAAGATATTAAAGTCTGATGCTTGAATATATTTTTTATGATTTTTTAGATACATAAAAATAGCCCAAAACAGCATACCATTTACAACTGTGCAATCTGAAAAACACAGCAGGGCCTAATTTTGAGATTTGAACCCTAACCTGTCAACTAATCCAAAGGAATTGCCAAACCCTAGCATCGATTTCCCACAAAACCAAAAGAGAAAAGAAGGATCTTACCCCCAATGAGTTTAGATGAGGAACGAACACAACAGCGATCCACGAGCGAAACCCTAGTTCCTCCCACCTCCTCCCTTCTCTCCTCTCCTTTCTCTTCTCCCCTCTCTTCTTTTCTTTCTCCTGAATATGAAAAGCTATGGATGACACCTAAAGGCCTTGGGAGGGGGAATATAAAAGGCCACCACAGGTACTGTAGTGACGTGAGCGTCAAGCTACAGTAACATGTCTCCTGATTATATTTTTTCTTCCTCCTTAAAACTTCTGAAATTTATATCTCCATGACCCAAATTCCAAATGATGCATATGAGCAATGCATCTGAAAGAATTCTAGGAGCTCCACGCATTTATGGTCTCTGATTATCCATCCAAGCGACATAAAAAATTATTTTTTTTGCCACTCACTAGGACTCCTAATTATGTATTTACCATTTTATGCTTTCTAACATACGTACAAAATGTATTTTGGGGTGCTACATGAACACAATGAACCCCACACTTATCATTAGCAAGAGTGGCATTTGAGGTGCCATGCAAGATGGATCAAGCAGCCACTTCATCAAGCAAAAGCAGAGCTCTCACATGTGATGAGGACAAAAAGATGAAGGGCAAGAAGCAAGTTGAGACAAGCTCAAGCTCAAGCTCCTCAAGTAAAGATGAACATGACAATGAAGAAGATGATGAAGCTTCCATCTCCTCCTTTGATGATGAATAAGAAGTAATGCAACTCATAGAATGAGCAAAGAGGATGGTACGCAAGAATCATACTAAGGGTGTGCCCAAGACAATTGAAGATATCATGTTTACTAACCAAAGAACAGGGAAAAGAAAGATCGCCCAAATATGCTAACACCTAAGCCAAGAAGGCAAGAAAAGCTAAAGGTCAAGTCGTCACCACCATCAAGAAAGAGTATATTGTTGTACACATGATACTATTGAAATGTGAAGCATAGTAGCAACTCTTGATCCATCAAGGCTAAGTATTTGTCTTCTCTTGTCCCAGGTGATGGTTAAGCTTGGGTGAGCTTGTACATGGTAGAAATGTTGTACTTTTACATCTCAAAAACACCATCAACATACCATAGAATAAAATGAAATGAGCATATCATGAGCTTATTTATCAAATAACAAGTTTCACAAGTCAGTCGAGGAGTAGCCTGAGGGTGTCAAGGATGCTAAGTTGCAGCCCTCAACACGCACTAGGAGACAAAACCCCATCTAGATCATGGTCAAAGACATGGGTGAACCTGATGAATGGTCTTAAATGGCTAGAGGGGTGAATAGACTAATAAAAATTATTCAAAACAACTAGAGCAACATGATTACTAAAACAAATGATGTAATTGTGTTTTGCTCTAGATCTACACAAATAGGCAAGCCACCTACCCAAAATGCTTGTTAGTTATAATCACTATGGCACACACTCAAGAGCTATGTCTCTACCAACTAGGAGCTAGTGAGCTAACTAATTAGATCAACTAATTACTTCTAGTTAATCAACTAAGCTACACTAGCTCAAATACAACTACCACTACACAAGTATATATATGGAAGTAAATACAAGAGAAGTGGTGGATGATATATCAAACTAGGCAAGCAAAAAATCAATCACAATGAATTCTAGTTGACACAATGATTTTCTTCTGATGTTTACTTCCTTGTCGGCAAGCTAGTCCCCCTTGTAGCGATTCACTCACTTGGTGGTTAACGCGCTAATAGGCATCACATGCCTAACCCACAATTGGGAGCTGCACAACCAATACAAGATGAGGATCCATAAGCTACGAGTAATCTAATAAAGTGGCTTTTGGTGCTCCTCTATGGAATAAGCCCAAGAACCCCTCACAAATATAATCTTTCATTGGGGGTGGACACAATCACCAAATCTACTCACCAATCAACTAATCACCAACTGTATAGGTGACAACAATCACCAAGAGTAACAAGAAATTCACAATTGAAATCACCACCTAATGCCATCAAATATACAATCTCAAATGCACATACTAGGGTTTCCTCTGAATCCTCTCTCAAATAAGTAACAAGCTAGGAGAGGGAGAGGAGAGGGAGGAGATTCTCTTGAAGCTCTCAAGATCAACACTAGAGCTCGATCTCTCACTTGAATGGAGCATAAATGCTAAGAGTGAAAGAGGAGTGGAGAGAGATTTGTTCTTCTCTTAGGGTTCTAAAGAATGAGCAAAGGGGACAAAAGTGAATAGGAAGAAAGGCGGAGCTAGCCAAATACCCCTTCAGATGGACTCCCCATCGCATGCTGCCTGGGATAGCACCCAACACTCGCTCGACCCAATGACACACTCACCCATCACAAGCCTAACACGCATGTCGCACTCAGACAGTCTCTTGTTGGTAATGCTCCCTAGCAAGAGCCACATAGGCGTACCGCTCTCCTCGGCCACATGCTCCAACGCATGCACTCATGCGAGCTTGATAGACCAGAACAATCCAAATGCCCCATAGTGTGGGTAAACACGGTGCTCCCTGTGGCTCTAAAGCTTGCACCTTCTCCTAGTTCGACGGGGCGGCCTAAAACGGACGACAGGCTCAGACGCTCCTCACTCAGGTGGTGAGCCTCCCACTTTGGAAGTTTTAGCTCAGTCCAGATATAAATCTAGTTAATTTTGGCCAACCAACATAGGACCCACGCCTAGAATAATAAGCCCAATGAGCAATAAATTCTTGTTCACAATCCACAACTTTCCAAAAACAAGTGCTATCTCTTTTCAAAAAGCACCAAACCAATTTTAGCACAAGAGATAGCTTTTCACAAAGAATTTTCAAAGTTTTTCTTATGCATCTCACCACATCACTAAGCAAAAAGTATATATGTTGATGCAAAAGCTGATCTGCAAACACAAAGGACTAAGACCCGATTCAAACGTTAAGGCGTGCCAGCCGATTTGACCTTACTATCGACAAAGGTGATAACTTGAACACTTTGGTCCTGACAACAGCGATGCGCCCGGATGTCACAGCCAAGAGGTGTTCATGCGGAACTCGAGAATACGCCGAGCTTAAGTCGACGAATCCCTAAGAACTCGTAGAAAAAAGGAAAATATGACGAATTCATCGAAAAAGTAGATGCTGGAATATGAGTAACAACTTATGTTTGATTAATTGATTGATTCCTTCATTACAAGGCCCTAGGGTCTACATTTATACCCTACGCAAAGAGCTACAATCAGACACGACTAGGACTCGATTTCCAAATTAAATGGAATCCGTATACAAAACGAATTCAAATAACTAAGGAAAACATAAAACTATCCCCTTGTAACCGACCGGGACACCGCCACAGATTAATCGGCAATCTCCGCGCTTTCCCTCAGAATCATCGGCAGACCCCCTGTTATGGCCATCGGCAAACACTAATACTGATCATCGGCAAGAACGCGTTACCACCTTTGGACTTAGTCACATTCAATCGTCTCTTCATCGGCAACCATCCTCATTGGCAACTTTCCTGCAGACTAGTTACCGTTGCCCCATCTGTCGATCTATACTTTACTGATCCCCGGGTACTTGTCCAAAAACGGTGTCAACACATGCCCCCCAATTTCGGAGTATAAAATCATTAATGCTCCAAAATTCTCTACAGTAATGATGTCTTTTCGCAATTAATTCTCCCAATTTGGTAACCGCTCGTCAAATCCGAACAACCTCGGCCCGATTCACTTGCATATTCCTCGAATTCCTCAACCTCCTGAAACGAATCTCTCCACTTTATGCGCCCATCGGCAATATTATCGTTGGAGGGAACTACCGATGGACCGACCAGGAGATCTTATACAGTGAAATATCTTCAAAATCATGACCGCTTGCCGTCAAATCACCTGCGCAATCCCTTGATTACCGTGCAAACAGTTACCATATCCACCTGAACTCCCTCAGATTTCACGGATGCGGCAAAGAGATAAGTCAGATCTGCCCCTGCCCGTTTTTTCCTATAAATACTTCCTTCTCGGGTACTCCTTCTCCATCTTGTCATTCTACAGCCCAAAATCCACTTTCACGGCGGCGGCACCATCCGAGGACTCCAAGAACTTCAACGAAGGCCTTCTTCACCAATCTCCCAAGTCTTCGATCTTCTTCCTTGTGAGAACATGGCCATCAACTTTACCGTGCCTGAGGTCAGTTCACTACCCCCTTTTTTTCGTACCTCTACTGTATCCCTGTTCATCCGCAATTCCTTTTACTGAACACTTCCCTTTCTTTCTGTTCTTTCTTTTATCCTCAAAAATTTCTAGGATTTGGCCGATAAGATCGTTATTCCTACCGATCAACATCACCTCCAATGTCTTGGCCTGCTAGGAAACTCAGATCCCACCGATCTGATAAACGCAGAAACAAACGGAGTTCCTTTTAGGGCCGAAAACTTTTCCCTAGATCTATGGAAAGATGCTTCCGTTCCTGGCCCAGTCCTACCAAGGGATGGAAGGATTGGTTCTTGAGAGTCAGCCATTCAAACGAGGTTCAATGGGGCGAGCGGAAACTAGATCAGTGCATTAGATTGTCTCTTGCCAATATGGAGAGAAATGAGTCACTACTGATCGTTGCTTCACACTTTTGGTCAGACACACTCAATGCTTTTGTGTTTGGCCATGGCCCTGCTTCTCCTATACTTGCTGATGTACTTATGCTCACCGGCTTAGATATATCCACTGCCGATAACAGCCACCTGTTTGACACCAGACCCAGTTCTAAGGTAGAAACTCGTGCTATCGGCGGTTGGTCCGGGTACATTCAGAAGTACCGAAAAATAGGTCCTGTCAATGCAAAGGAGCAGACCACTTTTCTGAATATGTGGCTGGATAAATTTGTATTCTGTGGCCGATCGATGGGACCAACTTCTGTTTACTTATCGGCAGCAGAAAGACTAGCCGATGGCGGCTGATTTCCTCTTGGCCGATACTTGCTCGGCTCGGCTTATCACCTCCTCCACCAAGTAGCCAGGAAACTTTTGCTCGGCCAACCCATCGGCAACTTAGGGGGTCCTTGGTGGTTCATCAACATGTGGCTTAATCTCCACAAGCATAAGCGCCTTGAATTCGACCTCTTTGCACAGCGCTTCCCCAGGGACATATACAAAGATTATGAACTGGATGAAGAAGAGTCGGCAACTCGCTCTCCCTTGAACTTTGGCGAAGCGGCCATAGTCTTACCTGGCACTGGTGGCAATGAAGACCAGGTCAGCCGATTCTTTCAAACTCTGTACGAGGGACTGACCAGAGAACAGCGGGCATGGATGCCTTATGAAGATCCAGACACTAGATTCCCTTTGACTTTCCACCCTTTCAATGATGCTCTCAACAAGGACCGTGACGTGATGATGGCAATCATCACCCCAAGAGCCATACTAGTGAACTTCTTTGGTAGTGGGAAAGCCTCCAATCTGACTTATGAATTTTATAACCCATCGGCACTAGCTCGCCAACTGGCTTTCGGCCAACTGCCGATTGCACTTTGTTACATCGATGTGATAAAGCCGAGGGAGACCATCACCAGCAATCTGGAATGGATCGGGGTAGCTCAACTCCCACGAAACGCCGATACAGATGTTGATCTATCGGCTTGGATCACAGCTCTCTTCATCACTCAGGCATACAAACAGTGGTGGGAAGAGTGGAAAGAACACCTGTTCTGCACATCGGCTCTCGCATACCGTGGCATGATCGACCCCAAATACAAAATCCCTGATAATACTATAAGTACTTTAAACCGACGCTTCAATCCTTTCACTCTCATTTTCCATCGGTAACTTACTTTCTTTGTTGTATACATGTCGATGATACACCACCATTAGTCAGCAGGAGTGGTAGGCCGATTGAACTCCTTCCATCGGGCCCGATCTCTTTGATCGGCAACAACGCTCCAACCTTGGCTGCTATAATGCATCGGGGTGTGCGTCTCAAAAAAGTTACCACCAAGCGAACGAAGACATCCCCATCGGTAGCTGCCACTGCTTTAGCACAAGCCTTCAAGGTAAATTTTTAATTCTTCAACTTATACCGATTCCATTCTTATACCTGTTACACTTGTACTCATAAACTTTTTCATTGTTGTATCAGCATACCGGTACATCAGCAAAGACCAGAAGTACGACTGCCGATGCCCCCCAGTCCAGTCAACCGAAGAGGAAAGGTTCCAAGAGTACTAGATCACAAGCGAAGCGCCAGAGAACAGCAACGCCTCCTCCTCCCCCAAGGTCTCCGATCCCAGTAGAATCATCCCCTTCTTCTCCAGAAGCCCAGACACAGCAAGTACCATCTCCCCCTCAACCACAAGAAGAGCCCCAGCCAGAAGACCTTCAGCTAGAAGAACTTCATGCAGAAGAAACATCGGCTGATGTACACGAATAGACCGCCGATCCAGTGAGCTCAATCATACCATCGGTAGTCTCCTCGGTCCAGACAAGTACTGCACTCCCTCAAGGTAAAATACTATCCGTAAAATCACTGCCGATGGATCCATCTTTCCACTTTATTAATCATCTCTTGTTGATCTTTCAGTTGATATAGTCTCATTGGCAATTCCAGCCGATCAGCCTGTGATTCCAACGGCCTCAACTAGTTAGAGGCGAGAGATACCTCTAAAACAAGTAAGTTACCCGATTTCCATTTTATCATCATCGGCACTTGAAAATAACTTATTTTATCTCCTTTTTCAGGAACAAGATTCTCCCGACAGCTTGTTCTCCTTCGCCATCGAACTCTCTGAGGATGAAGGCGAGGAGGCAAGTTCTTCTCGAGCAGTTGGAATCTCATCGGCAGAGATTAGAGCAAAATTGGAAGATTTGTCAGCCCTCCTTCATCAAGACACGGCCCAACTGGTTGATAACTCCGATCCGGCCAAAGCCCTATTCAAGGCTCTCAGAGGCCAAATTCCTGCCGATGCCGAGATCCTCTAAAAGGCTGCTCACTTGGAGAGTCGACAGCTTCAGTACCAAAAGGCCGCTCAGCGCCTTGCCGATAGAGCTACTCACGCCCAGCTATCAGAAGACATGATGAAAGTGAAGCTCCTTGCCGATGAAAAGCATAAGAGCATTGGCATTTTGAAATCCTCAGGAGATGTGCTAAAGCAAAAGATCTCTGATCTATCGGCGAAGAGAGAAGCTCTGTTGGTAGAACTCAAACAAGTAGAAAAAGCTCTATCCCAAGCTCAACAGGAAGAAAGCCAGCTGCCTGAAGCAATCAAGACCCTCGAATAGGAGCGAAACATCCAAGCTCACAAGGCTTTGCAGATGAAGAAGAAACTGAAGCCAGTAGAGGGGTCTGCCGATGAAGACATGAAGGAGATAGAAGAAGCCAATCAGATTCGTCTACGCGCCATATCGACGATCCAGGCTCTGCTAAACATATGAGCTCTTCATCGGCGGCGTGTTTCGCCTCTTTCTTTTAAAGCACTCCTGATCATTTTGGTCTAGCCGATAGGACTGTTATCGGTACCCTTTTAAAACATTAAGTCCGGCCCCAGATACACTTTAACCCAGCCGATAGGCATGTTTATCGGCACTTAAATATTCATGCATCAATCCATATGCTGGGATAATATTTCTTTAAATATTTGCCATTCAACACCCTGGGAAATTTAACTCCTTCGAGAGTTTCTAAAATATAAGCATTGCCAGGAGCAGATCGATTTATCCAATAGGGACCTTCCCAATTGGGAGACCACTTCCCAAATTTTGAATTTTTAGTTCCGATCGGTAAAATTAGTTTCCATACTAAGTCTCCATCGGCAAACTCCTTAGCTTTACTTTCTTATCATACCATCTGGCAACTCTCTTCTTATTTTCTTCTATGCTCACTAAAGCCTTTAGCCGATGCCCTGCTAAATCATCCAACTCGTCTATCATCAAAGCAGCATAATCATCGGCAGCCAATTGATCTTGAAAAGATAGTCGTCTAGATCCAGTCTTAATTTCCCAAGGTAGCACTACATCATGTCCATACACCAACTGATAAGGTGAAACTTTGGTCGACCCATGACAAGCCATCCGATATGACCATAAAGCTTCATTCAACAATGTATGCCACCTTCTAGGATTTTCCTCAATCTTCCGTTTAATAAGTTTAATAATCCCTTTATTAGATGCCTCAGCCTGCCCATTAGCTTGAGCATAATAAGGAGAAGAATTCAACACCTTAATCCCCATACCGATTGCAAACTCATTGAACTCCCCCGATGTAAACATAGTACCCTGATCGGTAGTAATTGTTTGAGGAATACCAAATTGGTAAATAATATGCTCTTTCACAAAATCAATCATGTTGGCCGATGTGACTTTCTTCAAAGGAATAGCTTCAACCCACTTGGTGAAATAATCGGTGGCAACCAAGATAAACTTATGCCCTTTGCTAGATGGTGGATAAATCTGGCCGATTAGATCAATAGCCCACCCCCGGAACGGCCAAGGTTTAATAATGAGATTCATGGCCGATGCGGGCGCTCTTTGAATATTGCCAAACTTCTGACATCCTTGACACCCTTTGAAATACTTAAAACAATCCTCAAGTATAGTCAGCCAATAATACCCATTTCTCCTAATCATCCATTTCATCTTAAAAGTCAACTGATGTGCTCCACACACTCCTTCATGGATTTCTCCCATCAAACTTTTAGCCTCATCATCACCTAAGCATTTGAGAAGAACTCCATCAATTGTCCGATAATATAACTCATCCTCGAGGAGCACATACTTGGTGGCTTGAAATCGAACACGTCTCTCAACTTTCTTGAATGGATCCTTTAAATAATCAACGATTTCTTTTCTCCAATCATCAGCACTGATTGCCGATAACATGTTAACCATAGGTTGATACCCTCAGGCATGCTGAGCCAACCGATTAGCCTCCTCATTATGCAACCGAGGAACATGCTCTAATCAGAAATCTTTGAATTCCTTTAATAGTCGCATACTTTTTTCATAATAAGCTATCAAAACTTCGCTTCGGCATTCATAGCTTCCAGCCAATTGATTTATAACCAGCATAGAATCCCCGAAGACTTCAACAGCATCAGCATGGACTTCTCTTAACAATTCCAACCCCTTTATCAAAGCTTGATACTCGACTTGATTATTCGTTGATGTGGCAACAATCGGCAAGGAGAACTCATACTTCCTTCCCCGAGGGGCAATTAACGCTATGCCGATTCCTGCCCCCCGGTCACACGTGGATCCATCAAAGAAGAGCGTCCAAGGTACAATTTCCAAAGTCTCCACTGCACCGCGATGTTGAGTCACAAAATCGGCCATAACCTGCCCTTTTAACCGCCTTAGCCGATTCGTACCGCAGATCGAATTCCGACAGTGCCAAGATCCACTTACCGATTCGGCCACTCATAATCGACATAGATAGCATATATCGGACCACGTCATCTTTGCATATAACGGTGCATTCAGCCGATAACAAATAGTGCCTCAACTTAATACACGAGAAATATAGGCATAAACATAACTTTTCAATGGCCGAATACCTGATCTCAGCATCAACCAATCTCTTGCTTAAATAGTAAATTACACGCTCCTTCCCTTCAAATTCTTGAATCAAAGCTGAACCGATGACCATCCCATCGGTAGATAAATATAATCTGAAGGGCTTTCCTTGCTGAGGTGGAATCAGAACTGGAGGATTTATCAAATAATTCTTGATTTCATCTAAAGCCAACTGTTGCTCTTTCCCCCATATGAACTCTTGATCGGCTTTCAATTTAAGTAAAGGACTGAAAGCACGAATCTTACCAGACAAATTAGATATAAACCGCCTGATAAAATTTACCTTGCCGATCAAGGATTGGAGCTCAGTCTTGTTAGTAGGGGCAACAATTTTGTTGATAGCATCAATAGATCGTCTATTAATTTCAATTCCTCTCTGATGCACCATGAAACCAAGAAACTGCCCTGCCGATACACCAAAGGCACACTTATTGGGATTCATCTTTAAACCATGTTTCCTTGTGCATTCCAACACCTTTCGCAAATCGGCAAGATGCTTTGTGAAATCTCCAGACTTAACCACCACATCATCAATATAAATTTCCACCAGCTTGCCGATGAACTCATGAAAGATAAAATTCATAGCCCTCTGATAAGTAGCACCAGCATTTTTCAAACCAAAGGTCATGACTATCCATTCAAACAACCCAACATGACCAGGACATCTAAATGCAGTCTTTGGAATATCTTCTTCAGCCATGAATATTTGATTATATCCTGCATTGTCATCCATAAAACTGATGATCCGTGCCCAGCCGCAGCATCAACTAGCAGATCGGCAACTGGCATTGGGTAACCATCCATCGGCGTAGCTTTATTAAGATTCCTGAAATCAATGCAAACTCGGAGCTTCCCATTCTTCTTGTAAACTAGAACAATATTGGAAATCCACTCGGCATACCGACACTGCCGAATAAATTTAGCTTCAATAAGTTTGGTTATTTCGGCCTTAATGTCAGGAAGAATATTAGGATTACATCGGTGACCTGGCTATTGATGTGGCCGAAATCTAGACTTGATGGGTAACCGATGTTCAACAATCGATCGGTCTAAACCAGGCATCTCAGTATAATCCCAAGCAAAGCAATCTTTATATTCCTTTAACAAATCGGTTAACTGCTGCTTACACTCAGAATTTAACTTAGCACTAATAAAAGTAGGTCTAGGCTTATCACCACTACCTATATCTACCTCTACCAAATCATCGACCGATGTGAACCCCTGTCCTAACTTTCCATCATCGGCGAACCTATCCATTAAAACTCATCATCAGAACCGACTGCTTGGATCGGTGGAATTTCATAATCGGCAACTTTGATGAAATCCTTCTCCCAAACTTCTCTCGAGATACACCTGGTCTTTTCGTAAGTGTCCGCTTCTGCCGATGCAATAACATAAGAAGAATCTCCCGGGATAATTTCAATCTTGTCACCTACCCACTGAACCAAACATTGGTGCATTGTTGATGGGATGCAACAATTGGCATGGATCCAATCTCTTCCTAGCAACAGATTATAAGCACCTTTTTCCACTGATCACGAAGAAAGTTGTCGGCAAGGTCTTGCTGCTGATGGTCAACTCGATGCATATTGCCCCCTTAACTGGAGACACATTTCCCTCAAAGTCTTTTAGCATCATATCGGTCTTGGTCAAGTCTTGATCTCCTTTCCCAAGTTTCCAATAGACTGCATATGGCATGATATTAATAGCAGCCCCACCATCAACTAATATCTTGGTCATCGGCTGACCATCAACTCTTCCTTTGACAAATAGGGCTTTAAGATGCTGCCTTTCATTATCGGCAGGCTTTTCAAAGATAGCCGTCATTGGATCCAGAGCCAGCTGAGCTATCTGGTCGGAAAAATCCAGCTCCTTGTCATCACTGGATGGCGCAAGGAACTCCATCGGCAACATAAATACCATGTTAACATCTGCCGATGGCCCTTTTCCCTTAGGATCCGGTTGCTGCTGATCCCTAGATTGGCCAGAATTCTCTCCCTTGATCAAATCTTCTCGTCTTTCGCGCTGCAACCTTCTTTTCTGTGTCCTAGTCAACCCCTCTGGACACCATGGAGGAAGTTGTGGTTGCCTTGCTAGAGGATGACGATTTTCCCTTGACTCCACACGATAGGTATTAGCATCCCTGCAAAATATGAACTCATCGGGAACTCGTGCGTTGGCCATCTCTTCAAGCTCTTCCTGATTCCTGGGAAAGTATTCAACGCGATCACCAGGCCTGTCGTGCACGCTGAGTCTGCCCCCTAACCGATCATGAACTGACGTTCTCCCCCTAATCGGCCCATTAAACCGCCGATCATCACTCTGATACTGCCGATTAGGTCTGTCATACCAATCATAGCCATTGCACTCAGGGTAGTCCCTAACAGTGGGCAATTTAATGTTCTGCTCCCAGCAATGGATAAAGAACGGACAATTCCAATGATCCCTATGCCGATTCCACTCCTGTCGGTGTCTTTCTTCTTCCCGACGATAGCCCTCTTGCTGGTGCCAATACCGATCCTCACGTTGCTGCCAAGTCTCCCGAGGCCTTCTATGAGTTATCACTATACCGGATCGGGGAGGCCTTCCCGAGTTAGTTCCCTCCTGGATCAAACCTTTTCCTTTGGCATCGGCAACAGTAATCTGATGTTGAGGATCGACCGATGCACTTCTTTCAGCTGCTTCTGACGTCAAAACCTTGGTTTTCCCCTTAGCATCCAACATGTTTGTCGGAAAAGGGTGTTGATCAATCTTCCTCGGCTTCTGTGCTTTAGAACTATCAAACTTGATTCTCCCAGATTCTATAGCCGATTGCAGCTGTTGCCTAAAAACCTTGCACTCATTGGTGCTGTGAGAGGTTGCATTATGCCACTTACAGTATTTCATCTTCTTTAATTCTTCAGCCGATGGAATAACATGATTAGGCGATAACTTGATTTGACCTTCCTAAAGTAGAAAGTCAAATATCCTATCGGCTTTAGTAATGTCGAATGCAAACTTTTCTGGATCCTTAAGCCCAAAAGGGCAAGACATCGACTTTTTGTTCTTCACCCACTCTGCTAAGCCGATGACTCGCTCCTCATCAGAATCCGAGCTCGTTGCTTCATCGAAAAACGATACCTTTTTATTCCATGCTCTCTTGGGTTCAAAAGGTTTAATATCTTGGTTAGAAATCCTTTGCACCAAGTTACTCAGACTTTCGAACTCCTGAGAAGCGTACTTGTCTCTGATATGTGGCAACAGCCCTTGAAAAGCCAAATCGGCTAGCTGCCGATCGTCCAGAACCAGACTATAGCACTTGTTCTTAACTTCTCGCAATCTCTGCACAAAGCTTTCAACCGATTCATCATTGCGTTGTTTCAATCTAACCAAATCGGTGATCTTCTTCTCATGGACTCCAGAAAAGAAGTATTTGTGGAATTGCTTCTCTAGATCGGCCCAAATAATCACTGAGTTGGGAGGTAACGATATAAACCAAGTGAACGCTGATCCAGACAATGATGACGAAAACAATCGAACCCTTAACTCATCTCTGTTAGCTGCTTCACCACATTGAATGATGAATCTGTTGACATGCTCCATGGTAGATGTATCATTCTGCCCAGAAAACTTAGTGAAATCTGGTACCTTGTACCGATTTGGAAGTGGAATTAAATCGTACGCAGGAGGATACGGTGTCCGATAAGAGTAAGTGTTGACTTTGGGCTTTATCCCAAATTGGTCCCTCATTACTTCAGCAATCTTATCGGCCCAATAAGCGTCGGCATCTGGCCGATGAGGTGGTTGCGGATCTGGCACCTGCTGATAAGCTTCCACGTGTCTCTGAGGTGCACGATCTGCATGGAACACAGGGTTGATCATCTGGCCACCAATTTGCCGACCAAGATTCATCGGCTGGTTGGCCAACCCTTGATTCTGAAACCTAGGCTGGATCTGGCCTTGTTGAAATCCTGGAGCTTGATGATTCTGTTGAGGCATCTGTGGAAAGACTGACTGCCCTGTCCGTCCACTGTTAGCATTCATCGGCATAAATCCTGCCGATGGCTGGAAATCGGGCATCATCATCGAATTGACATACCCTGGCTGTGTCATAAACCTCTGCTGCATCAGCATTGAATCTGCCGATGCGTTAGGCATCTGGAACGTTGGAGCTTGAGAATTCCCAGTGTTAGTCTTGCAGTAGTAGTTGTAGTATACTGGGGACTCTGATTCATCGGCAGATTTGGTGGTGCCGATGCTATAGGAGCCTTGCCTCTCATGTCAACCGTTTGAGATGTGCTAGACGTCTTCAACATCATCTCTGGGGGCATACCATAACCCCACCAGTTGGGAGGAACAGATCCCGACATTGCCGATGCCAATAGATCTGTGGCAAGCTTGACTTGCTCATCAGATGTTAATGGATTGGTCATCATCGGTGTAGATTGCGCATTAGTGATCCCCAATGTGCTCGGAGGAGAAGTAACCTCTATACCCGCAGCGGCTGTGGAACCCGATGGAGCTGTAACCACTGGTGATTCCGGCGGATGATAGACAGGGCCCACATAATTTGGTGGCAATTGTCCTTCTTTGAAAGTTCTAGCCACGGCATTGAAAACCGTATTGGACAGCACACCAGCTTGATTGATCAAGGCAGGGTTAATAGCACTATCAACCATGTCTTGAAGTTTACCAGGATTGGCCTCAAAAGTAACCTGCCGAGGTGCCGGCAGTGCTTCCTTCTGGATCACCTCGCCACTCCTATTGATGCTAAAGGACTTCAAACATTGTTGCTTGTAATCATCCATGGCTTTTGCAATAGCTTGCTTCTGCTCATCTCTGAGATTGGCTTCCGTCACGGGGATGACGTTCTCCAGGTCGAAATCGGTATTCGACATGTTGATCTTGATCTTGATCTTGAATTGGTCCCACCGAGCGTGCCAAAATATGTGTTGATGCAAAAGCTGATCTGCAAACACAAAGGGCTAATACCCGATTCAAACGTTAAGGCGTGCCAGCCGATTTGACCTTACTATCAGCAAAGGTGATAACTCGAACACTTTGGTCCTGACAACAGCGATGCGCCCGGATGTCACGGCCAAGAGGTGTTCACGCAGAACTCGAGAATACGCCGAGCTTAAGTCAACGAATCCCTAAGAACTCGTAGAAAAAAAGGAAAATATGACGAAGTCGTCGAAAAAGTAGATGCTGGAATATGAGTAAAAACTTGTGTTTGATTAATTGATTGATTCCTTCATTACAAGGCCCTAGGGTCTACATTTATACCATGCTCAAAGAGCTACAATCAGACACGACTAGGACTCGATTTCCAAATTAAACGGAATCCGTATACAAAACGAATTCAAATAACTAAGGAAAACATAAAACTATCCCCTTGTAACCGACCGGGACACCGCCACAGATTAATCGGCAATCTCCACGCTTTCCCTCACAATCATCGGCAAACCCCCTGTTATGGCCATCGGCAAACACTAATACTGATCATCGGCAAGAACGCGTCACCACCTTTGGACTTAGTCACATTCAATCGTCTCTTCATCGGCAACCATCCTCATCGGCAACTTTCCTGCAGACTAGTTACCGTTGCCCCATCTGCCGATCTATACTTTACTGATCCCCGGGTACGTGTCCAAAAATGGTGTCAACAATATACAAATAAGACTCACACTTAGTGGCACTAATCATTGCAATTAAATATTTCCCCTCTTTATATTATGGTTATCTATCCTAAATCTAATCACGCACTTTATTGTGTCTTGACTGGCAAAATAAAATGACCTTACGATTTATACCTTTGCGTTGACCCTTTTTTTGTTTTCTCTTTCTTATTTTCTAAGTCGTAGCACTTGATCCATATTAGGCCATCTCCATCACCATAACCATCATCTAGTTCAACCACATAGACTTGGACCACCCTAACTCATTCATTGCTTAGACAAGGGTTAGTCTGAATAGGTTTCATCAATTATCTGAAACCAAACTAGGGCTTTCCCCTGATCAATCAAACTATTTAATTTCTAGATGTTGAGTCATGTTGCTGAATGTCAGTGTCATCGTTGGCTACAAGGATCATCATGCACTACTGTGAATTTGCCTTAGCATGTTGAGTGTCATCATATACTATTGAAGGATGTAGTCACAAGAAGCCAAGTTGCCACAGATGAGGTTGTTGAAGAAATCCCCATCTGAAACACCTGGAATAGATTTGTATACAAAGGCCTCTACCTAGCGTGCCAATGTTGACGGTCCTTAAGTATCAAATTTAACTATCAAATAAACAAAGAAAAGGATCCAAATGAAATCAACATCAAGACTTAGGGTTTTATCTCACAGAATTCCATGAGTTTTGGTGTTTGTCTATTTCTGCAGGGGGTTATCAGGAAATAAGGAAGAAAGGCCCACATGTCGGGATTACGTAAAGATATTAACGTGCTGCGCAATTATCTTACATCTAAAAGACTCCAGAAGCCACGAGACCGAAGTGGAGGCGAAACGGGGCCAGAGGCAGGGCGCCCGCCCTGTTCCCCTAGGCGCCCGCCCTCTCTAGGAGTCCAATCAGGACTCTGCTTCGCGGGAGATCTCCACCGACCTAAAGGATGAATCTAAACTGTTCAATCAATGTCGGTTTGATCCGACGGCCCAGGTTCACTTGAGGGGACTATAAAACCAGACCCCCTGGCCCCTGGAGGAGGCACCCCCTTGATCATTATTCATTATTCATAGACAGAGCAAAAGCTAGGGTTTAGAGATGAGAGCTCTCCTCTCTTCTCTAAACTAGAGTAGATCTAGATAGTAGCGAGATGGAGAGCGAAGGAGGATTAGAGGAGAGGCCGGCCTGTCGGTTCTTCCTCCGGTTGTACTTCGCCATGATCAAGCTCTAATCAAGCTTGCTCATGGGATGACTCTGGTAATCTATTTCTAATTCATTATGCAATTACTAATCATGTATGTTCTGGTTCACAACTCTTTTGAGTACTTCTAATCTATAGGACCCTATAGGTTAGAGTTGTAGTATAGGTGTAAGCGTGGTGCTTAGACCTAGATTACTTGTGGATATCCCCTGACTAGCTGGATCGTGTGGTAGGCCACGTAGGTGACAGTTACGTTGGTCCCCTGTAGTCCACCTCTCGTTAGCAGGACGGGTAGGGTTTATCGGCCTTTGGATAAGCATCCTTTGTGGTGTACTCTTATCACGTGGTTCGTCCCAGACATAGACATACCCCTTTGAAGTAGAGAAACCATAGTTATCCTCTCTATTCTGCTACCATCGCCCATATACTAGAATTGCTCTACTCTCTATTCCCATATTATCAATCACTGTTATCTTACCTTTAATATTGTTCTTATTCGATTCTACCATCTTTCCTATTCACACCTATTTACTTATCTTGGTTAAGTTAGAGCATAGATCAGTTCTCCCGTTTCCCTGTGGATACGATAAAACCTTTAACCGGGAAAAAGCTATAACGGTATCCGTGCGCTTGCGGATTATCTGTGTGCGTATAAATACCATAGTACACTCTAGTGCCATGCTGGGGATGACAACCTAGTATTCAAGTGGTGTTAGCAAGTGTCAACAAGCATTTTTGGCGCCGTTGCCGGGGAAACGGTTGCTGAGTTGACTACGAACAAGTTTAATCATTTTATAAAAAAATAATAAAAATAATAATAATAATATTTTCCTTTTATCCTTTGCCTCATCTCTGCTATTCTTTCTTCTTATCTAATCCTTGATCTCTGGTCTATTATGAATTCAAACATGTCTATCTATGAATTTCATAGACCTATGGGCACACATCTCGAACCACCAAAATCTTCAAAGCCTATCATAGCATCTAGTTTTGAGATAGACCCCGAATACATAGAATTTATTCAAAAACAACCTTTCTCAGGAGAAGGTGAGGAAAACCCATACACACACCTAAGAGAGTTTTATCGAGTCTGTGACCTCCTTCGCATAGAAGGCATGTCCGATGAGACCCTTAAATGGAAGCTCTTTCCGTTCTCTTTAACGGGAAAAGCTAGACATTGGTATAAACTCAAAGTAGGGAGTGTTCATGGAGATTGGAAGGAGTTATATAGTAGTTTTCTTTCTAAATATTTTCCAATCTCCAAAGTGGTGGAACTTCGGCGTGAGATTCTTTCTTTTAGACAACTGGAAGAAGAATCTCTTGGCAAATCATGGGACCGCTTTATTAACCTAACTCTCACTCGCCCAAAACTTTCTATTCCAGAAGAAGTTCTTCTAATTCACTTTTTTGAGGGCCTTAGTAGGAAAAATAAGCAAACCCTTCATGCGGCCTCTGGAGGATCTTTCCACCACCTATCCGCTAGTGAAGCTTGGAATTTGATTGATTTAATGAGCGGAAAGTCTCCTAGCTTTTATATCCCTAAGAAAGAGAAAGAACCAGTTCCTAGACAAGAAGAAGAAGTTTCGATAGCCGGATCACAACCACTTCAATCCCAAACTTTAGCTATCGATCCTAAACCATCAATACCCCAAAATTCTCCAAGGGAGGAAGGAATTCCGACCTTAAATCTTTTAGATGCTGATGGTTTAGACTTCTAGTTCTATAAGAGACCTTCAAGCAGGGATAATTCAAATTATTGCAATAATGTTTCTCTTAGAGAATGTCCTGGTTCCTATCATGAAGAAGTCAAGGATGACATATCAAGTGAAGGAGAGCTAAGCCATATAGACAATTCTATCTACTCCCCTTCCATGTTCACAAGTTCTAAATCCATCCTTGACCTTAGAGATCCCTCTTATCCCTCTTCTTTTTAGTCTCATGATGATCCTAGCAATTCACCAAGACAACCAAACCATAGGAGTCATGAAGACCATAAGGATGGCATGTCAAGTAATGCCATAGAAGGAGAGCTAAGCCATATAGAAAATTCTAACACCTCCCCTATTTTGATCACAAGTTCTAAATGGCTAGAATGTGTAGAATGGATGGATAAGGAAGAAGCCTTAATGGGTTCTGACTTTGGCTCAATTTCAAATGGTGAGTTCTTGACTCCCTTTGAAGATGAGATTCATCCAACTACAGAAGAGGACATAGGTGAGACCAATCCAGGAGAAACTCCGAACATTCAGATTGGAGACAAAGATAACATTAATGAGCACGGAATTTATTTCATAGCCACTTCGTTTACTCCATGCTCATATGCAACATCTTCCCAATCTATTGGTCTCTCCGACATCACCACACTTGAGATCTCCAACCCCCTCTTCCTTTCTATTTATAAAAACTTTAAAAGGGTGGTTGTCGATGCATATGTCTATAATAAATATTGCAGATCTCATTGAGTTGATCTAGATATAGGTTGGCATCGGAGGGGAAACCACTTCGCCAACATAAACTGATGGTTTCCCAAGGACAAGCATAGTGTCTTAAAATAAGCACTGATCAGATCGTAACATGAGCTTTTAATTATTTGCAACATTACCTTGTGTATTGAGCATATAAGGATAATTGTAAAAAAAATATATTCCTTCGGGTATTCTTGTCACTAACCTTTCTAAGATTGGAGCAAGAAGATCGGATGAATGACAAGCACAAGGTATGTCCAACCAATCATCATACAACATTGAATTAAATTCATCCAAACTTGAATTTTGCAAAATTCAAGCTTGGGGGAGTACTTTACATAAAAACATCCTTTGCCATGTTGCTATGCTGGTTGTCCCTACCTTTGAAACATGCTCAATTTGTTAAATACTAATCGCACTACTTCATCTCCACTTGAGTAGATCTCTATAAATGTTGTCATGCTACCTTTGTCTATTTACTAGCAAGTGTTGGTTTGGAAGTACTCGCCATACTTCCATTGGCATTTAAATTAAGCATGGTGCTTAGGTTAAATAGCCTTCCTTAATCTGATTAGACATGGAGTCTAGTTTGGTTATTGACTAAAAACTGCTTGAGTAGATATTGGTATATTTTGTCGGACTAACCCCTGCAGAAAAACTTTCAATATCGATTTGGGAAGTCCTGAGATAAACTCACATCAGAGATGAAGAGAGTGACATATGAAGTTTAACAATTTGCACAAGAAGGACATAGCTCATTCATCATAGAGAGATGATCCATGGAGGGTGCCACAAACACGACGCACAACCGCTAAGAAAGGAAAGCTTCCACAAGATGATACTGTACCATCACTCTTCGAGCAAGGTAACATCTTAAGGTACTTGACTATCACTTTTATAAGCTTCTCCTTGGTTCTGGCATTCATATAAATAAAAGAGACAAACGTGTATGATTTACAACTCTAGATTAACCAACCCAACTGATTCAACATGTTTAGTCCTTTAATCCTTGTTCTTAGTACTACCTCCATGATCCCACACTCCTAATCATATGAGCTAAAATGTTACACATTCAATCATTGAGAGATATAAAGAAAAAAGACATATACATAGATAGATTATCTTTCCATAAGGTTGAGCGATATGATCTGACAAATGTTATAAGTGCTACACTCATGAACTTATCATCCATCAACTTGTCTTGCTCACTATGCTTAAGGTTAGAGAAGAACAAATACACTTTTGGTTCTGTTGGTGTTTTCCACCAACAGGGCCCATGCATTTGATCTCTTCCTTGTCTCTATGAGCAGGTACACTACGAGCTCAAACACACTGAGCAAGATACTGCTAACACTGCACTTCGAACTGCTGGGCAAACGAAGAACGTGGGTGACACCGTATTAAAAGGTGCAGACGTCAAGGTCCGCACCTCAATCAAATGACGCACCTGAAGAATGAACACGGTGAAAAGTCTTGTCAAGAAGACTTAAAACATTGAACCCTCGCCGAAAGGTAAGATTGGTAGTTATCCATATTTATCCTTTCTGCATTCCCTTTTCCCTTTAGTTATTTACTTTCCTCAAATAGATTATTAGTTAATCATGCTATCTTGAAAAGAAAATAAAAATGTTAAAAAATACTAAGCCCCAAGTGGCATAAAACCCATAAGTACCTTCACTGTGGTGGCATAAAAATAAAATAAATATTTCTTTTCTACTTTATAAAATAAAAATATAAAAACAGGGAGTAATATTTATTGAGGAAGCTCAACGTGATGAAGGCTAGATATTTATGCTAACACTTAATTAGTTCCACAAGCTTTGTTGTCTATTTGAGCTCCACAGAATTTAAGAATCAAGAAGACTAGCAGACGGAGGACATTCTAATCGCTGTCAGAATGCTGCTGACTTTCAAATACACCTCTGCCACCTGCTAGCTACATCAAGAGAAATTACGTCAAAATTCAGCTTGGGGGAGAGCACCCCCATTTATCTCGCTAAGTATTTCTACCTATCTTTATACTTATATTAGAATATTAAAATACATAAACTATGAAAAACCAAATAAATATTTTATGCTTATATATATATATACACTTTTCTTAGTTTGCTAAATAAATAAATAAATAAATAAATAAAGTTTGCTATGAATCTTAATAATAAAACTCTAGCATGGATATGATGAATAGTTGCTCTGCCTAATTTGCAAATTTAAAGTTCTCTCTCAAGTTTAGACATAACTGTTATAATTTAAAGCTTGCTCTAGATCTAAACTTGTGGGATGAAAACTTGATCTGAAATCTAAGTTGTTAACGGATATGATATGGGAAGGTTGAGCTGCTGTTTATCTATTCCTAGAGATGCTAGAATTCTGGAGAATTTTATCTTTGAAAAATCTTTAAAATGTTGCATGATGAGTTCCTGTATGATGAGAGTATAAATTCCTACCACAGCCATATATACATGCTTGCTAGACTTTGAGCCACACATTTATTATTTACTGCTTATGAGCATTGAGTGTGGTCAAGCTGTGTAGACCCTTAGGAGCTTGTCATGTGGTTAAATCAAGATTCACTTGCACATTCACTCATATATGCTACTTCTACTCTGGAAGTACCATCCACATATATCCATCCATGTCCATCTCCAGAACCACCCAAAAATATTCTACTCCTAATTCGGGAGAGAATAGCCAAAAACATCTGTGTTTTTTCCTTGTGAAATAAATGCTCAATTTATCTTGCTACTACCACATGCTATATTATCTCAAGAGATGAGTGCTCTGAAAAAAAAGAAAAAAAATAATAAATAAATGAGGAAATAAAAAGGGGCAAATGCCCGGAACCTCGAAAGAAAAGAAAAAAAGTGAGACGAGAGGTAAAAATGGACAAGTGTCCGACAGTAGAATTAGGGGTACAAGATATCCATCTGAGAGAAAAGAAAAAGAAGAGCATCTCATTCTCCTCATAAAGTTTCAAAAAGCAAGGAAGGTATGTATCCCCTCAAAAGAGCAAAAGTAGAATTAGACTTTCACCATTGTTATCACCATCATCACCATACACTATTCATTCGCCACACATGCACATCTTGATTTGGCTTATTGATTTGTTTCTTTGGATCCATGGTTTGACTATACAATAAATGTCTTGTAAGTATGTATATTTTATCTCCCACCTATGAGCTCCAGATATTAAAGCCTTATTAGAGTAGGGTGAGAGAGAAGACAATGTCACTATCCCTTATACCACAAATACCACATATTTTGAGAGAAGGCATATACCATCACTGCCTTGGTAAGGATCCAGAAATACCACAAAAGAGATATATGAGAGAGTCATACAAAGGAATCTCTGAGTTTTATTTGAAAATCTGCAAAAACTCCAGAGCTATAGCTGATCAAGAATAAGCGACATGGCACTTGACTGGACTGTTCTATCTTTTAACCACTCAAGACAGAAGTGACGGTTACAAGTCCCATGGTGAAAGGTAAAGTAAGTAAGTTTTAAGTCTTGACAGTTTACTCTAACTCAGAGATGAGACCTCATTTAAAAGCATGTGTACCGTCAATTTTTAAAGATATTGCAACAACTTATGATCCATAGCTGAGTCTATCCTTGCTCAGGGACGAGCAAGAGGTAAGCTTGGGGGAGTTTGTTGACGGTCCTTAAGTATCAAATTTAACTATCAAATAAACAAAGAAAAGGATCCAAATGAAATCAACATCAAGACTTAGGGTTTTATCTGACAGAATTCCACGAGTTTTGGTGTTTGTCTATTTCTGCAGGGGGTTATCAGGAAATAAGGAAGAAAGGCCCACATGTCGGGATTACGTAAAGATATTAACGTGTTGCGCAATTATCTTACATCTAGAAGACTCCAGAAGCCACGAGACCGAAGCGGAGGCGAAACGGGGCCAGAGGCAGGGCGCCCGCCCTGTTCCCCTGGGCGCCCGCCCTCTCCAGGAGTCCAATCAGGACTCTGCTTCGCGGGAGATCTCCACCGACCTAAAGGATGAATCTAAACTGTTCAATCAATGTCGGTTTGATCCGACGGCCCAGGTTCACTTGAGGGGACTATAAAACCAGACCCCCTGGCCCCTGGAGGAGGCACCCCCTTGATCATTATTCATTATTCATAGACAGAGCAAAAGCTAGGGTTTAGAGATGAGAGCTCTCCTCTCTTCTCTAAACTAGAGTAGATCTAGATAGTAGCGAGATGGAGAGCGAAGGAGGATTAGAGGAGAGGCCGGCCTGTCGGTTCTTCCTCCGGTTGTACTTCGCCATGATCAAGCTCTAATCAAGCTTGCTCATGGGATGACTCTGGTAATCTATTTCTAATTCATTATGCAATTACTAATCATGTATGTTCTGGTTCACAACTCTTTTGAGTACTTCTAATCTATAGGACCCTATAGGTTAGAGTTGTAGTATAGGTGTAAGCGTGGTGCTTAGACCTAGATTACTTGTGGATATCCCCTGACTAGCTGGATCGTGTGGTAGGCCACGTAGGTGACAGTTACGTTGGTCCCCTGTAGTCCACCTCTCGTTAGCAGGACGGGTAGGGTTTATCGGCCTATGGATAAGCATCCTTTGTGGTGTACTCTTATCACGTGGTTCGTCCCAGACATAGACATACCCCTTTGAAGTAGAGAAACCATAGTTATCCTCTCTATTCTGCTACCATCGCCCATATACTAGAATTGCTCTACTCTCTATTCCCATATTATCAATCACTGTTATCTTACCTTTAATATTGTTCTTATTCGATTCTACCATCTTTCCTATTCACACCTATTTACTTATCTTGGTTAAGTTAGAGCGTAGATCAGTTCTCCCGTTTCCCTGTGGATACGATAAAACCTTTAACCGGGAAAAAGCTATAACGGTATCCGTGCGCTTGCGGATTATCTGTGTGCGTATAAATACCATAGTACACTCTAGTGCCATGCTGGGGATGACAACCTAGTATTCAAGTGGTGTTAGCAAGTGTCAACAGCCAACTGCCAGAATTATTTAATCTAGCAATGAAGATTAGCAAATCACACACAGAGAATTAGAAGGGTAGCACACAAGACATAGATTTATTCTTGGTCAGGCACGTGTGCTGGAGTTTACAAGGGGTTGATGATGGCTAGTTGCCTAGATATGACGATGAGAGGCCTTGGGATACCAATCAGGGCTCCAAACCCCTCATTAAATAGTCCAAGGTCTGGGATATAGATAGAGTCTCGATTGGTTTACAAGTGGATTTTATAGTTTGTTACAAGGAAATCTACCAAATAGAGTTGGTTTCTAAATACATATTGCTATCCCTTATCTTCCAAGTAGATGAGGCATCCCATCTGGTTTAGGCTTCCCATGTAGCCTGCTTGGTGTACCTCGTCCTGTTTAGGTTATTTTCCATGAGGTGAGGTACCCTAGGTACATTATCATCGATAGTACGTGATCTCCTTTGCCTCACCGGTGATCTTGGAGTTTTGTAGTAGGGCTTGGCATATGATGCATATATGGTAGTTTCTAGGATTATGTGCTCTTTAGGAAGTACGAAGAGCTCTACTAAAATAGTACAATTGTTTGACATTCAATTAAAGAAAAATATACACCTTTCATGTGACATGCATTTCATCCTGACCCTATTCTGTCCAACTTTTCCCACTACATATCCTTTCAATTATAAAGTTGTGACTTATCCTTGGTATTCCAAAAGTTTTACCTTGGTGTTTTTGCTTCAATCCCATTATTCCAACATGCTTTTTGACTACCAAAGAAAAAAATCATAGTAACAAGCCTGTTTAGTTCTGCATCAAACCTTGGGAGAAGATACACACTTACACAAATCATGGACACTTCGTCATCCGAGAAAATGACTAACAACCAATGTTCCGACCCAAGTATTCTATTGAACTTGTGGGCATCTTAAATATAACTTGCTATTTTTGGGTATCATTTGTAGGCATCTTAATCTTTTCTTTCAAAAGAAGGGCTCCACAATGTGACTTGTCATTTTGTCAATAGCACTTGTTGGCTTTCCTAACCCTTTTTTGAAATAAAAGGCATCTCAATGTAACTCATCTATTTGTTGGTAGCACTATATTTGGTCTGCTATAACTACCCATGTCATATTGTTTAGATCCAAAATACCAAGAGCTAATGAATATATTCCACGTCCTCCTAAGGAATATTAGTAGGAAAACATAGCTTCTACACTATCTTAATGATCATTTGTTTGAGCTCCATACATGGTTGCAATGTTTGTTATTCTCAATGCACAAAATCCATTTTTTATAACCATTCAGTAAACAAAGAGAATTTACATGTGTCATATATGCTTTTTCATGTGTGACACTTGTCATTGATTGCAGATGAAGGAAGCCACTTATCAATAACATGTGACTTTCTTCAGCAATGTCAATTTTAAGTTGCACACATACAAAAACATATATGACACATGTAAATTCTCTTTCTTTATTAGATGGTTATAATAAATAAATTTTGTTCACTAAAAATAACAAACACAAAAAGCATGCATAGAGCTCACCAAGCATTCGTCATGATGGTGCAGAAGGTAAGTTTTGCTATCTTTGTATATTTGGAGTATGAGGAATACCGCTAGTAGTGATTAGAATTTCATATCTAAATTAACAATATGTTTTGGGTAGTTAAATTAGACTAGATAAGGCGCTACTTACAAAAGAACAATTTAGATTGTGGTGCATTGTATTTAGAAACAAATGGTTTCAGAAGCCCAAAAGCACTTTTGACAAAATAAATGATTTAGATTGATGTGCCTTTTATTTTAAGAAAAAAGGTATGAGAACTTTTATTTCAAGAAAAAAGATATGAGATTGAAGCCCACAAATGATACTGACAAAATGGCAAGTTAGATTTAATAAGAAGCCCACAAGTCCAATACAACACTTGGATTGGAGCATTAGCTATTAGCCATTTTCTTGGATTACGAAGCATCCATGATCTGTTTATCTCCTCCCATCTAGATTATATCATGTTTGATACATAACTCATTAGGCTTAATAGTATGATATTTGTTTCTTTGGTTGTACAAAGCATGGTAGAATGGGATGCAAAATCACTGAGATGATAATTTGTACCTTTCCATGGTTGCCTAATGGTTGTTGAGGCAGTTGACTCATGTAACTCGCCTCTGATCATCCATGATCAAGTTTGATACAGAACTCATCAACTAGGACACATGTTTCCTTTTGTCCTGCTGCCTTCAAATGTTCTCTGCATCAACATAAGTCATTTATTTATAGCCATCCAGTGCAACAAGAAGCTACACGTGTCTTAAGAAATCTTTGCATGTTCACCATGTGTCATTTGGTTGTGAATGAAAGGAAGCCACTTGCCAAGAGAAGGTGGACAAAAGGAAACACGTGTCTTAAGAAATCTTTGCATGTCCACCACGTGCCATTCGGTTGTCAATAAAAGGAAGCCACTTGTCATAAGAAGGTGGAGAAAAGGAAATGTGGGGGAGAATAAATTTAAGAGATATATAAATTGTCTCTAGAAATAATGAATATTAATGATTGCCAAAATACTTAGGCAAATTAAAAATAGACCCCCAAAAGTAACTTCAATACAAATACTTCGACTATCAAAAAAGTTTCTCTTGCCACTTATTAGATCAAACTCTTCTTTGTGAAGTCCTCCATTATGAATTTTAGTGCATAAGAACACATGTGACCTTATGTGATGATCTAAATTGGAAATTATGTTACATTATAAAATCTATGATTCATGTGTGATGAAAATCAATCCTCACCTATCATGCATGTTAAACCATGGCTTGTGATGACAACTTGTTCTCATCATAGATCTTATGACGATCATCCTTTCATCATTAAGTTATGATATTTATTTTTCAATTATTGTTAGGTACACAAATGCCTTATGGACCATCAAAGGCCCACAAATCAAGAAACTTTTTTGTGCGCTATAAAATGTCACAAATATCATGTGGCCCATCAAGGCCCTTGTAGGAAGTAGCCAATTTGTATTTGATCCTAATTACAATCCCTACTCATTTTTCACTAGCCCATGTCAAACAATTTTCACATAACAATTTTATAACAACTGTACTTTCGTTTAAGACCCATTTATCTATAGATTCTGGTTATCTCAGGCCAACAATCTTTGCATGGGCTTAGTCATTTATAAGCCAAGCTATTTTTCACCAACACTAGATACTACAAAATTTATTTTCTCTACACAATTTTTATTGCCAATTTGACTAGAACCAGCAGTCATAACATTTCACCAACGATTCAAAAATCGACTGAGCATGGTAGGCATTCAAACTAGCGGTGAATACTCCCATAATTTTTACCATTGGATCATATAGCAAACTGGTGGTGGAAACACTTCTCACCATTCGTATGATGGGCACTACACACCACGTATTACTCAATCTTTAGATAAAACTAGTTTCACCACTTATTCAAGGATTGAACAAGTGGTGAAAATGTACTAGAAGAAAACCCGAGTTCTCCTGTCTTTTTCTCACTCTCTCCACTCTTTTTACCTCTGACTCCTACCTTTATTTCACCATTGTTGGGGTGTTTTCCACCAATTTATCCATGGAGACTCCCAAATCTTGAAGGATCCATTTCACTTCCTTGTTTTAAGGTTGGTAACTATTGACCCTTTAAATTCTTAGTTTATTCCATTGGCTAAACATCAAATTGTAGGATGAATGTGATTGAAAGCATCTTTATTCCCGTGGGCACAAGGTTCCTCGAGAAGAAGTTGAGAGAGGAGAGAGGTGGGAATTGGGTGGGAGAAATGAGAAATTTATGAGGGAGTCGGGTTTTTTGTTGGTGCTAGGGGTCTTCCTATGGATAGTGCTTTTTAATGGTAGAAAATGCTTCTAATTTCATATGTCAACGTCTTAAAATACCCTCCTCTGCTAATTGATTTTGAGAGGTCGTTGTTTCTTGGCTATCTTCATAAATATCAACTGCACTGTGTAACATCCTAGAGTCCAAACGGCTCAGATCCACTTTGCACGCTGAGCGAGCCACACCTACCACCATCTCACATACGCTTTCGTCCTCGCTTCGCGTAAAACAATAAACCTAGGGATGGTGGGATGGACTCTAATAGTTAAGGTGGGACTAAATCCTCCATAATTATCTCATAACATGCACATTCACCACAACAGGCCAAATTACAAATTGGGCTGGGTGTGACATACACCCCACCTCAAAGAACCCGATGACCAGGAACGTTCTCTCTTAGCACACGCGACCATACTCCAGTGTCGGCGCATGTGCCACGCCTGCACCGCGCAGGACCTACACGAATCATGAACTCATTGTATGCGCTCCTGCCCCGCACGCGCCCATAGCCACGAAGGTCGGCTCTGATACCATTTATAACGCCCTAGAGTCTTGTAAGTGCATTCGCCCCCGATGTGGGTTTTGATAATTAATGACAACCAAATTAGGGACTAACATGTTTATCGAGCATAATCTACAGGTGCTAGTCCATTGATGGAATTGAACGAAAACATTCGGTGAATTATAGCACCCCTAAATTTCTAATGGATGAACGGTGTTTCGACTCAAGTGGCTACAAAGTTTTTATTCTTTGTTTGAGTTATAGGAAACGCCGCACTATCAAGAGGGATGCAAATCAAGTTGGTAAGATGAGGATAAGGGTGCTCAGGACAACTTAGCTCTTGCGCTTGAGAGACACACTTGCACGCACAAACCACTAGGAAATTTCTTCTCTGCCAGGGTGAGCCGGTAGTACCGACCCTCAGGGCCGGTGGTACCGGCAGTGCCAGCACTTCACCTGAGTTTTGCGAGAAAATGAACTACTGGTAGTACCGGGCTCGGGCCGGTGGTACCGGCCAGCACCAGTAGTACCAGTGTGAAATGCCGGTAGTACCGGCAGGCCAAATCTGCGCTGACTTTGGTTGCGGAGATTTGAACTGCCTGTGGTATCGGCCTTCCACCGGTGGTACCGGCAATGGTCGGTAGTACCGACAAAAGCCCGGTGGTACCGGTAGGCTTATTTCTCGCAAATCCTAGAGACTTCTTACCGTTAGATCTGAGGTAGCCGGTGGTACCGGTGGTTGCCCCGGTAGTACCGGCAGTTGTTCAGGACCTATATATAAATAGCTCTTCCCTCATTTCTAACCGTGAGCTCTCCCATTCCTTCAACTCTACATCTGAGAAAATAGTCTTCAAGCTTTGACTCACCCACTCTCTCTCCCTCTTTGCTCCTAGACTTCACTCCTTGAGAGATTCGAGCTAGAGAAGTGAGATTAGAGAGTTGGGAGCTTCGATTTGTGACTTGAGCACTTGGTTTCTTCGTCTTGCTGGTTTTGTTTGTATTTGTTACTCTTGGGTTCTTGGAACCCTAGCCGGCTAGGCGTTCTTCGTGGTTGCCCGTGTTGATTCATTTGTGAGGGCACCCCGAAGTGTTTGTATCCCCCTTTGATTCTTAGTGGAAATCTCGAGCTAACCTCAGTGGTTGCTTGAGGGAGGAGACCTAAGTGGTCGGACCTTCGTGTTCACCTCAACAACGGGGACAGGAACTCCTTCATGGGGATTGCCGAACCTCGGGAAAAATATCTTGTCTTGCTGTGGAGGTAGCATCGACTACCCTTGTTCTTGTGTTCTTCGTGTTCTTCCTCTCTACTTCTTTTCATAGGTGAACAAGGGCCGATCTACGTTTTGGAGAAGAACCGAGCCAAGGAAACTACAACATCATCCTCTACTACATCTAGGAGAGTGGGGTAACTCTCAGATCTGAAATCAAAACTCAATCTACTCTAATTTCGTAGCTCTCATAGGGCGTCGGTAGTACCATCAGTTGCGTTGGTAGTACTAGCTGTCTTACACCAGTAGTATCGGCCCAAACTGTCGGTAGTACCGGCAGGCATTTAACTTTCGCAACTTGAGCTTTTGAGTTTCAGGTTTTTAAGATACGCCTATTCACCCCCCCCCCTCTAGGCCAATTAGAT
Organism: Sorghum bicolor; assembly: GCF_000003195.3. Taxonomy (NCBI): domain Eukaryota; kingdom Viridiplantae; phylum Streptophyta; class Magnoliopsida; order Poales; family Poaceae; genus Sorghum; species Sorghum bicolor. The sequence continues at coordinate 13,193,615 of NC_012879.2, read as the reverse complement.
CCTTTCAATTGGTATCAAAGCAAGGTTCCTCGTACAAACGCTTCACCGCGTGAGGAGCAACATTGGCCAAGATGGATCCAATAGCACAAAAGGAAATTGTTGATCAGATCACAGCACAGATCACTGCATCCTTGCAGCTACAGCAACAAGAGCAAATGCAGAAGATGCAGGCAGAGCTTGACAAGATGAGAGAGCTCCTGGGCAAAAAGAATCATGAATCGGGTAGCAAAGATGAAAATGAAGATAGTAGCAAAACATCAAAGAACTACAACAAAGCTAGCTTTGACTGTGGTGGTTCAAGCAAGAATCCAACCTTGTCAATGATCAATCCTGGAAAACCACCAACATTTGATGGTGTAAGGTACACCGATTGGGCTCATAGGATGAAGCTACATCTCATAGCCGCAAGATGTTGGGAAGTGGTGGACATTGGCGTAAATCCGCCGCAAGATCCAAATGAGTGGACACCTGAAGATGAGAGAGACTTTCACCTAAATGCAATGGCAGCCACCTTGATCTTGCAATGCCTCACTCCGGAGGACAACAACAAAGTAAATGGTATGGTGAATGCAAAGCAAATCTAGGACACTTTGAAGGTGTAATTTGAAGGAGATAAAAGTGTAAGAGTTGGAAACATTGAACTCTTACAAAGTAAGATTGAGAATTTTTGCATGATTGAGGGAGAAACAACAAAGGCCATGTTTGATAGATTCATGTCCTTGATCAACCAAATTAGAGCACTTGGAGCAACAACATGGGATGAGAACTCTGCAGCAAGAAAGATATGTAGGGTGTATAGACAAAAGAACAATATGCTTGCCTCCGTCATTATGGAGAAAGACAATTACCACACGATCACACCTCAAGAGATGCTTGCAAAGTTGATGCATCATGAAGTCTTGGATGATGAAGCTAAGGAAGCAATGAATCAAAGAAACAGCATTGCACTCACAGCATCACATGGAAGTGATTCAAGTCATTGTAACAAAGGGTGTTGTGAGCATAAGCATAATGATGATGATGAATAAAGAGCAAGCTATGCTAGTGGGAAACTACAAAAATTACTTGAGAATGAAGAAAGATAATATGAGGAGATATGGAGAAAACAAGCCATACAAGAAGAGGTTTTGCTATGAGTGTGGTGACACCGGCCATCTTGCGGCCGATTGTCCTAACAAAGAGAAGAAGTCAAGATACAATGAGCAAGGTGACAAGAAGTATAAGGACAAGAAGAGAGGTGAAGCACATCTAGGCCAAGAATGGCAATCCGACAGTGACAGTGATGATGACAATGATAATAAGAAGAAGAGTATGGCTGCCCTCGCCATACAAGAGGCATCTTCCTCAACAAACATCTTCACCAACAATGCGTCATCGACCTCTCTCTTCACCCACACTTCTTCATCACCTAGACTCTTCGCCAACCTCTCCAACGACGACCATGACACTCCTACATGTCTCATGGCAAGAGGAGATAAGGTACAATTTGACTCTCCCACTCACACCACTAGTAAATATGATAGTGATGATGAAGATGATGAAAACTATGCATCAAATCTCATTAAGAAATATGGTAAAACTGCTGCAACTAAAATCCTAAAGCTAATATATGCTAAAGATAAGCTTGAGTCATGCATTGAGTCGCAAGGGGAATTGCTCCTAAAGGAAAGGGAGAAGAACCAAGGACTTGAAGCATGTCTCTCCAAGGAAAAGGAGAGGGCTGATAAGTTGAGTGTAGAATTGTCTTTAGCCAAAGATGCTAATGATCATTTGTCTAAGGGACATTCTTCACTTAATGACTCTTTGGCTAGCCTAAAGAATGATCATAGTTTGGCTCAAGAGAGCCTTACAAGCTTGACAACTAAATATCATGAGCTTGAACTAAACTATGACAAGCTTTGGACTAGCACCTCTACCATTTCCAAGGATTCCAAAGCTTCAACAAGTAAAAGCTGTGAAAGATGCTTAAATGTTGATATAAATGCTTGTGTTACTAACCTTGTTGAGCTAGCAAAGAAGGACAAGGAGATCCAAAGATTAAACACAATTGTCAAGATTGGTTGCAAGTGCAAGGACAAGCAACCGGCAAATGTGTTCAAGGCATCAAGGCACCCCATAATCAAGGATGGCCTCAGTTACAATAGGTACAATGGTAAAGCCAATGGAAGAAACATGATAAATGGGGTGGCTTGTGTGAAGTTCAACAAGAGTGTGCCTCTTGGTGACCTTATTGACAAGGTGAACAATGTTGCTACTCCTACAAGTCCACTTACAAACAACAAGAACATCAAGAAGAAGCAAGTGGAGGTGCCCAAGCAACAAGTGCCTATTTCACGCAATCACATTTGTGATTACATGTGTTGTTGGGACAAGGATGGCAAGATTGTTGTGAAGTATGTGGGTGCCCTTAAGAAGAGACAAATCTTAAGGAGTGTTTGGGTGCCCAAGTCTTAGATTTCTAACCCCCTAGGTCCCATCTCGGGACCTAAAACAAAAGCTTAATCTTATGTTGTAGGAATACTCCTCCGGTGGACCAAAATGTGTGCTTGATAGTGGATGCACCAATCATATGACCGGAGAGAAGAACATGTTCACCTCCTTTCAACCAAATCATGTTGCATGTGAAAGGAATGTCTTTGGTGACAATAGTAAAGGAGATATCCTTGGTTTGGGTAAAATTGCTATCTCAAATGATAATTCAATTTCAAATGTATTACTTGTGAATTCGTTGGGATACAATTTGTTGTCCATCTCACAACTTCGTGAGAAGGGCTACAATTGTCTCTTTACGGATAAGGGTGTGGAAGTCTCTAGAAGGTCGGATTCCTCTATTGCTTTTATGGGTCAACTAAAGGGCAAGCTCTATCTAGTTGATTTCTCAGCTAGTAGAGTGGGGTCCAAGACTTGTTTAGTGGCAAACTCTAGCATGGGCTGGTTATGGCATCGCCATCTAGCTCATGTTGGGATGAGGAACTTGGCCGATCTTCAAAGAGGTGGATACATCCTAGGACTAACAAATGTTTCTTTTGAGAAAGATAGAATTTGCAGTGCATGTCAAGCGGGAAAGCAAGTTGGAGCCAAGCATCCCGCTAAGAACATCGTGACTACATCAAGACCACTTGAGTTACTTCACATGGACTTATTTAGACCCAATGCTTATATAAGCATTGGAGGTAACAAATATGGTTTTGTAATTGTTGATGATTTTTCTCGTTTCACTTGGGTGTTCTTTTTGAGAGATAAAGGTGAAACACAAGGGATCTTCAAGAAGTTTGAAAGAAGAGCTAAAAATAAGTTTGAAGTGAAGATCAAGAAAGTGAGAAGTGACAACAGGAGAGAGTTTAGAAACACCAACATTGAAGCTTTATTTGATAAAGAAGGCATCAAGCATGAATTCTCGTTTCCATACACTCCACAACAAAATGGTGTTGTGGAGAGGAAGAACCGGACGCTCATTGAAGCCATAATAGCAATGTTGGATGAATACAAGATTTCAGAAAAAGACTATTGGGTAGAAGCCGTCAACACGGCATGTCATACTATCAACCGCTTATACCTCCACAAGTTGAGTCAGAAAACCGCCTACGAGCTTCTAACCGGTAAAAAGCCTAAGGTGGACTACTTTAGAGTTTTTGGATGCAAGTATTTCATACTTAATAAGAAATCCAAAAGCTCTAAGTTTGCACCAAAGGTTGATGAAGGTTTCTTATTTGGTTATGCTACTAATGAACATGGCTATCATGTTCTCAATGAGACCACCGGTCAAATTGAGATAGCGGTAGACATGAGCTTTGATGAAAGCGACAGCTCTCAAAAGGAGCAAGTCAATGCTGAAATTTTAGGTAAAGAAGAACCATCTCACCAAGTAATCAAGAAGCTTGCTACCGGTAAAGTAAGACCCGTTTAAGAAGAAGAAGATGATGCACATATGCAAATTCCTCATGATCCAAACTTGCATCATGGGTCAACCAATACCCATGATGATGCTTCCACTTCAAGAAGGGGTCATGACTCAAGGGAACAAGCTAGTCAAGATCCACCACAAGCTCAAGACCCAACCAAGGTGGTGATCGAGACAGTCAAGATCTTGATTCTCCAATCAACCAAGACTATGAAGATGAAGATGATGGTCTAATTCAAACAAGAACAGCAGTGCCTCACCCAAGAGTTCATCACTCCATCCAATGGGATCATCCCGTTGACAGCATTTTGGGAGACACACAACGAGGGGTAACAACACACTCTCGTTTAGTTGGTTTTTGTGAATATTACTCTTTTGTCTCCTCGATGTTGCCAAATAGGGTGAAGAATGCTTTGAAGGACCCAGATGGGGTGATTGCCATGCAAGAGGAGCTAAACAACTTCACTAAGAAGAAAGTCTAGTCCTTGGTGGAAAGACCCAAGCAAAATGTGTTAGGTACCAAATGGGTCTTCCGTAACAAAGAAGATGAGTATGGCATGGTCACAAGGAACAAGGCACGATTGGTAGCCAAAGGTTTCAGTCAAATCAAAGGTTTGGATTTTGGGGAGACCTATGCACCTGCAGCTAGGCTTGAATCTATTCATATGTTACTTGCCTTTGCTACTCACCATGATTTCAAGTTATTTCAAATGGATGTGAAAAGTGCATTATTCAACGGCCCCCTCTCTGAAACCGTGTATGTGGAGCAACCGCTGGGTTTTGAAGATCCACATCATCCCGACCACGTCTACAAGCTTGACAAGGCACTCTATGGTCTTAAACAAGCCCCTAGAGCTTGGTATGATTGTATCAAGGATTTCCTACTCAAACAAGGGTTGAGATTGGAAAGGCTGATCTCACTTTATTTACTCGCAAAGTCAATAATGATATTTTTTTTATGCCAAATATATGTCGATGACATTATATTTGGTAGTACTAATGCGGACTTCAGTGAGCAATTTAGTAGGATCGTGACCAAGAGTTCGAGATGTCCATGATGGGGGAGTTGACATACTTTCTTGGATTTCAAATCAAGCAACTCAAAGACGACACGTTCATAAGTCAAACCAAGTACACCACCGACATGCTAAAGAAGTTTGACATTGACAAGGCCAAACCCATAAAGACACCAATGCCAACAACTGGACATCTTAACCTTGATGGAGACGACAAGGCCATTGATCAAAAGGTATATCATTCCATGATTGAATCTCTGCTTTACCTTTGTGCATCTAGGCTTGATATTATGCTTAGTGTGTGCATGTGTGTATTCGAATACGCAAAAACTCTTGTGAAAAATTGTGTAAATCTTTCAAAATCTATTTTTCACCGCTCAAATGTGTCCATAGTTATGTAATGGCTTCATGAAATCTGGACAAATTTGAGTTGGTTTGAGTATACTATGTGGTTCACCTCCTTTAGAATTTCTGCTCACTGGTTTTTGACCTCCTGCAACTTATGACATTCAAGCATAACTGGAACACAGAGGTTATTTGTCAGTTTTGGGCCACAGTTTATATTGATGTAGAGCACAAGATACTTCACTAGATGACTGAGGGCCTTCACTGCCACTATGATTACCGCCAGTTCTCCCACCTTCTTGGGTTTGATCACGATGACTATGATGCTCCTAGCTTATATGGTCATTATCCAAATGGTGTGGGTAGGGCTGATTTCATTGAAGCAGCCTGATGATGATCCGACTAAGGCAAATGGTAAGACGGAAGGTCTAAAGCCCCATTTCTATGTGCTCAACAATTTACTCCGTGCTACTATTGACCAAAGGTTGGTGATGCTACTTCAGTTCAGAATCATGATGCAACCATCCTTGTTTGCTTTGGGCTTAAGAAGAGGCTCAGTGTGACAGATCTCCTGTGGCATCACATTGAGGAGGGTTCCTAGACCTCCAACCAGTCCTTCCCCTATGCTCTGTATCTCATGTATATCATTGAGCAAGTCATTGGCTTTGCATTCTAGCAAGACAGTAAGCACCTAGACTGGAATGTCAGATGTATTTAGGCTAAGTCCAAGCAAAGGGAAAGGGCTAGCAACAGATGATAATGGCAATGGTGCAGCACAGGATGATGAGGTGTAGCGTGACACTGAGTTTGAGCAGCAACAGGGTTTTCAGTGAACCAGTGCCTTTGATGATGATGATGATATTGTTGAGTAGTTCACCTACTGCCTTTGCCCCTTGGAGCTTCATGAAGCCTACCCTTTTTGGCATTTGATGCCAAAGGGGGAGTGTTAGGCTTATCTCATATGGTATTAGGCTTGGTATTAGGATTATCGTGTGGTGAACCATGTGGTAAACTTAAACTTTGTGTGTGTGATGGTTGATTGTAAGCTAAACACCTTTGCTTCTTTATTATATCCTGCTTGTGTTAGCTGATTTGAGATTGTGCTGATGCAATGTTGTTTATGAATGGTTATGATAAGCTAAGTCCTTTTATTTCTTGCATAACCATTCAAGTTCTTTCTTTTTATTCTTTGTGATATATCTTGTCATATGCATCACACTTTATTATCTCACACACACTTAGGCACCCCACGGATTGCAAAATTTAGGGGGAGCTTGTTCTTAATGTATGCCATCTTGATTGTAATCAAGATTTGAAATTCTGAATCCAATGCATACATTAAGGGGGAGCTCAACTTGAATTTTTGGAATTCAAAAGCTTCAATTCTTTCAATTTTTATAAGCCTAAGTTGGTTGTCATCAATTACCAAAAAGGGGGAGTTTGTAAATGCATTCGCCCCCGATGTGGGTTTTGATAATTAATGACAACCAAATTAGGGACTAACATGTTTATCGAGCATAATCTACAGGTGTTAGTCCATTGATGGAATTGAACGAAAACATTTGGTGAATTATGGCACCCCTAAATTTCTAATGGATGAACGGTGTTTCGACTCAAGTGGCTACAAAGTTTTTATTCTTTGTTTGAGTTATAGGAAACGCCGCACTATCAAGAGGGATGCAAATCAAGTTGGTAAGATGAGGATAAGGGTGCTTAGGTCAACTTAGCTCTTGCGCTTGAGAGACACACTTGCACGCACGAACCACTAGGAAATTTCTTCTCTGCCAGGGTGAGCCGGTAGTACCGACCCTCAGGGCCGGTGGTACCGGCAGTGCCAGCCCTTCTCCAGAGTTTTGCGAGAAAATGAACTACCGATAGTACCGGGCTCGGGCCGGTGGTACCGGCCAGCACCAGTAGTACCGGTGTGAAACGCCGGTAGTACCGGCAGGCCAAATCTGCGCTGACTTTGGTTGCGGAGATTTGAACTGTCGGTGGTACCGGCCTTCCACCGGTGGTAACGGCAATGGTCGGTAGTACCGACAAAAGCCCAGTGGTACCGGTAGGCTTATTTCTCGCAAATCCTAGAGACTTCTTACCGTTAGATCTGAGGTAGCCGGTGGTACCGGTGGTTGCCCCGGTAGTACCGGTAGTTGTTCAGGACCTATGTATAAATAGCTCTTCCCTCATTTCTAACCGTGAGCTCTCCCATTCCTTCAACTCTACATCTGAGAAAATAGTCTCCAAGCTTTGACTCACCCACTCTCTCTCCCTCTTTGCTCCTAGACTTCACTCCTTGAGAGATTCGAGCTAGAGAAGTGAGATTAGAGAGTTGGGAGCTTTGATTTGTGATTTGAGCACTTGGTTTCTTCATCTTGCTGGTTTGGTTTGCATTTGTTACTCTTGGGTTCTTGGAACCCTAGCCGGCTAGGCGTTCTTCGTGGTTGCCCGTGTTGATTCATTTGTGAGGGCACCCCGAAGTGTTTGTATCCCCCTTTGATTCTTAGTGGAAATCTCGAGCTAACCTCAATGGTTGCTTGAGGGAGGAGACCTAAGTGGTCGGACCTTCGTGGTCACCTCAACAACGGGGACGTAGGAACTCCTTCGTGGGGATTGCCGAACCTTGGGAAAAATATCTTGTCTTGCTGTGGAGGTAGCATCGACTACCCTTGTTCTTGTGTTCTTCGTGTTCTTCCTCTCTACTTCCTTTCATAGGTGAACAAGGGCCAATCTACGTTTTGGAGAAGAACCGAGCCAAGGGAACTTCAACATCATCCTCTACTACATCTAGGAGAGTGGGGTAACTCTCAGATCTGAAATCAAAACTCAATCTACTCTGATTTCGTAGCTCTCATAGGGCATCGGTAGTACCATCAGTTGCGTCGGTAGTACTGGCGGTCTTACACCAGTAGTACCGGCCCAAGCTATCGGTAGTACCGGCAGGCATTTAACTTCCGCAACTTGAGCTTTTGAGTTTCAGGTTTTTAAGATACGCCTATTCACCCCCCCCTCTAGGCCAATTAGATCCTTTCAAGTCTAAATGGCTCAAATCCACTCTACATGATGAGCGAACCACACCTACCACCATCCTACTTACACTTTTATCCTTGCTTTGCCTAAAAGGATTAACCTGTGGATGGTGGGATGGACTCTAGAAGCCTTATATGTTGATCTAACCCACTCTTAATAGTCAAGCTGGGACTAAATCCTCCACAATTATCTCATAACATGCACACGGGCCACAATAGGCCAAATTCCAAATTGGGCCGGGTGTGAAACATTGGAAAACCATTTCTTATTTTTGGAGATATGATATTTTTGGCTCATCTCCTTAAATTAGAAAGGATTTTTTCCAAAAAAAAATCCATTTTGTTGTACTCTGACCTAAGGACCCTGGTTAACTTGGTGTTGAAGCTTGCTACAAGCCCAAGGACCCTTATGTAGGCCTATCGATGGTGAGGTCGTTGTCCCGATCTTCACGACGTAGGATGGATAACTAGCTGAAGATCAGCCGATAACTTGCTGCAAGCAGCGAGGATAACTAGTGCAACCTGACGACACGCACAAGGAGCCAACCACCGTCTCTATACGGCAGCCTGAACCAAGGATTCGCCCAACCACACTCTCAAAGAACCAACCTACGCAACCTGAACTCGAGGATCAGGAGCACGGATTGGGTGCCGATGACGCGGCCGCTTCTGTAATCTCCGCGAAGGAAAACACAAGAGCAAAGGGGTAGAGATCACTCTCTGAATTTGTTAGCACGCAGCTGAACAAAGGGGTTCTGTATTTCCATTATCAAAGTCTTCCGATTACAATGAGTCTTAGGGGGTATTTATACTAGCAATAGCCCTGCTAGATAGGTATGAAAACGACATAGAGTTTCTGAGGGAAGGCAATGTGAAAGGTCCCCTCGAAATGGATTCTCAAAGTGGCTTCGCGTGACTGTTGGCCTCCAGAGCAGTTTCCAATAAACTGACCATAACTTTTTATTGGGAAGTCCAAATGATGAACCGTTTCTTGGGTGTGAAACTAGACTCCAAGAGCTTTCCAGCAACGTATGCCATGCACCACGAAACGCTGTAGAGTGGTACAGTTTTACTTGGCAAGTTGTACCAACATTCTATCACGACAGACTGTTGACCTTCTGAGCAGTCTGTACTAATTCTGGTCTGCAGGCAATATGGAGTATCCAAACTGGTCGCCACTTGATTCATTGGAAAGCAGACTCGAAGAGCTTTCCAACAAGTGTTCATGGGCCTTCATAGCATCTCGAAAGTGAAAGTTATGAGCTTTTCTTTCAACTGGTCCGTTCTGCACCGCACTGGTCCGATCTGCCTTTCTTTCAACTGGTCCGTTCTGCACCGTGTTGTTCCAATCCTTGCGATCCAGGTCACCTCCCTCATCATGTGTATACCTAAGCACAACCAAAGTAGAACACTTAGGTAGTATAATATTCTCATTAACATTAATAGAACTCTCGCAAAGTAGCGCGTTCACCTCTTGTTGTAGCTTCTTGGCTCGGGTACGTGTAATTGCTCCATCAATGGCTTGGGCTGGTGCCGGTGTAGTCGGTGTAGAGGTTGGCGTGGAATTGGAGGGAGCATGCTTGGTTGGGATGTCCTCATCAATCGACCTCAAATGGCTCCAAACAAAATGCAACCAAGTCAAGGAGATGTCAACCACCACAAGGATTTCATCTGCACCATCCACACTCAAATATAGTGTCGGATGGCAACCATGAAGATCGATCAGCCTATCAATCATGTCCATTTTGAAACAACCACCTTAGAGAGCATGGAACTAACCTTAGGAGCTTATTCTCAAGCGCACAATCAAATGTCAATGAATTGGATGTCCAAGTAGCCATAGTAAGGCCAGGTGGCCAAAACTTGAATCCCACTCCAAACCATCCTTGTCTATATATTCATCCCCTCACTACCTAGGACTATAAATAGTGGTGTCCTCTTTATTTGCAAGCACACAGAAGGGAAGAGATAAAAAAGAGAAGGAGAATCCCTAACATTTTGTAAATATAAAATAGTGATAGAGAGGGGAGGTGAGATCGAATGACAAGGAGAGGTAGAGGTGTGGGTTTCTCCTCTACTTTGTACTTGGTGATGAAGCTAAACATCAAGTGAAGTCTTCGTCTAAGTTTTGGTAACATCTAGTCTTCCTCTATTTTTACAATACTTTACTTTATTATTTATTTGCTTTGCTGGTACATCATGAGCAATATATAGATTGTTCTATTTATTGTTCTTACATTTGCTATCTCAGGTAGCACGAGTGTGTTTCTAGCGCAAACATGGTGTTCAGGCTAGACATTATCTGGGTATGCTTGCCACCCCATGATAGCCATGGTAGGAGGTAGGTGGTGACAATGCCTATTAGCCCTTTGAATTCCACCATGTTCATTAGTATATTAGAGCCCATACACATGTGCTAACCACTTTCTCATCCCTATCTATGGCTAGTGGAGCATCTGCCACATTGAAGCTAGAGAAATTATTATAGTTAGGTTCTTGTAATGCATTTTTTTGATAAATTCTTCTAATGCATATTAGTTTAGCTTCTAAGAGAATCTCTAGCAAGCTAACTAAACCCACTACCTATCTTCTATATGGGTAGTAGAGGCCAAAAAACACACTCAACCTACTTTTCTTGGGCCAACAAATTGCCCATCCCACTACCTACTTCTATTGGGCTAGCAAATGAGACTACCTATTTTTTCCTTCGCCGCTTTCCTTCCCACGCTCGGAATCGCCTAAAGTCGCTCGCGTTTGCCACTCACCCTCGTGCCACCCCTCTTCTGGTGCAGAGGTCCTCTCTAGTGAGGGCGCGAGAGCCTCTCCAGCCGCTATGGCCCTAGAACCTACCGCTTGTCCCTAGATCCCACCCCTGCCAGCCCGGTGGTCCTCTCTAGTGAGGGCGTGGGGTACCCTCTATGATGTCGGCGGCTCTGCGAGGGCGGCGCAGGAGGAAGTGAGGCTGTGAGGGAGGCCACGTCTGTGTTGGACTGTGCAGGCGTGGCCATGTAGGCGTGGGTAGATAGATACTGTGTGGTTGTGTGGCGGCCTGCCATGCCACCAGCTCACCACTCCACTGCGGGGCTCCCTCAATAGTAGCTCTTACCAGCTGTGAGCCTCCCTCACCGGCTGCTTTTCTGGCGGCATACCTCCCTATAGACCACCCCTGTCCACGGCGTGGTTCTTTTGCTGAGTTCATCGATGGTAGCCAAGAAATGAGGACATGACATATGGGTCTCACATATCATTGACTATTAAACTAAGTTTGGGTGCCAGGGTGTAGATAGTACTGCTAGGGACAACAACAAAATATAGTTAGTATTAAAATTGGTGGCTACCCAAAGAGTGAAATAGGTACTGTGTTTATGTAGTACTGCTAGAGAGGCTCTAAGACTGTCTCCAATAATGAGAACCCAAATACCACACTCATTCTATGTTTTGGGTCAGTTACACTAAGAGGGTAAGGCACCCACACCTTATCTTATCAAATACAGCCATCCCAAAAGTAGAGCCCCCATTTGTCCTGCATCCACGCCGTAGAAGCCACTGCCGCAGCAGAGCTCGCTGCGGATCTTGCCATCGGAACTCGCTGCCACGCCATCAGAGCTCGCTATCACGCAAGGAAGGATCTATGACTGCTCCCGTATGCGGTGGAGGGAGAAGCCGCGACTTGCAAGAGGTTGCACTCAAGGAAGGAGTTCTAGCAGGGGCCGAGGGCATGCGTCCACCCTGGCTCTGTCCATGTCGGAGTGGAGGCAGGCCTTAGGTCTCCATCCTCAACCTCCTTCTCTACACTGGAGGTGGCTGACGAGCTTGCGCTCGCATGGTGGAGGTGAGGTAGAGGCGGCCGACTCGCCGAAGCGGAGGGGAGCTTGCTTGGTGCTGCCCCTGGTGGTCACCATGCTTCTCGCCTGCTCCATCGTCATCATGGCACAGGAGACCAAGCAGATCAAAGGCGGTTGAGGCGCATGACGTGGTGGTGGGCCCTGTGTGGACACGCAGAAAGACGGGGAGAACACCCTTATTTGGGTTCTGTGTAGCCTCCCACCCAAAATGAGTCACATATTTGCCTACTCTGTTGGAGGTATGTTTCATCCCCAAAAACACTATGTGCAACGCAATTTGGGGATGGGTCATATTGTTGCTACTCTGTTGGAGTCAGTCTAAGTGAACCTTAACTCTTATCATCCTCCTCTAGCTCTTTATCCTTGCCCTCCCATCCTTGTACTAAGCTAGATTTATAGTTAGCTACTTCTCTTTCTCCATGAATTTGATACCTTGGAATAATACTCTCAGGTGAAAGCTACTTTAGTACCATTTATCCTCCAGGATTTCATTTCTCGGGCTAAGGATCGCCGACAACTATATAAACTTATCTTAATTATATTTGAAGAAAATATGTTCATGAACAAGAGTATATTTGTTAATTCTGGTTTAAAGATGGAGACGCATCAGAAGTATATGCCTTGTTTTTCACCTACCTTGGTCATTCCAGTTTGTTTATCAAAGCTAACTGGATCTAGTTGGTTGTTCAATAAAAATGGTGCTAGTTGTGCACTCAAAGTTCACTAGGCATCAATTCAGCGTGTCGATTCAAGGATCTCATTTCACATTAACTTAGAGCTATTTGGATCAGCTAAAACTAATAAAATGTTGTAGATAATAAAGAGTAGGCTAATAAAAAATTGGGGCTGTTTGGATCACTTAGCTTCTACTAGGTAGATAGATTGTTAGTTATTGATATAATCATATAGATGTCTCTACTAGCTTACTGGAGACAGCTAATGGACTAATGATGATTAAATTACTGGCTTTTATTAGTTTAACAATAAGCTGGCTAGTTCAAAACCAGCTACAACTTTTCTTCACATCTTGTGGTGTGTTGGGGGGTTGGGGTGTCTTGTGTTGTGATGAATATCTAACGGATGCCAGGTTGTAAGATGAGGTATTCAAAAAAGATTTTCCTCTTTTATGAGCAATTTAGGAATTTCCTAAGCAGATGAGATGCTTAGGAAATCATTATCACGCTACTAATGCATAAATTGGTTTTCAGCAAGGTTCTAAATCTTCGGTTATAGCTGCCGCTATCTCTGGGGCTACAGCTGTTTGAGGAGTATATTTAGCTATTTTTTCGATGTACAATTTAGTTGTTACCTGCACTTTAGTCCACTACACTGGGCAGTTTTTGAGGTCGGTCGCTAAATGTCTTGGCCAAAGATTTAAAACACTGGTTTTCAGTTGAAATTCCAGGGGAAAATTTTTGATTGCTCTTGCATTGGCCCGTTTGAAACTGGAGCTGATGACAAGAGCTCGCTTAGCAATCGCAGGATGAAGACATATCAGATAGAATTAACAAAATTGAAAACGGCACAACCATTAGTTAAGCAGGCACAAGCAGGATGATATTATTTTTTTTGGCCAATACATGCCCATAAACATTGTCTTCATTCTACACTGGTATAGGCTTGATGATGGATCCCAATCGACGTCAATCTAGCTAAAGCTTAAACCCTTCATCAAAAGAGGAACACGGCCGCCAGCGCCGTGGCCGCGGCCGCCGCCGCCGCGCCAAGAGTCCAAGACGCCGTGTCCCTTGCTCCGTTGTTCTCCTGATCTGCTGGCGATTGGCCGTCCTCGTCCGGCGAAGGAGCTGGGGTAGTGTCCTCAGGCGATGGCGCAGGGCGACGCCTGTGCGTAGGTGGTGCAGCCTCCGGAGCAGGGGCAAGTGTGGGTGTGGGTGCTTGTGCAGCTGCCGGCGGCGAGACCGGTGCAATGGCAGGCGGCGGCGCAATGGCAGGCGTAGGCGTAGGTGCATGTGCAGGCGACGTCGCCGGCGCAGGGGCGGGCGCAGTGCGGCCCTGGCCGCCCTTAGACAGCTCCGTTGGCAGCAACACCGCGTCGATGAGGTAGACGGCGAGCCGCGCCTTGTCGAGCAGCGTCTTGGTCACCGTGGCGTTGCTGGCGGACGCGGACGACAGCTTCACCGTGTCCCCGTCGGCACGCACGGTGAGGTTGTACTCGTGGTTCTTGGATCCGTCGGTGGCGAGCGTGCCCACGTCCCCGTTGATCGCCTTGAGCGACTGCGCGGAGTAGTGCGCCGCCACGCCGTGGTACAGCAGGACCGCGAGCCGGGCGTCGGCGGTGAGGTTCTTGAAGGTGGAGTTGAAGGCATCCACCGCCTTGTCGGCCGGGCAGAAGACGGTGAGCCCGGCGGCGGCGCCGGCGCTGCGGTCGTACGCCGCCACCGCGTCGGCCGTCCCGGCGAGGAGGCCGGCGAAGCCACCGCACCCGTTCTTGGACAGTAGATCCGTCAACTCCGGCGCCGCGCCGGGCTGCGGCGCGGGCGCGGGAGCGGGAGCGGCCGCGGGAGCCTGCACTCCGTCCGCCGTCGCCGGAGACCAGATCAGGTCCTTCACCTGCAGGACGGCGATGTCGGAGGGTACTTCCTTGATGGAGCGCTGGTAGAAGGCGGTCGGCAGCCTGTTGGAGGGGCCGGTGGACGGCGTGAACGCCGCCACGCGGCTGTCGGTGAACACGGTGATGTTGAGGATCCCGTCGCTCCCCTGCGCCTTGCCGGTGGCCTGGTACAGGCTGGTGACCTGGGCGAAGCCGCCCTGGATGCTGCCCAGCTTGGCGGCGTCGAAGTAGTCGAGGAGGACGTGGAGGTAGATCACGCGCTGCAGCTCCTTCGGGTCCGGCTTCTGCGCCTTGAGCCGCGCCATGACGGCGTTGTCGACGGCGAGCACCGTGATGGTTTGGCGGCTGTCGATCTCCGCCGCGGCGCCCGTGCTCACCAGCGCGGCGCTGAAGTCGGAGAGGTCCGGGTGCGCGGCCAGGATCGCCGTGATGTTGTGGGTCGCAGCGGCGCCGTGGCACGCCGGAGACGCGCCGAGGACGAGGACGAGGAGGAGGATGGGGAGGACTGCGGCGAGAGGCATTGTGCTCGTGAAACCGGAAGGTTTGCTTCCTGTGTGCTGGACTGCTGGCTGGGTGTTTTCAAGAAGAGGAAAGGACCCCCATATATGGTGCAGCTCAAATAATTATTAAAGGGTAATCAAAATTAAATTCGGGAGGTGAAACCCAGACCCAGTGACGAAGATGACAAAACAAAACAAAGATTTCATCTCACAACTCAGCAAATAGCCGTTGTGTATATAGCAAATAGTAACAGCGAGAAATGAGCATTTATATATTAATTTCTCCCTTCCACCTTGGTGTAGACGACTAGAGTCTAGACCATCAGACGAAATCCAACGGTTAAAGATCACCGCATCACATCTACCAAAGTTTTATCTTACTTTTTTTTTATTTTTTGGATAAAAACACTCAAACGAGTGTCACATCTGATATATCTTAAGGAAAACAAAGACCCATACATACATAAACATCAAGCTTCAAATAAATGCTCACAAATATTTGCGCTCCTCCTAATGTTTAGCTGGTGTCCTTTTTCTCTTCTTGACAATACAGTCTTGAATGGATGCCAGTGGAGCAAACAACTGGAAACGCTAGGTGATGGTTTTTTTCTGTTGTTACTGCTAGTGCTGAGATTTGAGATACAGAGTGATAAATGTGAGATATATATATATGTGGCCTTGTTTTTGTTTGTATTGCAATTCTGTGCATGCTCTACTGCATGCCTACAGGGACCATCTTCAGTAGCATGTATGACAAAAATGGTTGGCTTGAGGACGTGTTGTGCTTGTGATGGACAAAATTCAGTGCTGGAAAGGGGTTGCACCGTCCAGTTTTCAGTAACGCGTGCAGGACCTGCATTTCCATTTCAAACTTCGCTTGAGCGACGCGTTTTCTTATGTTTGCAACGTTAATTAGCAAAGGCTATATTTACGTACGCATAAATTTGGTCTCCCGCGCGCTTGCCTTGTTTTTTACAAATATCTTTTTTCTTCAATGGTAGTAATATGTTTCAATTTTGTTTCCATAATTAATATCACTTGATTTATCATTTCAATGTTGAGTTGACTATGCCCTTGTTTATAATTACCCCCAGCTAACTATTTGTTGTGTTAGCTAGGAGAAACCAGCTAATAGCTAGTAATTGTTGTTAGATAGTAGTTAAAACATTAACTAGATTTATTAGTTAAGGATCCAAATAGATCTCAGATAATTTTTATTTCCTTTGTTCTTGAAAGCTGCAACTTCTAGAGTTGTCGTCTTAAGTTAAACTTTTAAAACTTTAACCAAATTTATAGAAAAAAACGATAAGATTTATAGTTCCAAATTAATAACGTTAGATTTATCATAGAATATGTTTTTATAAGATACTCATTTTATGTTATAGATATTGATGCTCTTTTCTATAAAGTTGATCAAAGTTAAAAAAAAGTTAGACTGACATGGACAGAGAGTAGCATCCAACTATTAATCTTACAGATCTAAAGAGCCTTCTGTACATCTAAATAAAAAGCAGTAAAAAACAAGTTATTACTTGGATTCATAACGCAAGAGAAAGTGTAATATGTAGCAGTCATGTGCCACGTGATAAACAACATCCTCAATTAACCGTCTCGTCTCAAACTCAGTGAGAGAACTTAGACCAAGATAGTACTAAGTCACAGCTCAGTTTCACTAGTGAAGTTGTTTTTTAAAAAATATTTTATGGACAACTTTCTACGTAAAGCTGAGCTATTCATAAAAAGTTACTCCTATAAAAAGTTATTCATAAAATATTTTTATGGACAACTTTCTAGGTAAAGTATTTAGCAAAACAACTTTACTAGCAGCTTCATGCATGGATGAAAAGAAATTAAGAATTGGAGAGAGGGCTGGATAAGCCACTTTGTTTAGCTTGACCTATAAAGTTGTTTAGCTTCATCCCATTATTCCAAAGTATTAAGCATTTTGTATTTTGCATTTTTTAGTACACGCGATTGCCGAGCTCCCTCAGTCGCCGCCTTCTGGCGTATTCGATCCCGCTCCATTGATCGTCGCCCCATGCCCGGCTACGGAATCCATCGCTAGCCTGTTGTTGTCTGTTTCCATGCCCGGCCCTCCCTCTCGCGGCCAACGGAATACATGGTGTCCATTTCGCTACTTTGCTTGCTAGTCAGCTAGTACCGTTCGCCTAAATATGTGACAACTAGCTTGAAGCTTGTTCCTGTTGCCTAATTGCCTTGGTTTAGCCCTTGCGTCTTGCTGTTTCTTGGGTCTGGCTGTGGCGACAGTATGCATGAGTGCATGCAGTGTAGCACAAGCGGTCAGTCCTAAGGACTTATATATAGGAGCGTACGTAGCAGCAGGAAGTAGCCAAGCTGAGCAGCTTACTAAGCTTATTATTCACGTTTACTCATGTGAGATTTATTATTTGTTTACTAATTCCTTTTACTTTTGTATCTTGATTACCATACACGTGATATGTAATCCTGGCCTAAGTTCTATTTTCATATTATCGTTTATCTCACTACCATTTCCACTCCTGGTTGTCTGGTTTTCATCAATCAAAAAAATATTAAAACATAAATAGTAGAGGTATTTTTCGTTCGTTTTTGTCTGTTTTCATTCTTAGAATGGATGGTTCTAATGGTAATAAAAGTGTTAAGATAGTCATTTAGACCATGATAAAGAATGATGGGGATGATTAATGATATTCTTTTCAAATGATATAAGAACTTTAATGATAATTTGTCTCCACATGCATGTTTTCTTTATATTTATTCAATTATGTGCTTCTTAATTTGTGATTTTATATCGAAATAATTAACTAAAAACTTTTTATTATTTTTAAGAAAAGATTGTATATATTAGTATTGGCATATACTCTGACTATTTTAAATATTCCACTATTGAAACTTAAGTGTCCACTATAGCACCGCAATCCATACGTAGATACTAATCCACTACGAAATCGCTATCTGCTATTTAATTAGTACATCCAGGTGTGATATCTCACAAGTCACAACTCGCCTAGAAACCTTTTATACAAAGGAAGAAGACCATACGAAGGGACCAACCAATCCTTAATATAATCCATAACTATGATAGTTGACGAGTTGTTGGGTAAACCTCCTATATATCTGTATACGAGATGTTATTTCGTACGTGCTGCCTCTGATATTAGCTGTGGCATCTGATTTTTCACCCCATCTTGACAGGATGACAGTGAAGCAAGCACACATCTGGAAATTTTAGGTGAGGAAATGCTGGCGCTAGCCTGCTAGGCCAGTAGAGAGTGTACTAGCTGAAAAAAAAATCTGACATGTGTTTGTATTGCAACTATACATGCATAAGCTAACTTACATGTGAGTTGGGTCCATCTTTGCCAGTATGTATGACCAAAATAGTTGCCTTTAAGACGACGTCGTGACACAGATGCAACGGGCAAATTTCAGCCAGCGGATACACTGCTGGAAAAGCTTGGTTGGTGAAGTTTTGACTAGTAAGTAGTAACGTATATAGACCTGTACTAGACTAGTACACACAAGGTGCCACGGTGTCCAAAAAAAAAATATGGGTGTGTTTGGTTGGCAGCCCAATGCAGCCATAGCTCTTTTGGCCTGCCGTACGCCTGGAGCCTGGCCAGGATTGAACGGCCCAAACGGCTGTTCTCCTGGAGCCAAGCCCGAGCCAGCCCCGTACGCTTTTCTCGTCACCGCTCGCCCCTCACCTACGGAAATCTCAACGGTCGAAGGAGGGAGTGGAGCGTCCGCCGTCTTCATCACGTCGTCGTCTCCCGCTAGCACTCTGCGGGGCACGTTGCGCACGCCACTGCCCGAGTCCCCGCGCTCGGATTTCTCCACACCCACCCCACGCCACTGCCCGAGTCCCCGCGCTCGGATTTCTCCACACCCACCCCACAAGGGCAGCCCCATCGCTCTCCCCTTCTCCATCACCGCGGAACTACGAGAGCCCGGTCGCGGCGCCTGCGGTGGTGTTCACCTGCTCTCGCACCGGCTCCTGTGAAGGTCGCGCCGCCACCGGTGTAGGTGCTGCCGCCTCAGTACGAGAAGGCGTCTGCGGAGGGCAAGCACGATGGATCAGCGTTCGTCTTCTTTTGGGATGCCATCGCACGCATCCAGGAAGGTGAGCGGACACATTTCATGGTTTTGGTGGATTTTTGTCCACATATTTGGTGGGTTCTCATGCTTGGATTCTCTCTTTGTTCTCGTCGCAGCGCATGCGAGCCTCGACAAGTACGTGGCTACCTGGTTCGGGTTCGGGTGAGTCGTTAGGCACCTGTAGTAGGGAGCCAAGGTCGCATCAGAGGATGGAGTTCTCTGGTCCGGGGACTAGCCTCCTCGGCTCATATGCCCAAAGTGCGGTCAGAGTAGAATCATCGAGCTATAGGAACCCGCCGGCCAGCACTTGATTGTTGGGTCTGGCGCGTCGGGCGCTGAGGTCGTCATCAGCGAGGTCGTCCGCACTGCCTCTCCCTCACCTACCAGTCAGAGCACGGTGCCAAGATGTTCGACAGAATGCTTCAAGGGGGGTAAACTCACCCTCTCAAGAAAAAGGTGACTGTATACAGTCCAAGCCAACCAACCAAACACAAGTTTATCCTAGCTAGGCTCCGCAGCGCATGCAACCAAACAAACGGGTCTTGGCTTGCTAAAGACAGGCTTGGCTAGCCTGACTTAGTTTGGCTAGCCAGACTTATATAAGAAATGAACCAAACAGCCAGATGTAAGGATCATGGGCCCTTGATTATATCCCATTCAAATTTTAGTGATTATGATGACAACTTAATCATTAAAACAAGCTCTTATGCTTTCAGTGTAAACATCCTTCGCTAAGATGTATTACATAGGTTCACTTTAGATATAGGGATGCAAGAAAACAAGTGTTGTGTGAACATTAGAGAAGAGACCACCAAAAAATCGAGAAAATAGAGAAGATTGACTCGGTTTGACGATCTGTCTCATAAATATGAGTGCCAAGCTAATAGAAGTAGTGTTCAATGTTAAATGATACGGTGATTGAGAGCATTGTTCAAATGAACAGGCTGCACAGTGCGGCAAAGGTCAAAGAAGAGTGTCGTACAAACTAAAATCTCTAGATAATCCACAGAGACTAGGGTCAGACACAATCTATATGGACTGTAGTGGCGGCATTCGATGAAGCACAAAGATGATACAATAATGTGCAAATCAATAGGACGGATGGTCCATCATTGAAAGGAAGTAAAGCGCTAGACAAATGACATCAACAAAGGGAGCAACGGCTAGTCCAAAGGCATGCTGTGAACACCACATCATTCGGCCAATACAAAAAATGCCAACCTTTTACTAACTCTATTTGTCTGAACTGGGAAGAATATATGTATATCCCATACCACTGGTCATTTGGGGTTTGTTAAAGTATGTCAGATCTAGCTAGTGCAAATCTAGGTCACTAAAATCACCATTGAGAGCTTAGTGTTCACATCCAAAGGCTTAGTTGTGCTTAGTGCCATCTTTAGCGTAGGGATTAGGCTTTATTAGCTTTTCAGCTACATTGTTTGTGATTTGTGCACTTGTAATCTAGAGAGCCAGAGCAATTTGGAGCCTTGTTTCCTCTATGACAATGTTGAATCTCCGAGCTTGGTATGGAAAGGCAGCGACTTGGCGTGTGGTTGACGAGGAGACCCTTGCCTTGCTGGAGAAACTCTATAGTGGATGACATCAAGGTAATCGAGAGTTGGGTTTTGCAGTGATGAGTCTTAGTGTCTTGCGACACTTGCCTTAGTGGATGCAAGCCTTTGTGGCAAACTCAACATCGTGGTCGTGTGAATGCTTGCTGACCAAGAGTGTACCTCAATGGAACTCCAACGTGGATTAAGGATTATGTTTTGGCAACTAACAATTTGGCACTATAGGATTCTCGCGTCTCTAGCAATTTGTCCTTCTTGATCTATTTACATACCATATATATTTAAGCTTCTGCATTGTGCTTGTCTTGTGTGACCTTTACCATTTCTGGATTAGTATAGGCTAGTTGAGAGGTTTGGTTATAGGTTGCTAAACTCTTTGTGGGTTTGAGTAGATACTAGATAGAGAACACTAGAAAAAACATAGGTGCACATCTTGTTAGCTAGATTAGTTTTTTTCTAGTGTAAATCAAGCAAAGCACCAAGACTTACAAACTTCTAAAGACCCAATTTCCCCCCTCCTCTTTGTTTTAACGAGCTCTATGACTCGAAGTTCCCTACCAAAGACTATGTTAGATTGTTGTGAGGCCTACATTTTTGGCCCAGCCCAAGCACAACCAACATTAAATTGGGCCTATGTCGTCATGGCCCATAGAGGCTTGCCATGATTGGGTTGTTGCCTAGACCTGACGAGTAGGCGACACATGTGTGGCTTGATTAAATGTGGGCCCGTTACCTTGCCCCATGTATAAACAAGGCCTAGGTACCCTTCCAAAACCAAACCCTAACTAGCTCGATCCTTCCTCTCCTTGGCCAATGGCTTCTCTTCCACTCGGCTCCATTTCACCTTCTCTTCCCCAAAACTCTGGAAGTGGCTTCTCCTCCTACCGCTCCTACTTCCATGGTAACGTAGCCCCGGACACCGTGCAGGTGAGCACAAGTGGTGGCAACAACATTGAATTGAACTCGATTTGCTCCTTGTTTAGTTTCCAAAATATTTTGCAAAATTTCTCAGATTTCCCATCACATCAAATCTTGCGACACATGCATGGAGCACTAAATATAGATAAAACAAATAACTAATTACACAGTTTATCTGTAATTTGCGAGATGAATCTTTTGAGTCTAGTTAGTCTATGATCGGACAATATTTGTCAAATAAAAACGAAAGTGCTACTATTCCTATTTTGCAAAAAAAAAATAGAACTAAACAAGGTTGTGTACGGATGATGGATTGTGAGACTACTTCTCGATCTATGACTTATGAATGGACTTGAACTTGATTAATTGTTGCTACTTGATTTTCTTTAGCACTCATAGTATAATGAGGGTTCACTCCTGAAACCTTCTAGCATCTTCACCACCTCTTTGTAGTGCCCAATCGCCACTCGGTTGCACTCCTCACTCACTACTACAGTCAGGTACTGCAGGGGCGGCTAAATAAGCTCTGTAAGGGCGGCTGGCCCAACCGCCCTTATGCAAACGCTCTTACAGTGGAATTCACTGTAAGGGCGGTTCAACACCAGCCGCCCTTACAGAGGCCCACTGTAAGGGCGGTTGGAAACAACAGCCGCCCTTACAGTGGCCTACTGTAAGAGCGGTTGGTGCTTCCAGCCGCCCTTATAGTGAGCCTTAGTAAGGGCGGCTTGTGTCTCAGCCGCCTCTATTATCTGTATTTGCAAGGGCGGCTCTATCTAGAACCGCCCCTACAGTTATTTTTCAGAAAAAAAAATAAAAATTACAATAATCGAGTTGACAGCACAGCACAGCACCACATACATATATACATATATAATCAGAGACAGAAAACATCACAGATTCACAACATAAATATCCATACATATACACAGCACCACATTTCAAGTCCAAAATGTTTCCATGTCCAAATCCATCCAAAAGAGTCCGAAATTTTTCAGGTACTAATACAAATCGATCACAGTCCATTCCAACAAGTTCACATGTAATCAACGACCTAGACATAGCCTATCCCACTGACGGAGGTGCTGGTAAAGAGGATTGCTACCTAAGTCGGACTGTGGGTTATGGTAATCACCTTTGTAATAAACAACATGGTCCATTATAAAGTTGCAAAGGTCACCGACAATCTCTAAGAGGTCATCATCCCTGTAGACATCCCTTTTTAGTCCTTTTTCTTCTTTCCACTACAAGATCGTAAAAGACAAGTTTAGGTCTAGTGTAAAGAAGAGATTGCAAAGCTAAGTGAGAAATACTATGTTTTCATACTACAACCCACTAAGAGATTCAAACTTACCAATTCAGGGTGTCTCCTGTAGCCTTTTGTGTTACTGATGAAAGCACATACATAGTATCCACAATGCAGACTCCCTGGCCTTTGCTTGGGAAACTTTGTTTCAATTTGCAAATGGAGATGTGTCAAGTATAAGTACTGAAAAAATTAGTAATTTTATGCCAAACTAAGTCGCACTTACCGAACATAGAGATTTGAAACGCAAGTGGCTCCCCAGACCTGGATCATGCCTTCCTTTGTGATTCTTGACATAGGCCCTGAATGCCCTGTTTGAATGAGAATCGATGTGACTTGTAGTATGCAGAAGTCGATATTAAAGTGAATCATATAAGGTTACTAGGATTACAAATTTGCTTACGTAATGAGAATTGACATGAAGTCTTTATATGTGTGAGGGTCAAAATCTGCAGAATCACAAATCCATGCCATGTTCATCCCGACATCGAGACCTATGACTATCCAGTGATTGCTACAACAATTTTAAATAAATACATAAGTACCTTTGCATCAAAATAAGATAAACCGAACAATCGTTAAGTATACAATTAATCGAACTTACTTGAAGTGGTATGGAATCCATATTGTTTCGAAGTGTTGGAGATTCTTTAAACATACGGCAAGCCATGCCGCAACCTTAAGAGACTCTTCTCTTATTTTGGCCGCACGGATCTTTTCTTTCTCCGCCAACGTCCCTCCAGCAGCTAGCTGTGGCGCATCCAATTCCCATCTCGATGGGTAATTAAAATTTATTTGTGCTATAGGCATAGGGTCTACATACCCGGCTTTCGTTGAGCGTGTAGATTTCATAAAGTTTGCTTGCATTCTAAAAATCATGACGTAAGTTAGTTTTAGCAAAATCCAACTAGGTTACTTTCAAATCATATCAAGAGGAAGAGGACTTACAGGCACCAAGTGCGAATCAGATTCATCGACATTGAACTAAGGTGAAAGCATGATTGGATGTCGCTGAAGTCAAAGGCAATACCCGAAGCAGGGCCTCCAAATGTGCGAGCAGGTATTACTGCTTCCAACACATTCAGTTCTGTACGTGAAACATGCAAGTAGTACCAATCATGGAACCTTCTCATTCCATATGGCATCTTACACAAGACCCGGTTTGGTAGGAAACGTTTGCCTTTTACATATTCTTTCGGGCAATCCTTTGACCACTTGATGGTTTCAACATCTGGATACTTTGTTATCGTTGTGTAGTCTGAGGTGTCAGTGGGCATCCTGTAGGCAAATTTGTTCGGGCCTTGGTTCTCAGGCTTGAACTGGTCATGAGCATACCACTTGTACATACCCGAGACATTCATATCCACAAAAGATTTTGACCCTGTCGACCTTATCATGATGGGGATCTTTTCACGAGCTTCACATACTAGAGGGAGTAGTTCTTCATGTGTCGGCGGTGCTTGTTGAAAAGTCTGTGCCATCTCATCATGGCCTTGCTCGGGGCGAGCTGGAGAATGTTGTGGCTTAGGAGGCACATGTGGTGTCTCGTCATGCTCTGACTCGGCACGAGCTGTAGAAGGTTTTGGGCTATGAGGCACATGTGGTGTCTCATCACGCTTTGGCTCGGCACGAGCTGTAGAAGATTGCGGACTCTGAGGCACATGTGGCATCTCATGCTCTGGCTCCGCACGAGCTACAGAAGGTTCACCTATTTGAGGCTCATGTGGCGTCTCATCATGCCCTGGCTCGACCCCTTGCTCACCAGCGGTTGGAGAAGCCGGTACCCTCTCATGCATCAAGTGGTCCTCATGAGACGGTGAATACACCGCTCCATCCTCAAGGTGGACTCTCTCCAGGTGTACATCACTTGGAGTTGGCGAGGAAACATTCAACACAATATCCTTTTTGTACCATAGGATGAACTGTTTCATGAGTAGTCCAAGCTCACGAATCCCCTCGCTAGTTGGGTGTTCAATCTTATGCTTCGCGTACTCGGGATTCACGGTATGCACCTCAACCTTACTATAGTCGGCCGGGACCGGTTTATGGTGCCAGATGTCGCCTGGAATTGGAGGATGTGCCAGACCCGTTGCCACCTCAGCCATCTCCTGTCCCCTACCGATGGGAATCAACAGGATGCAACGAGTTGGCACCCGTATGTGATCGACTGAGGCGGAGGCTGCATTGGAACCTTGGCTGCTTTGAACATTTGGAGGGCTACCAACTAGAACCAAATCCCTAGGCGGCTCCATTTGTGACCGTCGCTCAGTAGACAGTCCTTGCTCCTGTAGTTCCTTGGCAACTAGGGTCTTCACTAGGGTGGCAAGACTCTCCTCCCGGTTTCTACCATGTTTCTTGTACATCTCCACATCCTCTCGAAATCCTTCCTTCCAGGTCTTATGTTTCCCTAACCCCCTGACACGGCCTGGGTGCTCGGGGTTTCCCAAGCCAAGGCTAAGCTCGTCCTTCTCTCTAGAAGGAGTGAATGAGCCCTCCTCGATGTCTTCAGAATATTTCATTATCCTTGACACTGCCTCCTCGGTCTCTGGCTTGGCAAATTTCAGACTGCTGCCTGATTCTTCAAGATTCCTGGCAAAGAGCCAACGCTTGGTGCGTGGCTTCAATTTCATTACTTTTGTATTCCCAGCAGCTACGGCCTCCTCTTCCATCTTTCTAAACATCTCTTCCTTGCCCTCGTAGCCACCGGGGCCTAGACGAGGGTGGTGGATGTTCTTCTTCGCCTGCAAGCTGTTCTTTTCACTTAAGGCCAAAGATTCTGGTGCAGTCTTCTCAGCCACGAGCAACGCCCAGATAGCAGGAGTGATGTGTCCATACTTATGGTACGGAGTTAACCCCTTTTTGATGTACTCGGTGTTCAGCTCATTCCTCCAACGTCGGAAGGATTCTCCCATCATCTTCATAGCACGTCGTCTTACTAGGGGTAGCTTCTCTGCCGGAATCCTAAAATTAAAATTGACCAACAGACGATTTTTCCATAGGTCATCCTTTATGTCCTCTGGATAGTCGTGCCAATTACGGATTGATGGGTTCAACTTGTCTCTGACTAGGGCCCCAATTGCATTGCGGAATTTTGATTGGAACTCCTTTGGCTTAAGGATCTGCCCTTCTTCCCCAACCTCATCAATCACATAAACCATTTTTGCATTTGGATAGTGGTTTGGCTTTCTGACCCCTCCTTTCCTTTTCACTTTGGTAGTCGAGGCCGAGGTTGTGCCTTCAGGTTGCGGAGCAGAGGCCACAATCGTAGTCTCTGTGCCTGTTGCCTCTGCCCTCCTTTCCCTTGCCCCGTCGTGTCCGGCGAAACGTGTCGGACGCCGACGTGGTCTTTTTGGAGGTTTAGGAGGGACCTGTATAAACAACAGGTCAAAGTGTTAGTAGAGGTAACACAACCATATCGTTACCAAAATTTATGGTTTACTAAGTGACCTTCATATCCCTACCTCCTCGTTTGGGTCAAAGTCCTTGTCCAACTCATCCGTCGTTGGCTTCCGTCTAGGTTCACATGGGTGTGGATCCTCAGGACTTTCATATCCCGAGGTTGAGTCATCGTCCTTGCTAGATCCTTCATCAGTCTCTCCTCTTCCCGCTTCTCCCCCTTGCTCCTCGCCAGACTCCTCCTGAGTAAGCATAAATGCTACACCATTGCCCACTTCTTCATCAAACTGTTCCTGAGAAAACTGATCATGTATTTCTTGCTCTCTAGGGCTAGGGTGCTCTTCATGTTCGTTGGATCGGGCTGCATTGCTTGTTGTCCGTGTCATTTCGTGATTTGTTCTAACAGATGAAAGGAATAAAGTGTGCTTTAGTAGTAGTAGTAGTAGCAGCAGCAGCATTAGTAGTAGTCGTAGCAGCAGCAGTGCTTTAGTAGTAGTAGTAGTAGGTTGAAGAGAGGAGAAGAGAGAGCAGCAGTGCTTTAGTAGTAGTATTAGTAGTAGTAGTAGTAGTAGTAGTAGTAGTAGTAGTAGTAGTAGTAGTAGTAGTAGTAGTAGTAGTAGTAGTAGTAGTAGTAGTAGTAGTAGTAGTAGTAGTAGTAGTAGTAGTAGTAGTAGTAGTAGTAGTAGTAGTAGTAGTAGTACTAGTAGTAGTAGTAGTAGTAGTAGTAGTAGTAGTAGTAGCAGCAGCAGCAGCTAGGACTAGTAGTAGACTAGTGCAGCAGTGTTGGAGAGAGGATGAGAGTAGAAAATAGAAGAGAGACAGAAAGAGCAGAGAGGAAGGAGAGGTGAGGAGAGGGAAAGGTTTTAAAAAGGCCTTAGAAATATGTCTACCATCATTTGATCAAGAACTTGGAGCATCAAGGCATCAAAACAGAGAAGTAGGTTGAAGAGAGGAGAAGAGAGAGCAGCAGTGCTTTAGTAGTAGCAGCAGTGCTTTAGTAGTAGCAGCAGCAGCAGATGAGAGGAGAAGATAGGAGAGAGAACACACAAAGGAGACAAATTAGTTTGGTAGTAGTAGAAGAAGAAGAAGAAGAAGAAACAAATGTGCCCTCAAATTAGCGGGTTGCTGCTTTATAGAGCCATCCGCTGCTCTGTGGTGATCATAGATCATAGACTTATATGACAGTCAGTAATAGGTTAAGAGAAAACCCATTTGCACTACAAGACCGAAAACCTCTGGGGGAGGCTAGTATCCAATGGCACTCCATTCGAGACGAGTTTCCCCCAGAAGCTTTCGGTCTAGGAGAAGCTATGGGTATTTGACTGTCATGTTGTCTCACTACACCTTTAGTATCATCGAGCAAGAAATTTTGAAAAAAAAAAGTATTACAAGTAGTAAAGGCCTCAGTACCATGTCAATCATCATTTGATCATGAACTTGGAGCATAAAGGCATCGTAATAGAGAAGATGAGGTCATATAGGGGCCGCTGGTAACGATGCCAAGTTCCTCACAAGTTCCTGATCATCAGCTCATATTCCATATAATGAATGGACTTAGACAATCTAATCATCGGCAAAACAAAGGAGAGAAGAAAAATCATAGAAGTAGGAGAGAAGAGTAGTAGAATTAGGACTAGAGTAGAGCAGCAGCTAGCACTAGTAGTAGACTAGTGCAGTAGTAGTAGAGTTGGAGCACAACAGCAGTAGTAGTAGGATTACAGTAAGCCACAAATTATAATGACAGTAAGCCCCAACAGTAGTGTAGTACTAGTAGAGTACTAGAGTAGAGCAGCAGCTAGGACTAGTAGTAGACTAGTGCAGCAGTGTTGTAGAGAGGATGAGAGTAGAAAATAGAAGAGAGACAGAAAGAGCAGAGAGGAAGGAGAGGTGAGGAGAGGGAAAGGTTTAAAAAAGGCCTTAGAAATATGTCTACCATCATTTGATCAAGAACTTGGAGCATCAAGGCATCAAAACAGAGAAGTAGGTTGAAGAGAGGAGAAGAGAGAGCAGCAGTGCTTTAGTAGTAGTATTAGTAGTAGTAGTAGTAGTAGTAGTAGTAGTAGTAGTAGTAGTAGTAGTAGTAGTAGTAGTAGTAGTAGTAGTAGTAGTAGTAGTAGCAGCAGCAGCAGCAGCTAGGACTAGTAGTAGACTAGTGCAGCAGTGTTGGAGAGAGGATGAGAGTAGAAAATAGAAGAGAGACAGAAAGAGCAGAGAGGAAGGAGAGGTGAGGAGAGGGAAAGGTTTTAAAAAGGCCTTAGAAATATGTCTACCATCATTTGATCAAGAACTTGGAGCATCAAGGCATCAAAACAGAGAAGTAGGTTGAAGAGAGGAGAAGAGAGAGCAGCAGTGCTTTAGTAGTAGTAGCAGTGCTTTAGTAGTAGCAGCAGCAGCAGATGAGAGGAGAAGATAGGAGAGAGAACACACAAAGGAGACAAATTAGTTTGGTAGTAGTAGAAGAAGAAGAAGAAACTAATGTGCCCTCAAATTAGCGGGTTGCTGCTTTATAGAGCCATCCGCTGCTCTGTGGTGATCATAGATCATAGACTTATATGACAGTCAGTAATAGGTTAAGAGAAAACCCATTTGCACTACAAGACCGAAAACCTCTGGGGGAGGCTAGTATCCAATGGCACTCCATTCGAGACGAGTTTCCCCCAGAAGCTTTCGGTCTAGGAGAAGCTATGGGTATTTGACTGTCATGTTGTCTCACTACACCTTTTGTATCATCGAGCAAGAAATTTTGAAAAAAAAAGTAGTACAAGTAGTAAAGGCCTCAGTACCATGTCAATCATCATTTGATCATGAACTTGGAGCATAAAGGCATCGTAATAGAGAAGATGAGGTCATATAGGGGCCGCTGGTAACGATGCCAAGTTCCTCACAAGTTCCTGATCATCAGCTCATATTCCATACAATGAATGGACTTAGACAATCTCATCATCGGCAAAACAAAGGAGAGAAGAAAAATAGAAGAGGAGAGTAGTAGTAGTAGTATAGAGGAGCACAGTTTATAAAACTGTCATAGAGAGGGTAGTAGGAGAGTTGGGCACAACAGCAGTAGTAGTAGGATTACAGTAAGCCCCAACAGTAGTGTAGTACTAGTAGAGTACTAGAGTAGAGCAGCAGCTAGCACTAGTAGTAGACTAGTGCAGTAGTGTTGGAGAGAGGATGAGAGTAGAGAATAGAAGAGAGATAGAAGGAGCAGAGAGGAAGGAGAGGTGAGGAGAGGGAAAGGTTTAAAAAAGGCCTCAGAAACATGTCTAGCATCATTTGATCAAGAACTTGGAGCATCAAGGCATCAAAATAGAGAACAAGGCACTATAGAGGCGGCTAGTAATGATGCCAAGTTACTCATAAGTTTTGGATCATCAGCTCATATTCTAAAATAATGTATTGAATTAGACAATTTCATCATCGGCAAAACAATAGTAGAGGAGAGAGGGTATAGTAGTAGTATAGAGGGGCACGGTTCAAAAAATGTCACCAATTCAAAATTATCCCAGTAAGCCACCACAACAGTAGAGTAGTAGTAGTAGTAGTAGTAGTAGAGAGGAGTGGCATATAAGCAGCCTGCTATATAAACAACAGTAATTATGCCTCAGTATATAAAACTGTCATAGAGAGAGTAGTAGTACAGTTGTAGTACAAAAGCAGTAGTAGTAGGATTACAGTAAGCCACAAATTAAAATGACAGTAAGCCACCAGAACGTAACCAGTAATAGGTAACCAGTGACTAAACTATGTAACTTGTGGGAGAAATAAGAAACAGATTGACTATCAAATGATAAGCTAATGCAAGGCATAGAAGTCAAAGTAAACAGATTGACTATAAAATGATAATGGAACAAACTAGAAGTCAAAGATCATACAAATAGAGTTCAGAGTCAAACATAAAGATAATAGATGATTGAGGGAACATTTCCTGAATCTATAATAATATTCATGTCAAATATGACTCAGGCAAAAGCATCATTAACCAGACAACATAGCTCTAAAAGACAATTACAGTAGTATGATCGACATCGATTATGACATCAGAGCCCCGGATTATAGCTATCTGCTGATAGCAGAAATGAAAGAGACTTCTATTACCAAAAGTTTGATATATTCAGAACGTGCAAAGGTAAAACCATCCAGCTGCTTCAACTACTGCAGCAATGTCTACAAGACTTCAAACACAGAGCTACCAGAATTTCAAACATAGTTATAACCCTCGCAGACACCAGTACAGACAACAAGTATATATACCTTTGTGACTTTGCTAGGCACCTAAAATCTACTGCAGATCATGCATATAGAACTAGATGGTTTCAAAAAAGCAAAGTGAGCAAACTCACATACCTGAGCAGCCTATGAAACTAGATGGTTTCAAAAAAGCAAAGTGAGCAAACTCACATACCTTTGGAGGAGAAGGAGAGAGTCGCGGACGGGCGGCGCCTAGGGTTCCTAGCAGGCGGAGTGCCCAGGCTCACCGACGGGCGGGCGGCCGCGCGTGGATCTTCGGCCCTCGGCGACGTCTAGGGTTCTGACAGGGCGGAGCGCACGGGCTCGCACATGGACGGAAGCAGGTCGCCGAGCTCGCGGAAGAAGAGCTCGTGGACGCGCCGACGAAGAGCTCGTGGACGACCGAGGTCCTCGGCCAGACTCGCCGAGCTCGTGGAGGCGCGCGTGGGCGGGCGGCCGTGTGCAGATCTGGCTCCCGGCGGCAGCAGAGTGGTGGCGTGGCACGGGCACCAGCGAAGGGGGAGGGGGAGGAGAGCGCGGGGAGGAGAGTGGTGGCGTTGCACGGCACCGGCGAAGGGGGAGGGGGAGGAGAGTGGTGGCGTGGAATCGGGCGGCGGCGGCTAGGGTTCCGATCGGGGGGAATCGGGCAGCCTGACGGCGTCCAACTGCGAATGAGAACGCCCTGGCTTAGGCGCTGCGAACGGAAGGGGGTTTTATGGAGGGCAGCCCCACTGTAAGGGCGGTTCAGATGTGAACCGCCCTTATTGTGGTTTTCTTGAAATTTAAAATCATTTTTTTAATTTAGTTAAAGTTTAAAATGTATTTATATAATAATTTTAATTTATTCCATGTATTTTTATATATAATTTATATATATTATATAATTTCAAACTATTCCAAGTTTTTGTATCTTTAATTTATATACATTATATAATTTCAAACTAAATTGGTTTGGAATTAAAAAATAAAATTGTGTAAACTTAAAAATTCTTTAGTGCCTCACTTGACCTAATATGTAATAATTTTGAATTATTTCATACATTTTTATGATTAGTTTATATATATATATATATATGCAAAGTTTATTCATTTTTGTCTACTTTGACCAAGTCAAACATTGGATTTTTGACAAAATACACTTTGACCGGACCCGAGATGGTCTCAGATGCAAAAGTCATGAATACAAAGTTTGTTCCCCTTCTCAAGATACACATTTGGTGTAATGGTCAACTTTTCATATGAGATGGTTTGGACCACTCAAATTTTGAAATTTCAAATTTTTACTGCTACACGCACGTTTTCGGGACCCTAAATGGCCCCAACTCCGAAAGTCATGAATAGCAACTTTGTTCCACTCATCAAGATGTACATTTGATATATAGGACATTTTTGCATTTGACAAAGCGTTAAGAAAGTGCAGTTCTAAATCCACAAGTCCCGCATGTAGTTTCATAAAGTCTATGTGTGATTCAAGATTTTGTGACTAGAGTTTACAAACACTTTCTCAAATACAAAAATGTCCTATGTATGAAATGTGTATCTTGATGAGCTCTAACTACCTTGTATTCAAAAGTTTTTCATTTGAGGTCATTTACTCACTCGTTTGACCAGGTTTGTCCAAGCCACGCCTTGGGTTTTCAAAACATGTGAACTGAGTTTTCTTTAACTTTTCCAAATGCAAAAATGTATTGTGTACCAAAGGTAGACCTTGATGAGATCTAACTATGTTGTATTCAATTTTTTTTCATTTGAGGTCTTTTATTGCCTAGTTTGACCTAGTTTGACCAAGTCAAACATTGGATTTTTGACAAAATACACTTTGACCGGACCCGAGATGGTCTCAGATGCAAAAGTCATGAATACAAAGTTTGTTCCCCTTCTCAAGATACACATTTGGTGTAATGGTCAACTTTTCATATGAGATGGTTTGGACCACTCAAATTTTGAAATTTCAAATTTTTACTGCTACACGCACGTTTTCGGGACCCTAAATGGCCCCAACTCCGAAAGTCATGAATAGCAACTTTGTTCCACTCATCAAGATGTACATTTGATATATAGGACATTTTTGCATTTGACAAAGCGTTAAGAAAGTGCAGTTCTAAATCCACAAGTCCCGCATGTAGTTTCATAAAGTCTATGTGTGATTCAAGATTTTGTGACTAGAGTTTACAAACACTTTCTCAAATACAAAAATGTCCTATGTATGAAATGTGTATCTTGATGAGCTCTAACTACCTTGTATTCAAAAGTTTTTCATTTGAGGTCATTTACTCACTCGTTTGACCAGGTTTGTCCAAGCCACGCCTTGGGTTTTCAAAACATGTGAACTGAGTTTTCTTTAACTTTTCCAAATGCAAAAATGTATTGTGTACCAAAGGTAGACCTTGATGAGATCTAACTATGTTGTATTCAATTTTTTTTCATTTGAGGTCTTTTATTGCCTAGTTTGACCTAGTTTGACCAAGTCAAACATTGGATTTTTGACAAAATACACTTTGACCGGACCCGAGATGGTCTCAGATGCAAAAGTCATGAATACAAAGTTTGTTCCCCTTCTCAAGATACACATTTGGTGTAATGGTCAACTTTTCATATGAGATGGTTTGGACCACTCAAATTTTGAAATTTCAAATTTTTACTGCTACACGCACGTTTTCGGGACCCTAAATGGCCCCAACTCCGAAAGTCATGAATAGCAACTTTGTTCCACTCATCAAGATGTACATTTGATATATAGGACATTTTTGCATTTGACAAAGCGTTAAGAAAGTGCAGTTCTAAATCCACAAGTCCCGCATGTAGTTTCATAAAGTCTATGTGTGATTCAAGATTTTGTGACTAGAGTTTACAAACACTTTCTCAAATGCAAAAATGTCCTATGTATGAAATGTGTATCTTGATGAGCTCTAACTACCTTGTATTCAAAAGTTTTTCATTTGAGGTCATTTACTCACTCGTTTGACCAGGTTTGTCCAAGCCACGCCTTGGGTTTTCAAAACATGTGAACTGAGTTTTCTTTAACTTTTCCAAATGCAAAAATGTATTGTGTACCAAAGGTAGACCTTGATGAGATCTAACTATGTTGTATTCAATTTTTTTTCATTTGAGGTCTTTTATTGCCTAGTTTGACCTAGTTTGACCAAGTCAAACATTGGATTTTTGACAAAATACACTTTGACCGGACCCGAGATGGTCTCAGATGCAAAAGTCATGAATACAAAGTTTGTTCCCCTTCTCAAGATACACATTTGGTGTAATGGTCAACTTTTCATATGAGATGGTTTGGACCACTCAAATTTTGAAATTTCAAATTTTTACTGCTACACGCACGTTTTCGGGACCCTAAATGGCCCCAACTCCGAAAGTCATGAATAGCAACTTTGTTCCACTCATC
Organism: Sorghum bicolor; assembly: GCF_000003195.3. NCBI lineage: Eukaryota > Viridiplantae > Streptophyta > Magnoliopsida > Poales > Poaceae > Sorghum > Sorghum bicolor. The sequence goes on along the minus strand of NC_012879.2, from coordinate 13,159,500 downwards.
AAGATGTACATTTGATATATAGGACATTTTTGCATTTGACAAAGCGTTAAGAAAGTGCAGTTCTAAATCCACAAGTCCCGCATGTAGTTTCATAAAGTCTATGTGTGATTCAAGACTTTGTGACTAGAGTTTACAAACACTTTCTCAAATGCAAAAATGTCCTATGTATGAAATGTGTATCTTGATGAGCTCTAACTACCTTGTATTCAAAAGTTTTTCATTTGAGGTCATTTACTCACTCGTTTGACCAGGTTTGTCCAAGCCACGCCTTGGGTTTTCAAAACATGTGAACTGAGTTTTCTGTAACTTTTCCAAATGCAAAAATGTATTGTGTACCAAAGGTACACCTTGATGAGATCTAACTATGTTGTATTCAATTTTTTTTCATTTGAGGTCTTTTATTGCCTAGTTTGACCTAGTTTGACCAAGTCAAACATTGGATTTTTGACAAAATACACTTTGACCGGACCCGAGATGGTCTCAGATGCAAAAGTCATGAATACAAAGTTTGTTCCCCTTCTCAAGACACACATTTGGTGTAATGGTAAACTTTTCATATGAGATGGTTTGGACCACTCAAATTTTGAAATTTCAAATTTTTACTGCTACACGCACGTTTTCGGGACCCTAAATGGCCCCAACTCCGAAAGTCATGAATAGCAACTTTGTTCCACTCATCAAGATGTACATTTGATATATAGGACGTTTTTGCATTTGACAAAGCGTTAAGAAATGTAGTCTCACACACATACATAAATGTAGTCTCACACACATACATAAATGTAGTCTCACACACATACATAAATGTAGTCTCACATGGATACATAAATAAAGTCTCACACACATACAAATGACTATTTATTAGTATCCGCCGCCGTAACAGTTTTCCACTTCACACCTTTTCGTTCCCATGGCAATACATCTTTGGGTAGGCTTTTTTCCACAACACCAATCTTGTTAATAAAGTCTGTGAATAGCGGCACCTGATCGCACTTATTGTAGGCTTCAACATCATCAACGCCATCAACTCCAATAATGTGCTGTTTTCCAGGGATAACCACATGCTTAGGTTTCTTCTTTGGGGGGACAATGCTGAGCGGGTCGGTCATATAGAAAACCTGTGTAACATGTGAAGCAAGGACCCATGGATCATCCTGGTAGCCTATGCTGTGAAGGTCCACGACCCTCAATCCGATTTCATTGAATTCATGTTGCTTGATCTAGCGACATCGAAATAGGGCCACATTTAGTGCCTCAGTTCCATAGTCAAGTTCCCATATATCTTCAATTATGCCAAAGTAATCGATCTTTTGTCCCCCTGCGCCGATAGCCACTGCTCGAACACCACTGTTTTGGTTCACACATTTACTATCCTTTGCGTGGGTATAGTATGTGTACCCATTGATCTCATAAGAACTCCAAGATGTCACCTGTCTTGATGGCCCCGCTGCCAACTTACTGATGGTAATAGAATCTATGGTTTCTCCAGGCTGTATGTTTTGGTCCTTCAACCATGAAGTTAGGCGTTGCTTGTGTTGTTTCATGACCCAATCACCTGTACGACCATTTCTCTCTGATTGGATGATCTCCATGTGTTCATCAATATATGGTTCCATCAGTTTTGTGCTCGCCAAGACAGCGTAGTGCGCCCGACTCACTTCAGCGTATTCATTGTCGATGAAGATTTTTCTACCATTTGTGCCCTTCCCGGCCAGCCTACCCTTGTAGTGAGAATCGGGAATACCAATCCCTCTCTGTACTTTTAGGTACTCTTGACAGCACTCGATGACTTCTTCACTACTGTAGCCCTCTATCATAGAGCCCTCTGGGTATGCACGATTATGCACATATCGACTTAGAACCGACATGAACCGCTCATACGACCACATTTCATGCAAGTAGCAAGGGCCCAACGCCTGTATCTGATGAACCATGTGAATCATGAGATGTACCATAGGGTCGAAGAAAGCGGGAGGTAAACACATCTCTAGTTGGTTTTGGGTCTCTACGACAAAATCATGTAGGTCACTCAGCTCTGTCTTGCTAATCTTCTTCTGTGAGATCTTCGACCAGAAGTAGCACATGCGGGTGATAGCCATCTTCAAAAACTCTGGCTTGATAGCCCTTATTGCGATTGGTAGGAACACCGTCAGCATCATATGACAATCGTGAGCCTTGCAGTGTGGAAATGATAGGTCCTTCATCGACACTAGCTTCTTCGGGTTTGCCGAAAACCCAGTCGGGACTTTGATCCCCTTCACAGAAGTGCATAAACCTCTCCTCTCTTCTAGGTCCAGGTTGTAGCTAGCCGCGGGTAGGGTGTATTTTCCAGTTTTTGTCTCAAGTACCGGGTGAAGCTCTGGCATCACATGTAGCTGCTCCATGTCTCTCCTTGCTTTGAGACTATCCTTTGACTTCGGTGTGTCCATCAAGGTAGCGATGAGACTCTCAAAGACATTCTTCTGCACATGCATAGCATCAATGGCATGGGGGACCTCCAATTGTTGCCAATATTCAAGATACTGAAAGAAGATTGACTTTTTCTTAAAAGGCACGCCTTCAATAGGAGGTGTGCTTCTATCTCTAGGTGTTCCATCCATTTTCTTCTTTCCATAGATGACACTTATATTTTTCACCATTTGGAACACATATTGTCCATCATGACGTCTCTCCGGAGGTCGATCTTCATCCTCTGGGATGTTGCCAAAATACTTTAAGTACACTTTGCTGCGGTACTTGTGACCTTGCTTTAAAAAGCGACGATTCCTGATGTAAACAATCTTCTTAGATCCATCTAGGTACACCCATTTAGTATCATCCAGACAGACTAAGCATCCTGTCTTGCCTTTGATTTGTCCAGACAAGGCAAACAATGCAGGGTGGTCGTTGATAGTCACAAATATTATTGCTCTTAATGTGAAGGTCTCCTTTTGGAAAGCATCATACATCAGCTCCCCTGTCCTCCATAGTTTCTCGAATTCTTCCATCACAGGCTCGAGGAACACGTCCATATCAAAGCCTGGTTGCTGAGGGCCAGAAACAAGAACAATGAGGAAAAGATACTTTCTCTTCTGACACAACCACGTTGGGATGTTGTACATGGTCAAGATCACTGGCCAAGTGCTATGGTTGCTCGTCCTCTCGTTGAAGGGATTCATTCCATCGGTGCTCAAGGCAAACCGTACATTCCTTGGGTCCGAACTGAACAGTGGGTTGTTATTATCGAAGTCCTGCCACTGACTGCCATCGGCCGGGTGTGCAATCACATCGTCATCGACCTTGCGCTCATCGTCCCACCATGTCATGAGCGCGGCTTCCTTAGGGTTCAGGAAAATACGCCTCAAGCGGTCGGTCACTGGCAGATACCACATTACCAAGGCAGGAATTTTTCTCTTCTTTGCGTCGTTGCCTAATGGGGTGTCCTCTGGAGGTCGAGATTCTTGTACCACCTTTTTGGAACCCTTCTTACTCCTCTTGTTCCCGGTGGAGGCTTCTCCACCACTGTAAAGGTCATTGTCCTTGTACCGACTTGCCCCACAACGAGGACATTTATCCAGACCTTCGAACGTTTCACCACGAAAAAGGATACAATGGTTGGGGCATGCATGGATCTTTTCAACACCCATTGTCAATGGACTTATGACCTTCTTAGCATGGTATGTGTTGGAGGGAACTAAGTTCGGCAGTGGCAGCACAGATGAAAGAAGATGCAACAGATCGTCAAAACTGCAGTCTGACCAGCCGTACTTAGCCTTCAGGATGAGTAGCTCAAGCACAAAACGGAGCAGTGTCCAATGTGTTGGACAGCCCTTCTCAACACCATACACAGTCTCCTTTGACGCTGTTTTCACCCGCTCTAGATTTTCTAGACCCTTCTTCTGTTGTAGTATTTCTGGTCCAATGGCCCGAAGCATTTCCTCTAAGTTGTCAAAGTTTTCTGCATCCCCCTCACATGCTCCAACATCATTATTGTCAACACCGCCAACATCCCCATCATTATTGTCGACACCACCGACATCATCACCACGTGCTTGTTCATTTGCTGAATCATGTTGCATTTGTGCTTCAAACATGTCTGCGTATTGGGACAACAATTGGCCTTCTTCAGCATCGTCTTCTTGGTCATCATCGTTGCCATCAAGAAACATTACTTCACCATGATGAAGCCATACTGTGTAGTTCGGGACAAATCCTCGCCTAATCAGATGTGATCTGATGATTTCCACATCATAAGTTGCTAAGTGGTTCTTGCAATCTTTACAGGGACAAATAACTGAACAATTATTTCCTGTTGACAACGTCTTTGCATGATTCACTGCGATTGTAATAAATTTGTCCACCTCATCAGCATAGGCTTGTGAGTACCTTGGCAAACCATACATCCAAGTAGCCCTATTCTCCATCTTTACATAAATAAAAAAATTAATTAGTTGAGAATAATTATTAGCAACAATTAATAAGTAACAATTATTATCTACCATTATTAGCAACAATTAGTAGCTATCATTATTAGCAATAATTGTGTTAGAAATGATTATTAGACATAATTAATAGTACCAATTATTATCTACCATTATTAGCAACAATTAATAAGTAACAATTATTATCTACCATTATTAGCAACAATTAATAAGTAACAATTATTATCTACCATTATTAGCAACAAATAATAAGTACCAATTATTATCTACCATTATTAGCAATAATTAATAAGTAACAATTATTATCTACCATTATTAGCAACAATTATTAGCTATCATTATTGGTAATAATTGTGTTAGAAACGATTATTAGACATAATTAATATTACCAAATATTATCTACCATTATTAGCAACAATTAATAAGTAACAATTATTATCTACCATTTTTAGCAACAATTATTATCTATCATTATTAGTAATAATTGTGTTAGAAACGATTATTAGACATAATTAATTTTACCAATTATGATCTACCATTATTAGAAACAATTAATATTAACAATAACTATTAGTTTACCAATAACTATTCATGCCAACCACATTCCAAATTCATGAAACAAAAACAAAAAAAGGAAACCCTAGATCTAGAATGTCTTTTCTCTCCATACATGAAACTACAATTAATCTCCAATAAAATAAAGCTATATCACCTAATTGATGGTGCAAGGTGGTGTCTCTACCTATTCTACACTAATAGCATCATAGATAAGCTCTAATTTGGTCAACACAAAGCTCAAGCTCCGTGGAAGAGAGAGAAAACCAAAATGTAAATTGCTCACTAACCAACCAATAAAACATGGATTAGAGGGTGGGAATAGCATTTTCTTACCTTAAACAAGCTCCCCACCAAAGGATTTAAGTTCAAAACCTCCCCCCTTCCTAGAGTGATTTTAGGGAGGTGCCCAAGGCCTCCCAAACCTTTTTTTTGCGAGTGGAAGTGAGTGGCTCGGGGAGGAAGAAGAGTGGGCTGGCTACTTATGCTACAGACCTCTGTAGGGGCGGTTGGTGTTACCAGCCGCCCCTACAGTGCCTCCCCCACTGTAAGGGCGGCTGGTAACACCAACCGCCCCTACAGAGAACACTGCAAGGGCGGCTGGCTTTGTGCTTGGCTGCCCACCCACTGTAAGGGCGGTTCAAATGTTAACCGCCCCTACAGTGTGGGGAGGGGCGCTCTCTTAGTAAGTTTTTCACGTAGTGACTCATGTCTCAAGCTATACATATACAACGTTTATGCGTTGTCACTACTTGTAACACTTGGTTGTATAACGTGTCAATCTATCAAGAGGGCATGGGCGACTTGTTGATTATTACTATTGAAAAGGGAGCTGGGGATTCATATTCAGCGGAAATGTGTTGAACTTCAAAATATCCATAAATATAGTTAAAGCTATTTCAAAAAAATCTGAAAACAAGAAAAATATGGAGAAGCCATGTTGTAAATTGCATCCATGTAAATTTTGACATCAAACTAAGATGTATTTGTGATGTAGGAGTACAAAGGAAAAAAAATTAATAATAATACTTGTCGAACAATACAAAATTGTGTGTATAAGGCCAGTCTCAATGCATAGTTTCATGATATAGTTACCAAGATTATAAACTAGGTAACCGAGCCACAAGAGTTTCATGGGGATAAAACTCCTCTCTCATCTGATGAAAATCCTTCATTTAATGACCCTGTCAAGTTAGCAATTTTGCTTATATGGCATCCTATTTAATTTGCATGACATTCTCATAAAACATGCATTGAGACTGGCCTAACGTGTGATACATACATGGTACCTAGATATTTTTCTGGCGGTTTTGAGAATTTCCCGATCTAGCACATTATCACAGGTTGTTTAATTACATACACATTAATGTGTGATTCCACTTTGATTTGGCCTGAGGTTACAAAAGTTATTATCTAACATATGTATTTCTGAAGATTTTGTTTATGATTCAAATTAGGTAGAGTTAAACAAATATGAAAAACCAGAAAGAGAACAAGCCATTATCAGAATACATGACAGACAGAGACCAGTTGTATCAATTAATCAAATCCATTCAGTTATATATATATATATAACGGTTGACCCCATAATGTTGCAAGAGCAAACGAAGTGAGCAAAGCAGAAACACACTTGCATTGGTCGTCCCTCCCGACCATGCAAGAGCAAATACGGCACAGCCAATTACGTGTCCACCCTCGTTCCACGGCACGGCCGATCCCTGGTGAATTCAGTAGAAGATCATGGTAGCGACCGCAGCGGCAACGCCGGCGGCGATGGCAGCTCCGCTTCCAAGGGTAGCAGCACCGGAGTCATCAGCAGCCGCCGGTCCCTCAGCAGGCCCATCAGCGGCAGGCGTCGCCGCCGCGGCTGCCGGGGAAGGGACCAACTCCTCGTCGGTGGACGAAGAAGAAGGCGGTGTAGTAGAGGCGGTGGTCGGCGCTGCAGCTGGACCAGACTTCCTAGACGACGACGACGACGGCGATGGGGCATGCGCGGCGGCGGCGGGGGTGGGGGTGGAGGCGACGGCAGCAGCAGCAGGGGCCTTAGCGGGGGCAGGAGTTTTCTTGGCAGCAGCAGCCTCGGGTGCCTTGGCAGGAGCTCTGGCAGTGGCAGCCTTCGGTGACGCTGCCGGGGCCTCGGCGGCCGCGCTGAGGGCAGCGACGACGGCGAGGATGTAGAAGAGGGCCGCCGCAGCTGTGACGCGCGACATTTTCGTTGGCTGGCTCTGCTGCTGGATGTGGTGGTGGTGACGACGGAGGGAGGGGGGTGCAACTGTGCAAGGTTTGTTGTTTCTTGCTTTGTGGGGTGAGTTGCAGAGGGAGACGGCGAGGAATTTTTATAGGTGTCGTGTTGGTAAGCTTGTGAGGATGGGAGGAACTCTCGTGAAAACTTGAGGTGGGAGACGCAAAGCTGATGGCCGCCCGGCCGTTGCGCGCCATGTTTTTCAAACGGTTGACGATGGCTTTGTGGGGTCTGTAGTGTCTGTCCGGTTATTATGGTTGCTGGTTGGTGATTGTTTCTGTTGTTCTAGACTTCTAGAGTTCTAGGGCAGATGAATCATATATGGACATGGATCATTGAGGAGCGGATGGGATGGGCCTGGGTCATCATGTTCGACCTGAGAATTGGTGGGCCTTGGAGCTCGGTCCTTCGTTTGGACGGTGCAATTTTTTTTCTTTTTTGAGATTATGTTTAAGCACGTGTTTCATTAACAAGAATAGGTTTTGTTACAAAAGCCGGTAGCTTGAAGCAACCAAAAAAACAACAACAACACGACTCTGAAAACAAAAGCCGACAGAGTTCGGCTACACAATGAAAGCCATAATCACCCGCAACTGACTGAACCTAGCGGAACACCACAGGTCGATCTCGGTCTGGATCAGCGGCTCCAAGAGCGAGGACTGTGGAAGCTTCAGTTAGGACCAGAGATGTACCAGGACTTCATTGTTCACGAATCACGACTCACACAAAACAGCAGTGGCTCAGATGCAGCCAGATTGGGCATCCTTTTTTTCCAAAAAAAAAAAAAGATTTAGCATCCTTTTCTCGGCTATGAAGAGAAGTGTTTCCCTAATAAGAGCATCTTCAATGGATTTCTTATATTGCTTACATTGTTTTAGAGAATATCTTGAAAACGGTTTATGTTATAAGCAAGAACTGCTGTATACCAGCTAAAACTGCAGCGACTCCCATGTTCTAAATTATTTGTTTTTAAAACGGTTTTAGAGAATATCTTCAGAATTATAGGAACAGGAGATCAACTGCAGCGACTCCATGTTCTAGATTATTTATTTTTTAAGGTATAAGGGATTGGATATAATATCTGGTAGAGTTGCTAAAATGTACAGAGAGAGAAATTAAGATAAGTTGCTCAGATCCAGTTTCTATGTTGTTTTTAGTATAAATGGAAGACTAAGCTAGTCTGACCCGATTTCTACGTTTCTAAATGAAAGTTGTGAGAAATGTGGCTAGAAAAAACTGCAAAGAAAAAAACATAGAGATCTAATTTCAGCTTGCTTTAGCCATAAGTAGCTTAAAAACTATAGCAAACAGGCCCATTGTACACTCCTCAAAAGCTATTGTCTATACCTTAGGCTGAAGAACAATTTACATAAGCAGCTTCAACCATGGGTTTAAATCTTGAAATGATAACTGTCACAGAAATCTAAACTAGCTCAAGTTTCCTGGTAAACAATACAGGCTTCAGGACTGAATAAATATGATTACAACACGAAATAGCTGTCAGTTTACAGTGCTCACTCCATTACCACCGGAACGATTCTTCCACAAGCACCTCAACTCAAGCCAACACTTACAATTACATCAGCAGTTCAACATTATCATACATATGCTACAATCAGAAGGGGCCACTATAGTACAAGGACCTGCAGCCTTGACCTTGCCTCCGCAGCTATATTCAGGTGCTCCTCGTCAGGGTTCTCTCTCGCTGCCGCGAGAGCTTCAGCATACATCATCCTTTCCTGCTCTATCTTGTCGACCTCAATCTTGTCAATTTCACTCTGGGTCAATGTTTTGATGCATAGCTATTAGTTTGGAATAGTCAATATTTAGTGCAAAGCATCTAACCAGTTTTCTTTGTGCAAATATTTCCATTTCAGCATCCATAATAACATTGCAAGAGAAAATTAGTACTCCAATCATAATGCATACTAAATCTTAATACAAATTTCCAGTGTAGTATCAAAACTTCACTCCCATGATTAACACTTTCATGCAATCTTTTCCCAAATTTCAAAGAACCTCGTATTGGTATATAGTAAGGAATATCAGCAGGTAACAGTAAACAATAAATACACACCCCCAGAGTGTTTCTGAGACATAAAAATAATGCAGCAAACATTTTAGGCAATGCAATTGGTGACACCCCCAGAGTTTTATGTGACATTTTAGATAAAGCAGCAAACATTTTAGACAAAGCAATCGGTGACAAACAAAGTGGTTCTCAGGAATGACAAGCTAATTAGACAATTTAAAACACCATAACACTAACTTACAGTCCATCCCTTGCTTTAGTTAAGACATTTAATGGTTCAAACAAGTCAATCGTGCTCAAAGGATGTATGCTCACCGTTGATTGGAGTGCCTCTAATTCATGTGACAATGGTATTGTATCATCATAAGAGTCACTTGAAACATTCTCTGAAATTTTTTCGAAAAATGCCATCAATGAGCTTATCTCGAATCCCATATTCGACATATCTCCTTGAAGGTCTTCAACTTTTTTATTTGACATCTTTACCTCCCATTCCAGCTTCTCTAAACTAGCTTGCTTGTCTGCAAGCATAATCTGTAGGAGGACAAAGAAAATGTCAGGTCAAAAATAAAATATTTTCCCATCAATAAACTCAACAATCATTTAATTTTAGCATCCTTACCCAAAAAAGACAAAAGAAAAATTAGTAATACCATGTGTAAGTAGAAACTCAGTATAAGTGAATCATCTGAAGAGGAAATATGTACAGCCATTTATATACGCAAAAGTAAAAGTAAATTACTCAATGTCTAAATCAAAGGGTATGCTGGAATTGCACAAATGTTGATTCAATCCAGTGCAAGACAGCAAGCACAGCTAATTTGCAGTGTCCTCAAAATGAGGATGAGAAACTTTCATAAACTGTGTGTAATGACATTAAACAATCAGTCAACAACCCAGGTTTCTTGAAGATATAAAACTTATGAAGTGTGAATGTAACAGCTATGGCTTTGTGCATGAATCATTGTGACAGACTTTCTGACTATTGTTCTAAGTAGAGGTTGTTGTAGCCTTTAGAAGGTCGTTTGCAAGATAAATTTACTTTATCATATGCATTACATTAAACTAGACTTATGAGCTAGGCTGATTATATGGTTCAGTAACAACAGTATATGTTTACTTGGACTGAAACATATAATATTGCTCATCACAAATATAAGCAAGAACTTTTGTCAAATTTTGTGAAAGTAGTCACAAATTGCTAAGAAATCTGATCTTGTGTACAGTAGCATAACATTCGTATTGTAACTGTATTTAACATTTACATATTTTTTTCATTCACAGGGTGCCAACTTTGATGGTACTGCAGTTTTGTATCACTCTTTTTCATGACAGAGTTACAAGGAAAATATATAATTTAGACAGATTTTATGGGTATAAGCATGCTAGCTAATTCAGAACAGTAGCAAATCATAATCGGCAGCATTTTACCTTTGCATCATGCAACTGAGAATTGGTAGATCTGATCAAAGCTTCTTTGTCAGCCACCAGGCGCCTGAGTTCATCGATGGTTGCATACGCCGCATTCATCTCAGCCACGGAGCTCTCCGCGGACCTCAGCGCCTCCTCCTTCTCGAGCAGTTTCTTTTGCAGGTCATCAATCTGCTCGCGCAGCATGGCAACCTCATCCTTGGGCTTATTTTCAGCTCCGGACAGAGAAAACGGCACAACTGAGCCGCTGTCACCATTAGAATCTGGGGCACTCTTCTTGGCTGCATCACCAGGGTCTCTCCGCTTTTTGGCGGATACGCTCTGTGGCAATTTGACACTTTTCAAATCACTCGCCTGTAAGAATGAAGCATCCATCCTCAGGTTCATCACTACCAAATCCAAAGACCAATTGTCATGGTAGTTTTTATTAAAAAGTCACATATAGTGAAGATTCAGCTGTCATTCCTCTACAGCAAAGCTACAAAAGATAGGAAATCTCATTCTTCTACAGCAAGCTACAAAAGTATAGGAAATCTGAGATGTTTACAAGATCTAGGAAAACTGTCGTTGTGAGGTGGTCTAATCTGAAAGGGGGGAAATCAGCCTTAGGCTGCATTTTTGTTTCCCAATTCTATGTAACATCTGAGACCGACAGCTGAAGGGAACCAGCAATTAAAAACAGGAAACGTGTACTAGATTCGAACGTAAGCAACCGACGCAGGAATAAAATCGACAAATCCACAAACTATCAAAGGAACAGAAAGAAAGATATAGCATATAGGGATGAATGAATTATTAGGGAAGAAAGAGGGAAGAAGGCGGCAAGGTAAAAAAAAAAGACCTTCTTGGGCGGCGCCGGCGTGTAGACCAGCGAAGCGCGGCGCGAGTAGGCCGGGTTGACCCTCCGGTCCTGCACCCAGCAGGAAGAAGCAACACAGAACAACGGTCAGGCACGAGCTCAGCAGGAGCGCGGAAACCCCGGCGAGATCTGCGCGCGGCAGCCGGCCGGTAACTCACCATGAGCGACTCGACGAGCGGCACCATCTCGACGAGGTTCTTGAAGAGCACCCGATCCACGTTCCCGCCTCCGCCGCCGCCGTCGCCGGCAGTCCCGCCGCTGCCGGCCTCCGCCGGCTGCGGCTTGTAGGATCGATCGTGCATTTGGATTTGGTATTCTTTTGTTTTCGAATCGAGTGGGCCTGGGAATTGGGACGGCAATGGAATGGAAAGGGAAAATGGTCGGGTGATGTCAGCCTCGCTCGGGTCGGGTCGGGTCGGGGTTTAAGGCTTTCCGAGGCGTCGTGATGCCGCCGACCGGGTCGGCTTGCTCGCTTTTCTGTTTTTTTCTATCTACGATACCAAGCTTGAAGAGGAGGCTTATGGAGATGCTGGATTTTGGCCAAAAGTGCTGTCTGCTGTGCCACTGATGTATACCTGTGAAGGGTTCGGTTCGACCCGCTTGCGAAGCCGATCCGCACCTGAAATTAGCTTGTGGACCGATTCGGGTCGACCCGAAGCAGAATAGGAGCAAAAGGGTCGTGACCCTATCGACCCCCGGTGAACCTCGGGTCGACCCTTCGACTCGCCTCCTCCTTCTCTGGTAACCCCTTCCACCACCGCCTCCTCCTCCTCCTCCTCCACTTCCCTTACCCTACCTTGGATTTCGCGCACGAGTACAAGATCTGCCACTAAACGATGCACCGAGAGGCTCATCTGGCGATTTGGACGGGCTCGCCTCGGCCGCTCCGCGCTTGTGCGGTAGGTGGAGTGCGGGTGCAGGAAGCCTCGCCAAACCTAGTGGTGCCGACTGCCGAGCTGGGTGGGGGCGCGAGGAGTCGACGGGAAGACAAGGGTGAGGCTCCTTCCTCGCTCACCTTGCCCTGATTGAATTGCTATGATTTTTTTGTTCATTTGTGATTTGCTTCCGGGGTGATTTTCCTCTGGCCACTAGCGACTAGATGATGGATCCCTACTCGCTAGTAAGTTGAATCTGGCCTACATCTGCTCTGCATCCAAACCAAATCTGGATTGTACTCTGCACTGTAATTTGGCTTTTTTTTAAGTAAGATTAATTTGGCTTTACTTAGGTCCAGTTCACCTTTTTCTGTGCAAAGAGTGAAAACGATGTGCCAATAGTCCAAGAAGATCTGTTCACTGTTAGTAACTTCCCCCCTTCCACTGAAAGTCTGAAAAGAGAAGGAAACAAAATGGTAGAGGAAAACAAAGTTGATGAATTCATTCATTCAGATGAAGCCTGGTTAGCTATTCTCTTTGTTTCAGAAAAAAATAAATAAAATGAAATGGTGGTTGAAATATAGTTTTAGAAAGCAGAGGTGCGCAAAAGAAAGCAGTCAAAACATTGAGTCGTTGTTAGACTTTTGTTAGATATTTGAAAAAGAAAGAAAGCAGTCCCAGTCCTCAGTCAGGGAGGAAAAAGAAAGAAAGCAGTCAAAACATTGAGTCGTTGTTAGAATTTTGAAATTGTCGTCGGAATAAATACGCGAGCTTGTGGCTACCATAATCGCAGTCTTACTCTGAAACTGGAATTGTTCTTTTAGTAGTACAGGCTAGAATCTTTTAGTTGTTAAGCATTCTCTTTCACATGAAGTGTCGTCTCGTGTAAACTGCAATCTATGTTGACTCACATTTGTAGTAATGCAAAAAATAGCTGAAGTAAAGTTGCAACAAAAACTTGGAATTTAGTTGCTGCTTGTGATGTAAATTGTCAGTATCACTGTCCTTACTCGCACGGCCTTGGTAGAGTGTTTTTGCATGTTTACCTCCAGAGTTTAAGGAATAGCTGTGCAGACATTTTTTTCAGAATCAAGAGCTGATCACTAAGTTGTCTAGAAGATGAGAGAGCTAGTCGCAGCATTAGCTGACAACTGGATATAGTGACACAGCTAGCAGTATTAGAATTAGAAGGTGAAGTAAGTTTATGACAGTATGAGACTATGACTGAGCTTCTAATTTACATGCCCTGTAAAATGCTTGGAGCAGTGTAAAATGCTTATTGATCTTTCTGTAACTTAATTTTTATGATGTTCTTGGCAGGTGTTACCGATTAGAGTGATTTCTAGTTGCAGTCGATGATTTGGTTATGGAAGAGGATCAAGCATGAAGTTCATAGCTCCTATGACAAATTGGCCACAATTGCAGTTCATTTACTTTTCCTGTATGATTGCTGAATTTTGGAAACTTGTTATGTTGCTTCTTTATTGTGCATATACAGGTGAAATTGAGCATTTTCAGTTTCACATACAACTAATTTGTGGTTGATGGCTTGGTACTAATTTTTGGTTGATATTGTGCTCCCTGTGTGAACCTGTTTGTTATTTTTGGTTGATGTTGTGCTCCCTGTGCTACTAATTTTTGGTACCGTGTCAACGTTGATGTTGTGCTCCCTGTATGCCATATATCCTTAATATGGTGCAATGTCTCTTGTGAACTGATAAGCCTCTTACAAGCTGCTAAGAACTAGTGCTTCTATCAAGTATTAGTTTGACAAGATTTTGTATTCTGTATTTTTTTTCTTCCAAAAAGTATGGATCACGCGCTTGTACGTGAGCAACAGCCACACATACATACGTGGGCTGGCCGTGGACTGTGATTTGGTATATACGTTGGCTAGCGTGGACTGTGATTCGATATATACATGGGCTGGCTGTGTGATACATGGGTTGACCGTGGATAACCGCGGTTCATGCGGGGCAGGCACATCGCGGTTCAGGTTCGATCCGTGAACCTTCTTTGCGTCAGATGGAGCAGAGGGTCAGGGATAGGAGCGCTCCGAACCGGCCCCTTTGCAGGTATACACTGATGATTACGAGTGGTTACCAAGGGGAAAATGCAAGTGGGATCTAGGTGCCATTTGATATTCCACGGGCTGCATGCACATCTTTAGTGTTATGCATATTAAAATTTGGATTGTCTCAAATTTTTCAAGATTATCCGTTACCTTGAATCTTTATACGCATGTATGGAATATCAAATATAAATAAGAAATTAACTAACTATTACACAGTTTGTTTATAATTTGAGAAATGAAATTTTTAAACCTAGTTAGTCTATGATTGAACAATAATTATCAATAGCCAAAACCAAAAATTTTCACCAACTAAACAAGGCCTTTGCTTCATAGTTCATACAATATCTTATCTTTGTCCTTTAATTTCTCCACAAAAATTTACACCATATTTTATCGAATGTTTGGACACATACATAGAGTATTAAGGCCTTATTTAGTTTGCGAAAAGAAAAATTTTTGGATGTCGGATATGTCGGCACACATTTAAAATATGAAACGAAGACTAATAAAAATACAAATTACATAGCTCGTCTGGAAACTACGAGACAAATTTATTAAGACTAATTAATTCGTCATTAGCACATGTGGGTTACTGTAGCAGTTATGGCCTAATATGACTTAAAAGATTCGTCTTGTGATTTACAACTAAATTGTGCAATTAAATTTTGTTCGTCTATATTTAATGCTCCCGATGTGATGGTTGAAAACTTTTTTGGCGTGGGAAACTAAACAAGACCTAAATATAGAGGAACGTGGTTCCTATGTTTTTGATGACGCGATTGTCGTTTGCATCACAGGAATGAAGCTCGTGTTCCTATAGAAAGAGCATTGTTTCTTCACAAAACATAGGAACCAAACACAATCTACTCCCACTCGAATTTTTCACATAAGCCAAGGAAAATGTGCGCACCACAAAGAAAAAGGTAGTGAGGTTGTTGACGTATTCTTAAATCAAACATTGGATCAGATCAGGCTATTTTTTAGGTTTCACATTTTCAATATAGGTTTCTTTGAATTGGATCGGGTTATGTGTCGAGAATCATGCATGGCCTAAACCCGATCTAACGAACTGGCGGATTAAGTTGGGTCTAGATTTACACAAGAGAAGTAGAAGATGACATTGTTGGTCGTCCAACCCTTTTGACACCCAAGCCAAGCTTTGCCTCACTTGTTCGCTGGTCTGAAAAGTTATGACTGAAGTTACTGTTGACTGGTTTATTTTGAGAGAAAAATAATGCTGGCTGGCAGAAAAAGTACGACTGATAAGACACATAACTAAAGTTTGGCTGATTTTTATTTTAAGAGAAACACACTGCTGCTTGGCAGAAAAAGTACTATTGATAAGACGAACGGGCATGCCTCTATTCACCTTTTGGCCAGAACCACAACACAAGGTATGTTCGTATGTGGTTTCACATGCTTTAACATGACTTTTTTAGCGTATATAGTGATGTGGAAAAAAAATAAACGCGAGTGTGTTATCCATATTTCAGCACAGACATATTTACTGGTAAAAAGACAAATTTGAGTAGCTTTGAAGCCACGGCCTTTTTTCTTACTGTCCTACTAGTAAATGCTAACAGTAATTCATAATCATTCCATGCTTCGTACATTCTCTTTTCTAGTAGTACTTACAAGCTCATGAAGAAGATGATAACCACAAACCACGTGCTGCTGAATATAGTAATTGCGAATTCACTCGTCGTCATATATATAGTACAGCATGCACGGACGAGGAGCAGGAAGCAGGAACCACCGTACGGCTTACCGGGTATGTAACGAACGAGGAAAGACCGCCCGCCCGTCCGTCCGTCCGTCCGTCCGTCCTCCGTGTCTCGTCAACAAATCGACTTGCACGCTACTCGATCCCCCGATTCAGAAACGCTAGCGCTCGCGTTGGCAGCTGCTCAGCAATATGGCCGCGGCCGGACAAATAAGTAAATCGCAATCGCAGCGGGCTGAAAAGAAACGAGAGCGGCTGGGCCGGGAGGCCACCATCTGGAGAGACGCCCGGCTTGTGCCATTGCTAAAATGGTAATGATATTTTCAGATATTATTCAGGTTAAGGATATTTTCGGCTCGACTAACTTAGGATTATTTGGTTCTCTAAATTTTAACTAGCTAAACTTTAGTCACTTTAGTAGCTTAAGTTCTAAACATATTATAAGTTCGTGTTGATTTTTCTCTCCTCGCATGTATGCATGTGGAGCAAGGCTCTGATCTTTGTTGCCTAAGTAGCTGCCGGAGGCATTATATTGCTTTTGCAGCGCGGAAGTAGTACCTTAAAAATAAAACTTTTTTTTTTGACAAAGAACAAGCAGACATAGGCCTTGTTTAGTTCAGCCCGAAATCCAAAAAGTTTTCAAGATTCCCCGTCACATCGAATCTTGCGGCACATTGAAAGGTCATTGTTTGGTTTTGGTAATTGAGTGACAACTTAGGTGGACTAATAATGTTTATGTGAGATACACAGGAGATTAGTCCACAAGTGAAAATGTGATGATGAAGGAGCTCATTGCATATGAGACATGACATGGAGTCATGTGACCGAGGTGGAGAAGATCAAGATGAGGCTTGGCTTGATGGACCGGTTGCAAGAGTGAAGGGCAAGTCGGAGGCTTTGAAGCGAGGGACCGCGTGTGACGGTAAAGCTTGAGCAAGACTTGGCGCCGATGGACCGAGGCAACGGTGAAGAGCAAGTGAGGTCAAGATCGATGAACCAATACAGTCACGTGATGACTAGTACAGGGTTAGCTAACACTCGGGATGGAATACCTCCTTGATGAATCCGGCCGCCAGCAGCTTCTGGATTTCCTCCCCGATGGCTCGGCGCTTCTCCTCGTCGAATCGGCGTAGGCGTTGCTTCACGGGCTTGGAGCCGGCTCGGATGTCCAAGGAGTGCTCGGCGACATCCCTCGGTATGCCAGGCATATCTGAGGGACTCCACGCAAATATGTCGCCATTTGCGCGGAGAAAGTCGATGAGCACTACTTCCTATTTGGGGTCGAGGCTGGAGCTCATCCTCAATGCCCTGCCCTCAGAGGTTCCGGGGTCGAGGAAGACTAGCTTGGTCTCCTCCGCCGGCTCAAAGCTCCCGGCGTGACGCTTGGGGTCGGGGATGTCCTGGTCGCAGTCGCCGAGACTGGTGAGGATTGCCAGAGACTCAGCTAGAGCCTCGGCCTGCTCAACGCACTTGACGTCGCACTGATAGGCGTGCTGACTGGTCGTGCTGACGGTGATGATGCCTTTAGGCCCTGACATCTTGAGCTTGAGGTAGGTGTAATTGGGGACAACCATGAACTTGGCGTAGCATGGTCGTCCTAGGATCGCGTGGAAGGTTCCTGGGAACCTGACCACGTCGAAAGTGAGAACCTCCCGTCTGAAGTTATCGGGGGTCCCAAAGCAAACGGGCAGATCAATCTACCCGAGGGGGTGGGCACGATGTCCCGGCACCACTCCGTGGAATGGCGATGTGTCGTTCCTTAGCCGGGATTTGCTGATCCCCATGAGGGCCAGAGTCTCGGCATAAAGGATGTTGAGGCCGCTGCCTCCGTCCATCAACACCTTGGTGAGACGAGTCTCGGCGATGATGGGGTCGACAATCAAAGGATAGCTCCCGGGATTGGGGATCCGATCCGGGTGATCCTGTCGGTCGAAAGTGATCGCGCTCTCAGACCATTTGAGGTACGAGGGCGCGGCGGTGCTGGCTGCGCAAACTTCTCGGAGTTCGCGCTTCCTCTGACTCGCGGTGAGGCGAGCCGCACGTCCCCCGAAGATCAAGAGGCAGTTCTTGACCTTGGGGAAGCCTTCCCCCTGAGGGTCGTCATCCTTGGGGGGCTCTTCAGCGCCCTCCTTGGTTACGATGTCGGTGTAATACCGACGCAGGACAGTGCACTTCTCAAAGGTGTGCTTGGTTGGTCCCTTGTGATAGGGACACGACTTCTTCAACATTTCGTCGAAGAGGCTGAGGCCAGAAGGAGCCTGCTTGGGGTTCTTGCGATCTGCCGCGGCGACCAGGTTGCCGTCCGACTGACCCTGCTTCCCCTTGCGACCCTTCTTCTTCTTCTTGGGGTCGCGTGAGCCCGAGGCCTCGGTGGTCTCGGCCTTTTGCTTCCTCTTGGCCGTGCCATCAGAGAAGATAGCACCAACTACCTCTTCGCCTGAGGCAAAGTTGGTGGCGATGTCGAGCAGGTGGCTGGTGCTCGTGGGGGTCTTACGACCGAGCTCGTGTACCAGTTCCTTGCAGGTGGTACCGAAGATGAAGGCTCCGATGACGTCGGAGTCCGTGATGTTGGGGAGCTCGGTGCACTGCTTGGAGAATCGCCTGATGAAATCTCAGAGGGACTCATCGGGCTTCTGCCGGCAGCTCCTGAGGTCCCACGAGTTCCTAGGGCGCACATATGTGCCCTGGAAGTTCCCGACGAAGATCTTGACCAGGTCGGCCCAGTCGTGGATCATACGCTCAGGGAGATGCTCGAGCCATGCTCTGGCCGTATTGGCCAGGTGCAGTGGGAGGTTGCGGATGATGAGTAGGTCATCGTCTGCTCCACCTAGCTGACACGCTAGGCGGTAATCCGCCAGCCAGAGCTCAGGGTTGGTTTCCCCTGAGTACTTGGTGAGGTTAGCGGGCTGTCGGAATCGCGCCGGGAACTTGGCCCTGCGTATGGCCTCGCTGAAGACGCGGGGGCCCGGAGGCTCTGGCGACGTGCTGCGGTCGTGGTCGGGGTCGTATCTTCCGCCTCAGCGCGGTCGATAGTGTCGAGACTCGGCCTCGTCCCTGTCACGCCATCTGGCCTCGAGGGTGTCCCGGACGTCCGCGTCGTCCCCGACGTGCTCATGGACAGATGGGGCCCTGTTGCCCCCTTGCGGGTTAGGGGGCGGCGGACCCTACACCGTTGGTGCCTTGTTAGGAGGGGGTCGGTCCCCTTGGCATCTCGTGGCGTGGGACTGTGATGCAGAACTTTCTGCTTTCTACACCACAGCCTGCTCCAGGAGACCACGTAGTCCCTGGCGCACTCTTCTCCCCTCAGGAGTCGACGGCTCGGGCATCGCCCTGAGGAGGAGCGCGGCAGCCATCACGTTCTGGCTGGCCGTGCTGAAGACCGGGGGGTTGTCACCTCCTTCGTCCTCGATGATGCGGCGGTTGACGTCCCGGGCGCGGAGCCTAGCCTCACCCCCGTCCCCGCGGCCGGATGGGTCTTGGACCAAGGTCTCACGGAGTTGGCAGAGGCGTACGCGCTCTTCTTCGAGCCTGGCCTCCAGCTCATTGAGCTGCTCGAGGTCAGGGCGCTGTCCTCCTACGGGGGCTGATGCTACTCCGCAGGCTCCAGGATGGGCCCCGGGAGTCGGGTTGGGAGGTGGAGTGGCGTTCCCCTGCTTAGAGGGTCCTGCACCCCCCTAAACGTTGTGGGGCGCTCCTCCGACCTCGAGGTTGAAGCACTCTCGTGACGGATCATAGCTACCGTCGTCGGAGTCGGAGTAGCCGAGGCAGTAGTTGCTGGCCTCTAAGAAGCGCATGAAGGTCTCCGGGTCGCCACACCCGGAAAAGTCAGCGCCGACCCACTCGTCATCGCCTGAGGTGGGGTCCTCTAGGTACGACAAAATGGGCGGTGAGGCAATAAGGTCCAGGGTAAACCTGAGATGGTGTCCTGGAAGATCCGCGTACGCACTTAACGAAGTGCTCACGAAAGAGGCGTAAGTGGCGGCTGCGTTCCTGAGCCCGAAAGGGAGCTCGGGAGGTGCCGCTGTCTCTCCTCCATCCGTAGGTGGAGGGGGACGATATGATGAGGCCCCTTTGTCCCCCTTCTGGGGAGCGGGCGGGAGCCGTGCCTTCCCCTTTGATCGGGGAGGAACAGGAGGTCGTGATGAACCCCTGTTGGTCCATGGAGCGGAGCTTGATGCTCCGCGGGCCCTTCCTCTAGCGCGTGTCGAGCCGGAGGAGTGGGCGATCTGGTGAGGAATATGCGAGGGGAGGGCCGGACGGACCCTCGCCTCAGTGGTAGGTTCAGAGATCCTGGACCTCTAACGCCCCCACCGGGCAGCCCCCGCATGGTGTCCCGAGCGCCTCCCACGCACTGACTGTGGTGGGATCGGCTCGGGGCGAGGCTCGACATCACCACGTGGCGGGAGGAGGACCATGTCATAGCCGGAGCCGAGGGACATGAACTCCAAACTCCCAAACATCATGATGGTGCCGCAACGGAGTGGGTGAAATCCGTCTGCCATCTAGGCCTTCCCCAGTAGGAGAAGGTGAATGCCACGCAAAAGGCCCCTACCTGGCGTGCCAACTGTCGGCGTCTAGACTCGTGGTCTAGACACGAACTAGTATAAGTATGCATGACTAGCTAAGCCCGGATGGTGATGCAAGTGGAACACAGAGAATTTATACTGGTTCTGGCTGGGGATGCCCTACGTCTAGTGAGATCAGAGATCTGTATTGCCTTGCACCCAAAGGTGCTTGTAGTAGGGGAGTACAAGCAGGTTGCGAGAGAGGGCTAAGTCCCAGGTCTCGACTTTGTGTGGTGGACAGAGTGCTAGTTTCTACTCTATGAGTGAACTAGCTTGGAGTTGTGAAGTGTGTGTGTGACGTGGTTGAGCTTGCTTTCGTTGTGTGCCTGTCTTGATCGTGAGCCTTGGCTCCCCTTTTATAGCCTTAAGGGGAGGCAGGTTTTTACATGTAGGTTTGGATATTTCCTCTACTGAGTGGAGGGGTTATAGTCCCGACCCTGTAGAAGCTTGCCCATCCCGTCCTTGTGGTATGGTTGACAGTATGGTTATTCCTGTGGGGAGTTGCCGAGCTCTATTGGAGTCGTGGGGTCAGATCGGCGACACTGTAATCTGTCATGTTAACAGTGGGAAAAGATAGCAAATAGTGATGTTGATTAACCTCTCCCATTCCCCTTTTACTGTGAGACGGTACACCAGAGTGAAAGAGGTAAGGCTGCACAGTGAAAGAGGTGAGGCTGCAGTGACCAGGGTGGTTGGAACAGTCGCCACCATGCCCTGCTGCGGTATGGGAATTACTGCGCCTGTCACATCATGGGTACGGGCGTCGTGCGTTGAAAGCCTTGCCCTGGTCAGGCGAAGCGGTGTTGGCGCCCGAGCCCTGGAGGGGTCGGGCGAGACGGAACTTACGCCCGAGGCCAAGGGGGTCGGGCGAGGCGGTGTCTGCATCCGAGCCCTGGGGGTCGGGCGAGACGGAACTCGCGTTCGAGGCCAACGGGGTCGGGCGAGCCGCGATTTGGGCCCGAGATCGAGGAGGCTGATGTGCTGGGGCCCGCGTCCTGGTGATTGTGGATGACTTGCTTTGTCTTTTTGCAATTTTTATTGCTCTGATATGGGTATCCCTTTTTATGGTACCCAACACCGGTCATAGGTGTGTAGAGAAGTTTATGACCGGATTTAGGATAGATAGTCGTACTATCAAGAGGGGCAAAGTTGTTTGCATATCGGTCATCTAGTGCCACTTGAGCGATCTAACTTTGCATACGTGTTTGGATCGAGTGGCATGGCAGGTTTGAGTGGCTAACTCCTTTGAGAAAATGTTTGTGAAAATACTAACACACTTGCACATGGTGGTGTACACTTGGTGGTGTTGGCACATTTATAAAGGAGGTGGAGTTCCTAGGGTTGAGAGGAGTGTGGGTTCCTCTCTCCCTCCCGCCGAGCTTGAGAGGGTCGCCAAACCGCCCGCGCACCGGACTCTCTCCGGTGCATCCGGTGCACTCTGCTGCACCCGACAGCACACCGGACGCTAAAGGCCAGCGTCCGGTGCCTCCGCGCAGAGCGTCCGGTGAGTGTTTCCTACTGAGAAACACTCCCGCGAATTCTCCAAATAACCCTTATACTTCATGAGGTGTGAAAAAGCTTGTCCTTGGATCAAACCGAATTACATGTTCTAGGCAAGTGATCTAGATTGAACCATAATTTGACCCTCACATTGATTGACTTAATTCTCACTAAAATTTGAACCTTTGTGGTCATTGATGACAAAGGGGGAGAGAAACAAAGATAAAGTCATAAAGGGGGAGAAAAGTGCTTAAGGGGGAGAGATAACTTTTGAAAATTGATTGAGCACACAAATAGGGGGAGCAAGCTCATGAACCATTTGTTGCATTTGAATGTGCACTAACATAATGAGATGTTGCATTGCAAGTTTAAATTCACTATTCTTGCTTGATTGGTGTTTGCTAGAAATAGAACATGAATGATGCTTTGAATTCTAGCATAGAGTTTTATTTTTTCTTGTGGTATCTAGACATATAATGTGATCTCACGAGGTATCTTGAGTTTTTGATGTATGTCTAGCTACATTGGTGCTAAGGATGGTATATTGGCAACTCCGATTGGTATCACGCTTCAAAGGTCCATTCTATATACCTTAGCATCATTTTGGTAGTAATAAATCTCCCAAAACTCTAATTCATGCATATGTGCAAACTTGAACCAAACTCATGGAAGCACATATGTAGGGGGAGCTAATACTACCAAAACCGAAATTGAAATGTTTGTCCAACCTTGTCTCTTGATAAAAATGCTTTGGACAGGCAATTCAAGTTCATTATGATTTCATTTCATATCTTTGTGATGGTTGTCATCAATTACCAAAAAGGGGGAGATTGAAAGCCCAAGTTTGGTTTTGGTAATTAATGACACCAAGTTGCTAATGCCTTGTGGTTAAGTGATTTGAGTTAGGCATAGCAACACATGTGATGAAGGTGCATGGTGGCATGGAAAGGTGGCCACATGATCACAAAGGGATGAAGCATGAGTGAAGATCATGGTGATAGACGAGGAGCAAAGTTATCAAGGCAAAGGTATAAACATAGGGTTTTACTTTTGCCGGTCTAAGATGAGTAGAGAAGTGATTGACCGGGTTTAGGATAGATAGCCGACTATCAAGAGGGGAAATCACGGTCATCTCTCGAATCAAGTGCTACTAGGTCCATATCTTGAGCATATGCATTAGGATCTAGTAAAGTGCTAAACTTAACTCCTTTTGTGAAAATGTTTGTGAAAAGCTAACACACATGCACTTTGGTGGTAGACACTCGTTGGTGTTAGCACTTTTACAAAGGAGGTGGAGTTCCTAGGGTAGAGAGGGGTGTGGGTTCGTCTCTCCCTCCCGCCGAGCTTGCGAGGCGGGATTCGGCGCTTTTGAGAAAATTAAGTGTATATTTTCTATTGCGCCGGTGGGAAATTTGGAGAAGTCACGGGAGTGTTTTCTCACTGAGAAACACTCACCAGACGCTGAGTGCGGAGGCACCGGACGCTGGCCTCAGAGTCCGGTGCGCTTGACCCTGCTAGGGTTGAGCACCGGACGCACTCTGAGAGCGTCCGGTGGTTAGCGTCCGGTGTGAGGGGTTTTTGGAACCCTCTCTGCGCACGAGTCTGGTGAGCACCGGACCGTCCGGTGCCCAGCGTCCGGTGAGGTCGCGAGTTTGACAAACTCTCTGCGCATGAGTCCAGTGTGCACCGAACGTGTCCGGTGTGGACCTGCAGAGCGTCCGGTGATCTGCAGGTGACCGTTTGGATTTGACACGCGAATTTCAGGACGAACACGTGGCGTACCCCTGAGCACCGGACGCTAGTGGTCGAGCGCCCGGTGATCACTTAGTAGCGTCCGGTGCCCCCGTTTTCAGCCCAGTGAAAACAGCCAACGGCTAGTTTTTGTGAGGGGCTTATAAATAGAAGGTGGGCCGGCTTTGGGAGGTTCACTCTAGCACTTTTGAATACTTGAGGCATACTTTGAGCTAGAGAACACTCCCTAGCACTTTTGAATACTTGAGGCATACTTTGAGCTGGAGAACACTCCCTCCACTCATCTCCTTGCTTGATTGCTATTTCTAGTGAGATTGAGTGAGTTTCAAGTGCATTGCTTTGAGAGTTGCATTTAGTTGCACTTGATTCTTGAGTTTGCTGTGGATTTCTTGTTACTCTTGGGTGTTTCCCGATGCCCTAGACGGCTTGGAGCAGCGGTGGTGTTGAGCTCGTGATTGGAGATTGTTTCGAGCCTCACCAAGTGATTTGTGAGGGGTTCTTGAGCCTTCCCCGCGGGAGATCGCAATTGGCTACTCTAGTGGATTGCTCGTGGCTTGGAGGATCCCCATCTTGTGAGTGGATGTGCGGCACCCGCTGAGGGTTTGGCTTTGGATTGCCAATTAGCTCGTGATCCATCAAGTGGGTGTATCGCCACAACGAGGAGTAGCTTGCCGGGAAGCAAGTGAACCTCGGTAAAAAATCTTGTGTCATCTCTTGCCGAGGTTTCTCTTGTGATTGTGCACGTGATTGATTGAATATATTTCTACTCTACAACGTCGGTATAACAATCACTCCCCTCTCCTTTACCTTTGTGTATACCTTTCTTGTTGTAACTAGTTTTTAGTTTTCTTGCTAGACTTGTGTAGGTGGCTTGCATAGCTTAGTTGTGCTAGTGCTAGAATAGCTTCGCCTTTTGTTTTACTAATCAACTTGTCTAGTTGAAGTTTGTAGAATTTCTAAATTGGCTATTGTTGACGGTTCTTAAGTATCAATTTTAATTATCAAATAAACATGAGAAAGGACCAATATGCAACCATCACCTAGAATTAGGGTTTGATCTGATAGAATTTCACGAGTTTTGTTGTTTATCTGTTTCTGTAGGGGGTTATCAGGAAATAAGGAAGAAAGGCCCACATGTCAGGATTACATAGAGATATCAACGCACCACGTAATTTTACATCATCTAGAAGACTCCAGAAGCCACGAGACCGAAGCGGAGGCGAAGCTGGGCCAGGCCCAGGGCGCCCGCCCTGGAAGCCTGGGCGCCCGCCCCCCTATTGGAGCCAAATCAGGACTCCTTCGCTCGGGATATTCCACCGACCTATTGGATCAAGAAAAACTTAGTACCACCTCGGCTATCGACCCAAAAACGCATAGAAGGGGAAGACTATATAAGCGAGGCCCCCCTGGCCCCTGGAGGACATGAAGAAATTATCATAGAGACTGAGGGGTGCCCTCGAAGGAAAACCTCTTCTCTAATTAATATTTCTTTTTAGGCTTAGCAATCAATGTAAGGTAGAAATAGATCTTCTAGTTTCTACTAGATTGAGAGAGATAGAGTGGAGGTGTAGAGTGGAGGAAGCCCGGCCTGTCGGTGTCTACTCCAAGCTTGTACCTGCAGGATCAAGTTCTCCTAACCCGAAGCTTGCTCCTAGGATTCTTCAGTAATTCGACTTCTAAATTCTAGTAAGTTCTTGTTTTATTGTTCTTATGGTTTATGAGTTTACTTTAATCTCTTCGCGTAGAGTTTAGAGTAATCATTGCTGGCGTAAACGTGGTGTTTAGGCTGGGGTACTCATAGATATTCCCTGACTAGCTGGACCGTGGTAGTAGTGAGGAACGTGACAATTCCGAGCTACCTTTGTAGATCATATCTCGTTAGCAGGAAGGATAGGGTTTATAGGTGCGGGTTGAACATCCTTTGTGTTGTCTAGATTCCGTTAGCCTCCCCATTGGAACAATAGATCATCCTTACCAAGGTTAGAAGGAGACTACGGTTGCAGTCTTCTCTATTTATCACTCACATCGAAAGACATTCTTTGTGCCTAAAGGTTAGTAGTAATAGACCGGTTAGTCAGATGCACTCTTTCTCCTAGTGGTAAAAAAATAAATACGATACTCTGGATAATTTCTCGGGTGAAGTGCTCACCGATATCCGTGCGCTTGCGGATCAATTCCTTATTGCGTTCCCAAATATCAACAAGCATTTCTGGCGCCGTTGTCGGGGAGAAAGACGGTTGCTGAGATAACCTGTGTCTTGCTATTAGCTTGTATCTATACTTTTATCTTTTCTTATCTTTTATATTCTTTATTTATTTTTCTTTACTCTTACCTTATGGAAAACCAAAATTCTAAATCGATCCATGAGTCTGCAATCCCTTTAGCAACTGACCTTTTACCATGGGAATCATCACAGCCTATCCAAACACCCCAGTATAAGTTAAGTTCTAGGTTGATTGCCATGATTCAAAACCTATCTTTTTCGGGAAAGGAAGACGAAAACCCTTACCTTCATATTAGAGATTTTGAGCAAACATGTGATTGTCTTCGCATTGAAGGCATTTCTGATAAGACTTTACGTTGGAAGCTTTTTCCTTTTTCTCTAAGGGGAGAAGCTAGACAATGGTACAGTCAGAAGGTAAGTCAACAACAAGGTGAATGGGGAGTTTTACGAGCCAACTTTTGTCTAGATTTCTATTCCCTTGACCGTGTAGCCGACCTTAGACTCGAAGTCCTATCTTTTAAACAAAAAGATAATGAAACTTTGGGAAAATCCTGGAAACGTTTTTCTGATCTTTTAGAATCTAGTCCAAACCTTAATCTTGAAGACCCTGTTCTTTTATTTCACTTTTTTCGAGGTCTTCATAAAAATCATAAACAAATGCTTCACACAATGTCTAGAGGTTCTTTCTTTCGCATCCCTGCTGATGAAGCAAGAGTGATCCTAGATAGAATCCTAGAAGCTGAGATGGATAATACCCTTCATGACGAAACCTACGAAGCCGAAGTAGACACTCTGCCAAATTCTTCATCTACTTTAGCTATCCCAAGTTCTGAGCCACAAGAGGAAGAAATTCCACTACCGGACTTCATGCTGGATTTAGAATCCGATCTTTTTGCCGATTTTGGAAATATTTCAAACTACCATTCTATTGACAAACCCCAAAACGGCCAGTTTCGCATTTATTTACCAAGTGAATATCAATTGAGAGAGCTTATCTCAGTAATGAGTAGCGAATGGTTGGAGGAATCAGAGCTTTCCTTTGATGTGATCCGTGTGGACACACCCTCTATAACTATACGTTGTGCTTATAATTCTGATCGATTTAATGCTCTCTATAATCCTGTTGTGGGGATCAACATTATGTCTGAATCCTTTGCACTTAAACTATTTAAAAATCTTAACTTAAACTATTTAGATGAGTTTGCAGAAACACCTAGACCCCCCATAGAACTTAAAACCTTACCACCCGGTCTTACCTATGCTTTCCTAAACAATAATCCAGAGTTCCCTGTGATCATTAGCGATAAACTCACTCAGGATCAAACTCTGCGATTAATGACCATTCTTGAGAAACATCACTCAGTTTTCGGCTACTCACTTCAAGATCTTACAGGAATCAGTCCTATGATTTGTACTCATCATATTCCAACAGATCCTTCTGTTACACCCTCTCGAGAACCCCAACGTAGACTTAACAACACTATGAGAGAGGTAGTTAAAAAGGAAGTTATTAAGTTGCTCATGCAGGGATTTTATATCCTGTGCCGCACAGTGAGTGGGTAAGCCCAGTACAAGTTGTGCCCAAAAAGGGAGGCATGACAGTTATTATGAATGAAAAGAACGAGCTAATTCCGCAACGCACCGTCACAGGATGGCGGATGTGCATAGATTATAGAAAACTAAACAAAGCCACAAGAAAGGATCACTTTCCTTTGCCTTTCATAGATGAGATGCTAGAGCGGTTAGCAAACCATTCGTTCTTCTGTTTCTTAGATGGATATTCAGGATATCACCAAATCCCGATCCATCCTGATGATCAAAGCAAAACCACTTTTACATGCCCGTATGGAACTTATGCTTACCGTAGAATGTCTTTTGGGTTATGTAATGCACCAGCTTCTTTTCAAAGATGCATGATGTCTATATTTTCTGATATGATTGAAGAGATTATGGAAGTTTTCATGGATGATTTCTCTGTTTATGGAAAAACTTTTGATAGTTGTCTTGAAAACTTAGACAAGGTTTTGCAAAGATGTGAAGAAAAGCACTTAATCCTTAATTGGGAAAAATGTCATTTTATGGTTAGAGAAGGAATAGTGCTAGGACACTTAGTGTCTGAAAGAGGTATCGAGGTAGACAAAGCTAAAATTGAAGTAATTGAACAACTACCTCCACCTGTGAATATAAAAGGAATTCGAAGCTTTCTTGGCCATGCTGGTTTTTATCGTAGATTCATAAAAGATTTTTCATTCATTGCTAGACCACTTACTCTTTTGCTAGCCAAGGATGCTCCTTTCGAATTTGATGATGCATGTCTAACATCTTTCAATTTATTAAAGAAAGCACTCATCTCTGCACCAATCATTCAACCCCCTGATTGGTCGTTGCCTTTTGAAATTATGTGTGATGCTAGTGATTATGCTGTGGGGGCAGTACTGGGACAAACTAAAGATAAGAAGCATCATGCAATTGCTTATGCCAGTAAAACTTTGACAGGAGCTCAGCTTAATTATGCAACCACTGAAAAAGAGCTTCTGGCTGTTGTCTTTGCCATAGATAAATTTAGATCGTATTTAGTTGGAGCTAAAATAATTGTTTACACTGATCATGCTGCATTAAAATATTTGCTCACTAAAAAAGATGCTAAACCTCGCCTGATTAGATGGATCATATTACTCCAAGAATTTGACTTAGAAATAAAAGATAAAAAAGGAGTAGAAAATTCTATTGCTGATCACTTGTCTAGAATGTATTTTAAGAGTCCACAGGAAACCCCCATCAATGATTCACTCCGGGACGACATGCTCTACGGGATTAACAGGTCTGACCCTTAGTATGCAGATATTGTTAATTTTATGGTTTCAGGGTATGTACCACCAGGAGCAAACAAGAAGAAGCTTACTCAAGAAAGTCGTTCACATATATGGGATGAGCCATACCTCTTCCGAGTATGCTCTGATGGCTTACTCAGGAGATGTGTGACCACTGAGGAAGGATGGAAGATCATCGACAGATGTCATTCATCACCATATGGAGGTCACTATGGAGCATTCCGTACACATTCAAAGATCTGGCAGTGTGGATTCTATTGGCCTACAATGTATGAAGACACGAAGCAATATATCAGAAGATGTGGGCCATGTCAAAGGCACGGAAACATAAATACAAGGGATGCAATGCCACTCACCAACAACCTTCAGATTGAGCTCTTTGATGTCTGGGGAATAGACTACATGGGTCCATTTCCTCCATCAAAGAAGTGTGAGTACATTTTGGTGGCGGTTGACTATGTCTCCAAGTGGGTAGAAGCATTACCTTGCAAGCATGCCGACAACGTCAGTTCAAAGAGGATGTTTGAAGAAATTATATTTCCAAGATTTGGAGTCCCCAGAGTAGTGATAAGTGATGGAGGAGCACACTTCATCGACAAACGCTTCAAGCAATATCTATCAAGACATGGAATCCGTCACAACGTCGCTACCCCCTATCATCCTCAGACAAGTGGCCAAGCAGAGACTTCCAACAAACAAATCAAGAATATTCTTCAGAAGACAGTAAATGAAATGGGAACGGCATGGAAAGACAAGTTACCCGATGCACTCTGGGCATACCGGACAGCATACAAGACCCCAATCGGAATGTCTCCATACCAATTGGTGTACGGGAAGACTTGCCATCTACCTGTTGAACTAGAGTTCAAAGCACACTGGGCCATAAAAAGATGGAATATGGACCTAGATGTTGCTAGAGATTATAGAATGCAACTATCAGAATTGGAAGAATGGCGAGAGAAGGCATATCACAATTCAAAGATCTACAAAGAAAGAGTCAAGAGGTGGCATGACAAGAGAATCAAAAAGAAGGAGTTCACACCCGGAGATAAGGTATTACTTTTTAATTCCAGGGTAAAGCTTTTCGGACATGGAAAACTCTGGAGCAAATGGGAAGGACCATTCAAGGTAATCAATTCATCATCCCACGGAGCTATCACACTTCAAAATAACGAAGGTACGTTATTCAAGGTAAATGGTCAAAGTCTTAAATTATTTTTAGAGCCCAATGAGGAATTTGAAGAAATAGACGTAGTCCATTTTTACCTTCCCATGGAGAATTAGAGCCCGACACTTTTGGTCTGATGGTTTTGGGGCATATATATATTTTTCTAAATAATTTCGCATCTAGAAACGCGCTCGGAAAAGTGGACCCACAGAGGGGCCAGAGAGAGGGCGGGCGCCCAGGTCAAGTGGGCGGGCGCCCTGCCCCTGTTCCCCCTCGGTCCCGACTTTCTCTGTTATGGAAAATGCACTTAGGGTGATCCGAATAATCCCTCGGATGGAAAGTTTCCCACGCAAGTCGATGGGAGCAACCCGAACAACCCATAGAGGCATCCTTTTGACCCCTATATAAACAGACCCCTGACCTCAGTTTTCAAACACCAAGCCATCAAGCTTTCTCTCCTTCAATTAGAGCTTGATTAGCTCTCCTTCAATTAAAATTTTATTAGTTCCTTGCTACTCCAATGGCCGACAAGTATCACGACGATTGGGAAGTCGTCCCCTTCAACCTCAACATGGAGCCAGTGGAAGACCCCGATGCCCGTGCTCTCGTCCCGGCCAACACAGAGCGACAACTAAAAGCCATGCCATTACGCCAACGCAGCTCCGCCCAATCCTACCATGCTCAACCAGTTCTCACCGCACCACCACAACCCCTACTCCTCAAAGGACCATCATCCAAGACGAAGACCACTATCAAGGTGCCAATCGGCACAAGAGTCCTTCCACCTAGACCCAATGAGCGGGTCGTTGGAGTCAAGACCAACCGAAGCGGCGAGATCAGCAGCATTCGCTACACTACGGAGGAGGAAAGGCCTTACTTTGAAGGGATTAGAGCATCCAAAGTCCGTTTCATCCCTCCAAAGGCAGCCCCAAAGCACTCTCTCAATGCTTTTGAGACACCTCCCAAGCGTCGCAAGACTATAATGGATATTGATGAGGAAGTTCGCAGGCTAGATAGAATTATCATAGACCTCCAGTCCTCGATTAATTCCCTCACTAGGCAGCTCTCTAACCACAACACCATTATACTAGGCCTTAGGCAGGATCTTGCCAGTGCCAACAAGAAGATCAAGGAATTAGAGCGCCGCTAAGTTATCTAGATTAGACCTTGAGGCAATGCATCTTAGTTATCTATCTTTAAATTCGGTTTAAGTTTGCTATTATCAGTTTGTTATTATCAGTTTGTTATCAGTTTGCTATCAGTCTTTTTAATAAATGCCTCAAGATCAATAAAGAGTATTACTATTATTATTATGTCTTGTGTGTCTCTACTTTATTTTTGTGCAAGAAAGCAGAAAACAAGTATGGGGGAGATCCCTCGACATGCCAACCACACTCCGACTACACCACTCCACGATTCAGGTACACACTCTGCACACTTTACTTCATACATACATTTATTTTGGATTATGCAGATTACTGTTTCCGACATGATAAAATAAAAAGAGTAAAATATTTCTAATCATGATTAATCTCAATCTGTGATATTTCCTGAAAACTTGCAATTAGTATAAAATCATTTTAAAACCCTGTGTTACTTAAGTCAATATGGAATATGTGATGGTAGAGTATGAGTTTCTTATTCTTGATATCATGGTTGCTTGGAGAATTTATTTCAAAATATTCAAATTTCTAGCTACCATCCTCAGTGTTTTATATGCCTGATAAAACTGAAATATTAATTATGATTATAAAAGCTATCTGCTCTGTATTGAGTTTGTTCAAAATGAGTTAGACCCTTGTTGAGAGATTTATCATGCTCCCAAGATCAAGACACTATTTCAGTAAGATTCACTCTTCCGAAGTATTATTGCATTAGAGGCATGGGCTATGCAAAAATAGAAGATATTTCGAGGAAATAAAAAGGAGCAAGTGCTCGACAACCTCGCAGAAAAAAATGGACAAGTGTCCAGCAGTAGAATTAGGGGTACCTCAATATCCACTTAAAAAAAAGAAAAGAGAAAAAAATGATAGCCCATGGTCCCTCTAATAAGCAATATGCCAGCAAGAGTTGACAAAGTTTTTAATTTCTTAAGTCTTTGATCTAAGAGTATGACATTCCCCTCCTCGGATCCCGTTTTGATCAGGCAATAAATGCAAAGTAAGTATGCTTGAGAATTTTTGCAAATTAAAACAACCTCAGTGAGATATATATAAAAGATAATGAGTGATCTAAGAGAACCTATGAGGATCAAAAGGTATGCTAACTTTCTTTCAAAAATATACAAAAACTCCAAGTGACAGGATTGAGAAGAAAGGATCTTTACTCTTAACCATATACATCCCTGATTATGGTACACAGTGGATTTTTAACACCCTGCAAATATAAAGAATGTTTTAAATGTTTACCCCAAATATTGTTCTTAACCATCCTTTTCTCGAGGACGAGTAAAAGCCTAAGTATGGGGGTATTTGTTGACGGTTCTTAAGTATCAATTTTAATTATCAAATAAACATGAGAAATGACCAATATGCAACCATCATCTAGAATTAGGGTTTGATCTGACAGAATTCCACGAGTTTTGTTGTTTATCTGTTTCTGCAGGGGGTTATCAGGAAATAAGGAAGAAAGGCCCACATGTCGGGATTACATAGAGATATCAACGCACCGCGTAATTTTACATCATCTAGAAGACTCCAGAAGCCACGAGACCGAAGCGGAGGCGAAGCTGGGCCAGGCCCAGGGCGCCCGCCCCCCTATTGGAGCCAAATCAGGACTCCTTCGCTCGGGATATTCCACCGACCTATTGGATCAAGAAAAACATAGTACCACCTCGGCTATCGACCCAAAAACGCATAGAAGGGGAAGACTATATAAGCGAGGCCCCCCTGGCCCCTGGAGGACATGAAGAAATTATCATAGAGACTGAGGGGTGCCCTCGAAGGAAAACCTCTTCTCTAATTAATATTTCTTTTTAGGCTTAGCAATCAATGTAAGGTAGAAATAGATCTTCTAGTTTCTACTAGATTGAGAGAGATAGAGTGGAGGTGTAGAGTGGAGGAAGCCCGGCCTGTCGGTGTCTACTCCAAGCTTGTACCTGCGGGATCAAGTTCTCCTAACCCGAAGCTTGCTCCTAGGATTCTTCAGTAATTCGACTTCTAAATTCTAGTAAGTTCTTGTTTTATTGTTCTTATGGTTTATGAGTTTACTTTAATCTCTTCGCGTAGAGTTTAGAGTAATCATTGCTGGCGTAAACGTGGTGTTTAGGCTGGGGTACTCATAGATATTCCCTGACTAGCTGGACCGTGGTAGTAGTGAGGAACGTGACAATTCCGAGCTACCTTTGTAGATCATATCTCGTTAGCAGGAAGGATAGGGTTTATAGGTGCGGGTTGAACATCCTTTGTGTTGTCTAGATTCCGTTAGCCTCCCCATTGGAACAATAGATCATCCTTACCAAGGTTAGAAGGAGACTACGGTTGCAGTCTTCTCTATTTATCACTCACATCGAAAGACATTCTTTGTGCCTAAAGGTTAGTAGTAATAGACCGGTTAGTCAGATGCACTCTTTCTCCTAGTGGTAAAAAAATAAATACGATACTCTGGATAATTTCCCGGGTGAAGTGCTCACCGATATCCGTGCGCTTGCGGATCAATTCCTTATTGCGTTCCCAAATATCAACAGCTATTCACCCCCCCTCTAGCCATTTGGACCTTACACTAACACACGTGCACATGATTCGACACTTTTCGAGAAAATGAAGTGCATATTTTCTATTGCGCCGGTGGGAAATTTGGAGAAGTCGCGGGAAACACTCACCGGACGCTAGCTTCTGGAGCACCGGACGCTGAGTCTGAGCGTCCGGTGCAGACAGTGCCTGGCCCAGCTAGGGTAAGGCACCGGATGATAGGCACCGTACGCTGGCTTGAGCGTCCGGTGGAGCGCGTCCGGTGTGCGGGCGTTTTGCGACCCTTTGTGCGCATGAGTCCGGTGAGTACCGGACGCTACCGGTGCTTAGCGTCCGGTGACCCTACGTGTTTGCGGAACTCTCTGCGCATGAGTCCGGTGTGCACCGGACGCATCCGGTGCTAACTTGCTCAGCGTCCGGTGCTCTACAGGTTACCGTTAGACTCTGACACATGGCTGACTTTGGAGCACCGGACGCAGGGGTTGAGCGTCCGGTGCCAACTTGAGAGCGTCCGGTGACCCTGTATTTCGCCCAGTGAAAGAGCCAACGGCTCTATTTGTTTGAGGGGCTATATATTCGTGTTTGGCCTGCTTGGGGCTCACTCTCTTGGCATTCTAACATACTTGACATCCTTATGAGCCTAAGCAAACACCTCTCACTCATCTCCTTCATAGATTATACATCTTTGTGATATTGGGAGTGATTCCAAGTGCATTTGCTTGAGTGATTGCATCTAGTGGCACTTGGGGATCGTTGTAGCTGCGGTTTTCTTATTACTCTTGGTGGTTGCCGCCATCTAGACGGCTTGGAGCAGCGGAGGAGCATTGGCACGAGTTGGTGATTGTTCGTAACCATCTCCCGGTGATTGTGAGAGGTTTGTGCCTACCTCAGCGGAGAGCCAAAGGCAACATTAGTGGATTGCTCGTGTCATTGAGCTACCTCACTTGTGGGTAGGTTCTTGTGGTGTCCTAGTGAGGACGAGGTTCGTGCTACACCTCTTAGCCACCGAACCACCAAGTGTTGGTCGACAAAACGGGGACGTAGCGTGCCGGCAAGCACATGAACCTCGGGAGAAAAATTGGTGTCTCAATTGTGTTTGATTGGCATTCTCCCGGTGCTTGATTGTTTATATTGGTGATTGGTTCATCCCCTACACAGCGGTATAAATATCTCATCTTATCTTTACTTACCGCAAACTAGTTTAATTAGTTTAGTTGCTTACTTTGCCTTGTGTAGCTTAGTTCTCTAGTGTAACTTGTAGAGACTTAGTTCTTGTGTGCATAGAGATCATAGCAACTAGAATTGTTGGGTAGGTGGCTTGCAAACACCCCTTTAGGGCTAGAGCAAAAAGCTTCGCTTTGTTATTTACTAACCTTTTGCTCTAGTGAGTTTGTAGAATTTTTAAATAGGCTATTCACCCCCCCTCTAGCCATATTAGGACCTTTCAAGTGGTATCAGAGCCGTGGTCACCGTTTGTGAAGGCTTAACAACCTCGGTGCTCAAATTATGGCACAAATAGTGTTCAACCATGTCGGGGGGAAACCACCGTTCTTTGATGGCACAAGTTCCTTTGACTATTGGAAGAGAAAAATGAAGATGTACCTTGGATCAATAAATGATAGAGTTTGGGAAGTCACCGAAAATGACTTTGTAATTCTTGATCCGGCTAACCCCACCGACAATGAGAGAGCAAACAAGCAATGCAATACTATGGCTCTCAACACGATCTATAATGGCATTGATTCAAAGGTATTTGAGCAAGTCAAAGATCTTGAGAAGGCAAGTGAAGTGTGGACAAGATTAGAAAAAACATATGAGGGCACTACAATGGTAAAAAGTGCCAAGTTGTACATGCTCAAGGACAAGCTATCCAACTTCAAGATGAAGGATGATGAGTCAATCCCGAAGATGTTCTATAGGCTCCAAGTCATCATCAATGATCTCAAGGGCCTTGGTGAGAAAGTAAAGGATGAGGACTTCATTCATAAGTTCTTGATGTGCTTGCCCAAGAGGTTCAAGACATTGAGAACAATCATATTTAGAGGAGGATTGACGGGTGTATCTCCCAATGAGGTACTTGGAGATGTCATGACCGAAGATCAATATAATGACAATGATGATGATGAGGTCATGAAGAAGGATGATCATGATAAGAAGAATAAGAAGAGTGTAGCATTCAAAGCTAGCTCTTCATTCAAGAGCAAGAACAAGGGCAAGGCCAAGAAGGAAGGATCAAGTGATGAGGAGTGCTCCAATGATGATAGTGATGATGAAGCATTAGCACTCTTTGTCCGCAAATTCGGCAAGATGATGAAGAAGAAGGGCTATCACACAAGAAAGAGAAGAGATCATTTCAAGAACAAGGAGCATGTGAGACTATGCTACAAGTGCAAGAGCCCCGATCATATTGTGGCGGATTGTCCCTACAATAGTGACAATGATGAGCATGACAAGAAGAACAAGAAGGAGAAGAAAGAAAAGAAAGAGAAGAAGATGGTCTTCAAGAAGAAGAAGAAGGGTGGATCCTATATTGTGACATGGGATAGTGATGCCTCTTCGGATGATGATTCTAGTGATGATGACAAGGCATCCAAGAAGAAGGTGCTTGCAAGCATTGCTATCAACAACAAGCCATCACTCTTTGACACTCCTTCATGCTTCATGGCCAAGGGCCACAAGGTACAATATGATGAGAGTGAAAGTGAAAGTGAACATGAACATGATAGTGATAGTGATGATGAAAATGAATTCACTAATGAACAACTCATGGACATGTTAGAACAAGCCGATTCTCTCATTCAATCTAAAAACAAGAAGTCAAAGAATTGGCCAAGAAGTTAAAAGCTCTTGAGCAATCCTTTGATGAGCTCAATGCTAATCATGAGAGGCTAGTGGAAGCCCATGAGAAGCTTGGCAAGGCTCACACCAAGCTTGAGAAAGCTCACTCCTTGTTGTTAGAAGAGAACAAGGAAAAGGTTGTTGTATCATGTGATGTGGGCACAACATGTGACTTAATTAAAGAATCACCAAACCCACCTATTGTTGTTGCCACTAACTCTTCTTGTAGGTCTTCATCCACCACCACCAACTCTACCTCTTCTTCTAGTGATGGTATCACATGTGATGCTTCACTAAAGGATGAGAATGAGACTCTCAAGAGAGAGGTGGATGAGCTCACTCACGCCCTAGGCAAGGCCTATGGTGGTGAGGCCCGCTTGCTAAAGTGCTTGGGTAGCCAAAGGTTTTCTCTCAACAAAGAGGGATTAGGCTATACCCCCAAGAAAGGCAAGGCGGCCTTTGCAACTCACAAGCCTAGCTTTGTGAAGAGCAATGGTCGGTATTGCAATAAATGCAAGCAAGTTGGGCACGTAGAGCATAATTGCAACAAAATAAACAAGAACAAGAAAATTGCTAATGTACCTTACATTCCTTTTGATTCTTGTTATGTGCTTACCAAGGGTGAGAAGGGTGTGCATGCTAAGTTTGTTGGTACACCAATTGTGGGTCCAAAGAAGAAGGCCATTTGGGTACCAAAAAGCTTAGTCACTAACCTCCAAGGACCCAAACAAGTATGGGTACCTAAGAAACATTGATTTGTTTTGTAGGTAAACTATAAAGCCGGAGGAAGACATTGGGTACTTGATAGTGCGTGCAAACAACACATGACCGGTGATTCAAGAATGTTCAATTCAATCAATCCAAATGATGACAATGGTGTTGATAGTATCACATTTGGTGACAATGGCAAAGGCAAGGTCAAAGGGCTTGGTAAAATTGCTATATCCAATGACTTGAGCATTTCCAATGTGCTACTTGTAGAGAGCTTGAACTTCAACTTGTTATCCGTAGCTCAACTTTGTGATCTTGGTTTCAAATGCATATTTGGAGTTGATGATGTAGAGATCATAAGTGTAGATGGCTCCAACTTGATATTCAAAGGCTTTAGATATGAGAATCTATACTTAGTTGATTTCAATGCTAGTGAAGCTCAATTATCAACATGCTTGCTCACTAAATCTAGCATGGGTTGGTTATGGCATAGATGGCTTGGTCATGTTGGAATGAAACAATTAAACAAGTTAGTCAAGCATGATCTTGTTAGAGGCTTGAAAGATGTCACATTTGAGAAAGACAAGCTTTGTAGTGCATGTCAAGCCGGAAAGCAAGTTGGCAACACTCATCCAAAAAAGAGCATCATGAGTACATGCAAGGCATTTGAGTTGTTGCACATGGACTTGTTTGGACCAACCACATACACAAGCATTGGTGGAAACAAATATGGATTTGTGATAGTGGATGATTTCACAAGATACACTTGGGTATTCTTTCTTAGTGACAAGAGTGATGCTTTTGCAACCTTCAAATCATTTGTCAAGAGAATACACAATGAGTTTGAAACAACCATCAAGAAAGTGAGAAGTGACAATGGAAGTGAATTCAAGAATACAAGAGTTGATGAGCTTTGTGATGAATTTGGCATTAGGCATCAATTCTCGGCCAAGTACACTCCACAATCAAATGGTCTTGTTGAGAGAAAGAATAGAACCTTGATTGACATGGCAAGATCAATGTTGAGTGAGTACAATGTGAGTCATTCTTTTTGGGCCGAAGCAATCAACACGGCTTGCTACTATAGCAACCGACTCTATTGTCACCCAATGATGGAAAAGACTCCATATGAGCTCTTGAATGGAAGAAAGCCCAACATTGCATACTTTCGGGTTTTTGGTTGCAAATGCTACATATTGAAGAAAGGCACTAGATTGAGTAAATTTGAAAAGAAATGTGATGAAGGTTTCTTGCTTGGTTACTCCACTACTAGCAAAGCTTATAGAGTTTGGAATTTGGCTAGTGGTACTCTTGAGGAGGTACATGATGTTGAGTTTGATGAAACCAATGGCTCTCAAGAGAAAGATGAAAATCTAGATGATGTGAGAGGCACTCAATTGGCCGATGCAATGAAGAATATGGACATTGGTGATTTAAGGCCTAGAGAGGTGATTGATGTTGAAGATGACAAAGATCAGGTGCTTCCTACCTCTAATGTGCAAGCTAGTGGTTCTCATGATCAAAATCAAGCTAGTACAAGTGGTACACAAGTGCAAGATCAACAAGCTAGTACATCATCTCATGATCAACCAAGTGCAAGCAATCAAGTGCAAATACTCCAACCAACAAATATTGCAAGAGATCATCCATTGGATCATATCATAGGCGATATTCAAAGAGGAGTGCAAACTAGATCAAGATTAGCATCATTTTGTGAGCATTTCTCCTTTGTGTCTCACATTGAGCCAAAGAAGATTGATGAAGCATTGAGAGATGTCGATTGGGTTAATGCTATGCATGAAGAGCTCAACAATTTCAAGAGAAATCAAGTATGGGAATTAGTTGAGAGGCCTAGTGATCACAATGTCATTGGTACTAGATGGGTCTTTCGCAACAAACAAGATCAAGATGGGATAGTTGTAAGGAACAAAGCAAGATTGGTAGCTCAAGGCTATACTCAAGTTGAAGGTCTTGACTTTGGTGAAACATATGCCCCGGTTGCAAGATTGGAAGCAATTAGGATCTTGTTGGCCTATGCTTGTGCACATAACATCAAGTTATATCAAATGGATGTGAAAAGTGCATTTCTCAATGGCTATATCAATGAAGAAGTCTATGTTGAGCAACCTCCTGGTTTTGAAGACGACAAGAAACCCAACCATGTTTACAAGCTAAGAAAGGCATTGTAAGGTTTGAAGCAAGCACCAAGAGCATGGTATGAGAGATTGAGAGACTTCTTACTCTCTAAAGGTTTCAAGATGGGCAAGGTTGACACCACTCTCTTCACCAAGAAGATTGGCAAAGACTTGTTTGTGTTGCAAATCTATGTTGATGATATCATATTTGGATCAACCAACCAAGAATTTTGTGAGGAGTTTGGAAATATGATGGCTAATGAGTTTGAGATGTCAATGATTGGAGAGCTTAGTTACTTCCTTGGTCTTCAAATCAATCAATTGAAGAATGGCACTTTTGTGAGTCAAGGCAAGTACATAAAAGACATGCTCAAAAAGTTTGGTATGGATGATGCAAAATCAATTAGCACTCCAATGGGAACAAATGGAAGCCTAGATAGTGATACAAGTGGAAACATGGTGGATCAAAAGTTGTATCGGTCTTTGATTGGAAGCCTACTCTATGTGACCGTATCAAGACCGGATGTCATGTTTAGTGTATGCATGTGTGCAAGATTTCAAGCCTCACCAAGAGAAAGTCATTTGAAAGCAACAAAGAGAATATTGAGGTACTTGAAGCATACACAAAATGTTGGTTTGTGGTATCCTAAAGGTGCAAAGTTTGAACTTGTTGGATATTCTGACTCGGACTATGCGGGATGCAAAGTTGAGAGAAGAAGCACATCGGGCACATGTCAATTGTTGGGAAGATCACTTGTCTCATGGTCATCCAAGAAGCAAAATAGTGTTGCACTATCAACCGCCGAAGCGGAGTACATTGCGGCCGGTAGTTGTTGTGCACAAATCCTATGGATGAAGGCAACATTGAAAGATTTTGGAATCAACTTCAAGCAAGTGCCATTGCTATGTGACAATGAAAGTGCCATAAAGCTCACCAACAATCCGGTTCAACACTCAAGAACAAAGCACATAGATGTCCGCCATCATTTCATAAGAGATCACCAACAAAAAGGGGACATTTGCATTGAGAGCATAGGCACCGATGATCAACTTGCCGATATATTCACTAAGCCTCTTGATGAGAAGAGGTTCTGCAAGCTAAGGAATGAATTGAACATACTTGATTTCTCAAATATGTGTTGATGCACCCCCAATTATATGACATGCCTCTCCTTCGAGCAAAGCAAGGTAAAATTGATTGACATGTCATCCATCTTTGCTAAGGACTTGTTTAGTGCATCTAGTCATTCCTTACATGTATTAGGATCATTCATGAAAATCAAATGAATTTGATGTTTGTATGGTACCACTATTGCTTTTATGCTTGACTTGATCTAGTGGTAGCATATGACATGTTTGTGGGCTTGCAATCCTAGTGTTTGATCTAGAATATGAGCTATAAGTGTTTAACTCAATATGGTACAAGATAACCCTCATTTGGAGGTGTGAAGAAGCTTGTCCTTGGATCAAACCGAGTTAAATATCTTAGGCAAGTAATCTAGATTGGACCAATTTGATAAAATGATCTCACTTTACATGGTTTCACACAAACCTATCTAAAATTTGAGTTCACCTTTTGTGGTCATTGATGACAAAGGGGGAGAAATTATAGGAGAAGTAACATAATAAAAGAAGGGGATCAATTAAAATTTTGAAGCACACAAGTAGGGGGAGCAAGCTCATAAACTTGTATGTTGCATTTGTATGTGCATCACATATGTTAGCTTGCATTTGCATTAGCTTTAAAAGCTTTCTCTCCAATATCTTGCTTGTGTGGTGTATGCTAGTTGTAGGCTTGATTGATGAAATGAAGAACTAGCATGCATAGGTAGTGTAACTAGACTTTTATTTGCTTCACAAGTAGTACTAGAACCTTGTTTATAATGTTGATCTCACGAGGTGTTCTAGTTTTGTGAATGTCTAGTTACTAATGGTGCTAAGGATGGTGTATATTGGCAACTTCGATTGGTATCACGCTTCAAAGGTCCACTCTTTACACCTTAGCATCATTTGGTAGAAATTGACTCCTATATTTCCTATTCAAGCATATGTGCAAGCTTTCAAATCCAAACTCTTAGCACATATGTAGGGGGAGCAATTGCTACCAATTTGGGTTTATGGAACTTGTCCATAATCTTTGCACATGGTAAAATGCTTGGACAAGCAACATAAATCTAAGAAAATTTTATTGAAAATCTTTGTAAAAAGGGTTGTCATCAATTACCAAAAAGGGGGAGATTGAAAGCCTTAGTTTGGTTTTGGATAATTGATGAAACCCTAGTACTAACCTCTATACTAAGTGTGTGTAGACTTAATGAGGTTGGTACATGCCAAGTGATGGAGCAAGTGATGATCATGGTGATGATGATGATGACCACAAGATGATCAAGTGCTCAACGTGGAAAAGGAGAAAGAGAAAAACAAAACCCTATGGGAATCAAGGCAAAGGTATTGCTTAGGGTTTTGGTTTTGGTGATCAAGACACCATAGAGGGTGTGATCACATTTAGGATAGATAGCCGTACTATAAAGAGGGTAATTCTTTGGCTAAGCGGTTATCAAGTGCCACTAGGTGTCATTATTCATGTGCATGCATTGAGAACCTAGTGAGCTAACTTAACTCCTTCGAAGAAAATGATTGTGAAAATGCTAACACACGTGCACATGTTGGTTTACACATTGTGGTGTTGGCACACTTTGAGAAGGAGGTGGAGTTTGAAGGGTAGAGAGAGGATGGGTTCGGCGCTTTTCAGAAAATGCTAACACACGTGCACATGATTCGGCGCTTTTCGAGAAAATGATTGTGAAAATGCTAACACACGTGCACATGATTCGACGCTTTTCGAGAAAATAAAGTGCATATTTTCTATTGCGCCAGTGGGAAATTTGGAGAAGTCGCGGGAAACACTCACCGGACGCTAGCTTCTGGAGCACCGGACGCTGAGTCTGAGCGTCTGGTGCAGACAGTGCCTGGCCCAGCTAGGGTAAGGCACCGGACGATAGGCACCGTACGCTGGCTTGAGCGTCCGGTGGTGCGCGTCCGGTGTGCGTGCGTTTTGCGACCCTCTCTGCGCATGAGTCCGGTGAGCACCGGACGCTACCGGTGCTTAGCGTCCGGTGACCCTGCGTGTTTGCGGAACTCTCTGCGCATGAGTCCGGTGTGCACCGGACGCGTCCGGTGCTAACTTGCTCAGCGTCCTGTGCTCTGCAGGTTACCGTTAGACTCTGACACATGGCTGACTTTGGAGCACCGGACGGAGAGGTTGAGCGTCCGGTGCCAACTTGAGAGCGTCCGGTGATCCCGTATTTCGCCCAGTGAAAGAGTCAACGGCTCTATTTGTTTGAGGGGCTATATATTCATGTTTGTCCGGCTTGGGGCTCACTCTCTTGGCATCCTTATGAGCCTAAGCAAACACCTCCCACTCATCTCCTTCATAGATTATACATCTTGGTGAGATTGGGAGTGATTCCAAGTGCATTTGCTTGAGTGATTGCATCTAGTGGCACTTGGGGATCGTTGTAGCTACGGTTTTCTTATTACTCTTGGTGGTTGCCGCCATCTAGACGGCTTGGAGCAGCGGAGGAGCATTGGCACGAGTTGGTGATTGTTCGTAACCATCTCCCGGTGATTGTGAGAGGATTGTGCCTACCTCGACGGAGAGCCAAAGGCAACATTAGTGGATTGCTCGTGTCATTGAGCTACCTCACTTGTGGGTAGGTTCTTGTGGTGTCCTAGTGAGGACGAGGTTCGTGCTACAACTCTTAGCCACCGAACCACCAAGTGTTGGTCGACACAACGGGGACGTAGCGTGCCGGCAAACACGTGAACCTCGGGAGAAAAATTGGTGTCTCAATTGTGTTTGATTAGCATTCTCCCGGTGCTTGATTGTTTATATTGGTGATTGGTTCATCCCCTACACGACGGTATAAATATCTCATCTTATCTTTACATACCGCAAACTAGTGTAATTAGTTTAGTTGATTACTTTGCCTTGTGTAGCTTAGTTCTCTAGTGTAACTTGTAGAGACTTAGTTCTTGTGTGCATAGAGATCATAGCAACTAGAATTGTTGGGTAGGTGGCTTGCAAACACCCCTTTAGGGCTAGAGCAAAAAACTTCGCTTTGTTATTTACTAACCTTTTGCTCTAGTGAGTTTGTAGAATTTTTAAATAGGCTATTCACCCCCCCCTCTAGCCATATTAGGACCTTTCATGCGTCCGGTGGCTCGCGTCCGGTGACCGTGCGAAGTTTGCGGATCTCTCTACGCACGAGTCCAGTGTGCACCGGACGCGTCCGGTGTGACGCAGTAGAGCGTCCGGTGGTGCTGTGTAGGCGCGCGTGCGCAGTAGCCGTTGGCGGCAACGGTCGAGTTCAAATGGCTAGTGACACGTGGCTAACGCCTGAGCACCGGACACTGGGGTTTGAGCGTCCGGTGGCTCTCTGTGAGCGTCCGGTGCCCACGTGTTTTGCCCAGTGAAGGGGCAACGACTAGTTTAGCCCTTGGGGCTATAAATAGAAGTGGTGGCCGGCCTTGGCTGGTGCTGAGCACCCTTGGGACTTAGTGTCCAAGCTTGGGGAGTGCTAGAAAAGCCTCTAACTCACTTGTGCTTGCAAGAGTGTGAATCAATAGCGAGTGAGTGATTCTAGTGCGTTGCATTGAGAGATTGCATCGAGTAGCACTAGGTGTTCGTGTTGCAAGCTGGTGGTGCTTGTTACTCTTGGAGGTTGCCACCTCCTACACGGCTTGGTGGCTTGTGACTCCGTCGAAGCACGCAAGGAGATTGTGCAGTGCTCCGGAGAAGAGATTGTGATGGGTACGGTGCTCACCCCGCGGGGATCGCGAAGAGCAACTCTAGTTGAGCGAGACGTGAAGAGCGACAAGTGGTCCGGCTGGGTCAAGTGCTAGAGCTTATGGTAAGCACTCCACGTGGGAGAGTGTGACTTGCGGGTCACCACTAGCAAGAGGACCGGCGGCAACCTTGGAGCTTGTCTCAACAAGGACGTAGCTTGGTGGCAACCAAGT
The DNA here is from genome assembly GCF_000003195.3 of Sorghum bicolor. NCBI lineage: Eukaryota > Viridiplantae > Streptophyta > Magnoliopsida > Poales > Poaceae > Sorghum > Sorghum bicolor. Next base: position 13,114,853 of record NC_012879.2, on the reverse strand, counting down.
GAACCTCAGGAGAAAATCATCGTGTCAACATTGTTCTTCCCGTTGGTTTGCAAGTCCCTAACACAAGCTTGTTCTTACATTCATATACTTGTGCTTGTGTAGTTGCTCTTGTAATTAGTTAGCTTGTGTAGCTTGCTAGTAACTTTCTTGCTTGTGTAGCTAGAAGTAGTTCCCTTGCGTGACTAATTTGGTTTGTGTAACCTTGTTAGTCACATTGCTTAGTTTGTGTAGCTAAGTAATTTGCACTCTCTAATTTGGCATTGGTTGCCTTGTTATTGAGCTTGCTAGTGAGCTTAGGCTTTGTGCGCTTTGCCTCACTAGTTTGTGTAGGAGCTTCCTCGGTTTCCGAAGTACTAGTTGCATAGGTTTGTGTGACCTTGCTCCTAGAATTGATTAGGTGAGCTCTTGCTAAGGTAGCACCTTGTTTGCTTGTTTAGGATCTTTTACAAGTGCTAAAGAACTTAGATAGAGGGGTGTAGTCTTGGCTAGACCGATAGTTTTAATTCCGCATTTGTTTCGGTTAGCCGGCGTAATAATTTTTAGAAAAGACTATTCACCCCCCTCTAATCTGCCATCTCGACCCTTCACACATGCTGTGGCAGAACCTCCTGAATTAAGTGGCCCACATGCACACATCATTGTCCCAAAGACTTCTGATCGTCGTGCACGAGTTCCAAATGACTCAAGAAGTCTGTCGGGTGTCCTCGGGATACCCGAATCATCCACGTAACATTCTTTTCAGGAATTCCCTCATCAAGCATCACAGTATTACAACATTTCATAGATAAGAGAAATCAGAGTAAAAGCGGAAAGGTTACATAACATAGATTGAAACTTAAGTTCAAGGTTTACAAACCATAAGTATTTAATACATAAAAGCTTCGGAACTTTATTATTACATAAACCATAGATTCACACAACAACTTTTACTTGCCCAAGGTCACACATCAGAAACCTCATCGTCACTTTCCTCCACAAGAGTAAAGTAACCATGATCATCAAAAGGATTATCAAGAGATTCACCTGCAACAGGGGTTAATAAAACCCTGAGTACAAAAGTACTCAACAAGACTTAACCGACTATAAAAGAGGTGGAGACTCAGGTATGCAGGCTATAGGGATTCAAGGTAAAGCTTTATCAAGATCAAGTATTTCTTTTGCATAAAAGCTTACTAAGAGTAAAGCCTACTTTCAAGTTTTAACTCAAGATTATCACTTATAACTAACCAAGATCATTATCCTACTTTCATAAGCAAATCACCTCTTTCTTATACCAAAGATTCACTTATTACTACGATGATGGGGTGAGGATTGAGGCTCCATATCCGAGGAAACACGGCGATTCGAATCGATTAAACCCAGCTGGGGATTCAGTACCACACGACATATGTAGAACTTAATCTTGCATATGTCAACCTTTTCTATAGATCCTCCCATACAAGAACGGGTCCAGCGTCACCCGAGAGTACAGTACACCACCATCCTACAGCCAATCTAGATGTTTTCCGGTCATCTCAGATCCGTAAGGTGGGTACACGCTACTCTCGCCATCTTTCCACTCCCAGTACGCGGTTAGCCGTTCTCAAGTATCGGAATAGCTATAGGTAAGGCTTACCGCCGCATGTGGGCTGTACTCAAAGTTCTCAATCACAACAGGCCAACAACGGTACGGTCCTTAATCGACTCAGTTGGAGACACTACTTTAAGACTCCATTCTTAAAGCAAGTCCACCGACCGGTCTCAAATTGAAACATTATTGACCATAAAAGTATTCCACAACAACCCTTCAAACTTTCTCATTTGAAAACCTATCTAATAAGCAGGGCTAAGCATACTAAGCATTTTCATAAAGCAGGTATCAAGGTTAATATGGAAAACATCAAGGTAGATAATGCAGCAAATAGGATTCACTCAACTCCTATTCACCTAATGCATCATATTAACTCAAGTGATATAAATAACTTTATGAAAATACAAGGATAGGGTTTAATGTCCGGGGCTTGCCTTGACCGGAAGGGAAGCTCGGCAACTCAACAACACTCGAAGAATCCACAAACTCGGAAGAAACCCACTGGGGATCAGATTCTTCCGGAGCGTATTCTATACGTAAAAGTGCATATGCATGATTATGATATACTCATGGCATGATAAAGACAGGTTACATGTTCTTGGATGATAACAACAAAATATGATTATCTTGAGTACAAACTACCTTCACGGTATAGAAACAACTAACTTAGCTACCCAAAAACATAGATTATTTCTAAACAAGTTTTATCATCTTTATTAAGCAATGTTGTGGACCTATCATAACACAAGGATCATTTACATGAATTAAACCATAACCAGGGAGCATATCATGCTAAGTAACCACTGGTTGCCAATAAATCCAAATATCACACAAAGCCTAAAGGAATAATTATTTCTATTTGTTTTATAATTATTTTTAAATAGCTTTATTAAGAGACAGAGCATACTTTATCAAACAGAGCTGAAATTATTCTTGAAGCTAGATAACAATAACATAAGTTCACATATTAAATTTCATGATTTTTGGATATACCTATGAATTATTAAAAATCATGGAAGGTTTATTCATTAATAAACAAAGGCAATTTATGTATACATGAAAATTATCAGAAAATCAAACCTAACATTTTTCTTAGACTCTATCCATTTTATGTAAGCTATACAAAAATTTTCACAATTTTTGGACCAGCAAAAGATTTATTATACAAAATCAAACATAACTCAAAAACTGCAGAAAAAGAAAAAGAAAACGCTACTGTGCCACTGCGGCCCAGAAGCTCGGCCCAGCTCGCGTGAAACTTGGCCTAGCCGGCCTTCCCCCGCGCGCACTGGCAGTTTTGCAGAAAAGCCCTCGGCTTTCTTAGCAACCAACCCGCAGACCAGGCTACTATTCACATGAGTCTACGGCTTTGCAATCAAACCCCTCCCCTTTCTTATCTTTACAAACACGAGGTCCTCGACACTCCGGCCGTCCAGAGCGCGGCAGAGCGCGGTGGCGTGGGTTACGCCGGCCAACTCCGGTCACCCCGAGCCAAACGGAGACGAGCACAAGCACCAGCAAGCAACCCGCAACCGAACAAGCTAGCAAACTCGCACTCCACTGCTCTAGCGAGCTCTGGCCACGAGCGGCGGCGGACATGGCCGCGGCGGTGCTTACGCCGGTGGCTCTAGGCTAGTAGAGAAAGAATGGAGAGGTCAGGAAGCATTGACGTCTCACCCTGGGTGTGATGACGCAGAGAGAAGGAGCGGAGAACAGTCGGGGTTTGCTCGTCCACGCGACCAGTGACTCCGGCGGCGAGCTCCGACGAAGGAGACGATGTCCCGGCGACAGCTGTGAAGCAAAGAAGAAAAGAGCGAGCCGATGAGCATCACAAGGTCATGACGAAGCAAAGACGAGAGAAAGAGAGAGCAGAAAGTTGCCCGGATGGGCTGACCACGGAAGACTCGAGCTCGGCGGCGATTTACTCCGGCGAGGAGGAAAACGATGAATTCCGACGCTCAGGTGCGAAAGGGAGCAGAAAGGTGGGTTCTGGAGATGCGCAAGGAGGTGTCGATCATCGTGGATGGCTCAATTTGATGCGAGAAGGATCGAGCACGGCCAATTTGGATGAGGACGGGGTACTGCTCCTCGGTGCTCCGGTGGCGGAAAAACAGTCGGTGCTCGCAGAAGAGAAGGGCACGTCGCGCCTCTGGTTGCCAGCAGCTGCTCCACATCGTCACGGACGTGAACACGCGCTAGGACGGGATGAAACGGCGGCTCACGCGCTGGCAACGCCGATCCCAGCTCGGCGGTCCACCGCCATGAACAGGGACCGAGCTTATCCCCCTCTTCCCCAAAATACCCTTTCTGTCTTTTTGTGGAATACAACCAAACTTTGAATAGAAGTCAAAATTTCATCAAAATAAAAGTTGTACAAAATTTTGTGAGCTACAAAACATCTTTAATGACCAAAGACAGATTTGAAATGGAAAGGGATGAATTTGAGCCAAACAGTTTGAAATTCAAGCTTAATTCCAAATTTTTGAATTGGGGCAAAACAGAATTTCAGAAATTACTTTTGATTTTACACAACAACTTGAAAAACTTCCAACATGAAAGTTGTTCAAATTTTCAAGCCCTACAACTTTCATGTTGACCAATTTTCAAAATTCCAAACAGATTTTGAATTTGGGATTTAAGTTTGAAAAGGGGACACTTTCCGGAAATCTGTATTTTCAAAATTACTTTGGATTTTGCACTGAAACTTCAAAAACTCAAAACACCAAAGTTGTACATCTTGATAAGATCTACAACTTTGCTTTCGGACTCAACTTCAAATTTTGCTTGGTTTTTGAATTGCACAAAAGGGGGCAAATCTAGGTTTTTGAAATCAGGGTTTCCCCCCCCTTAAGCTTCTCGGAAAACTTTCACCCAAGGTTTCTAAACTCCAAAACAAGCATCCATACATAAAATAAACACACTTAAATTCCTAAACACATTCATCCAATTTAAACTTATTTTAAGTTAATGCATCAGGGTTTACTTAACAATTAAACTATGCAATGTTCATGATGACATGTTCCGTTTTTAGTTCGCTTAACACGAGAGTGTTACAGCTCTTTCCCCCTTAAAGAAATCTCGTCCCGAGATTTACCTTAAAGTCTAACTAATGGAAAAGGAAGTTTGTCAAGCACTTCCAAAACAAACCTTTACAAAAGAAAACAGGGGTAGATCATTACACTACAGATTACAAGGATAAGACAGAAGAAAGAAACTCAGGAAAACTTTCTAAGAGAAACTCTTCGGATTCCCACGTGGCTTCATCTTCGGTATGTTGATTCCATTGCACTTTGTAGTATTTGATAGTTCTTCTACGAGTGACTCGATCTTTTTGATCCAGAATCTTGATAGGATACTCTGAATATGTCAGATCCGGCTTTAACTCAATTTCTTCAACATGAATGATATGATCAGGCACTTGAAGACATTTCTTTAATTGAGAGACATGGAACACATTGTGAACTGATAACAACTGTGGTGGTAAATCTAGACGATATGCCACTTTTCCACACCTTTCAAGGATTTGATATGGACCTATATATCGAGGTGCCAATTTTCCTTTTACTCCAAAACGAGTGACTCCTTTCATAGGTGACACTTTGAGGTATACATAATCACCAACCTCAAAGCTAAGAGATCGACGTCTCTTATCAGCATAACTCTTTTGCCTGGACTGCGCTATCTTCATGTTATCTCGAATGATCTTGACCTTCTCTTCGGTTTCTTTGACTAAGTCAACCCCGAAGAGACTATGTTCTCCAGGTTCTGACCAATTCAAAGGTGTCCTGCACCTTCTGCCATATAGAGCTTCGAATGGTGCCATCTTAATGCTTTCTTGATAACTATTATTGTAAGAGAATTCTGCTAGTGGCAAACATTCATCCCATTTCTCTGAATAACTGAGCACACAAGATCTTAACATATCTTCTAAGATCTGATTGACTCTTTCAGTCTGACCTCCAGTCTGTGGATGATAAGCTGTACTATGCAAAAGTTTAGTACCCAAGGACTTATGTAGATGCTTCCAGAAAGCATTTACAAACTGTGTTCCTCTATCAGATACGATAGTCTTTGGAATACCATGTAAACTTACAATTCTGTTAAAGTATATCTTAGCATAGATGGAAGCTCGATACTTCTTTCTTACGGGAATGAAATGAGCTGATTTGGTCAGACGATCAACAATGACCCATATGGAATCAAACCCTTTCAATGTTCTAGGTAAACCCACTATGAAGTCCATACTGATGTCATCCCACTTCCAAGATGGAATTGGCAATGGTTGCAATTCTCCAGCAGACCTAAGATGAACTGCTTTCACTTTTTGACAAGTATCGCATCTAGCCACATAACTAGCAATTTCAAGCTTCATCTTAGTCCACCAGAATCTTTGTTTCAAATCGTGATACATCTTATTACTGCCTGGATGGATTGAAAGTCTTGTTGCATGAGCTTCATCAAGAATTTGTTTTCTGAGTTCAGGAACTTTTGGAACCACTAAACGATCCTTGAACCAAATCACTCCAGCTTCATCTATTCTGAACTTGGAATTCTGCTCAGACTGAATCTTTTCTTTCAAAAAGCTCATACCCTTATTTTCTTTCTGAGCTGTAATAATCTGATCTTTGATAGATGACTGAACTGTCATATTTGCAAGACTTCCTTGTGGAATTATTTCAAGACTTAACTTCTCAAATTCATAACACAAGGTAAGGTTTATCGGCTTAACTTCGAGACAATTGCAATGACTCTTTCGACTGAGTGCATCTGCCACTACATTGGCTTTGCCTGGGTGATAGTGTACCTCAATATCATAATCTTTTATCTGTTCTAACCATCTTCTCTGACGCATATTCAACTCTGACTGAGTAAAGATATATTTCAAACTCTTATGATCAGTGTATATGTGACAAGTATTACCCAACAGATAGTGTCGCCAAATCTTCAGAGCATGGACTACAGCTGCCAACTCTAGATCATGTGTTGGATAATGCTCTTCATGACGCTTAAGTTGTCGTGAAGCATATGCAATGACTCTGCCTTCTTGCATTAGTACACACCCAATGCCTTTGCCTGAAGCATCACAATACACATCAAAAGATTTTTCAATATCAGGTTGAGCTAGCACTGGTGCAGTGGTCAACAACTTTTTCAAAGTCCGAAAAGCTTCTTCACACTCGGATGACCACACAAACTTGGTATCATTCTTCAACAGTGTCGTCATTGGTTTAGAGATCTTGGAGAAGTCAGGGATAAACCTGCGATAATACCCTGCCAATCCTAAGAAACTCCGAACTTGATGTACTGAAATTGGCGACTTCCAGTCCAGAACTTCCTGAACTTTGCTTGGATCTACTGCAACACCTTCAGCTGACAGAACATGACCCAAAAATTGAACTTCATCTATCCAAAATTCACATTTGCTAAACTTAGCATATAACTGATGTTCTCTCAGGCGAGTCAACACTATCCTGAGATGCTCTTCATGCTCTTCTTTAGTTTTGGAATAGATGAGAATGTCATCAATGAATACCACCACGAACTTATCTAACTCTGGCATGAACACTGAATTCATCAGATACATAAAATGTGCTGGGGCATTTGTCAGACCAAAAGACATGACCAGATATTCGTACAAACCATATCTGGTAGTGAATGCTGTTTTCGGAACATCTTTTGGCTTGATCTTAATTTGATGATACCCCGATCTCAAGTCTATCTTTGAAAATACCTTAGCACCAGTTAGTTGATCAAAGAGAAGATCAATACGGGGCAAAGGATACTTATTCTTGATTGTTACCTCATTCAAAGGACGATAGTCTACACATAGCCTCAAGGTATGGTCCTTTTTCTTCACAAAGATTGCCGGACAACCCCATGGTGATGAACTAGGTCGAATAAAACCTTTATCCATCAATTCTTGCAACTGAGTTTTCAATTCTGCTAAATCTTTTGGTGGCATTCTATAAGCTCTTCTAGATATTGGTGCTGTCCCTGGCTTGAGCTCTATTTCAAACTCCACATCACGATCCGGTGGCAAACCAGGTAAATCTTCTGGAAACACATCAGGAAACTCACAGACCACTGGAATATCCTTTATTTCCTTAACAGAGATAGCACACACTTGCTCAACTGCTCTTTTAAGGGTAGGAAGATGGATAAGAAGTTGAGACTTGCTATTAGGTAAGTTGACCTTGATGGTTCTATTTAAGGTGTCTATAACTGCACCTCTCTGACTCATCCAGTTCATACCCAAGATCACATCTATACTTGGATCTTTTAACACTATCATGGATGTTGGAAATATATATCCACCCAAGTCTATTGGCACCTGATGTACCATTTCCTTAGTGCATAGTCGACCCCCAGGTGACTGTATAAAGAACTCATCTTTGGTTGCACCAATAGGTATATTATACTTTTCCGCAAATGCTTTATTCATGAAAGTATGTGATGCACCAGAATCAAAAAGTGTAAGCGCTGGGTGTTGGGCAACAGGGAACATACCAAGCATCACCGGTTCTCCCTCAGGTATAGCTTCAACTTGAGTATGGAAAACCCTTCCTGTTTTCTTGGTACCCTTACCCTTCTGCTGATTCTGGGCATGACCCTTGTTCTGATTTGCTTGCTGATTTCCCACTGGTCTTGGTGCATTGACATTTGGAACATTTTGCCTCGGATATGGACATTCACGAGAAAAATGTCCACTCTTCCCACAATTGTAGCAAGGGTTGTTTGCAGCTTGTGACATTGGCGGACGGATGGCAGGAACATTTGGCTGACGTTGAACATTGAATGGCATTGGCGGCCTTGCAAAATTCCTCTGCATATTCTGCTGCTGAGGTGGCTGATAAGGAGGACGAGAAGATGGTCGGAACTGTTGAGCTGGATGATATACAAGCCTCTGACGCTTCTTGTTGCCGCCAGATGATCCAGACCCTGAGACAAACCCCTTCTTTTTCTTAGCCTCCTTATGTTTGCGGTTCTTTTCTTCACTGGAGATAGCAATGTTCACTGCCTCATGATAAGATATATTGCCACACGATGCCATCATCAGCTGAAGCTTTGTATTCAAGCCTCTCATGAAACAATCCTTCTTCTTTTCATCAGTGTTGACTTGCTCAATTGCATATTGGGACAGATGATTAAACTTTCCAATATACTGTATGACTGAGTCATCCCCCTGACGGAGAGCTAAGAACTCTTCGAGCTTCATTTTCATAACTCCCTTGGGAATGTAATGAGCCCTGAAGGCTTCTTTGAATTCTCCCCAAGTGATTCGGTGGCGGGCTGGTTGAACAGCCAGTAAGTTTTCCCACCAAACTCCTGCTGCTCCTCTCAGCTGCTGAGCGGCGAAAGCTGGCTTCTGGGTTTCAGTACAGTTGATGAGACTGAACTTTTGCTCCATAGTGCGGAGCCAATCCTCAGCTTCAAGAGGTTCATCAGCTTTTGTGAAAACTGGGGGACGAGTATCTGTGAAGTCAACATATGTGGTTTCTTCTCTGTTATGGCGACCACGGCCACGCTGACCAGCATTCTGATTTTGTGCTAACAGAGTTGTTGCATTGACCAATGCTGCAATTGCATCAGCCAAAGAGGGTGGAACTGGTGGTGCATTAGGAAAATCATCCCCACCCTGGGAAGAACTAGCTCCATGGTTGTTAGCAGACATCTGTTTAAAAACACATCATACTTCGATTAACATACTTACTTAAACATCATACATCATGGCTTACATAGCACAAACAGTTCATCTTATTTATCATACAAGTCCGCTCCTGGGCAGGACTTCCGAAACCACTATCTTACACACTTCCCATACTAGAGGTTTTCTGACTAACTAAGTTACAAAGTCAGAAGATCACACTCGGTCATACTTCTTGCCTTCTCAACACCTAGTCGTCATCCATCTCCGACTCACTGGTGGTAACACCCTCATCTGGAGTGGGAGTTCCTGGCTCCTCTGCTTCATCCTCAGAAGTATCACTATCCACTTGGATGACAACTGGTCCTTCCTCCGCTGCTTCAGGAGCCTCGGGTGGGTTGAGAGCATCCTGCAGCTGGTGCACTTCCTCATGGAGGGTGTTGGCATAGGCCTCAAGAGTGACCACATACCCCGCCATATGGTACAGCTGAACTTCCATATTGATGTTGTCAGTGAGCATCAGGCGCAGATCATTCTTCATAAGCCTGTAGGTCCTTGGCGAAGGAGGACCTCCGCTGGTGTCACTTCCGTTTCCATCGCTGGAGTTGTCAGAGCTGCTGTCACTACTATCGGAGGGTGGCGGATCCCTTGGTGCCAGCTGGTGCCTGGGAACACGACCTCCGGTTGACTTGCGAGCGGTTAGGCGGGTACGTGCCATCTGCCAAAATATTTTTATTTTGAATATTAGAACTATATATGTTCCAAAGTTAAAGGATAGAGTTTTACAATTAGATGGACATATTACTTCTAATTATTAACAACTTTAAGGAGGAAAGTTAATTACATGTTTTCAATGATGATGCATGAAACGTACTTACGAACAAAGCATACATCAAACAAATAATTAACTTTAAATTAGGCACTTGATATAAAAGTGCATAAACGTTCTTTTCATAAATAGGGCAATATTATAACATTATAAGCATCGTTCCTTGTATATAAATATCACCATAATTATACTAAGAACATATCCATTTAGATAGAAGGATAAGTCTAAAGAATGAACTGAGACAAGTTAGAAGCATAAGACAAGCTTAGAAGCAATTTGGACTCAAACTAATTTGAAATTTAGTTTGACTCAAAAGCTTTTGAAGTTTTCAAATTCGAATACTGCTATACTTTCTAAGGGAAACCTGCTCTGATACCAGCTGTGGCAGAACCTCCTGAATTAAGTGGCCCACATGCACACATCATTGTCCCAAAGACTTCTGATCGTCGTGCACGAGTTCCAAATGACTCAAGAAGTCTGTCGGGTGTCCTCGGGATACCCGAATCATCCACGTAACATTCTTTTCAGGAATTCCCTCATCAAGCATCACAGTATTACAACATTTCATAGATAAGAGAAATCAGAGTAAAAGCGGAAAGGTTACATAACATAGATTGAAACTTAAGTTCAAGGTTTACAAACCATAAGTATTTAATACATAAAAGCTTCGGAACTTTATTATTACATAAACCATAGATTCACACAACAACTTTTACTTGCCCAAGGTCACACATCAGAAACCTCATCGTCACTTTCCTCCACAAGAGTAAAGTAACCATGATCATCAAAAGGATTATCAAGAGATTCACCTGCAACAGGGGTTAATAAAACCCTGAGTACAAAAGTACTCAACAAGACTTAACCGACTATAAAAGAGGTGGAGACTCAGGTATGCAGGCTATAGGGATTCAAGGTAAAGCTTTATCAAGATCAAGTATTTCTTTTGCATAAAAGCTTACTAAGAGTAAAGCCTACTTTCAAGTTTTAACTCAAGATTATCACTTATAACTAACCAAGATCATTATCCTACTTTCATAAGCAAATCACCTCTTTCTTATACCAAAGATTCACTTATTACTACGATGATGGGGTGAGGATTGAGGCTCCATATCCGAGGAAACACGGCGATTCGAATCGATTAAACCCAGCTGGGGATTCAGTACCACACGACATATGTAGAACTTAATCTTGCATATGTCAACCTTTTCTATAGATCCTCCCATACAAGAACGGGTCCAGCGTCACCCGAGAGTACAGTACACCACCATCCTACAGCCAATCTAGATGTTTTCCGGTCATCTCAGATCCGTAAGGTGGGTACACGCTACTCTCGCCATCTTTCCACTCCCAGTACGCGGTTAGCCGTTCTCAAGTATCGGAATAGCTATAGGTAAGGCTTACCGCCGCATGTGGGCTGTACTCAAAGTTCTCAATCACAACAGGCCAACAACGGTACGGTCCTTAATCGACTCAGTTGGAGACACTACTTTAAGACTCCATTCTTAAAGCAAGTCCACCGACCGGTCTCAAATTGAAACATTATTGACCATAAAAGTATTCCACAACAACCCTTCAAACTTTCTCATTTGAAAACCTATCTAATAAGCAGGGCTAAGCATACTAAGCATTTTCATAAAGTAGGTATCAAGGTTAATATGGAAAACATCAAGGTAGATAATGCAGCAAATAGGATTCACTCAACTCCTATTCACCTAATGCATCATATTAACTCAAGTGATATAAATAACTTTATGAAAATACAAGGATAGGGTTTAATGTCCGGGGCTTGCCTTGACCGGAAGGGAAGCTCGGCAACTCAACAACACTCGAAGAATCCACAAACTCGGAAGAAACCCACTGGGGATCAGATTCTTCCGGAGCGTATTCTATACGTAAAAGTGCATATGCATGATTATGATATACTCATGGCATGATAAAGACAGGTTACATGTTCTTGGATGATAACAACAAAATATGATTATCTTGAGTACAAACTACCTTCACGGTATAGAAACAACTAACTTAGCTACCCAAAAACATAGATTATTTCTAAACAAGTTTTATCATCTTTATTAAGCAATGTTGTGGACCTATCATAACACAAGGATCATTTACATGAATTAAACCATAACCAGGGAGCATATCATGCTAAGTAACCACTGGTTGCCAATAAATCCAAATATCACACAAAGCCTAAAGGAATAATTATTTCTATTTGTTTTATAATTATTTTTAAATAGCTTTATTAAGAGACAGAGCATACTTTATCAAACAGAGCTGAAATTATTCTTGAAGCTAGATAACAATAACATAAGTTCACATATTAAATTTCATGATTTTTGGATATACCTATGAATTATTAAAAATCATGGAAGGTTTATTCATTAATAAACAAAGGCAATTTATGTATACATGAAAATTATCAGAAAATCAAACCTAACATTTTTCTTAGACTCTATCCATTTTATGTAAGCTATACAAAAATTTTCACAATTTTTGGACCAGCAAAAGATTTATTATACAAAATCAAACATAACTCAAAAACTGCAGAAAAAGAAAAAGAAAACGCTACTGTGCCACTGCGGCCCAGAAGCTCGGCCCAGCTCGCGTGAAACTTGGCCCAGCCGGCCTTCCCCCGCGCGCGCTGGCAGTTTTGCAGAAAAGCCCTCGGCTTTCTTAGCAACCAACCCGCAGACCAGGCTACTATTCACATGAGTCTACGGCTTTGCAATCAAACCCCTCCCCTTTCTTATCTTTACAAACACGAGGTCCTCGACACTCCGGCCGTCCAGAGCGCGGCAGAGCGCGGTGGCGTGGGTTACGCCGGCCAACTCCGGTCACCCCGAGCCAAACGGAGACGAGCACAAGCACCAGCAAGCAACCCGCAACCGAACAAGCTAGCAAACTCGCACTCCACTGCTCTAGCGAGCTCTGGCCACGAGCGGCGGCGGACATGGCCGCGGCGGTGCTTACGCCGGTGGCTCTAGGCTAGTAGAGAAAGAATGGAGAGGTCAGGAAGCATTGACGTCTCACCCTGGGTGTGATGACGCAGAGAGAAGGAGCGGAGAACAGTCGGGGTTTGCTCGTCCACGCGACCAGTGACTCCGGCGGCGAGCTCCGACGAAGGAGACGATGTCCCGGCGACAGCTGTGAAGCAAAGAAGAAAAGAGCGAGCCGATGAGCATCACAAGGTCATGACGAAGCAAAGACGAGAGAAAGAGAGAGCAGAAAGTTGCCCGGATGGGCTGACCACGGAAGACTCGAGCTCGGCGGCGATTTACTCCGGCGAGGAGGAAAACGATGAATTCCGACGCTCAGGTGCGAAAGGGAGCAGAAAGGTGGGTTCTGGAGATGCGCAAGGAGGTGTCGATCATCGTGGATGGCTCAATTTGATGCGAGAAGGATCGAGCACGGCCAATTTGGATGAGGACGGGGTACTGCTCCTCGGTGCTCCGGTGGCGGAAAAACAGTCGGTGCTCGCAGAAGAGAAGGGCACGTCGCGCCTCTGGTTGCCAGCAGCTGCTCCACATCGTCACGGACGTGAACACGCGCTAGGACGGGATGAAACGGCGGCTCACGCGCTGGCAACGCCGATCCCAGCTCGGCGGTCCACCGCCATGAACAGGGACCGAGCTTATCCCCCTCTTCCCCAAAATACCCTTTCTGTCTTTTTGTGGAATACAACCAAACTTTGAATAGAAGTCAAAATTTCATCAAAATAAAAGTTGTACAAAATTTTGTGAGCTACAAAACATCTTTAATGACCAAAGACAGATTTGAAATGGAAAGGGATGAATTTGAGCCAAACAGTTTGAAATTCAAGCTTAATTCCAAATTTTTGAATTGGGGCAAAACAGAATTTCAGAAATTACTTTTGATTTTACACAACAACTTGAAAAACTTCCAACATGAAAGTTGTTCAAATTTTCAAGCCCTACAACTTTCATGTTGACCAATTTTCAAAATTCCAAACAGATTTTGAATTTGGGATTTAAGTTTGAAAAGGGGACACTTTCCGGAAATCTGTATTTTCAAAATTACTTTGGATTTTGCACTGAAACTTCAAAAACTCAAAACACCAAAGTTGTACATCTTGATAAGATCTACAACTTTGCTTTCGGACTCAACTTCAAATTTTGCTTGGTTTTTGAATTGCACAAAAGGGGGCAAATCTAGGTTTTTGAAATCAGGGTTTCCCCCCCCTTAAGCTTCTCGGAAAACTTTCACCCAAGGTTTCTAAACTCCAAAACAAGCATCCATACATAAAATAAACACACTTAAATTCCTAAACACATTCATCCAATTTAAACTTATTTTAAGTTAATGCATCAGGGTTTACTTAACAATTAAACTATGCAATGTTCATGATGACATGTTCCGTTTTTAGTTCGCTTAACACGAGAGTGTTACACATGCATGAAGCATTAAATATAGACGAAAATAAAAACTAATTACACAGTTTGTCTGTAAATCGCAAGACGAATCTTTTGATCCTAGTTAGTTCATGATTAGACAATATTTGTCAAATAAAAACGAAAGTGCTACAGTAGCAAAATACGAAATTTTTTCGGAACTAAACAAGGCCATATATTAAAAGCAGCAAGAAGCTGGAAAGATGTGTACATTGTACAAGTCTACCGATAGTAAAGCCTAAAGGAGAGAATAGAGAGAGCCACATGCGGATCTAGTACAAGTATGAGCTAACTCTGTAACAGTTGAGGCCTGAGCTTGTTTAGCTAAAGTATCTGCCGTAGAGTTGAAGGTTCTGTTAATCTTGAATAGAGTGGCCTCCATGGATCATGCAATGTTTGCATACGTCTGAGAGTATGGTTTCATCCTCCAATGAGGAGGGTGGTCTTGATTGTTTTTTGAAGAAACTGCACTAATTGTTGTGAATCTGAAAGGAATGTGCATGAAGAGATTTGCATTGCTTGAACCATCTTAGCTCCTAACACTAGTGCTGCAGGCTCGCCCATAAGAACGGAACGACAGTTTTGCATTTTGGCGCTGATTGAGTCAAGTTACCAAGAAAACGGGAGATTCACAATTCTAGAATGATGGGTATTATATGACGACTTCTTTAACATGGAGATATTTAATTCTAATGCTGTCTAATTGTCTATTAGATTATATTTTAGGGACATAGGTGACATAGGTGGCAGTGAAACCAGCCCTTAAAAATTCAATGCCCTACTCTTGTTTTTAAAGAGCACTATTTTTCTTTAGTTAGGTAGTTCTCCCCCTCTATGAGATCATAAGACTCCGGTGGAATCGAAGGCCCGCGTACTAATAGGCGAGAGGGGACCCTTTCTCGCCCAGCCCTACCTACATGAGTGAAGCTAGAACCGAGGAAGACAATGTTCAGCAACTTCTGGCTTCGGCTAAAACAAGCCACAATTGCTCACATGAAACTACCCTATGTTCGACAAATGTAAACCAAAACTAATACTCCCTCCGTCCCAAATTAAACGTCGTTTTAGGTTTTTGCGCCACAAGTTTAACCTAATTTGTAGAAAATACGATATTTATATCTCCAAATAAATTTATTAAAAAGCTAGACTCAAAGATCTTTGCAATGATACTAATTATATAACATAAATATTAATATTTTTTAATATATATTTAGTCAAAGTTATTTCTCGAGAAACATAACTGAGTGAGTATTTCATAAGTGCTACTCAAGATACATGTACCGGCTTCGGCAATAAGCGGGGTTGCACTGTAATGATGACCTAAAATGGTTTCTAATTGGAAGATAGCGAAATCTGGAGTCTGACGACAAGGCATCTTTTGGCCTCCCATGGATGCTCGTTTATCTTAGACGAGTATAATTCTCGTGCTAATGCTATGATAATATTTAGATATATACAAATTAGAATTAAAATACTATTATCGAAAAAACTTTGACAATACTGCAAAATATCATTGTTGGTTTGAAATTACAAAGGCCAACAAATCAAAAGTGTACTTTTTCATACTCATAAAGAAAGTCGTTTTGAACAAGATTTGAGTCAAACATTGGGAATATAAATCATGAATAATTTTTCAGTTGTTAAGTTTGAAAATGTGAAAACTATATGAATAGATTTGCCTTGAAAAATACTTTCGTAAAAATATACATATATCATTTTCTCTACAAATTATGGAAAGAACCCGTCTACCACACCCATGGTGAAGCCACAACTCTCATCCCTTTTAGCCATGATAGGCTATCCCATCAACCCAGGCCTCACTCACCCATACATGCAAAATTGTTTTAGCGAATTTTAAAAAGTCATAACTTTTAAACCGAAGATATAAATTAAATTCCGATTGCACCATTAAATTTCTCATAACAAATCCTTTAAAACAAGATCACACATGGATATATTTAGATAAAATTTTATTAATGAATATTTATCTCTATAACTAAAAATTATGGAGAAGACCCACCCACAACTCCCATCCCTTTGGTGGACTTTTTTATTGCGCGATGACAGTTATCCCATTAACCTAGGCCCCACTCACCTACGGATGCAAAATTGTTTTAGCGAATTAAAAAAAGTCATAACTCCTAAACCAGAGATATAAATTAAATTCCGATTGCACCATTAAATTTCTTATAACAAATCCTTCAAAACAAGATCACACATGGATATATTTAGATAAAATTTTATTAATGAATATTTATCTTATAAAAATAAAATATTTTCTTTTATTAAGTAGAGACAATATTCTAGGTTCAATAGACAATGTTCTGTCTTTGTAAAAAAATATTATCAATTTAGAATAATAGTATTTTGGTTTTAGGTTTATAAAACTGATATTACAATATACATAAAAATACATAAATACATGACATAGATAAAAATAAAAAAAAAAATCTAGAGTAAAAAGCATAAGAAAAAAAATAAAAACACAAAATGGAGAAACATTTCAAATAATGTCAAAGGCTTACTTTTCAAATATCGTAAATATATTTATAAAACATTAACATCACTAAATACATCATAGAACATCATTAAATATATTATAGAACATCACATCTATTATAGATTACATGTATACTAGGTGAACATCATACGAAACATCATAGAACATCTCATGTATACTACATACACATGACATAACACAACATAGAATACTAAATATATACTACATAAATATCACATATATATAGAAAATAAAAATAAAATAATAAAATTACTAAGAAAAAATATAAAAACAAACATAATTAACAAATAATAAAAAGTGCATAGAGCAAATAAAATTAATGAATAATTTAAATAAGGGTAAAAATAAGATTAAAAGGAAATAAAATATAAAATAAGAATGAAGAAACATAGAAAATCTAAAAAGAAAAAAGAAAAACAAATAGAAGCAAGGAAGAACAATAAAAATAAAACCAAAAGAAAATAAAATAAAAGGTAAAATTAAAACAAGAAAAGAATAAGGAAAGAACAGAAAATAAAATAAAATCAAAAAACAAAAACTGAAAAGAAATGAAAAAGAAGAATATAGACAACAATGAAGAAATATATGGATTTTAAAACCCGTAACAACGTGCGGGCATTAACCTAGTATATATATATTTTTATAGAAATGAGGAGTCAAAGTTAGGCTTTGGAGACCATGTCGTTGTCCTAAATGACTTGACTTTCTTTATGAGTATGGAGGAAGTACTAACACATTAGGCTGAATAAACCTATTATTTTCACCTTGATGATACAATTCTTATTTTCACACACAAGCAATATTGATGCTAGACAAGTCGATGAAGAAACACTCTGAAAAATTCAACAATTAGCTCTGCAATTTGGCTCCCAAAATTAACACGTGGTTCAACAATAAACACATTTCACTAATTTATCTCCCAGAATTAGAATAGAGTACTCTGGGCTTCAACATTAATAATCATGTATTGCTACTTTTTAGTTCTGACCTATGATTTTAGTAACAGTAACAGCTTGTGTGATAACCCATTGCAGAATTACTTATCTATTAAGTTGACAAATATTTATCTAGTACAATATTCTTTTTTGTAGAACATGATTTATCCAATCTCAGTGGTATATTTGGTTTCTTAAGATCTTTAAATAGCACCAATGAAACCATCCATTTGTTATTGATTCCATTTTGGCATGCTATTCCTTCAAGTCTACAACCCAAGGCCAAAACAGACCTGCTGATTTCCAGACTCCTTCTGCTAGTCAAAATTTCTAACAAAGTTTGCCACACAAAAATAGGAAAAAATTGTAAGAAAAAACATAATTTTGATCAAAATAATTAAAATATAAGCTTCAAAAGTCTCACATGAGTTTCTAACTCCTGATATTTCAAGCAAATTCAGGGGGAAAACTATGGAGGGAACTTGAATTTACTTATCTAAACTATAATGCATAAGAATACCTTCTCTTTTCGTTTTCTAGTTGCCTTTCCTCCCTCCATACCACCTATAAAATAGAAAATCTGTCATTGAGAAGTACAGGTCTTGGGGGAAATTGAGTTAAATTGAACTACACAGAAGGAAAATGAATTGGTAAGCCAAAACTGAGAACAAGTAACCTATGTTAGAGGAAAATCTTAGCATCTAAATTACAATAAAGAAGTTGAAGACTAACCAGGTTAGGCCTCCACTCTTTATGTAATATATATGTAATGACATTGACACAAGACATTTAGACAAATACCATTTGGTAACACCCAATACATAGATTTATCAATGTAATCCCTTCTATAGTGTATGGTGCCTAAGGGTCAGCTTGTGCAACTTTACTTAGCCGGATAGGAATTGATAACTCACATGTAAAATTTCTTCTTGTCAATTAGCTGAAGGATGAGACAATATTGCAACACCTGACATTAACACAAGTGTGGAGTGGGCTAGTGGAACCATTAACACAAGTGTTGAGTGGGCTACTTGAACCATTCTAGATGTGAATTGAAACATTAGAAAACAATTCTTTAAGTTCTGAACTACAAGCACAGAGCTCCAGAAAACAATCTTTAAGTTCTGAACTACCAGGAGCAGGAGCAAGTTGTGATTCGTGAGGGGTCTCAATGGTGGAGGACGGAATGAAATCAAGGTACGGTGAAGTTTATAAACATGGACAATAAAATTTTAAAATTTGAAATTGAAATATTCGCCTTAGAATCTAAGATCTATCACCATCAATTTATTTTTACCGAACCATACATCCTATTTTAGATCCGTCTTCATTTTCAAGGACCCAAAAACTTGGACACCCATCACTAACAAACTTCAGTCACTCGCTCAGATAGAAAAATGCAGAACACCAAATTCACAAACACAATTACACAAGTGCAACTGCAGCCCTTAGCCCAAAGGAACAGTTTAAGTGGTTAACTGAATAAGGGGCCCTATGCTCTACTACTTTCCAGACCAATAATCAAAGTATTGAGGCATAAAAATTAACAAACAAATGAATAAGAAGGCAAGTAGCAATCAAGAAACTACTCCTCCCTTGCGCCAAGGTCGAACCATCTGCACACAGCTGCCCGTCAATGCCTGCATAACGAACGGCAGGCCACTTGCTTGTGCGTGGCGGCGGACGAACAGGTCATGCGGGCCGCCCTGGATCTCCAGTGGCCAAGCCGCCCTAGGATCTCCGGTGGCCAAGCGGCGGGCGGGCGGCCTAGTGGGGCCGTGGCCGGCACCGGCGGGGGCGAGCCGAGGGAACTCGAAAGCGAGGTGGCTGTTGTGATTTCTCCAGGACAAATATGAGCGGTGTTCTAAAAAAAATGGGAAAACAAATGTGGGAGGTGGGATCGAGACGAATCTTTTGAGCCTAGTTACTTTATAATTGGACAATATTTGTCAAATACAAACAAAATTGGTACTATTCACATTTTGCAAAATATTTTGCAAATAATTTCCAAAAAATTTTGCAAATTTTTTAGATTTTCCATTATATCGAATCTTTAGACGCATGCATAGAGTATTAAATATAAACGAAAATAAAAACTAATTGCACAGTTTGGTCGGAATTGACGAGACGAATCTTTTATACCTAGTTAGTCTATGATTGGATAATATTTGTCAAATACAAATAAAAGTGCTACAGTGTTAATTTCTCAAAAAATTTTGGAACTAAACAACGCCTAAAACAAGGTAGACGATAGTCAAGTTCCGTGAGAATAGATTTGAGGCATTTATTTGTATAGGACTGGATTTTCTAGGTGTACGGAGTGGGATAGACGTATGATAGTCATATATGTGGAGGACAAATTCCTGGGTGCATAGAGTGCAATTCCTCTGTCTTAGAAAATGACTTTATGGGATACGTGCTAGTTAAATTTTGTTAACTACGCGATTTTATTTGTCAAATTGTTGCATTTTGATAGTATTAACTGTATTTATAGTAAATGAGCTCGTGGTTCACTGGAACCTGGTGATCGTACTTTTTCTAGAATTATTCTAAAAATTTCATGGTATACACACGCATTCGGTGGTGTGTGCATATATATGGACGTATATATATATGTGTGCGTGCACATGTGCGGTGTGAGTGCGGAGTGTGTAGCTTGTGTGTCAAATTGTACCTGATAAAAAAAACTGCATTCTAATAACTGTGGATTGATTCCTCTTTTCCGAAGGGTGAAGCTTGAACTTGCATACATTGTGTTAAAAGTTTATCTATTAAAAAGTTTAGTAAAAATTAGAACAAATTCAACTTAAAAACAGCGTCGGGAAGAGTATGTGACAATCAAACATCAACCACATGAAGTCAATAATGATGGAAATGTGGCTCGCACATAACATCGGGAAAATTAGCTAAAATACCATCATGATGCCAACGTAAAAAAAAAAATCTTTTTTCTGCCTAGGATTTGGAGAGAAATAACTGAATTATAGTTTAGAACGGAAGGAAGTAGTAGATAGCGGACAGCCCCTATTTTGAGGGCGCCATACTATTTTTTGTGTGCTTAAGACCAACTCTAATGGGCCTCCTAAACAGGCTTCTATCTTAAATTTTAGGAGTTTGAGAACTCCAATGGACCTTCTACTTGGGCTCTTATTTTAGGAGAGTTCTCAAATTGTAGTCGGAGGCCCCAGAATAGGACCCGACGCGGCGTCCCTCTCCCCGACGCCCCGACGCGGCCGCGTTCACCCCGCGGCCTCCCTCTCCTCCGACGCCGGCCGCGGCTACCACGCCCCGACGCGGCCTCCCTCTCCCCCGACGCCTCGATGCCACCGCCGGCCGCGGCCACCCTCTCCACCGACGGCCCGGCTCCACCGCGCCCCGACGCCCGGCTCCACCGCGCCCCGACGCCCGGATCCACCGTGCCCCGACGCAGCTGTGACCGCGGCGAGCTGCCCTTCGCCGCGCACCTGTTCCAGGCGTTCCAGTCCTGCGTCTTCCTGCTCGAGTCCCTGGACGCCGTCGGCACGGCCGCCGACGTCGGCGCCAAGATCGAGCGCTTCTTGATCCAGCCGAGGATCGAGAGGTGCGTGGTGGAGAGGTACCGCGCGGCCGCGGCGGGAGACAAGACGCCGCCCTGGCGGGCAATGCTCGCGTCGGCCGGCTTCGTGCCGGTGCAGGCAAGCAGCTTCGCGGAGGCGCAGGCGGAGTCGCTGCTCAAGAAGGTGCCCGTGCGGGGCTTCCGCGTCGAGAAGCGCGCCGGCTCGCTCGTCCTGCATTGGCAACGCGGAGAACTGGTCTCCGTGTCCGCCTGGAGATGCTAGCACTAGCACCTCACCTGCCCCGCCGCTGGATGGAGCAACTTAATTAGTAGTAGGCTAGTTAGGACTAATGATCCTAACAATATTTCTGCTGCTGCATTGATCTGATCTGATCGTCCAAAATTACCCGCCACGTCAGTCTGTGTCACCTTGCTGCTCAATCTGCCTTGCCATGCTGCTTGATTTAAGTAGATTGTTTGGCACATGCAAGGTCTGCTATCATTGTTACCAGTGTATTTTAGTACTCATGTTCATGGTTTTCAACCGATATATACATGTATCTTAGATAGAATCCACAAGACTGCTCACTCTTGTACAATCAAATGGTTATATGGTGTATGCAATGTTTTCCACTCAGGCATTAGATGTTTGTTTTCTGTGAAGTTCCTGATCATGAGATTTTCAGAACTATGAATCGAAACTAAGTTGTTTTGTATTGTATCCTCCTTTTTCTTGTTCTTGTTAATATATATTTCAGTACCATCCTGTTTCCTCAAAAAAAAAAAAAGGATTTTTGTTGGACATAATTCACCAAGAAAATAGGGAGCCTTTAATAATCAAGAAAAAAAAGGGGAACGCATTCAAAAGCTAAAAATGTCATCAAGTTACCTTATGCTACTTGGCTGCATGTTTCATGGACTGTAATTGACCATTATGTCCAGATTTAGTACTCCCCATCTGAATTTATCAACCATGGTGGACTTGCAGAGGAAAGTTTGTAAATAAAAGGTTACAGGCAAGTTATAGATGCCGTCCTCTCTCTGTAGCCCGAAGTTCTCTTTGCCAGTGGAATTCATGAAAGTCTTTTATCTGCAACTGCAAGAAACGATTGGGTGGTGGGTGGTTTCAGGAACAAAAAGTCTAAGCAAAAAAATGTTCATGTTGCTTTCTCTGTATACATGATAAATCTATCAGGATTCTGCCGTTTTCTGTCTATGTTAAAGCCAAATGCAGATCATGCCAACCTTGCCTTTTTGGTTTCACAGGTTCATATCATCCATAATATAGGTTATAGTTGATCTCTGTTGGTTTTGTTTTTCCAGAAAGTCCTTTCACTCTGTTTCTTGCCTTGCTCTGTATGTTGCCATTGCAAATATATAGGGCCGAGACAAACTGGTTTCATCTCTGAATAAATGAAGTCCTGGAACAGTTCATTGCATATGGACATCCTGGAACAGTTCCAGAAGATACACATCCTGCTCACCAACAATACACATCCTGCTCACTCTTTTGATCACTGAAAAAGCACAGCATATGACTATAAGAGCTAATAAAAGGGAATTTCTGCTTGCATATAAGAAGAGAGAAGTTTCCTGATACACAACAGAAGCTGGCATAGTTAAATTAATATTACATAATTTAGTCTTTCCTGCAAACCTACACATCCGAACTAGGGATTACATGCTTAGTAAATCACTAACTACCTAGAACTATGAATTGCCATGCTTAGTAATTTAGTCAGATTCGTCCTCTTCATCCCACCATCGACGAGCTCTAGTTCCAAACCTTGACATCTGCCATAGCAACAAAAAAAAGGAAAAAGTTAACAGAAAAGTTTGTATTGCTATTAAAAAAAATGTAAGGTGCAGTAAAAAACTGCAGTAATATAGCCAAGCTGCAGGAAGTGAGATTAGGAGATCGTCAGTGCAGTGTTAGGTGCAGGCCGATCCTCAACCTGCAGAGTCAACCTTTTGTTTCGCGATATCATTTGCACTTGCAACACCTACTGCCTTTTTATTTGTAGACGAAAAAGCAACAGGATATATAGTAGCTTCAACCTTCTGTTAAAAAAGCTCAAATTCATATTCAGTAGTTGCCTCTCTAAATCAATAAATGTCTGAATTAGTTGTAAAGACGAAAAGCAACAGGATATATATAGTAAAAGAAAAACGAGCTCATATTCAGTAGTTGTCACCCTCTGAATAAACGATGAATGAATGAGTGAATTGCTGAATTGGGTGTAAAGATTCAGTCAGCAAAGCACACAAGAGTTCACAAATGCTATGCTAGCTCTAGCTCATACAACAATTGGACAATATCTCTTCTCTGCTATGGTCTTCAGCATTCACAAGAATTAAATTAATACACACACAAACTAACCCAACAAGATGTTAGTTTTTTACATACAGGCTCTTCATCCTACAGGACATGAGAAACAACATATGCGTTTTTGCTAGCAGGGCAGAAACTGGACAACACCCTATATAGTTTTCTACAACCAAGCTGTAGGAATACAGAACAAGCACTGATATACTACAATACAAGCACTGATATAAGTTACAAGAAGTGAGATTAGAAGTGAACTAGTACCTCGCTGCTTGCCTGCCGGCCAGCTGCTTCTGGGGTTGTTGAGAGGGCCGAGAGGGCGCACCCTGCGCTCTTGCTCTTGCTCTGTACCAGCAGCAACCCGGCGCTCTTGCTCGTGTCTCTCCACACCCCGGCCCACCCTGCGCTCTTGCTCTGTACCAACAGCAGGTGATTGGACGGCCGATAGCGACGCGACAGTCTTTACGGTGCAGCCGGTCAGCCGGAGCTTGTCTTTCTCGCCCAGGAGCAGTGCGCGGCGACGGTGAGCGTGCCCACGCGGTGAGCGGCGGCAGCAAGAATCGCGTCGGCGAGCCAGCCAGCCGCTGGATCTCCTCTGCCCAGCGGACCTGGACGACGGGGAGCACCTCTCCTCAACGCGGATCTGGACGGGAGCTTGCACGCGTGCGCAGGCGCCGCCTCCTCCCGCTCCCGCGCAGCGCGGCTACTGATGGTGACGGCGGCGAGTCGGCGTGCGTGCGAGTCGGCGTGTGAGCAGAATTTTTTTTTTTTTTTTTTGAGAATAGGTTGTTGGGCTGGAGTTGAAGTAAATTTTGGGCCCACCCCTGGCCTTGGGCCGTGGCGGCCCAGCACCCCGCCCCTCGCCCGCTCCGCGCGCGCACGCGGCCCAGTGGCGCGGCCCACTCCGCGCGGTCAGCCCGCGCGCCCTCCCCCTCTCCCCCTCTCACTGCGCGGTGGGTCCCGCCTGTCGGCGCTCACCCTTCCCCCTCTCTCGCTGCACCGTGGGGTCCGCACGTCAGCGTCTCCCCCCCCTTCTTCTCCACCGAGCCGGGAGCACCGCTAGGGGCATTCATCCCCCTTCAAGCGCCGATTGATGGAGGCCATCAATCGGGGCTCTATCAAGCCGCCTTGACGCCGGGAGTTAACGCCCGCATGCGCGCTCCCTCAATGCCCCGGCTCGCCCTATAAAACCCCAGGCCGAGCCCCCCCTTGCTGCCCTAGCCACCACCGGAGCTCGGAGTCGATCCCCCACCTCGGTTTCCCCTTGCTCGAGCGACCCAGAGCCCGGAGATCGTCTCGGGAGTTTGGTTGAGACTCGCCGCGACCGTAGGCATCGATTTCATCCTTGTTTTGATCTTGTATGCCACAAATTTGAGCTCACCGTCGCCCTTTTCTTCCCCAGACCGCCGTGCTCGTGGCCACACTGCTCGGAGCACCTTCGGACACCGCGAGCATCTCCATCGGAACCGCGGTACTTCTACGATACCCCCCGTGCTTTCAATTTTGAGCTAGAGCGCTAGACCACTGAGCCCGAGGCTCGCCGAGGCCGCGGAAGTGACACCACCGCGGGGCCGTCGTCCCGACGTGCTCCCCGCCCCTTCTTTGTGCTCTATCGAGTTCGCCTCGTCGCGTAGATCATTTCGGTAGCTTTAGTTTGGTTTGGAGTGGCCGGGAACGAGTTTCCGGTGAGCTCCGAGGAGCTCACCTCGTCGGCGACAATGGCGCCGCCGTGCTCGGCCTCGGCCAGGCGAGCACCCCGCCTCCCTCCTTCCTGAGCCGCCCGATTAGATCCCAACGGTCCAGATTACATACCCCTTCGGGGTTATGTAACCGGTCCACCGTGGACCCGTGGGCGCGGTCCACGACACTCGGCCGGCCGGTCCACGCGCACAGTGGTGGACCGAGCCAATCCCCGCACGCCACGTGGCCCCCTGTCGGTCAGCGACGCGGTCAGCCGCAGGCCGCTGGAGTTTTTGCAGTTTAACCCCCTTGTTTCAAGCAAATCAACCTGCGGTCCAATCCAGTTCAAAAGTATTTCTTTTTAATCCTGTTTTCTTTCGTTTTGAGCCCTGTACTTTTAAATAATAGTGCGCGCGGTCCAGACCCGTTAGAAAGTCAGTTTTAATTCTTTTAAATTCGTTTTTGGATTCAGTTTATTCACAGAAATGCCATTCATTTTGTTTTATGCATAACTTTCACGTTTTAAATCCGATTAGAGTGATTCTTTCGCTCATGTGTTCGTAGAAATGCGTAGAGTAGATTTAAATACTTTTCAGTCACTGTTTTCACTGTTTGGTGTACTGTTCTAATAGAACTCTATTTGTATGCATGTGATGATTGGAATGGATGATTGATTGGTGTTTGGATCACGAATAGAAGGAGATCAGGTTGGAGTGGTTGAGGAGCAGTTTGTGGAGCTCTACCAGGAAGAAACTTTTGAGGAAGGCAAGTGTAATATAGGCTTCCTTGTACCTATGAATATTACTTAAATCATACATATGCATGTGTCTAAATTGGAAATACCTATAAGGACTTTACCTAGATAAATTTTGTACCACAAATCCTTGTTACCCATGGGAAGGTGTGCATCTATGTAGGTAGTTGCTTGCTATGCTCAAAACTCAAGTTAATAAATTAATCTGATTAAATTGGTGTATGCAACATGATAAAATATGTACTAGTAACTTGGTTCAGGGGGCTAGAGCTTGGGTTTGAAAGCTCTAGATTCCTCTCCATAAGGACTTAATCCTGAAGCGGCCACCCAGGAGGACACGTACAATCCCGAGAGTCAAATGGCTCTGACCTTAATCATATAACTAGTATGTCTCTAGCAATTTAGTAGTTACCGAAAGGCGCTAGAGGGGGGTGCCTCGTGGTGTATAGATGTCACTCCTACCTTGGTGTGTACAGTGTCGCGACCACATGTGCCTCTTGAAGGAGGTCGTCTATGCACACTTGCCACTGAAACCTCGCGGCTACTATTTTGTTAGGGTGACTAGTGAAAGGTTACGTAGTGGGACCCGGTCACACTTCCTCGGTAGAAGTGGTGTGGGCCTTGCAAACCCCGACACTAGGGAACCACGGCTCGGGGGTAAAGTTGTACAATTTCTGCAGAAATCTAAAACCTGTTATAACAGCCGAGCTCTCGGTCATGAGCGGCCTGGATCCTTCTTGGTTAGCGGTTACTTGGTTATATTTGGGGATTATAATAACTTTGATTAATTCATATGTAACCAGGGTTGGACATTCACTAAAAGTAGTAAGTCTTGGTAATAAAATATGACCAACTAAAATGCTAACCGCTGTTAAACCGAGTCAAGCCTTTGAGCCTTCATATACCCCTATGTTATACATGCTAAGCATGGTGCGCTTACACTTGTTTATATTTCAATGAAAATCCCGGATGGGTAACAGATGTGTGTACTGAGGAGTTCCCTGAAGATGTCCAGGACTTCTAGAGAGCTGGTGTTCACCAGTTCGTGTCCCTGTGGCAACAAGGGCTTAGCTTCCCGTTTTATGTAATAATGTTGCTATGAGCAAGACTTTGTGAGATATTTAAGTTGAATAAGCGATGTAATAAAGTACTTTACTTTGATATATTTACAATTTGTGATAATATGTGTGTTTGGACATCCTGGGCGCACATATTTGAGTACTTGGTTTTGTTATCAAAACTGGGTGCGACAAATTGGTATCAAAGCTTAGCGTGACTGTAGGATGATCAGCCTAGTTAGAAATGGACGTTTTTAGGGTCTTGAGCACTTATTTTACTAATTATTTTCTTATAAAATTAATGCTTATAACTTGCCTAATATCTATTGAGAAAATTATTTTATTCTAATCCTCATACATTTTCTTATAGATGGCCCGTACCAAGTGGACAGCTCGCAAACGTGTCATCATGCCCAACAAGAGGACAAGGTTCACTCTAGGCAAGCATGTTCCCCCGCATCTGGTTGAAGCACTGAGGGACATGGAGGAGGATCCACAAGAGGAACAAACCATGGATGTACCCATGGATGAGGATGCTGAGGAGGAAGTCATGATAGAGGAACCAGTTGAGGATGAGGAAACCGAAGAGGAGCCCATGGAGCAAGATGAACAAGAAGGAGCTGGTGATCCAGATGATGGAGATAGTTCTGACAGCTCTGACTCAAGCGACCACGGCAGTGGTGGTGATGATGGGGATGGCGATGGAGATAGCCAAGATCACCATGCTGCGCTTCTGGCAAAGGGATGGACAGTGGTGATCCATTTCGACTTGCATGGTGACGCCTACTACCATCCGAAGCTTCTTACTCTCGCACGTCGTTTCCATGCCCGGTGTACTGTACAGTACCGCACCGAGCATTGGACTCACCCCGACTACATCGGCTTCTGGGAGACTGAAGCTTACATCCGAGAAGGAAGTCGGGTGTGCCACATCCACCGTGCGATCACCGCCAGGACTACCCGCGCAGCAGCTATCCGGGACGCTGCCCGGCAGGCCTTGGTGGTGAACCGCGACCGCCACTTTGCTGACATTGCATGGGAAGAAGATCGCTATCTACCCCGCCGGCGGAGTGGTCAGACAATCTGCAACATCGCTGCACCACTTGTAGCAGGGAATCCCAGAATCCGACCCACCCTGGCATGCTTGGCTCAAACCAACACAGACTTGGATCGAGTCTCAGATGAGCTAGATGCCCTGAGGAAGGCCTACCTTGAGTTGGCTGTCGAGAACTCCATGTTAAAGCAACAGCAGGGGAATCATGTTGAAGAAGTACCACTCATCCTCGCGGAGTCACCCCTAAGGAACCACGAGGACCCCAACACCGGCACCAACCTTGACCCATAGGAGGTTTACCCATTTGTAATAAACACGCATAGAGATGCGAGAGCGTGTTCTTATTTTCTACTGATTGAACAATTGCTACTTCGTGAATACATGCTTGTAATAATGCTTAATGGATGAGTTGGATTTTTGTCATGATTTCAATGATTGTGGGCCTGTCCACAGTCATTTAGAATAGGGCTAAGGTCTAAGGATAATATGAATAAATAGTTGGGTTTTACTTATATCTTGCTGTCTACCCATGTTTTTCCCTCTGAGCAGTCCGCTTTAAAAATTGTATATCTCGAGTTCTGGATGGACTAAAAATACAAAAAACTTTATGGAATAAAATAGATTTCTATATCTTTCTTTTGGCTCTGGGATCACCTCAATATCTGTTACCGTTTGAGAGATAAAATTTCCACAAGCTGACCTCTCTGCGCAGTCAGAAAACTTCAGAACAGTAAAAGTTGTTCCTTGTTCTTACCTATGTAAACGCCAGAATTTGAGGAAGTGATCTGAATGAAAGTTGTAGGAAAATTTCCAAGCTTTCCAGAAAGTTAAATTTCGCAGCGAGATGTTAAACAGAAAGAAAGTTATGCTTGTTTTACTTCGCTATAGCTTTAGTGAGAACAGCAGAAAAATGCAGAATGCATACCACATCGTACTCACAACATATGTAATCCCATACTTGATCAGATGGTGATAATTCCAGCATGTTATATCTCTTGAAAATTAAATATCTTGGACATATGAGACTCATATTATGCATCTGGTACAGATGGCCAACACTAGGAGGAACAGGAGGGGTGAGGATGTGCCACCACCACCACCACCTCCTACTATGGAGCAACTGATGATGATGCAAACACAACTGCTGCAGCAACTGGCCCAAAATATGGAGAACAATGGAAATGGTAATGGAAATGCACCTCCTCATGTTAGGGACAAGAGAGGAGAATTCTTGAAGGGACATCCACCTGTTTTCAAACACTCCACCGACCCTCTCGAAGCGGATGACTGGCTTCGTGCGATCGAAAGACAACTGGAGATTGCACAGTGTGATGACAGAGAGAAAGTGTTGTATGCGGCAGGGCAATTGCAAGGAGCTGCCCTTGATTGGTGGGATTCTTTTCGTTTTGGCCGTGCGGATGCTGACCCCATAACTTGGATGGAATTCCGTAATGCTTTCCGCTCTCATCATGTCCCTGCCGGACTGATGAAACTGAAGAAGAAAGAATTTCTCTCCCTCAAGCAAGGAAGTATGTCTGTTGCTGAATATCGTGACAAGTTCATACAATTGTCACGATATGCTCCCACAGAGGTGGAGAACGATGAAAAGAGACAGGAATTATTCATGGAAGGGTTGAATGATGGGCTCCAATACCAGCTGCTATCCCACAATTTTGCAAGCTTTCAGTATCTGGTGGACAAGGCCTTGGTGATTGAGAACAAACGCCGCCAAATGGAAGATAAAAAGAGGAAGTTCCAGGGGCAACAGTCAGGAAACAACACGCGTACTCGTACCAATCCTCCGCAAGCTTATCCTCAGCAACGCTATCAAGGTCAGTCAAGCCTGGTCAATCGTAATCCGCAGCCACAACGTGCACAGCAGCAGCAGCAGCAGTACCGAGCTCCTAACCTACGTCAGCAGCCAGTTAATAATGCTCCTGTAAAGACAAACGTTCCCAATGCTCCACCAAAGAATGGCGCACCAAAAGCACAAAATGCCAACAATGATAACAAATGTTACAGCTGTGGTGAGCCGGGACACTACTCCAATAGGTGCCCCAAGAAGATGGCCCAGAACAATATCAGAGGAAGAGTAAATCATGTGACAGCCGAGGCGGCACAGGAGGCACCGGACGTGATGCTCGGTATGTTTCCAGTCAACTCAAGCCCCGCTATAGTTTTATTCGATTCCGGTGCATCACATTCCTTTATTGCTCAGTCTTTTGTCAAGAAATATGATATACCCATGATTGCTATGAAAAACTCCATGATAGTTAGCTCACCTGGAGCAGAAATGCAAGCTACCCTTAGATGCCCTCTAGTGAACATCACCTTAAGGGGGGTAGAGTTTACAGTTAGCCCGGTGGTTTTGAAAACTTCTGGCATTGAT
The DNA here is from genome assembly GCF_000003195.3 of Sorghum bicolor. NCBI lineage: Eukaryota > Viridiplantae > Streptophyta > Magnoliopsida > Poales > Poaceae > Sorghum > Sorghum bicolor. The sequence goes on along the minus strand of NC_012879.2, from coordinate 13,084,145 downwards.
GTTATCTTGGGTATGGAATGGTTGAAACAGAGAAAAGCAGTTATACAATGTGATAGCAAAACAGTTCAGTTAATGACACCTTCAGGCCAACAAATTGAGGTAGAGGTTAGCATGTCGGCTAAGCAATATTACACAGTTAATCAGCTGAAGGGGACATCCATAGAGGACATACGGATAGTGAATGAGTATCCGGACGTATTCCCTGAGGAACTGCCAAGTATGCCACCTGACCGTGACATTGAGTTTATAATTGAACTTTTACCTGGAACTGCACCCATAGCTAAAAGACCATATAGAATGGGTGTGAATGAGTTAGCAGAACTTAAGAAGCAATTAAGAGAGTTGCTAGATAAGGGTTATGTTCAACCAAGTTCCTCACCTTTGGGAGCACCAGTGTTATTCGTAGAAAAGAAAGATGGTACACAAAGAATGTGTATAGACTACAGATCACTTAATGAGGTCACAATTAAGAACAAGTATCCACTCCCTAGGATTGATGACCTGTTTGACCAGTTGAAAGGAGCCTGTGTGTTTTCTAAGATAGACCTTCGGTCTGGTTATCATCAGTTAAGGATAAGACGATCTGATATCCCTAAAACTGCTTTTGTGACTCGATACGGACTATATGAGTTTACAGTTATGTCCTTTGGGTTGACAAATGCACCTGCCTACTTTATGTATTTGATGAACAAAGTATTCATGGAATACCTTGACAAGTTCGTGGTTGTGTTCATAGATGACATACTTGTTTTCTCTAAGAATGAGATAGAACATGAGAAACACTTGAGATTGGTGCTACAAAAGCTTAGAGAACATCAACTCTATGCTAAGCTTAGTAAATGTGAATTTTGGTTAAAAGAGGTATCTTTCCTTGGGCACATCATCTCTAACGGAGGGGTAGCAGTGGACCCGAAAAAGGTCCAGGATGTGTTAAGCTGGAAACCACCCAAAGATGTGAGTGAAATTAGAAGTTTCCTTGGAATGGCCGGGTACTATAGAAGATTTATTGAGGGTTTCTCAAAGCTAGCCAAACCAATGACCGCTCTGCTAGAAAAGAATGCTAAATTTATATGGTCCAAAGAGTGTCAAGCCAGTTTTGAAGAGTTGAAAAAGAGACTGACTTCTGCCCCCGTACTCATCTTACCTGACATCACTAAGAGTTTCTCTATCTACTGTGATGCCTCTCGGCAAGGTCTTGGTTGTGTACTCATGCAAGAGGGCAGAGTGGTGGCCTATGCCTCTAGACAGTTAAGGAAACACGAGTTGAACTACCCGACCCATGATTTGGAGTTAGCGGCCGTGGTGCACGCTCTAAAAATATGGAGACACTATCTAATCGGTCATAAATGTGAGATTTATACAGATCATAAGAGTTTAAAATATATCTTCACCCAGTCTGATTTGAACTTAAGACAACGAAGATGGTTGGAACTGATTAAGGACTACGACCTGGAAGTACACTATCACCCGGGTAAAGCTAATGTAGTGGCAGATGCCCTGAGTAGAAAGAGCTATGTTAATATGGCTTATGTGACTCAATTACCTAGGGAGTTGTGCGAAGAGTTTGAACATCTGAACCTGAGTATAGTGGCTAATACTATGGAGTTGGAGGTGGAACCTACACTAGAACGAGATATCCGTAAAGGACAATTGGAAGATGAGAAAATTAAAGATATCGCGGAACGGATAGTGATTGGTAAGGCACCAGGATTCCACATGGATGATCAAGGAACAGTATGGTTCGGTAAGAGGATTTGTGTACCCGAGATAAAGTCTATTAGAGAGGCTATCTTGAGAGAATCTCATGACTCCGCTTATTCTATACACCCGGGTAGTACCAAAATGTACCTCGACTTAAAAGAAAGATATTGGTGGTATGGCTTGAAAAGAGATGTGGCAGAATATGTGGCTATATGTGATACCTGCCAAAGAGTAAAAGCAGAACATCAGAGACCAGCAGGATTACTTCAACCCATGAAAATACCTGAGTGGAAGTGGGAGGAAGTTGGGATGGACTTTATAGTGGGACTACCTCGGACACAGAAAGGATACGATTCTATTTGGGTTATTGTAGATCGATTGACCAAGGTAGCTCACTTCATCCTTGTCAAGACTACCTATTCCGGGGCAAAGTTGGCAGAATTATACATGGAAAGGATTGTGTGTTTACATGGGGTGCCAAAGAAAATCGTTTCTGATAGAGGGACACAGTTTACATCACACTTTTGGCAGAAACTACATGAGTCCATGGATACCAAATTGAATTTTAGTTCGGCCTACCATCCTCAAACAGATGGACAGATAGAAAGAACAAACCAGATACTAGAAGATATGTTGAGAGCTTGTGCCCTGCAGTACGGGACAAGTTGGGACAAAAGTTTACCCTACGCAGAGTTCTCCTATAATAATAGTTATTAGAAGAGTCTCAAAATGGCACCTTTTGAGGTATTATATGGCAGGAAGTGCAGGACACCGCTATTCTGGAGTCAAACTGGGGAAAGTCAAGTTTTTGGGCCCGAAATCTTGCAAGAAGCAGAGAAACAAGTACACACAGTAAGACAGAACTTGAAAATAGCACAGTCACGATAGAAAAGTTATGCAGATACCAGGAGAAGGGATTTGGAATTCCAAATAGGAGATTATGTGTATCTCAAGGTCTCACCTATGAGAGGAGTCAAGAGATTTCATACAAAGGGGAAGTTGTCTCCTAGGTATGTGGGACCATTTAAGATCATTGCTAGGAGAGGAGAAGTCGCCTATCAACTGGAATTACCTGAGCAACTCTCTAGTGTTCACAATGTTTTCCATGTGTCACAGCTTAAGAAATGTCTGAGAGTACCCGAAGAACAGTTACCTCTGGAAGAGCTCGATGTTCAAAAAGACCTTTCCTATAAAGAATATCCTGTAAGAATTTTGGAGACAGCAGAAAGAATCACCAGGAGCAAGGTCATAAGAATGTGCAAAGTACAATGGAATATGCATTCAAAAGATGAAGCAACCTGGGAAAGAGAGGACGACTTAAAATCTGAGTACCCTCATCTTTTTGAACCATCCGAATCTCGAGGACGAGATTCATCCTAAGGGGGTAGGTTTGTAGCACCCTAAAAATTTATTTTCGAATTAGTATTCAATTTGGCACAATTATATGAATTATCTGAGAATTATTTAGGCAAAATAACAATTTTTGGAATTATTTAAAATAAACCATAAGGTTTAGAAACATGAAATGCTGCATTCATGCTGGTGCATAATATTTTTGATTGATTGTAAGACTAGGTTGTTTGGTTTAAAAATCAAATTAAAGGGATCTATACAAATATATAGTTCTGGAAAATACAAAAGAGTTTTCTCCTATTCTTATTTCTCTTCACCCAAATCTGGCCCAGCCCCCAAACCCTGGCCGGCCTGAACCCCCGCGCCCACCCCTGGCCTTGGGCCGTGGCGGCCCAGCACCCCGCCCCTCGCCCGCTCCGCGCGCGCACGCGGCCCAGTGGCGCGGCCCACTCCGCGCGGTCAGCCCGCGCGCCCTCCCCCTCTCCCCCTCTCACTGCGCGGTGGGTCCCGCCTGTCGGCGCTCACCCTTCCCCCTCTCTCTCGCTGCACCGTGGGGTCCGCACGTCAGCGTCTCCCCCCCTTCTTCTCCACCGAGCCGGGAGCACCGCTAGGGGCATTCATCCCCCTTCAAGCGCCGATTGATGGAGGCCATCAATCGGGGCTCTATCAAGCCGCCTTGACGCCGGGAGTTAACGCCCGCATGCGCGCTCCCTTAATGCCCCTGCTCGCCCTATAAAACCCCAGGCCGAGCCCCCCCCTTGCTGCCCTAGCCACCACCGGAGCTCGGAGTCGATCCCCCACCTCGGTTTCCCCTTGCTCGAGCGACCCAGAGCCCGGAGATCGTCTCGGGAGTTTGGTTGAGACTCGCCGCGACCGTAGGCATCGATTTCATCCTTGTTTTGATCTTGTATGCCACAAATTTGAGCTCACCGTCGCCCTTTTCTTCCCCAGACCGCCGCGCTCGTGGCCACACTGCTCGGAGCACCTTCGGACACCGCGAGCATCTCCATCGGAACCGCGGTACTTCTACGATACCCCCCGTGCTTTCAATTTTGAGCTAGAGCGCTAGACCACTGAGCCCGAGGCTCGCCGAGGCCGCGGAAGTGACACCACCGCGGGGCCGTCGTCCCGACGTGCTCCCCGCCCCTTCTTTGTGCTCTATCGAGTTCGCCTCGTCGCGTAGATCATTTCGGTAGCTTTAGTTTGGTTTGGAGTGGCCGGGAACGAGTTTCCGGTGAGCTCCGAGGAGCTCACCTCGTCGGCGACAATGGCGCCGCCGTGCTCGGCCTCGGCCAGGCGAGCACCCCGCCTCCCTCCTTCCTGAGCCGCCCGATTAGATCCCAACGGTCCAGATTACATACCCCTTCGGGGTTATGTAACCGGTCCACCGTGGACCCGTGGGCGCGGTCCACGACACTCGGCCGGCCGGTCCACGCGCACAGTGGTGGACCGAGCCAATCCCCGCACGCCACGTGGCCCCCTGTCGGTCAGCGACGCGGTCAGCCGTAGGCCGCTGGAGTTTTTGCAGTTTAACCCCCTTGTTTCAAGCAAATCAACCTGCGGTCCAATCCAGTTCAAAAGTATTTCTTTTTAATCCTGTTTTCTTTCGTTTTGAGCCCTGTACTTTTAAATAATAGTGCGCGCGGTCCAGACCCGTTAGAAAGTCAGTTTTAATTCTTTTAAATTCGTTTTTGGATTCAGTTTATTCACAGAAATGCCATTCATTTTGTTTTATGCATAACTTTCACGTTTTAAATCCGATTAGAGTGATTCTTTCGCTCATGTGTTCGTAGAAATGCGTAGAGTAGATTTAAATACTTTTCAGTCACTGTTTTCACTGTTTGGTGTACTGTTCTAATAGAACTCTATTTGTATGCATGTGATGATTGGAATGGATGATTGATTGGTGTTTGGATCACGAATAGAAGGAGATCAGGTTGGAGTGGTTGAGGAGCAGTTTGTGGAGCTCTACCAAGAAGAAACTTTTGAGGAAGGCAAGTGTAATATAGGCTTCCTTGTACCTATGAATATTACTTAAATCATACATATGCATGTGTCTAAATTGGAAATACCTATAAGGACTTTACCTAGATAAATTTTGTACCACAAATCCTTGTTACCCATGGGAAGGTGTGCATCTATGTAGGTAGTTGCTTGCTATGCTCAAAACTCAAGTTAATAAATTAATCTGATTAAATTGGTGTATGCAACATGATAAAATATGTACTAGTAACTTGGTTCAGGGGGCTAGAGCTTGGGTTTGAAAGCTCTAGATTCCTCTCCATAAGGACTTAATCCTGAAGCGGCCACCCAGGAGGACACGTACAATCCCGAGAGTCAAATGGCTCTGACCTTAATCATATAACTAGTATGTCTCTAGCAATTTAGTAGTTACCGAAAGGCGCTAGAGGGGGGTGCCTCGTGGTGTATAGATGTCACTCCTACCTTGGTGTGTACAGTGTCGCGACCACATGTGCCTCTTGAAGGAGGTCGTCTATGCACACTTGCCACTGAAACCTCGCGGCTACTATTTTGTTAGGGTGACTAGTGAAAGGTTACGTAGTGGGACCCGGTCACACTTCCTCGGTAGAAGTGGTGTGGGCCTTGCAAACCCCGACACTAGGGAACCACGGCTCGGGGGTAAAGTTGTACAATTTCTGCAGAAATCTAAAACCTGTTATAACAGCCGAGCTCTCGGTCATGAGCGGCCTGGATCCTTCTTGGTTAGCGGTTACTTGGTTATATTTGGGGATTATAATAACTTTGATTAATTCATATGTAACCAGGGTTGGACATTCACTAAAAGTAGTAAGTCTTGGTAAATAAAATATGACCAACTAAAATGCTAACCGCTGTTAAACCGAGTCAAGCCTTTGAGCCTTCATATACCCCTATGTTATACTTGCTAAGCATGGTGCGCTTACACTTGTTTATATTTCAATGAAAATCCCGGATGGGTAACAGATGTGTGTACTGAGGAGTTCCCTGAAGATGTCCAGGACTTCTAGAGAGCTGGTGTTCACCAGTTGGTGTCCCTGTGGCAACAAGGGCTTAGCTTCCCGTTTTATGTAATAATGTTGCTATGAGCAAGACTTTGTGAGATATTTAAGTTGAATAAGCGATGTAATAAAGTACTTTACTTTGATATATTTACAATTTGTGATAATATGTGTGTTTGGACATCCTGGGCGCACATATTTGAGTACTTGGTTTTGTTATCAAAACTGGGTGCGACAGCGGCCATAGGCGCCGAAGCAGCAACGTCGAGGCTTTTCAGAGGTGGAGGTAGGACCTAGTATGGCAGGGACGACCGACAGCAGCATCACGGGCAATCGGCCACCTGCCAGCGTGGGTCGTGCCAAATGGTCGTCGCGTGCCATTCGTGTCGGAGTGGGGACACTAGGAGACGACCACGCCGACGGTCAGCATCATCCACTGCATGGGATTGGGATGGGAGCAAGGAAGCCATCTGCTAGCTTAATGTCGCGCTTCCACCCTGCTTTCTCTCTCCATGGTGGTAGGGCTGGCTGGAAAGGGCTCTGCGGTGGCTGGCAAGAGCGTGCGGTGGCGACAAGCGGTGAACCCAGAGGACATGGTGGCAAGGTGGGCTGGTCAAGGATCCATACTTGTGAAGTCTGGACGACGCGATGCCGACGGTGAAGCTTTCTCAGGTATGGTTGTGTGACAAGATTTTGGTTGAGGAGAGATAGAGAAGGAGGACGTTTTTTGGGGTTCCTAGTCGACTCCGACGCAAATTGTGTCTTTGGTTTGCCTGCTCCGTTGGATAGTGAATTTTTCACCTCAAGTAACGTGGATGAGCCATTTTTGGGTTTGGGTGTCTTAATGACTAGCTCGTTGGAGATAGTCGAGCAACCACAATATATATGGACTACTTAGTTCATATAGACAACTTTTGTGTCAGTGGGCTATAGTTATTGTTGTTGCCATAATGTATATGGACTTGGTAGTCTATATGAGAGGCAAGAGAGAGAGAGAGAATGGGCAGAGAGAAGAATTATTTGTTTGTTCCTTATGGGCAGCCCATAGGACTATGGGTACCTTTACCTATGGACTGCTATATAGACCACTTCTATAATTATTGGGTACCATAAAAAGGGATACCCAGATCAGAACAATAAAAAATCGCAAAAGGCAAAGCAAGCCCCCCAGGATCACCAGGACGCGGGCCCCAGCCCATCTACTTCCTCGATCTCGAGCCCAAAACACGGCTCGCCCGACCCCTCAGGGCTCGGACGCAGACACCGCCTCGCCGGACCCCCTGGGCCTCGGGCGTAAGTTCCGTCTCGCTCGACCCGTCCAGGGCTCGGGCGCCAAACGCCGCTCCACCGGATCAGGACAAGGCTTCCGACGCACGGCGCCCGTACCCTCGACGTGACAGGCGCAGTGACTCCCATATCGCAGCAGGGCATGGTGGCGACTATTCCAACCACCCTGGTCACTGTTGCCTTACCTCTTTCACTATGCAACCTTACCTCTTTTACTGTGGTGTACTGCCTCACAGTAAAAGAGGAATGGAGGAGATTAATCAATGTCACTATTTGTTGTCTTCTCCCACTGTTAACAGGACAGGCAGCAGTGTCACCGACCCGACTCCCACGACTCCAACAGGGCTCGGCAACCCCCCACAGGAACAACCACACTGTCAACCATGCTTCAAGGACGGCATGGGCAAGCTCCTACAGGGTCGGGACTGTCACTCCTCCACTCGGCAGGGAAAATCTCCAAACCCCCATGTAAATACCTGCCTCCCCTTGAGGCTATAAAAGGGGAGCCAAGGTTCACAAGGTGGACAAGTTCAACGAGACACACGATAACCACACTACACTCACACACTTCATAGTTAGCTCATTCACAGAGTAGCACTCAGCGCTCTGTCCACCACAATGCCGAGACTTGGGACTTAGCCCTCTCTCACAACCTGCTTGTACCCCCCTACTACAAGCACCTTTGGGTGCAAGGTTATACAGACCCCGGATCTCACTCGACGTAGGGCATTCTTGGCCCGAACCAGTATAAATTCTCTGTGTTCCACTTGCATCACAATCCAGGCTTAGGTAGTCACGCATATTTATACTCGTTTGTGTCTAGACCACGACTCTAGACGTCGACAGTTGGCGCGCCAGGTAGGGGCCTTTTGCGTGACATTCACCTTTCCCTACCAGGGAAGGCCTGGATGGCTAACGGATTCCGCCCACTCCGCCGCGGCACCATCATGACGTTTGGGAGTTTGGAGTTCATGTCCCTCGGCTCCAGCTATGACATGGTCCTCCTCCCACCACGTGGTGGCACCGAGCCGCGTCCCGAGCCGATCCCACCACAGCCAGTGCGTGGAAGGCGCTCAGGGCAACATGCGGAGGTAGCCCGGCGGGGGCGTCAGAGGTCCAGGATCTCTGACCCTACCACAGAGGCGAGGGTCCGTCCGGCCCTCCCCCCGCACATTCCTCACCAGATCGCCCGTTCCTCCGGCCCGGCAGGCGCTAGAGGAAGGGCCTGCGGGGCATCAAGCTCCGCTCCACGGACCAACAGGGGATCATCACGACCTCTTATTCCCCCCCCCCCCCGATCAAAGGGGAAGGCACGGCTCTTGCCCGCTCCCCAGAAGGGGGACAAAGGGGCCTCATCTTCTCGTCCCCCTCCACCTACGGATGGAGGAGAGACAGCGACACTTCCCAAGCTCCCTTTCGGGCTCAGGAGCGCAGCCGCAACTTACGCCTCTTCCATGAGCACTTCGTTGAGTGCGTACGCAGATCTTCCAGGGCACCACCTCAGGTCTACCCTGGACCTTATCGCGTCGCCGCCCGTTTCGTCGTACCTAGAGGACCCTACCTTAGGCGATGACGAGTGGGCCGGCGCTGACTTTTCCGGGTGCGGCGACCCGGAGACCTTCATGCGTTTCCTGGAGGCCAGCAATTACTGCCTTGGCTACTCCGACTCTGACGACGGTAGCTATGACCCGTCACGAGAGTGCTTCAACCTCGAGGTCGGAGGAACACCCCACAACGCTCAAGGGGGTGTAGGACCCTATAGGCAGGGGAACGCCACTCCCCCTCCCAATCCGACTCCTGAGGCTCATCCTGGAGCCCGCGGGGTAGCATCAGCCCCCGTAGGAGGACACCGCCCTAACCTCGAGCAGCTCAATGAGCTGGAGGCCAGGCTCGAAGAAGAGCGCGCACGCCTCCGTCAACTCCGTGAGGCCCTGGTCCGAGAGCCATCCGGCCGCGGGGACGGGGTGAGGCTAGACGCCGCGCCCGAGACGTAAACCGCTGTATCGTAGAGGACCAAGGGGGTGACGCCCCGGTCTTCAGCACGGCCAGTCAGAATGTGATGGCCGCCGCACTCCTCCTCAGGGCAATGCCCGAGCCGTCGACTCCTGAGGGAAGAAGAGTGCGCCAGGGGCTACGTGGACTCCTGGAGCAAGCCGTGGTGCAGAACGCAGAAAGTTCTGCATCACAGTCCCACGGCACGAGACGTCAAGAGGACCGACCCCCTCCTAACAAGGCACCAACAGTGCAGGGTCCGCCGCCTCCTAACCCGCAAGGGGGCAACAGGGCCCCATCTGTCCACGAGCGTGTCGGGGCTGACGCGGATGTTCGGGCCACCCTCGAGGCCAGACGGCGTGACAGGGACAAGGCCGAGTCTCGACGCTATCGGCCGCACCGAGGCGAAAGGTTCGACCCTGACCACGACCGCAGCACGTCGCCAGAGCCCCCAGGTCCCCGCGTCTTCAGCGAGGCCATACGTAGGGCCAAGTTCCCGGCGTGATTCTGACAGCCCGCCAACCTCACCAAGTACTCAGGGGAGACAAACCCTGAGCTCTGGCTGGCGGATTACCGCCTAGCATGTCAGCTAGGTGGAGCGGACGATGACCTGCTCATCATCCGCAACCTCCCGCTACATCTGGCCGATACGGCAAGAGCATGGCTCGAGCACCTTCCTGACCGCATGATCCACGACTGGGCCGACCTGGTCAAGATCTTTGTCGGGAACTTCCAGGGCACTTACGTGCGCCCTGGGAACTCCTGGGACCTCAGGAGCTGCCAGCAGAAGCCCGATGAGTCCCTCCGAGACTTCATCAGGCGATTCTCCAAGCAGTGCACCGAGCTCCCCAACATCACGGACTCCGACGTCATCGGAGCTTTCATCTTCGATACCACCTGCAAGGAGCTGGTACACGAGCTCGGTCGCAAGACCCCCACGAGCACCAGCCAGCTGCTCGACATCGCCACCAACTTTGCCTCGGGCGAAGAGGCGGTTGGTGCCATTTTCTCCGACAGCGCAGCCAAAGGGAAACAGAAGGCCGAGGCCACCGAGGCCTCGAGCTCACGTGACCCCAAGAAGAAGAAGAAGGGTCGCAAGGGGAAGCAGGGTCAGCCGGACGACAACCTAGTTGCCGTGGCAGATCGCAAGAACCCCAAGCGGGCTCCTGCTGGCCCCGGTCTCTTCGACGAGATGTTGAAAAAACCGTTCCCCTATCACAGGGGACCAACCAAGCACACCCTCGAGGAGTGCACTGTCCTGCGTCGGTACTACACCGACATCATCGCAAAGGAGGGCGCTGAAGAGCCCCCTAAGGACGACGACCCCCAGGGGGAAGGCTTCCTCAAGATCAAGAACTGCCTCTTGATCTTTGGGGGACGTGCGGCTCGCCTCACCGCGAGTCAGAGGAAACGCGAGCTCCGAGAAGTTTGCGTAGTCAGCACAGCCGCCCCCTCATACTTTAAGTGGTCCGAGAGCGCGATCACTTTTGACCGACAGGATCACCCGGATCGGATCCCCAATCCCGGGAGCTATCCTTTGATCGTTGACCCCATCATCGCCGAAACTCGTCTCACCAAGGTGCTGATGGACGGATGCAGCGGCCTCAACATCCTTTACGCCGAGACTCTGGCCCTCATGGGGATCAGCAAGTCCCGGCTGAGGAACGACACATCACCATTCCACGGAGTGGTGCCGGGACATCGTGCCCACCCCCTCGGACAGATTGATCTGCCCGTTTGCTTTGGGACCCCCGACAACTTCAGACGGGAGGTTCTCACCTTCGACGTGGTCGGGCTCCTAGGAACATACCACGTAATCCTGGGACGACCGTGCTACGCCAAGTTCATGGCCGTCCCCAACTACACCTACCTCAAGCTCAAGATGCCAGGACCAAAGGGCATCATCACCATCAGCACGACCAGTCAGCACGCCTATCAGTGCGACGTCGAGTGCATTGAGCAGGCCGAGGCCCTAGCTGAGTCTCTGGCCATTCTCACCGGCCTCGGCGACTGCGGCCAGGATGTTCCCGACCCCAAGCGTCACGCCGGGAGCTTTGAGTCGGCAGAGGAGACCAAGCTAGTCTTCCTCGACCCCGGGACCTCTAAGGGCAGGGCGTTGAGGATCAGCTCCAGCCTCGACCCCAAATAGGAAGTGGTGCTCGTCGACTTTCTCCCCGCAAATACCGATATATTTGCGTGGAGTCCCTCGGACATGCCTGGCATACCGAGGGAAGTCGCCGAGCACTCCTTGGACATCCGAGCCGGCTCCAAGCCCGTCAAGCAACGCCTACGCCGATTCGACGAGGAAAAGCGCCGGGCCATCGGGGAGGAGATCCACAGACTACTGGCCGCCGGATTCATCAAGGAGGTATTCCATCCCGAGTGGTTAGCCAACCCTGTACTAGTCAAAAAGAAAAATGGGAAGTGGAGGATGTGTGTAGACTATACTAGTTTGAATAAAGCATGTCCTAAGAACCCCTTTCCATTACCTTGAATTGATCAGATAGTTGACTCCACCGCGGGATGTGAAATTTTATCTTTTCTTGATGCTTATTCTGGTTACCACCAAATCAAGATGAAAGAGTCCGACCAGCTCGCGACTTCTTTCATTACCCCTTTCGGAATGTATTGCTACGTAACCATGCCTTTCGGTCTTAAGAACGCGGGGGCTACATACCAGCGATGTATGCTCCACGTCTTTGGAGACCTCATAGGCAGAACGGTAGAAGCTTACGTAGATGACATTGTTGTCAAATCCAGGAAGGCAAGCGGCCTAGTAGCCGATCTGGAAGAAACATTCCGATGCCTCAGGGCAAAGGGGATCAGACTCAATCCCAAAAAATGCGTTTTCGGGGTCCTCCGAGGCATGGTCCTCAGGTTTATTATGTCTGAACGAGGGATCGAGGCCAACCCAGAAAAGGTCTCGGCCATCGCAAACATGGGCCCGTTTCATAACCTAAAGGGAGTACAGAAAGTCATGGGGTGTCTAGCCTCCTTGACTCGCTTCATCTCTTGTCTCGGAGAGAAAGGGCTACCTCTGTGTAGGTTACTCAGGAAATCCGAGCATTTTTCCTGGACCCCCGAGGCCCAGGAAGCCCTTGACAAGCTCAAGGCCCTGCTCACCAATCCTCCTATTCTGGTGCCCCCCGCTGAGGGGGAGCCACTGCTTCTCTATGTCGCAGCCACTGATGAAGTGGCCAGCGCAGCTATCGTGGTCGAAAGGAAGGAAGAAGGGCACGCCCTGCCGGTCCAAAGACTAGTGTACTTCATCAGTGAAGTACTGTCCGACACAAAGACCCAATACCCTTAAATCCAAAAGCTACTCTACGCAGTAGTCTTGGCCCGACGCAAGCTCCGCCATTATTTCGAGTCTCATCCGGTCTCGGTAGTGTCGTCTTTCCCTCTGGGGGAAGTGATTCAGAACCGAGAAGCTAATGGTAGAATTGCTAAGTGGGCTATAGAGCTTATGGGTGACGGGATCACCTATGAGCCTCGGAATGGACTGGGACTCAGCTCTCCCCACCATAAATCCAGCACGAGTGCTGGACCTTATACTTCGACGGGTCTTTGATGAAAACCGGGGCCGGCGCTGGCCTCGTCTTCATCTCTCCCCTCGGGGTAAGGATGCGGTATGCTATCCGTCTCCACTTCCCCGCCTCAAACAATGCGGCTGAGTATGAGGCCCTCATCAACGGTCTCCATATTACCATCGAGCTTGGGATCAAACGGCTAGACGTCCGAGGCGACTCCAGACTCATCATCGACCAAGTCATGAAAGAGTCTAGCTGTCATGATCCCAAGATGGATGCATATTGCAAGGCAGTACGGCGACTGGAGGAAAAGTTCGACGGCCTCGAGCTTAACCACGTGCTAAGGAAATACAATGAGGCTGCCGACGCGCTCGCTAAGATGGCATCCGAGCGGGCCACGGTTCCCCCGGATGTTTTCGTCAGTGACCTCTACAAGCCTTCTGTCGACTACAAGGACGACGAGGGGTCGGATAAGCCCCCAAGCGAGCCAGGCCCTGACCTCGAGGGCACTACTGCTCAGGAGCAGGAGGCTATGGACATCGAGCCCGAGCCCCCTGCACCCGACGATTCGCCAGACTGGCGCTACCCTTTGCTGCAACGCCTCGTCGATGGCACTTTGCCCTCAGACCAGGCTGAGGCAAGGCGTGTGGCTCGTCGCGCCAGGACTTTCGTCCTCCTTGACGGATAAATGTATAAGCGCAGCCCCTCGGGCATCCTTATGTGTTGTATCCCACGTCAGGAGGGAATCAAGCTCCTGCAGGATGTACACTCGGGGGCTTGTGGACACCACGCTGCGCCTCGAACGCTGGTAGGAAATGCCTTCCGGCAAGGCTTCTACTGGCCCACCGTCGTGGCCGACGCCACGGAGATCGTGCGGATCTGTGAGGGATGCCAGTTTTACGCTCGGCAGATTCATCTCCCCGCTCAGGCTCTACAGACTATCCCCATCACATGGCCTTTTGCCGTCTGGGGCCTCGATCTTGTCGGGCCTCTGCAAAAGGTGCCCGGGGGCTTCACCCACTTGCTTGTCGCAATCGACAAGTTTTCCAAGTGGATTGAGGTCCGACCCATCACAAGGATCAAGGCCGAACAAGCTGTGCTATTCTTCACGGATATCATCCACCGATTTGGAGTACCAAACTCCATAATCACCGATAATGGCACACAGTTCATTGGGTGAAAGTTCCTGGAATTCCGCGACAGACACCACATACGTGTGGACTGGGCAGCAGTGCGCACCTAAAGACCAATGGTCAGGTGGAACGTGCCAATGGCATGATCCTCCAAGGTCTGAAGCCGAGGATTTTCAACCGGTTGAACAAGTTCGGAAAAAGGTGGCTCAAACAACTACCGGCCGTGGTCTGGAGTCTAAGGACTTCTCGAAGCCGAGCCACAGGGTTCACCCCGTTCTTCATGGTCTATGGGTCGGAAGCCGTCCTCCCCACAGATCTCGAGTACGGGTCTCCAAGGGTACAAGCCTACGACGAGAATAGCTGCAAAACATTCCAAGAAGACGCGCTGGACCAGCTGGATGAGGCCAGAGATGTGGCCCTCCTACACTCCGCCAAGTACCAGCAGGCCCTCCGCCGATACCATGCGCGACGAGTCCGAGGCCGAGCCTTTCAAGTCGGCGACTTGGTGCTGAGGCTCAGGCAGAGCAACAAGGGTCGTCACAAGTTCACACCCCCCTGGGAAGGACCTTTTGTCATCGCCGAAGTCCTCCGACCCGGCACTTACAAGCTCGCCAACGAAGCAGGGGAGGTCTTCAAAAACGCGTGGAACATTGAACAGCTACGTCGCTTTTACCCTTAGAATTTTGTAAAAATTTCCATTTGTTCATCACCTTGAAGGAATAAATGAAAGTTTAAGTTAACATGGTCGTTCCTTTTGAGTAAGCCTCGGACCTGCCTTGCAGAGTCCGAGCCTTCCTCGGGGGCTACATGGTGGGAACCCCAACTCCGAGTTCTTTTTCTTTTTGTTTTCGCACAAGTTAAAAGAACCCCGATCCAGGGTCTTCCTTCCTTTTCCCAAAAAGGATCTAAGAAACCGCAGATCCATCCCCTAAATCCTTAAGGCGTGAGCCCGATGAAAGATCCGTGCCCACGGGCATGGGCGACCTCCACTCACCCCCTCGGATCGGGGGGCGGATCTAGATTTTTGAAAACTACTAAGGACAAGAAGGAGGACTTAGGCTCGAGCGTTGACTGAGTGCAGAACCATAGTAGCTCGCCCGACCCCGCGCTGCCGAGGTCAGGTCGGCATAAGGGAAAAGAAAACAAGATACCTAAGAAAAAGCTTAAAAGGAATAATCATGCAAATGATCATACTTAGCATTTAAACTTACATATACACAATACAAGGCCCACTGGCCTTAACATTTACAAAAAGAAAAAAGAAATCTAACTTAAAGGGCCTTGTTGCCCTGCCTGCGCAGGCCCTTGCACGCCGAGGGAGGGAAGTTCCACCTCGTCGTCGAAGAAGGCGGCCAAAGCACCTCCCGGGGCGGCTGCGGCATCTTCAAGCCTCTGCACCTCCTCTTGGGCCTCCGATTCGTCATCAGGGAGGACGTAGCCATCACAGACTGCCGGCAAGTCAATGCCGACATAGAGAGAGCTCACCACCGCTAGGGCTTTCCTTACCGTGACGTGGAGCGCCTCCCTCATCTTCTCCCTGGCCCGGGAGTAAAGGGATTCGACCCGACTCCGCAGCGACGACCCCGACGCCGGCACCCCGAGCCCCTCGCACGCCGAGGTAACCACGGCTTCAAGAGCCGAGCGGTCCGAAACCTCGGTGTCAAGGGACCTCTGCAGGGCCTCGGCAGCAGAAGTCGCCTCGACCACCTTCCTCTCTGACTCTGTTGAAAAGTAGAACAAAAAAATGAGAAGTCACGAAAACTAACCCAAAGCACAAAGGGGGCCAAGGTAAAAAACGTAGGTTTTACCCTCGGCTCGCTTCTCGTTCTCCGCCGAGCTCCGATGCCAGCGGGCCACCTGACTCTGAGCAGTAGCAAGGTCGGCCTGAGTCTGGTTCAGGGCAAGGTCTTTTTCAGCGAGCAAAGCCTCGAGCCGAGCAACCTCGCCCTTATACCTCTCAGCCGCCGCCTTCTGCTCCTTGGATTCCTGGGTAAGGTCCCCGACCCTCTTCTCCAGGGGGGTGACCTTGTCCCGGGCCTCTTGAGCCGCGGTTGAGAGGGCAGAGCACTTCTGCCGAAGCTCGGCAGAGATCTCGCATTCCTTTGCAAGCTCCCCCTCAGCCGCCTCCCTACCAGCCCTCTCGTTTTCACAGGTCGCCCATGTGTCTCTTTCCCTGCGGAGAAAAACTGACTTCTCCAGGGATGTAGCCTTGAGCGCCTACAAAATCAGAAGTCAGGGGGTTAGTATTGCAAAATAGAACAAAAAACACCTCATAATATGGGAAGAAGCCTCACCTGGGCCAACTTATACATATCTCGGCTCACGAGCTCAGACGCTTGGTTAAGCGCCTCGACGCTGGCGCGCCCGCACGAATCCAGACCCTGCTAGAGGTAAGCCTCTGACGGGTCGTCCAGAACAAATCTGGCCCCTCCCTCTGCGTCGTCGAGGTTGGGCCAGCATACGGGGCTCTTGCCCCATCGGGTGCCACCTTCCCCTCCTACCATGGGAGCCTCGGGCGCCGTGTCGGACGCCACGATGGCTCGACCCTCCTCAACCTGCGCAGGCCGAACCGCGCCTCCCAGATCGACATCCTCTGGAGGAGGCGTAGCCCCGAGGGCAAGGGCCATCTCCTTCGGCCCTTGGGGCCTCGGCGCCCCCGTCTTCTGCCCCTCTCCTTCCTGACGCCCCCCTCCTCGCGGCTTAGGGGGGGTGGCGACTTGGGCCTCGCCGACCCAGGGGTCGACTGCACCCCCCTCTTCACGGCCTTCAGGGGGGCCAGCGCCACCGGTGCCGCCTTTTGCTTCCGGCTGAAGAAACAATACAAGTCAGAAGAAAGAGAAAAACAAAAAATCAACAGGAAGATCAGAAGCCCTACACGCACCTGGCTCGGGGAGCGGTCTTCTTCTGGGAGATCGCAACTCCTTGAAGGCCCCCCGGAGCGCCAGGGGCCACTGGCCAGACCCCCGTCTCCCCAGCTGATGGCGCAAGGACTTCGACGGTGGTCTCGGTCCGTGGTGCTTCCGCCGAGTCGCCTGCCTCCACTCCGGGCGCTGAGCCGGGCTCTGTTGGATCCTCTGGCGCTTCCGGCTGAGGGGCACCTCGGATACGCCCCCCGACGCCATCTCCCCCTCTTGGGGAACCGCGGAGACTGGGCCCTCCCGAGGGGCGCCGTCCTCGTCGTCTACAACAATATGGGGGGTGGATTGACCGCCCCCCGATGCTTGGGACCCCTCGGGGGCCTTCGACCCGCCTCGGGCCTTCGACCCCTCTAGGATCTCCATCCCCCCGCCGGCAGGGGGGACGACGTCGTCCTCCTCCGCCAGCTCATCGAGCCAGTCGACGTTGCTTCCCCCGCCCTCAATCTTCGAGACCGAAGTCTCAGGGGAGTCGGGCGGGGTGACCCCTGCCTTCTCCGCCTCGCGGTGGTTCTTGGCGGAGATCTCCCGCCGCTGCGCCTTCCTCGCAGCCTTCGCCTTCTTGTCCTCCTTGTTTTTCTTCTGCTCCTCGTTCCGGGCCCGATTCTTGGCCCGGATCTCCTTGTCCTCTGGGACTAGGGGCAGGGAATCCCTGACAAGCCCCATCCCCTGTGAAGCAAACAGAAAAAGGGGATTCAGGCAGGGACAAAAGGGAAACAGGCACAAGAAATCAAAACGAAAAACACCTTCTTACCAGAGAAATGTAGCCCTTTTCGGGGCGCATCGGCACCACTCGGGAGTTCTTCATCTCTGGATGCGTCGTCTTCTCGACCTGGGCGGTGATATCCGATGCCGAAATCGGCTCGGCCAACATCCTCGTCCCGACCCAGGGGACGTCCCGGGTCATCTCGAACATGAATGCTCGCCGCTGCGCTAGCGGGAGCAGGCTCCTCTTGTGGAACGTCGTCGCCACCGTGGCCGCGGTGACTCAGGCGCCCCGCAGCTTCTCAAGCCCCGCAAGAAGCGGGGCGAGCCTCTTCTATTCCTCCGCAGGAGCGCCCCACACCCACTTCTGGGCGCTCTCCTTCACCATCTTCCTAGTATATGCTTGTTGGGTATTCTTAACATCATTACCAAAAGTAGACTAAGTTCTCTAAATCTAGTAACGGTGCCAAAAATGCCAAACCTATCCCTCACACCACTTAAGCCAAGTTGTCATCCCCAGCATGACATGAGAGACGCGGTATTGAAATATGCAATTGCTCTTCTAAATAAATAATGAATGGGATCTGCAAGCGCACAGATTAATACCGATGCAGCATTTTAACCGGGAAGTATTCCAGGTATCGTTATTTATATTTTTACCACTGGGAAGGGATTAGCAATCATCACTATTGATTACAGAATAGAATATGAGATTGAGCATCTATCATTGCATGTATAATTGAGAACATTACATCTAACTTCTCATACAGGGATAAGTGTCACATAAAAGATATATGAAATAATAATAGTGACAAGGATAACTAATCTGATCTAGCCACATAATAAATATGATAAGCACCTCAATTAGATACTCTAGAAAGTCATTAGCATGGTATTAGAACGAACTACAAGAATATTCCCTAAGTTATTCTCAACTATATAGTCTAGCATTATCATAGTTAGTGCAAGCATACTTAGCAATCATTGCGAGACAAGACTACGCCCATGCATAGTGATATTAGCAAGGAATATGAGAAACATAGCAATCACTCCCCTGTAATAATGTTGCTCTGCCAGCCCAATACACGAGAGGGGGACTATATAAGAATCAATGAAGCTGTCACTATCACGAACCACCCCACGATCTGGCATATTGGGTACAATCGCAGATAAATACGGTATAAGCACCACGCCTACACAATATCTATCATTTACCCATGGATCCGATGGATAAACGCTATACGATCCTAAGCATGTATATAGATCCAATCTAACTAAGCTAAGTACATAACTATGATAAACTAAGAACAATATAATCTTGAATATAAGCAAGTAGAGCAAAGTCATAAGCAATATATTGAAGTAGAACAAAGTCATATTCATAATATTGAAGAACAAAGATAATTAGAAAGCAATTAGAAGCACAATTAGAGAATTACCAAGAATCCTCTTGACAGATCCGGAAACCAATCGAAGATTGACTCCTTCTAGTTCTAATTCTATGTAGCTATGCTAATCTAGATATCTAATTGATGTGGTGGCTCTAATCTTGATCAGAGGCTTCTTCTCCCTTGATGGAACAATGAATTAGGGTTGAGAGGCTCTCTCCTCCAGGGGCCAGGGGGTCTGGTTTTATAGTCCCTTCAAGTGAATATGGGCCATTGGATCAAACCGACATAGATTGTATGGTTTAGATTCATCCTTTAGGTCGGTGGAGATCTCCCGCGAAGCAGAGTCCTGATTGGACTCAGGAGGTGGGCGGGCGCCCTGACCAACTGGGCGGGCGCCCAGGGTCTGGCCCCGTTTCGCCTCCGCTTCGGTCTCGTGGCATCTAGAGTCTTCTAGATGTAAGATAATTGCGCAGTACGTTAATATCTTTACGTAATCCCGACGTGTGGGCCTTTCTTCCATATTTCCTGATAACCCCCTGCAGAAATAGACAAACACCAAAACTCGTGGAATTCTGTCAAATAAAACCCTAAGTATAGATGTTGATTTCATTTGGATCCTTTTCTTTATTTATTTGATAATTAAATTTGATACTTAAGGACCGTCAACAAACTCCCCCAAGCTTACCTCTTGCTCGTCCCTGAGCAAGGATAGACTCAGCTATGGATCATAAGTTGCTGCAATATCTTTAAAAATTTGACGGTACACATGCTTTTAAATAAGATCTCATCTCTGAGTTAGAGTAAACTGTCAAGACTTAAAATTTACTTACTTTACCTTCACCATGGGACTTGTAACTGTCACTTCTGTCTTGAGTGGTTAAAAGATAGAACAGTCTAGTCAAGTGTCATGTCTCTTATTCTTGATCAGCTATAGCTCTGGGGTTTTTGCAGATTTTCAAATAAAACTCAGAGATTCCTTGTATGATTCTCTCAGATCTCTCTTTTATGGTATTTCTGGATCCTTACCGAGGCAGTGATGGTATATGTCTTCTCTCAAGATATGTAGTATTTGTGGTATAAGGCATAGTGACATTACCTTCTCTCTCACCCTACTCTAATAAGGCTTTAATATCTGGAGCTCATAGGTGGGAGATAAAATATACATACTTACAAGACATTTATTGCATAGTCAAACCATGGATCCAAAGAAACAAATCAATAAGTCAAATCAAGATGTGCATGTGTGGCGAATGAATGGTGTATGGTGATAATGGTGATAACAATGGTGAAAACAATGGTGGTGGAAGTCTAATTCTACTTTGCTCTTTGAGGGGATACATACCTTTCATGCTTTTTGAAACTTTATGAGGAGAATGAGATGCTCTTCTTTTTCTTTTCTCTCAGGTGGGTATCTTGCACCCCTAATTCTACTGTCGGACACTTGTCCA
The DNA here is from genome assembly GCF_000003195.3 of Sorghum bicolor. NCBI lineage: Eukaryota > Viridiplantae > Streptophyta > Magnoliopsida > Poales > Poaceae > Sorghum > Sorghum bicolor. Next base: position 13,063,691 of record NC_012879.2, on the reverse strand, counting down.
TTTTTACCTCTCGTCTCACTTTTTCTTTTCTTTCGAGGTTCCGAGCACTTGCTCCTTTTTATTTCCTTGTATTTCTTTTTTTTTCAGAGCATTCATCTCTTGAGATAATATAGCAAGTGGTAGTAACAAGATAACTTGAGCATTTATTTCACAAGGAGAAAACAAAAATATTTTTGGTTATTCTCTCCTGGATTAGGAGTAGAATATTTTTAGGTGGTTCTGGAGATGGAAATGGATGGATATATGTGGATGGTACTTCCGGAGTAGAAGTAGCATATATGAGTGAACGTGAAAGGGAATCTTGATTTAACCACATGACAAGTTCCTAAGGGTCTACACAGCTTGACCACACTCAATGCTCATAAGCAGTAAATAGTAAATGTGTGGCTCAAAGTCTAGCAAGCATGTATATATGGCTGTGGTAGGAATTTAAACTCTCATCATACAGGAACTCATCATGCAACATTTTAAAGATTTTCAAAGATAAAATTCTCCAGAATTCTAGCATCTCTAGGAACAGATAAACAGCAGCTCAACCTTCCCATATCATATCCGTTAACAACTTAGACTTTAGATCAAGTTTTCATCCCACAAGTTTAGGTCTAGAGCAAGCTTTAAATTATAACAGTTATATCTAAACTTGAGAGAGAACTTAAAATTTGCAAATTAGGCAGAGCAACTATTCATCATATCCATGCTTAAGTTTTATTATTAAGATACAGATTAGCATAGCCACTTTATTTATTTATTAAACACACTAAGCAAAAGACATATATATATATAAGCATAAAATCTTTATTTGATTTTTCCATAGTTATGTATAATTATATTCTAAAATAATATAAGTATAAAGATAGATAGATAGAAATACTTATCGAGATAAATGGGGGTGCTCTCTCCCGAGCTGAATTTTGACGTAATTTCTCTTGATGTAGCTAGCAGGTGGCAGAGGTGTATTTGAAAGTCAGCAGCATTCTGACAGCGATTAGAATGTCCTCCGTCTGCTAGTCTTCTTGACTCTTAAATTCTGTGGAGCTCAAATAGACAACAAAGCTTGTGAAACTGATTAAGTGTTAGCATAAATATCTATCCTTTATCATGTTGAGACTCCTTAATAACTATTACTCCCTGTTTTTATATTTTCATTTTATAAAGCAGAAATGAAATATTTATTTTATTTTTATGCCACCACAGTGAATGTACTTATGGGTTTTATGCCACTCGTATACTCACATGGGGCTTACTGTTTTTCATATTTTTATTTTCTTTTTAAGATAGTATAAACTTGATTAACTAAGTAAACTATTTTAAATAATTGAAATAATTGAAAGGGAAAGGATAACTACCAAGTTTACCTCTTGGCAAGGCGTTCGGTGTTTTTAAGTCCTCCGAACGGGACTCTCCATTTTCTTTAATCGTCCTGAGGTTCGTTGGGTGGCGTAGTCGGTACTTCCGGCAGCGCCTCCTCTTCTTGTATAGTTATCTTCATTTTCCATACCTGACTCGGTGCTTCAATCTCCTCTGGATAATTCTGTTTAAACTCAACGTCTTCTGATCTTACAACTTCTCCTTCGTAGTCTGCCCATCCGTCCTTGATGATTTGCCTCCTCTGGTTGCGATTGCGTCTCTTTCTGACCTGCTTAGATTCTTCAACGATATAGTCAGGGTCAGCAAAATAATGGCGTACCTTCTCTAAGGGGAAGTGCATATGGACTTCTCCGGTTCCAATGTAGATAGTTGCTTTAACGGTGCTGAGGAACGGTCTTCCAAGGATGATGGGTGGATCGTACTCATCTTCTCCCATGTCAACAACTTGAAACTCTGTGTAGACAAAGTGATCGTCTATTTTGACTGGGACATCAGTTACTGTTCCTTTAACTTTTCGAAATGTCTGATCTGCCATCTGGAGCTGAATGTATGTTGGTCTTAGTGGCATGGTCCCGAACAAGAGCCGATAGGTGACTGCGGCCATTATGTTGATGCCCGATCCGGTGTCGCAAATCGTCTTGTAGAAACTATATCCATGTATGGAGCAGTAAATGCTTGGCATTCCTGGGTCGTCCTTCTTGGTCAAAAACGGTGACTTAAGTTGGTGATCTTGGCCTCCATGAACTACAGTGACCATCTTAGCTGACTCGGTCCACACTTGCTTATTCTTATTTCTCCTGTTGGTCCTCTTCCTTGATTCTCGTCTGGATTGATTTGGAATTTGTGTAGTCTTGTTCTTGAAGAAAAATGTCTCCTTCCTCCCTTTGACGAAGAAACTGATCTTGGCAGCTCTAGCGTAGATGATAGCTCCCGTGGTGTTCAAGAATGGCCTCCCTAAGATGATAGGTGCTCTCTCATCATTTCCGGTCTCTACCACTACGAAGTCTGCTGGGGCATATAAGGTACCAACTCGGACACAAAGGTTCTTCACTATTCCTTTTGGAAATGTTATCGTCTGATCTGCAAACTGCAAACACATGGTTGTTTCTAATAAAGGATATGTAAAGAATTTCTCATAGAGTACCCTGGGTATAATGTTGACACTGGAGCCAAAGTCACAGAGTGCTTCTGGGACATCCACCATGCCGATGGAGATCGGGATGACGGGGCGTCCTGGATCTCCTCTCTTGACCGGCAGAAGGTCAGTAGAGAATTCAGTGATGGGGTTACTCCAATTACTGTTGACGGTCCTTAATGCTCACAATTAACCATCAACTAATCATGGAAAAGGATCCAAATGCAACCAACACCCAGACTTAGGGTTTTATCTGACAGAATTCCAAGAGTTTTGGTATTTGTCTATTTCTGCACGGGGTTATCAGGAAATAAGGCCCACACGTCGGGTTTACATAGAGATATTAACGTGCCACGCAATTTTCTACCATCTAGAAGACTCCAGAAGCCACGGGAACGAACGGGAGGCCGAGAGGGCTCAGGCACTGGGCGCCCGCCCTACCTTACTGGGCGCCCGCCCTCCCCCCTGGACCAAACAGAGTCCAATTCGGGGACAACGCTCCACCGACCTAATACTTCAAGGAAAACCACACGATCAATGTCGGTTTGATCCGACGGCCCAGATTCACTTGAAGGGACTATAAAACCAGACCCCCTGGCCCCTGGAGATCATACCTCTTCTACAGAATCAAAGCTAGGGTTTCAATTCTTCATCCAAGTAGAGAGGATACCTCTAGTTCTTCTAGTTCTACCTCTAGTTCATCTAGATCTAGTTCTAGTTCATCTAGTTCTAGTTCTAGTTCCTCTAGTTCTAGTTCTAGTTAGTTCTAGTTGTAATCTAGAAAATAGGGAGAGAGAAGAGGAGAGCGGAGGAGGAGCCGGATCTGTCAGATCTTCCTCAACATTATACTTTTGCAGCATCTGGTTTGTTCTTCATCGTTCTCCAGGTTCTTCAATTCATAATTCCTGAGTTCTTTAATTACTTTTATTTACATTCAAGTTATTTATTGGATTCCCTCTTGCATCAAGTGCTCTAGTCTTTATAACGCTAGAGTAGTAATTAATAGATTAGACGTGGTGTTTAGTCTTGCGATTACCTGGAATTGCACCCAATCCTACGGATTGTTGTGGTAGCCCTAGGGTAGTGACAGCCCTAACGGTCGACGTATTCCACCACGTTCGGATCGGTGTTTGTAGGACCGTAGTCAGACCTTCCTAGCCCCCTTCTCATCTCTTTCTGTGGTTAGTGCTCTGATGTCCCGATATAAATAATCTTGAAGTAATTCTTGATTCTTAGATCAACTAGAGAACTCACAGGAAACTTCCTCTCTTCCCACCAAAAATAATCATATAGTTATCCTTGGGCGATCTTGGATCTTAATTAGTACACTCACGTTCCCTGTGGAAAATCGATACTCTGGAATACTCCCGGGTGAAGGCTACATCGGTATCCGTGCGCTTGCAGATTTTTCTGTTTGCGTTTAAAATACCCAACAATTATCAAGGAAAATGAGAAACATGGCAATCACTCCCCTGTAATAATGTTGCTCTGCCTGCCCTATACATGAGAGGGGGGACTATATAAGAATCATTGGAGCTGTCACTACCACGAACTACCCCGCGATCCGGCATATAGGGTACAATCGCAGATAAATACGGTATAGGCACCACGCCTACACAATACTTATCATTTACCCACTGTACACATGGATAAACGCTATACGATCCTAAACATGTATATAATTCCAATCTAACTAAGCCAAGCATAAAACTATGATAAACTAAGAACAATATAATTGCAAATATAAACAAGTAGAGCAAAGTCATAATCAATATATTGAAGTAGAACAAAGTCATATTCATAATATTGAAGAACAAAGATGAACAATCGAAGAACAGTAGAGGAATTACCAAGAATCCTCTTGACAGATCCGGAAACCAATCGAAGATTGACTCCTTCTAGTTCTAATCCTATGTAGCTATGCTAAACTAGAGATCTATTGATGTGGTGGCTCTAGGGCTTGATCAGAGGCTTCTTCTCCCAAGATGGATAAATGAATTAGGGCTTCTCATGTCCTCTCCTCTAGGGGCCAGGGGGTCTGCTTATATAGTCCCTCCAAATGAATATGGACCGTCGGATCAAACCGACATTAATCGCACGGTTTTCGTTAATCCCTTAGGTCAGTGGAGCATGATCCGCGAGGTGGAAGCTGATTGGCCCTCAGGCCAGGGCGAGCACCCAAGGGGGGAGGGGGGCGCCCTGCCCCTAGGCCCGATCGGCCTCCCGCTCATTCCTATGGCTTCTGGACTCTTCTAGATGTTGGATAATTGCGGTGCACATTAATATCTCTATGTAAACCCGACGTGTGGGCCTTTCCTCTATATTTCCTGATAACCCCCTGCAGAAATAGACAAACACCAAAACTCATGGAATTCTATCAGATAAAACCCTAAGTCTAGGTATAGGTTGCATTTGGATCCTTTTCTTTGTTTATATGTTGATTATATTTGATACTTAAGGACCGTCAACAAACTCCCCCAAGCTTACCTCTTGCTCGTCCCTGAGCAAGGATAATCCTTGGGCGATCTTGGATCTTAATTAGTACACTCACGTTCTCTGTGGAAAATCGATACTCTGGAATACTCCCGGGTGAAAGCTACATCGGTATCCGTGCGCTTGCGGATTTTTCTGTTTGCGTTTAAAATACCCAACAATTACCTGCATCAAACATGTCTACAAGATTTGCAGATTCTAATCCTTCCGGTTGTGATGGTATACCGGGGTTAGTAGTAGGAACAGCAGCAGCTATTTGATTTAACTGAGATTCAATCATTTTATTAAAGCTAATTTGATTCTTGATGGCAGTAGAGAAATTATCCATTCTATTATTTATATTTTCTAGCATTTTATCATTTGATGCCAATTTCTTAGATAGGTTATCCATTAGCTTACCTTGATTAGACACTAACTCTCTCAAAGGTGGAAAATTATTATTATTGTTGTAAGAATTGTTACCTTGATAATTACCTGAGTAGTTAGGCCTCTGTTGATTCCAACCTTGATTTTATTGAGGACGGTTGTAGTAGTAGTTGTTGTTGTTGTTGATGTAGTTCACATCCTCAAGTATCTCAGGGCAGTGGTTGCCTGAGTGTCCAGTGTCTCCACACTCCTTACAAGTCATGTGAGAGTCGTAGATGTGCATAACTTCTTTCTTGTCTCCAGCTCTATCGTCGAGCTTCTTCATGAGCAGGTCTAGCTTTGCAGACAGCATGTCTACCTCCTTCAGCTGATGCATACCTCCACCTCTCTTGCGTGTCTGGGTCCTCTCTTCATTCCAGCTTTGATTGGACGCCATCTTCTCCACAAGAGTTGTGGCTTGTGGTATAGTAAGTGATAAGAATGCTCCTCCAGCTGCAGCATCCATGGTCTCTCGGGCACTGTTGCCGAGCCCACGATAAAATGTCTGCATTAGAAGCCAACTCTCCATTCCATGATGGGGACATTCTAGGATGTAGTCTTCAAAGCGCTCCCATGCTTCTGGAACAGATTCATCATTTTGTTGCTGAAAACTCGTAATCTTCCCACGGAGAGCATTGGTCTTGCCCATGGGAAAGAACTTTGCCAAAAAGTTTGTTAAGCAGAGTGCCCACGTAGTATTCTTCTCCTTTGTAGCGTAGAACCACTGCTTCGCTCTTCCTAACAGTGAGAATGGGAAGAGGCAAAGTAGTATAGCATCTTTGGAAACTCCTGATATGGTGAATGTGTTGCAAATCTCCAGGAAGTGTTGTAAATGAGCACTAGCATCTTCGTGTGCCTTCCCACAGAACTGGTTGGATTGCACCATGTTGATAAGTCCAGGCTTGAGCTCAAAGTTGCCATCGATCTCTGCAGCAGGTCCAGTGCCGATGTTGTCCGTAGTGGGAGCTGAGAACTCGCGGATTGATTTGTTCGCCACGGCCTCGAACTCTGAAGACAAGTTCCGGTGATCTTCTTGATTGGATGAAGCTTCTTGCTGAAGTGTTGATGATCTCTTTAGCTTGGCTCTCGTCTTCTTGAATAATGCTTCGGGATTGTCAACAAAATTTCCTGGAACATGTCTTCTATTCATACATTCCCCTGCATAAGATGAAATAGTAAAATATCGGGGTAAAACTGTATGAGAGAATAGATAAGCTCAATCATATTAGTGATGCGAATGATAACTCAAAATCCTTTATTCCATTCCTGATTAGTAATCAACCTTCCCCGGCAACGGCGCCAAAAATGCTTGTTGGGTATTCTTAACATCATTACCAAAAGTAGACTAAGTTCTCTAAATCTAGTAACGGTGCCAAAAATGCCAAACTTATCCCTCACACCACTTAAGCCAAGTTGTCATCCCCAGCATGACATGAGAGACGCGGTATTGAAATATGCAATTGCTCTTCTAAATAAATAATGAATGGGATCTGCAAGCGCACAGATTAATACCGATGCAGCATTTTAACCGGGAAGTATTCCAGGTATCGTTATTTATATTTTTACCACTGGGAAGGGATTAGCAATCATCACTATTGATTACAGAATAGAATATGAGATTGAGCATCTATCATTGCATGTATAATTGAGAACATTATATCTAACTTCTCATACAGGGATAAGTGTCACATAAAAGATATATGAAATAATAATAGTGACAAGGATAACTAATCTGATCTAGCCACATAATAAATATGATAAGCACCTCAATTAGATACTCTAGAAAGTCATTAGCATGGTATTAGAACGAACAACAAGAATATTCCCTAAGTTATTCTCAACTATATAGTCTAGCATTATCATAGTTAGTGCAAGCATACTTAGCAATCATTGCGAGACAAGACTACGCCCATGCATAGTGATATTAGCAAGGAATATGAGAAACATAGCAATCACTCCCCTGTAATAATGTTGCTCTGCCAGCCCAATACACGAGAGGGGGACTATATAAGAATCAATGAAGCTGTCACTATCACGAACCACCCCACGATCTGGCATATTGGGTACAATCGCAGATAAATACGGTATAACCACCACGCCTACACAATATCTATCATTTACCCATGGATCTGATGGATAAATGCTATACGATCCTAAGCATGTATATAGATCCAATCTAACTAAGCTAAGTACATAACTATGATAAACTAAGAACAATATAATCTTGAATATAAGCAAGTAGAGCAAAGTCATAAGCAATATATTGAAGTAGAACAAAGTCATATTCATAATATTGAAGAACAAAGATAATTAGAAAGCAATTAGAAGCACAATTAGAGAATTACCAAGAATCCTCTTGACAGATCCGGAAACCAATCGAAGATTGACTCCTTCTAGTTCTAATCCTATGTAGCTATGCTAATCTAGATATCTAATTGATGTGGTGGCTCTAATCTTGATCAGAGGCTTCTTCTCCCTTGATGGAACAATGAATTAGGGTTGAGAGGCTCTCTCCTCCAGGGGCCAGGGGGTCTGGTTTTATAGTCCCTTCAAGTGAATATGGGCCATTGGATCAAACTGACATAGATTGTATGGTTTAGATTCATCCTTTAGGTCGGTGGAGATCTCCCGTGAAGCAGAGTCCTGATTGGACTCAGGAGGTGGGCGGGCGCCCAGGATCTGGCCCCGTTTCGCCTCCGCTTCGGTCTCGTGGCTTCTGGAGTCTTCTAGATGTAAGATAATTGCGTAGTACGTTAATATCTTTATGTAATCCCGACGTGTGGGCCTTTCTTCCGTATTTCCTGATAACCCCCTGCAGAAATAGACAAACACCAAAACTCGTGGATTTCTGTCAGATAAAACCCTAAGTCTAGATGTTGATTTCATTTGGATCCTTTTCTTTATTTATTTGATAATTAAATTTGATACTTAAGGACCGTCAACAGGCATCGCGCTCCAGATGTACTGGGAAGACCGCTGCTGGCGGAGCTGCAGCGTGCAACCTCCGACTCGCAGGGGAAACTTCTCCCCTCCCACGTAGCGGGCGGCCATCTCCGCCTTGAAGAGGTGGAGCCAGAGGTTCCAATGGGGCGGGACCCCCAGGAACCCCTCACAGACCGTGGCAAAGACGGCGGCCTGCATCACCGAGTTGGGGTTGAGGTTGTGCAGCTCCACCTCGTAATAGTGGAGGATCGCCCGGATCAGTCGACCGGCCAGAGTTCCGAACCCCGGTCTAAGAACGACAGGAAGCAAACCACATAGCCCGGGGGCGGGTTTGGCTCCCTGTCGTTCGCCGAAGGGATGATCCACTCCGGTAGCTCGACGTCCTTGAGAGGACGGAGAATCCCAGCCTTTACACGAGCGTCCAACGCAGACTTGGTCATGTTGCAGGGCGGCCACGCCTCAACGTCGGCCATGGCATTGGATGAAGCAGGGACGTTTGCGAGGCGGAAGTGGAGAAGGTGGGGGCAGGAGAAAAGGCAGGAGGCGAGAGCTTCTTTGCGCAGGAGCGGGAGGAAAGAAACCAAGTCCCCCGCGGCGGCTTTTATAGAGGAAGTATGCCACGGCCGCATCGCCCGCAGAAGACTAAGAGGGCGAAAAGAGCAACCGTCGCCCACTCCCCACCAGGTGAAAAATTCGAAGCGCCAACTCCCTCCGATTCTCACGCCCGCCGCACGCGCGCATTAATTTCGCAGGTGAAACGTCCCGTCCGATCAGGGCACAACGGCACAGCCGTTTCGATTCCCCACGCGCCGTGCCTCAAAAGAAGCGCTCTAAAAAGTTATGTCAGGGCGGTTCCTTCCAAGGCAAGCGGCGCTCGACTCCCTGCTGACCAAACATCGCAGGGCGGTCTCCGTCGGGCGCGGCTTTCGTCTCACCCGACCCCATGATAATCCCGAGCGAAAAATCGCAAGGCGGTTCCTGTCGGGCGCAAACAAATCCAAAAAGCCTTTCAAGGCCAAAAATCCCCAGGCCATGGCCACCTACGTTCCAGAGGTTGCGAAGACTGACCTGCAAAAACAGGTTCGAACAGTCGCCTCAGGATGACTGAGCGAGGGATGACTGAAGATGAGCACAATAGAGGCCAAGGTCCGAGCCCCATAAGGGGTCGGCGCATCTTTCCCAGTCATGTCCGAGACCCATACGGGTGTCACGGGAGTGGGATCCCATCGAGGGAGGCACCAAGCCCTCGGAACCTAGCGAACGGTTCCGACATCCACCATGACTGCCCTTGGGTATTTTTGAGATGTGCCTATAAGGCCACTAGCCGACCCCTATCGAATGAGACTCGGACATCCACTTGGATCTACCCGCTTGCAGCTCCCAGAGAAGCGTCGCTACTCGCCCATCGAGGGTAGTACGACACAACCCACCCCTCCTCCGACCGAAAGGAAGAATGAGGGACGTAATTATAAGAAGAGAAAGAACCTGATCGACCCTTGCGGGGAAAGGGCTCGGGGGCTTCCTCGCACCATGGGAATAGGCACTACGTGTAAAGAACACGCAACCTGTCCCTCAAATACTCCCGACTGCATCACTCAGGGGTAAAAGCCTTTGAAGGAATAAACACCATTCCTTCAAAAGGCTCGGGGGCTACACCCGGCGGGTGCGCTCGCGCGCACCCTCTGGAGAAAAGAAAAGAAAAGAAAAAGGGTTCCCGGCCAACAATGGTCCCTTAGAAGAGAACCTTTGAAGAGGTGACCTCACCCCTTCAAAAGGCCCAGGGGCTACTGTTGGGTACCATAAAAAGGGATACCCAGATCAGAACAATAAAAAATCGCAAAAGGCAAAGCAAGCCCCCTATGATCACCAGGACGCGGGCCCCAGCCCATCTACTTCCTCGATCTCGAGCCCAAAACACGGCTCGCCCGACCCCACTGGCCTCGGGCGCAAGTTCCGTCTCGTCCGACCCCCCAAGGATCAGACACAGACACCGCCTCGCCCGACCCCCTGGGCCTCGGGCGTAAGTTCCGTCTCGCCCGACCCGTCCAGGGCTCGGGCGCCAAACGCCGCTCCACCGGATCAGGACAAGGCTTCCGACGCACGGCGCCCGTACCCTCGACGTGATAGGCGCAGTGACTCCCATATCGCAGCAGGGCATGGTGGCGACTATTCCAACCACCCTGGTCACTGTTGCCTTACCTCTTTTACTATGCAACCTTACCTCTTTTACTGTGGTGTACTGCCTCACAGTAAAAGAGGAATGAAGGAGATTAATCAATGTCACTATTTGTTGTCTTCTCCCACTGTTAACAGGACAGGTAGCAGTGTCACCGACCCGACTCCCACGACTCCAACAGGGCTCGGCAACCCCCCATAGGAACAACCATACTGTCAACCATGCTTCAAGGACGGCATGGGCAAGCTCCTACAGGGTCGGGACTGTCACTCCTCCACTCGGCAGAAAAAATCTCCAAACCCCCATGTAAATACCTGCCTCCCCTTGAAGCTATAAAAGGGGAGCCAAGGTTCACAAGGTGGACAAGTTCAACGAGACACACGATAACCACACTACACTCACACACTTCATAGTTAGCTCATTCACAGAGTAGCACTCAGCGCTCTGTCCACCACAAAGCCGAGACTTGAGACTTAGCCCTCTCTCACAACCTGCTTGTACCCCCCTACTACAAGCACCTTTGGGTGCAAGGTTATACAGACCCCCGATTTCACTGGACGTAGGGCATTCTTGGCCCGAACCAGTATAAATTCTCTGTGTTCCACTTGCATCACAATCCAGGCTTAGGTAGTCACGCATATTTATACTCGTTTGTGTCTAGACCACGAGTCTAGACGCCGACAATAATATTTCAGCTAGCTGGTAGACAATATTGTAATGCTTATAGACTACTTTTTTTGCAACATTGTAGTTGCTCAATATTTCGGCTAGCTGGTAGACAATATTGTAGTTGCTTATGGACTGCTCTATAGATCACTTCTACAATGGACTACTTTTTAGGCCTTGTTTCTCAAACCAACATGGATCAAATTAAAGACCAAATTAGTGCAAGGATTAATGGTAATCGTGTCTTGACTCTTGAAACACGTGCTTGCCTTGCCTGTATGGGTTATTGTACTACACCTTTGTCCGTCTTGTCCGGCGTGCGTATATATGCCGGGCACTGCGCAAGCAGCCCTCGAAAAGAATATATTATCTCAAGTATGTAAGTGAAAACTGACATTTTGGAGTGTGTTTGGTCATTGGTGGAATGCCCAAGCTAATTAACAAAGTCAAATTTTGATTATTTTGACCAATTTTAAGTACTATTTGGTTAGATGTCAAAATTTGGCTTAACAGACCCCTCCTTTGACCACCTTAGTTCATTTGAATAATCAAAATGTTCAAATCTATAGCCACCAATTTAGACCTCGTTTGACACGGCTCCACTTCACCAATGAAACTGTTTTTGGAGGCTTCAACTCCATGAATAGCTCTATCGGCGGAGCTGTAGCCATTTTGGTAAATCGTTTGGTAAAACAACTCTTTTCTTAAAAATGTGCTCTCACAGAACGCCACGTAGAATGAGGTGAAGGTGAGAGAAGCCACTATTTTTGGCTCATTCACACCCCAAAGCTCTGTGAGAGTATGTTTTTAGAAACGTTATTGGTGGAGCCATTTTATTTTATTACATTTGGCACAAAACGGCTCGAAACGGTTTCTAAAGTCGCTAGAGAAGTGGTGCCAAACGAGACCTTAGTAAATAGGGGGAGGGGGTTGGTCTGTGGGCACCCCCTAACCAAGCCAATAATTAACATGGCCAAAATTTGATGACCAATATAGTGGCCATAGGTTAGGTTTGGCCAAATTTGGCCACCGAAAATCCAAAATGAACTCGAGTAGGTAAAGGAGGAGAATAACGACCGATTAACCAAAATGATAGCCAAAAAATAACTTGATTAGTTTGGACACTAAACCAAACACACCTTAAGCTTTAGCCATGCCAAATTTTGGCTTGTTATGAGATGCATAAATCAAATACAGACCGGATAAAGAGAAACCCGGACCATCAAGAGTATGCACGGCACGCGTGTGCATCGCATCCAAGCACTGCACAAAGGATCGAAGTAGCCGTGATCTATATGTGGTGAAGGGACGACCAAGCAGAACCTCGCTGTTGAGTTGGTGAAAATATTTGTTTTTAGATATTGTAGTACTTCTTTCATCTATAAATAAATGCACATTTCGTTTCCCAATGAGTTAAACTTTTAAAGTTTGACTAAATATATATAAAAAATACTAATATTTATCAAATATGATATGTACAGTATCATTGGATTGAGCATGAAATATACTTTAATAATACTATACTTATTTGCAGACACAAATATTGATATTATTTGATATATTTTTAGTCAAAATTTAAAAACTTTGACTTCTCGAGAAACAAGATGTGCATTTATTTGTAGACAGAGGGAGTTTTTAACAATTATTATCTAATCGTAGATTAAATAGACTCAAAATTTTGTCTTGCAAATTACAGACGAACTATGTAATTAGTTATCTTTTTATCTATATTTAATGTTCTATGTATATGCCATAAAATTCGATGTGATAAAATTTTTTAAAAAGTTTGCAAAATTTTTCAAGAGCTAAACAGCCTCAAGGCAAATAATCAACGCCCAGCTCTGCCCTGCCGTGTCACAGTGACATTGATATGGATTCATCATACAGGCAGAAAAAGTACATGCAGTTTTTTCAAAATCTAAAAACTTTTAAAGATTCTTCGTCACATCAAATCTTACGGCACATACATAAAACATTAAATATAAATAAAAAACTAATTAATTGCGCTGTTTGTTTATAATTTGCAAAACAATTTTTTTAAACCTAGTTAGTCTATAGTTAGACAATAATTACTAAATATAAACAAAAATACTACTGTAACAAAATAAAAAAAAATAGATCTAAACAAGGCCTAGCTTAAACGTATATTGCAGATAGGAACCGCTGTCGTGGTGGTTTGATCTTTGCTACAACTCTAGATTTGAGTTTAGTCAAACATATTTTTTATAGTACTTTTTTTTTTGTTCCTTTTCTATCTTTGTTGGGATATGCTAAGTTTGTGATGCCTTTTTTATTTTTTATTTTTGAGAATTTGTGATAGTACCTTTTATGCAGCCCGTGGGGCAGCACGCATGTCAATTACGCAAGGCCCAAAGAACACTGGGCCGTGGCGCGCATTGTTCAAAAGGCCGGTCTGATGGAGCAGGCTGGATTAAAAATGACAGCGGAGATGTCTTCAGTTGGAACTGGTGGGCCCGGCGGGAAATCTCCGCCTCCGCCGACGCGACGACCCACCCGCGGCTGCGAAAAGCGCGTGCTCTTGACAACTCAACTGCCAACGACACGACGGGCCGCCCAGCCGCTCTTGGATTTCTTGACGCACGGAATCTTTGATGTATGTATATAGTATATTAATATAGATAAAAAAATTAATTAATTATATAGTTTAGTTATAATCTATAAGTTAACTTTTTAAACTTAGTTAGTTTATAATTAAATAATAATTACTAAATATAAATGAAAGTGTTGCAGTTGCTGAACACAAAAATTTTCGCGAACTAAAAAAAACCTAGTTTGGGAAAAAGAAAAAAATTGGATATTGTAATATATTTATAATTATAGTAATTAGTATCAGTTATAAATTAATTAGGTTTAAATAATTCGTCTCACAAAATACATACAAATTGTGTAATTATTTATTTATTAATCTATATTTAATATTGTATATGTGTGTATAAACGTTTGACATGATGAATAAAATGTTTATAAGCGGAAACTGAATAGACGACCGCCCAGCGCATTCGCTTGGCTGATAAGTCATGACTAAAAATACTGTTTGTTAATTTAAGCGAATAGTGGTGGCGTGTTCGTTTGTTGCGTGGAGATGGAATCCTACACAACACAACAACCATCCTCCAAGTGTGTGACCGGGAAGATACATACTCCTATGGCCTTGTTTAGGCCTAGTTTAGGCCTTGTTTAGATCATCCCAAAATCAAAAAGCTTTTCAAAATTTTTCGTCGCATTGAATCTTGCGGCATATGCATGGAGCACTAAATATAGACGAAAATAAAACTAATTGCACAGTTTATCTATAATTTACGAGACGAATCTTTTGGACTTACTTAGTCTATAGTTGAATAATAATTGTCAAATACAAACAAAAGTGCTACAGTATCAAAATTCAAAAACTTTTCGGAACTAAACAAGGCCTTAGTTGCAAAATTTTTTGCAAAATGTACACTTTAGCACTTTTGTCTGTATTTGACAAATATTGTCCAATTATGGACTAACTAGGCTCAAAGATTCGTCTCATAAATTACAGACAAACTGTATAATTAGTTATTTTTTAGAAAAACTTTTGAGCCAAAACTAATTGCACAATTTACCTGTAATTTGCGAGACAAACTAATTGCACAGTTTTTAATTTATTTATTTTATACTAGGTAAATGCCCGTGCGTTGCTACGGGAATCTTAAAATTTTCAATACAATTTAACACAATAAAAGTAGGAAAAAATAGCAGGTTAAGAGCTTAAAATATTAACACAATAAGAGTATCAAAAAGTAGTGGATCTAAATGAAGACAAATAAATTTTTAACTTGCTTAGCAACATAATGTTTTGAGCCACATTTAAATAAATAAATGTCAAATTTATTAACAATATCAAAATAAGTGTATGATAGATAAATCCT
The DNA here is from genome assembly GCF_000003195.3 of Sorghum bicolor. Taxonomy (NCBI): domain Eukaryota; kingdom Viridiplantae; phylum Streptophyta; class Magnoliopsida; order Poales; family Poaceae; genus Sorghum; species Sorghum bicolor. The sequence continues at coordinate 13,048,591 of NC_012879.2, read as the reverse complement.
CCACTCTCTTTCATTGTCTTATGCCCGTTATGCGGGTAAGATATTCTCGTATGAATAGAGGACTAACGTGCCACCGTGAATTCCTATCATATGCCAATGCCCGTGTATTGCTATGGGTGAAATATTATATTAATCCAGTTTATTGCTCCAATAAAAAATTTTCAAAAAGATGTTGACGTCAATAATGAAGATAAAGCGATATATGATTTATTTTTGCATCACCGGTATAAGTGGAAATGAAATATTAATCAAACTTAACTATACAAGGCATGTATATCAACAAAATGCAGCATTGTTGAAATGCGCGTACGTTGCAACGGGGAGATATAATGCTATGATAATATGAATATGAATGTGTGTTGTATTGTTATCAGAAAAAATAATACTTCGAGCATGACGGTGCTCGGGAGTTTAGAGTTCAAAGAGCAATAATACAATATACAACTCAACACCGGTATCACAATGTCCAAGTCAAACAACAACAGAGTGAACCGAGAAGGAAATATTGTAATTTAACACAAAGGATGATGGTGCATGCAGTGAAAGTCTCCTGTCTCCTCCACGGTTGAGTCCTAACCCTTGCAAGTTGCAAGTGGTAGTACTCCCATGCAGTCTTCAAAGTATCAATTGCCTTTATAATCCCACATCCAACTATGATTATGTCACTACCCTATAGTTTATCATCTGAACTGCAAATCCAAGATGCAAGTGACATGGTGTATCAGATAATACAAAAGTTATAGAAAAAAAAAATAATAGCTCAAATTCTTTTGAGCGCTAAAGGCAAGAGAACCTACAACTGAACCATATATCAATATTTGGACATAAGAGATGGTAGCAAAAATCCTGAATATGCCAGAGATGCTGTGCAACAAGATTCTAATTTTATTATGAAAATGGTGAATAGTACGAAATGCAGTAAATGCTGGAGACAAGCAGCTAACCCCTACTGCTATTGCCGGATCTGTTCGATAGTTGGTTACTGAAATTCAGAGAAAGTGAAAGCTTACTGTAGCATGTCAAACAACGGTCGGATGCACCTGGAAACCACCCCCATTAGACATGCTGAAAATCAACGTAGATGGTGCTTTTGCCCAAGCTAACAGAAAGGGGGCTAAGGCTTCATATAATGTCATGATCATACAAGTGATGGTGTTCTAGCAGGTGCAGGCAATGTATCGGCTCATCAAGGCAAGGACTTAGTATTGGTTCATCAACTTATTATTGGTTCATCACACAGTTTTGCAGTGAAGTGAGTCACTGCTTCTAATAGCTTGTCATGCTCTAATCTGAATTTTCTCTCTAAGCAAATGTTTTTCTCTGAAACTTATCTCAAAACAAAGGTCTGAAGATCCAATTTTCTCCCTAGAATCTAAATAACGTCCGTTCACATTCTTTCATAACTATATTAGGACTGTTTATCTGATGAAACTAAAAATTCTGAACATTGTCCAGTAACCCAAAACAATGGATCAATTTCAGTACATGTAGTTTATCTGCTAATTAATTCAACAATTCAATATGAGATGAGATCTGTCATGCTGGAGCTTGGTGTAGTGTAGTGTAGTGTAGGCAGAGAGATAGATTCATATGAGATGAGATCGATAAGTACTCCAAGTTCAAGATAGGATGATTATTAGTGTCAGTATACATACCACAGATTCAGAGCTTCAACGCAGGCGCACCAAACTTTCGATGTGAGGGCGAGGCTCCAGCTGCAGTTGCAGCTTCAGGTTCAGGTTCAGGTTCAGGTTGGGAGAAACCCATGGCAGCGGCAGCTGCGCGCACCGGCACCAGCCTTTCCACAGCTTTCCTTTCCTTTCGGCTGCTGCTGCCACCGTGGAGGGTCCACCTCCCGTTACTTCATCCTCCCTCTCATTCATTATTACCAACCAACTAACCCATCACCCATCATGAGGATTGACGATTGAGGAAGAGGAAACATCTCGCAGAGCACAGCACAGCACAACACAGCAGTAGAATACGACAAATCTGCATCTCCGGCTCCAAGCTTGTGTTTCTCCTGCTGCTTTGCGCCATGGTGCTGCCGACAGGCATATGCTCTGCAAAGATCCATGGTAAAATCAATCAATATCGAATCTCAGAGTCCTACTTGGTTGTGCTCAAATTGATTTGCCAGCGCTTGTGCTTTTTGCTTGCTCAAATTGATGGCGATGGCGGTCGTGGCAAGGAACCCAACCAACAACCTTGTGGCCCTCATCAACGGCAGGAGGGCGGTGAGCAAGCTGCCTGCGCGGTGCAACAGCAGGGGCCTGTGCATGACGCTGCAGTACATCTCCGAGTGCATGTCCATGGGCCCGCCGCCGCCTGCAGCAGCGGCAACAGCAACACGGTGGCGTGCCAGCCTCCCGAGACCCACATCACGGAGGTCTTCACCGCCAACTGCGGCGTGGAGCTCCCCACGGTGGACGTCATCTCCGGCTGCCACAGGGACCGCGATGGACCGGAGGATGCGCTGCAGGCCGTGCTGGCAGCAGCCACCAGCAACAGCAGCACCAATGCCACCCAGGCGGCCGCGCTGGCGGTGATCCGCGGCAAGGAGCACACCCAGGTGGGACCGGGCGCACCGCCGCAGACCCTTCTTCTGGTGCCTCTTCTTCAGCAGTGGCAGCGCCAACTCCACCTTCCTGCTTCAGCGCTCAAGATCGACCCTCGTGCAACGCCGCGCCGCCGCGCGCCGGACACCTCGCAGTCACGCACAGAGAAGGGGAGTGGGCGATGGGTGAGAGGAAGATAGACACAGATAGCCGGCTCACTATTGTTGGGCGAGGGAGAGTTGAGAAGGAGGTTGGAGCGAGGGAGAGCTCTTAGTTTCTTCTTTATCTTTCAGGTTCTTCATCATCTGTGTACACTCGGTTCTTGCAAATATATCGATGCACCAAGGTTCAAAACTTCGATGAATTTTCACGAATTCTTGAGGGTGGCTGAAACCCAGAATAAAAAAAATCTCATATGACAGTAATAATTACTGTAATGCATATACTCTAGACTTACATTTTCTATTGTTTATATTGCATAGGAAATAGTCATAAATCATGTCAAATGTTCTGAGATCTAAAAATCTTATCTCTTAAATTTTGACAAAAAAATTATTCAATTTCAATAATTTCAGGAGTGATTAAAAAGTTTTAAATACCTTCCGCATGCCATTTCACGTGAAAGTTTTAAATTTTTATTTTTGATTTGAAATGGCACGCTGAAGTGGAACTAACTAAAGCAAGCATCAGTTGGTGGAGTGTAAGTGTCCACACCATTACACCAACCATCATGCATGCATCATGATGCTTATATAACAGCACGCACAAAAGAAAGATCCGTAGCACCTATCATAGCCGTATATCATGATCCACGGACGATGCACTAGCTACTACTGTGCGTACTATGGACACTTGGAGCAACTAACGCGTGAGCATGTATACACAGTGTCTCCATGCATGTATAACTTTGTATATGGTGTTAATTATATTATCTTCAATCTGAATTAGAGGTCGCTTTGATATTTTTTATACATAGATTTTGGTATGTATTTAGACATATATTGTATTTAGATACATAACAAAAATTGATCTATAAAAAGTCAAAAGTGACTTATTATACTTTAAAACAGAGGAGGAAGTAGTTAGCACTTTGTAAACCACACACAAGCAGTTGGATTGAAGAGGGACCCGTACACCCCCTAACAACATGTACGGACTGCATTTGAAACGGTTGGTTAAAAACTTGCTTGTTTCACGGCCGGAGATGTAAAAGAAAAAAAGTCAGTGGCAGGACACATGCTGCAAGTTATAGTAGAAAAAATCACAAGGTAGATCACCTGCTCTTTTGGTGGCATACATGCACGCATGTTTGGTACGCGTGTATGTACGTACTCGTCATTTCTCTTTACACACGAGAATGAACGGTGTATACAAATATGGACCACTAACAAGAAGGAAACGAAAAACAGAGAAGCAAAGGGCGATGATTATACTACAACTAGCTACACACGCACATCGTGTGCATACCTGATTCTTGCCTTGGTGAGCATCCAGTCCCCACTTTTTGTTTTCTTGCTGAGGCGTTGTTTAGTTCCTAAAATTTTTTGATTTTGGGTTCTGTAGCACTTTCATTTTTGTTTAAAATTTATTGTCCAACTATGGACTAACTATACTCAAAAGATTCATCTCGCGATTTTACAGGCAAATTGTGTTATTAGTTTTTGTTTTTGACTATATTTAATGCTCCATATATGTGCCGCAAGATTCGATATAACGAGGAATTTTAAAAAGTTTTTGATTTTTATGGTGAACTAAACAAGGCGTATACTACTCCCACATACTATACATTTAGGTATATGGACATACTTCCTGAAATAGTATGTACACGTACTCTTCTGTGAAAAAAGTATATGCATATACTCTGAGTATAAATACATACATGCTTCTAATAGTATGAGTACATACTGTAATTAGCGGGAATACTCCTGAAATATGCGTATGTGAGCATACTGTGTGAGTGTGCGTATGTGAACATACTCTTGAAATGTGTATGTGAACAAAAAAAGGTATGTCTACATACTATAAACCATTATTCTTGCTAGCTCGATCGGTCAATCCAATTCCAGAGGGAGTGTAGCGAAGGCGAGTACGAACAATATTCCTTCTAGTTCTAGAAGAGCACAAGTACATGTATCTAATAAATAGAGATCCCAGTATTACATATATATAGTACGTATACGTATCTTGAAAATTGTTTAAAAGAGAGAGCAATCAACCGACAACAATATTATTCTAAAAGAACATTCGTTGCTCCATCAGGCCGGGTAACATGCGTGTGACGCTATTTGAGCGCGCTGAAAATGATTAGCAAGATCATGCATGAGGGGGGGGGGGGGGGGGCCGGGCGGCCATCATCAGGCGCTAGTGCTACCTCCACACTTTTAACAGAAGAAGAGGCTATACTCTGGCCACTCGTTTGTTCGGTTACTCACGATCTTTGGCACGCAATGATCTGTCACGTTGCTTTCTTTAGGCCTTGTTTATTTCACCTAAAAACCAAAAAATTTTCAAGATTCTCTGTCACATCGAATCTTTGGCACATGCATGCATAAAGTATTAAATATAAACGAAAATAAAAACTAATTGCATAACTGTAAATCGTGAGACGAATCTTTTGATCCTAGTTAGTCTATGATTGGACAATATTTGCCACAAACAAACGAAAGTACTATGGTAGCGAAATCCAAAATCTTTTCGTATCTAAAAAAGGCCTTATTAAATTTTTTTTTCTCTTTTGATTATTAGATTCTTTAGAATGTGGTGTGGTATGGTGTGGACTGACTGCCTTGTCCGTGAAGCACCGCCGCGCCATCGGCCGGCCGGCCCGACGCGGGCGCGTGCGGGTGAAGCGTGCAAGTAGAAAAAGGCAAAAGAGGGTTGCCGTTGGTTGGCAATGCATCAGACTGAGAGTGAGAGCAGCTGGGGCTGGCAATAATATATCGGAATTAACTGTGGAATTTCATGTGCATCTGTAATAAGCTACTCTTCTCATCGGAATGCTATTGAGGCCTTGTTTAGTTCACCTCAAAAACCAAAAAATTTTCAAAATTTCTCGTCACATCGAATCTTGCGGCACATGCATGGAGCATTAAATATAGACGAAAATAAAAACTAATTGCATAGTTTACCTGTAAATCACGAGATAAATCTTTTAAGACTAGTTACTTCATAATTGAACAATATTTGTCAAATAAAAACGAAAGTGCTACAGTTCTAAAAACCAAAAAGTTTTCGGAACTAAACAAACCCTGAGAGATAAGATGCTACTTTTTACGGTATGTGATCCGATGGTACACACAATGTACTGACGAAGAGAAGACATGCCCCGTCGCTTCCCCAAAATGAAATCCAAAAACTTTCTTCCTCGTCATATCAAATTTTACGGCACATATATGGATCATTAAATATAGATAAAATAAATAACTAATTATATAATTTACCTGTAATTTTTTTAAATAGTTAGTTCATGATTGATAATTGTCACATAAAAATGAAAGTATTACATCGAAAACTTTTCGTAAAGAAACTAAACTAGGCTTAAATCAAACTTCAAGTTACCTATTGACAAGTACTACATTGCCTACACATACCACATGAAAACCTCTAACTAAGCCTTGTTTAGGTTACTCAAAAAACCAAAAAAAAATTTAAGATTCTTCGTCACATCGAATCTTGTGACACAAGCATGGAGCATTAAATATAAATGAAAACAAAAACTAATTACACAGTTTGCCTATAAATTGTGAGACGAATTTTTTAAGCCTATTTACTCTATGATTAGCAATGTTTGTCAAATAAAAACGAAAGTGCTACAATATCAAAATTCAAAAACTTTTTAGATGTAAACAAGGCTCAACTGTGCTACTTAAGTACGTATAGGTTACTGAGATGAGTAAATTGTTCCCATGTCCATATAGTACATTGCCAGGATATCATGGCCGTACAGTGGAGTTTCTAATTCATATCACCACGTTTGAAAATACGAAACCAATTTGGCATGTTTTTTCCCCCACCGGTTTGTTGAGTGAGGCCTTGTTCAGTTGGCAAAATTTTTGGATTTTAGGTACCGTAGCACTTTCGTTCGTATTTGGTAATTATTGTTCAATTTTGGACTAACTAGCTTAAAAGATTCGTCTCGCAAATTAAAGAAAACTGTGTAATTAGTTTTTGTTTTTGTCTATATTTAATACTCCATGTGCCGTAAAATTCGATGTAACGAGGAATCTTAATATTTTTTGGGTAGTTCTGAATTTTTTTTTGGATTTTGCTATTATAGCATTTTCGTTTTATTTGATAATTAGTGTCCAATTATAGGCTAATTATGATCAAAAGATTCATCTCACAATTTCCAATCAAAACATGTAATTAGTTTTTTTGTCTACATTTAATACTCCATATATATATGTCCAAATATACAATATGATGAGTGATTTTTTTTAATTAGAGAACTAAACAAAGAAACAGAGCTATAGAAAAGAACATTGGAGAAGTATCAGAAAACAAATCTCTATCAACAGTTCAAGCTTTATTTAGTTGCCGCCAAAATCCAAAAACCTTTAACATTCTTTGTCGCATTGAATCTTGCGCCATATGTATGGAGCATTAAATATAGATACAAAACTAATTATACAATTTACCTGTAATCTACTAGTCGAATCTTTTGAGTCTAGTTAGTATATAGTTGGACAATAATTATCAAATACAAACAAAAGTATTATAGTACCCTGAAAATTTTCATCCAGTGAACTAAGGCCATAGTTAGTCCATAGTTTAGTCCAAATTTTTTGGCAAAATGGATACTGTAGTACTTTCGTTTGTATTTGATAAATATTATTCAATCATAAACAAACTGGATTCAAAAGATTTGTCTCACAAATTATAGATAAAATGTATAATTAGTTATTTTTTAATTTATATTTAGGCCTTGTTTAGGTCCAAATTTTTTTGGGAAATCGACACTGTAGCACTTTCGTTTGTATTTGACAAATATTGTCCAATCATGGACTAACTAGGATTAAAAGATTCGTCTCGTCAGTTCCGACCAAACTGTGCAATTAGTTTTTATTTTCGTCTATATTTAATACTCCATGCATGTATCTAAAGATTTGATGTGACGAGAAATCTGAAATATTTTGTAAAATTTTTTAGGAACTAAACAAGGCCTTAATACTTTATACATGTGTCATAACAACGGAAATGACAAGAAATCTGAAAAAAAAATTATAATTTTTTTTAAAAAACTAAACAAGGCCTAACAAGGTGTCAACATGAGGAAAATTTCCGTGAGAGAACAACACGACCCTATATGGCCTATGCAATGCAGGCGGTCAGTAGAATTTTCATGATGCCCTGCGCCAGCAGGCAACCCCTAGAACCGAGAATATACAGTACTACAAGATACCAACAGCAGCATGTGACCAATACAAATACAGCGCCACTTGGGTCCCTGCTCCCAGCACCAGCCAGCCAACCTTGTTTAGTTCTAATTTTTTTACAAAATATACACTATTGCATTTTTATTTATATTTAATAAATATTGTCTAATCATAAATTAACTAGACTCAAAAGATTCGTCTCATAAATTATATGTAAACTGTATAATTAGAGTCCGTTCATTTATCTTATCAGCTGTATTTTTTTACTATGATAAATCAACGAACAATATTTTCAGCTATAACTTTTTAGCTTAGCAGACTCTTAGTTATTTGTTTTATATATTTAATGTTTCGTATATTTACCGTAAGATTCGATTTAACAAGAATCTAAATTTTTTTACAAAATTTCATTTAGAACTACGCAAGACCTAGGATCGATCGGGTAACCTTGTTTAGTTCTAAATTTTTTTTGCAAAATATGAATTGTAGTATTTTCGTTTGTATTTGATAAATATTGTCCAATCATAAACTAACTAGGCTCAAAAGATTTGTCTCCTCAATTCCGACCAAACTGTGTAATTAGTTTTTATTTTCGTCTATATTTAATACTCTATGCATGCGTCTAAAAATTTGATGTGACGAGGAATCTGAAAATTTTTGTAATTTTTTTTAAACTAGTTGGCAAAAATTTTGGGTTTTGGGCACCGTAGCACTTTCGTTTGTTTGTGGCAAATATTGTCAAATTATAGACTAATTAGAGTCAAAAGATTCATCTCGTGATTTACAGATAAACTGTGTAATTAGTTTTGGTTTTCGTCTAAATTTAATACTCCATGCATGTGCCGCAAGATTTGATGTGACGGGCAATCTTAAAATTAATACCCCCAGGGCAAGACCCAAGTGGAGTGGGGCTGCCCCGTGTCCGTGTCGTCTCGCCGGTTAAAAAAATGCCGCGCCGGCCGCCGGCAGCCACCGTCGTCGTCACGGGTGGCAGCGTCCCACATCCCACTCCTCCATCTCCATTCGTACTACTGTCATGTGGCGCCCATACTGCACCTCCCCACTCCCCAACTACCCCCGCCGGCCAATCCCAGCCGTCCACCCCCCCCACGGCTTTCCACGCCCCGTCAATCCCCGGCCCTCCACGTCCCCTCGTGTGCACCGCCGCCGGTGCCGCCCGCCGATTACCCCCCTCCTCCTCCTCCTCCGCTCCACGGACACACCCTCAGCGCGGGCGCGCATTAACACCGCTACGCGCACACACGCACACGCACACGCACCACCACGGACCGAGGCATTCGCATTCGCAAGGCACCGACGCCCAAAAATAACTAGGCGTCCCCACAAATCGCTCCACCTTCCTTCCTTCCCTCCCTCCCTCTCTCTCTCTCTCTCTCCCCTCCTCCTCGCTCCGCTGCGCTTGAGCTGTCCTGGCCTGGCCCCGAGATCCACGCCGCATCCTCTCCGTCTCCGGCGCCCTACACTCGCCTCCGGCGGCCCACACGCTGCGTCCTCCTCGTGACCTCCGGCTGCGGCCGACCGCCGGTTTTGCTTCCTTCCCGGTCGTCCAGGGAGCGGAGAGCACACTGGGCACGGCAGGAGGAGAGGCACGAGGAGGTGGGATTCGATTCCCAAGAGGCGCGGTACGGTACTAGCCTGAGCGAGAGGGCAGCCGGCCGGCTGGCTGGCTGGGCGCCGGTGACGGACGTGCTCGGCCTTCCTGCGAGCTCGCCAAGTTGGCAGGCCGGGTGCTGTTGTTGGAGCGCGTGGAGCAAGCCAAGCGGGAGGAGGCCTTGCTCGTAGCTGCATTGGGCGGTGATATCTCCGAGGAGGCAGCCGATTTCATCCCGGGAGGAGCCTCCCAGCCCTCGGACGCTCCCGGCGCCCTATAGGTGCCTCTCGCTCCGCTTCCGCTTTGGTCCATGGTCCATGGGGTGGAAGGTGGCGTCAGGGGGTAAGGCGGCGGCCCCGGCGGCGCCCGGCGGCGACAAGCTCAGGTTCCCTCCCTCCTCCTCCGCCGCCGCCGCGCGGTCGCGGATGAAGCTCTGGCTCGTGCGCGCCACCACCACGGTGCTGCTCTGGACCTGCGTCGTGCAGCTCACCGCCGTCGGGGATACCTGGGGCCCAAGGGTGCTCAAGGGCTGGCCATCCTGCCTCACGCCGCACGACGAGGAGGCGGCCGCCGCCGCCGCGCGCCCGCGGCATCCTCTCGTCGTCGACAGGGCCGCCGCGCTGCCGCTGCCGCCCAAAAGTGAGTTCGCCTGCTCATCATCGTTATCATTTCTCGGGTTGCTTGCTCGCTTTCCTTTGTCCTGTTCCGACCTGCTGTCTGCGCTCTGGACAATCACGATGCGGTTCCCAGCTGGACATTGACAGCCCGCCTGCATTGCATCGTGCCGTGCTAGATCCCTCCAAAGCTCCCGCGTACATTTCCGGGTCTCGCATGAAAGTGACCTGTGATTGGTGAAGATTTCGGTCGTTTTCGTGTGCTCCGATTGGCAAAGCCCGTCACGAGAATTTCGTTCATTCTGTGCTAATGTCACCTGTATGTATGTATGTTTGTGGTGCTTTCCGCAGCATTTGATAATGCAATCATGCTCACATCATTTTTTGGATCAGTATATGTAATTGGTATAAATATTCACGTCAGGTCATGCATGCCGTTCACATTGCATTGCATTATATTCTTTTGGTCGGTAGCACAACAGTTTTGCCGTTCTGGACCTTCTGGCTATTGTATTCTCACCATGATATTTGCGTTTCTCTGTATTTTCATGCATACTGTTTAGGTGGGGCCACATTTTCATAGGCTTCTCAGCAGCTCTTGGGTAGCTGCATCATTGGCCTTTTTCTAGTAACCCTAGTTGCATTTGGTGAAACAACACTTGATTTTGTCAATTAGGAGGTAACTTAGCTCTTAGAACACATTTCAGCTCAGACAGAGGACTATAGGAGCCAAGCTAATTGCACCTGTCAACAAAGACCTTGTTTGTTTCCATTAACTGAATGTCTTTCCTAATAAATGACTGCAAAAGTGTGGTCATAATTTTCTTGTTGCTATTCAAATACTCAATGTGCACCAGCATCATAGCTATAGATCCAATTAGTAAAATATGTTGTGCATGTTCTAGTGTTTCCTTTTGCTGATGCTTCGTTGCCAATGCCTTCCAGGAATATATAGGAACAATGGTTACTTGATGGTGTCTTGCAACGGTGGGCTTAACCAAATGAGAGCTGCAGTAAGCAATCGGGAAACCCTTATTTGTATTGATTTGGCAGTTTCTTTTACAATGTCTGGCTCTTAACACTGGCTTCTGGCCTTGCCTACTTTTTTATCAGATATGTGATATGGTTGTAATTGCAAGATATTTGAATGTAACTTTAGTTGTGCCAGAGTTGGATAAGACTTCATTTTGGAATGATCCAAGGTGCTGTTTGGCGACTTCAAATTGCCTTTTAATCTATTATTAAGACTTGTGTTCATGTCAGGGAAGCTAACTTCAGCAGTCCATTTTATCCTGCAGTGAGTTCCAAGATATATTTGATGTCGAGCACTTTATAACCTCATTACGAGGTGAAGTTCGCATTCTGAGAGAATTACCCCCAAGGGTAAAGAGAAGAGTTGAACTTGGAATGTTCCATTCCATGCCACCAATTAGTTGGTCTGATATCTCCTACTATCAAAATCAGGTAAGCAGCATCATATTTTATCTAAGACTAGTCTACATTGCAGAATTTATTGTATAAACTGACACTTGGTTAATTTTGAATCAGATTCTTCCTTTGATTCGTAAGTACAAGGTTCTCCATCTGAATCGAACTGATGCCAGGCTAGCAAACAATGGTTTACCAATGGAGATTCAGAAACTGCGATGCCGAGTAAATTATGCCTCTCTCAGATTTACCCCACAAATTGAAGAGTTGGGCAAGCGAGTAATTAGAATTCTTCGCCAAAATGGACCTTTCTTGGTGCTTCATTTACGTTATGAAATGGATATGCTGGCCTTTTCTGGCTGTACTCAAGGTTGCAGTACGGAAGAGGCAGAAGAACTCACAAGAATGAGGTGAAGTTTTGGAATCGTACCTTTAACATGAAGTGAAATTTCGTCTATTTCTTATCTGTAGTTGTTCTGTTGACTGGACACGCTCCAAACTACTCTTGGCTTCAGGTATGCTTATCCATGGTGGAAAGAAAAAGTGATTGACTCAGACTTGAAAAGAAAAGATGGCCTTTGCCCATTGACACCTGAGGAGACTGCTCTTGTCCTCAGAGCACTTGACATCGATAGAAGTATGCAAATATACATTGCTGCTGGGGAAATATACGGTGGAAAGCGCAGGATGGCTGCTCTAACTTCAGCTTACCCGAATGTGGTGTGTGAACAAATATATTATGCATCTATTGTATCGTAGTTGTTATACAGTAGTCGATCTCTCCTTTCTCATTGCTGATGTCTTGCTACAACTATTTTCTGTAGGTGAGGAAGGAGACACTTTTGGAGCCTTCTGATCTGATGTTCTTCCAGAACCATTCGTCACAAATGGCAGCACTGGATTACTTAGTATCTTTAGAAAGTGATATATTTGTTCCAACATATGATGGCAATATGGCTAAAGTTGTTGAGGGTCACCGGAGGTTTGCACTATTCCACTTTGTCATACAGTTTATAAGCATATCAGCATATGCAGTTTCGACATACCAGGCAGCATGCTAATCGTATTTCATAATTGTTTATTCTGAGTGTTGCATTAATGATGTCCCAAAAAACATGAACTGTTAATGTTTTAAATCACATTGATGATCTTGTCTTCAACCACCATCAATTCCTCACTACTCACAGTGATGCTTCAAAATTTGTGCAATTGAGTTTTGAGACAGCATAGAAACAGTAGAACTTAATATTTCCCTATTTTCTGAAGCTGAAATCTGGAAATATGTTCATGGAAGTTTATTATTAGTGACTATATATTAGATATCTTATATTTTGCAATTTCTAAGTAGCATGTTAATTACTGGTAATTCCGCACTGTTAGCTATAGGTATATTTCATACTTTCATCATGCTTTCTACTATATGCTGCAAAGGTGTGCAGTTTATCGTCTGTAGTAATTACTTGTATCTTTCATTTTCTGTTTCTAGATTCATGGGTTACAAGAAGACAGTCTTGTTAGACCGAAAACTCATTGTTGAGCTAGTGGACCGGTACACAAATGGTTCTCTGCGATGGGATGAGTTCTCTGCATTGATCAAGGTTGCGCACGCAAAGCGGATGGGATCAGCTTCAAAGAGGATGGTGATTCCTGACAGACCCAAGGAAGAGGACTATTTCTATGCCAATCCCCAAGAATGCCTCCAGGATCGTGATTTTTTGCAAACCTCATAATATCCTTTCATGTCTATATACCATATTCACATTATACCATTCTTTCACAAACACAACTGAACCCAAAAGCAAATACTTTGGAGCCAGAAAGGCGACTCGGCTTCTGTCGAGTCATAGATGAGGCCAATCTGTAAACTTGAGGGAGGGAGGGAGAAAAGGGGGGTTGGATGTAGTTGGTAAATACACATTATAGAATGGAGGGGGGGATTTGTTAATTCCCAAATAAGAAAAGTGATGGACTTGTATAGATGATGGTGATAGAATTACCGCTAAGAAGAATGTAACTTAAGAGAGAACTGAGATGCAGCTGGGTTCCTGCATCCGGTCTTGCGTTGTGTAACATAGCAGTTGTTCTTGATAGCCGCCTCCATTGTCCCCACCGGCGAAATTTTGGCAATCATGTTGAAAGATGTATACACTTTTTATTGTATCGATACAACCTGTATTATATATGTAAATTGTGCAGAATGTTTCTACCACTTACAGTTTTTATAATGTGATTAGTACAGTGAATTCCTGCGTGGAGGGTGCTTGTTAACCTCTGAGTTCGTGTCAACTGTCGGTGTTGATGATTTCTCCATGTGGGCTTGGGCCAACGTACTTTTATTTCACCATTGGCATCTTTGTCAGATGTTCAGTTATCACTTGTCAATTGTCGTATCCAATATGCTCACTTGAGTTTCAATCTACGGTCTTGTTTAGTTCACTCCGAAAACCAAAAAGTTTTCAAGATTCCCCGTCACATCGAATCTTGTGGCACATGCATGAAACATCAAATATAGACGAAAACAAAAACTAATTATACAGTTTAGCTGGAAATCACGAGACGAATCTTTTGATCCTAATTAGTCCATGATTGAATAATATTTGTCACAAACAAACGAAAGTGTTATAGTTCCGAAAAGTTTTCACTTTTCGGAACTAAACAAGGCCTACATTAGGTTTCTAGTAGTAGCAGTTTAGGGTGAAACTGGAATGCAGGGCCTGAAAACGTGGACTCTTTTTTTTTTCAATTAAATACTCTCGTACGGCAATACTTAAAATTCAGCACTGTGGCCATTAGAACTACTGAAAATCTATTTCAAAAGTGGATAGCATTACATAGTTTAGTGGGATTACCTTCTTAATACAATGAAGCGCAGTTCTCCTGCGTTTTTAAGAAAAAAACATAGCTTAGTGGGAAAGAAACTAAGCCATATTTTTCTCTAATCTAGAAACAGAAGTACATAAAATTTCCACTAGAAATAGTGAAACTACATAATGAATCAATAACCTTCTAAACCAAATAGAAAACACACGTTGCAATTCGCCGGCGAGATTTGCAAACGTACATGTGCAGGGAGGCAGGGTATATTTTACACACATGGCTATTCATTGTCGGTGTATAAGCGCAGTGTGGGCTCTCCAACGCATCTTGCTGGACATAGCTCAATTCTCTACATTTTGCACCAAATAGCAAAAACAGTGTTTTTCTCTCACAACAAATCAACATCAGCCGCAGAACCAATACAACAAACAGCAAAGCCCAAATGGTTCCGCAGGGGTTTCAGAGTGTCTTGCGGTGCCCAGAGTGACAGCTACTTTTCTGATAAAGTATACATTGACCTTCGCTGTCCGTGTTGGGTGATTTCGTGGCCTGTAGTTGTAGATTTCAGCCGAAGCTACTCCCTCGGATTGCTACAAATATATCTCCTTTTTTAAGAAATCAATCATTCTTAAATAATTTATCTAAACATATATAAAAGGAGTATCAATAAGATACCTACAATAAGCAATCAATACTAGATTAGTCATGTTGTATATTTTTTATAATAAACCTATTCAAAAGGTATGCAAATATTTATACTATTATTTTAATAAATATAATCAAAACTTGAAATTATCTGACTAATTAAAACAGGAGAGATTTACACTTGTTTTGGAGCAAAGTGAGTAAAATGTTGGCATCCGTATTGCTGTTGTCATAAGAGATGGTCGAGCTCGGTTTTCAAAAACAAGACATCAAATGTACTCCCTCCATCCCAAATTGTAAGTCGTTTGACTTTTTTTTACTCCAAGTTTGACCACTCGTCTTATTCAAAAAATTTGTGCAAATATAGTTAAATTTAAGTCATTCTTGAAGAACTTTTATTAATAAACCAATACACAACAAAAGAAAGTGATATTTTGTACAAAACTTTGAATAAGACGAGTGGTCAAACTTGATATTAAAAAAGTCAAACGACTTACAATTTGGAATGGATTGAGTACCAATCAGTGGCAAAGTTCAGATAAGGTAAAAAGGACCGTGCCCCCCTAAATTTACAGTCTTTTTAGAGTTTTGTAGTTAATCTTACTTAAACATTGTTAATATTTGTATGATGGTCACACTCGTGAAGCAACGCCATCAGTACAAGCATACCGTTCCGACTGGGCCTCTTGAATATAATTTAATATTTTAGTTACGATTTAGGTTAGGGTGAAAATGAAATGCGGGATTTGAAACCATGGCACTGTACACTAGTAGTATTGGCCATTGCTGATGCTGAGTGCTGACGCTAGCGTTGTCCGAATGCGCTCACGCACGCATTTATCTGGGCATGGGCCAATCTCGGACAAGTTTCAGATGGGCTTGGGCTGGGCCAATCAATAGGCGGTTTGGTCAGCGTGGCTTAATTTCTTCGGCTGCTGAACTGAAACCTGTGTTCTGTATAAAGTCTCGTCAATTTATTTTCATTGTTTGTCAATAATGCTATACTATTTTTTCAGCAGCTCAAATTTCATGCCACCTTAAGTTCTGAATAATTGTTACCGCGCTGTGGCTGTCAGGTCGGGAGTTTGGCTCGTCACCTACGCATGTGCAGCAATTGTGTGTTTGTAAAAAAATTCCTTATCTATCCCATGCCAAAGTACATGCTAAGGTTTCACTAAAACTGGACAAAAAAAAACTCGAAGCTCTTAGTTCGTTCGACTCAGCTTAGTTTGGCTTGTTATCAAAACGAGCTAATCGAGCTAAGATTTTAGCTCGTTAGCTATAACGAGCCAACTCGATCCAGCTCGTAAGCTACTCACGAGCCAAACAAGACATAATTTTAGAGAAAAACCATCATAGCTTATATTAATTTTGTATTGCTTCATATCTTGCAACTTATGAATAGTGTTAAACTCATATGAATATCTTGTTCGATTTAACTATTTAAGGCTATTAGATATTTTTTTTATATTATTACTATTGACTTTAGATAAATATAAATATTTTATTTTATATATATATATATATATATATATATATATATATATATATATATATATATATACACACACACACACACTTACTTCGCGAGCTTAACATGTCAAGCTGAGCTAGCTTTCTAGTAAGTTAAGATAATGAGCCGAGGGCTAAGCCGAACCGAGTCGAGCTGGCTAGCTTGTTATCTAGCCCTAAGCCTGACTCAAATCTCACGTAGCCAATGGTGTTGTTGTGTATAGGTGGGACATGGTTTGGAGATTTTCTTGATATGCATGAAAAAATCACCTTCTATCTTAAGCAGTATACTCAAGGAGTCAAGGTGGCGCGGATCGAGTTTTTTTAATGATTGTGTCCACGTTGTGCGTTGTGAATGCTAATAAAAAAATGATTTTGTAGTTTACTATCGTGATTTTAGTTTATCTTACTGCTGAAAACTGCTCATCGCATGTGCTAATCATAATGTGATTTATAATTCACCATTGTGATGTACTCTCTCAGTCTAGAAAAGAATATAATATAAATCGCTTGTCAGCAAAAGTGGTTCACGTTTGACCAAATTTCTAATGAATACTATTCACATTTACGGCTCTAAAATAATTTATTATGAAAACACATTTCATAATTAATCTAATAATATTTATTTAATACCATAAATATTGATATTTTTTATCGTAATTGATCACAATTACGATATTAAACCATGACACCGTGTTGAATTGTATTGTCTTCTACATGGAAGGAGTACCCTAATTCATGTGCTCAGATTATGTGTAGAGAACTTGTCTTTATTATTAGAATTACCAGGACATGCAAGCGGCAGGTGATGTCAAATCAAAGGAAATAAACATTAGCACTAACACATATAGTATTTGATTTGAAGGATCGATTCATAGGACACCAACCCTTTATGAGACGAATTTGCATAAGCAGATACGAAGTACTCCCTCCATTCCAAATTACTCCTTTCATCCTAATTATAAATCATTGAAGAATTTTGGAGAGTCATAGTATCTCAAATTTGACCAAAATTATAAAAATTTTTATAAAGTTTTATAACATCAAATAGATATATTATAAAAATATAACTAAGAATAGAACCTAATGATATTTAGTTGGTATTATAAATGTTATTATCCTATCATATAAATTTGGTTAAATTTAAGATATTTTGATTCTCTAAGATTCTTAAAATGACTTATAATTTTGGATAAAGAAAATATAAGACACTTCAAGAAAGCCTAATAAATTGGAATAGACAATGATGACGTGCATCTATCCACTGCGATTTAGTGTTTTTTTTCCTTTACTAGGCCAGCACTTTTTGCTATTGTGCAGTCAGACCTTGTTTAGATGTAAAAAGTTTTTGGATTTTGACACTGCAGTATTTTCATTTTTATTTGACAAACACTGTCTAATTATAGAGTAACTAGGCTTAAAAGATTCGTCTCACGTTTTTCAATCAAACTGTGTAATTAGTTTATTTTTTTATGTATATTTAATGTTTTATGTATGTGTCCAAAAATTCGATGGGATGGACCGAAAAATTTTGGGTGGGGGCCTAAACAAGGCCTCACTCACTCGGACACAGGCAGACACAGCTGACAAGGAAACCAAACCCAAAGAGAGAGCTGACGTGGCTCGGCTTGGCCGTGCACTTTTCCGCTGACGTGGAGTGGATAATTGTGCCAGCGACCAGTGACACCTCAGGCAGCATAG
The DNA here is from genome assembly GCF_000003195.3 of Sorghum bicolor. NCBI lineage: Eukaryota > Viridiplantae > Streptophyta > Magnoliopsida > Poales > Poaceae > Sorghum > Sorghum bicolor. The sequence goes on along the minus strand of NC_012879.2, from coordinate 13,030,329 downwards.
TCCCCATCCATCAGCGGTTAATTGCCGCCACGACAGCAAAGTGCAACCATGCATGCATTGCATCTCCCCTCATTTGCGCCGAGTGCAAATTATAGGTCTACTATAGAGAAAAGAGAGAGAAAAAAAAAACGGCTGATGGTCCCATGGTTCTTGTTCCTGAAGCGAATCTATCCGTTAATATATAAAAAGTAATAATTAACCAAAACCAAGGAGGTCGATGGGAGTAGGGATGAAAACGGTATGGATATTTTCCGATCGTATTCGAGACCGAATTCGTTTAGAGGGGTTTAGTTCTGTCCGTATCCGAGTCCGAATGTTTAACATCCGATACTGTATCCGTATCCGAATACTTAAATCGTATATTTATGATGTCGACATCCAATCATATCTTATCCGTCGTGGTTGACATTATCCGTATTCGAATCCGAATCCGACCAAAAATACGAAAACAAATATGATATCGGTGATATCCGTCCGTATCCGATCCGTTTTCATTACTAGATGGGAGTCTCTGTCGGAGGGGATCCAGATCCAGCCCACAGGATTTTCACCAAACACCCGCAGAGTTTCAGAAATCTGCTGCAGTCTCCCTCGCATTCATCGTCGTCACCACCTTTGGAAAAATGCTCACAGGTTTCTGAAATCCTGTGGGTTCAAACATCAGACTAGAGAAGATGGAATGGAAATACTGTAAAAGAAAACAATACACTCATGGCGATTAATTATTTAATTCGTTGGAGCTATTCAGCTATATACATGCGTGCATGCATGCATGCGTGCGTGCATATGATTTTCAATAGTAGCATGGTCTAGAACATCCTGGTCTCATGGCTATGCCATCCTCGCACACGTACGGCTTGTTCTACGAAAACTTGGGTAATGTTTAGTTGTTGAAATTTTTTGCAAAATGGTTATCTAGTATTTTCGTTTGTATTTGATAATAATTGTCCAATCATAGATTAACTAGGCTCAAAAGATTCATCCTACAAATTACAGATAAATTGTGTAATTATTTATTTTTTATCTATATTTAATACTCTATATAATTAGTTATTACAAGATTCGATATGACGAGAAATCTTCAAAAACTTAACAACCCCTAGTACAATCGGTTGACACAGAAAATGAAATAGAAAAAGCATCTGTCTCAATAACCTAATTCTTTTGTCCATAAATATCTGTCTTTTTGCTTTCCAAGAAATATTTTATTAATTTTATATAAAAATGTATTAATATTTTTGATACACAATTGACATTATATAGATCTTTTAATCTTTTTTTAAAATAAATTTATTTGGAGATATAAATATTGTATGTATTTATTATAAATTTAGTCAAATTTATGATAAAAACCTAGAAACGACCCTTAAAAAGAGACTGAGGGAGTAAGTGGAACGATGTATATACTGCCATAATTTACTTGATTATTCAGTGACAGACCCTCATCTGACTGTGAGGACGATACCTGAAAACAGCACAGTGACGGAGAATAGAAAAAAGGGGCTAGATTTTTGGTTGCTAATAACTAAAACCTGTTTGGATTATGCCGCTGAGATCCAGAAAATCGTGCAAAACTTTGTTGTCAATTATGTTAGTCTCAATGAATAGTTTTACAGCGCGAAAAAAATAAAACTTAGATGAAACATCCATTTTTAATAAAAAATTTCATTCTATAGTTTTATAAGAGCAAGGTCAATAATAGAATCAAGTGCTTGACTATAAGCCAAGTGATAAAAGTCAAGCTATACAATAATTATCTCATACTTATCTCTAAGACATCTTATCTTTCTTATTCCTCATGACAACACTTGTTATTTAGGCCCACCATTGACTATGCATTCGTGTGCAGCTTAGTCTTTGCATGAAAGTCAAGCTATCATCTCTCTCCTCTCTTCTCTACTCCATATCAGCATTAGCTTAGCTAGAAGCCTGTACCTGCTCTAAGTATTTAATCCATGACTTATAGAAAGTTGGTAATCGTGCCAAGAGAAACTCATTTCATCTTTTTCTTTTTAAATACATTGTCATCTCGTAAAAAAATGCTTGTACGGCCACATATTTAATAAAGATGAAACTCTTATGAAACTCATACTAAGACTGAAATAATGCCTACACAAAACGCAACAGCCTCCGAATCGGAGAATTCCCTATAAATATCGTAGATGATGTTCCCAACTTAAACACAGTCATTTGAAATTTGAAGCTTTCATTATGTCCCAACTTAGGTGATGTTATAATCATTTGAAATTTCTTTGATATTCGTAAAGGAGGATAACTTACGCAAATGCAATTCACATGGCAGTAAAATGTGTTGCTTTTACTAAAAAAAAAAGATAATTAAGCACCTTTTCTTCATATCGTTTTGTCCATGCGATATTGGGGCTGCATAAACATTTCATTAAGTCTTTCACAACCTCATAGTATTTCTCATATGTTGGGAGATGGGAGGAGGGGGTGAGTTTAAACGTTTAGTTCTTCTGGAGCGACGACTACTTGGTCGTTTTAATTATGTAGAAATAATTTTTTTTGAAAAAAAATTCTTATTCTCTTTTGCAGGTGATATCTTCATTATCCATCGCCTCCATACCCAGGCTATCCTCGAGAACCATACTTCACATGTTATGATTGTTGTTGCATTGCAATTATTGATGCAAATGGTCACAGTGTTTTTCTTGCGAGCACATGGATAAATCATTAGCAGTGTTAGACAAATTCTTTATTTTTATGGTTTAGGTTATGTGTGTTTTTTTGCAGAGGTCTAAAGTGGATAATTATTATATCAACTCGATGTAATGACTATAAACTAATAAAATTCTTTCTTTATTTTTTAAACAGTTATTTAGTATTCTCAAAAGGAAAGTAACTCGATCTGTTCATCAGTCTCCGGCCGATTACTAGCATTTGACCGTCCCCTCCATACTAGAAATACATGACGTTTAGGACATGATTGTACTTACTAAGGAGTCATTAATTAGAGGGTAATCTTTCGGTTTTACCTTTATTAAATAGAGGCGCGGGTGTGTCCTATAGACATAAAAGATTCTCTGCTCTACTGGTTACCAGGGTTGGTTTCAAGGCGCTCGTGGACGAGGGCGGGTGTTTGATTCCCATGACCTGCGCTTTTTATACTTGGAAGTGATTTTTACATGGGCTTTTTATACTTGGAAGTGATTTTTACATGGGCTGGTTTCAAGACGTCCGTTAGTGTGCCGTTCGCGTCCGTTAGCATGAGAGACGAGCAGAAGACGCCTGGCCGTTAGCGTGATTGATGTGGGCGGAAGACCAAAAGGCAAAGATAGTCCGGTCCATCGGACCCCTTTGGAGACTACGGCGTTATTCTTTGCGAAAGCACGGAGAAAGCCCAGAACGTCATCTAATCTAGGTACGAAGAGAGTACAAATCATTAATAATCAAGTATTCATGTTAACTATTACCAGTGTATGTACTTAATTTGTCTGTGCGCGTAGCGTCGCTGGCTCTACATGGAAGAAGCATATACAGGAGTACGTACCTACCTGGTAGAGCCGTGTAGAGCAAAGCAAGGATGGCAATGGCACGAAACCGATAGATGGACCACCGATCGATGGTCGTCAGTCTGATGGAGCTGGAAGCGACGGATCGGACACTCATCCGGCCGGCCAGCCCGAGGTTTTTCCGTTCCATGCTTCTTCCGACACCGTTGCGCGCGTAGCCGGCCGTGCACGTCGCCGTCGACGATGGGATCCCCGGCCGCAACTCGATCGGCCACGGGCCACGTCGTTTTCTGGCGTGCGCTTTTGCATCTTTATTTTCCTCGATGGTCGCCGTCGATCTTTAGCCGTTATTCCAGTGTAGCGCTGTCGCTAAAAGGTGCAGGCACTGCACATATATTGTACTGTGTACTGTAGAGTGAACAAGCGAGAACAAATAAAGAAGCTTTGGAAAAGAGTACTGTAGTAAGGGCACCTCCAGTGTTTGATATGCTCACGCCTAGGGATAGCGTGAGACAAGTCGTTGTGGCCCGATCTTCTCGTAGGATTCGCGAACTTGATAACTTGTCGCTGCGTGACCTGGTGAAGAGGCAGTGCACCGCGAGGCTGTCCACGCGACGAACTACCGAGACAATCACCCTTCCACGTACCGACGAACAGCCCACGCAATCACGCCGTATAGACGTGAAGGCACAAACTGGATGAACCGCAGTTCGGCGTTCTACAACTCCCTCAGGAATCGAAAGAACAAGTTTTGCAAGCCTCTCAAGACTCACGCATAAACAAAACTCCACGAGTTTGTGTATTCTGAATTTTAACCAAGCAAGATGTGTCCTTTCATTGTCTAGTACAAGAGATATATATAGATAGGGGCGTTCAGCTTTGAATACATGACAGCATGCACATCCACTAGTGGATTTCGTGGCTGGTTCGCGCGTCTTCTCAGCTTCTGGCAGCAGTTACTAAAATGAGCATAACTCTTTATTGGGAAGTCTAAATAATGAACCGTTTGATGGGCTGCAACATAGACTTAAAGATGCTTTCATCCATCTGTAGAATGCCACGTAACTCCTTGTATTCTGTCCGTGGTGATGCTTGGAATTTATACCATGGGTCAGCCATCTAGCTTCTGGTTGCCTTCTCATGCAGAAGTAATGAACCACCATTTTATTTATGCACACGATAGGCTTCTTGGTTCAGATGTCCAAAGGCTTGAATCCATCTTCATCCCATGCTGGTTCATACCCTCCATCATTCCTAAGGACATTGAAACAAGAACTCAAAAGTATAGGATCATTCAACATAAACTGATTATTAAACATAAGGTTAGCGTTCACCTGAGAATGAATTTCCTTCTCCAATTGTTTAGCTCTACTTCTTGTAATTGGACCACTTATATCAAGTGGAGTTTCATTTGAAGATGAATGAATGCTAGGGATGTCCTCATCAGCCTCCCCCTCTTGAGAAGGAGTCGTCCTCGACTCAGGCTCACCAACAAATGGATGCAAGTCTTTGACATTGAATGTTGGACTAACATTGGAATATTCAGGTGGCAGCTCAATTTTGTATGCATTATCATTTATCTTTTTTAGAACCTTGAATGGACCATCACCTCTAGGTGATAACTTACTCTTACGTTGTTGGGGAAATCGATCCTTGCGTAGATGCAACCACACGAGGTCACCGGGCTGAAATGTAACCTTCTTCTTACCTTTGTTCGCTTGCTTTGCATATTGTGCTGATTTCTTCTCAATATTTCTTCTTGTCTCATCATGTAGCTTCTTGATAAAGTTGGATCTCTTCGCTGCATCCAAGTTAACTTGTTCCTGTAATGGTAAAGGCAAAAGATCCATGGGAGTATGTGGCTTAAAACCATAAACAATTTCAAATGGACAAAGTGGAATGTAGTGCCCTATTATAAGCAAATTCGACATGTGGAAGACATTCTTCCCACTGCTTCAAATTCTTTTTTAGCACGGCACGCAGCATGGTGGACAGGGTACGGTTGACAACTTCAGTTTGCCCATCCGTTTGTGGGTGACAAGTGGTGGAAAATAACAACTTCGTGCCAAGTTTAGCCCATAATGTCTTCCAAAAATAGCTCAGGAATTTTGTATCTCGGTCTGAAACAATAGTCTTTGGCACTCCATGTAAACGAACAATCTCTCTGAAAAACAAATCAGCAACGTGTGAAGCATCATCGCTCTTGTGACATGGAATAAAATGTGCCATTTTTTAGAAGCGATCAACAATAACGAAGATAGAGTCCCTCCCCCTCTGAGACCTTGGTAATCCCAGAATAAAATCCATGGATATATCTTCCCAAGGTACAGTTGGGATTGGTAATGGAGTATAGAGACCATGGGGATTAAGGCGGGACTTAGCTTTCAAGCAGATTATGCAGCGCTCGACATGTCGTTGAACATCACGTCGCATATGTGGCCAAAAGAAATGATCAGAGAGCATGTCCAATGTCTTTTTGATGCCAAAATGACCAGCTAAGCCACCAGCATGTGCTTCCTGTAAAAGAACTTGACGAATCGAGCAGGCTGGAATGCATAGTTTGTTAGTTCGAAATAAAAAATCATCATGTACATAATACTTGTCCCAGCCTTTTCCAGCAATGCAATGAGAGAAAGGTTCTTTAAAATCAGAATCAGTTGCATAGAGTGTTTTAATGGATTCCAAACCAAGCACTTTTGTATCTAATTGTGTAACCAAACCACACCTTCTTGACAAAGCATCTGCAACAATGTTATCTTTACCACGCTTATGTTTAACAACATACGGAAATGTTTCTATGAACTCGATCCATTTAGCATGTCTACGATTCAGTTTGCCTTGACTTTTTAAATATTTCAAAGCTTCATGATCAGAATGGATGACAAATTCTTTAGGTAACAAATAATGTTGCCAAACTTCCAAAACTCGAACTAAGGCATAAAGCTCTTTATCATAGACAGAATAATTCAGATGTGGACCATTTAACTTTTCAGAAAAGTAGGCAATAGGTTTACCTTCTTGAAGTAGCACACCTCCAATGCCAATACCACTTGCATCACATTCAATCTCAAAAGTCTTACCGAAGTTAGGTAGCTGCAGCAGTGGTGCTTCACAAAGCTTTCTTTTTAACTCTACAAAGGCTTGCTCTTGGTCATCTCCCCATTTGAATGGAACATCCTTCTTTGTCAAGTTGTTAAGTGGTGCAGCGATCGTGCTGAAATCTTTAACAAATCGTCGATAGAAACCTGCAAGACCATGGAAACTTCGAATTTGGCTCACATTTGTAGGAGTAGGCCAATCCTTTATTGCCTTAACCTTCTCTTCATCAACCTGGATGCCATCTGCAGTCACAACAAAACCAAGAAAAACAACACGATCTGTGCAAAATGTGCACTTAGCAATGTTGGCATACAATTTCTCTTCCCTCAAAACAGCAAGTACTTGATGGATATGATCAAGATGTTCATCAAATGATTTGCTATAGATCAGAATATCATCAAAATAAACAACTACAAACTTGCCAATGAAAGCTCGTAAAACATGATTCATTAAGCGCATAAAAGTTGAAGGAGCATTTGTCAAGCCAAAGGGCATCACAAGCCATTCATACAAGCCAAATTTGGTTGTAAATGCTGTCTTCCATTCATCACCAATTTTCATGCGAATTTGGTGATAGCCACTGCGTAAATCAATCTTGGTGAAAATAGTTGAGCCGCTCAATTCATCTAACATGTCATCAAGCCTAGGAATGGGATGGCGATATCGTACAGTTATAGCATTAATGGCACGACAATCGACACACATGCGCCAAGATCCATCTTTCTTAGGGACCAAAAGTACTGGAACAGCACAAGGTGATAGAGATTCACGAACATACCCTTTGTCCAAAAGCTCTTTTACCTGTCGCTGAATTTCTTTGGTTTCTCCAGGATTAGCACGGTAGGCTGGACGATTGGGAGGAGAAGCTCCAGGTACCAAATCGATTTGATGCTCAATACCACGGAGTGGAGGAAGGCCAGCTGGTACCTCATCAGGAAAAACATCTTCAAAGTCCTGTAAGAGATCAAGAACAGCACTAGGCAGCGATGAAGGTAAATCGTTAGTTGAAAGTAGGACCTCCTTGTGCAAGAGCACAAAGAATGGGGCTGTGGTGTTCCTCACTTCTCTCAAATCACTCCTGCTCACAAATAAGCACTCATTTTGGTGGTGTTGTTTTGTAGTGGAAAGAGGCTTTATGTGGCTAGATTGGTTAGAAGTCTCTCCCTTACTAGTGTTGGCAGCCTCACTCAATTTTCTTTTGTCAGATTCTTCTTTTTTCATGCGAGCCACATCTGAAGCATAGATCTCTTCTGGAGATAATGGAACAAGAACCACCTTCTTGTCGTTGTGGATGAAAGTATACTTGTTAGACCGCCCAAAGTGCACCGAATCCACATCAAACTGCCATGGACGACCCAACAGCAAATGGCATGCTTGCATGGGTACAATATCACAATCAACCTCACCATGATAGTCACCAATGGAGAAAGACAAACGAACCATGGATGAGACCTTCACTGTCCCTGAATTATTCAGCCACTGCATATGGTAAGGGTGTGGATGGCGGCGTGTTGGTAGGCCAAGCTTCTCAACAAGCAAGGCACTAACAATATTATTGCAGCTCCCACCATCTATGATGAAACGACACACTTGACCTTTCACTTTGCATCGGGACTGAAACAAATTATGACGTTGTCCTTGTTCAGCAGCAACAAACTGAGTGGAAAGAACTCTTCTAACCACCAAATAAGGAGATGATCTATTCATTTTAGAAGGCTCCAAATCAGGAAAATCAGCAAGCAACTCATCAAAATCAGCACTAGTAATCTCATTAGAATATGGAGAAATAACATCTTCTATCATGTCACTGGGAGCAAAAGTTAGAATAGGTTGAATAGCTAAACAATTCAGACCTAGCTCAAAAGTACCATCCTCAGCTGAATACTCACAAGTGTCAAGAGTATGATCTGCAAAGACATTGTGAAACTCGTCCTCCTCTTCACTTTGTGAATCATATGAACCATCAGCAAGGGCAATAATCGTACGACGATTGGGACATTCAGCTTGCTTATGCCCATGACCACCACACTTAAAACACTCAATCTTGCTTGTATGCCTTGGGGCTGCAGTAGCAGAGGAGCTGGACTGAGTAGAGCTTACAGCTTTGCCTTTGGAATCAAAATGTTTGGAAGAAGTTGCACGAGATGTAGGTGTGTGCACCCCTGACCCGTGCTGCTGTGACTGGCGCCATGAAGTAGCACTATTATGAGCTGAAAATGAAGCACGATCTTTATAAGATCCAGCAAGTTGTCGTTCTGCCCTTTTTGCAAAATGTACCAACTCAGTGAGACATGTGTAGTTTGTCATATCCACTTTATCAGCAATGGGCTTATTGAGGCCAACCAGAAATCGAGCCATTGTGGATTCCTCATCTTCAGTTATCCCTGTACGAAGTAAACACATTTCTAATTCTTGAAAATATTCATCAACAGTACGAGTACCTTGCACAAGACGTTTTAGCTTCAAATGTAGATCACGAGAGTAATATGCAGGAACAAAACGACGTCGCATTTCCCTCTTCATGTCTTCCCAAGTAATACGATCATGTCCAGCGCGTCGGAGTTCAGTACACACTTGATTCCACCAAGTGATTGCATAGCCTGAAAACTCAATTGCAGCAAGCTTTGCTTTCTTGACAGGAGGATAAGGATACAAATCAAAGATCTGTTCAACCTTAGTCTCCCACTCAAAATAATCATCAGCACTTTCTTTTCCATTAAATTTTGGAATAGACACTTTCACTTTGCTTAAACCATCATCATCAAGGCGACGATGGCGGTCACGATAACCACGATGGCCACCATGGCGATGATCATCCATGTCAGACAACATATCATCATCACCATCATAATCTCGTCCACCTCGAACAGGAATGAGCTGAGCACGACCAAAATTAAGAAGACCATGACCACGCCCGCCACGTCCACGACCAGCGGGACGACGCGGTGGCTCATCCTCCTCGTCAATATCATCATCCTCATTTGGTGGCGGTTCTCGACGTGGTATGTTCAATTGGAGAGTTTGGAGCTGCTGCACCAAATCATTCATTTGTGTACGCAACTCCTGAAATTCCTCCACCGAAACAGCGGCACCATCTCCACGTCCTGCCATGTTAGTAGAGGAAAAAAAAGGACAATATATATGTGGAATCACTCCCTCACCACTTACAAAACAAGTTCTTTCTCTCCCTGAAAAGAGCAAGAACCGGGGCTGCGATCTGTAGGGAAGAGTGATTGTAACAGCGACGACGGTGCAACAACTCACGGTGCTTTAAGTGGAGCTTGGTGGGGTAATATGTTAGTGGAATGCACTGAAATGTAGTGATGCAAAACCAAATAATAATCCAAGAACAGAAGTCTAAGTTGCTGAATATAAAGGAAAGGATGCACAAAGAAAGGAATGAGATGTAGTAAGTGGATAGATGATCACCAATTTGCACCAACCGAAAACTTGTTGCTGCCCAAACCCCTTTTTGGTGTGCTGCACACAGTTCTCTTTTTGTTTTTCTTTTTTTTTTCTTGCTTTTCTTTTTTTTTCTCTTTTTTTTTGGAACAAAAACTCGTTTTCAGTCCTTCTTTTGACCCATAGACATCTTTTCTTTTAACCTCTGTGTCAAACGCAGCATAACTTTCAACTAAAGGGGATCACTAAGATGGATGGTGCAGCACAAAAACAAGAAACTGCGGTGGAGAATATGTGGCGGTTAGAAAACAAAGGTGGGATGGGTGGGTATTTTTTTTGTTTATATATACGCAGCAAGCAATGATGATCAGATCAAGGGTGGGATGGATGGGTACATGCAGCAAGCAATTTGATGATTAGAACAAAGATAATAACTAGAACAATGTGGAAAAGAAAAATTCAGCAACTAGACAAATATTAAAGGATTAAAACTCGATAAAGCAAACTACAAAATCAGTAGCACATATGAATTTGGGCTGTAGGTTTTCTTTTTGGCTCTCAGTGGACAGTAGGTATTTAAACTCTATCCTACCAAAATCAAGAACAATCCTACCGAGGAAACGAAGGCTTTGGTACCAGATGATATGCTCACGCCTAGGGATAGCGTGAGACAAGTCGTTGTGGCCCGATCTTCTCGTAGGATTCGCGAACTTGATAACTTGTCGCTGCGTGACCTGGTGAAGAGGCAGTGCACCGCGAGGCTGTCCACGCGACGAACTACCGAGACAATCACCCTTCCACGTACCGACGAACAGCCCACGCAATCACGCCGTATAGACGTGAAGGCACAAACTGGATGAACCGCAGTTCGGCGTTCTACAACTCCCTCAGGAATCGAAAGAACAAGTTTTGCAAGCCTCTCAAGACTCACGCATAAACAAAACTCCACGAGTTTGTGTATTCTGAATTTTAACCAAGCAAGATGTGTCCTTTCATTGTCTAGTACAAGAGATATATATAGATAGGAGCGTTCAGCTTTGAATACATGACAGCATGCACATCCACTAGTGGATTTCGTGGCTGGTTCGCGCGTCTTCTCAGCTTCTGGCAGCAGTTACTAAAATGAGCATAACTCTTTATTGGGAAGTCTAAATAATGAACCGTTTGATGGGCTGCAACATAGACTTAAAGATGCTTTCATCCATCTGTAGAATGCCACGTAACTCCTTGTATTCTGTCCGTGGTGATGCTTGGAATTTGTACCATGGGTCAGCCATCTAGCTTCTGGTTGCCTTCTCATGCAGAAGTAATGAACCACCATTTTATTTATGCACACGATAGGCTTCTTGGTTCAGATGTCCAAAGGCTTGAATCCATCTTCATCCCATGCTGGTTCATACCCTCCATCATTCCTAAGGACATTGAAACAAGAACTCAAAAGTATAGGATCATTCAACATAAACTGATTATTAAACATAAGGTTAGCGTTCACCTGAGAATGAATTTCCTTCTCCAATTGTTTAGCTCTACTTCTTGTAATTGGACCACTTATATCAAGTGGAGTTTCATTTGAAGATGAATGAATGCTAGGGATGTCCTCATCAGTGTTCAGGTAGAATCGAACAGAGGGTCGTGGCAAGCGAACCGAGACACTGGAGACGTCGAACCTAGGCTGTCACAACTCGAAAACGAACCTTGCCCAGAATGCGAACCGAGGCGATTAAAATATTCGATACGTCCGCTGCGTTTACAGAGAACCGAGCCCTACAGAGAACCGAGCCCAACATATGTTCATCTATGCCACCTGCTCATTCATACATTTTTTATTGTTCTATGTGGGCCCGCAAATCATGTTGTAATACCCGATTTTAAGAACAAAACCAGATATGTACCATATGTGAGTCTTAGAAGTCAAATCTCACATATAGCTACAAATAAGGGGTAATATCAAAAGACAATGCATAAATATATAACGTACTTAGTATAAAAGAGATAACCTTATGCAGCAAACAGCGGATAGATAACTCCAACTTCGGGTATTAACTTCACTCTACAGGATCCAACTGACTGGTTGATCACAAGCCTAAACTTCTCCTGAGATTTGGGGAAATAGCAAGAGTGAGTCCATGTCGAACTCCACAAGTATAGCAACTAGATCGTATAGCTCCCACAATCTCATGATCAATGTGACATAAATAATGTAAAGCATTAAATAATAAATAATGAGCAGATTTAACACACAGGAATCATCATCGTCGCACCAAGAATCCCCAAGGCCGCTCCTGACCGTGAGCTCGGCTAGTATACTAGTTTTTAACCCTCTGCAGAGGTTGTACATCTTTACCCATGAATCATGATTTACCCTTTCGCCCGAGGTAGCTAGTCTCTTAACCCCCTTCCTAGGGAGGTCGGCAGGGATCACTATGAAGTCTTTCAAAGGTTCGTCTAACAAGTTAGGGCCGCTTGGTTTCATTAGTCAGTCCATGTGATTCACCCGCAGGAATCCACGGTCTGCTATTCCCCAATTGCGCCACAACGGGTAACCGCTAACGAGCTAGAAAAGTTACTCATACTTAACTAAAGCCAGAGCCATTATAGCCCTCATGGTTGCACTGTTGTCCCGGTTATCACGTACAGATAAATCATCAAGTGGCTAAAAAGTCATTTTTATCATTTATTACTTAACATTAATCTAGTCACAGGATCATGGTCACAGAAATAAAATCCAAATGTTATACTTGCCTTAATCCAAATGCTCTTGCTTATGCTTTTGGTCCTGCTGGTCTCACTTGTCCAAGGCTCTGATCTTGATCACCAAAAACTGCTTTCCGACTAAACTCGATCATCGATCATCAACACACAAACAATCGGACACAACATACACGAAGCAAACAAGGCTATAATTAGAACAGTACACCAATCATATAAAAACAGTATGAAAAGTTTATAAAATGATTCTGCGTAGCGCTACGATTTCACAGAGGTAAAGATCGCGAAAATCGGAGCTAAAACGGAGAAGATATGAATTTTCTAAAATTTTCTATAGCAAAGAAATTAATTAATTAAGGTCACGAAATTAAAAGTTTCAAACTGAGTAAATAATTTTACTAACATGTAGAGATCATGATTATGAACCTAACGCAATTTGAATGGGTCAAAACGGAATTAAAATAAATATTTTATGGACAAAACTGTTTCAGTGGCAAACTTGTAATTTATGAAAACATACTTGTAAACTGAACCGAGCTGCTTACGTTTTCGGAAAAAGAAAACGTATTTTGGAAATACGCTTTAGGACCGCGGGTTAGTACTCAAAATTTACAGGGTCTCTTTAGCAAATGTGCCAGGCGAAGGGGTATGGGCTAATCTTAGCCGTTGGATCAAGTTTCAAAGGCTATGATTAGATCCAGGGGAAGAAAGTGGGTTCCCTGGCCGGAACAGCGCCTCCGGCGCGGCGGCTCCATGGCGACGTTGAGCACCTCGTCGGAGCTCATAGAAAAGGCGCCACAGACCACTATCCGCTAAGCCAATAGCATGGGGAGACAGAGGGGGAGTTGGCGATCTCACCTGGGTCGAGAACGAAAGCAGAGAGGACGCGGGGGCGGTGCGGTGCTCGGTATGGCGGCTCGGGTGTTCCGCCCCAACTTCGGCGGCGATTTGGGCTCCACAAAAACCGATAGGGAGCAAAGCAAAGGGCTCAGCGTCTTCGTAGGATCGATGCGAAACTCGGCCAAGTCTCGAATTCGCCAGAACGGTTGTGAGTTGTAGCTTCCACGGCAGCGGTTGAGCAGAGCTCGACGGCGAGATCTAAATCGGCTCCAGAGGCGGCTTTCGGTGATGGAAAGATGAGAAAAGCACGCTGGGTGGTTATAAGCTTCTATATGATTCGGTAGAGCGCGTTAGGAAGGAAAAATCCCGGAGAAAACGGGATCGGGGCGCCGATTTTTGGCCTGGACAGGAGTCCGGCTCGCTCACGCCCAAGGAAGAAGAAAAGGGAGGTGATTGACGGGTGGGGTCACGGTGTCAGCCAAAGAGGAGAGAAAACAGAGGGAGAGGGAGGTGCGCCCGATAAGGCCAGGATTTGGGCCGGCCTGCTTGCTCTGCTGGGCCACCAGGCCGAGAGAGGGGAAAAGGAAAGGGAGTGACGCGCTGGGTTGGGCCGAGGCCGAGGGAAGGGAGGGGCCAGGCCTTCGGGCCAAAGATGGAGAGGGGGAAGGTTTTTTTCCTTTTTCTTTTGTTTGTTTCCTTTTTTTATTTCAAAGTCTTTTCAAAGCAGTTTCAAAACAATTCAAAAATATTTTGACTTTGCTCAAAATCACACAATAAAATGAAAATAAATGCTCCAACATGAATGCTCAAACAAGTTGCTAAATCCTATAATAAATTTTATTTTAATGAAAAATATATTTTTTCCTATGTTTCATGAGCACAAAATTCATAAATAAATCATTTTAACTCTATTTTACAAGGTAACAATTTTTAGGGTGTTACACATGTACACACTATAGCTATCGAACTTTAAGCTGTGTTCGTTTTATAACTGCTTGCATGGTTCGCCTGCACCCTGGAGGTGCCCTAAGGAGTACTATTTATTTGGTTTAGTATTAAGGCCTTGTTTAGATTCAAATTTTTTTGGGTCTAGATATCGTAGCACTTTTGTTTATATTTGATAATTATTGTCCAATCATAGACTAACTAGGCTCAAAAGATTCGTTTTTCAAATTACAGACAAACTGTGTAATTAATTATTTTTTTTAAACTATATTTATTGCTCTATGCATGTGCTGTAAGATTTGATGTGTAATAAAAAATCTTAAAAAGTTTTTGGATTTTACCGTGAACGCCTACTTTGCATGCAAGCCTGTGTGCGAAAGTGCAGGAAGTGTATCACGCCAGCCGGCTTTGCTCTCCAACGTGTGCTGCCTACCATTTGGCATGCGTGCAGACAAAAACGGCATCCTGAACATCATTGCTAGCTCATGCGTCCTGACCTGAGTGAATCACACACATAGGTACGCGCACTAGTAGCATATATATAAGCCGGAAAAGAAAAGGTAATCAGACAGAAGGTCGACATCACAAACAAAACCGAAGCTAACATGCAGCGATTCACGGCAAGAAAAGGAGCATATTAAAGACGAAACAAACCAACAGAAAAGAAGCTAACTTTGTCACAAACTTACAACAAAAATTCGCAAGGTACGTGTATATATATATATATATATATATATATATATATGTCACACCAGGAGCGTTGCACGCACGTTTTCACTCGCACTAATTTGCTGCCGTGAACGTACCAAATTGAAGGATGGAGAAACTAGCCCAGACCACATCATGAGCCATATTAGTTTACTTTCAAAAAAGTTTACAAAATAGGAACAGTAGCATTTTCGTTTGTATTCAACAAATATTATCCAATCATGGACTAACTAGGCTCAAAAGATTTATCTCACAAATTACACTGTATAATTAATTATTTTTTTTTATCTATATTTAGTGCTCCATACATGTGCCGTAAAGATTCGATGCGATAAAAAATATAAAAAAAATTTACAAAATATTTTGGGAACTAAACAAGGCCCTCTTGTTGTTATCCCTTGATCAGGAGGAAACCGCCCGGCATGGGTTGGACACGCTTGACGTGGAGCTAGCACCAAATGCATGCTGAAACGCCGCCGGGACACCGGCCGGTACACGGTTCCCCTGACGACTTCCTGTGTGCAGGGAACCTGGTTTTTGCTTGGGAGA
The DNA here is from genome assembly GCF_000003195.3 of Sorghum bicolor. Taxonomy (NCBI): domain Eukaryota; kingdom Viridiplantae; phylum Streptophyta; class Magnoliopsida; order Poales; family Poaceae; genus Sorghum; species Sorghum bicolor. Next base: position 13,014,604 of record NC_012879.2, on the reverse strand, counting down.
GCCAAGAGCCAAACGCTACTGCGTGCTGCATGGATGATGCTAGCTCCGCTAGCCTGTCACGATGAGTACACAACAAAACCAGTCCATGCTATGGCAGCATGCATATGTCTAGAGCAGGGCTGCAGGGGTGTGAAGCTTCACGCTCTTTCCCGGCCAGTGTCACGAGTATGACATGTGCTTCCGTGTTCGGCGAAGAGAAGTATATAGCAGCCATATAACTGATTGAGTTGTGCATATATATCGTCTAGCGAAACTGTACGTATCTTTACACGTAATGTTTAGATAGATATAGACAGATGATCATGACACGCTGTACTAAATAAAGACAAATAAACTAACTATACTACGTATTTACACGTCGTCACAAACTGTGCCTCTTTTTCCCTTGGGTTATGCAAAGCTCCAACACACCAAAACAACCTCGCTTAAAGCCGAAGAAAAACCAGGTTTAGATTCTTACTCAAACAACCCTGGGGCCTAATTTTAGATGGACCCAAAATAAATGGTAAATTAGAGTATCTCCAATAGTTTTAAAAAAACAACTTATAAATCAATGAGTTTTCTTAAAGTGGCTAAAAATGTTATAAGCATTTTTGTGTGGGTAACTGTTTCCAAAATCTCACAACAAATGCAATTTGCACCGGGAGTCCTAGGCTATATTCAAATCATATTAACTACATCTATACTTTCTTTCTCTTATACATTTACATTGAAAACCCTATCCTTAATCCTTATTATTCCCTACGTCCTTCAACCTCTAGATTGATCGTGCGCACATATATTTCTGCGCAATTGGATCGGTTTCTCCAAGTGCACTAAGATTAGGATTTGTTGGAGTGCGTGTTCTTAATCTTGTCAAAAAGTCAAGATTGGAACTGTGTTTTGGAAACTCTTAGAGATGTTGTTAGCACATTGAGCCTACCTTTCATGAAGAACCTTATAAGTTATATGCTTATAATAAGGTCCTTGCAACTTTATGAAATATCAACACATCACATCAATTTTGTGTTGACAATATGAGACAACGATAGAATTGGACCATGAGTGAAACAATAATCTAGTGTGGGCCAATGTGTTTAACATTCAGAAAATATGCACCTCCATCTTTTTTTCAATTAGGCTAGCAACCTTGGCCGATCCGCTAGTAGATTCATCTCAAGGTACAATAATAGAAAATCAAGCTTCTTCCCTTCTAGTTTATCGAATCTATCCTTAAGTTTACTAAATTCATGTTGGAACTCCATGACTTTCTTCTTATGTTCAAGCAACTTAGCATAAGCACCATGCGTAAGAGGGGGATAAGAAGGGTTTATGTTAGCTTTTACCTCAGATGTAAATGTAGGAGTGGTTAAAACAATATCTTTGAAATGCTTGATGGTACCCCCACATATATATATATATATATATATATATATATATATAGAGTAGCTAAAAAGAATACAATTCAAATCAACATTGTACCTCTCATCTGATAGTTTGCAAAGATCCTATTGGTGTTGGTCAATCTTCGAAGACATGACGTTGTTGTCAAGATTATTTGGATCAGTTTAGTCATCATTCTTTTGTTCGGCCATCATAGTAGATTTCTTTGATTATGTCCCTAGTGGAGTCCTCAAAAAGTATGTTTATGTAGCATGGGTCACATAACGAGAGAACTTGAATGCTCAGGACATGTAATGCAGCAACCAACATCAAACTTTGTGAAAATAGCTTAGTCAGTTTCAGCATTAGCCGGTTTCAGCAAGAAGCACTATGAAGTTCCTCGAAAGCCTCTAGGAAAGACCCATCACACAGGTGCACTTAGAGTTGACTTTGGGCAAGGCCACCTAAATTGACCAAAATCTCATCGAGAGATGCATAGAACATCAAGTAATTGGGGTCAAAAGAGATTAGGGTTTGAAGGAGTAAAAAGTAGGATAGATTGGTTTTCTAGTCGATGGGATATCTTAGTCGGCCATGATCTCCTTGTATTTATGAGGAGAGGTTAGTATTGTCCATCAAGGGAAAGAAGATATTTTGCAAATCATATCAAAATACAACTCAATCTCTGATTGGGCTGCCCTTCGTAGGGTGAATCCTTCCATGAGCATAATTTCTTAATCCAGACTCCAAATTGGTCGTTCTATATATTTTTTTTCAATCATCTCAACAAGAACGAAATGGTGAAGTCTATTATCCAATTTGGAGAAATTTACAAAAACCAGTTCGAGCCAAATTATGCTCTATGGATCTTCCCAAAGTTGTATTTTCTTCATATGGACTCCAAATTAGATGTTCCATGTATGTTTCTCGATTGTATTGATGAGATGAACACAACGGTGGAGTCCATTATGAATTTCTACTAAGTCACTAAAACTAGCTAATAAGCCAGTTTCTGCCAGGAGATATAGGATAGCCTCTTTTTGACAATTTGGTTTTCAACAGTAGTGTAAATTAATTGCTCTCAGTTGAGTACCTAACAGTGGGGTCAACTAAGCACTTAGATTAGCATCATTATAGCGCATTTAACTGCCTAGCTGATTCCCTTAATCACTCAAGGGCCACACCCTGTTGTGCGCTTGCATGCCCACACCAGAATGCAAGGATAGCCCATTGGGCCTAAGACAACCCACTTCCTATGTGACAGCGATGCCTCGGAGAATGCCTTGAGGCAGGCCTATAATCAAGCCGTACACCTAGGGCTTGGAAGTTCCCCAGCGTCCTTGGCCTCGAACGGTCGTGGCTGACCAAGGAAGGTTAGGAATCGTGGGCTCCCATGATGCCATAGCGAATCTTCAAACATGCTCCGACAAAGGCTTAGAGCTCGATAGAGCCATGGGCTTTAGGCCTTACTAGTAGGCCTAAGCAAAAAAGCCCGAGATCAAAGTCTAAACACAATTGAGATCGAACAAACCAAAAAATCAATCATTGGTCCTTTGTTCAGTTGTGAGCTGCTGATAATTGATCAGTATATCAGTGTATTTGGTCTTGTAGTTTGGATAACCAATATACCCAAAGAGGCACCAGTCTAGTAGAATTAGCCGCCCAACCAAAGCCCATAAGCCAAATGCTAGCTCTTATATTTAAGCACACATTGGTTCACTTGAGAGTCAAATATTGTTTTTTTGGTAAAGGCAACACTGACAAAAAAGGAATGGCTACATGGCACGAAACGGAAAGAGAATCAATAATTTACTATTTTGTTTGGTTCAGGTGTGGCAATTGAAAAGCAACTTTCTTTCAATGTTCACGCAAGCATGGGTGGTTACCGTCCACGATCGGGGCATGATCAACATGCTAAAGGTCTATATCTACTCTCATGTGATCTAACTACAACACACGTGAAGCAAACAATAACTAATGTAATCAAGTAGCAGTGGGATTGGATCACGCTACAAAATAAGCCAACCAAATATGAGACACACGCCTCGTGCTAGTAGAGCTATCAGACAAGCGGTCAAGCGTTATCATTGGTCAACAGGGGATCACAGTTGTCAACCCCAAAACTCTATCTGGGTGGCATGATGGTGTTGCGTGCTGCATACTTGTGAATGGAGGCAGACATCGATGATGACAGTAACCATATGAGCCTTCAACCACCACCTACCATGCATGCATCCTAACTGCTGGATCTAGAAAAAGGTATAGGGAAAAGTACGACTAGAAGGAGTTTCATTTCTGGGTACTCTCGATAGGGTCTAGGGTGTGACACAATGTAACAAAGGGAGGAACATGCCTTTGTATGAGGAAGAAGATGGGCATGCAAGTCCCTCTATTAGTCACTCCTACACCCACCCAACTCTTTTGGCGTACGACGGATGCCATGGAAGAGGATGAACTCAGGTGAGACACAATGGCTTCTTTCGGCTCTGACAATTGACTCTAGGCTCCTGTAGGTAGTGTTAGGGACGGGGATGGAGACAGTGTTAGGTACCTCCAACAACCCAAAGGGATGCAAAACCCTAGCGCTCCCTTGCTAACCAAAGGGAGCTTTCTAGAACCCATGCTCCTTGTATTCCTCTCGCCTTCCGAAATATAAGGCATGACACTGGCTCTCATAGAGGAGGACGAATCCTAGAAAACCCTAGATCAGGACTAGCTAGCGTTCTGCTATCGCCTTTCTTCCATTGCAATACCTCGTTTGAGTATTTTAACATAAAGAACTCACTGATGGACTTAGGGCTTAGATGCTAGAACTAGAGTAGATCCTTTTGTGTCTTGAGTGCTAAACCTCCGAAGTCTCACGCATGGACCCATCGACCGATCTATTAATCACTTACCTTGTTACAAATCCACGGCACTCTCCGAATCAAGGAAGCAAACAACACCTAAGGAAAACATTTCTAATGTTTACACATTTGACAAATTTCATGTAACTATAGTAACCAACTTAAGGTCCTCTAAGCAAATATATGGTTCCTCCTTAGATAGTTATTAGACCTTGTTTACTTCCACCCAAAATCCAAAAACTTTTTAAGATTCTCCGTCACGTCGAATCTTTAGACGCATGCATGGAGTATTAAATAAAAACTAATTGCACAGTTTGGTCGAAATTTACGAGACGAATCTTTTGAGTCTAGTTAGTCTATGATTGGACAATAATTACCACAAACAAACGAAAGTGCTACAGTGTCGCGAAAAAATTTCGGGAAGGAACTCAACAAGGCCTTAGGTGATCTAACTTTTTTTTATTTCCAGGACTAGAAAATGCTGCAGCACTACGGAGACCTGAATGAAAATATAGGGAATTTAGATGGTGGCAAGTGCAAAAGGAGAAAGTAGAGACGGCCGTTACCTCGACCAATCCCCTCACGCCGAACTCACCTCTCTCCTTAACCATGGTTATTTGTTAACCCGCCTCTCTTAACCCCTCTCTAACCCATCCTTCACCCCTACTTGAGGCGCATCATCCCTGCGCACGAACACACAGACACTGCCCAGACGCCAGCAACGATTGAAGAAGTGTGGGTGGGAGCTGGGAAGCAGAGGCGGCCAGTGGGGGCGCCGGGAGGTGGGGCTGTGCTGCCAGCAACCGAAAGTTGGTGGCGCGGCGCCCGGCCGTCGGACAGGGACTGGTGGTGCTGCCTTCTCGGAGTGCGGCAGCGGCGGCGCCGGAGCAGTGCCAGATCTGCGACTCCGGCGGCGCAATCCACCAATCCCTGGGCTCAGCATTGGATCAGGTACGGCTGGGGATCCCCTTCTCGACTTTCCTGGGGTTGTCCGTTTTTGCTGGTGTTCATTTCACCAATTCTGCCGAGTCTATGTATTTTTCTTCCCATTTTTGGTTTGTTTTTAATAGCCGGGAGAGCAAAAGGTTGCATTTTTTTTTGAAAGGAAAAGGTGGTATATTTAGCAGGAAATAAATAAATATTCTTTCTTGCACATAGATGCAGCACTGCTCCATTTCTAGTAGTTTCCGCAACAATTCCACTAAGTTCTCTCAACTTGGATGCCCGATTGCACAGCATGGTGAATCAATGGTAGCTTAGTCATTCTGGTGCTAGTCTTCTACCTCTTGACGCTATACCATTAGGCGTTTGCTTCTTCATCTGCTTTTTACAGAAGCGGATCTGTGTCGATCGAGCTCTGGAGCAGAATTTGTGCCTGTGCAGAGCTGCCGCCGTAGTGAGATTTAGCTCGTTCCTGTAGTAAAAGGACCACCTTTGACAATTGCTTACTAACCCTTCTGGATGAGATGCGATGAGGTGGCTGATGCATTCATCTACCAGGAAGAACTGAGATGTGGGGTTTCCAGATTGCTTGGTTTTGGTTGCCTTGTGGAATTTAGTGGCATGCCCGGATCTCAGCAGTTGACAGAGGTTCGGGGTAGTAAGCCAACATAGGTGCTACACTGCTTTTGGTGGAAGAGTGAAGAGGGGACAGCTCGAATCTGAAATGATACACCTGTAGAAGATGCATCTTTCTTCCATATTATAGCTTCAACATGTACATTTAAAAAACCACCTAATGGTCAACAATTATATGGAAAGTGGTAGTCCACTCCTTGTGTGTGTCAACTTTTCCTTAACAAATGTGGATGCTTACTTTAACCATGTGAAGTGTTGGGGTTTATTGATTGCATGACTGCTTGAGTGTATCACGAGGAAGCTTCCTTATCTTTCACAGTCCATGTAGAACAGGAATGGTGCTAGAGTGGATTGTGTGTCATGGGGAGAATCATTGTTGTCTTGTTTTGATGCTTGTTAGTTGTTAGTTTCTTCTCTCTTTGGATTATGATGATAACCTCCTCTAATTCTTTCTGTTCTTGCAGGATCTAACAATCCACAAGCAAGCTTGCCCAGTCTCATAAGTAACAGCTACCTGCTGTAGGAGGGTTGCTGCTATCTGCCCGTCTTCACCTTGTGGTGCTGTCTAGCAAGTTGTACAAGATGTCTGTCATCGCCTGATGATCTCTGCTGTGACATCTCTCTCTCACTCCTGCTGAATTCGGCGGGTGTAGAAGGAAACAAGAGAGGAGCAAGAAAGGCCGGATTCTGGCAGTTTCCTCTACTACATCAGCCTCAACTCCTCTTTCACTTTCCACCATGCCTCGCAACTTGGAGAGCCCAGTGCAGACCCAGATGGCAGTCTCAGCCTTGGATCGAGCTCTTAGCAGTGAGTACCCTACCAAAAGCAGAAGCGAGACCAAGGTTGGCGGATGGAAACGTGTTTTTGTTCAAACTGACACTGGTTGTGTCCTGGCTATTCAATTGGATCGTGGTGACAATGCACACACGGTCAAAAGAAGGCTGCAGGTAGCCCTAAACTTTCCCACTGATGAGAGGTCACTGACATTAGGCGATCGTGTTCTGAAAAATGATCTCAGCACCATTAGAAATGATTCCCCGTTGCTTCTCACCAAGACTTTCATGCATCGAAGTTCCTCCACACCATGCTTGTCTCCTAGAGGCAAGGATCTCCAACAGCAAAAAGATAAGGGTTGTCCAATTGAGCTGTTAGTATGCCCGAGCCGCTGTTCTCGAACAAGGCAGCTCGTGAAGGATGTTGCTAGGGCAATCAGGAAAGGTGTGGATCCAGTACCTATCAAAAGTGGGCTTGGTGGTGCCTACTATTTCAAGAACAGCAAAGGTGAGAATGCAGCAATTGTGAAGCCAAATGATGAGGAGCCTTTTGCACCCAACAACCCAAAAGGTTTTATAGGGAAATCCCTTGGACAGCCAGGCCTCAAAAGATCGGTTCGAATTGGTGAGACTGGTTTCAGAGAGGTTGCTGCTTACCTTCTGGACCATGATAACTCTGCTAATGTCCCTCCGACGCTACTTGTTAAGATTTCTCATCCTGTGTTTCATATGAATGAAGGCGCCAACTGTGCTAACAAAAATATTGCTGATGGTAGCACTCAAGCTGTTAGCAAGATTGCATCATTTCAGCAGTTCATTCCTCATGATTTTGATGCCAGTGATCATGGCACCTCAAGCTTTCCTGTTTCTGCTGTCCATAGGATTGGTATTCTTGACATCAGGATCTTCAACACTGATAGACATGCTGGAAATCTTCTGGTAAGGAAGCAAACTGGAGCAGGAAAATTTGGGAATCAGACTGAACTTATTCCTATTGATCATGGTCTCTGCCTTCCAGAGTGTTTGGAGGATCCTTATTTTGAATGGATCCACTGGCCTCAGGCATCAGTCCCATTCTCTGAGGATGAGCTCGAGTACATAGCAAATCTTGATCCAGTAAAAGATGCTGACATGCTGCGGATGGAGTTGCCTATGATCCGTGAAGCATGCCTCAGAGTACTAATACTCTCAACCATATTTCTGAAAGAAGCCACAGCATTTGGTCTGTGCCTTGCAGAGATTGGGGAGATGATGAGCAGGGAATTTACTGGGATGGAAGATCAGCCAAGTGAGTTAGAGTTTGTCTGCATGGAGGCAAGGAGGCTAGCAGCAGAGCAAGAAGACAGTTCCACAGAACATGACTCTGGTGAGGAGGATTTAACTCAGTTTGAACTTGACAGCGAAGATCATGAAATGCTAAAAGAACCATCAGCCCACCAGTTTGAATTTAAGACAAGAAACTCCAGAAACCAACTGTCCAAATTGGATGAAGCCGATGAAGAAGAGGAGGAAGAAGAGGAAGATGATACTGAGGAGGTAGAAAGCAATGCCGGAAAGTTAGCTCGCCCTAAGCCTGTCAATAAGTGGCTTGCTAACATTTCAAAGCTGTCGACCTCACTGAAGGGTGTCAATCTAACAGACAAAACCCAGCGTCAACTGTCTGCTGGTCCTAAGTTTGTGGATCCTGCGAATACTTCTAAGAGCAACAGCAACGATACGGGCTCTCAACTTTGTAACTGGGGAAGTGCAAATGATATGCTCCCTACAAGTGTGAGCTTCGTCAAGCTGGCTGACATGAAACCTGAGACATGGGGCCTGTTCCTCGAGAAGTTCCAGGAGCTCCTGCCTGAGACATTCCGCTCCCGAAAGTGCAGTGTCACAGCACAAAGGGCAAAGCAGAGGCTTGGCACTTCTTGCCAGTTTTGAGTTAGCACAGGACAGGAGTAGAGAGGTGAGCACCTGTTCGGCTGTTGCTGTTTGATGTGGCTTTCATGCAGGTTTTGAGGTCTGCAGTTCTCGAATAAAGCCATCCTTCACAGGATTGCAGTTTGCAACAGGATTTGAGTGATTGAGCGCCTGAACCTGAGGTCCATGCTGATATGATGGCCTCGCTCTGTAAATATTTTTTCCCTTTTTTCTTCCCCTTTTCTAGCTAGGCTGCTAGACATGAGTTGCTTGAAAGAAGTTGGGATGCAATGTCTGCCTGTTTCTGGCCACCCGACTCTTCCACTCATGATATGCATTCAAAAGTTTCATTCAAATAAACATTTAGCAGAAGTTTCTAATGTCGTAATTAAACATTGTGGCAGATGAACGATAAAGGTCAACTTACAATCATTTTGTTGTGTTGCGATTGGCATGTTCAGTATAAATCTTCCTTTGTGGAGGCATTTAACCTTTCGACCTGTTGTGACTGAGCATTCATTTTTTTTTGTTCACATGGCCATGGTTAAAATTCAGTGTCTGCATCTCAAATTAAAGCCATCCTGCAGTTTAATGTGCTCAGTCTATCTTGCAGTCTTTAGGTGTGAAATCAATTCTCATACCCCCTCCATACCTAAAGGCGTTTTGCAAGATTTGAGTCAAATATTGAGAATATAAATCATGGAAACTTTTAATTTGTTGAATTTGAAAATGTGAAAACCATATGAATAGATTTATCTTAAAAACCATATAACTTTTTGATAAATATTTTATAGAAATAAGAGTTAAGTTAGACTTTAAAGACCATATCGTTGTCCTAAACGACTTTCTTTACGGGTATAGAGAAAGTACTGCTATATATACTAGGACCAGAATAAATCCGACAGAAGTCCAGAAAATTGTTGGTAAAACATGGTAGTATGTACTGATATATTCCAGCGGTAACTTATGGTAGTATTCCGAGGTAACTTGCTATCGCACAACTGACTGAAATGTAAGAAAGAACAGCCCAAGAATAACAGCGACTGATGGAATGGTAACGAAATTGACAGTAGATTCTTTCAGTGGTTTAAAGCATTCCTTTCTTTCGGTGTTTTTTTTTGGAAACACCTGAACTACAGTTGTTCTATAAACAATTTTTTTTCTTGTTGATTTACTGTGAATCTGCAATGTATCCATGGATGCCATTGTCTTGTCAAATGCTACTATTACTGTTGATTTTTTACAACGATTTCAAACCTCAGGTCAGTACAGAACTCTTGGTAACGAGATCTCTCATGGCAACCAAGACAAGAGATCTTTAACGATCTAGTAACTACCTGATGCTTTCATCAAACAGCTACAGCAAGGTCGAACCAAGATCAACCCTCTTTACATTTTCATACGGGTTTCTTTATCAAGTTAAAATCTAACTCTATCAAGCAACCTACATACTAGAACAAGCTCATCATAAGTTCATGATGCCCTTATCGGCGTAAGTTCTCTCATGCTGGTGAGGTCAGCAAGCTCCACATGCTGGTATTCTATCCTCCTAAGTACGGTCCTGGTCTCACTCCTCGGCAGTGTTAGCGCATCATGCTTTCTCAGCTGGCGCTGCCTGAGTCTTGAGATGGCCTGCGTGACCTCTGATATCAAGGGGCGCTTCCTCGGACTCTTGTTAACGCATCGGTAGGCAACATCAGCAAGTGTCCGGACCTCTTCAGGGATGTTCCCTACTAGGAGGTCCTTATCCAGTATCTCGTCCCAATCAACCCTTCCCTCCCCTCCAATTGCTGCCTGAAAGGAGTCATGCATAGTATAAGTATGCCACAGCACTATCGATGACACTTTTGCTCACAGACTGGTTCTATGAGGCATCTTTATCTCACAGCTATATGATAATAACAACGTTGTGACCTAACATCATGCTTCACACTGCAGTAGAGCGCTAATTGGATTGTAGTAGTGTGCATAGCTCGTGCGTGTGTTCCAGTACAGAGCTCATGTGAGACTGATGTGTGATGTCTCAGCTGGTGCACTGGTCTGATGTGCATGACTCAAAAGTGGAGCTCTAACTTGTGAGCAAGCAAAACAGGTAGTCAAATATACAATATAAGTGACCAACCTGCTAGCATTGAATAATAATGCCTATTGAATAAGTGGGAAAAAGGGCTTTTTTCCCCTTCTAATTCTGTATGGAGTTTCAATAAAGTTAAAATAACTTACCAGATTAATGTACTCCATTAGACCTTGTTGCGGATTTATGGCAGTTATCAGTTCAAAAAGTATTATGCCGAAACTATACACATCACTCTTCTTTGTTAACTTATTTGTGGACATGTAATCAGGATCCATATATCCATAGGTACCCTTGAGGCCAGACTTCCTTCCATCATACACTTCCTCCTTTGATAGACCAAAGTCTGCAACCTGCACCCACCAAGAAAAAAGATGGATTACAATTTACTAGTGGATTAGTCTCAGGCTAAGTATTTTGTCGCATCAACAAAATACTGCTTTTAGTTGCATATATCCAGACTGAGTTGATCAATGAACTTTACACTCATCATGAGCTAGTATTGGTTTAGTTGAAACAACTGACAGCTGCACAATAATACCTAAAAAGTGCATATGGAGCAGTTACAATGATCAATACGAAGTATGTCATGTCTAACCTTGGCCCTCATTGAATGGTCCAAAAGTATATTATCAGACTTTAGGTCCCTGTGAATAACAGATGGAACAGCCTGCACTCATGAAACATAACCATAGCTTTCATCAATTCCCATTATTTGCAAAATACACACCTTAATAATTATCAGCTGATAGCGTACCCCTTCATGCAGATACTCAATTCCATGAGAGATGTCGTGAGCAATTTGCAGCCTTTCTTGCCAGCTCAAATTTCGTTTATTGTCACCTGATTTGACATGATATGAAAGTAATTAAGGGCATGCCTTCCAAATGATGAAACAATTTGTTTAGAACCTTTGAAGTGCACTGACACACTATGTGCTCTGTGCATAACTAATATGCAAATCATTTTCCCTCAAAAAAAATGCAAATCACTTCATCATGTTCCTTTATTTTATGCTTCGCCTCGGAAAAAAAGAGAAATGGTCTCTCGTACCATATAAAAGTCTTGCCAAACTCCCATTGCTCATGTACTCATAAATCAGAATACGCTGCCCTTTTTCCACACAATACCCAACCAAATTAACAAGATTCCTATGATGCAGCCTGCTAAGCAATGCTACCTGCAAACAAGATGTAGCCATGATTGAACTTTGATCAGTTTATTAGAGTCAAATGTCCATAGCAAACTACTTCACATAGGCTAAAGGTATTGCAGGTTGAGCTTACTTTACCCACAGCAATTTTTTTTCTTCCTTTCTTTCTTTTTCCTTTTGATGTTTCATACTTTTTCCAGGCAAAGTGTGCCCCATCATTGAATAACTCTTTTTTTTGTTAGGCCATCATTCAAGAACATAATTACTTTGTGTCTAAGAAAAAAGTAACAGTCAAAACAAACACCAGGATACCCGTCTTCTTGTATTTCTGCTTCTCTCTAGACTCACAAAACTTAATTTTTTGTAACTAACATGAATGTGCTCATTTCTCATCTGCCATTTTGCACCATACTATGTGACTAGAGTGCAGTAGCAGCAATATGCAGACATGATCACAGGGGCTACTACCTCCATCCCGAAAAGAGTGCAATTCTAGATGCATTCTCAGTTATAGTGCCTAGAGTTTAACCAAATATATGGCTTAAAATATTAATGTTTAAGACGCCAAATAAGTATATTATTATGAAAGTATATTTCGTGAAAAATCTAATGGTGCCTATTTAGTTCCCACAAATGTTAGTAATTTTTTATATAAATTTAGTCAAACTTAACATAGTTTAACATACTATTGTTCTAGAATTGCATTTTTTAGGACAGACGGAGTAATTTCCAGGAATAGTTGTTCCCTAAGGTGCAAATAATATATAGGATCGCTGAATAAAGTGCAGGTGTCCCAGCAAATCATCACATCAACCAATACAGATAAGTTGCTTAGAACAAAACCCGAAGAATGGTGCACCCAAAAAAGATTGCAATACCTCAGTCTGGAACTCTCGTTCCCCTTGCCTTGAATCACTCGCGAGCACCTTTACAGCTACCACTTCACCGGTGGCCATTACAGCTTTGTACACAGGACCGAACGATCCTTGCCCCAGAATTGTGGTAAAGTTGCTGGTAGCCTTCTGCAGATCCCTGAGCAGGAACCACCAACAGCAACATGATGGAACAATTCAGAAAATGATATTTACACTGCACCTGATGATATTCCACAAAATCACATCCATGGACCCAATCGAAGGCAGTAATTGCACAGCTCACACAGAACAGTTGAAGATTGAGGAAAAGTTTCCGTATTCCAGATAATATATGGAGTTGAAGAAGTGTAGAACGTACTTGTAATGGTATTTTGGGATCCCGGAGACGGACAGCGGCGGCGGCTCCCTGCCGTTGTGGCCGGCGCCACCGCCTCCTCTCCAGGCCCAGAACGCGGCGCGTTTGGCCGGTGGCGGGTGGCCCCAGTCGGCGACGCTCTCGGAGACCACGGAGACGGAGACGCTGGAGTCGAGGCTGGCGCATCCGTTGCCGTTGTCCCGCAGCGTCGCCGAGGGCGACTCGAGGGAGCGCGTCCGTGCGGTGGCGACGCTGGCCCGCCGGCGGTAGAGCCAGATGGCGAGGAGCACGCACGCCGACGCGAGCAGCGCGGCCCCGACGCCGGCGGTGACCCCGATGAGCACGGCCCTGCTGCTCCTATCGACCATCCCCCCCGCTGCCGCGCGCCTCCTCCCGGTGCGTCGTCCCCGGCGAAGCAACGACCATTCCGTGTGAGGTCACGCCCGGGCGGGAGCAGGAACCAACTTTCTAGCCGCCTTCTTCTCCTGCTCCTGCCATGCCCATGGGAGCAGCCAGTAGAATGCGTCAGGAAAGCAGCAACCTTTGCGCTGGAACGCGCTTGTGATGCGAGCGAGCCTTCGCGGCGTTCGTCACGCGGTAAGACGCGATCTTGCGCTGGAATGGAATTTCAGTAGCAGCATGCGCCAAGATCGAAGCAAACCCCGCACGGCAGGCAGCTCCGCGGTAAAACTGCGGAATTGCGCGTGAAAAAAAAAAAAAAGAGAAGCTTGGCAGCAAAGCGTGCGCCGTACCGTACCTCGGAAAATCCTGCTCGTCGATGCTGATTTCAGGAACCGACGAGGACAGATCGAAGAGGAGGGGAGAGCAAGACGAGATTGATTGAGCCTCGTTTCTTGGTGGCGGAGTAGGAAGAGGAGGAGGAGGAATGGGTTCACCGGTTCAGAGCGGACTGGCGCGTGGAAAAAAGAGGCGTCGGTCTTCGTTTGGGAGTAGACGCAGTCTCTCTCCCCGCGACGCAAGCACGCAGCTCAGCTCTAATATCTGGCTCGAAAGCTACTGGTGCGGGCATCCATGGCGAGGCTTGCTCCCGAGACCTGGAAAAGGGAAAATTGATTTCTGTCCACCTCTCTCTGTCTGTTCGTTCCTCCTTTTTTTGACAACCCTGTTCGTTCCTCCTTGGCGTCTGTATCTTTGCTGGCCTCGTTTGGTTTGTATTATTAAATTTTAAATTCGTCACATTAAATATTTGATATATATATATATAATAAATATTATTTATAAAACTAAAAATATAATTATTTTTAAATCAAATTAATTTATAATTAGACACTAATTATTAAATTAAATGAAAAATACTACACCTATTAAATTTTAATATCCCTGACTAAACACCTCTGACGGAGGAAGGCTCATGGATGGGTCCTGATTGTGAGACTGGGGGTGACCGTGTTGTTGTGACGAGACCCTGTCAATTGCCATGTGCACATGAATCGTGCTCGTCCATGTACAGATACATCTCCTCGTGATCATGCTGTTGATGTGCGGTGCGCGGCTGTGCCTGGGCCCTCTCCCAGATGAAAAAAAGCACAGCCCTTTGTAAGGCCTTGTTTACTTCCACCCAAAAACGCAAAATTTTTCAAGATTCCCCGTCACATCGAATCTTTAGACACATGCATAGAGTATTAAATATAAATGAAAATAAAAACTAATTACACAGTTTGGTCGAAATTGACGAGACGAATCTTTTGAGCCTAGTTAGTCTATGGTTGGACAATAATTACCACAAACAAACGAAAGTGCTACAGTGTCACGAAAATTTTCATTTCGGGAAGTAAACAAGGCGGCCTGTTTAGATTGTGAACGAAAATTTTTTGGGTGTCACATCGAATGTGTCGGAAGGATGTCGGGAGGGGTTTTTAGAAACTAATAAAAAAACAAATTACATAGCTCGTCAGGAAGCTGCAAGACAAATTTATTAAGCATAATTAATCTATCATTAGCATATGTGGGTTACTGTAGCACTTAAGGCTAATCATGGAGTAACTAGGCTTAAAAGATTCGTCTCGCGATTCTCAACTAAACTGTGTAATTAGTTTATTTTTTTATCTACATTTAATGTTCCATACATGTGTCCAAAGATTCGATGGGATGGATGAAAAATTTTTGGGTGGTGAACTAAACAGGGCCTAAATAAAATGGATTGAAAAACAGTTGTTCACTTACAGTTACACTATTTGGCTTGTTTTAACAGCGAGAATATTTCCACATTCATGCATGTATTTTTCATGTAAAATTGAACTGATTCCTATAGAATTCATGTGTTCAAACGTGTATAATCTTGGTACGCTAAGCAATTTTTCGTGGTACACTGATGTTTGTCGTTTTTTTTTCTTTTTCTTTTTGCTGCGTCCATTAGTGTGTTCAGTGTGCTTGATCCACTAGCCAATTATTTACCCCGTTTTTTTTTACAACAATTCCATTTGGTGTTTGATGCTTCTACAGCTGTACTAGTTCCCGTCATTATAATCGCTAACTAGTCCAGTACGAAATGTACTGTATTGTGCAAGTATTATCTGTATTCCATGCCCCTCTCAGCAGTGGCGGCAGATCAAAAGGCCTCTCGAGGAGTAAAGGCACGCGGTTACAGTGTTAATTAGACCACACCAAACAGGCGGTCGTAGTGTGCAGTGCAGTGGCGCCTCATCCGCTGGTAATTGATACTCCCTCTCCCATATTATTAGTCGTCTTTGGTTTTTTTTACTATAAATTTGACTTAATTTATAAAACAAATGTACAATATTTATATTTCTAGATAAATTTAGTAAAAAACTAAATTGAAAAATATTTTCAATAATACTAATTGTGTACCATAAATATTAATATTTTTTAATATATATTTTATTAAAAAATTCTGGGAGGGAGGGAGGGAGGGAGTATTGTGTATGCTGCTTTGCTAATACTGTCGAAATATGGATTTGGATCAGCTGATTAATTTGGCATTTGGCAGCTGTTAAATACTCCTAGTACATTATATATTTCTGTGTGCAGTGGCCATCCATCCGGACGGACGGCGTTCGTCATCGCGTTGCGTCGAGCGTACCGCCCGCTATTTGGCGACTGGGCACAACGTTTTCTGCTAAAATCTGGCGTTTTCAGGCGTCGTATTTTGCTTCGTCTTTTCTTCTCTCTCTCCTGCCGCCGGCCGCCGTAGTTTACCTGAATCCTTTTAGGAAACTATACGGTGCAGGAGTATTTAGGAAGCCTTGATACGAATGTTATTAGGGCATCCCACTATAAAAATAACTGACCAAAGCAGCGATCTCATACGTTTGATTTTTGAACGTTTAAGAGACGATGACAACACTATTATACGAATAACTTTTATAGACGCCTTCCTTTTAACAGAGTCCGATTTCTTAACACGTCACCTCTTACCTTGGCGAGAGGTACTCTACTTTATAACCGCCGTTAGAGATCCATATTTAGAAACGGATTCATTTCTAGAGGCGATTTTTTTTTAAGACAACCGTCCTCTAAAAATACGATTTTTAGGGATAATAGTCTCTACAGAACCACCTCTAGTTGAAGATGATTATCAGAAGCGCATCCCATATCCAATATCAGGTAGTTCTTAGTCAATTACCCCTAAAAATAACGTCATAAATATCCTTCTTCCTCTTTGCGACAATGTTGCTGAGCGTGTTCAATTCACTTGGAGGGTGAGAAATAGCAAAAATAGAGGAGGTTTTGCCCTTCGAACCTTTGAAGGAGTTGGATTTGAGATGTCATCTTGTGGCATTCCAAAACACTTATCAAACTTTATCTATACATTTCTTTCACTAATGGAGATCTAGAGAGAAACATGCATGATGTTTGTTTTTTCCTAGCAATTTAGAGTGATTTTATGCCCAACTTACTTGGTTCACATGAACTCTAGTTAATTTATATATTTACTTTTTCTTTTTTGGTTCATATCGTGTTTATATCATTTTTAAGCTCTAGGTCTAGAATAATAATATTTGTATAAAAACAATTAGACAATTCCTTCAACATTTATATATGAATAATATCTTGATGCAAATATACCTTTTCTTTTTGAAGGCCACATATGGACAAATCATGGATGTACACAAAACAAAGACATGATGCTTCCTATATACAAGATGTGAATGGTTTTATTGAAGCCGCTAAAAGACACACTTTGATTAAGTAGATGAAGGATATATATTGTCCTTGTTGTGGCTGTCGGAACCGTATAGTATGCCAAGATCCAAATACGATAATATCAAACTTAAGCCAAATATATGTTAGAGGCAAAACGGTCTTTTTACCCTCCACTTATACCTCTGTAAATTTTTACGCCAAATATGTCCTACTATTATATATGAATTTATTTGCAAAATATTACTCCAAATGTACAACAAACAAACAAAAACTCCGCACTTTTTTCCACTAGAGGCAAAACGGTCTTTTTACCCTCCACTTAACATCGTAACCGCTGAAAATGGATGAAAGATCATAAAAGTAATGAAAATTCATTTTAGGGCCAGAGGTAAGTTAAAAAAAAAGCCATATATGGAAAAGTCATTTTTTGTAGGGCCATACAAGTAAATCTCTCTTAACTTTGTTGGTTGTTGTGCTTCCTAAACCAAACTTTGTGCCTACCAACACCTATCAAGCAAAGAAGCTTCTCAATCTAGTAACAATGGGTGTGGAACGAATACATGCATGTCCAAACCATCATATCCTTTATCGTGGGGTGTTCAAAGAACAACCTGTGGTGCTAGTCGATACAAAAGGAACAACAATTGTAGTGAAGAAGACGCACACTCAGTAACACTGAGAAAAGAGAAAGAAGAGTAGAAAGAAAAATGACGCTTCTCAGAACATTATAGAGAAAACAGTACCTTAGCAGTAGACGATACTAATCATCCTCAGCTTGTTTAAACATTTTAGGTAATGCTTGGATTCAGAAAGGCTACAATATCTCTACAATAGCTGTCTGCTTTCCTCAGCAATTGAAGGCTTCAGTTGAACCACCAAAGACAGCATCAACAATTCAAGACAGTTGAAATCAGCAATATGCAAGTTTCATCGAGTTTTTCTCCTTCGGGAGACTTATCCACCCACTAATAGAGTAATGGCTAACATTTACAACCCAACCATACACTGATGTGAGACCGATTCCGTGATCCAGTTGCACCAACCACACCTCAGGAGCCGGGAAATGTTCGGTTCCAGTACTGCAACTATGGTCATGGCATATTAAAGAGAATGTTTTGTTAGTTGTCACAGTACTGATTACACCTAGCAACTACACTGTAGGACAGCATTAACATCCCATAAAATGTACAACTTGTCCCTAGTTTGTGCTGAGGTATTCACAATGACCAGACAAAAAATAATCCCAAACTTGTCTACAATCTAATAGGAGGTACCAGTTTGATCCATCTGCTTGCCAGACAACGCCAAACTGACGGCTTCTTTAACAAAGTTACGCAAGCATTCTTTGCAAAAATCCGTAATTGCTGACGACTTCAGTTGTTTGACTTTGGGGCTGTGCTTGCAGACAGGTCTTGAGAGTGCAAGGGATTGCGATGGCGAATGCTCAAATCTGCAGGCAGCCAAGATGGAATGTGTTGCGGTCCGAGCAACTTCCTTGAATCTGTCAGAACCTGAATCCCAAACAGTGGTTTATGAAATTGAGAATGTGACAGCAAAAAAGATGTTATGTTAGTGAACATAAGAATTGGAAAGGAATTTCGTACCATGTGTTTTGTCTATCTTGAGTAGTTTCAATTCGCGAATGGCCAAAGAAGAAATCTCACTTTTTGCGATTTTACAGGTTGACCTGGACCTTTTGGATCCTTGATCATGGCATCTTTCTGAACTGTGTTTTCTCTTACGCTCAAGCCGGTCTGGACTAGAACTTTTCGTAACTTCAATGGTTGCATCTATACCTTCACCACAAACAGCTGAAGAATCCTCAAGGTTTACCATCATAGTGGATTGGCTCCCAGATCCAACACCAGGTCTTAACTGTAGGGATGGACTAGAACTTTTCGTACCTTCAATGGTTGCAGCAATACCTTCAACGCAAACAGCTGAAGATTCCTCAGGGTTTACCATCATAGTGCATTGGCTCCCAGATTCAACACTAGGTCCTAACTGTAGGGATGAAGTCACAGCTGACTGGCCAGATGATGAACTGTACTTTTGTGGATGCAGCATGTCTGATTTGAGTTTTTCTGATCTGCGTGTGCTACAGGAAGATACTAATGATTGATCAACATGCCGATTGTGGGTTGATGAAGCAACTTTGCCATCAAGGCTTTCCTGATTTATTCGATTCTGAAAAGAAATCATCCTCTCATGAACTGAGGCACGATTGTTCTCAGGCAAGCTATGGCATCCTCTAGAGTTATTCGCGGGTGGCGTATGTTCCGCTTTTGTACCATGACCACAGATTGAATTACTTTTTTGACAAAACTTATTAGGCAGGTTCTGGTTCTTGTGTCCCACAATTGTATCAATCGGACTGTAAGAAGTTGATCTGTTCCCCATGGAAAATGGGGAGCTGCAGTTAAGGGAGGCAGGTGTGTTAGATATCTTCCTCCCACCAGATGATTTTGCCATCTCCAACCTTTTCCATGCCTTACGGGCATCACGAGTGTCCTTGTGCAAGACTTTTTTACTATGGCCCAGTGAGGTACTAGTTTCCTCAGATAAGGGTGTTCGCAGCGGAACAGAAGCTGCAGTGGTGCCATTTCGAGAACTGATAGTTTCAGGCTCTGCATAACGCTGATGCTCGGTAGGAACAGAAGCAGAACCAGCCATATCCTTCCTTCTTCTGCCAGGCATATGCGGAGCAAACCCCACAGAACCATCACGCAGAGCCGCCCAGTTCTCCCGCAGCTCCCTTATGCGCTTATCAAGATTGCGAGAATTGCGCAATGTTCTAGCTCTCTCAACTTCAAGGCGAATGCGAGCATGATAGGCTGCAAGACCATTGTCTCGTCCCTGGGTCGACCTTGGACACTGAGATCCAGCTGAAGTACCCTGAGGTCGATTATCCTCAGGAATCCTCCTCCTAAAGATCCCAGCAATGGTAGCGAAATCATCATCCACAATGTCATAAATGGAAGGAACCGGGTCACTCATCGAACCGCCGCCACCGCTCCGCGCATCTGTCCTTTCCAGATCATGCTCCTCATCCACAACACCAGAAACCAAGGGGTCTGGAACTGGCTCAGCATCCGGAACATTGACCCCGATCTCAAATTCAGCCTGATTCTCAGCCTGCCATCTCAACTGATCATCTCTGATCGTCCCGCAGTCCTTGCAGAACCAGTCCCCCTCCGGCACGGCGTTCCCCAGCCCGACACAGTAAGTGTGCGCAGCTGAGTCGCAGAGCTCGCAGAGCAGCAGCAGCTCGTCGTCGCTGGAGCTGCTGCAGACGGTGCATATGGTGTTCACGTAAGGATCTCCGCCCACTGTGCTGCTCCCGTTGCCCTGAGGATTGTATACCTGCACAGCCAACACACAGCACGTCAGTGTTGTGTTGTCCAGCGGGAGAATTCATGACATATTGGCAGCGGAGGGAGCGAAATAGCATGCAGTACGGACTAATCGATGGCAAATTTGCTAGAAATTCGCAGTGATGGACATGAGGGTTTCTACACTGGTACGGAGATCCGATAGGTCCCGGGAGATGAGATTAGATTAGATTAGATTGGTTTAAGGGTACCGACCAAGCTGCATACCTGGTTGCGCTCGGGGACGGAGACGATTCGCTCGTCGGGGAACCGGCCGGCGACGGGCGGGCGGCGGATGGTGCGGAAGCGGGCCTTGCAGAAGGGGCAGCGGGACTCGACGCGGCCCCAGGCCATGATGCAGACGAAGCAGAAGAAGTGGGCGCAGCAGTCGAGCTCGCCGCGGATGGCCCGCCGGCCGTCGACGTAGCAGATGCCGCACATCTTCTCCGCGCCCTCCGCCTCCACGTCGTCGTCCATCTTGCCCTTGCCTTTGGATGACTCGGACGGCGGCGGAGGTGCCGAGGAGTCGACGGCGGCGAGCGCAGCCATGCTTGGGATGTGGTGGTGGGTCGGAGGCGATGGCCTTGGAGACTTTGGAGTGTTGGACCATAAGTAGTCGGGGCCAGAAACGGACTTGTGTTGGGCTCGGATTTTGGAACGTGGTTTCTCGGCCTTCCTGAGGTTCGTTGTTCAGACGCAGATTTGTTTGAGTTTTCCCTAAGCTCATGTCACCTTTTTTTTTAAAAAAAAATAAGATTCCCTCAAAAAACCTTTTTTATTATTTAGGTGACATTTAAATATAAATATAAATCAAAGAACCAATAATACAGTAAACTAAAAGTTTATGTTCAAAAAACACCACTTTCATTGTGGCTAACTAATTTTGGCAAATCTTAATTTGAGGCTCATCTAGACTTTCATAACAATTTGGCATGTTCCACTACCTTGTATTTGGATGAGTGCCAGACGCGTGCTCAACCAAGCCTTATGCAACCCAGCATGACGTGTCTTTCTCGACAATTATGAGGTGGTGGCCATTTTCCTGCACGAAATAGTATATACTTTTCAGTGCAAATTATATTGTATATTAGCAAAGTAAACCTAATAGTGACCAAACATTTATAGGAAAATGGCCAAGAAATGCCAGGTATCTCTAGACAATAAAAAATAATTTGAGACCCTTAAAGGCTTCCAATCAAATGTTTAGTACAAACGGTCAGAAATGTAACAGCAAAATTCAGTGAACACAACTTGCTAAAAACTGAAAGGAGAGGAAACCCCTAGTCCTTCACTGATGTAGGCTATGGTACAACCAACACAGAACCTATTAGGATGAGTTTAAGAGCATTTCATCGAATGGCTTACCTATAGACTGTGTGTTGAGCAGTCTAGTCCATATATATAATCCATCTGTAATCAACTCCATTCCAGCAAATACAAATTCATGTAAAATCCAACACACCTAGCTGGCTACTCGAACAATTAATCAAGAAACAAGCACCACCATCCTCTCTCGAAGCAGCAACCTGTCTGCGAGCAATTTCTTAGTGCAAGTTTCTTATTGCAGTCCCACATAAATACAAGCAACACTGCATCTCAACGGTTTGCTTACACATTTCATTAGAGCAAACATTTTGTTACACCAGCTATTCAGTTTGCTACCAAACAATAAAGTGGTAAAGCAATTATTTCTTAAGTGCTAGATTTAGTATAATATATCGATGATAATGTGATGCACCGGACAAGTGTTACTACTGAAGACCTCTATTTCTCATGAAAAAAAACAAGTGAAGCCTACTTCTCAATCGGGGCTAGCAGCAATCACATACATGGGACTGCAATAGAGCAGTTTCTTCTTTTGCTACCTGAAACTCATTTCATGAAAACAAGTAAAGCCTACTTCTCTCAATAGGATAGCTGATGCATTGATATTGAAATACTACATGGTAATTGGTAACTGTATTTCAGTTCTTTCTTTGGCTACCTGAAACTCGTTTTATGAAAACCTGAAAATACATTCCAACTCACCTTGGTTATGTCGGCAAAAAGAGAGGAGCAACAGCAGCGTGGCAACAGGCAGAGAGCAGCACCACGCCACTACCCTTGAGTCTCGTCTTGTTTTCATGTATGATCATATCCATGCAATTGAAACTATATCCATAAAAAATGTTTCTTCTTAACTTCAAAAACCAACAATGCATTATTAAAATAATGTGAATCCCATAAAAAGCTGGTCTAATAACAAGTATTGAACACAAAAGGTACAGTCAACTAACAGAGAACAATTGCCAAATCAAGAAAAAAAATAAGCCATGTTTCAACTAAAAAACAATGGATCGATGACCATTTCCATTATAAGCAACATGAAAAAGACTACATTCTAGTAAGCACAATTTTCTTCGCAAAATTCACATCTAGCTGTACACTTCAGGTTAGAAATTTTCTTCCCAATAAGTAAAATAGTCATGTGCCATAATCAATATTTATTAGGAAGCTAGTGTGCTGGAGACATAGGTTGTAATTAGCTAGATATTTTTAAGCATTGTGGTTATTTTAATTTGCAACCACTACACATAAAATTGGACACCTAGGGATAGTTTCCTAGTTGTTCATCCGAAAGAAAAAAAATAAAAATAAAGCATTGCATAGGAAATTGTTTACCTGGAAATGAGATGTACACTGATCAGTATCGCTACACGGATGAACGGATCTGAACAACTCAAATCGGATCGCGCATTCGCGCGAGCAGCAGCAGTGTAGCACGCTAGCAGCAGGGTGGGTGCTCAGCCTCGGTGAGGAAAGTGGTGGGACGGGTCGGCGCGTCGTCGTCGGAGGGGTCGTCATCGGCGAGGAGCGACATCGTCACGCTGGGACCGGCACAACGCGGATGCACCGAGGGACGTGGCCGAGCCGGTTCAGGATCGCGGCATGCCCTATAAGTTGCGGCGGCAGCGGTGGCGAGATCGATCAACGGGTGCTCGTGCCCTGATGGTGCGTCACCGACCATGATGCTCACAGAGGCGGGAGAGCACCTCGCGGCGCTGCGGAGGCACGACGTTGGGTGCCACAGCCGGACCCTTGGTGCCGTCGACTTACCTCTCGGCGTCGGGTGGTTTATTTCCTTTTTTTCCTGCGATCGGCGGCGGCGGGTGGCGGGCGATGGTCGGGCAGCGCGCTGCGAGGACGGGCGGGCGAGCGGACTGGTGCAGCTCCAGCGGGCGGCGCAGCACCGGGGCGGGCAGCGGCGGCCACGCTCGCGGCGGGCGACGAGTCGCACGCGTGGTGGAGGTTTTCTGCGATACGGAGTTGTCACGGAGAGTAGAGATGACGCGAGGCTGAGGGTGTGTAAGGTCGTGATCATACTTCTAATCTAGCCCGTCTAATCTATAGAATATGTGCTGTGAGTCGTTGATCTTGTAGGTGAAATTTGCCTGGAGAAGATTTCAATTATAGTAGAGATTTAGAAAAAAAGGGAGAGTAAGTTACTGGAGAGAAAACACCTCAATTGCAGTTTTGCTAAGCCATCTTAGTCTATTGCTAATTTTATGAGTTTGTCCTCTGCCTAATCTTGGACATTGAATAATTTCGGCCGATATGCAATTGCCTTGCACATCACTATAGTCATAAAGTGATAGTGACTCAAGTTGCACACAAGTCAGATATGAAATCAGAAATATTCCATATACAATGTGTAGCATTATATAAAAAAAATAAAAAGTACATATAACCATGAAGCAATGTTTTATGTTCACCATATCAAATTAAAAAAAATAAAAATTACATATAACCATGAATCAATGTGTTCACCATATCAAATTTTAAAAAAATAAGAAATACAAATAACCATGAATCAATGTTTATGTTCACCATATTAATGGCTGTGAGTTGCACATTATTCCATGCCGAGTTAATTTAGATCATGGAGGCAAGATAAACCTCTCTAGCAAAAATGAATTGCCAACTACTTTTCGTTAACAAGGGTACATTCGGCCTTTTTTATGATACGCTTCATGCGGCTTCCTATTAGTTTCACCCCACTAGTGTTTAGCTATCATCACACGTCGCTCCCTACTATTTATTTCATTCGTTGCTCTTCAGTCATTGACATACATGTCATGCTATGTCCTAGTAACTTCGGGTTGCTTTCTTATACATATTAAAGATTAGTTTGTCAAGTTATGATAACTATACATTTTTAACAGGTTCCATATAGTAGAGAAGAATAACTAAAAACATGAGAAGACAATTCAGGGCTGAACCTCATACGACAAGGCCTGAATTAATTATTTCCAATTATATTTAGTACTATTTTTGGTTGATTCTAATTAGTATTCGGTACTAAAATTATTGGATGATTGAAACCAGAAGTACAAATTGGTAAAAAAAAATGGCATTGAAAAGTTAGAGATGAATTGGTAATTGGATTTGCTTGCATGTCTAGCTCTTCATCATGCCAGCCAGATACTTGCAAAAGCAAGCTTCGTCACTTACAAGCTGCAGTTACCTGTGCTAGCTACTTCGTCTGTACATCTAACTTTTCATGTATAATCTCAGCTCAAGCAAGCTCGAGGTAAGCAGGAGTTAGTGTTAACTAATATGCTTGATGACTTGTTTCTGTGGCGCATTCCAGAGAGAATTCTACTACATCGTCGTTCATGACAGAGGAGTTCGCAGAGAGAATTCGGTGCTCCATTTGGGACAACATCCATGACTCTCTCACCTTGCCTATTATCAACCCTCCTTTGCCTGCCAAAGTTTCTGATCTCTGAAACCCGAATACCCAAATCTGGAACCACCAACTCCTTACCAATACCTTCAAATGACCAGGCTGTCCATGCTATTGAATCTACCCCATTTGTTCATCACAACTACAATGATACCCTCAGATGGGCACCAATTAAAGATGGCATTTGCACCACTAAAGTTGCCTACTCCCATCTTTCATCTCAAGAGGTTCACCAGTTACCCACTCAAGGACCCAGAAACATTACTGATGATGCCAACAGCATACTTCATAAGGTTTCGAAATGTAAGTTAATCCCTCCAATTCTTAAAACCTTTGCATGGAGACTAATAAGAAGAGCCCTTGCCACTGGGGCAAGAGTTGGTACTTTCTCTGTCCGTATTGATAACAATTGTGATTATTGTGGACACGTTGAAACAGACCAACATCTGTCTCTTACATGCAATCTTCCCACGCAAGTTTGGTTTATAGCTAACCCATCTCTAGTTACTAATCAATTTCCAGTGGAAGACGATGGTGTTCAACTCTCACTGTCACTCCTTCTTCAGCATGACACAACAAAGAAGGCCTTATGTAACAACATGTTTCTTCTCTGGTACATTTGGAAGGCTCACAATGACAAGAGGTTCCAAAGAAGAACCTGGACAGCAAACCAGGTCCAACAAGCAACAACTGCCCACATGCACGCCCATCTGGATGCCCTGAAAAATCCAACCGATTGGATAGTCCTCACTTCTCTACTAATAACCCTTCTGCAAGAATTGGACGAAGGAGTCATCAAACACACTCTACAACAGATCGTTGTTGATATTTGGTAACGCAATAAGGAAATGATCCGCAAGCGCACGGATATCGATGAGCATTTCACCCGGGAGGTTATCCAGAGTTATCGTATTTATATTTTTACCACTGGGAGAAAGGGTGCATCTGACTAACCAAATCTATTGCTACTACCCTTTAGGCTACAAAAAATATTTTTCGATGTGAGCGATGTATAGAGAAGACTGCAACCGTAGTCTCGTTCTAACCTTGGTAAGGATGATCTACTGTTCTATTGGGGAAGCTTACGAAATCTAGACACCACAAAGGATGTTCGACCCACACCTATAAACCCTACCCTTCCTGCTAACGAGATATGGTCTGCAAAGGTAACTCGGAAATGTCACGTTCCTCGCTACTACCACGGTCCAGCTAGTCAGGGGATATCTATGAGTACCCTAGCCCAAACACCACGTTTACGCTAGCAATGATTACTCTAAACTCAACCGGAAGAGATTAAAGTAAACCCATAAACCAAAGAACAATAAAACAAGAACTTACTAGAATTAGAAGTTGAATTACTGAAGAATCCTAGGAGCAACCCTCGGGATAGAAGACTTGATCCCGCAGGTACAACCTCGGAGTAGACACCGACAGGCCGGGCTTCCTCCGATCTACACCTCCACTCTATCTCTCTCAATCTAGTAGAAACTAGAAGATCTAATTCTACTCACATTGGATGCTAAGCCTAAAAAGTCTATTTAGAGGAGAGGTATTCCTTCGAGGGCTCCTCTCAACTCTATGATGAACTTGTTCTCCTCCAGGGGCCATGGGGTCTGGTTATATAGTCCTTCCAAGTGAATCTAGGCCGTCGGATCAAACCGACATTGATTGAACGGTTATCCTTGATCCTTTAGGTCGGTGGAGCGTAATCCCCGAAGAGAGTCCTGATTGGACTCCAGGTCAGGACGGGCGCCCAAGGGGGGAGGGCGGGCGCCCTGCCCCCGGGCCCGTTCGCCTTCCAGTTCGTTCCCGTGGCTTATGGAGTCTTCTAGATGACATAAAATTGCGCGGCACGTTAATATCTCTATGTAAACCCGATGTGTGGGCCTTTCCTCCATATTTCCTGATAACCCCCTGCAGAAATAGACAAACACCAAAACTCATGGAATTCTGTCAGATAAAACCCTAAGTCTAGGTGTTGGTTGCATTTGGATCCTTTTCTTTATTTATTTGATGATTATATTTGGTACTTAAGGACCGTAAACAACTCCCCCAAGCTTACCTCTTGCTCGTCCCTGAGCAAGGATGAACTCAAGAGTTTCTGCAGTGGTTTCATGCCTTAAAAGTAAGATCTCATCTCTGAGTTAGAGTAAACTGTTAAGACTTAAAACTTACTCATTTTACCTTTCACCATGGGGCTTGTAACCGTCACTTGTGTCTTGAGTTGTTAAAAGATAGAACGGTCTATTCAAGTGCCATGTCTCTTATTCTTTGATGAGCTATAGTTCTGGAGTTTTTGCAGTTTTTCAAATAAAATTCAGAGATTCCTTGTATGACTCTCTCAAATCTCTCTTTTGTGGTATTTCTGGATCCTTACCAAGGCAGTAATGGTATATGTCTTCTCTCAAAGTATGTGGTATTTTTGGTATAAGGCATAGTGATATTGCCTTCTCTCTCACCCTACTCTAATAAGGTTTTGATATCTGGAGCTCATAGGTGGGAGACAGATAATACATATTTACAAGACATTTATTGCATAGTCAAACCATGGATCCAGAAGAACAAGTCAATAAGTCAAATCAAGATGTGCATGTGTGGCGAGTGATTGCTGTATGGTGATGATGGTGATAACAATGGTGAAAGTCTAATTCTACTTTTGCTCTTTTTAGGGGATACATACCTTTCTTGCACTTTGAAGCTTTTTTGAGGAGAATGAGATGCTCTACATTTTCTTTTTCTTCCCTCTCAGGTGGGTATCTTGTACCCCTAATTCTACTGTCGGACACTTGTCCATTTTTACCTCTCGTCTCACTTTTTCTTTTATTTCGAGGTTTCGGGCACTTGCCCCTTTTTATTTTCTCGTTTTCTTTCTCTCTTTCTTTCTCTTCT
Organism: Sorghum bicolor; assembly: GCF_000003195.3. NCBI lineage: Eukaryota > Viridiplantae > Streptophyta > Magnoliopsida > Poales > Poaceae > Sorghum > Sorghum bicolor. The sequence goes on along the minus strand of NC_012879.2, from coordinate 12,986,571 downwards.
TTTTTTAGAGCACTCATCTCCTAAAATAATATAGCAAGTGGTAGTAACCAAGATAACTCGAGCATTTATTTCACAGGAAATAATAGGGATAGGAAAATATTTTTTTTGGCTATTCTCTCCCGGATTAGGAGTAGAATACTTTTGGGTGGCTCTGGAGATGGAAATGAGTGGATATATGTGGATGCATACTTCCAGGGTAGAAGCAGCATGTGTGAGTGAACGTGCAAGTGAATCTTGATTTTAACCGCATGACAAGCTCCTACGGGTCTACACTGCTTGACCACACTCAATGCTCATAAGCAGTAAAAAAGTAAATGTATGGCTCAAAGTCTAGCAAGCATGTATATATATGGCCGTGGTAGGAATTTAAACTCTCATCATACGGGAACTCATCATGTGTTATTTTAAAGGTTTTCAAAGATAAAATTCTCCAGAATTATAGCATCTCTAGGAACAGATAAACAACAGCTCAACCTTCCCATATCATATCCGTTAACAACTTAGACTTTAGATCAAGTACTCTTCCCACAAGTTCAGGTTTAGAGTAGGTTTAAATTATAACAGTTATGCCTAAACTTGAGAGAGATTTTAATTTTAAGAACTAGTCATGGCAGAGCAACTATTCATCATTTCCATGTGAGAGCTTATCATTAGGGTTCATAGCAAACTTTATTTATTTATTTATTTAGCAAACTAAGCAAAGATATATATATATATATATAAGCACAAAATTTTTATTTGGGTTTTCATGATTATGCATCTTTTTATTATTTGAGTAGAGTATAAACGCGAGTAGAAACACTTAGCTGGATAGATGGGGGTGCTCTCCCCCAAGCTGGATTTTGACGTAATTTCTTCTGATGTAGCTAGCAGGTGGTGGAGGTGTATTTGAAAGTCGGCAGCACCCTGACAGCGATTAGGATGTCCTCCGTCTGCTAGTCTTCTTTGATCCTTGAATTCTGTGGAGTTCAAATAGACGACAAAGCTTTGTGGAACTAGTTAAGTGTTAGCATAAATATCTAGACTTTATCATGTTGAGCCTCCTCAATAAATGTTATTTATTTAGCAGGATCATGCACTTATTATTTTTATATTTTTATTGTAAGATGAAAACATATTTATTTTATGCCACCACAGTGAATGTACCTGTGGTTTTATGCCATGAGCATACTCACATGGGGCTTACTATTTTTAACATTTTTATTTCCTTTTCAAGATGATATGAACCTGATTAACTAAGCAAAATAATTGAAAGGAAAAAGATAACTACCAAGATTACCTCTTGGCAAGGCGTTCGGTGTTTTTAAGTCCTCTGAACGGGACTCTCCATTTTCTCAGTCGTCCTGGGATTCGCTGGATGGCGTAGTCGGTGGTTCCGACGGCGCCTCCTCTTCGTGTATAACTATCTTCTTTCTCCACACCTGACTCGGTGCTACGGTCTCCTCGGGACAGTTCTGTTCAAGCTGTATGTCTTCAGACCTTACCACTTCTCCTTCATAGTCTACTCATCCATCCTTGATGATTTGCCTCCTCTGGTTTCGGTTGCGTCGCCTTCTTCAGAGGGAAGTGCATGTGGACTTCTCCGGTTCCAATATAGATGATGGCTTTGATAGTGTTGAGGAACGGTCTTCTAAGGATGGTGGGTGGATCATACTCGTCTTCTCCCATGTCAATGACCTGAAAATCATCTGGAGCTGAATATATATTGGTTGTAGGGGCATGGTTCCATGCAGGAGCTGATAAGTGACTGCGGCCATTATGTTGTCGTCAGATCCAGTGTCGTAGAGTGTCTTCTGAAAAGAGTATCAATTGATTGTGCACTGGATGCTTGGAACACCGGTCGTCCTTCTTGATCAGGAAATGCGACTTGAGTCGACGATCTTGACCTCCTCCGACAAGGATCCAATGTTTTAAGTCTTCTGGACAAGACTTCTCACCGTCTTCATCCTTTAGGTGCATCATTTGATTAGGTGTGGACCTTGACGTCTGCACCTCTTGATACGGAGTCACCCATGTTTTTTTTGCTCAGTAGTTCGAAGTGCGGTGTTGGCAATATCCTGCTCAGTGTGTTTGTGCTCGTAGAACCAGGTCCTTCACTTGGTGGAATCTGGGAGTTGTAAAACTCCTTCAAGTTTTGCTCGAAGTGTACCTGCTCATAGAGACAAGGCAGAGATCAAGTGCATGGGCTCTGTTGATGGAAAACACCAACAGAACCAAAAGTCACTACAAAAAGACACCCCCTTTAGCAACGCATATAAACGTTGCTAGAAGTCAAACTAAGCGTTGGAGGGGTCTATACCAACGCATCTAGTATGCGTTGCTAGAAGTGGCGTTGCTAACAGATACATATGCGTTGGTAACAAGTACCATAAAGTGTTGCAAGCTAGCAACGGAAATCTCCTAATGCTTCCAACGCTTGTGTGTGTTGCTGCCTACAATTAGGAACGTATGCTCTATTCATTATTTAATTTGTTAATATTTATTATTTTTTACAGAGGCAAAGCAAATTCGATCGTCACATATAAGCAATACAGTACAAATCTCAATAAGAACACATCATAAACAGCTCTTACATGGCTATTTTGTTAATATAAATAATTATATCACGGCCATATATACATGTTTTGCTACTACAATCAACTAAGCTGGAATCTAGAACCATCGAAATATACTGTAGAATACATAATGATTGTCAAATAAATATGTTTGATTTCACAATCTTCTCCAGGCTCACATTCAACATAATTTGTCAATTCCTTCTTCACTTTTCATCTGCATCCTTTCGGCCATGCAAGAATTGATCATTCCAAGAGCCTAGATATAGTATATATGTTTTACCTATAATTAAAAAGATAATTAGAACAAGTCATTAAAACATTATGCAATTGGATGCATATATACACATAATTCTCACCTAACATTTGCACGCCCAGTATGAAGAATTCTCTGGAAATAAGAATGTACAATTGGGAGATCCTTTGAGAAACTGGTAGCAACCACAAAAAAATTATAAATTTTGAGCAAGAATCTTAGTCCAAGTAGTACACATATTTAACACATCTGAGCATTTCAGTAATTTTAAGGTATTTCAGTGAGCATTTCTAATGAACAAATGGAATACTCAGACATGTCAATGCGCACGTTAAACAACACAAGTACACAACTAAATAATAAAAAAAATGAGAAATGGTTAGTATACTAAGCTTTGCCTTGCAGAGTTGGATAGTAAGTAGTCACACTGCAATCTGTAAAGATGTACAGAAGGAAGCCCATTAATTACATTTCAAGATAGCGCTGAACAAATTCAGCTTACCATTTATGCATCAGTGAATATACTCACATTAACCAGATACTCCCTCCGTCCCTGAAAGAATCAATTTCTAGAGTTGTTCTAAGTCAAACTTTTTAAACTTTGACCAAATTTCTAGAAAAAAATGCTAAGATTTATAGTATCAAATTAGTATTATTAGATTCATCATAAAATATATTTTCATATAATGTGTATTTTATATTATAGATGTTGTTACTCTTTTCTATAAAGTTAGTCAAACTTTAAAAAGTTTGACTGGCACGGATCTTAGGAATTGATTCTTTCAGGGACTGAGGGAGTAGTTGAATCCTTATATAGCTCGTGCAAAGAAGTGCCAAATTGCCAATGAAACATCAAAGTTATATCTCTATGAAAGAAAATAGTTTACTGACAAGTCTGGTAAAATATTAGTGAGACTATAATTATCTGTATCATAAAGGGGAGATCAGTATTAAAAAAGAACTGCACATACCATTTTAGGTTAGTGCCTGATTGTGAAACGGTAAGTGCAAATGTTATAGCAGCAGTTGGTCTTCAGAGTTCAGACTAAATCGTCCAGCAATCCTGTAACGAATGGAGTGAGTTCTCTTTTGACAAAAGAATGGAGTGAGTTGAAATGTCAAGTATTTTCACTAACAGAAAAAGTATATATTAATGATGCAACAGAATCATGCATTTTGATAGGTTCTTATAATTTCTGACATAAATCCAAAAACATCATTTGAATATCACCATCCGATGAATTGATACAATAAATATTTAAGTGGAGTAATCTATTGACTAGAGAAGAATGACACCACAATTGTTGCTGTCATATAAACTTTCCATATTGGCATTTTACCAAACACATTCCAGCCGAGGTGATCCGCTCTCTTACATCAATCCATCAGATATGTAAGATCAATTTCACTAATCAGAACTCAAAAATTTCACGAAGAACACAATATGTCCCAAATAATCCATGGAAAAAGTGTGGGATCACCGAAATTATTCCAGTGATCTGCATCTATATGACAAAAATTAAAATTATTTGGATGAGGGGTGGAATACCTTACGGCCGGAATCACAGGACAGGGAACAAAATCTACAGCAGGAGATTTTAGGCTAGAATGCCTTCCTCAACCTTGTTGCCGCTGGATCGTATGGACCTTGCAGGTGGAGAGGACATCGCAGAGTAAGATGGTGCTGACAGGAAGATCCTTTCACGTCCTGCATCAGGATATGGGGCTGGATTGGGCGCATCAAGATGTCACCATGACGTGCCTCCCACAACCTTGTTGCTGGATCCTAAGGCCGCAGGTGGAAAGGGATTCGTAGAGCAGGATGGGGCCGATGGGAAGAATCAGTCAAGGATCAAGGAGGCGAGATCTCAGGAGAGGGAGAGGTTGGCCGCCGCCCCTTGAGGGTTTTCTTTTCGCTAGCAAATAGCTGGGATAAGCATGCTCCTCCATACGACGTGGAGTGGCGGTTTGTTGACTCTCGAGGGCCGGGACGAATAGGTTGCAACACATGGGTCCACCGTTGTAGGGTATGTGTTGCTAGACGGGGGTTGGTGCTGCAGTGAGTGTATTTGTTCTTCTCTAACCTTAAGCATAGTGAGCAAGACAAAGTTGATAAGATCATGAGTGTAGCATTTGTCAGATCAGATGGCTCAACCTAATGGAAAGATAATCTATCTATTTTTATGTTTTGGTTATATCTTCCAAAGATTGAATGTGCAACATATTAGCTTATATGATTAGGAGTGTGGGATCTAAGAACAAAGATTAAAGGACTAAACATGCTGAATTAATTGGGTTGGTTAATTTTGGAGCTACAATTCATACATGTCTGTCTCTTTATTTTATGTGAACGCCAGAACCAAGGAGAAACTTATAAAAGCGATAGTCAAGTACCTTAAGATGTTACTTTAATTGAAGAGTGATGGTATAGTATCACCTTGTGGAAGCTTTCCCTTCTTAGCGGTTGTGCATCGTGTTTGTGGGATTCTTTGTCTCGTTCCATGGATCATCTCTCTATGATGAATGAGCTATGTCCTTCTTGTGTAAATTGTTAAACTTCATGTGTCTCCTTTATCCCCAATGTGAGTTTTTATCTCAGGACTTTCCAGGTTGATATTGAAAGTTTTCCTTGTGCTTGTCATTCTTCCGATCTTCTTGCTTCCATCCTGGAAAGGTTAGTGACAAGAATACCCGAAGGAATATTCCTACAATTATCTTTATATGCTCAATACATAAGGTAATGTTGCAAATAATTAGAAGTTCATGTTACGATCTGATAAGTGCTTGTTTTAGGACACTAAGCTTGTCCTTGGGAAACCATCAATTAACTCAACAAGATCTGCAATATTTATTATAGACATATGCATCGACAACCGCTCTTTTAAAGTTTTTATAAATAGAAAGGAAGAGGGGGTTGGAGATCTTAAATGTGGTGATGTTGGAGAGACCAATAGATTGGAAAGATGTTTTATATGAGCAAGGACTGGGTGAGGTATTTATGAAATAACTTCCATGCTCACTGTTGTTTCTCTCATTCTCAAACTCCAAGGATGATTCTTCATGAACGCTTAAAATTCCTCTAGGATTGTCTCTCAAGTTTGTTTTATCTATCCATTCAATGGTGATAGCACATGGATTTTTAATGCCCTCTAGCCATTGATGTTGCTCTTCTCGATCCTCCTTGTGGTCTTGGTGACTCTTATGCATGGGATGTCTAGAGAGATTCATAGGATCATTGGGAGGTTCAAGAGAAAGAGAAGAGTAGAAATTATTAAGCTCAAGGATGGGTTGGATAGCCGGATCATGGGATTGAAATGTTAGAAAATTGGCTATAGAAACTTCCTTTCCTAGTCTGGGAGATGATTCCTTCTCTATCTCTAGGAATTTTTTATGAAGACTAGTGCAAGAAGGATGTCCACAAATGAAGACATACCTTCCTTTACTAATAGATAAAGAAAGAAAGACTCTACCAAAAGTTATATGATTAAGACCAATGTAAAAATATCGAGAAAAAACATGGTCTTGTAGGGCTAGGTTTAAACCAGAATTTATAGAAAGGTTAAAAGATTCCCTAGGTGTAGCTAAAAGTTCATTATCTTTTTGATTAAAAGATAGGACCTCAGCTATAGAAAAGGGTTGGTTTTGACCTATTGCATTCAACTCCGGACACAGATCATAATTAGGGGCAGGACTTGTTGACTCCCATGGTCTATGGCTGGTCTCCGAAGGTGCAAGAAATTCAAGAATAGGTGTGGAATTTGAGTTATCCACAAAGATGGAAAAAATAAAAAGATAAAAGAATAAAAGTATAAAAGTATAATACAAGATAATAGCAAGACTTAAAGTTATCTCAGCAAACTGTCTTTCTCCCCGGCAACGGCGCCAGAAATGCTTGTTGATATTTGGTAACGCAATAAGGAAATGATCCGCAAGCGCACGGATATCGGTGAGCATTTCACCCGGGAGGTTATCCAGAGTTATCGTATTTATATTTTTACCACTAGGAGAAAGGGTGCATCTGACTAACCAAATCTATTGCTACTACCCTTTAGGCTACAAAGAATGTTTATCGATGTGAGCGATGTATAGAGAAGACTGCAACCGTAGTCTCGTTCTAACCTTGGTAAGGATGATCTACTATTCTATTGGGGAAGCTTACGGAATCTAGACACCACAAAGGACGTTCGACCCGCACCTATAAACCCTACTCTTCCTGCTAACGAGATATGGTCTGCAAAGGTAACTCAGAAATGTCACGTTCCTCGCTACTACCACGGTCCAACTAGTCAGGGAATATCTATGAGTACCCTAGCCCAAACACCACATTTACGCTAGCAATGATTACTTTAAACTCAACCAGAAGAGATTAAAGTAAACCCATAACCAAAGAACAATAAAACAAGAACTTACTGGAATTAGAAGTCGAATTACTGAAGAATCCTAGGAGCAAGCCTCATATTAGAAGACTTGATCCCGCAGGTACAACCTAGGAGTAGACACCGACAGGCCGGGCTTCCTCCGATCTACACCTCCACTCTATCTCTCTCAATCTAGTAGAAACTAGAAGATCTAATTCTACTCACATTGGATGCTAAGCATAAAAAGTCTATTTAGAGGAGAGGTATTCCTTCGAGGGCTCCTCTCAACTCTATGATGAACTTGTTCTCCTCCAGGGGCCAGGGAGTCTGGTTATATAGTCCTTCCAAGTGAATCTGGGCCGTCGGATCAAACCGACACTTGATCCTTTAGGTCGGTGGAGCGTAATCCCCGAAGAGAGTCCTGATTGGACTCCAGGTCAGGGCGGGCGCCCAGGGGGTGAGGGCGGGCGCCCTGCCCCCGGGCCCGTTCGCCTTCCCGTTCGTTCCCGTGGCTTCTGGAGTCTTCTAGATGTCAGAAAATTGCGCGACACATTAATATCTCTATGTAAACCCGACGTGTGGGCCTTTCCTCCATATTTCCTGATAACCCCCTGCGAAAATAGACAAACACCAAAACTCGTGGAATTCTGTCAGATAAAACCCTAAGTCTAGGTGTTAGTTGCATTTGGATCCTTTTTTATTTATTTGATGATTATATTTGGTACTTAAGGACCGTCAACAATCGTTACCTAGTACCTTTCCCTACTTCTATTGCAGGAAACAGATGCTACACCGAGACTTCCACAATGCCAGACACGACCACATCAAATACTAGACAGGCGGGTCTAGGTGTTTTCATAATCAACACAGATGTACATCCACCAATTAGTATATTCATCAAAGCCACTATGCAGAACTCCTTTTCTGTAATAATGGCGGAGTCTGCTGCTTTGGCTTTTGCAGCAAACCTACTCAATCAACTTCAATGTAGGGTGAACACAATATTATCTGATAATCAACAACTGATGCACTTTCTCAATGGATCCAACCACTCCAACCCACTGGATTGGAGAATCGAGCCTTACACTCAGATTGCAGCCAACCTTCTTTCTACAACCAACTTACAAGTACGCATGATAAAAAGAAATCAGAATTAGATGGCTGATTCTCTAGCAAGGCAGGCACTTCAGGCCCTTCGGTCCAATCAACTAGTATATTCAAGCAGGTGTACTAATCCTAGTCATGAAAATGATTGCCCTGTCCTACGGGCAATCAACGCTGTATCCATTAACTTTGTAATGGTTCTTTCAACCTTATGGTGTTAATACATTTCTTTCTCGTCAAAAAAAAAGGACTGACACACCTCTTGGTGAAATAGTCCCATATGCTGGACTGGAGTAGTTCGCCCGAACTTGGTTCTATTATCTAAAATATGCTGAAGTGGTTGGCTATTTGGGAGGATGTGGACGCTCTTCACCAGCGATTTTCCAAGAACTACTGTTTGAAGAACTAACATCGCAAGGAATGTTAGGGCCACTGGTTTCATGCCATTCTCATGTTTTAAGCAGTCAAACAATTTAGAGTAAAAGTTATATAAAAAATAGATAATATTAAATTAACTATAAATATATTTTCATAGTAAACTGAGCTAGATATATGAACGTTAATATTATTCATTATAGATTTGATCAAAGTTAAATTAGTTTAACTTACATAAATTTTATAGTTGGGATACTGAAGATCGACCAAGGAAACAACAACGCGATAAAGGCACAGGATTTGGTATGCTTGTTCTCACTGGGTGGCCTTTATTAAGGTCTTGTTTAGTTTACCCCAAAAACAAAAAACTTTTCAAGATTTCCCGTCACATCGAATCTTGCGGCATATGTATGGAGCATTAAATATAGATAAAAAATAAAATCTAATTCACAGTTTGTTTGTAAATCACGAGACAAATCTTTTAATCCTAGTTACTCCATAATTGGACAATGTTTGTCAAATAAAAACGAAAGTGCTACAGTAATAAAATCCAAAAAAAAATTTAAATCTAAACATGGCCTAAGTCTGGTTTATTACCGTGGCTAAGTCCAAACTTGACGAGACTTGTTTTGTTGTCATCTCTTCACATAGTATTCAAACTCGTATTAAGTTATCAAATTGAGTTGGTATACAAATATGGAAGATAAAATATCACAAACATGTCAATTCACGGCTGGCGATCTAGGACTTGGAAAGATTTAAAGAGGCAAAAATAATACTGTATTCAAAATTGTGGTCCCTATTTGGCCATGTTAAAGACTGATTTAGGTTTAGGTCCAAAAGCAATGTTTATTGTACTCAACTCAAACTACAACTTCTATTAAAGGTCAAACTTCATATCTAGAAAAGAAACTATAGTTTTACCCTGGTCAAAACAGCATCATGAAAAAAGGAGTCAACTATTGATCCAACACTTAGAAGCATTTTTAGGCAAGTTCATGAACATAAACCCAACATTGGACCGAAAACGGCGACCAAAGTAGGAGGTAGGTGAATGGGAGCCTCAAATTTCTTTTCGAAATATTTGACCACTGTCCCAAAATCACTGCCAACAAAAGCGAATTCCCAAAGCGAAAATACCTCAGCCAACTTGCGATAGAGTGTAGGAAGAAACCCAAACGTAACAAAAAGAACACGAATCGGAGCTCAAACATGCAAACCGTAGATAGAACAAGAAGCTCGGGAATATGATTCAAGCATAGTTATATATTCCAATAATTAGCCAATGATTGCTTCTTGTATTTCACGGATGCAAGACTAAAGCTCTTGCCCAATCAAAATTCGATAACACAAAAGCATGAAAGCCTGGTGCTTCCACTGGTGCTACTCTGGATCACTGCATGCAAAAATGCAAGCTCAAGAGACAAGAAAGCACAGCACAGGCAACAAGAGACAAGAAAGCACAGCACAGGCAGGAGAGCTGCGCACTCCTGAACAATGGGTCACCTGGGCAGAGCAGATGCTCGCTGGCCCAAGATGAAACCTGGGAACGAACTGTAGGACCTGGTGTCTGAGGCCCTGTTTAGTCCTGAAGTTTTTTTTTTTTTGCAAAAGACCATAAACCAAAAATCTTGAGCAGCTCATCAAAATTCTAACACCAAAATATTTTGGTTTTGGTGTTTATTTCCTAAAAAAATTTGCAATATTTTTTTAATTCACTGTCACATCGAATCTTGCGGCACATGTATAGATAAAAATAACTAATTGCACAATTTACATGTAATTTGTGAAACGAATCTTTTGAACCTAATAATTCTATTATTGGACAATATTTGTCAAATATAAACGAAAGTGTTACGGTGTCTATTTTGTAAAAAAAATTAGAACTAAACAAGGTCTTAATGTCCCTATTTAATTTTGCAAAAATATTTTGGACATATTTACTTTTAAAATGCAAAATAGTAAAAAAAATTATATTTGACCCAAAATATTTTGGAACTAAATACGCTTCAGGAGCGGACGATGTGCTACTATGAAACAACACCGATGACTCCTAGGAATTAGGAAACCAGCGGGAGCTGCTCCACTGGCAACCCGACCTGAGACTACTCACACACGGATGCGTTTGCTCACCACCGTGACGAGCAAACAGGAAGAGGGGCGAGCCTGCCCTGCTTCCTAGGAGTAGGATAAAAACCGATTGGATACGAATAGATATCGTTGATATCATATTTGTTTTATATTTCTGTTCGAATTTGAATTCAAATACGGATAGTGTCAATCATGTTGTCGGATAAGATACAATTGAATATCGACGTCATAAATATAAGATTTTAGTATTTAGATACGGATACGGTATCGGATGTCAAATATTCGGATTTGGATATAGACAGATATAAACTCATCTAAACGAATTCATTCTCGAATACGATCAGAAAATATCCGTATCGTTTTTATCCCTACCTAGAAGCGGACGGGCACTTGAGCCCCTGGCGGACTCCGCTCTGGCTCAGGGAGTGCATGGCGGTGAAGTCCTCGCTGCTATGCCATCCTGCATCGTGAGCATGCCTGGGAGCGATGAACTCGAGCAGAGCAGAAACAGAGGCAACACAGAAAAAGGAGCGGTTCTGATGAAATATTACTTAAAACTCCAAGAAACGATCTCAAACTTGGCAGACATCAAATTCGACCTAGTACAAACTCATACTCAAAAAATCATTGTTTGGGATTAACTCTAACTTCGAAAACATCAGATCGTGGCCAAGCACAAAAAAGAAAAAAAAATCAAAGAACAGAGTAAACGAAAATAAAAGCTTGTCGGAGGATTTGCAGGGCCATCATGGGCCCACCATGCCCTTCACACAATTCTAGTTTTGCCCTTAGATAAGTTGAGTTAAACCGCATAACCTGAGGGCATTATTGTCCAACCTAGGTAATTTATCCGATGGCCACCGTACTCTTCATGAGATTGCTTTACCTCAGTAGCATACACCATATGTGTCCTCCATCACTCGACGCGTGTCACAGCCATCCTCAACCGGCCGGCCCATCAAGTCCTTCTGAGTCTCGGTCGACTCGTATGTCCGTCGTCTTTACTTGATCAACACAGTCACTCTCATGTACACTTGCACTTATCGATGTCCCAGATGTCAGCCACCGCGACCGATCATCCGGCCTTCTGGTCGCTCGGTCCAAGCCTCACGTTTGTCCTTCATCGCTCTCGGTTCATCGACACGGCACGTCCTTGCTTGACCTTCTCCTCGCTGTCGACCACCGCCTCTGAGCTCCACACCTGCACACCACAAGCCAAAAGACATGTTGCACGACCCAACTCACGCTAAGGTTAGTCACTAACTCAACTTAGGTCGTGGATCACGTTGACAATCACTCTTCACAAAACGAATCACAAGGGCACATGTCAACCTTCTGTTCACATTTTTTATCTTAAGTTTTTCTAGATTGTTTTGAAGTGATCAAACAATAAGTCACTATAAAAACTATAGAGTTAGCCACATTTCTCAATATAAAGTCATGGTAAAAATTCAAATTTGTCAATTTCTAGAGCTCGATGCATAACAATTGGCATCGAGCTCGGCACTAGGATTCATGGAGCCAAGCTCATGCCATGCAGGCAGCTACATCAATGACACGTAGAAAATGATCTTAGACCTAGGCGCAATGACCATGGTACTGAGATGTACAACTTCGACGCCAAGCCCAGAGTCTATATTTTGAAAGCATATCTACAGGAGCATATTTATGAATATCTTTAAAAAAATAAGTCTAAAAAAGTTAGCTACAAGCCTATATGAGGGCATATGTAGCAGCACACATCCTGCCGCTTGGTTTTGTGGGCCTATGCAGTGGCTTGCATGAGCGGTTAGCTTGGTTGTTGCACGTGATGCATGAACCACAACCACCATTGTGCAGGCAGCCAGGCACTAACTTGTTTGTTGCAGAGCAGAATATGCATATTATAAAGAACTAGATATTATTAGTTTGTGTTGTATTCATAATCAAGAGGTATGTATGCAGTCTATGTACGTGCTGCTGGTTGTAGTAATATTTCGCTCTTTCATATATTAGTGGTACACATGTGTATGTGTAAGTTCTTCTTTAGAAATCATCCATCCAATGCATGATGTCTCGATCTGTGGTCACTACACAGAGACATGATTGTTTTCAACCTATGCATGTGTTTTAATTTGATCCATATAAGTACATATCAGATCAGCTAAAGGTCATCACTGAGAAGTCAAGGAATCAACCCACATCAAAAAATTCATCAAAAGGGTTGGCATTTCTCTAATTTTTCCCCCAAGTGGTGGATCTATGTGCTCACGAGGAATATGTCCAAACCACTTGGCATATATGTTTCTTTGAGGTCCTATAACGAATCCATCCATTGAAATCAATCTCAAACCCACAGGAAATTAAAATCTATCAAAACGCTGAAGAGGGGGAGAAAGAGTAGGGACAAAACAAAACTTGAATCATCTGTGAATCAAGACTTAAGTTTGGAAGAATGAGATCAACCAAGTATGATCCTTTACAGAGGATAGGATTACATAAAACTAAACTCGAACAGTGTTTCAGCCACCCCCATTGAGGATCTCAACATCAGAAACTTAAGCAAACTATAGAGTGGTAAAACCTAAATATGATAACTAGATAGGTACCTGGTTGGGGCAATCTCTATCTTATTTATAGAGCTATTGCATAATTCCAAAACATCCTTAAATATTTTAGCCGAACCACTAACCCTAGGGGCATAATGGTCTAACTTGAGATTCAAGCATCCGATGGCCACGGGCTCTTCACGACTTCGCTCCGCCTTGATGCAAACATCACAAAGACCCCATGTGCCTCCTCTCGTTACCACTGCAACTCCAATCGGGTTTTGAGGCCTAAACCTGAGAAATCGTCCATCAGTGCCTAGAGAGGTGTATCTGCTACGCCTCCTCCATAATTTCAACATGTGTTACCGTTGTCCTCAACTTTCTGATCACCAAGTCCTCTAGCGTCTTCGCTTGACTTGATTAACTGCCATCTTAACTTGGTTAACATAGTCAGGTATTACTTTTGTTTATTGATGCCCCCAAGTGTCAATCACCACGATTAGTCTTCTGACCATCTTGGTCCCTTGGTCCAAACATTACGTCCGTCGATCACCGCTCCTAGTCTATCAGCATGATATGTCTCTACCTGACCTTCACCGTGTTCGTCGATCATCATGTGCTCCACACCGACACACCAACACAACCAAGAGACATGTCACTCATCATTATTAACTCGACAGACAAGGGCACATATCAACCTTGTGTTTGCAAATATCTAGATTAAAACTACAAGAGTTTGGGTTTTACAACTAAATGAATCAAAGAGAGATAACAACCTTGTGCCATACATAATCTACTTTCTATTTAAGGCACAACGCACGGTTGCAACAACCTACTATACTGCTATACAACAACTATGCATTCATACTGAGACACACGGAGCCTACAACCTTCTCATGCACTATCCTTTAACATCCCCGTGGCTCAGCCCCGTGAATCATCACAACTCAGTTGTGAGGTTGGGATTGCCTCTCCATATGCTCAGCTGTCGTGCAGGAAGCATCTTTGCGAATCAATTTGCAATCTGATCATCTGAACTTATGGAGCTATTTGTAGACCACCTCTTCTCGCCTAATGATAGCTGATCTCAATATGTTCACTATGTTCTTGTGTGAACACATTATTAAAAGGCAAATATTGTAGCTCCTATATTCTCAGGAGCACCAAAGTCATGCCTCCATAGGATGTGCATTGCCTAGTTCATCTAGTAAAATGTGTATCCACATGACTTCTCTGTTGTTGCATTTGTCATGCCTTATACTCGACTTCCATGATAGATCTGGATACCACACGGCACAAGCATTTTGACAAATTTTAACATAGCAATTCCATTTGGGCTGATTTTAGGGAGCACGTATTTGGGGGTGTCCATCCAATTTTTTGTTTTGGGTAACTTTTGTGCACATGTAACTCAGGCATAGCCCATTTTGGATTCACTTTTACTCTTTTGCAGGTGACTGATAACTTGCATAATCATCAGTCACCCACACCCGCGCCCACATCAACAACTAACACACCTCACCGCAATGCCGCACCCACCCCACCCCCTTTTTCCCCAACTCTGGCAGGCTTAGAAGAGAGAATGAGCTTAGTGGGAGGAAGGCTGCCCAGGCTGTGGGGATTGCGGTAGGACGGTTTAGGGGCCTTGGCGGCGGTTGAGCTAGGTTGGGGCGGGGGAGCTCCATGGTAAGCGCTCGCTACAGAAGGGGGGAGGGGAAGAAGGTGGTCACAGTAGGCATGCTAGGGTTTCGCTATAGCTCCGATGCCGCGGTGGGCAGCGGCGAGGGTGAGGATGAGGTGGAGGGGGGGTGCCAAAGAGCTGCGCGCGATGACGAGAAGACGACCAGGGGGAGGGGAGGTGAGACGAGGAAGCAGGAGGGTGGAAGAAGAGGGACGAGAAAGCTGGAGGGAGGAAGAAGAGGGACGAGAGATTGAAGATGACTGGTCGACTTTGTGGAGACAAACCCTTTTAGATTGGACCAAACTGAATTTATGATTATTTTTGGTCTAGGCCGTTTGCCACATGAAAGTTAGGCCAAGCAGTTCAGCATGGCGCCCTTGCTCATTGGATCAATCATCAGAGTCAAAACAATTCGACAAGGCGCAGCAATTACACAACTTGATTTACACAAGCAATGAAGTTGAGGTAGGGCTCGCCCGCCGCCTCTGGGAACATGTTTTTCCTGTGTCTCGTAAATGCGTTACGTGGTAGTGTTTGTGCGTCAAAGAATATCAACATACATCAAAAACCTTAGGTCCCGTTCGTTTCCCTGAGCCCCATGAAAAATTTCTGGCTTGAATTGTTACCTAATTTATATAAGCATTCACTAGTCGGATTGATTGCGGGCCTCGTAATGCCGTAACGATCCCTTAAGGGTTTTTATGTATACTGTTTTGATGTGTCTACTACCTCCGTCCACGAAAGAGTCAATTCATAGAATCCGTGTCAGTCAAAATTTTTAAAGTTTGACTAACTTTATAGAAAAGAGTAACAACATTTATGATATAAAATACACATCATATAGAAATATATTCTACGATGAATCTAATGATACTAATTTGATACGATAAATCTTATTAGTATTTTTTTCTAGAAATTTGGTCAAAGGTTAAAAAGTTTGACTTAGGACAACTCTAGAAATTGATTTTTTCGTGGACAGAGGGAGTAGCTAATTAATTAATCCACTCTTACGATGTCGCTATGGTAATTAATCATGATCTATCACAAAACTAACTACACCCCCATGTCTCTTTAAATGGTTAAAATGACCATGTTAAAAAACAGAAAATAAACCAAAGATTGGTCGAAATAATATCAGTAGCTTTGACTACCATGTGTCAATGGTCAAATATCTACTAAGGGAGCAAGCACTCGATACTTTTATTATTACAATATTTATTTGGATATATGGCACTGATAACCTCTACTTGCTAGCTAGTCTGAAAACAGAAATCTAGTTGCCTTTCCAAGACGACAGTGGAGGCGTCTCTGAATCTCTCCAGGTGTTGAGAAAGGTGCTGTGGTAGCGGTCACCTTGGACACCATCGTCCATTGCAGCATAGGACTCGAGCTCGGCCATCTCCTCTGGTGTGAGCTTCACCGACAGTGCTCCTAGGTTCTGGTTGAAGTTGGCGATCTTGGTGGTTCCAGGTATGGGGCAGACATCGCTCCCCTGGTGGTGAACCCAGGCCAACGCGAGCTGCGATGATGTGCAGCCTTTCCTTGCAGCCATCTGGCTCACGCGCTCGAATATCAGCGCGTTCTTCTCCATGTTCTCTGGCTGGAATCTTGGTAGATTCTGAAAGAAGATCATATATATCGAGAAGGGCATTACATTCAGCACAATATGAATATATATATATATATATATATAGTCTCTTGGAGTTCTGGATGGATCATGGATAGGAATAGGAATAGGATAGGTCACCGTACCTTGCGGAAATCGTCATCGGGCAGGTCACTGATAAGTTTGGCTCCACTGGAGAAGAACCCTCTGCCTAACGGGCTATATGCCACAATTCCAATTCCAAGCTCTCTGAAAATTGTCGGAACAGAAAAGAACAGCATTATGTGTATGTACCTTGGTTTCTGATCCATCCCCAACAAAGAGTACGTCTTCTATTCCTAGGTAATTATATATAGAGTAAAATACACTGGCGGCCCTTTAACTTGTCAGCCTGTGCCACTTTGGTCCATGAACTTGCAAACCCGAAAAAGTGCCACTTTGGTCCATGAACTTGCAAACCCGAAAAAGTGACCCCTGAACTTGTCCGTCTGTGTCACTTTGGTCCATGAACTTGCAAACGCGAAAAAGTGCCCCCTAAACTTGTCGACCTGTGCCACATTGGTCCATGAACATGCAAATACGAAAATAACACCAGCTGCATGACACTGTTCTGCCACGTGGCCGCCTCTGGTAGGCCATGCATGGCACCCAGCTGATGTCAACACTATAAACAGTGTCATGCATGGCCTACCAGAGGCGGCCACGTGGCAGAACAGTGTCATGCAGCTGGTGTTATTTTCATATTTGTATGTTCATGGACCAATGTGGCACAGGTCGACAAGTTTAGGGGGCACTTTTTTGCGTTTGCAAGTTCATGGACCAAAGTGGTACAGACGGACAAGTTCAGGGATCACTTTTTCGGGTTTGCAAGTTCATGGACCAAAGTGGCACAGGCTGACAAGTTAAAGGGCCGCCAGTGTATTTTACTCTTATATATATGTACCTGCAGGTTGGGACAATATCTTGTTCAGCATCTCTTGTCCAGAGAGACCACTCAAGCTGGACGGCAGTGATTGGATGAACAGCGTGCGCTCTTCTAATCGTTGACGCCGACGCTTCCGACAGTCCAATGTATTTTATCTTGCCTTCTTCAACCAACTTCTTGAGCTCGCCAATCTTCATATATATGCATATCAAAGTTCAGTACGTAGTACGTACTTCTTGTTGTTTTGCATATATATCGAAGTTAAGTAGTATGATGCAACTAATTAACAACAACTTACCGTGACCTCGACAGGCACGGTGGTGTCGATGCGATGCTGGTAGTAGAGGTCGATGCAGTCGACGCCGAGCCGCCGGAGGCTGGCCTCGCACGCCGCCCGCACGTACGCCGGGTCGCCGCGGACCGTCCTGAGCTCCGGCGTGATGCCGAACTTGGTGGCCAGCTGCACCTCCTCCCGCGCGCCATGCCGCAGCGCCTCGCCGATGAGCACCTCGTTGGTGTGCGGGCCGTAGACGTCGGAGGTGTCGAGGAAGGTGACCCCAGCCGCGATGGCGTGGCGGAGGAGCGCCACCATTTCGGCGTCGGGCTTGCGCTCGCCGTACGCCGCCGACATGCCCATGCAGCCCAGGCCCTGCGCCGAGACCTCCAGCCCCTGTGAGCCCAGCTTCATCGTGCGCCGCCGCGGCGGCAGAAGAACACACGCCGCCGGATCAGCTGCTGCGGCCATTGCTGATTTGCTGGACTGGGGGAACTCTGCCGAGATGCTAGCTGGTGGAAAGTGCGGTTGCTGTCGCCTTCCCGTGCTGGGCTATTTGTACTTGCAACTTGAACCTTGCAGCTGGCGTCACGGAGTGTGTCAGAGGTTATTGACAAAGGCAGCTGGCGTCATCGCGTAGGTCATGCTGGCAAATTCCACTCATCACTGCAACTGCAAAACTTCTCCACGAGTCCACTGCACGGTTATGAAAAGCTACTACGACACCAATGAAGGACTTTTCCACACGGTCAGAGTTGATTGGTAGAGGTGTGAGAATATTTTCAGGCGCGGTACAACAGCTCTAGAAACTCCTAATTTTTTTTATATTTTTACATTTGAAATACAAAAAACGAAAACGGTAAATTTTGAGAATTCCGAAAACAAACCAATTTGAGCATATTTATGTCGAACACGGTCGATATACGAAAATTCAATACGGAAAGACCAAGTGCATGACTAAATACATGGACACGATCAAGTTCAAGTACATATAATAATTAAAAGTACATGATCATGGTCTTAGGTTTTTAACATAATAGCTGATACATAAATACAAGTCTGGAACAAGCAATTAATAGTTAGCAAGATAATAGAAATTAAAATTAGATGTAGCAACTAGCATATCATTTTAGAATCTAAACTAAAAGTAAATGTTATAGAAACATAGACTTGAATTGAGTGAGAATATTGATCTTTCTTGAATGATCTTGTAGTATTTTATTTTAAAAATTTATTCAACCTTTTCTTTTGAGTAACAAAGATTTATTCAGGTGAGGCAAAACTATCGAACGATTGATTTGGTAGGTGGGGGTTAAACTGATGAGCTTGATGATGCTGGCTTCCTACCATTTAGCAACACCTCGTGAGATTAAGGAAGTTAAGACTAGGTGTCATCCATATAAGAGAGTGTAGCTGGGCACCAGTAGAAAGAACTCAGCTACGTGGTGAGTAGTCTATAATTAGACTGTGTGACCTGTGCAGTTGGTTAAATTTGATTTAAACTAAATTTTAAATTCAGAATATTTCAAATTAAAAGTAGAAAACAGCCGAAAAATGTCTAAACCGTTCTACTTTCACATTTGAAATATGAAAGAGCTGAAATACGAAAGCGAAAACAGTAATCAGACACAAAAATATGAACTTGATCAGATTAAATATAGAAAATGATGCGGTTCGGTTCGGGATATTTTCGTTCCGTTTTCATCTTTACTGAAACCATTTCTATAGAATTCAAAAGGAATAACAATTTTTCATGATAGGTGTACCTTTGTGATCATAACTTTTCTGACCCTCCCCCCCAAAAAAAAGAATCACAATATTTTTCTCATGTACAAAAAACAAAACATAATTAAAGGCCATAACTTAAATTACATCAGTTTGCCTATTTGAAATTGGATCATGGGAGTACATCATTAAAGAAATAATCCCAAGGATACATTGTCTAGAGATTGGCTCGTCTTAAATGTGTGCCTATTACGTGTGCACCTGTTATGAGGTTTAGACATCTCCAAAAGTTTGCTATCTTTTGCCAAGTAAAAAAAGAGGTCCTCTCTAAAAGTTTGCTATTTTTAACTTGCCAAAACTAAAAAAAGGGACTCACAAGCAATCTTTTACTGGTCGCAACAGTTTCATTGCAACACCTCTCCACTCGCGTGCGATTGATGCCGCCGCCGCGTCCTCCTACCTCTGTCGCACATATCCTTCTCCCTCTGCTGCCCATCTCCTCCACCAGCCAGACGAGGCCATCTCCTCCACTAGCCGTTCCCAGTTCCCAGGAGTCATGCCTTTCAAGAGATCCCTTGTTCAAAGAGAATAGGACAATTCATCATCCGATGACGAGGACTACATAATATTCTCGGTGGCTCGAATTGTGTAAACTTTTTCCAATGCCAAAAGAAGTCACTATATCCTTGGCCAAAGAGTTATCTATCGTGACAGAGAAGGCGGCCATGACAAGATATTTCAAGATTATTTGGCAATTAATGCAACACACGACCCTCAAATATTCTATCGAAGGTTGTTGTTCTTTCACTTCAGATTGGTTTGCAGTATGTGCTTAAGTATTATACGAGTTTTTAAACTTTAGTTTGTTTTTGTTTAGGTACAGGATGTCTTGGGAGCTTTTTCTACGCATAATGAATGCTATTAAAGCACACGATGATTACTTCGTGCAAAAAAGAATG
Organism: Sorghum bicolor; assembly: GCF_000003195.3. NCBI lineage: Eukaryota > Viridiplantae > Streptophyta > Magnoliopsida > Poales > Poaceae > Sorghum > Sorghum bicolor. Next base: position 12,966,134 of record NC_012879.2, on the reverse strand, counting down.
CGGCCAATGTACTTGGATTGAGTTGCTTCCAAAAAGTAATTGCCGCATTTCGTGTGCTCACTTATGGGGTTCCAGTTGATGCTATCGCATTGGCGAAAGTACTACACTTGAGAGTCTTTATAGGTTTGTTGCTATAACTGTTGATATTTTTGAAGTTGACTAGGTTAATGCCCGTATGTTGTTACGGGTTTTAAAATCCAAATACTCTATGTTTTCTTCATTGTTATTGTATTTTTCTGTCTATATTGTTTCTTTTTTATTTCTTTTCAGTTTTCGTTTTTCGTTTTTATTTTATTTCCTGTCATGTCCTTATTCTTTTCTTGTTTTAATTTTACCTTTTATTTTTCTTTTTCTTTTGGTTTTAGTTTTATTGTTCTTCCTTGCTTCTATTTATTTTTCTTTTTTCTTTTTAGGTTTTCTATGTTTCTTCATTCTTATTTTATATTTTAATTCCTTTTAATCTTATTTTTATCCTTATTTAAATTATTCATTTATTTTATTTGCTCTATGCACTTTTTATCATTTGTTAATCATGTTCGTTTTTATAGTTTTCTTCTTAGTAATTTTATTTTTATTTTCGTTTTCTATATATATGCAATGTTTATGTAGTATATATTTAGCGTTCTATGTTGTGTTATGTCATGTTTACGTAGTATACATGTGATGTTCTATGATATTTCTTATGGTGTTCACTTAGTATACATGTAATCTATAATAGATGTGATGTTCTATAATATATTTAATGATGTTCTATGATGTATTTAGTGATTTTAATGTTCTATAAATATATTTATGATATTTGAAAAGTAACCCTTTGACATTATTTGAAATTTTTCTCCATTTTGTGTTTTATTTTTTTCTTATGTTTTTTACTCTAGATTTTATTATTATTTTTATCTATGTCATGTATTTATGTATTTTTATATATATTGTAATATTAGTTTTATAAACCTAAAACCAAAATACTATTCTTCTAAATCGATAACACTTTTTTTACAAAGACAGAACATTGTCTGTTCAACCTAGAATATTGTCTCTACTTAATAAAAGAAAATATTTTATCTTCATAAGATAAATATTCATTAATAAAATTTTATCTAAATATATCCATGTGTGATCTTGTTTTGAAGGATTTGTTATAAGAAAATTTAATGGTGCAATCAGAATTTAATTTATATCTTTGGTTTATGAGTTAAGATTTTTTTTAATTCGCTAAAACAATTTTGCATGCACAGGTGAGTGGGCCTAGGTTGATGGGATAGCGTGACCACCAAAGGAATGGGAGTTGTGGACGGGTCCTCTCTATAATTTTTAGTTGTAGAGATAAATATTTATTAATAAAATTTTATCTAAATATATCCATGTGTGATCTTGTTTTAAAGGATTTGTTATAAGAAATTTAATGGTGCAATCGAAATTTAATTTATATCTTCGGTTTAAGAGTTATGACTTTTTTTAATTCGCTAAAACATTTTTGCATGCATGGGTGAGTGGAGCCTGATTTGATGGATAACCTATCATGTATAGTAAAAAGGGGAGTTATGGCTTCACCATGGATGTGGTAGATGTGTTCTCTCCATAATTTTTAGTTGTAGAGAATACCTGAGGTGTCGCAATGAGGCAGACACAACACTCTTACCGACACTCTGTGAGCAAAGAGGCTTTTGAGGAATGTTAGGGTTCATCGATTGTATGCATTGGGCGTGGAAGAACTGTATAGTACAATCACAGGGTTAGTACAAGGGGCATGTGAAGAAGCCCTCATTTTGGAGGCTGCTGCTTCAAACGACCTTTGGATATGGCATGCCTTTGGAATGCCCGGGTTTTATAATGACATCAATGTTCTTCACAGGTCTCCTTTCGAGGACTTGTATGGCAAGAAATATAGAACACCACCCAACTGTGTTTAAAGTGGGAGACCATGGATATTTTGGGCCTGATTTTATTAAGGAAGCAAGAGACCAAGTCGGTGTTATTCAGAGTCACTTGAAGGCAGCTCAAAATCGCTAGAAAACTTATGCGGATAAGAGAAGAAGGCCCTTGCAATTTGAAATTGGTGCTCATGTGTACCTCAAAGTATCTCCCACGAAGGGTGTGCATCGGTTTGGAGTTTGAGGCAAGTTAGCTCTGCGTTACATTACACCTTACAAGTCAAGATGGCAATGGGCCCCGATCTCCGATTCTCCGTGGGGAATTTCCCTATTAGGGGACAGGGATGGGATCAATTTACTCCCCACGGGGATCTATTTGGTAGAAAATTAATCCCCGTCGGGTCTGGCGGGGACAGAGATGGGATCAGTCACCCGTACCCGATCCCCGCAAACCCGACCCGCTTAGAATATGCAGCATCGCACCACATCAATTTGGCCCACCAAGGCCCATGAGTGACTTGAGTATATATATAAACTTGTAACCCTAATCTCAATTCTTGAATCCTCATCCCCACTGCCCCAGCCACTCCCGCAGCCGCTAAGCGCAGACGCCGCCCGCGGCTTGTGGGCGTGACTCTTGCCGTCACGCGTGCAGTGCGCTGCTATGTGTCCTCATTGGTCAACGCCGGAAGCTCCTACCTCCCTTGGCAAGTTGGCATGCAGCATCTCAAAGCCCGGTGTCCGGTACCTCGATCTGCAGGAAGCCATGAAGGATGATTGCTGCTGTGATGTCTGATGTGTCTCCTTTTTTTGATCTTGATAGTGGACAACGGAGCCGCTGTGGAGACATGTCTTGCCTTTTTGCATCTACGTTCTCTTCCTGCACTTGTGTATTTGTGAGATTTTCTTATTGATTTGTGCAATTTTGGCTACATACGACTTGTGATTTGTAAAATTGAACGATCTTCTTTCATGTTGGGGCAAGATGCATTTCTGATGAATATTTCTTGGTTGATCTGAGTATTTCTTTCCAAACTTACCTCGCGGGGACGGGGACCCCGTCGGGGATGCATCCCCGCTCGGGTTCGGGGATAGGGAGAACATGTTCCCCGCGACCTTTTACGGGGACGGGACGGATTTTTTTTCGTGGGGACGACGATGGGAAGACGATACCCGACGGGGAATTTTCCGTTGCCATCTTTACTTACAAGGTTCTAGGACAGTGCAATCGTATTGCTTACCGTATCCAGCTTCCAAAAATCTTGTCGAAGGTCCATAATGTCTTCCATGTCTCTTAGTTGAAAAAGTGTTTGTGAGTTCCGGGTGAAGCGTGCGAAGCTGACCGCAGCCCTGCGCTGGCCACCTCACTTGTCGCGTGCGCAGCTCTGGCTCGCAACGGACACTGCTCACGTGTTTTGCCGCGGCCCCATGCTGGCCATCACACTCGCCGCCTTTTCGGCCGGAACATGCGGCATCGTGCCGCGCCCACATGGGGTCAACTGCAACGAAGAAGACGACGACATCGGACTGCCTGTTGTTCGCCTGAGATGGGGCTGTCTGGCATTCACCTGTGCTTGTTCGACATGGAGTAGCGCCACGGTTAGATGAAAAATGGATGGTACAGATCGTGACTGAAGAAGGCAGTCACCTTAAACTTGTCAGCCTGTACCACTTTGGTCCATGAACCTGTAAACCCAAAAAAATGACCCCTAAACTTGTCCACCTGTGCCACTTTGGTCCATGAACTTGCAAACGTAAAATAGTGGCCCCTGAACTTGTCGGCCTGTGCCACTTTAGTCCATGCGTGTAAAGGCTCTTTCAACGCGTCAAGAAATATTTGTTTATTCCATAACTAATTATTAGTAAAATGCTAAATTCATGAAATGTTTTGTGTAGCCTCTTCATGATGTACTCTGCCTAGGAAAAATATGAAACCTAGAAAATGAATAATTTTTGCTTGTTTTAAAATTATCTCTTTTAATTAATAAATGTAACGAATTGATATATTATTTGATATATTTGACGCTACAAATAAAAATATATCAATTTCGTAAATTAAAAAAGAAGTGCTGACATCATCGCTGATGTCAACACCATAAACGGTGCCATACATGGCCGACCAGAGGCGGCCACGTGGGAGAACAGTGCTATGCAGCTGGTGTTATTTTTGTATTTGCATGTTCATAGACCAAGGTGGCACAGGTCGACAAGTTCAGGGGCACTTTTTCATGTTTGCAAGTTCATGGACCAAAGTGGCACAGGCAGACAAGTTCAGGGGTCACTTTTTCGGATTTGCAAGTTTATGGACCAAAGTGGCACAGGCTGACAAGTTAAAGGGCCGCCAGTGTATTTTACTGACTATATATAGAGGATCTCGTTCTGGACCGCATTCGGTGCTGTGCAGACAGGACCCCGCTGTTTATGTGTGCACAAAGGACGAACCTACGTGGTACTTAAAGATGGCAACGAGTAATTACCCACTGGGTTATGGCCGCCCATACCTTTACCCACGAGGAAATATTTTATCCACTAAAAGCAACTCTAACAGTTTTGCAACTGAGTTAGGCATTCTTATTTTTTGGAAAAAGCCCAAAAGTTACTCTCCAATGGCAGTGGCGGATATAGGGGTATTCCCCAGTATTTCCAGGAATACCCAACTATTTTGGTACACTTTTTATGTAAATATGTGTATATACTTATATATACAAATGTATAATGCTATAATATATAGTATTTTGCACATTTGACCTCAAAACATGTAAAAAACTAGCATTTCAATTAGAAGTCTATATTCTAGAAAGCAAATATTAGTTTAGAGTTGCTAACTTGTAGTACAATTGACTATATTTTCAACCTATAGATTAATTTTGTGGAAGTAGGAATACCCAAATTTAAAATTCTGGCTCCGCCACTGTCCAATGGTTTGACAATTGGCTTTGGCAAATTTGGCAACTTGGCAAATAGAGAGTCAAATTATGCATATATGTAAAAGTCCGCAAGGCTTGACATGGGTGTTTTTGGACGACGGAGAGACTCCTCCTGCACGCGTATCCTTCTCCCGCCGTTGCTGTCAGAGTTCCCGCACCATTGCTTCGTGGTGTCGCTGTCGCCCACCATTCAGTGGCTGGCTAGATGCAATTGCCGGCGACCAAGGACTCTTCGTTGACGTCTTGGCGACCAACAATATCGCGCGGATGGCGGCGATGGGGAATAGCCATGACCTAGCAACGAAGGAATAGAAAAACCGTGCAAGCTGGTAGCGGCGCGTGTGGGAAAAAAGCGCGGCAAAGAGTGGGTCCATAATTCTATTTTTTGGAAAAGAATTATGAGAAATGGTTAGAGATGGACTCGTTTTGGTTTTGCCATATTTATTTGTGAGTTAGCAAACTCCATGTTTTGCTAAATAAAAAATGCAAAACTGTTGGAGTTGCTCTAATTTACCCATATCCATGTGCAGATAAGAGTTCTTTTCCATACCCTTACCCATGCGGGTAACGAGTACCCGTGGGTTATCCTTACCCATTGATTTTAGAATGTTTGCAATATCAAAATTACATGTATCAATATATCAGACTCCCAATTCTAGCCAAAGAATCACAAATCAATAATAAATTAATCAAACAAAGTAGCCATACAAACACATGATCAAATAGCCTAATATAAAATATGTCATTACTACCAACTGATCAATTTCATGAGTTCATAAATATTACAGCATAGCAGTTAGGAATTATAAGTCCCCACCACATGACAGCTCACAACTATCACATATTACATATTCCTAAGTCATGACTCAATCTCAAGTTTTCAACCTACAGTTACAATACTAAGGAGTAGCAGTTTTAAGTATTATAACCAATAAGAAATACATAAATAGATAATTAAGCTTGCATTGTTGACATGGAGTTGATGTAGTTTGATAAATCTTGGACTTGGGGTAGCATAGCACCAACAAGCTACCATGGTCGAAGAACCCTAATCCAAGCTCTACCAGTGCTGAGCAGTGGAGGGGACTAGGTGCGGTGGGGTGTCTGATGGAGTGGTGTACCGCTAGTGGAGGAAGGAGGAGTTCGACGCAAGTAATGGGGGCAACAGTGTCCGGAGTCGCGGCAACTTGTGGTCGCGGTCTCCGCGTGCGTGACTGCGTGACATGCGGTGCCGCAGGGGGGAGGTGGGAGGAAGTGGGATGGGGAGGTGAAAAGCTAGGGTTGCGTTATATACATTACCTGGCTTGGGCTGTGTGGTGGTAATTTTGACACATGATTCATAGAGTTGGGTCGAGTTTAATTTACCTATGGGTTAAAGGGTATGGGCAATGCAGTCCCACACCTTTATACGCTTTATCCACTGGGTAAGACTTTTGTCCCATTTACTTACCCATGGGTGAAAAAATTAGCCATACCTTTGTCCTAATAGGATTTTTACCCATCATGTTTCGGGTAGAAATGGCTGACTTTAGTGGTACTCATCGTTTTTCCATTGCTATATCTGGTAAGAAACTTGGGGAAGACACAACTGTTTGCTTATTTTGGTGGGCTGGGTAGCTACATGTTATTTTAGATTGTTTGTGCAGCTGTGGGCCTTGAATGATGTCCAAATAAATATTGGACTACATGGAATTCACCACCTGGCAAGATCAAAGAACTTGTGACATAAAAGCAAAGGTCATAAAAGGTTATGACATTCAAAATCAATGTCATAATGATATGACATCAACATATAAATGTCACAAGTTGTCGTTAGAGACGCTCATCTTTTGACATTTGATATTTTGTCAACTTAGTGTCATAAATGATGACCTATGACATATTTTACATGTATTATGACATATATCAAATGTCAAAAGTTGGTACATTTTTTGGAGTGTTACAAGCATTTAATAATACTACCAAATATGTTTGTATGTAGCAACAAAATATTGGGCTTTTTTGTAGGTTACCTTAGCTACTGTCGACGAAAGCTGATCGACAGTCTACCTAGGGTATGTCCAAGGTAGTAGATTGCCGGCAGATAGGTACGCAAACTACGAACTAGATGGTGACACAAGACACAGAAAAGAATTTTATCCAGGTTCGACCACCGTGAAGGTGTAATACCTACGTCCTGCGTCTGATTGTATTGATATGAGGTGTAATGAATTATATATGACCTGTCCTCTAGGGGACCCTTGCACCTCCTTATATCTATGAACGGACAGAGTTACAAGCAAAGTATTCTATTTGGTACAATATCTTGTAGCCTTGCGGTGCACGCCGACTAGCGTCGTACGCCGTACGTCTTCATCTTATGGGTCAGGCCACCTCTGATGGTGCGGCCCATGTCGACCCATGAGGGTGGGGTTTATACCCTCACAGCTAGTCCCTGAGCTCCATGTAATGTGATGCGACACGCCATCTTCAGCTTCTTCAACCAGTGAGGCTTGACATCTCTGACCAGCAGGAAAGTTGTCCGAGCAGTTGTGATGGTATTTTAGCCAACTCGGAAGACAGTCGATCACCATTGACACCGAAGAAGTAGGTTGTCCGAATAATGCATGGTGCTCTTGAGAAAAAAGGTTTCTTTCCTGATGAAGTGTGCCCACTTTACTTTTCTAAAAAGTATATGCTTTCAAAAAGCAAGTATATTCACCATAAGATGAAATGTGGCCACTTAGTCCCCGAGCCTGGTAGTAGGTGATGTAGACACATGGTGCCAGTGTCTAAAAAGAAAAAATCCATGTAAAAATTCTGATACTGAGATGCATCGCCAGGTGCATCGTACCGATGTAGTCCCTAAGCTTGCTGGAAGGCGAAGTGAGCCTTGTAGTAAGGTTTAAAAAATTAAAAATCACCCCTTAGTTGTGTATGAGTCTAATTCATATGTAGCCGAGAAGAGCAGTCCCCAAGCTATGATCGGAGAGTGATCGGAGCAGTCCGCGAGCACAGTATAAGGAGTGATCGACGAGTCCCCGAGCACGGCTGGGAACGTAAATGTGCTTGGTGGTCAGCATAGTCCCCGAACACAACGTAGGGACTAGTCAACGAGTCCTCGAGCGTGGTTGGGAACGTAAACGTGCTCGGTGGTCGGCACAGTCCTCGAGCACAGCGTAGAGACTAGTTGACAAATCTCTGAGAGTGGTTGGGATCGTAAACGTGCTCGGAGCAGTCCCCGAGCACATTGTAAGGGATGCTCGAGCATAGCTTGTTGACTAGGCCAAACTCCTAAAAATAAATATGGAGAATAGATAGTACATGATATATAAATAAACTCTAGATAAAAAATCAGTACTGAGATAAGTTTTGAGATTTTGTTGTTATATTAAAATTAGCATGAGTAGTTAATTTATCCTAGAGCTTGCACCAGCTCTGATCTGACCAACAATGTGAAGCATGAGGCGCTGAGCCTAGGCACACGTAGGATTGCCAGCCTCGCTAGAGAGCTACTACCGACCACCGGAAACGCAGAGGGTGGATCTCGTGCACGTGTGAGGAGAAGTCGGAGACAGTGCCGGCTCTAGAAACTCGTGTACTAGAAAAAACTAGTCGACTAACCAAAAAATTGTTTGAAGAATAATCATGTCAAGGACAATATGGAGAATATTATGCCAAAAATAAATAAAATATTAGAAGTGTACTTATCTTTGGACGAAAATCTGGTCGGTGGTGACAAAATAGTCTGTCCTTCGAGCTTTCCGACGTGTTGTCATGACAGTGGTCGCAGTTGTCGTAGCGCCGCTCTTTGCGGCGATTATTATTGCGATGCGACAGGTGGTCAAAGCAAGTAGGCCAAACAACTTGGTCAATAGCCTGAGCAAGTCGGTGTCGTCGATCTGCCTCCCTTTGTAGCAAGGAAGCGGATGACGCATTGTCGGCGTGGTCGGAGACGTTGCTAGAGTGGTCGGAGCCGTAGCCAGCGTGGTTGGAGCCACGGCCGATGTCGGCATCAATGGAGACGTCACAAGCAAAGTATCCTATTTGGTACAATATCTTGTAGCCTTGCGGTGCATGCCGACTAGCGTCGTGCGCTGCACGTCTTCATCTTATGGGCCAGGCCACCTCTGATGGTGCGGTCCATATCGACCCATAAGAGTATAAAGATTTATACTCCCACAGCTACTTTTTTAGGGTTGGCCTAACATGATTTCAATTAAATCAAACAAATTTTAAGAGCCACAATATATGTTAGGTGTAATAAAGAAATAATCTCATTCGACACATTATCTAGAGATTGACTCCCATTAAATATGTGGCAATTGTGTGTGCACCTGTTATAATAGGTTTAGAAAGGTGCAAAGCGAGCAACAAGTCTATGCGTGTACTGAGCCATGCTGAGTTGTAACACACAAGGGGTTGCACTACTACAAAAAAAAATCTTTTGCAAAGCGTTTTGAAATTATTTTTGGTGGCGGGCAGCACTTCGGACCGCCTCGGTAAATGCCTCAGATTAACCGAAGCGGTTAGTTTTTATTAACCGAGACGGTCAAAAAAACCACCTCACAAAAATATATTTACCGTGACGGTCATCTTAAGAAAACCGCCTCTAAAAATAGTTTATTTTCGGAGGCGGTCCCCTTATAACAACCGTCTCCGTAAATCTATTTTAGGAAGCGATTATGTATTAAAACCCGCCTCGCTAAATGAAGGCCCAACAGCAACCCATATCGGCACGATATGCGTCAACTGTATATATACACACGTCAAACCCCGAACTGTGGGGGTATAAACCCCTATACCCTTACGGCTAGACTTGGGCCAGGAGGCTTGGCCCATCACGAAGACAGCTCGAGGCTTGATCCGACTGCTCGGAGTTTCGCGCAAGGAAACAAGACGTAGAGATCAAGCAGGATTCTATTTGGTTAGAATACGAATTGGTATTGAACTATCTATGGCAATTGTAACCGACTAGGATTAGTTTCCAGATCTGTAACCCTGCCCTCCGGACTATATAAGGAGGGACAAGGGACCCCCCTTAGGACACATTATTATCTCAACACAATCCACAGCAATACAATCAGACGCAGGACGTAGGTATTACGCCCACACGGCGGCCGAACCTGGATAAAAACCTTGCCCGTGTCTTGCGTCACCATCAAGTTCGTAGCTTGCGCAGTGTCTACCGATAAACTACTACCGTGGGCATACCCCAAGGTAGACTGCCGACTAGCTTTCGTCGACACGAACCCTAACCTAACTCCTAGCCCAGCCACTCCCTCAGCCGCCTCTCCCCACACACGCCCGACCCCGACGCCCGCTCCCACTCCCCCCACACGCCTCTGACTCCACCCTCGACTCCAATCCCCTCCCCTCATCCCGGCTGCACTCCCCTTCTCTCTCCCTCACTCGCACCTCCCTCAACACACAGTGAGCAGTGCTCCCAGACCTGGCAGGCCATGGCGCCGGCGTGGTCGCGAGCGAGGCGAGGCGGCACGAGCGAGGTGAGGCGACACCGGCGCGATTTGTGGGCACAGCGAGCGACGCAGGCGCGGGCATGATTTCGATGGCAATGCGCGCCCTACTCCCCAGCAGGCTCCTTCCTTCCCCGGCGCTCCTACACCGGCATCGCGCGCCCTATTCCCCAATCTCCTCCTCCGACTACATACATGGTGGCCGGATCCATGCCATTGGTGGCCGGATCCAATGGAGGGTGGCTGGATCTCTGGTGGGCCCACTTACCTATGTGTCGGCGTCTAGACTCATCGTCTAGACACTGACGAGTATAAATCTACGTGTCTACCTAAACCCGGATGGTGATGCAAGTGGAACACAGAGAATTTATACTGGTTCGGGCTAAGGATGCCCTACGTCCAGTGTGAGATCGGGGGTCTGTATTGCCTTGCACCCAAGAGTGCTCGTACTAGGGGTATACAAGCAGATTGCGAGAGAGAGCTAAGTCCCAGGTCTCGACTTTGTGCGGTGGACAGAGCGCTACTTGCTACTCTGGTGTGTGCGTGAACTTGCTTGGAGTTCTAATGTTGTGAGTGTGGTGAGTCCTGAGTCTTGATTGTGTCTCTTGGATGTGAGCCCTGGCTCCTCTTTTATAGTCTCAAGGGGACACGGGATTTTACATGTGTTACTGGTGATCTTCCTCTGGTGAGTGGTGAAGCCACAGTCCCGACCCTGTAGAGGCTTGCCCATCTCGTCCTTGAGGTACGGCTGGCATTATGGTTGCTTCTGTGGAGGGTTGCCGAGCCCTGTTGAGGTCGTGGGGGTCGGTTTGGTGACACTGCCGCATGTCCTGTAATAGTAGGAGAAGACAGCCAATAGTGATACTGGTTAATCTCTCCCATACCTCTTTTACTATGAGGCGGTACACCACAGTAAAAGAGGCAAGGCTACATAGTGAAAAAGGTAAGGCTACAATGGCCGAGGTGGTTGAAACAGTCATTGCCATGCCCTGCCGTGGTATGGGGATCACAGCGTCTGTCATGTCGAAGGTACGGGCACCGTGCATTGGAAGCCTGGCTCCGAGATGGGGGCTCGGGCGAGGTGGCGTTGGCGCCCGAGCCCAAGAGGGGTCGTGCGAGGTGGAACTTGCGCCCGAGGCCAAGGGGTCGGGCGAGTCAGAGCTTGCGCTTGACGCCAAGGGATCGGGCGAGGCGGAACCCGCGTCTGAGCCCTGGTGATCTTGGGTGTTCTTCTTTTATTCTCCTTTTTTGTATTTTTTATCTCTTTAATTTGGGTATCCCTTTTTATGGTACCCAACACTATGGCGGATGCACAGCAGGCCAGGCCAGATCCGCGCGGCGAGGCTACTGGATCCCGTGGTAGGGAGGCGGATCCGATGATTGAGGCCGGCAGTGCTCCTCCAGCTAGCAATGGCGGCAGCGGTTCATGGATGGGCTCTGTGGGCCCGTGGATGGGCTTAGCGGGCTTATCCATGTGTTTTCTTTTTTTTTGTATTTTTCTACGCGATTAACCAAGGCGGGCAAACAACCAACTCGGAAAAGGTCCTATTTATTGTGACCTTTTGTCCGAGGCGGTTATGATATCCGTCTCGGTTAATCAATTTTGCCCGTTTCGGTAAATATTTTGTGTAGTAGTGTTGGGCTCTGCTGACCAAGTCAACATGTGAATGATGCGTCGCATGGATTTTACGACTTAAAACTATTAATGCTATGTTGGACAAAGATGCGATCTACCTCCACTGGGTCCTATGCCTTAGACTCCTGCCATGGGTTTACATTTGCCATCCAGAACTAACATTATTGGTGGATTACAAGATCTACCTCGAGGGCCTTGGGCCTCAGCCTCATGCTGTGAGTGAGGGTGGAGAGTGAGGACCAAGAACCGAGTAGGACCTAAGATAGATAGGAGTGAAAGTGATGGATGATGGACCCAAGAAATTTTGGTACTATAATACTGCCTCCATCCTAAATTGTAAGTCATTTCATGAATCATGGAGAGTCAATGCATCTCAAGTTTGACCAAAATTATAGAAACAATTATAAAGTTTTGTGGCATCAAATAGATATACTACGAAAATATAAGTAATGAAGAATCTAATGATACTTAATGATATCATAAATGTTATTATCCTATTATATAAATTTGGTCAAACTTGAGATGTTTTGATTCACCAAGATTCTTGGAGTGACTTATAATTTGGAATGGAGTGAGTATTATATATAGATTCGTTGACATGTTTTGAAAGCGAGAGGCATTATATATTATGGTCCCTCGGTTGTATCCAACATGAATATTCTAAAGTTGATGAGAATATGAACTAGTCTAACAGAATCCATTGAATTGTATACGAAATCAAATTCGATGTTCTCTTGTTTTTATGTGGACTGATGCTTCATTTTGAGGAAGGCTGAAGCCAGAACTATTTTCCATTATTTAAAATAATTTGAAATACTCCACAGTACAGACACATATGACACACCATACATGTTAAATTACAAAACAAGAGATAAATACACACGGCCATGCAGTACCAGTAACACACAACTTTTAACTTGAACTTAGATTACTCTCCGAGCGCAAAGGCAGGGGCATCGAAGGTGTCAGACAGCACTACACCACAACACTAAAACAACAATGGACGTCGGTTGCTAATGATACAAATTTGCATTGAACGATCCGTTGTTAAAGGTTCGCCTCGGATGCTCCGTTGCTGAAATTCAATACTTCGATGGATGGGCCGTTGCTATAAGTATTTTCATTTTGCGTTGAATCCTCCGTTGCTATATATCACGAATAGAGATGGATGGTCCGTTGCTGAATAAAATTATCCCAATGGCGCCATTTTCGGCCCGTCCCGCGAAAATTTTGGCAAAAAAAACCCTAAGTCACCAAAAGGAAGACCGCTGCTCCAAACGAGTTGCAGTTTCACGCCCCCAAGCCTCCTGCCCGCGCCTCCACACTGCAGCACGCCCAGACGCTCGCCTCCAGACCGCCGCCCCACCCGCCGCCCGCTCGCCGCGCCTCCACACCGCTTCCCCCGCTGACGGCCGCCTGCACACGCCGCCCCTGCCGAGTCCCGCCCGCCCGTGCTGCCACACCGCCGGAATTCTCAGTCCTCGGAGGTCTTCGCCGGCTGGCGAGCTCGTCACCCCAGTCGACACCGGCCGGCCGCCCGCCCGCCTCCACTCCCCGGCCCCGGCTGGATCTCCGGCCCTGGACGCTACTTGCCCCAGAGGTCCGCCCCACGGCATCGATCCAGGCTGGCCGCCCGCCCTAGGACAGCCCGTGTGGCTCTGTTCTTGCAGGTTCGATTGATTTGCGTCACCAAATTTCTGCTCCGCAAGATCCCACAGCCAAAGGTGTGCAAATCCAGGTGAGGCCCATCAACGGTGGTAGCAGATCGACATGCATTTGTCTAGGCTTTGTGCGGATGTGCTTTTGGCAAAATAAAATCGATGGAATTGCAGCGGTGCATGCTCGTGAGCTGTGTGCTCCCTTTATTTTGCTGCAGCTAAAAATAGGAGTAGGCTGCTTGCGTGTGCTCTGCTGGCTTTTGGCTTGGGCTAAGCCCGTCGTCTTTCTGTGTTGTGCCTAGTGTGCTAGGTGATGAACCCTGGAAATTCAAGCCCCCCAAAATTACAAACTTTTTTGTCATCTGCACTAGTATGGCAACTAGCAAGAATCATTGCCTGTCTATCAAGTGTTGTGTTCCTGACTTCTGATCTTAGAGTGCATATGGCTTGTTATTTTTTTGGATTTGCTTGAATATCACTAATTCTAGTTTTAAGATTTTTAGAGTTCTTTTATATAATTGGAGATTTTATTTTAAGACATATTAGATGATGCTTTTCAATTCAGGATAATAATACTTTTACTATGTTTCGTCATATTACTTACGGTATTTATAATTTTGGACACCAGGAAAATAAATTCATTATTGTGGGTACATCTGTATTCCAGAAGTTGTAGTTGTAGGTGAAAAACTAAATGTTGGTGGGTTGTATTCCTGATTGTTCTCTTGTGCATCAGTAACATATATTGAAGAGATTATTGAAGAGGTAAACATCAGCATGACCTCTCAAACTGATCATTTATGTCTGCCCTACACTTTGAGTATTGGTCTAAATAGGCATCTTATATGGTATCACTTGTTTTTTTAGTAAAGGAGGTGGTGAATATCTTCCAAGCTTTTCTAAATTTCCAGAACAATCTAGCAGCCGACCTTCATTGCTAAGAAGTTGACAGTTGAAGGAGCTTTTGTGAATCGGTAAGGTTTTATTTATCTAGTTCTCCTCAATGACTACCAGATTGCCGTGTTCTAAGCTACAAAATTTGTCTTGTTGATTTGTATTGATGTGTGATGTTGTAGTGGGAAAATAAATATAAAGAAAGCCTCTTTATCTACCCACAAATGTCTAAGGATAAGACATGGATTGAGAATGAGCCTAGGTACAGACAAGAACTATTTCTTAACTGCTTAGACATGATCTAGTTAAAATGGAATTTAACATAATGAATCCCATGTAGGCACACCAAGGTATATGCACAAGGTGTGAATGGTTTCATAGCTTATGCATTTAAAAATTCAGCAATAGGAAACAAGATATTATGCCCTTGTAGAAAGTGTGCAAACTCATTTTGGAGAGAGGCATGTGATGTACGTGAACACTTGATATGTGATGGGTTTTTAAGGGGGTACACAACCTGGAACTTACATGGAGAAGCTAGTTCATCGGATGTGAATCCTAGGAATAGTGATGATGTTGTCCCTAGTGAAGAGGCTGAAGATGATGAAATATCTGAATTGCTTAGGGACCTAGCTGGTGGTCTAGATGATAGAGGGGATTTTGAAGATGACAGTTCTGATGAGCAGCATAGTGAGGACCTACGAGCCCTCCAAAAGTTGGTAGAAGCCAATAGCCAAGAGCTGTACCCTACTTGCAAGAAATATACAAAACTACGTTTCTTGATTAGATTGCTTCACACCAAGCTTCTTGGAGGATGGACTGATAGAAGTTTTGACATATTACTGGATCTTCTTAATGATGCATTACCAGAGGGTTCAGCACTACCAAGAAACTTCCATGAATCTAAAAAATTGATTAAATCAATAGGTCTTGGGTACAAGAGTATCCATGCATGTGAAAATGATTGCCTTCTCTACTGGAAGGAGCATGAAAATAAGGATGTATGTCCAAAGTGTAAGGTCTCACGGTGGAAATCCGTTAGGAATAGCCTAGATGGGAAGCATGTTTATAAGGTTCCTAAGAAGGTTCTTCGCTACTTCCCAATAAAGAAGAGTCTCCAAAGGCTGTTTCTATCATAAAAAACAGCGACTCTTACAAGATGGCATGATGAGCAGAGAACAAGAGATGATTTTCTTAGGCATCCAGCAGATTCTCCTCTTTGGAAAGATTTTGATGATAAACATCCAGAGTTTGCTAAGGACAGCCGCAATATCCGTCTGGCATTTGCCACTGATGGATTTAATCCATATAGGAGCCAGAATGTTACTTATAGCATTTGGCCTGGTATATGTATACCTTTAAATTTTGCACCTTCAATGTGCATGAAGCAATCAAACTTCATCCTTTCCTTTTTGATCCCTGGGAAGCATGCTCCTGGTCATAATATGGATGTGTATTTTGAACCACTTGTTGAGGATTTGTTAGATATGTTTGTCAATGGAGTTAGAACTTATGATCCTTCAAAGGGGGGGCATTTCCAGTTGCGTGCTGCAGTAATATGGACTATTACAGATTTCCCTGGTCTAGGATATGTGTCTGGTTGTGTTACATCTGGTGAAGCAGCATGTCCTGATTGCCACTCTTTGATATGCTCACTTAGACTTGGTAATGGCAGCAAGACCTGCTATATGGATCATCGTAGGTTCTTGGATGGAAACCACCCATTTAGGTTTGATGAGCAGAAATTTGGTTCTACGGAGCTTAGGCAGGCACCGACTCCACTTTCTGGAGAGGAAATTTTAGAGTGTACTAAAGATCTTGTCACAGTTTTTGGCAAGGATCCATCTGGAAAGAAACCAGCAAGCAAGAAACGCAAGGAAGGGGATCCTCTTGTCATTTTCAAGAGATCTATTTGGTTCAAACTTCCATGTTGGAAAGATTTGATGATGCGCCATAACTTTGATGTTATGCACATAGGGAAAAATGTCTATGAGAACATTGTTAATACATTATTGGGCACCGATGGGAAATCTAAGGATAATCTTAATTCTCGCTTGGACCTTAAAGCTCTTGGTATTAGAAGTGACCTTCACCCAGTTGAAATTGAAGACCAATTTTATATACCACCTGCCTCATATTCAATGAGTCCTGATGAGAAGAAATTATTTTGTCAAATACTAAAAGGGGTAAAGTTCCCTGCTGGTTACGCGTCTGATATTCGACACAACATTCATGTTAATGAGAAAAAGGTGTTTGGGCTAAAGAGCCATGAGTGCCACATTGTTCTACAAGACTTGCTGCCGCTAGCTATAAGAAAAATATTGCCAGAGATAGTTAGTGCTGCAGTGTGTCGTGTTAGTCATTTTTTTAAGAAGATTTCTGCACCTGTTTTTAGAAAAAGTGACATGGATAATCTAGAGGCTGATATAGCTGAGACCTTGAGCCTTCTTGAGACCATATTCCTTCCATCTTTCTTTGACATGATGGTACATTTGATGGTTCATCTTCCTGCCCAAGCAAGAATGGCTGGTCCAGTACATTTTCGTAGCATGTGGCCTGTTGAGAGGTAATTTCTTTGGCAGATTGAAACTTAAGAAACAAACTTAAGGGTAGTTCTTACAGGTTTAGAACATGATGAGGCTATTATATTTGTTTATAGGTTTCTGATGCGACTTAAGGGTAGTGTTCGAACAAAAAGCCATCCGGAGGGATCTATCATGGAGGGTTCTTTGTTTTACAGCATCCATTTCAGCTTATTTTGCTTGACTGGGTTGTTTTCATCCAGAAACGATTTGATATAGATGATGCAGCCTTGGAATGGGTTATGGCTAGTGCTGGAGCAAAATGGAAGCAGTACAAGGCAAAACTTAAGCGACAAATTTTTGATGAAACATTGACTGACGAGCAATTGAAGAACCTGCATGGTCATAGAATTGATGTTCATGAATTGGATTCTCTTATCAAATATTGGAGGTCTCCTGAGTCTCAAGTAAGGATTAACTGCTTGTGTTTTAGCCATTGAACTAAATTGTTATTGCTCATATAACACTTATGTAATTCTAAGTAGTAACTCTTGTAATACTTCTTTTCATAGGCTCTGGCGGCTAGAGGAAAAAACAATCGTGCGAAGCTGAAGTTTCTTCATACATCGGGTAGTGTGAGCTATGCTTCAGCTGCACATAAAATGGTACATTCTCTTATCATGTCATCTCATTTGAATGGATCATTTTTGGGGCATTTTGACCTGTGGAAATTTAAAACTTGTAGGGTCAGCAACTTGGGCGCCCTCCTCGAAGAGATGAAGTCTATATAAAAACACATACTAGAAAAAATGGAGTTCCTTTAATGCCAGCAGCATCAACAATTGTAAGTTTTTGTACAAAGTCTAGACCAAACCTAGTTTTTTATAACCACATATTGATTCTTGGCTGCAGTAGTAGTAATAACCACACATTCATTCTTGGTTGTAGTAGTAGTAATAACCACAAATTCAATCTTGTCTAGTAACAGCATTAACACTAGTCTGTAGTAGTAGTAATAACCACATATTCATTCTTCCTAGGCTGATCTGCAAGAAGTTGTTAAAGTCTATCCGGAGTTGATGGACAGGACAATTCAGCAAGGTGATATTTTTGCTGTTGTTTGTGGAGAAAAGGAGCCAAGGGGGCGAGTCCGTTGTTTGGGTCTAGGACCAACTCCTCAGGACATTGGTACCCCAGGACTGAAGGCGTACTCATCGACAAAGCTTCAAATACAAGTTCTGGCACGTCAACAGGCTGAAAGTGAAAATCTAGTGCTTCAACAAAGAATCTTAGAAATGCAAGAAAGGGAGGAGCAGAGCATGGCACGAGAATCTCCAAATGTTGAAACAAACTCACACAATGGTTCTAACTCAAGAAAGCACATGGTAAAGTACATCAAAAGGCCTTTTCACAACATGGCTCTAGTATAGAAATCTAAATTCTGGTCATATACTAATCTGAACTTGTATTATCTAACATGTCCTAATTGTCATATTATATTCAACACTTGCTTTGTTGTAACTGTTCTTCCAATGCTTGATGTAGAGCCCACCGTATGAGAAACATGCTGAGGCCAATCAGCATGTTCAGGGTGAAGAAGATCATGACTGTGTAGGTGATGACTATGTAGAGAATGAGGAACTTGATGATGAGGCCAATCAGCAGGTTCCAGTCTCCAGCAGCTCAACAGACTTCTTCCTGCATGCGGCGTCTCCGGCGATGACCTCTGCACCGGCACGGTGGCTCTCGATATCCTGGGACGCCATGACTTACAAATGGAGCTGTGTGTGTAGCGCCTAGAAAGAGACTATACGTAAACTGTATGTAGCTGGCAGCTCTTGAGAGCGATGAAGTGTTTGTGTGATTGGAGATGGAGGAACTGCACTGCACATATATAGGAAGGCAGGCAAGCTTTTACAAACTGCAGAGAAGCATTGCAAGACGACGTGCAGTCTTGTTTGACTTCGTTGGCAAAGGGCGTTGAACTTGACGAGGACCATTTTGGTGTGCTTTCCATCAGGTCCGGCAGACTTGACCGTTTCTCTACGTACTTAAAAAAATTCTAGCTCCAAGTGAATTGATACCTGTAAATTAGGTTAAACTCTATACGATCTAGTAGGCATGTCGGTACCTCCTATTTTTACATCGTTTCATGTCTCCTAATAACTGGTTATTATTTTTTAACCATGGTAAAATTTCTCGGCTGCCGAATTTTTGTCATCACGTCGCCTTCTACTGGTTTAACTGGTCAAAGGTACAGAAAACGTTCCAAATCACTAAAAATTCCAAATCAGTGTCAGCCACCGGTTCATCATAATGTATTTAAATTTTGCTGGTTATAAAATGTTTTTTTAATAAAAGATAGTTTATATGCGGCTTCATCTATCGACAGATAAAATGAGGCCAATTATTATAATATTTTGTCAAAAGGCCAACACACCACTAAAGAAAGGTCTAACTTAAAGCAAAAAAATAGCCGGAATAAAGCTGGCTAAGAAGAGGTAATAAATCTAGTTGAAAGCCATCCACTAGAATCGAAGAATTTTAAGGTTGACGTCTCAAGATACTGCCGCGTTGAAACCCATTATGTAGAACTTCACATCGCGGCAACTGTGCCCACTATCGAAGCCAATGAGTTCCCTAAAAAGTACCTACAAAAAAGTTAGTCTACTTTTATAAAAATCACCTCGTTTCTCCTTAACCACACAGTCTAGGTAAGTGCCGCTGCTGCTATTAATAACAATGTCTTTAGGTTTTTATTACACCTCTTGGACCACATACTAAAAAGGTCATTTAAACTTAGGGTGGGTGATATGCCAAACAACTTATGTACCGAACGTCACAAAAATTTAACATAAAAATAATCCAGAAAAAGGTATTGAATGGTTTCTGGAAAGTGACAGAAGCCACACGTCGTGTCACCAGAGTGTCGCCTAACAAGGTTATCCTTAGTTAATATTACACCTTTTTTTAGGTACCACAAAAAATTATTTTTGCAGGAACTCTAATTTGCAAAATATTTTGTGAGACTATAATGCCATTGTTAATTAACGCAGCATACACGAATTTGACAGAGAAGCTTCCAGATGAATGTAACGCCCATCCTTTTCTTCATGTAAGTTCAGGTCCTATAAAGAATTAACAATTCTATGCGAATCCCTTTGGTTTAAACCCACAAAATTTCAGCGAAAAGAAATATTTAGTGGGAATGAACTAAATATTGGTGCCACAGAATTTTATTTTCTTCTTACAATATTGAACAATGCTGGGAATCTATCCTTTAGAGGTTTATTTCCCATCCAGGTGTCAAACCAGAATCGGATTTGTGACTCGTCTTTCACCTTGAATGAGCCAAATCCTATAAAGGTGTCTTTAACATTCATTAAGACTTTTCCAAAAATATGAGTATGTAGGTTTTTTAACATAGCTCCCAAGGATCTTATCTTTTATATATTTATTCCTTAAAAGTTCTTGCCACAAACTATCCTCATTCAGCAATTTGAATAACCATTTACTCAACAAACATTTATTTTGAATGTCCAAATTTTGTATACCTAGCCCACCTTGTAGTTTAGGCTGGCATAATAATTCCCACTTGGCTAACCTACATCAGCTCTTGTGCTGGTCATTTTGCCAGTAGAATCGTGATCTAAAGCAATCATTTTTTCTAACACTCCTCTTGGGAGTTCGAAAAAAGACAAAATAAACATCGGTAAACTAGAAAAGCACCGAGTTTATTAAGATTAAACGCCCCCAACCGAAAGCGTTTTACCTTTTTAACCACTGAGTCTCTTTTCAATTCGCTTCTCGATCATTTGCCAGTCTTTGTTATTTAATTTTCTAGTATGCATAGGAAGACCTAGATAGCGAAAGGGAAACGTCCCAACTTTGCATCCAAACAATTGCAAGTAAAATACTTCATGCTCTTTTGCTTTACCAAAACAAAAGATTTCACTTTTGTGGAAGTTTATTTTGAGCCCTGATAGTTGTTCGAAAGTACTCAATATTAATTTCATATTTATCGCTTTCTGAACACCATGACTCATTAAAATCACCGTATCATCCGCATACTGTAGGATAAATAAGCCATCTTGAATAAGACGAGGAATAACCCCTTCAACTTGCCCTGATTCCTTTGCTCTAGAAATTATTATGGCCAGCATATCCGCCACTATATTAAATAAAATTGGCGACATTGGGTCACCCTGCCGTAGGCCTTCTTTTGTTTGAAAGTAAGGACCCAGTTGATTATTAACCTTAATATTAACATTTCCCCACTGTGTCAATTGTTCTACCCATCTGCACCATTTTATTGAAAAATCTTTCATTCTTAGTGTTCGTTGTAAGAAACTCCATTTTACCTTATCATACGCCTTCTCAAAGTCAATTTTGAAAATTACCTCATCCTGCTTTATCGAGTGGAGTTCATGTATCGTTTCATGAAGAATTACTGCCCCTTCCATGATATTTCTACCGGGGAGAAAAGTTGTTTGTGTTGGTCTAATAATTTTATGGGCTACATTAGATAATCTATTAGTTGCCACTTTGGTGAAGATCTTGAAAGAGACATTCAACAAATAAATTGGCCTGTAATGTTGGATCAGTTTCACATCCTTATGTTTAGGTAGTAAAATTATTGTTCCAAAGTTTAGACTGTTTAGTGGAAGTGAATCATCATAAAAGTCCGTGAGCCATATTCGCAAAAAAAAAGTCCGTGAGCCATCAAATCATCTTTTATCAAAGACCAAAAGACCTGATAAAACTTTGGCAGCCAGTCGTGCTGGTGCCCAGCATGCTGCAGGCGAGCAGCCACAAACCTGAATCAGCCAGCGTGTCGATGGGACTTGGACCGCAATGGAGAGGCTGGAGGCGGAGCACATGCTCATCGGAGATCTAAGTAGGACGTGGCTGCGAGACCCATGGCTGAAGGGCTAAGAGAGGATGGTGGCAAACGACGGCTGGGGTGGGGCAGGACTGCAGGAGGTATGGTCTGCGGAGAAATGTGAGAGCACGGGCGACCCATCTCTGCCCCCATACCCCACTCGGTTCGCCTGTGCCAAGAGCCGCCGGCGTCGCCCACTCTGGCCTTTCCTGCTGGGGAGGAGGGAGGTGCGGGGGACGGCGGAGGGCAACGAGATCGGAGGACCGCGGGAGGGAATCGTGTCGCGGGGCTGCGCCGCCTCACTGTTGGTTGGCGCCCGTGCCGCCGCTCCCTCGACGGACAAGCCCAAGGAGGCTCTTGACGGGTAGAGACCAAACCAACCCGCAATCGAACGGCTGCCATTACAAGTTCGCCAGATCAAACGGTCAGCGGGCTAACAGGCGACGTGGCCTATCTCCGCTTTTGGTGCAGAAATCGTACCATATCTATTGAAAGTAAAACGGCAGGTTGCAAGAGACCCTCTTCTATTTAGAAAGTAAAAAAAGAATTTGTCTATTTGAATTAGGATTTCTATTCCTATTTAGTTTATTCAGATTCAGAGAGATCTATTTGTCCTAACTATCTAGGGTCATAAAGTCTAAATGAAAGAAACTCTTTATTGTCTGATAGTTTTTTTTTGTGAAAATTTATTGTCCGATAGTTAAAGGGAGATGGACCAAACAAATGGATATAAGAAAAAAAACTGAAATTTCTCTCTTTATTATTAGGGATAGATATGGTCCGTCGGATGTATCCAACAAGGAGATTCTATAGTTGATGTGAATATGAACTAGCCTAACACAATTCATTGAATTGTATACAAAATCAAATTGGATGTTCTCTTGTTTTTATGTGGACTGATGCTTCATTTTGAAGAAGGCTGAAGCCAGAACTATTTTCCATTATTTAAAATAATTTGAAATACTCCACGACACATATGACACACCATACATGTTAAATTACAAAACAAGAGATAAATACACACGACCATGCAGTACCAGTAACATACAACTTTTAACCTGAACTTTGATTACTCTCCGAGCGCAAAGGCAGGGGCATCGAAGGTGTCAGACAGGCCGGTGCCGGTCTTGAAGGTGATCTTGTCCAGCAATGCCTCAGGAACATAGACCTCGACAACGCTAAGCCAGAGCATCAGCTCCTTGGTTTTCACACCGGTGATCTTCCTTAGCTTGCCTTTCTCAGCGAACGCAGTCACCTCAGAGGCATAGGACACTGTTTGTTTGATCTTCTTGAACGTGTGCTCGACCTTCTTCTTCCTCTGCACCAACCACATGAACCCCGTCTCTCGGTTGTACCCGAACTCCTGGATGTCCTCCATTGGAAACAGGCCCTTGGGGAGGCCGAGCTCCTCCAGCAGCTCAACAGACTTCTTCCTGCATGCGGCGTCTCCGGCAATGACCTCTGCACCGGCACGGTGGCTCTCGATATCCTGGGACGCCATGACTTACAAATGGAGCTGTGTGTAGCGCCTAGAAAGAGACTATACGTAAACTGTATGTAGCTGGCAGCTCTTGAGAGTGATGAAGTGTTTGTGTGATTGGAGATGGAGGAACTGCACTGCACATATATAGGCAGGCAGGCAAGCTTCTACAAACTGCAGAGAAGCATTGCAAGACGACGTGCAGTCTTGTTTGACTTCGTTGGCAAAGGGCGTTGAACTTGACGAGGACCATTTTGGTGTGCTTTCCATCAGGTCCGGCAGACTTGACCGTTTCTCTACGTACTTAAAAAAATTCTAGCTCCAAGTGAATTGATACCTGTAAATTAGGTTAAACTCTATACGATCTAGTAGGCATGTTGGTACCTCCTATTTTTACATCGTTTCATGTCTCCTAATAACTGGTTATTATTTTTTAACCATGGTAAAATTTCTCGGCTGCCGAATTTTTGTCATCACGTCGCCTTCTACTGGTTTAACTGGTCAAAGGTACAGAAAACGGTCCAAATCACTAAAAATTCCAAATCAGTGTCAGCCACCGGTATCATAATGTATTTAAATTTTGCTGGTTATAAAATGTTTTTTTAATAAAAAAATAGTTTATATCAGACTTCATCTATCGACAGATAAAATTAGGCCAATTATTATAATATTTTGTCAAGAGGCCAACACACCACTAAAGAAAGGTCTAACTTAAAGCAAAAAATAGCCGGAATAAAGCTGGCTAAGAAGAGGTAATAAATCTAGTCGACAGCCATCCACTAGAATCGAAGAATTTTAAGGTTGACGTCTCAAGATACTGCCGCGTTGAAACCCATTATGTAGAACTTCACATCGCGGCAACTGTGCCCACTATCGAAGCCAATGAGTTCCCTGAAAAGTACCAGCAAAAAAAATTAGTCTACTTTTATAAAAATCACATCGTTTCTCCTTAACCACACAGTCCAGGTAAGCGCCGCTGCTGCTATTAATAACAATGTCTTTAGGTTTTTATTACACCTCTTGGACCACCTACTAAAAAGGTCATTTAAACTTAGGGTGGGTGATATGCCAAAATACATATGTACCGAACGTCACAAAAATTTAACATAAAAATAATCCAGAAAAAGGTATTGAATGGTTTCTGAAGAGTGACAGAAGCCACACGTCGTGTCACCAGAGTGTCGCCTAACAAGGTTATCCTTAGTTAATATTATACTTTTTTTAGGTACCACAAAAAAATATTTTTGCAGGAACTCTAATTTGCAAAATATTTGTGATACTATAATGCCATTGTTAATTAACGCAACATACACGAATTTTACAAAGAAGCTTCCAGATAAATGTAACGCCCAGACAAAAACATCCATTTCTTCATGTAAGTTCAGGTCCTATAAAGAATTAACAATTCTATGCGAATCCCTTTGGTTTAAACCCACAAAATTTCAGCGAAAAGAAATATTTAGTGGGAATGAACTAAGTACTGGTGCCACAGAATTTTATTTTCTTCTTACAATATTGAACAACGCTGGGAATCTATCCTTTAGAGGTTTATTTCTCATCTAGGTGTCAAACCAGAATCGGGTTTGTGACTCGTCTTTCACCTTGAATGAGCCAAATCCTATAAAGGTGTCTCTAACATTCATTAAGACTTCTCCAAAAATATGAGTCTGTAGGTTTTTTAACATAGCTCCCTAGGGTCTTATCTTTTATATATTTATTCCTTAAAAGTTCTTGCCACAAACTATCCTCATTCAGCAATTTGAATAACCATTTACTCAACAAACATTTATTTTGAATGTCCAAATTTTTTATACCTAGCCCACCTTGTAGTTTAGGCTGGCATAATAATTCCCACTTGGCTAATCTACATCAGCTCTTGTGCTGGTCATTTTGCCAGTAGAATCATGATCTAAAGCAATCATTTTTTTCTAACACTCCTCTTGGGAGTTCGAAAAAAGACAAAATAAACATCGATAAACTAGAAAAGCACCGAGTTTATTAAGATTAAACGCTCCCAACCGAAAGCGTTTTACCTTTTTAACCACTGAGTCTCTTTTCAATTCGCTTCTCGATCATTTGCCAGTCTTTGTTATTTAATTTTCTAGTATGCATAGGAAGACCTAGATAGCGAAAGGGAAATGTCCCAACTTTGCATCCAAACAATTGCAAGTAAAATACTTCATGCTCTTTTGCTTTACCAAAACAAAAGATTTCACTTTTGTGGAAGTTTATTTTGAGCCCTGATAGTTGTTCGAAAGTACTCAATATTAATTTCATATTTAAAGCTTTCTAAACACCACGACTCATTAAAATCACCGTATCATCCGCATACTCTAGGATAGATAAGCCGTCTTGAATAAGACGAGGAATAACCCCTTCAACTTGCCCTGATTCCTTTGCTCTAGAAATTATTATGGCCAACATATCCGCCACTATATTAAATAAAATTGGCGATATTGGGTCACCCTACCGTAGGCCTTCTTTTGTTTGAAAGTAAGGACCCAGTTGATTATTAGCCTTAATATTAACATTTTCCCACTGTGTCAATTGTTCTACCTGTCTGCACCATTTTATTGAAAAATCTTTCATTCTTAGTGTTTGTTGTACGAAACTCCATTTTACTTTATCATACGCCTTCTCAAAGTCAATTTTGAAAATTACCTCATCCTGCTTTTTCGAGTGGAGTTCATGTATCGTTTCATGAAAAATTACTACCCCTTCCATGATATTTCTACCAGGGAGAAAAGTTGTTTGTGTTGGTCTAATAATTTTATGGGCTACGGTAGATAATCTATTAGTTGCCACTTTGGTAAAGACATTCAACAAATAAATTGGCCTGTATTGTTGGATCAGTTTCACATCCTTCTATTTATATAGAAAAATTATTGTTCTGAAATTTAGACTGTTTAGTGGAAGTGAGCCATCATGAAAGTCCGTGAGCCATCGGATCATCTTTTATCAAAGACCAAAAGACCTGATAAAACTTTGGCAGCCAGTCGTGCTGGTGCCCAGCACGCTGGAGCCGAGCAGCCACAAACCTGAATCAGCCAGCGTGTCGATTGTGGACCGCAATGGAGAGGCTGGAGGCGGAGCACATGCTCATCGGAGATCTGAGTAGGACGTGGCTGCGAGACCCATGTCTGAAGGGCTAAGAGAGGATGGCGGCAGACGATGGCTGGGGTGGGGCAGGACTGCAGGAGGTATGGTCTGTGGAGAAACGTGAGAGCACGGGCGACCCATCTCTGCCCCCATACCCCACTCGGTTCGCCTGTGCCAAGAGCCGCCGGCGTCGCCCACTCTTTCCTTGCCTGCTGGGGAGGAGGGAGGTGCGGGGGACGGCGGAGGGCAACGAGATCGGAGGAATGGGGGAGGGAATTGCGTCGCAAGGCTACGCCGCCTCGCTGTTGGCTGGCGCCCGTGCTGCCGCTCCCTCGACGGATAAGCCCAAGAAGGCTCTTGATGGGCAGAGACCAAACCAACCCGCAATCGAACGACTGTCATTACAAGTTCGCCAGATCAAACGATCAGCGGGCTAACGGGCGACGTGGCCTATCCATTAGCCTGCTTTTGGTGCAGAAATCGTATTACTAAGAGATTCGGAAGCCATATCTATTGAAAGTACAAAGCCAGGTTGCAAGAGACCCTCTTCTATTTAGAAAGTAAAAAAATAATTTGTCTATTTGAATTAGGATTTCTATTCCTATTTAGTTTATTCAGATTTAGAGAGATCTATTTGTCCTAACTATCTTTTTTTTTGAGAGCACGTCAAACGACGTGTTTTTCATTAAGCAGAAAAAAAGTCCACAACCTCTGGTAACACCATGGTTACCAAACCGTCAACACGCAAAGTAAACACCAAAAGCGTTAACGAGGAGAATACAGGGGTAGCAGTAAGGCTAAAGGGTAGCACGCAGGCTACCACCGTCAGAAGGCACTACACGCAGGCTACCATCGTCAGAAGGCACTACAGGATCGATAAAGCATCCCAAGACTGTTGTTTCCCGCCGAACACCACTGTGTGGCTTCAACTTCGACCGCATCAGCTAACTGGACAACGTTCATAGCCACGCCATTGAAGGTTCTCGCATTTCTTTCCTTCCATAGCATCCACCCCATCAGCAAGAAGAAGGAATCGAAACCTTGTCGCCGGGTCTTGGGCATCAACTTCGTGGACGTCAGCCACCAGCCGACTACCGACCCATCCTCCGCTGGGACACGAATCTACAGATGCAGTTTCAAGATCCAGATGTGCCAAACCTGTCTGGCGAGACAGCAGCCGCACAGCAGGTGATCCAACGTCTCCGGCGCTTGGTCACAAATAACACAAATGTTGGACTCTTGTAATCCATGCCGAAAACGCCGATCCGCTGTCCAACAGCGCTCATGGACTACTAGCCAGAAGAAGAAGCGGACCTTCAGCGGAGCGGCCGTCTTCCAGATGAGCTTGGCACCAAGCATCAGTGTAGAGCCAAAGAACATCGCCCATAAGCCGACGCTGCGGAGTACTCCTTGTCCGCTGTCAATTTCCAATGAAAGGTGTCCGGCCACTGCTGCAGGTGCACATGTTGAAGCCTGTCGCAGAGCTGATTGAACTCTAGAAGTAGCTGCAGGGAGATTGGACCAGCAATGTGACGCGCCCATATGCACTTCCCGGCAGCGCCTCGGCCACCGTTGCCCTCCTCTTCCTCGGACGCACCGCGTTGAAGAGGGATGGTGCAAGGTCCTCTACGCTTGAACCATTAATCCAACGATTTGTCCAGAATAAGGTGGACTCATCATTGCCAAGGCCGATGACAGTCGCAGCACTAAACAGGGCCATGACAGGGCGTTCGTCGGCCACTGAAGGAATACCTATTCTTCGATCCCTCCACACCCATCGCACCCGAAGCGCCACCCCAACTTTGGTGAGGTTGGAGATCCCCAGGCCTCCCAGCTCCTTGGGCCGACACACATTAATCCATGACACCTTGCACTTGCCGCCCCCAGCCTCGTCGGAGCCAGTCCAGATGAAGGCCCGTCGCAGTTTGTCAATGTCTTAATTATCTAGGGTCGTAAAGTCTAAATGAAAGAAACATTTTATTGTCCGATAGTTAAAGAGAGACGGACCAAACAAATGGATATAAGAAAAAGACTGAAATTTGTCTCTTTATTATTAGGGATAGATATGGTCCGTCGGATGTATCCAACAAGGAGATTCTATAGTTGATGGAAATATGAACTAGCCTAACAGAATTCATTGAATTGTATACGAAATCAAATGGGATCTTCTCTTGTTTTTATATGGACTGATGCTTCATTTTGAAGAAGGCTGAAGCCAGAACTATTTTCCATTATTTAAAATAATTTGAAATACTCCACGACACATATGACACACCATACATGTTAAATTACAAAACAAGAGATAAATACACACGGCCATGCAGTACCAGTAACATACAACTTTTAACCTGAACTTTGATTACTCTCCGAGCGCAAAGGCAGGGGCATCGAAGGTGTCAGACAGGCCGGTGCCGGTCTTGAAGGTGACCTTGTCCAGCAATGCCTCAGGAACATAGACCTCGACAACGCTAAGCCAGAGCATCAGCTCCTTGGTTTTCACACCGGTGATCTTCCTTAGCTTGCCCTTCTCGACGAACGCGGTCACCTCGGAGGCATAGGACACCGTTTGTTTGATCTTCTTGAACGTGTGCTCGACCTTCTTCTTCCTCTGCACCAGCCACATGACCCATTCAAATTGCGTTGGATTCGTAATAATAAGATCTACATGATAGTTTCGCTGTTTCACTAATTTGAAACTTTTTAATTTTGTGACCTTAATTAATTAATTGTTTTTCTATATAAAATCTTAGAAAATTCATATCTTCTCCGTTTTAACTCCGATTTTCGTGATCTATACGTTTGTGAGATCGTAGCGATGCGTAGAATCATTTTATAAACTTTCCATACTGTTTTTATATGATTGGTGTACTGTTCTAATTGTAGCCTTGTTTGCTTCGTGTATGTTTTCTCCGATTGTTTGTGTGATCGATGATCGAGTTTAGACGAAGAGCAGTTTTTGGTGATCAAGATCAAAGCTTTGGCAACAAGTAAAGACCAACAGAACCAAAAGGATAAGCAAGAGCATTTGGATCAAGGCAAGTATAGCATTTGGATTTTATTTCTGTGGCCATGATCCTGTGACTAGATTAATGTTAAGTAATCAATAATAAAAATGACTTTTTAGCCATTTGATGATTTATCTGTAAGTGATAACCGGGACAACAGTGCAACCATGAGCGCTATAATGGCTCTGGCTTTAGCTCAGTATGAGGATCTTTTTCTAGCTTGTTAGTGGTTACCTTAGATGGCGTAAGAATGGCTAGACACGTTGGGTATAGTGTGGCCTCTGTCCATGTGTATAGGCTGCTGGTTATGTGCCATGGAAGGGGGGCTCTATATCTGCCTGCCGAGTGAATCTAATAGCCCTAACTTGTTAGACGAAACCTTTGAAAGGCTTCATAGTGATCCCTGCCGACCTTTCTTGGAAGTGGGTTAAGAGGCTGATCACCTCAGACGAAAGGGTAGATCATGACTCATGGGTAAAGATGTACAACCTCTGCAGAGTGTTAAAAACTAGTATACTAGCCGAGCTCACGGTCAAGAGCGGCCTTGGGGATTCTTGCATCAAGGGTGATGATTCTTGTTATGTTAAAATACTCATTATTTATTGTTTAATGCTCTACATTATTTATGTCATATTGATCATGAGATTGTGAGATCTATACAATCTAGTTGCTATACTTGTGGAGTTCGACATGGACTCACTCTTGCTATTTTCCCCAAACCTCAGGAGAAGTTTAGGCTTGTGATCAACCAGTAAGTTGCATCCTATAGAGAGAAGTTAATACCCGAAGTTGGAGTTGTCTATCCGCTGTTTGCTATTAAAGGTTATCTCTTTTATACTAAGTACGTTATATATTTATGCATTGTCTTTTGATATTACCCCTTATTTGTAGCTATATGTGAGATTTGGTCTCTAAAACTCACATATGGTGCATATCTGGTTTTGTCCTTAAAATCGGGTATTACATTTAGTCTCCTAGCTCATAGACGAACATGTTTCTTGATAGATCTAACCAATTTTACGAATCGAATGATCCATAACAAAAAGAACATTTAGCAAAACTTTATGTTGTATTGCAATAATTTACTCTAAAAATGACTATTCTTCTACAAATAATTCTTTGTCCTTGTCCATTCACGCTACTAATTTGTGAAATACTGGCAAACCAAAAGAAGATAAAACAATACAGAATTCAA
This sequence comes from Sorghum bicolor, assembly GCF_000003195.3. NCBI lineage: Eukaryota > Viridiplantae > Streptophyta > Magnoliopsida > Poales > Poaceae > Sorghum > Sorghum bicolor. The sequence goes on along the minus strand of NC_012879.2, from coordinate 12,935,509 downwards.
GATGGCCTAGGACACATGAGGAAATTACCTGGAGTGCAGAAACTGATGTAGGGAATAATATTTACAATGTAGCCATTAGCATCAGATACCTTCCTTACTTGGCCAGACATGAGATCAATAGCCCAGACGCCATCATCACGATGAGTCCTAATGACAAAAACACCAACAACATCTGTGGCAGCATCTGCATGCGACACTCGGCAAAGAACGTATCTCCGGTAGTGGTAAGGTGAGGATGAGAGGGCAGAAACAGGGAGAAAAACTCTTGAGGTCAACAACTCTATGCCGCATTCATGTCCATCCACCACTTGGAGTCGGAGCAGACTCCCTCAACCATATGCAGAGAGAGAAATCATCATGCACCATGGCGAATCCCAACCCATCATCCTCAACCGACATGAGCACAACAACAGTAGACACCTTGCATATCGTCGGTAGCCCGATGACCGATGATTCTTGCTTGGCCAAACCGTACTCTAGGATCCCATCGTTGCACCTTAGGGGGGAAGTAGAGTGCGTTCCCAACAAGGGCACTTTAAGTGCAATGTTGCTGAACATAACTAGGATCCTTAATAGAGGTTGGCTGGCTCCACTCATCGGCCTGTCCGACGATTAGACGTAAGCATGAGTGAACATCCTGAACACATTTCCTTGTTATGAACGACGTATAGGAATATGAAGTAAACGAAATCAATCATAGCAAGACACACGATTTATGTGGAAAACCCCTTCAATGCGAAGGTGAAAAACCACGGGCACCAGCCGGCAACAATCTCACTATCTCAAGAGTTTTGAGTTACACGCCTATGGCGGCTTACAAGAGAATCAAGTCTCCATGAAACCCTAGCAAGGGCATATATATACCGGCCCAATAAGCCTCCGGCGACGGGCCTCCGCTTCGCTCCGTCAGAAGCCCGGCCAATATCCTGAAGTGAATTTGGAACAACTCCAACAAACTCCACCTTGAGACAAATTCATCTTGTATCATAAATCAACCCTTCATCCTGAACACAACAAAGATAGAAAACCACTTGTGCCAACCATAGTCTCTTGGACTATCGAATTAAACCAACTAAGCTTGAGCATTGCTCAAACTTAGCAACAGGAACCGCCTTTCTCATCATATCAGCAGGATTATCATGAGTACTAATCTTGCATACCTTTAGCTTACCATCTTCAATCACATCACACACAAAATGATACTTGATATCTATGTGCTTAGTTCTCTCACGAAACATCTGATCTTTAGTGAGGTAAATTGCACATTGACTGTCACAGTGCAAACTTATGCAAGATTCATCTCCACAAAGCTCAGCGTACAAACCTTTCAGCCATATTAATTCTTTGCACGCTTCACAAATAGCCATATATTCTGCTTCAGTAGTAGACAAAGCAACAACAGACTGCAAAGTAGCCCTCCAACTCACAGCACAACTGCCAACAGTAAACACATAACCAGTAAGTGATCTTCGCCTATCCAGATCAGCAGCATAATCAGAATCCACATAACCAATAAGGCCCTTATCAGTTCTTCCAAACTTTAAACAGGAATCTGCTGTGCCTCTAAGGTACCTGAAAATCCACTGAACTGCATGCCCTCCAATGTTCTTTACCAGGATTAGACATATATCTACTAACAAGACTCATAGCATATGACAAATCTGGACGAGAGCAAACCATGGCATACATCAAAGACCCAACAACACTAGAATAAGGAACCCTTGACATGTACTCAATCTCTGCATCTGTAATAGGATACTGAGCAGCTGACAACTTAAAGTGAGGTGCAATAGGGGTACTAACAACCTTAGCATTTTGCATGTTGAAACGCTGAAGAACTTTCTTGATATAATTTTGTTGACTAAGAAATAGCAAACCAGATTTTATGTCTCTACTAATTTCCATACCAAGAATTTTCTTAGCACTTAAGATCTTTCATTTCAAACTCACTACTCAACAGCCTTTTTAACTTAGTGATTTCAATCTTACTCTTGGCGGCAATCAGCATATCATCAACATATAACAACAAATATATAGGTGATCCATTGACATGCTTGATGCAAACACAGCTATCATATTTAGATCTTTTAAAACCGTGTGACAACATAAATGAATCAAACCTCTTGTTCCACTGACGAGGGGACTGTTTCAAACCATACAAGGATCGCTTCAACTTGCACACATATTTTTCCTTGCCAGACACTATGAACCCTTCTGGTTGGTCCATGTATATGTCCTCCTCAAGCTCTCCATGCAAAAACGCAGTCTTCACATGTAACTGCTCAAGCTCAAGATCATGTGAAGCAACAATACTAAGGAAAGTATGAATTGAACTGTGTTTTACCACTGGAGAGAATACATCATTATAGTCAACACCCGGAATTTGACTGTAGCCTTTAGCAACTAACCTTGCCTTATATTTTGGAGGCTCGCTTGGAGATAGACCCTCCTTTCTCTTGAAGATCCATTTGCAGCTGATGGTCTTCTTTTGTTTAGGCAAAGGTACAACCTCCCATGTGTTGTTCTTCTCAAGAGACTGCATCTCCTCATGCATAGCAGAAATCCAATTCTCACTATCGGCCCAAGCCTCCGGCGACGGGCCTCCGCTTCGCTCTGTCAGAAGTCCGGCCAATATCCTGAAGTGAATTTGGAACAACTCCAACATTTCCTCCCACCAAAACCACTGTAAAGGGGCCATCTGATGGGCACTCCATGTGGTTGCAGCCCGACGTTCAGCCACAGAGCAACGCGGTGTTCCAATAGGCCCAGAGAGAGCCATGAAGCTACAGTTTGGGCAGCTTGTGCACCTCACCGGTGACCGGTGTCCAAACGTTGAGCTCGTTCCTTGCAGGGTTACTCCAGATGGGGTTGTAGTAGAAGAGGGTACGGCAATGCCAGGCGTCCAGGGGAGACCAGGTGCGGCAGCCAGCATCAGACGGGAAGACGGAAGAGGTCAGAAAGAAGCAGGTGCTGGTGGTGGATGGTGAAAGGCAGCGGATGATGAGCCCAAGCATGGGGGCGTGCCGTGGAACTGGCGGAATCGGCGCCGGAAGCCGGGATCTGTGACGAGACGACACCAGCGCTTGCAGACCAGGGCGGCACGGACGAGCTACGCCGGTTCGTCCAACAGAAGGCGGAGCAGGATCTCTTCCATGAGCTCATCCATCAGTGCCAGCGGCTGGCTTTGTGACAGTGGCGCGGCCATGCTGCTTGGCGCTGGCCGCAGATCAGATCGGTGCAGAGGCGAGGGTTTGGTCCGTAGGGTTCCGTCGGGGCGAGGGGTGCTATTATAGAAAGGGACAAGAAGATGGGAATATGAGTCTGACACATGTTACTGAATGGGATGGTCGTTCAAATGGATACCCGCCGTTCATCTCTAGTGTAATTTAATGAACTACATAGACAATTTTTTCCTTATTTTTTATTTAGTTCATTTAATTTCACTAAAGAACCGCGGATTCCTTTTTGGAGCACAGTACCCATCCTTAAACGCGACCGATCCAAGGTTTATGCTGAAATTCAAATCCCGGAAGGCTTTATTTGCAATGCGATTGGAATACGAGTCTAACTGACAAAGTTCTTCACTGAATTCTATATCAAATCGAATTCGAAAACACTCCATGATATATTGGAAAACTCTTTACACACGATGCATCCATCATACATGTTTCCATTTATACAAATAAAAGATAAATATTATTTGAAAATACAAACGTACTTGAACTTGAACTGAGATGACATGATATGGCTCGGTCCGCAATTCGGCATATATATGTTTCACAAGCTAACCAAGCCAGTTTCCTGATTATATTGCTCGGTTACTCTCCAAATGCAAAGGCAGTGGCATCAAAGGTGTCCGAGAGGCCGGTACCGGTCTTGAAGGTGACCTTCTCCGGTGAGGCCTCGGGAACATACACCTCGACAACGCTGAGCCAGAGCATCAGCTCCTTGGTCTTGACACCGGTGATCTTCCCCAGCTTGCCCTTCTCGGCGATTGCCGTGACCTCGGCGGCATATGACACCGTCTGCTTGATCTTCTTGAAGGTGTGCTCTACCTTCTTCTTCCTCTGCACCAACCACAAGAACCCCGTAACACGGTTGTACCCAAACTCCTGAATGTCCTCCATTGGAAGCAGGCCCTTGGGGAGGCCGAGCTCCTCCAGCAGTTCAACGGACTTCTTCCTGCATGCGGCATCCCCAGTGACAATCTCTGCACCGGCACGGTGGCTCTCGATGGCCTGGGACGCCATGGTTTACAAATCGAGCTGTGAGTAGCGCCAAGAAAAGAAACTGTCGTTGTAACTGTAGCCGGTTGCTTAGGAGAGTGATGGTGTGTTTGTGTATGGGAGATGGAGCAACAGCACATATATAAATAGGCACGCATGCAGCTTGTACAAACTGAGAAGCGTACATGCCGTCTTGTTTGACTTGGTTGCCAAAGGACGTTGAAATTGACGAGGACCTTTGTGGTGTTCTTTCAGGTCCGGCGTGCTAAACTACGAACTCGACCGGTTCTCTACGTATCTAGCTACTTGTAAATTACTTTAAACTCTACACGAGTAGCTAAGTTGGTGCCTCATTTTTACATAGTTCGATTTCTCTCAATAAACTGTTAGTTATTTCTTCAACCATTATAATTTTTCATTTGAATTTAGCCATGTCTCAGTTTAACTGAAAACCGGGTCCAAATCACTATAAATTCCCTGCCAGTGTACAGGTTCACTATAATGTTTTTAAATTTCTCCTTTTGTAATGACTCTATTTACGTATCGCCGATTAAATTAGTGGCATAAGTAAAATTTGCTAATTTTTTCTTGATACTTATTTTAGCTTTCTTCACAAAAAAATAGTAATATTCGGATAAAGTTTAATTAGATCTTTAATTCACACTTGATTATTAGTTAATGAGTAATTATATAATAATTAGTTAAATCCAAAAATTAGGATTTGTGTGACTTTGAGATTATGTGATGACCTAAGGTCATTAATCCTAATGACCATTGACAGTTACTTATTGTTTGAGCTTCAGCTTTAATTATTATTCTTTTATTCTTAATTAAGGATTTATTATAATAAGAAAAATTAAGTTGTTTATTTAATTAATGATAACCCTAATTTAGGGAGAACCCTAGGATTAGTAATGCAACCTCTTGGGTAAAAATAACATGAACTTAGATGATCTTTAGTTACGTTGTCTAGTTTATATGGTACGAGGAAGGAAAGTTGTACTCAACTATATCCTTTTCATGTTTTATCATGAGCATTTCATAAACATTCATCGTTTTTGTGTGTAGTGCATGTTCCCGAAGGTGTGACCGTTGAGTCGAACCCTGAGGTCAGTATGCCGTCAGAGGAAGTTGAGACCGAAGCTCGGGAAGTTTCCAAGGAACCCACTCACCCCGACAACCAAGACAAGCCCCAAATGCATTAACCCTTCCTTAAATGTTTTAAATTTTTTATCACTTGTGAATCTAAAATGTTGCATTTACGTGTTTAGGAGTTGAGTGTTAACCTACTTGTTGCTTCACCAACCATGATACTTGTTAAATTATACTTAATAGTTGTTTTATTTTAAATTGTGTAGTGATGCTTAGTCTGCTTACTGGATAGGTTTTCAAATATAAAAGTTTGAAGAGGTTTTGTGGAATAACTTTGATGGTTAAAGATATTTCAACTTGAGACCGGTCGGTGGGCTTGCCATAGGAAAGGAGTCCTAAAGTAGTGTCTCCGACTGTATCGGTTAATAACCTTCATTAGTGGCCTGCTGTGATTGAGACTTTATAGTACTAGCCAAATGCTCTTGTAAGCCCTATACTTGGTGATTTTATCATGAGAACGGCTACTCGCGCACTGGGAGTGGAGAGATGGTGAGAGTAATGTGTGTGCTCCTGGCAATGGGCCGGATGGTGGAGTACTATGCTCTCGAGTGATGCGGACGTGATCAAATCTTGTAAGAGCCGAGATTTGGGTTGACATATCCAAGATTTGGTTCGACATATGTCGTGTGGTAAGGAACTCCAGCTGGATTGGTAAGCGCTTCGAATCATCGTTGCTCCTCGATCATGGAGACTCAATCCACTGACCCTCGTCGTAGTTAATGAAAAGAACTAAACTAAGATATGGTAAAGGTGGTTGTGTCACACTAGGTCTGGATCAAAATCTCCTAGACTGGGGTGACATCAAACTATGACTGTTGAAAGTGTGTGCAGCTCTTCTCGTAGGTAATAAGGGTTCGCGGATCTGTCCATGCAGAGTGACATCGGCAGAGTATCCTCGAACTCGTCTGCAAACAATCGCAACTCATTTGATTCTAAAATTTGATAGTAAGGATCCACTATTAGTAAGCTTCTATGCAAAAAGAAATATTGAATCTTGCTAAACCTTCCCTTGTATGCCCTAAACCTGCATTCCTGAGTTTCTCCTCTTCTTCGCCAGTACAGTCTTGTTGTGTGCCCTAGTACTCAGGGTTCTTTGACCCCTATTACAGGTGAGACCCAAGAGCCGGTCTGTTTCGGACCTTGCTGTATGACCATCGTCGAGGTCGACGATGATGAGTAGTAGCTTTGACCCGTGGGCTGGGTCTGAGGTTTGGTGGTTTGTATATTATTACTAATGCTACTCCACGACTTATGGCTTGTAATAATATTCTACTTAAGTTTGGTACTTTGGAACAAAATGTTTGTAAACTAAGTTATGTAATGTTCCACACTTTTACTCTGAAATGTTATCTTTGTATAATGTTAGTGATATTGCAATGTCTCCGCGATGAATGATCCTAGTGTTAATGTAGCCACATGTTATCCTTTCATGGTGAGAAGAAGTAGTTTGTTGTTAATTGACCATCAGATGTGGTTAGAACTCACACTGCCAACAAGCCGATGATAGCGGTGGATTGGGTACCTTGTATACCCAACAGTCTTTTTGGGTGTTTGGTTCACTGGCATAGCCCTCAGAGGTCTTTGGGGCAATGATGGGTGTCAGTGGGCCAAATTACTTGGGAGGATCTGCCACAATAATCATACAAAAAAATAGAATCCGAATAGAGAGCAGAGTTGGACAAAAAAATTATACTACAAATTTTACCTCTTTGTTAACTTGTAGTACGTAAATAAAGAAAGCAAAACAAAATAAAAAGGAAACTCTTATTCTTTTCTATTTGATTATTCAGAGTTCTACTCTGAGTACGAGGAATCTATTTAGATTAGGATTTCTACTCCATATTGGCCTAGATGCGAGCTACTCTAACTCTTATGAGCATAGGTTATACATATACGTCTGGACCAAAGAGGTAATTAGAGGAAAACATACTAAAAATGGATGGACGAAAAAAAGAGCCCTAAAATTTTGTCACTTTATTAATAGGCCGAACACTCTTTGGCACACGATGCATCCGTCATACATGTTTCCGTTTATACAAACAAAAGACAAATATATTCAAAAATACAAACGTACTTGAACTTGAACCGACATAACATGGCTTGATTGGCATATATATGTTCCAAAGCTGAACCAACCCAATTTGCTGATTACATTGCCTGATTACTCTCCAAATGCAAAGGCAGTGGCATCAAAGGTGTCGGAGAGGCCGGTACCGGTCTTGAAAGTGACCTTCTCCGGTGAGGCCTCAGGAACATACACCTCGACAACGCTGAGCCAGAGCATCAGCTCCTTGGTCTTGACGCCGGTGATCTTCCCTAGCTTGCCCTTCTCGGCGATTGCCGTGACCTCAGTGGCATATGACACCGTCTGCTTGATCTTCTTGAAGGTGTGCTCTACCTTCTTCTTCCTCTGCACCAACCACAAGAAACCCGTAACACGGTTGTACCCAAACTCCTGAATGTCCTCCATTGGAAGCAGGCCCTTGGGGAGGCCGAGCTCCTCCAGCAGTTCAACGGACTTCTTCCTGCATGCGGCATCCCCAGTGACAATCTCTGCACCGGCACGGTGGCTCTCGATGGCCTGGGACGCCATGGTTTACAAATCGAGCTGTGAGTAGCGCCAAGAAAAGATACTGTCGTTGTAACTGTAGCTGGTTGCTCAGGAGAGTGATGGTGTGTTTGTGTATGGGAGATGGAGCAACAACACGTATATAAATAGGCAGGCAGCTTGTAGTGACTGAGAAGGACTGCAAGCCAACGTACATGCAGTCTTGTTTGACTTGGTTGGCAAAGGACGTTGAACTTGACGAGGACCATTGTGGTGTGCTTTCAGGTCGGGCGTGCTGAACAACAAACTTGACCGTTTCTCTACGTATCTAGCTACTTGTAAATTAGTTTAAACTCTACACGAGTAGCTAAGTTGGTACCTCATTTTTACACCGTTCGATTTCTCTCAATAAATTGTTAGTTATTTTTTCAACCATTATAATTTTTTATTTAAATTTAGTCTACAACTCAGTTTAACTGAAAACCGGGTCGAAATCACTAATCTAAATTCCCAATCGTCAGTATACCGGTTCGCTGTGAGCCATAATAACTCTATTTATATATCGCCGATTAACTTAGTGGCATAAGTAAATTTAGCTATTTTGTTTTTGATACTTGTGTAGCCATCCTCTGATTTTATAAGAAAATCGGAAATCAAATAAAACATCAAAGAGCAATATAATGTTACAACATCGACATAGGAGCTCCGTTCTCAAAGGAAAATACTAAAATTAACACTTTCATTCTCCACTGTGACAATCCTAAAATTCAGTGACGGAGCCCTCCCCCCCTCCTTGACTGCATTTTCTTAATGATATCTATGTTTAATTATTAAAAACTACTCCCTCCATATCAAAATGTAAGTCATCCCAAGAATGTTGAAGAGTCAAAACATCTTAACTTTGACCCAAATTATAGAGAGAATTACAAAGATTTCTAACATCAAATAGGTATAATATGAAAATATAATTAATGAACAATGTAATGATATTAAGTTTATATCATAAATATTATTATCTTACAATATAAATTTGGTCCAACCTTGGATGGTTTGACTCTCCAAGATACTTGGAATGACTTATAATTGGAATGGAGGGAGTAATAAAGATTTACAGAATATAGATAACTTAAATACTGTTGGCCCCTCCTCAAATCCTCATCAAGCTCTGCCACTGCTAAAATTAATACTTACAAGTATTTTTTTTGCAAGTAAATACTGTATTTAATGATACAAAATAATATTCTACTGTACCAACAGAATGTTGGGCATGTTGCGCGGTTAACTTAGAGTGTCTCCAATAGTTTCCAAAACACTGTCCTAATATACTTTTTTTAGCAAGATTTAAAAAAAACATCTCCAACAACTCTTAATTAACCTCATCTTCCAATCATTTGGCACTTGGGAAACCCATCCCCCCCCTGCGTGGAAAAATAAGCACAGTGCGTCCACGTATCCTCCTCGTACCAGATTTCCTAGACGATCTCTTCCATATACCAGACTGTCTTGGAAGCTGATCTTCACTGACGCCCACCTAGGGAAGAGGTAATTCATCGCTCCACTCCTTGATCTTTGCCCTAAACTTGTTTTGGTCACCCTCAGGCCCTTCAGATAGTGGCAACCACCTGCTAGGAGGGCCATGGCCATTGCTGGCGGTGTCTGGCCAGCCACAGCTGGCTGCTAGCCACCCTGGGCTGGCCATGCCTAGTTGCTGCTGGCTGAAGCTGTCACCCCTAGCCTTCTTCAACGACGGGAAGGACAAGGGGAAGGCACGAGCGAATGATGTCGAGTGCTCGAGCAAGGGTCACAAAAAGAACAACAACAAGAAGAAGAAGGCACGGCAAGGCAAGTGGGAGACCGTGGATGATGACCTCATTGCCGCGGTCGAGCGCAAAAAGCCTCGAGGTCTGCCAGAGGGGGCCATCTTCCACAAGATGTTGAAAGAGCCCTACCCCACAAGGGAGGGGCCAACCACAAGATTGAGGATTGCCGCATGGTGAGAAACTACTTCGACAGCCTAGGCATCAAGAGGGACGACCAGAAGAAGGACAAGGAATGCGACAAAGGTAGCGGCAAGGATGACGACAAGTTCCCTGAGGTCCACGATTGCTACATGATCTATGGTGGTCTCTCGATGCGGCTAACAACTCAACAGCACAAGAGGGAGCATTGAGAGGTCTTCTTGATCCAGGTAGCTATGCCCTAGTACCTTAACTGGTCTGATGCACCCATCATGTTCGACCGTGATGACCATCCAGATCACGTGATCAACCCTAGGGTCTACTCGCTCGTTGTCGACCCAATCATCATCAACACTCGCCTGTCAAAGGAACTCATGGGTGGCGACAGTAGCCTCAACATCATCTACCTCAAGACTCTTGACCTTTTAGGGATCGAGAAATCGTAGCTCAAGCCAAGTGCTAGGGGCTTCCATGGAGTCGTGCCAGGGAAGAAGGCCCTCCCTATCGACCGCATTGATCTCCCTGTCTGTTTCGGCACTGTCGCGTACTTCAGGAAGGAGACCCTGATGTTTGAGGTGGTCGGCTTCCGCGGCACCTACCACACCATCATCGGATACGCGCGGTTCATAGCAGTCCCCAACTACACCTACCTTAAGCTCAAGATGTCAGGTCCCAAGGGCATCATCACCGTTGGCTCCTCCAACGAGCACACTTACAACTGCGACATCGAGTGTGTCGAGCATAGAGAGGCCATGAGGACTCTACATCTAGCGCTAGTGCTCGAGGGCCTCGTCGTCGAGGACCCCAAGCCTAAACGCCATGCGGGGAACTTCGAGCCAATAGAGGACACAAAGAAGATCACCCTTGACCCCAACGGCTCCAACAATAAGGCGCTGACGATCAACACCAACCTTGGCGCCAAATAGCAACCAGTGCTCGTCGACTTTCTCTGCGCGAATGCCGACATGTTTGTGTGGAGTCTCTGAGATATGCATGGCATACCGAGGGAAGTCTCCGAGCACGCCTTGGAGATCCAGGTTGGGTCCAAGCTGGTGAAGCAACGTCTGCGTCACTTCGATGAGGAGAAGCGCAGGATCATCGGTGAGGAAGTTCACAAGATTTTGGCGGTCGGATTCATCAAAGAGGTTCATCATCCCGAGTGGTTAGCTAATCCTGTACTAGTTAGAAAAATAATGGAAAAATGTGGATGTGTGTCGATTATACGAGTTTGAATAAAGCATGTCCTAAAGTTCCATTTCCTTTACCACGCATTGATCAAATTGTTGACTCTAACGCGGGATGTGAAACGCTTTCCTTTCTTGATCCTTATTCTGGTTATCATCAAATCAAAATGAAGGAATCTGACCAGCTCATGACTTCCTTCATAACCCCTTTTGGCATGTACTGCTATGTTACCATGCCCTTTAGCCTTTGAAATGTCAGAGCGACGTATCAGCGGTGCATGCTCCATGTTTTTGGTGGACACATAGGGTTGACGGTCGAGGCTTATGTCAATGATATTCTAATCAAAACCAAGAAAGTTGAGAACCTCATCGAGGACATCGAGATCATGTTTGGGTTCCTCTGAGCCAATAACATCAAGCTTAACCCTAAGAAATGTGTCTTTGGCGTGCCTTGAGGCATGCTCCTAGGATACATTGTCTCCCAGCACTATATCGAAGCTAACCCTAAGAAGTTCATGGCAATCACAAAAATGGGACCGAATCGGGACATCAAGGGCATGCAGAAGGTCATGGGCTGCCTAGCAGCTCTTAGTCGTTTCATCTCAAGAAGTCTGAGCACTTTGCGTGGACTTCCAAGGCTGAGGAGGCCCTTAACAGACCCAAAGGTATGCTGACCTCCCCTCCAATTCTCATACCGCCTCGACCTGCCATGCCTCCCAAACCAACGGAACCTCTTCTCCTCTATGTTGCTATGACCACCCAGGTGGTCTGTGCAGCTATAGTGGTCGAGAGGCAGGAGGACGGGCACGCACTACCAGTGCAACGGCCAGTCTACTTCATCAGTGAGGTGCTCTCAGAGACCAAGGTATGCTATCCGCAGATCCAGAAGCTTCTCTATGCAATCATCCTCAAGCACCACAAGCTCCAGCATTACTTCCTCAGCCACCAGTTACGGTGGTCTCATCTTTCCCCTTGGGGGAGATCATCCAAAATCGGGAAGTTGCGGGAAGAATCGCCAAGTGGTCGGTCGAACTCACGAGCGAGGCTCTCACTTATGTGCCACTCAAGGCCATCAAGTCCCAAGTGTTAGTGGATTTCATCACAGAATGGACCGACGCCCAACTTCCACCAGTGCAAGTCCAAGCTGAGCTCTGGACGATGTACATCGATGGGTTGCGCATGAAGAAGGGAGCAGGCACGGGCCTACTCTTCATCTCACCCCTTGGAGTCCACATGCGGTACATCATCCATATCCACTTTGCTACCACTAACAATGTCGCCGAGTATGAGGCCCTCAACAACGGTCTGCGCATCTCCATCGAGCTCAGGGTATGATGCCTTGATGTTCGAGGTGACTCGTGGCTCGTCATCGACCAAGTTATGAAAGCCTCAAGCTGCCATGACCGAAAGATGGAAGCATATTGCAACAAGGTATGCAAGCTGGAGGACAAGTTCCATGGTCTCGAGCTCAGCCACATCGCCATATGATATAATGAAGATGTAGATGAGGTCGCTAAGATCGCATCCACTCGAGGCACTATCTCGCCAGACATGTTCTCAAGAGACCTCCTTGAGCCTTCTATCAACTTGGGCTCGGGGGCTAGCACCGCCCCATCGGCGCTCGAGCCCACACCATCAGTTGAAGCCCTCTTGGCCGGGGATGAGGTCATGGAGATCGAGGGGTCATCCTCCCAGTCAAGCCGTTCACTAGACTGGCGCACTCCTCTCCTCGACTGCCTAATTTGAGGGGAACTCCTAGAAGACCGAACTGAGGCCCACCACATTGCTCGATGTGTTAAGTCCTACGTCATCTACGACGACGACAAAGAGATATACCGACGAAGCCGAATGGGAATTCTTCAATGGTGCATCATAGTTGAGGAAGGCAGGAAGCTCCTCGAGGACATACACTCGGGGGCTTGCGACCACCACACGGCACCAAGGACTCTTGTCGGAAATGCTTTCCGACAAGGTTTCTATTGGTCGACTGTTGTCACTGACGCCATCGACCTTGTCCACTGATGCTAGCGGTTCCAATTCTACACCAAACAAATGCACCTCCAGGCTCACGCCCTACAAATGATCCCCATCACCTGGCCATTCATAGTCTAGGGACTCGATCTTGTGGGACCCCTCCAGAGGACTATAGGGGCTACACACACCTACTCGTAGCCATTGACAAGTTCACCAAGTGGATCGAGGCTCAACCCATCGGCAACATCCGCTCCGAGCAGGCCATCTTCTTCTTCACCGACATCACTCATTGCTTCTGGGTTACTAATGTCATCATCGCTGACAACGGTACACAATTCACAGGCAAGAAGTTCTTGGACTTCTGCGACCACCACCACATCTACATGAATTTGTCCACAATCACCCATCCTCGAACTAATGGCTAGGTCGAGCGTGCCAATGGCATGATCCTTCAAGGCCTCAAACCAAGAATATACAATCGGTTGAAGAAATTCGGCAAGAAATGGGTCGCCGAGCTGCCCTCGGTCCTATGGAGCCTAAGGACAATGCCTAGTCGAGCCATAGGATTCACTCCATTCTTCATGGTGTATGGATCTGAGGCTGTCCTACCCACTGACCTCAAATACGGGTCCCCTCGACTCAAGGCGTACAATGAGTAGACGAATGAGGCGACCCTCACAAATGCCATTGACTAGCTCGAGGATGCCTGAGACATGGCCCTCCTCAACTCAGCAAGGTACTAGTAGAAGCTTCAATGCTACCACAACAAGCACGTGTGCAAAAAGGACCTCCAAGTCGGTGACCTCGTTCTATCGACGGTAGAGCAACAAAGGGCGCCACAAGCTGACCTCACCATGGGAAGGCCTCTATGTCGTAGCTAAGGTCTTAAAGTCAAGAACTTACAAGCTATCAGATGGCAAAGGCTCGACCTTCACCAATGCTTGGAACATTGAACAGCTACGTCGCTTCTACCCCTAGGGCCTCGAGGCCTTGTATATTTCCTATATTATGTACCCTTGTCATATCATGAATGAATGAAAATGCTTTCAACACTCGGCACTTTTTACTTTGTTCATAAGAAGGTAGCCTCGACTCTGCTTCATCAGAGTCGAGACTCCCTTGGCGGCTCACAGGGGGGAAATCGCCCTAGGTTCCAAAAAACTCAAACGTTTTTTTGAAACTCGACGTTGCTTTCTTCTTTTATGCCTCAAAAATGTTTCACGACTAAGTAGAAAACACCTCAAACCCCTTAAGGATCGAGGGACGTCGATCCGGGGGCTCTCCTATGCCTCTGAGCTATGGTGCCCCCACTCGCTCCCCCTCGAGGGATACGGGTCCGTGTTAAAAACTTAGTCAAAGAAACAAAATTCAGGCAAAAAAGAAGAAGAAAACTCAAGCTTAAAACATAATAGCAAACATCTGCATAAGTTTTAAGGCCACCTAGGCCACAATACCACAATGTAGCAAAAGACTAACTTATTACATGGGCTTCCATGCCCAAATGTGGCTCACAGGCCCTGACCGTCGTCACCACCTTCATCGCCTTCCTCTTCATCAGCGTCGACCTTGGGGGGAAGGACCTCCGACTCGAACAACTTTGCCAGCCTCTCACCAGGTTCCTCCGTGTTGTCCATAAGGGTGTGGTGCCTCTCTTCATTCTCGGATCAGTCTTGCTAATGTTGGAAACAAAACCATGGGAAACCACCTCCATGTCATAGGTGAAGCCGGAGCAGACGACCACCACCGCCCGCTTCACGCCAATGTGGAGTGTGTCCTTGATGCGGTCCCTCATGGCGACGCTAAGGTAGCACAGCCAGTTGACAAGAGCATCACCTTGTGCCGCTTCTCCGACCTCATCCGTAGGCTCAAGCTCCCAAGAGGCACAGAGGTCATTGACTATGGTTCAAAGCCAGTTGGTCAGTGCTACCTCCTCCTAGAGACCATCTTGGAGCACCTTGGATGCTGCCCGGGCATCGCGCAAGTCAGTCTCAAGCACTGCAAACCAATACAGAAGGTTAGCCGCGATGAACAAGAACACAAAAATAACAAACCAAGGAAGAAGAACTCACCACGGGCTTGGATATGGAGGGTCATATTCTCACCGACAAGGTCAGTGTTTGCCCTCTCGATCTCCTTGTAAGAGCGCATCGTCTCTGTCCTCTCGACTTGCAGGTCCTCGATCAGCTTGTCGATGATTGCGATGGCTCCTTCTTTCTTTGAGAGGGTCCCCTTCAGCCGATCAACATTGGCGGCCAGGGTGTCGGCATGGCTCCTCTCCTTCTCAAGCTCCTCGAGGCTCGTCCTGCTGGGGACGCGGCTAACTCGAAGCAACCTCAGGGACTTCCAGTCATCACAGGGAACCCAAATCCTCCTGTTGCTGCGATGGTGGCGTGGGCTAACTCGAGGGTAGCACTTCCCCTCATGATGCTAGCTAGCCTGGCCCAAAATCAACCCTTCCCCAGCTTCTTGCTGCTGTAGTCATTGCTACTCCTGCTGTTGCTGCTATTGCTGCTGTGGTAGTTGTTGGTATTGTTGTGGCTGCTGCTGAAGTTGTTGCTATTGCTGATAGCCCTTGAGCTGACTTAAGGCCGGAGCTCTTTCTTCATGTTGCTCCAACGGCTGTGCGTTCTTCTCCCCCTCCTCTTTCTTCTTCTTCTCCTCGTCCTCCTTCCTCTCCTCCTCCACCGTGTGTAGCCCAACCGGCCATGGCTTCTATTCTTTAGGCTGAGGAGCCCCGACCTTCTCCTCAAGAGGGCGCTCTACCCCTAGCGAGGGCGAATCCATCATCTCCTCATCATCGATGTCGATCGGGGCAACCTCCATCCCCAACCTTTGAGTCTCGAGGACTCCTTTCCCATGCCTAGAGATGGAAACCCTAGCCTGACTTGAAGCAAAGGTCATCGCTGTCGAGACTTGGAGGTTAACCCCGCCCCCTGGTGCCTAGAGCAGGGCAAAATTGCCCATAGCTGCAGCCCTCATGGCAGACAAGCCAGCAACCAAAGCAGCACCCATTAGCTTCCCATGAGCTATGGCATCCCACACTCGGGCCACTCAAGTCGATGCGTAATGAGGCACAGAAGCTCTACCCTCAGTCCCTCCTGACATCCTAGCTGCGGTGTCTGCCTTGAGTCTCTTGGTGGGAGAAGGGCTTGCCTCCTCCAACTGGCGCTTAAGCCTGAGCCACCAGCAAACAAGCAAATCATGCAAACATTAGAACAGGAAACCAAGAGCAAGATAAGGAGATCAGATCTTGAGTACCTACCCCATGGGGAGGACAATTCTCCTCTTGGATTCACCAGAGCTGCTCGGAGGCCTCGAGGCACCACCCCAAGCCAGACCTTGCTAGAGGCCAGAACCAACGGTGGGTGTTGGCTATGCCCGTGGCTTTCAATGGTCCCTAGAGGTCAAGACCCCCTATAGCCCTCACCTTGGCTTGAGGATGAGACTGCTCGCTCCTCACAGGCTCTTGCGTTGAGGCCTGGGTGGGAGCGGTGGCAGACCGGACTGGCCTCGAGCTGGGGCTGGTGGAGTTTTGCCACACGAGTGCCGAGATGACAACCCTGCTCGAGACGAGGAGCCACCTCACCTCCCTTCCTGCGGCTGCTCAAGGACGTCCTCCTGCGCAGAAGATACGTCAGTCCGAGGGAGATGGGTGGGATGAGACTCAAGGCATGCTACCATACCTTTGATGTCCTCATCATCATCCCCCTCATCATCCTCCTCATTGGGGGACTCTTCCTTAGGTACCCCCTCACACCTCTATTTCGCACGGCACATCTCGAGCTCCATGCGTGTGATCTTCTTTTTCTTCTATGACTTCTTTTCCTTGTCCTTCTTCCTCTTATGTTGTTGGGCAGAAAGGCACCTCACCTAGCGATCTGCCTTGTCCTCCCCCACCAGGGGCCTCGACACCCTGAAGTCAATGTCCCCCTACGCGAAAGCACCCCGACATAATAAAAAGATAGCAGACGAGTAAAGGGGAAACTCGAGGGATACGGCTTGAGGTACACACCGGATTCAGGTGGCCCTCCTCGGGCAGCATGGGGATGAGGTTAACCTACTTGACCTGGAAAGCGCTAGCAACCGCACCCCTGACCCTCGACATGATCTCCTCGGCGGGCAACGCCTCCCCTGACATATGGCATGCCTCAAGAAACTTGAGCGCCGCCTCCGACCCCATCTTGTTCAGTCGTAGTGGACGAGCCATCAGTGAAAGCACCCACTGATGGTGGATGGCTAAGACAATGAGCACCACTGTTAGACCTTCATCGTGAAGCTTCCATAGTGCATTGAGGAGAGGCCGCAACCATGGCTGGAACTCCGAAGCCACGGCATATAACTAGTTGTCTGGGCATACCGTGATGACATGCCCGGTGTAGGGTGGGAAGAAGCCTTCATCGTTGCAAAGATAGAACCATTGAGTGTCCCACTGGGCATGATTTGTCATCAACCCAGTTGGGACGTACTCGTGGGGCTCCCCACCTTGACCCATCTTCAACACCAGATTGAGGCAGCCTACTCAGACAATCTTCCTAACGCCTTTCCCCCTAAGGGGGCATGGAAGAGCTCCCCTTGAAGAGATGAAGGCACAAATCCCAGTGCGGCCTCATCCACAGGTACCCCTCGCAGATCGCCATGAAGATGACAACATTAGAGATGGCATTAGGGGAAAGTGCTGGAGCTCCATGCCGTAGTGATAGGCGAGCAACCGCATGAATCTGCTTGGGGGGATCTGAGCCCGTACTGGTGGAACTTGACGAAGCTCAGGACATAGCCCTCCGGTGGGCTCGGCACCTGATCCTCCCTTGATGGCACGATCCACTCTGGCCGACTCAGAGAGGTGACAGGGTGAAGGAGCCCCTCACCCACCAAGTCCTACACGCTCTGTTCCATCATGGTCGACGGACGCCACTCATCAGCTAGGAGCAGGGTCACCATCATGGCAGCATGGATCTGCTCGACGATTGGGCGACTAGGATGGTTCCCTATCTTTTCCTCTCTGTCTCTCTCTCACACAGGTGAACTGAGCATAAGGACTCAACGACGACGGTGTGGAGAGAAGAAGGCGAGAATGTGAGAAAAGGGAAGAGTGGGGACGGCAAGCCTTGCCCCCTGAATTTATAGAAGCCAAGTGTAACGGGCGGATTTGACAAAGAAGGAAGGTAAATCTCCGCAATAAATGTGCCTGACTAACGGCCCCTTGATTCCCGCGATAGGAGCCCTTATCGTTTTCACCTGATGATAATTACACTACAACAGCTCCTGCCTAAAAAGATGCGTCCAACGGATGGGAAGAATTATCGCCGTGGCAGTTCCTTCCATGGGAAGAGAAAAAGGGCTCTGGCCTACGTAAGAACCTTGAGGGAGCGAAAGCTGACCCTCAGTTAGGGTTCAACAACCACCCTTGAGTACCTGAGTCAGGGACACCCAAGGGGGGCCAACGCGAGGCATAACTCGAGATTGAACCCTCGAGACCCCATGGGTGTATCCGAGGCAAAGACAAGACAAAAACCAAGGAATCCCCATGAGGGGAGGCAACGAGCTGCCATACCCTAATGAATGGGATTGGTATCTAGGCATCCACATGTCTTGCATCAATGAGAACGCCTCAGGGCCACCAATCAACCCCTATCGAATGGGGCATGGGTTCTCAATCATATTCCCCATTTCCAGCTCACCGAAAACGTTGAGACTCACCCAATCGAGGGTAGTATGGCGCTTCTCACCTCACATCCAATCAAAACGACTCGTTGGATGGACACTAGAGCTAGCAATGCCCTAGCCGCATGAGGCTCGAGGGCACAACTAAGTCTGGCACCCCTCAATGAAGAGAGAGTCGAACACGCTCGGGGGCTTGACGTCTCGAGACACGTCATGACAAAGTGCTATGACTCTAGTTCATGTTATCCTAACCATGCAGAGGTGTAAACTACCCCTAGACCAACAAGCATTCCTCAAAAAGGTAAATGAAACCCTCAAAGGAGTCTCTTGACTCCTCTAAGGCCTCAGGGGCTACCCCCATGGAAACTCATGAGCCACACCCTGCCTTCAACTTATCACCCCCTGCTTGAGCACTAGTACTCAAACAAGGGCTCAAGGGCTACTGTCGAGGACATGAACAAGGGGGTACCCTTAATCCTCTACTAAAAGAGTTGACCCCTATAAATGTCCAAGCCAAACTATTAATCCCCTCACTTTAACCAGTGCAAAAGTCCAACAAACGAGCTGCATCGGGTCGGCCCAAGAATGGCCCTTGTTGACTCTTGCTAACACCACTTGAATACTAGGTTGTCATCTCCAGCATGGCACTAGAGTGTACTAAGGTATTTATGAATATGAAGGCTCTCTAGAAAATAATCTATTCTATCCGCAAGCGCACAGATAAAACACCACATTGTAGCATTTCACCAGGAAAAGTATTCTGGGTATCGTTATTTATATTTTGCTTAAGAGAACGGCGAGAGTGAAAATAGGGGTAAAATATATCAAGGCATAAACTAGAGATAAACTTGCAATAACATGATTACTAATGAGGAACTCGTCACACAGTCACTTGCTTTAGCAGGGGGTAAGCCATAATAATAAAGATAATGAAATATAAGCTCATGGGTAAATAACACAGCGATTAGAAATAGACTACTCCATATAAATGTAAGGTGACGTCGGATTAGCTAGAGAATGGATTCTGAGTATCTACTATCTACTAGGTCACAATCTACTCTAGTTATCTACAAGATCATATATAGCACAAAAGACTCTTTATTCATTTATAAGGAACATTGCTAAAGTAAATCAGAACATAGCAAGACTTACTCCACAATACAAATTCTGCCTGTCCTATCAACGGAGGGTGGACTATATAAGAATCAACGAAGCTGTCACCATCGCAAACTACCACACGACCCGGCCAATAGGATACATTTGCAGGTAAATAATATCTAAGCACCACGCCCACATATGATCTACCACTTAACTCCCTCGAGTCAAGAGCTAAGCGCTTTGCAAACTTATACATAAACTCATTATCAATCATAACTATATCAAATATAGAACTAGAGCAAACTAAGAACATAATAAATAGAGACATAATGCAATTAGAATAAAGTAGTAGAGAAAGATATGAAATAATACCAATCTTTATTGATGAAGATTCGAAATCCAGAGCGCTAGGCTCTACTTCTCTAATTCTATCTAATCAATCCTGTAGAACTTGAAGGATTAGGGAGTAGCTAATTCTAATTCTCTATGGGAGAGAAGTTCTAAAACACTAACTTTGATGGCTTCCTCTGATAATGATTTCTCCTCTTCCCTTGGGGTGGAGAGGCCTTGATTATATAGCCCCCTCAAATGAATGTGAGCCCTTGGATCAAACCGACCTTAATCGCACGGTTATTCTTGAAGATTAGAGGTGGTGGAGCACGATCCGCAAGACCTGCCCTGATTGGTCACCAGGGCAGGGCGGGCGCCCAAGGGGGGAGGGCGGGTGCCCTGGCCCCGGGCCCTCTCGGCCTCTCGTTCGTTCTCGTGGCTTCTGGATTCTTCTTGGTTGAGGAAAATTGCGCGGCACGTAATTATCTCGTTGTAAACCGTTCGATTTCTCTCAATAAATTGTTAGTTATTTTTTCAACCATTATAATTTTTATTTAAATTTAGTCTACAACTCAGTTTAACTAAAAACCAGGTCGAAATCACTAATCTAAATTCCCAATCAGTATACCGGTTCGCTGTGAGCCATAATAACTCTATTTATATATCGCGGATTAACTTAGTGGCATAAGTAAATTTAGCTATTTTGTTTTTGATACTTGTGTAGCCATCCTCTGATTTTATAAGAAAATCGGAAATCAAATAAAACATCAAAGAGCAATATAATGTTACAACATCGACATAGGAGCTCCATTCTCAAAGGAAAATACTAAAATTAACACTTTCATTCTCCATTGTGACAATCCTAAAATTCAGTGACGGAGCCCTCCCCCCCTCCTTGACTGCATTTTCTTAATGATATCTATGTTTAATTATTAAAAACTACTCCCTTCATATCAAAATGTAAGTCATCCCAAAAATGTTGAAGAGTCAAAACATCTTAACTTTGACCCAAATTATAGAGAGAATTACAAAGATTTCTAACATCAAATATGTATAATATGAAAATATAATTAATGAACAATGTAATGATATTAAGTTTATATCATAAATATTATTATCGTACAATATAAATTTGGTCCAACCTTGGATGGTTTGACTCTCCAAGATACTTGGAATGACTTATAATTGGAATGGAGGTAGTAATAAAGATTTACAGAATATAGATAACTTAAATACTGTTGGCCCCTCCTCAAATCCTCATCAAGCTCTGCCACTGCTAAAATTAATACTTACAAGTATTTTTTTTGCAAGTAAATACTGTATTTAATGATACAAAATAATATTCTACTGTACCAACAGAATGTTGGGCATGTTGCGCGGTTAACTTAGAGTGTCTCCAATAGTTTCCAAAACACTGTCCTAATATACTTTTTTAGCAAGATTTAAAAAAAACATCTCCAACAACTCTTAATTAACCTCATCTTCCAATCATTTGGCACTTGGGAAACCCAGCCCCCCCTTGCCTGGAAAAATAAGCACAGTGCGTCCACGTATCCTCCTCGTACCAGATTTCCTGGACGATCTCTTCCATATACCAGACTGTCTTGGAAGCTGATCTTCACTGACGCCCACCTAGGGAAGAGGTAATTCATCGCTCCACTCCTTGATCTTTGCCCTAAACTTGTTTTGGTCACCCTCAGGCCCTTCAGATAGTGGCAACCACCCGCTAGGAGGGCCATGGCCATTGCTGGCCGTGTCTGGCCAGCCACTGCTGGCTGCTAGCCACCCTGGGCTGGCCATGCCTAGTTGCTGCTGGCTGAAGCTGTCACGCCCTAGCCTTCTTCAACGACGGGAAGGACAAGGGGAAGGCACGAGCGAATGATGTCGAGTGCTCGAGCAAGGGTCACAAAAAGAACAACAACAAGAAGAAGAAGGCGCGGCAAGGCAAGTGGGAGACCGTGGATGATGACCTCATTGCCGCGGTCGAGCGCAAAAAGCCTCGAGGTCTGCCAGAGGGGGCCATCTTCCACAAGATGTTGAAAGAGCCCTACCCCACAAGGGAGGGGCCAACCACAAGCTTGAGGATTGCCGCATGGTGAGAAACTACTTCGACGGCCTAGGCATCAAGAGGGACGACCAGAAGAAGGACAAGGAATGCGACAAAGGTAGCGGCAAGGATGATGACAAGTTCCCTGAGGTCCACGATTGCTACATGATCTATGGTGGTCCCTCGATGCGGCTAACAACTCAACAACACAAGAGGGAGCATTGAGAGGTCTTCTTGATCCAGGTAGCTATGCCCTAGTACCTTAACTGGTCTGATGCACCCATCATGTTCGACCGTGATGACCATCCAGATCACGTGATCAACCCTAGGGTCTACTCGCTCGTTGTCGACCCAATCATCATCAACACTCGCCTGTCAAAGGTACTCATGGGTGGTGACAGTAGCCTCAACATCATCTACCTCAAGACTCTTGACCTTTTAGGGATCGAGACATCGTAGCTCAAGCCAAGTGCTAGGGGCTTCCATGGAGTCTTGCCAGGGAAGAAGGCCCTCCCTGTCGACCGCATTGATCTCCCTGTCTGTTTCGACACTGTCGCGTACTTCAGGAAGGAGACCCTGATGTTTGAGGTGGTCGGCTTCCGCGGCACCTACCACACCATCATCGGTCGCCCGAGATACGCGCGGTTCATAGCAGTCCCCAACTACACCTACCTTAAGCTCAAGATGTCAGGTCCCAAGGGCATCATCACCGTTGGCTCCTCCAACGAGCACACTTACAACTGCGACATCGAGTGTGTCGAGCATAGAGAGGCCATCGAGGACTCTACATCTGGCGCTAGTGCTCGAGGGCCTCGTCGTCGAGGCCCCCAAGCCTAAACGCCATGCGGGGAACTTCGAGCCAATAGAGGACACAAAGAAGATCACCCTTGACCCCAACGGCTCCAACAACAAGGCGTTGACGATCAACACCAACCTTGGCGCCAAATAGCAACCAGTGCTCGTCGACTTTATCTGCGCGAATGCCGACATGTTTGTGTGGAGTCTCTGAGATATGCATGGCATACCGAGGGAAGTCTCCAAGCACGCCTTGGAGATCCAGGTTGGGTCCAAGCTGGTGAAGCAACGTCTGCGTCACTTCGATGAGGAGAAGCGCAGGATCATCGGTGAGGAAGTTCACAAGATTTTGGCGGTCGGATTCATCAAAGAGGTTCATCATCCCGTGTGGTTAGCTAATCCTGTACTAGTTAGAAAAAGAATGGAAAAATGTGGATGTGTGTCGATTATACTAGTTTGAATAAAGCATGTCCTAAAGTTCCATTTCCTTTACCACGCATTGATCAAATTGTTGACTCTAACGCGGGATGTGAAACGCTTTCCTTTCTTGATCCTTATTCTGGTTATCATCAAATCAAAATGAAGGAATCTGACCAGCTCATGACTTCCTTCATAACCCCTTTTGGCATGTACTGCTATGTTACCACGCCCTTCAGCCTTTGAAATGTCAGAGCGACGTATCAGCGGTGCATGCTCCATGTTTTTGGTGGACACATAGGGTTGACGGTCGAGGCTTATGTCAATGATATTCTAATCAAAACCAAGAAAGTTGAGAACCTCATCGAGGACCTCGAGATCATGTTTGGGTTCCTCTGAGCCAATAACATCAAGCTTAACCCTAAGAAATGTGTCTTTGGCGTGCCTTGAGGCATGCTCGTAGGATACATTGTCTCCCAGCACGGTATCGAAGCTAACCCTAAGAAGTTCATGGCAATCACAAAAATGGGACCGAATCGGGACATCAAGGGCATGCAGAAGGTCATGGGCTGCCTAGCAGCTCTCAGTCGTTTCATCTCAAGAAGTCTGAGCACTTTGCATGGACTTCCAAGGCTGAGGAGGCCCTTAACAGACCCGAAGGTATGCTGACCTCCCCTCCAATTCTCGTACTGCCTCAACCTGCCATGCCTCCCAAACCAACGGAACCTCTTCTCCTCTATGTTGCTATGACCACCCAGGTGGTCTGTGCGCTATAGTGGTCGAGAGGCAGGAGGACGGGCACGCACTACCAGTGCAACGGCCAGTCTACTTCATCAGTGAGGTGCTCTCAGAGACCAAGGTATGCTATCCGCAGATCCAGAAGCTTCTCTATACAATCATCCTCAAGCACCACAAGCTCCAGCATTACTTCCTCAGCCACCAGTTACGGTGGTCTCATCTTTCCCCTTGGGGGAGATCATCCAAAATCGGGAAGTTGCGGGAAGAATCGCCAAGTGGTTGGTCGAACTCACGATCGAGGCTCTCACTTATGTGCCACTCAAGGCCATCAAGTCCCAAGTGTTAGTGGATTTCATCACAGAATGGACCGACGCCCAACTCCCACCAGTGCAAGTCCAAGCTGAGCTCTAGACGATGTACATCGATGGGTTGCGCATGAAGAAGGGAGCAGGCACGGGCCTACTCTTCATCTCACCCCTTGGAGTCCACATGCGGTACATCATCCATATCCACTTTGCTACCACTAACAATGTCGCTGAGTATGAGGCCCTCAACAATGGTCTGCGCATCTCCATCGAGCTCAGGGTATGATGCCTTGATGTTCGAGGTGACTCGTGGCTCGTCATCGACCAAGTTATGAAAGCCTCAAGCTGCCATGACCGAAAGATGGAAGCATATTGCAACAAGGTATGCAAGCTGGAGGACAAGTTCCATGGTCTCGAGCTCAGCCACATCGCCATATGATATAATGAAGATGTAGATGAGGTCGCTAAGATCGCATCCACTCGAGGCACTATCTCGCCAGACATGTTCTCAAGAGACCTCCTTGAGCCTTCTATCAACTTGGGCTCGGGGGCTAGCACCCCATCGGCGCTCGAGCCCACACCATCAGTTGAAGCCCTCTTGGCCGGGGATGAGGTCATGGAGATCGAGGGGTCATCCTCCCAGTCAAGCCGTTCACCAGACTGGCGCACTCCTCTCCTCGACTGCCTAATTTGAGGGGAACTCCCAGAAGACCGGACTGAGGCCCACCACATTGCTCGATGTGTCAAGTCCTACGTCATCTACGACGATGACAAAGAGATATATCGACGAAGTCGAATGGGAATTCTTCAATGGTGCATCATAGTTGAGGAAGGCAGGAAGCTCCTCGAGCACATACACTCGGGGGCTTGCGACCACCACACGGCACCAAGGACTCTTGTTGGAAATGCTTTCCGACAAGGTTTCTATTGGTCGACTGTTGTCACTGACGCCATCGACCTTGTCCACTGATGCTAGGGGTTCCAATTCTACACCAAACAAATGCACCTCCAGGCTCACGCCCTACAAATGATCCACATCACCTGGCCATTCATAGTCTAGGGACTCGATCTTGTGGGACCCCTCCAGAGGACTACTAGGGGCTACACACACCTACTAGGGGCTACACACACCAAGTGGATCGAGGCTCAACCCATCGGCAACATCCGCTCCGATCAGGCCATCTTGTTCTTCACCGACATCACTCATTGCTTTTGGGTTACTAATGCCATCATCGCCGACAACGGCACACAATTCACAGGCAAGAAGTTCTTGGACTTCTGCGACCACCACCACATCTGCATGAATTTGTCCACAATCACCCATCCTCGAACTAACGGCTAGGTCGAGCGTGCCAATGGCATGATCCTTCAAGGCCTCAAACCAAGAATATACAATCGGTTGAAGAAATTCGGCAAGAAATGGGTCGCCGAGCTGCCCTCGGTCCTATGGAGCCTAAGGACAATGCCTAGTCGAGCCACAGGATTCACTCCATTCTTCATGGTGTATGGATCTGAGGCTGTCCTACCCACTGACCTCAAATACGGGTCCCCTCGACTCAAGGCGTACAATGAGTAGACGAATGAGGCGACCCTCACAAATGCCATTGACTAGCTCGAGGAAGCCTGAGACATGGCCCTCCTCAACTCAGCAAGGTACTAGTAGAAGCATCAATGCTACCACAGCAATCACGAGTGCAAAAAGGACCTCCAAGTCGGTGACTCGTTCTATCGACGGTAGAGCAACAAAGGGCGCCACAAGCTGACCTCACCATGGGAAGGCCTCTATGTCGTAGCTAAGGTCTTAAAGTAAGGAACTTACAAGCTATCAGATGGCAAAGGCTCGACCTTCACCAATGCTTCGAACATTGAACAGCTACGTCGCTTCTACCCCTAGGGCCTCGAGGCCTTGTATATTTCCTATATTATGTACCCTTGTCATATCATGAATGAATGAAAATGCTTTCAACACTCGGCACTTTTTACTTTGTTCATAAGAAGGTAGCCTCGACTCTGCTTCATCTGAGTCGAGACTCCCTTGGCAGCTCACAGGGGGAAATCGCCCTAGGTTCCAAAAAACTCAAACATTTTTTCGAAACTCGACGTTGTTTTCTTCTTTTATGCCTCAAAAATGTTTCACGACTAAGTAGAAAACACCTCAAACCCCTTAAGGGTCGAGGGACGTCGATCCGGGGGCTCTCCTATGCCTCTGAGCTATGGTGCCCCCACTCGCTCCCCCTCGAGGGATACGGGTCCATGTTAAAAACTTAGTCAAAGAAACAAAATTCAGGCAAAAAGGAAGAAGAAAACTCAAGCTTAAAACATAATAGCAAACATCTGCATAAGTTTTAAGGCCACCAAGGCCACAATACCACACTGTAGCAAAAGACTAACTTATTACATCGGCTTCCATGCCCAAATGTGGCTCACAGGCCCTGACCGTCGTCACCACCTTCATCGCCTTCCTCTTCATCAGCGTCGACCTTGGGGGGAAGGACCTCCGACTCGAACAACTTTGCCAGCCTCTCACTAGGTTCCTCCTTGTTGTCCATAAGGGTGTGGTGCCTCTATTCATTCTCGGCATCAGTCTTGCTAATGTTGGAAACAAAACCATGGGAAACCACCTCCATGTCATAGGTGAAGCCGGAGCAGACGACCACCATCGCCCGCTTCACGCCAATGTGGAGTGTGTCCTTGATGCGGTCCCTCATGGCGACGCTAAGGTAGCACAGCCGGTTGACAAGAGCATCACCTTGTGCCGCTTCTCCGACCTCATCCGTAGGCTCAAGCTCCCAAGAGGCACAGAGGTCATTGACTATGGTTCAAAGCCAGTTGGTCAGCGCTACCTCCTCCTAGAGACCATCTTGGAGCTCCTTGGATGCTGCCCGGGCATAGCGCAAGTCGGTCTCAAGCACTACAAACCAATACAGAAGGTTAGCCGCGATGAACAAGAACACAAAAATAACAAACCAAGGAAGAAGAACTCACCACGGGCTTGGATATGGAGGGTCATATTCTCACCGACAAGGTCAGTGTTTGCCCTCTCGATCTCCTTGTAAGACCACATCGTCTCTGTCCTCTCGATTGCAGGTCCTCGATCAGCTTGTCGATGATTGCGATGGCTCCTTCTTTCTTCGAGAGGGTCCCCTTCAGCCGATCAACATTGGCGGCCAGGGTGTCGGCATGGCTCCTCTCCTTCTCAAGCTCCTTGAGGCTCGTCCTGCTGGGGACGCGGCTAACTCGAAGCCACCTCGGGGACTTCCGGTCGTCATAGGGAACCCAAGTCCTCCTGTTGCTGCGATGGTGGCGTGGGCTAACTCGAGGGTAGCACTTCCCCCTCATGATGCTAGCTAGCCTGGCCCAAAATCGACCCTTCCCTAGCTTCTTGCTGCTGCAGTCATTGCTACTCCTGCTGTTGCTGCTATTGATGCTGTGGTAGTTGTTGCTGTTGTTGTGGCTGTTGCTGAAGTTGTTGCTATTGCTGATAGCCCTTGAGCTGACTTAAGGCCGGAGCTCTTTCTTCATGTTGCTCCAGCGGCTGTGCGTTCTTCTCCCCCTCCTCTTTCTTCTTCTTCTCCTCGTCCTCCTTCCTCTCCTCCTCCACCGTGTGTAGCCCAACCGGCCATGGCTTCTATTCTTTAGGCTGAGGAGCCCCGACCTTCTCCTCAAGAGGGCGCTCTACCCCTGGCGAGGGCGAATCCGTCATCTCCTCATCATCGATGTCGATCGGGGCAACCTCCATCCCCAACCTTTGAGTCTCGAGGACTCCTTTCCCATGCCTAGAGATGGAAACCCTAGCCTGACTTGAAGCAAAGGTCATCGCTGTCGAGACTTGGAGGTTAACCCCGCCCCCTGGTGCCTAGAGCAGGGCGAAATTGCCCATAGCTGCAGCCCTCATGGCAGACAAGCCAGCAACCAAAGCAGCGCCCATTAGCTTCCCATGAGCTATGGCATCCCACACTCGGGCCACTCAAGTCGATGCGTAATGAGGCACAGAAGCTCTACCCTTAGTCCCTCCAGACATCCTAGCGGTGGTGTCTGCCTTGAGTCTCTTGGTGGGAGAAGGGCTTGCCTCCTCCAACTAGTGCTTAAGCCTGAGCCACCAGCAAACAAGCAAATCATGCAAACATTAGAATAGGAAACCAAGAGCAAGATAAGGAGATCAGATCTTGAGTACCTACCCCATGGGGAGGACAATTCTCCTCTTGGATTCACCAGAGCTGCTCGGAGGCCTCGAGGCACCACCCCAAGCCAGACCTTGCTAGACGCCAGAACCAACGGTGGGAGTTGGCTATGCCCGTGGCTTTCAATGGTTCCTAGAGGTCAATACCCCCTATAGCCCTCACCTTGGCTTGAGGATGAGACTGCTCGCTCCTCACAGGCCCTTGCGTCGAGGCCTGGGTGGGAGCGGTGGCAGACCGGACTGGCCTCGAGCTGGGGCTGGTGGAGTTTTGCCACACGAGTGCCGAGATGACAACCCTGCTCGAGACGAGGAGCCACCTCACCTCCCTTCCTGCGGCTGCTCAAGGACGTCCTCCTGCGTAGAAGATACGTCAGTCCGAGGGAGATGGGTGGGATGAGACTCGAGGCATGCTACCATACCTTTGATATCCTCATCATCATCCCCCTCATGATCCTCCTCATTGGGGGACTCTTCCTTAGGTACCCCCTCACACCTCTATTTCGCACGGCACATCTCGAGCTCCATGCGTGTGATCTTCTTTTTCTTCTATGACTTCTTTTCCTTGTCCTTCTTCCTCTTATGTTGTTGGGCAGAAAGGCACCTCACCTAGCGATCTGCCTCGTCCTCCCCCACCAGGGGCCTTGACACCCTGAAGTCAATGTCCCCCTACGCGAAAATACCCCGACATAATAAAAAGATAGGAGACGAGTAAAGGGGAAACTCGAGGGATACGGCTCGAGGTACACACCGGATTCAGGTGGCCCTCCTCGGGCAGCATGGGGATGAGGTTAACCTACTTGACCTGGAAAGCACTAGCAACCGCACCCTTGACCCTCGACATGATCTCCTCGGCGGGCAACGCCTCCCTGACATATGGCATGCCTCAAGAAACTTGAGCGCCGCCTCCGACCCCATCTTGTCTAGTCATAGTGGACGAGCCATCAGTGAAAGCACCCACTGATGGTGGATGGCTAAGACAATGAGCGCCACTGTTAGACCTTCATCGTGAAGCTTCCATAGTGCATTGAGGAGAGGCCGCAGCCATGGCTGGAACTCCAAAGGCACGGCATATAACTAGTTGTCTGGGCATACCGTGATGACACGCCCGGTGTAGGGTGGGAAGAAGCCTTCATCGTTGCAAAGATAGAACCATTGAGTGTCCCACTGGGCATGATTTGTCATCAACCCAGTTGAGACGTACTCGTGGGGCTCCCCGCATTGACCCATCTTCAACACCAGATTGAGGCAGCCTACTCAGACAATCTTCCTGACGCCTTTCCCCCTAAGGGGGCATGGAAGAGCTCCCCTTGAAGAGATGAAGGCACAAATCCCAATGCGGCCTCATCCACAGGTACCCCTCACAGATCGCCATGAAGATGACAACATTAGAGATGGCATTAGGGGAAAGTGCTGGAGCTCCATGCCGTAGTGATAGGCGAGCAACCGCATGAATCTGCTTGGGGGGATCTGAGCTCGTACTGGTGGAACTTGATGAAGCTCAGGACATAGCCCTCTGGTGGGCTCGGCACCTGATCCTCCCTTGATGGCACGATCCACTCTGGCCGACTTAGAGAGGTGGCAGGGTGAAGGAGCCCCTCACCCACCAAGTCCTACAGCATCTGTTCCATCATGGTCGACGGACGCCACTCATCAGCTAGGAGCAGGGTCACCATCACGGCAGCATGGATCTGCTCGACGATTGGGCGACTTGGATGGTTCCCTATCTTTTCCTCTCTGTCTCTCTCTCACACAGGTGAACTGAGCATAAGGACTCAACGATGACGGTGTGGAGAGAAGAAGGCGAGAATGTGAGAAAAGGGAAGAGTGGGGACAGCAAGCCTTGCCCCCTGAATTTATAGAAGCCAAGTGTAACGGGCGGATTTGACAAAGAAGGAAGGTAAATCTCCGCAATAAATGTGCCTGACTAACGGCCCCTTGATTCCCGCGATAGGAGCCCTTATCGTTTTCACCTGATGATAATTACACTACAACGGCTCCTGCCTAAAAAGATGCGTCCAACGGATGGGAAGAATTATCGCCGTGGCAGTTCCTTCCATGGGAAGAGAAAAAGGGCTCTGGCCTACGTAAGAACCTCGAGGGAGCGAAAGCTGACCCTCAGTTAGGGTTCGACAACCACCCTCGAGTACCTGAGTCAGGGACACCCAAGGGGGGCCAACGCGAGGCATAACTCGAGGTTGAACCCTCGAGACCCCCATGGGTGTATTCGAGGCAAAGACAAGACAAAAACCAAGGAATCCCCATGAGGGGACGCAACGAGCTGCCATACCCTAATGAATGGGATTGGTATCTAGGCATCTACATGTCTTGCATCAATGAGAACGCCTCAGGGCCACCAATCAACCCCTATCGAATGGGGCATGGGTTCTCAATCATATTCCCCATTTCTAGCTCACCGAAAACGTTGAGACTCACCCAATCGAGGGTAGTATGGCGCTTCTCACCTCACATCCAATCAAAACGACTCGTTGGATGGACACTAGAGCTAGCAATGCCCTAGCCGCATGAGGCTCGAGGGCACAACTAAGCCTGGCACCCCTCAATGAAGAGAGAGTCGAACACGCTCGGGGGCTTGACGTCTCGAGACACGTCATGACAAAGTGCTATGACTCTAGTTCATGTTATCCTAACCATGCAGAGGTGTAAACTACCCCTAGACCAACAAGCATTCCTCAAAAAGGTAAATGAAACCCTCAAAGGAGTCTCTTGACTCCTCCAAGGCCTCGGGGGCTACCCCCATGGAAACTCATGAGCCACACCCTGCTTTCAACTTATCACCCCCTGCTTGAGCACTAGTACTCAAACAAGGGCTCAAGGGCTACTGTCGAGGACATGAACAAGGGGGAACCCTTAATCCTCCACTAAAAGAGTTGACCCCTGATAAATGTCCAAGCCAAACTATTAATCCCCTCACTTTAACCAGTGCAAAAGTCCAACAAATGAGCTGCATCGGGTCGGCCCAAGAATGGCCCTTGTTGACACTTGCTAACACCACTTGAATACTAGGTTGTCATGTCCAGCATGTGTCGATGAAAGCTGGTCGGTAGTCTACCTTGGGGTATACCCACGGTAGTAGTTTATCGGTAGACGGTGCGCAAACTACGAACTCGATGGTGACGCGAGACACATGCAAGCTTTTTATCCAGGTTCGGCCGCCGAGTTGGCGTAATACCTACGTCCTGCGTCTGATTGTATTGATTTGTGTTGAGAGAATAACTTGTCCTAGGGGGGTCCCTTGCCTCTCCTTATATAGTCCGGAGGATAGGGTTACAGATCTGGAAACTAATCCTAGTCGGTTACAATTGCCATAGATAGTTCGATATCAATTCCTATTCTATCCGACTAGAATCCTGCTTGATTTCCACGTCTTGTTTCCTTGCGCGGAACTCTGAGTTGTCGGGTCAAGCCTTAAACTTGTCTCGTAATGGGCCAAGCCTCCTGGCCCAAGTCTAGCCGTAAGGGTATAGGGGTTTATACCCCCACAGCATGGCACTAGAGTGTACGAAGGTATTTATGAATATGAAGGCTCTCTAGAAAATATTCTATTCTATCTGCAAGCGCACAGATAAAATACCTCATTGTAGCATTTCACCAGGAAAAGTATTCCGGGTATCGTTATTTATATTTTGCTTAAGAGAACGGCGAAAGTGAAAATAGGGGTAAAATCTATCAAGGCATAAACTAGAGATAAACTTGCAATAACATGATTACTAATAAGGAACTCATCACACAGTCACTTGCTTTAGCAGGGGGTAAGCCATAATAATAAAGATAATGAAATATAAGCTCATGGGTAAATAACACAACGATTAGAAATAGACTACTCCATATAAATGTAAGGTGACGTCGGATTAGCTAGAGAATAGATTCTAAGTATCTACTATCTACTAAGTCACAATCTACTCTAGTTATCTACAAGATCATATATAGCACAAAAGACTCTTTATTCATTTATAAGGAACATTGCTAAAGTAAATCAGAACATAGCAAGACTTACTCCACAATACAAATTCTGCCTGTCCTATCAACGGAGGGTGGACTATATAAGAATCAACGAAGCTGTCACCATCGCGAACTACCACACGACCCAGCCAATAGGATACATTTACAGGTAAATAATATCTAAGCACCACACCCACATATGATCTACCACTTAACTCCCTCGAGGCAAGAGCAAAGCGCTTTGCAAACTTATACATAAACCCATTATCAATCATAACTATATCAAATATAGAACTAGAGCAAACTAAGAACATAATAAATAGAGACATAATGCAATTAGAATAAAGTAGTAGAGAAAGATATGAAATAATACCAATCTTTATTGATGAAGATTCGAAATCCAGAGCGCTAGGCTCTACTTCTCTAATTCTATCTAATCAATCCTATAGAACTTAAAGGATTAGGGAGTAGCTAATTCTAATTCTCTGTGGGAGAGAAGTTCTAAAACCCTAACTTTGATGGCTTCCTCTGATAATGATTTCTCCTATTCCCTTCGAGTGGAGAGGCCTTGATTATATAGCCCTCTCAAATAAATGTGAGCCGTTGGATCAAACC
This sequence comes from Sorghum bicolor, assembly GCF_000003195.3. Classification (NCBI taxonomy): domain Eukaryota; kingdom Viridiplantae; phylum Streptophyta; class Magnoliopsida; order Poales; family Poaceae; genus Sorghum; species Sorghum bicolor. The sequence continues at coordinate 12,902,321 of NC_012879.2, read as the reverse complement.
AACCTTAATCGCACGGTTATTCTTGAAGATTAGAGGCGGTGGAGCACGATCCGCGAGACCTGCCCTGATTGGTCACCAGGGCAGGGCGGGCGCCCAAGGGGGAGGGCGGGCGCCCTACCCCCGAGCCCTCTCAGCCTCCCGTTCATTCCCGTGGCTTCTGGACTCTTCTTGGTTGAGGAAAATTACGCGGCACGTAATTATCTCGTTGTAAACCTGACATGTGGGCCTTCTCTCCATATTTTCTGATAACCCCCTAATTCTAGGTGATTGGTGCATATTGATCATTTTCCATGTTTAGTTGACGGTTAAATTTAGTACTTAAGGACCGTCAACAAACTCCCCCAAGCTTACCCTTTGCTCATCCCTGAGCAAACAGCTAAACTTAGCTGGATCAGGAGTTTCTTCGATGTTTTCTTTCCTGACAAGCACACATGCTTTCACATAAAAATTCTCCCAGATTAGAGTGAAGTGTCACGGAGCTTAGTACCTGCACTTAAGTCTTAAGTAATCGAAAGATAAAATAATTAAGTCAAGCACTATTCCTCCTGTCTATACTTCACCTTTGTTCTGGAGTTTTGCATACATTTTCAAAAATAAAGCTCAGAGTTCCCAGCTATGATACTCTCAAATCTCTCTATATATGGTATTTGTGGATCCTTACCAAAAATGTCACTTACCTATAACTAAGGGAATGTTTACATGGAGCTCATAGGTGTGAAAAACAGCTCATACATATGTTGTCTAATCGAGCCATGGATCCGAAGGAACTCAACATGTAATTAAATTAAGATGTGCATGTGTGGTGGAGTAAATGATAGTAATGGTGAAAATATAAGTAATGATAAAACTTACTTCTCATTGCTCCTCATATTGCTATCTCTCCTCCTCTTTGATCTTTGCTTTGGGAGAGCATGGGCTATCTTTTTCTTTTCTCTTTTCTTCTCTCTTTTTTTAGGTGGGTAGTAAATATCCCTAATTCTACTATCGGACACTTGTCCATTTTTTTCGCTCAAGTGGGCATCTTTGTACCCTTAATTCTACTCCGGACACTTGTCCATTTTTACCTCTCGTCTCACTCTTTTTCTTTCTTTTTCGAGGTTCCGGGCACTTGCCCCTTTTTATTTCCTCGCATATTTTTGCATAACCCATGCCTCTTCTGCATTGAATCTTTTTGGAGAGAGAGAGAATAACAACACTTGGGACAGCGAGTGATAATATTTTTAGCAATTTTAATGAATGGTGGTGGATGGTGTAGTAGATGTGTGCAAGTGAATATTTTAATTTAACCACATGAAAAGCTTCTAAGGGTCTACACAGCTCGATCAAACTCAATGTGAATATAAGTAGCAAAATATGTTATAGCAAGTATGGTTGTGGTAGGAATTTCGTCATGCTAGGAACTCATCATGTGATTTCAAGTTTTCAAAATAAATCTCCAGAACTTAGTGTAGTAGGAACAAGATAAACAATAGCACAAACTTTATATCATGTCCTTCTCTTACCTAAACTTTGGTTTTAGGTTCATGCTTCCTATAGATAGTAAATTTTAGTTTTAGTAATTCCTAGAAGAACTTTAATATAAAAACTAGGTACTTGAAAGTAAGCAAACAGAGCAAGCGTTCATCATTTCCATCATGCATCTTTTTAGTCTATTTATTTTTCTAGAGATTAACACTTGGCAGATAAATAAAGCACACTTATCTACACACTCTTTTTATTTTGTTTTCATGTTCATAGAATGCAGTAAATTAAAGCAAGAAAATATTTATTGGGTGTTTTTTGAAATAAATAAAATACTAAAACAGAAAAGAATGTGGTTGTCGATCTTACCCAATGTTCCAGAATCGCATTATGGCAGAGATGTTGTTGCTCATTGAAGTAGTGTCTTGCCTCAGTCCTTGTACTGTAGCGGCGTGGTCCTGGTTCCACTTTTGTTGCTGTTCCATGAGTCGTCCATGTTCTGCTTGCATATTCTGGATGCCGAGGAGGGTGTTGTCGGTACGGGTGAAGAAGGCGCCGGCCTCTTGGTAGTAGTCGTTCGTGAAAGCATAAGAGGCATCGGAGTACCGTCCTGCATCGAATTGGGGTTGGGGCCTAGATCCTGAAGCTCCATATGGATCAATGGAGTACTTCCCCATACTAAAAGGCGGGTTTGCCCACTGGTGATCTTGGCCCTCCACCCACGTCTCCTTTGTCGGCTCCTGTGGCTGAGCATGTCGAACCCATGGGTCCCGAATGACTCGGGGGTTGTAGTCGCGGTAATGCAGGTGCGCTGCTTCCTCTGGCCCGGGATCAGCTCCATACCAGGTGCGTTCTTGATGGGTGGTCATCCTTTCGAATGCCAGTCGCTATGGAGCTCTCTGGTTTACCAGTGCCACTGCAATCTCAATCAAATAATTTTGCACGACATAGAGGCCAAGGTTTGGGTTAGGTAACCGAATCTTTCCTTTATTATCGTATAACATAAACATTACGTTCCCCTCTTTTTTCAGCATCCGAGCTTGCCTAAATGTGTCATAGCCATGATAAATTCGTAACTCTTGAATGAATTCCAATGACGAGTTTTCTAGCAAATTGAGACTAGAGGCTAGACGAGTGATGAGTGAAGTACAACCGACTGGTCCCTGAAGACTAGGTATACTAAGCTAATGAGAAACCAAAAGGGTAACAGGTGAAATAGGTATTTTATTTATAGCAGTATAAAGAAGTTGTAAGTCTCCTACTCTTACATTTCTAATATCATCGTGATGGAAAAGATTGTACCCGAGCCATTTGTGGAACATCCTAAGAGTGGGGTGTTCCATGTCGCTAGTTCGGGCTTGACTGTAAAACTCATCCCTAGATATCTCTCTCTTGAACTGGTGCCTCTCAAAATTGGGCAAGTCGGAGTCAATGTCCAGGATGCATCTTGAAGAGAAACCGAGATGGTCGCTCAATTCTCTCCAAGACAACATAATGTCCTGTTTGAACATCCGAAAAGCGATTCCCCCCTCATAATATTGCAAAGTGCAAAGAAATTCAAGGGTGAGAAGACAGGAACCCAGCTCAGTTATGTCCCAAAAGTTTATCCATCCCACCATCTGGAAAATCAAATCAAATTCGGTATCCATACCTGTTTCTTGTAGCAAGATAGGATAAAGAGTGGGGGTGTGAATGAAATCCTTGTTCTTTAGCTGCTAGAAAACTTCCTTCTCCCTATGAGTCTTCAGTCCAAGGTCTCCTATCTTGAGGAGGACCTTGACTCGCGTACCTGATGAAGACGATGGAGCTTGAGGGGGCGTCGGGTCGACGCTCATCTCCGATTGGTGCGAGGAGAGTCGGGATGAACTCCTCGTACTTATGTTCTTGAGGGCCTTGCCTACGTTCTTCACCTTCTTGAACATCCTACAGAGAGAAGTTGACACAAACACAACTAGTGGAAAATGTTAAAGGCCAGCTGTGTGAAATGTCAGTCGTCCATGGGTTAGTTGTCCGAGACAAGTTTTAATTTTGGCGGCACTTCCGCCGAAACAACTTTTAAGCAGGATCACTACTTAATAATGAACCTTGCTCTCTTACTCCCAGGCTACCAAACTCACTTTCACTCTTCTCTTCCCCTCTACTCTCCTTCTCACTTCACTACTAGAGCTCCTCCTCTAGAAACCGAGAACTGAAGTGTGCGTGGGTTTTCTGGAATGCTTGTGTGATGGAGATGGAGGCAGGAGGTGGTGATTTATAGGAGGAAGGGAGGACAGGGCAGGCGCCCTCTGCAGGTGGGCAGGCGCCCACCTCTGGTGGCCATCCTGGCTGCCCTTTCTATACTCCCTCCTTTGCTTGTTCTTTACGCCAAAAGATGACTCATGGGTGGTGGTTGGTTGGTGAAAAAATGCTGGTGAGTGGAAACATGTTGGTGGATCACATAATGTGATGGGATGTGTGTGAGGTGTGGTGTATGATATGTGGGACCCAAGGAGTGTGGGTCATGCTTCTAGAAGGTTGCTATAATTAAATATAATGCAGGAAAAACTATGAGAACTGAAACTTATTGAAAATGATCATGGAAAAATATTTTTGTGCCTCCACAATAATTAATAAATGTGGGTTGTCACACACCATAAATATTATTTATATGGGGCTTTTGATTATTATAATAATGCTATGAATAAATATGATTAATGCAAGAATTTAAACAATGTGAATAAATACTGATTTACCTCCCGGCGAGGGTTTGGGATTTTTTAGGTCCCCCAAGCTGGACCTCCAAATCTTTTAATCTTCTGAATTACTTTCCTCCGGAGATGGTGTCTCCAGTGGTTCTTCTTCATGAACTTCCTTCACTGTAGAGTCTCTCTCTGGTCTGGGCTTGAATGTGAAGTGTTTTTCGTGTCCGTTTATGTTGAACTTGATTTCTCCCTTCCCGACATCAATGTGGGCATTGGCAGTGCTCAGAAATGGCCTTCCAAGGATGATGGACACTTTTGAGTCACGACTCATGTCCAGTACCACGAAGTCTACTAGCACAAGGAAATCTCTTATCTTGACTGGGATGTTTTCAGCGATGCCCATCGGGTGTCGAACTGATTGATCTGCTAGTTGTAGGCACATTGATGTTGGTTCTAGGGTCGTATGCTCAAGCTTCTTGTAGACTGATGCTGGCATCACACTGACACTTGCTCCGAGATCACAGAGTGCATTGTTGAAGTGTTGGTTTCCGATCGAGCAATCAATGGTGGGACATCCTGGATCCTTCTTCTTCCTTGGTGGTTTGTTGAGGATGGCCGCACTGCATTCTTCTATCAACTTGATAACCTCAGTGGTGGGCAGTGGTCTCTTCTTGTTAAGAATATCTCTGATGTAATTTGCATCTGTGGGTACCTGTATGGCATCATGTAGAGGTATGTTGACATATAATTTCTGAATGACCTCTACAAACATACCAAACTGCTCATCCGACTGCAGTCCTTTGTTTCTTCTGGGAAATGGCAAATAGGTGGTGTCGTGAAAATCTTTCCTCATTTCTCCATCTCTTGGTGGTTGTAGCACATCTTCTGCTTCAACTAGGCTTTCTTCTTCTATCACTACTGGTTGCACTGGTGCTGATTGTTGATATTTGGTAACGCAATAAGGAAATGATCCGCAAGCGCACGGATATCGGTGAGCATTTCACCCGGGAAGTTTTCCAGAGTATCGTATTTATATTTTTACCACTGGGAGAAAGGGTGCATCTGACTAACCAAATCTATTGCTACTACCCTTTAGGCTACAAAGAATGTTTCTTGATGTGAGCGATGTATAGAGAAGACTGCAACAGTAGTCTCGTTCTAACCTTGGTAAGGATGATCTACTGTTCTATTGGGGAGGCTCACGGAATCTAGACACCAAAGAGGATGTTCGACCCGCACCTATAAACCTACTCGTCCTGCTAACGAGATGTGGGATGCAAAGGTAACTCGGAAATGTCACGTTCCTCGCTACTACCATGGTCTAGCTAGTCAGGGGATATCTATGAGTACCCTAGCCCAAACACCACGTTTACGCTAGCAATGATTACTCTAAACTCAATCGGAAGAGATTAAAGTAAACTCATAAACCAAAGAACAATAAAACAAGAACTTACTAGAATTTAGAAGTCGAAATACTAAAGAATCCTAGGAGCAAGCCACGGGTTAGGAGACTTGATCCCGCAGGTACAACCTCGGAGTAGACTCCGACAGGCCGGGCTTCCTCCGATCTACACCTCCACTCTATCCCTCTCAATCTAGTAGAAACTAGAAGATCTAATTCTACTCACATTGGATCTTAAGCCAAAAAGAAATTTTATTTAGAGGAGAGGTTATCCTTCGAGGGCACCTCTCAACTCTATGATGAACTTGTCTCCTCCAGGGGCCAGGGGGTCTGGTTTTATAGTCCCCTCAAGTGAACGTGAGCCGTTGGATCAAACCGACATTGATTGGATGGTTATCCTTGATCCTTTAGGTCGGTGGAGCTTGGTCCCCGAAAAGAGTTCTGATTGGAGTCCAGGTCAGGGCAGGCGCCCAAGGGGGGAGGGCGGGTGCCCTGCCCCCGAGCCCGTTCGCCTTCCCGTTCGTTCCCGTGGCTTCTGGAGTCTTCTAGATGACAGAAAATTGCGCGGCACGTTAATATCTCTATGTAAACCCGACATGTGGGCCTTTCTTCCGTATTTCCTGATAACCCCCTGCAGAAATAGACAAACACCAAAACTCGTGGAATTTTGTCAAATAAAACCCTAAGTCTGGATGTTGGTTGCATTTGGATCGTTTTCTTTTTTTATTTGATGATTATATTTGGTACTTAAGGACCATCAACACTGATGTTCTCTGTTTCTCTTTTGGGTATGGGGGTCCCTAGTGGCTTTGCCTCCTCTAGTAGTTATGTTCTTTACCTGCTCAATGTTAGTGGCAACAGGCAATGCAGCACCTAGCTTTATTAATTTAAGCTCTACCCTTTTATTAAGAGTGTTTTGCTCATCAAAGGCAGTTAATAGAAAGTCCATTTTATTGTGTATATCTTTTAGAGATGATTCGTTTGTATCTAGCCTTTGTTTAACTGCATCATTAGTTTTGGTTTGTTGAGCAATTATCTCTTTTAATGAAAATTGCTTAAAAGTATTACGTGAATTCATACCTTTGTTATTGGGTTGACTCGAAGTGGGTTGATATTTTTATACTGTCTCAATGGCCCTTTGATCTTCTTTGAACTTGGCCCTCTGGTCAATCCAATGGAGCAAATTTTCCATCTTAGTTGATAGTGCATTTACTTCTTCTGGTATTTCTTCAGTTTGATGACAATGCTGAGCTTTATCTTGGAACCAGCTTTGATTTTCTGATATCTTATCCAAAAGCGTCTCTGCTTTTCCGATTGTAAGCTCCAAGAATGATCCTTTAGCAGATGCATCTAGGCACTCACGAGCCTTCTAGGTTAATCCATGGTAGAAGGTCTGCATAAGTAATCATCTGGCCATTCCATGGTGAGGACAATCTGATATGTATCTTTGAAAACGCTCCCAGGCTTCTGAAATGGTTTCTGTCTTCTGCTGTTGGAAACTGACAATATTTCCTCTTAAGGCAGCTGTTTTGCCTATAGGGAAAAACTTTGATAGAAAGGCATCTGACAAGTTCGTCTAGTTGTTGATGTTATCTTGATGGGTGTAGAACCACTTCCTCGCTCTCCCTTCTAGTGAGAATGGAAAGAGGCGAAGCAGTATGACGTCTTTGTCGACTCCATGGATGCGGATTGTGCTTCCAATCTCTAAGAAATTCTGAAAGTGTGCACTAGCATCTTCATGTGCCTTTCCAGTGAATTGTGTAGCTTGCACCAAATTGATGAGGCTTGACTTGAGCTTGAACTCAGGTGCTCCTTCTTCCACTTCAAATCTTGGACCAGTTGGAATGTTCTCAAGACTTGGAGGAGAGAATTCTCGCAAGGTCTTTTGTGCCATAGCTTCAGCAATTAGTATGTAGCTTCTTCTTTCTTTCTTGATTGCTTTGGTTCTGATGATGAAGAGTTGAATGTACCAAAATCAATCCTGATATACCCCGTATAAAAATATAAACATAGAAAAACAACAGGGTGAAACTGCCAAAATAGAGGTGCCTTGTTATGATTTCTCATTTTGGTAGTTGTTTATGCAATTATTTCTCCATAGTCTAGTCTAATATTTTATGTGAATAACCTTGACTCACTTCCTAACTTTTCTTACCGCTCCCCGGCAACGGCACTAGAAATGCTTGTTGACACTTGCTAACACCACTTGAATACTAGGTTGTTATCCCCAGCATGGCACTAGAGTGTACTAAGGTATTTATGAATATGAAGGCTCTCTAGAAAATAATCTATTCTATCCGCAAGCGCACAGATAAAATACCTCATTATAGCATTTCACTAGGAAAAGTATTTCGGGTATCATTATTTACCGAGTATCGTTATTTATATTTTGCTTAAGGGAACGGCAAAAGTGAAAACAGGGGTAAAATTTATCAAGGCATAAACAAGAGATAAACTTGCAATAACATGATTGCTAATGAGGAACTCGTCACACAGTCACTTGCTTTAGCAGGGGGTAAGCCATAATAATAAAGATAATGAAATATAAGCTCATGGGTAAATAACACAGCGATTAGAAATAGACTACTCCATATAAATGTAAGGTGATGTCGGATTAGCTAGTGAATGGATTCTGAGTATCTACTATCTACTAAGTCACAATCTACTCTAGTTATCTACAAGATCATATATAGCACAAAAGACTATTTATTCATGTATAAGGAACATTGCTAAAGTAAATCAGAACATAGCAAGACTTACTCCACAATACAAATTCTGCCTGTCCTATCAACGGAGGGTGGACTATATAAGAATCAACGAAGCTGTCACCATCGCGAACTACCACACGACCCGGCCAATAGGATACATTTGCAGGTAAATAATATCTAAGCACCACGCCCACATATGATCTACCACTTAACTCCCTCGAGTCAAGAGCTAAGCGCTTTGCAAACTTATACATAAACTCATTATCAATCATAACTATATCAAATATAGAACTAGAGCAAACTAAGAACATAATAAATAGAGACATAATGCAATTAGAATAAAGTAGTAGAGAAAGATATGAAATAATACCAATCTTTATTGATGAAGATTCGAAATCCAGAGCGCTAGGCTCTACTTCTCTAATTCTATCTAATCAATCCTATAGAACTTGAAGGATTAGGGAGTAGCTAATTCTAATTCTCTATGGGAGAGAAGTTCTAAAACACTAATTTTGATGGCTTCCTCTGATAATGATTTCTCCTCTTCCCTTGGGGTGGAGAGGCCTTGATTATATAGCCCCCTCAAATGAATGTGAGCCGTCGGATCAAACCGACCTTAATCGCACGGTTATTCTTGAAGATTAGAGGTGGTGGAGCACGATCCGCAAGACCTGCCCTGATTGGTCACTAGGGCAGGGCGGGCGCCCAAGGGGGGAGGGCGGGTGCCCTGCCCCCGGGCCCTCTCGGCCTCCCGTTCGTTCTCGTGGCTTCTAGATTCTTCTTGGTTGAGGAAAATTGCGCGGCACGTAATTATCTCGTTGTAAACATGACATGTGGGCCTTCTCTCCATATTTTCTGATACCCCCTACAGAAATAGACAAACACCAAAGCTCGTGGAATTCTGTCACATAAAACCCTAATTCTAGGTGTTTGGTGCATATTGATCCTTTTCCATGTTTAGTTGACAGTTAAATTTAGTACTTAAGGACCATCAACAGCCCTCAACAGCCTAGGCAACATCCTACTCGACACGCCCCTGCTCGAGATAGGATGGACGCCTCAAGCGTGCCATGTTGACGGTCCTTAAGTATCAAATTTAATTATCAAATAAACAAAGAAAAGGATCCAAATGAAATCAACATCCAAACTTAGGGTTTTATCTGACAGAATTCCACGAGTTTTGGTGTTTGTCTATTTCTGCAGGGGGTTATCAGGAAATAAGGAAGAAAGGCCCACACGTCAGGGATTACATAGAGATATTAACGTGCCGCGCAATTATCTTACATCTAGAAGACTCTAGAAGCCACGAGAACGAAGCGGAGGCAAAACGGGGCCTGGCCCAGGGCACCCACCTCTGGAGTCCAATCAGGACTCTCTTTCGGGATTACGCTCCACCGACCTAAAGCATCAAGGATAACCATTCAATCAATGTCGGTTTGATCCGACGGTCCATATTCACTTGGAAGGTCTATAAAACCAGACCCCCTGGCCTCTGGAGGAGAGAGCCTCTCAACCCTAATTCATTATTCATCAAGGGAGAAGAAGCCTCTGATCAAGCCTAGAGCCACCACATCAATTAGACATCTAGATTAGCATAACTACATAGGATTAGAACTAGAAGGAGTCAATCTTCGATTGGTTTCCGGATCTGTCAAGAGGATTCTTGGTAATTCACTCTTGTTCTTCAATTGTTCATCTTTGTTCTTCAATATTATGAATATGACTTTGTTCTACTTCAATATATTGCTTATGACTTTGCTCTACTTGTTTATATTCAAGATTATATTGTTCTTAGTTTATCATAGTTATATACTTGGCTTAGTTAGATTGGAATTATATACATGTTTAGGATCGTATAGCGTTTATCCATCGGATCCATGGGTAAATGATAGATATTGTGTAGGTGTGGTGCTTATACCGTATTTATCTGCGATTGTACCCAATATGCCAGATCGTGGGGTAGTTCGTGGTAGTGACAGCTCCATTGGTTCTTATATAGTCCCCCTCTCGTGTATAGGGCTGGCAGAGCAACATTATTACAGGGTAGTGATTATTACAGCGTAATCTTGTCTTACAATGATTGCTAAGTATAATTGCACTAACTATGATATGCTAGACTGTATAGTTGAGAATAACTTAGGAAATATTCTTGTAGTTCGTCCTAATTCCATGCTAATGACTTGCTAGAATATCTAATTGAGGTGCTTATCATATTTATATATGGCTAAGTTATGCTGATCAGATTAATTATCTTTGTCACTATTCATTACTTCATATATCCTTTATGTGACACTTATCCCTGTGTGAAAGAGTTAGATAAATGTTCTCAATTATACATGCAATGATAGATACTCAATCTTATATTCCATTCTATAATCAACATTGATGATTACTAATCCCTTCCCAGTGGTAAAAATATAAATAACGATACCTGAAATACTTCCCGGTTAAAATGCTACATCGGTATTAATCTGTGCGCTTGCAGATCTCATTCATTATTTATTTAGATGAGCAATTGCATATTTCAATACCGTGTCTCTCATGTCATGCTGGGGATGACAACTTGGCTTAAGTGGTATGAGAGACAGGTTTGGCATTTTTAGCGCCGTTATCAGAATTAGAGACTAAGTCTACTTTTGGTAATGATGTTAAGAATACCCAACAAGCATTTTTGGCGCCGTTGCCGGGGAAGGTTGATAACTAATCAGGAATGAATATAGGATTTTGAGTTATCATTCGCATCACTAATATGATTGAGCTTATCAATTCTCTCATACAGTTTTACCCTGATATTTTTCTATTTTATCTTATGCAGGGTAATGTATGAATAGAAGACATCTTCCAGGAAATTTTGTTGACAATCCCGAAGCATTATTCAAAAAAAACAAGAGCCAAGCTCAAGAAGAGATCATCAACACTTCAGCAAGAAGCTTCATCCAATCAAGAAGATCACCGGAACTTGTCTTCAAAATTTGAAGCCATGGCGAACAAATCGATCCGTGAGTTCTCAGCTCCCACTACGGACAACATCCGTACTGGACCTACTGCAGAGATCGACGGCAACTTTGAGCTCAAGCCTGGACTTATCAACATGGTGCAATCCAATCAGTTCTGTGGGAAGGCACACGAAGATGCTAGTGCTCATCTCCAACACTTTCTGGAGATTTGGAGATTTGCAGCACATTTACCATATCAGGAGTCCCTAGAGATGCTATACTACTTAACCTCTTTCCATTCTCACTCTTGGGAAGAGCGAAGCAGTGGTTCTATGCTACAAAGGAGAAGAATACTACGTGGGCACTCTGCTCCACGAACTTTCTGGCTAAGTTCTTTCCCATGGGCAAGACCAATGCTCTCCGTGGGAAAATTACAAGTTTTCAGCAACAACATGATGAATCTGTTCCAGAAGCATGGGAGCGCTTCCAAGACTACATCCTAGAATGTCCCCATCATGGAATGGAGAGTTGGCTACTGATGCAGACGTTTTATCATGGGCTCGGCAACAGTGCCCGAGAAAACCACGGATGTTGCAGCTGGAGGAGCATTCTTATCACTTACCATACCACAAGCCACAGCTCTTGTGGAGAAGATGGCGTCCAACCAAAGCTGGAATGAAGAAAGGACCCAGACACGCAAGAAAGGTGGAGGTATGCATCAGCTCAAGGAGGTAGACATGCTGTCTGCAAAGCTAGACCTGCTCATGAAGAAGCTTGAAGATAGAGCTGGAGATAAGAAAGAAGTTATGCACATCTACGACTCTCACATGACTTGTGAGGAGTGTGGAAATACTGGACACTCAGGCAATCACTACCCTGAGATGCTTGAGGATGTGAACTACATCAACAACAACAACTACTACTACTACAACCATCCTCAACATAATCAAGGTTGGAATCAACAGAGGCCTAACTACTCAATTAATTATCAAGGTAAAAATTCTTACAATAATACTAATAATTTTCCACCTCTGAGAGAGTTAGTGTCTAATCAAGAAAAGCTAATGGATAACCTATCTAAGAAATTGGCATCTAATGATAAAATGCTAGAAAATATAAATAATAGAATGGATAATTTCTCTACTGCCATCAAGAATCAAATTAGCTTCAATAAAATGATTGAATCTTAGTTAAATCAAATAGCTGCTGTTGTTCCTACTACTAACCCCGGTATCCCATCACAACCGGAAGGATTAGAATCTGCAAATCTTGTAGACATGTTTGATGCAGGTAACTACTGGAGTAACTCCGTCACTGAAGCTACTACTGACCTTCTGCCGGTCAAGAGAGGCGATCCAGGACGCCCCGTCATCCCGATCTCCATTGGCATGGTGGACTTCCCAGAAGCACTCTGCGACTTTGGCTCTAGTGTCAACATTATGCCCAAGGTACTCTATGAAAAATTCTTTATATATCCTTTATTAGAAACAACCATGTGTTTGCAGTTTGCAGATCAGACGATAAGTTTTCCAAAAGAAATATTGAAGAACCTCTGCGTCCGAGTTGGTACCTTGTATGCCCCAGCAGACTTCGTGGTGATAGAGACCGGTAATGATGAGAGGGCACCCATCATCTTAGGGAGGCCATTCTTGAATACCTCGGGAGCTGTCATCTACGCTAGTGCTGCCAAGATCAGTTTCTACATCAATGGGAGAAAGGAGACGTTTTCCTTCAAGAACAAGGCTACACAAATCCCAGAGCAATCTAGACATGAACCAAGGAAGAGGACCAACAGGAGGAACAGGAACAACTAAGTGTGGACCGAATCAGCTAAGATGGTCACTGCAGTTCAAGGAGGTCAAGATCATCGACTTAAGTCACCGTTTCTGACCAAAAAGGACGACCCAGGAATGCCAAGCATCTATTGCTCTATAAATGGATACAACTTCTACAAGACGTTTTGTGACACCGGATCGGGCGTCAACAAAATGGCCGCAGTCACCTATCGGCTCTTGTTCGGAACCATGCCCCTGAAACCAACATACGTTCAGCTCCAGATGGCACATCAAACATTTCGAGAGGTTAAAGGCATAGTAACTGATATCCCTATCAAAATAGACAATCATTTTATCTACACAGACTTTCAGGTTATTGACATGGGAGAAGACGAATACGATCCACCCATCATCCTTGGAAGACCGTTCCTCAGCACCGTTAAAGCAATCATCTATATTGGAACTGGAGAAGTCCATATGCACTTCCCCTCAGAGAAGGTACGCCGCTATTTTACTAACCCTAACTATATTGTTAAAGACTCTAAGCAGGTCAGAAAATGAAGCAACCGCAACCAGAGGAGGCAAATCATCAACAACGGATGGGCAGACTATGAAGGAGAAGTGGTAAGATCAGAAGACATACAGTTTAAACAGAACTGTCCTGAGGAGACCGTAGCACCGAGTCAGAAAGAGAAGATAGTTATACACGAAGAGGAGGCGCCGCCGGAACCACCGACTCCGCCACCCAACGAACCCCACGACAATTGAGAAAGCGGAGAGTCCCGTTCGGAGGACTTAAAAACACTGAATGCCTTGCCAAGAGGTAAACTTGGTAGTTATCCTTTCCCTTTCAATTATTTCAAACAGTTTACTTAGTTAATCATGTTCATACTATACTAAAAAGAAAATAAAAATGTGAAAAACAGTAAGCCCCATGTGAGTATACGAGTGGCATAAAACCCATAAGTACATTCACTGTGGTGGCATAAAAATAAAATAAATATTTTTTCTGCTTTATAAAATAAAAATATAAAAATAGGGAGTAACATTTATTGAGGAGGCTCAACATGATAAAGGCTAGATATTTATGCTAACACTTAATCAGTTTCACAAAGCTTTGTTGTCTATTTAAGCTCCACAGAATTTAAGAATCAAGAAGACTAGCAGACGGAGGACATTATAATCGCTGTCAGGATACTGCCGACTTTCAAATACACCTCTGCCACCTGCTAGCTACATCAAGAGAAATTACGTCAAAATTCAGCTTGGGGTAGAGCACCCCCATTTATCCCGCTTAGTATTTCTACCTATCTTTATACTTATACTATATTAAAATATAAATATACATAACTATAAAAAATAAAATAAAGATTTTTATGCTTATATATATATATATATCTTTTGCTTAGTGTGCTTAATAAATAAATAAAGTGGCTATGCTAAACTGAATCTTAATAATAAAACTCTAGCATGGATATGATGAATAGTTGCTCTACCTAATTTTCAAATTTTGAGTTCTCTCTCAAGTTTAGACATAACTGTTATAATTTAAAGCTTGCTCTAAACCTGAACTTGTGGGAAGAAAACTTGATGTGAAGTCTAAGTTGTTAACGGAGACGATATGGGAAGGTTGAGCTGCTGTTTATTTGTTCCTAGAGATGCTAGAATTCTGGAGAAGTTTATCTTTTAAAATCATTAAAATATCACATGATGAGTTCCTGTATGATGAGAGTTTAAATTCCTACCACAGCCATATATACATGCTTGCTAGATTTTGAGCCACACATTTACTTTTTACTGCTTATGAGCATTGAGTGTGGTCAAGTTGTGTAGACCCTTAGGAGCTTGTCATGTGGATAAATCAAGATTCACTTGCACGTTCACTCACACATGCTGCTTCTACTCCGGAAGTACCATCCACATATATCCATCCATTCCCTTCTCCAGAACCACCCAAAAATATTTTACTCCTAATCCGGGAGAGAATAACCAAAAATATTTCTGTTTTTCCCTTGTGAAATAAATGCTCAAGTTATCTTGTTACTACCACTTGCTATATTATCTCAAGAGATGAGTGCTCTAAAAAAAGAAGATACGAGGAAATAAAAAGGGGCAAGTGCCTGAAACCTCGAAAGAAAAGAAAAAGTGAGACGAGAGGTAAAAATGGACAAGTGTCCGACAGTAGAATTAGGGATACAAGATACCCACATGAGAGGAAATAAAAAGAAAATATAGAGCATCTCATTCCCCTCAAAAAGTTTCAAAAGAGCAAAAGTAGAATTAGACATTCACCATTGTTATCACCATACGCCATTCATTCGCCACACATGCACATCTTGATTTGACTTATTGACTTGTTATTTTGGATCCATGGTTTGACTATGCAATAAATGTCTTGTAAGTATGTATATTTTATCTCCCACCTATGAGCTCCAGATATTAAAGCCTTATTAGAGTAGGATGAGAGAGAAGGCAATGTCACTATGCCTTATACCACAAATACTACATATTTTGAGAGAAGGCATATACCATCACTACCTTGGTAAGGATCCAGAGAGATTTGAGAGAGTCATACAAGGAATCTCTGAGTTTTATTTGAAAATCTGCAAAAACTCCAGAGCTATAGCTGATCAAGAATAAGAGACATGGCACTTGACTAGACTGTTCTATCTTTTAACTACTCAAGACAGAAGTGACGGTTACAAGTCCCATGGTGAAAGGTAAAATGAATAAGTTTTAATTCTTGACAGTTTACTCTAACTCAGAGATGAGATCTTATTTAAAAGTATATGTACCGTCAACTTTTAAAGGCATTACAACAACTTCCGATCCATCACTGAGATTATCCTTGCTCAGGGACGAGCAAGAGGTAAGCTTAGGGGAGTTTGTTGACGGTCCTTAAGTATCAAATTTAATTATCAAATAAACGAAGAAAAGGATCCAAATGAAATCAACATCCAAACTTAGGGTTTTATCTGACAGAATTCCACGAGTTTTGGTGTTTGTCTATTTCTGTAGGGGGTTATCAGTAAATAAGAAAGAAAGACCCACACGTCAGGGATTACATAGAGATATTAACGTGCTGCGCAATTATCTTACATCTAGAAGACTCCAGAAGCCATGAGAACGAAGCGGAGGGAGAACGGGGCCTGGCCCAGGGCGCCCGCCCACCTCTGGAGTCCAATCAGGACTCTCTTTCGGGATTACGCTCCACCGACCTAAAGGATCAAGGATAACCATTCAATCAATGTCGGTTTGATCCGACGGCCCATATGCACTTGGAAGGAATATAAAACCAGACCCCTGGCCCCTGGAGGAGAGAGCCTCTCAACCCTAATTCATTATTCATCAAGGGAGAAGAAGCCTCTGATCAAGCCTAGAGCCACCACATCAATTAGACATCTAGATTAGCATAGCTACATAGGATTAGAACTAGAAGGAGTCAATCTTCGATTGGTTTCCGGATCTGTCAAGAGGATTCTTGGTAATTCTCTCTTGTTCTTCAATTGTTCATCTTTGTTCTTCAATATTATGAATATGACTTTGTTCTACTTCAATATATTGCTTATGACTTTGCTCTACTTGTTTATATTCAAGATTATATTCTTCTTAGTTTATCATAATTATATACTTGGCTTAGTTAGATTGGAATTATCTCCATGTTTAGGATCGTATAGTGTTTATCCATCGGATCCATGGGTAAATGATAGATATTGTGTAGGCGTGGTGCTTATACCGTATTTATCTGCGATTATACCCAATGTGCCAGATTGTGGGGTAGTTCATGGTAGTGACAGCTCTATTGATTCTTATATAGTCCCCCTCTCGTGTATAGGGCTGGCAGAGCAACATTACTATAGGGGAGTGATTACGATGTTTCTCATATTCCTTGCTAATATCAATATGCATGTGCGTAATCTTGTCTTACAATGATTGCTAAGTATAATTGCACTAACTATGATATGCTAGACTGTATAGTTGAGAATAATTTAGGAAATATTCTTGTAGTTCGTCCTAATTCCATACTAATGACTTGCTAGAATATCTAATTGAGGTGCTTATCATATTTATATGTGGCTAAGTTATGCTGATCAGATTAATTATCTTTGTCACTATTCATTACTTCATATATCCTTTATGTGACACTTATCCCTGTGTGAAAGAGTTAGATAAATGTTCTCAATTATACATGCAATGATAGATACTCAATCTTATATTCCATTCTATAATCAACATTGATGATTACTAATCCCTTCCCAGTGGTAAAAATATAAATAACGATACGTGGAATACTTCCCGGTTAAAATGCTACATCGGTATTAATCTGTGCGCTTGCAGATCCCATTCATTATTTCTTTAGATGAGCAATTGCATATTTCAATACCGCGTCTCTCATGTCATGCTAGAGATGACAACTTGGCTTAAGTGGTATGAGGGATAGGTTTGGCATTTTTGGCGCCGTTATCAGAATTAGAGACTAAGTCTACTTTTGGTAATGACGTTAAGAATACCCAACATGTCACACCTTGATTATGGAAGTCTAGTCGAGCAAACGACCAGACCTCGAGCATAGGATACACCTTGATTATATGCTCCTAATACGAATCCTAGAGCATTTAATGTGCTCCACCTACTCCCACCTAACATTATGGCTAGAGCGACCGTAATGATGGATCGTACCCCGGTCACTTTCTACTTTTTACCGCCCATACCTAGGGAGTTGGTGAATCGTATAAAACAGTTTCGCCATCCCATGCACTGTGCCCCATTAGGCACCCTCTCAAGACGTGTTGGTCACCGCCTCCACCAAATTCTCTAGGGTCTAGCCTTATCCGCTCAATCCTCAAGACCGTCGATTGCCTTCTCGAGCAAGGATCCCATGAAGCCGGTCAGCGCTTCAACAACTCCTGACGCGACACATGCAGGGATACATACGCACGCGTATGGGCACCAGTCTCCTATCAACTGTCGGCCACGTCATCACGTATGCGAGAAGGATGATCGCATCATTACCAAAGTACATTGCTACAAGACTTGCCATGCCACACCTCTACAGCAACCTCAACTTGATCGGCATCCACCCTGACATCATTGCCTATGTTAGCCCTAGGAATCATGTAACCTTGTGCCCCTCCTTCGCCTATACACCCATACACCCAAAACCCTAGCCACATACTGATAGGGTCCTGGGGACTTCGGGTTCCAACAGTCAAGCCTTCTCCTCACAACCCCGCTCTCATTTGCTTGTATTCGCCCCTATACAAGCGCTTTAGTGCAAGATAATACAATATCTCCCACCCTACTGGATGTAGGGCCTTCTTTGCCTGAACTAGGATAAACCATGTGTGTTCTTTTTGCATCACCATCCAGAAGAGGGAGCCCGCACACAATTCACTCGTTGGTGTTGGCCCCGGGGGTCAAAACATTGACAACTCGAAAAAGAACGTATCTCCGGTATTGGTAAGGTGAGGATGAGAGGGCAGAAACAGGGAGAAAACTCTTGAGGTAAACAACTCTATGCCGCATTCATGTCCATCCACCACTTGGAGTCGGAGCAGACTCCCTCAACCATATGTAGAGAGAGAAATCATCATGCACCATGGCAAATCCCAACCCATCATCCTCAACCAACATGAGCACAACAACGGTAGACACCTTGCATATCGTCGATAGCCCGATGACCGATAGTTCTTCCTTGGCCAAATCGTACTCTAGGATCCCACTATTGCACCTTAGGGGGAAGTAGAGTGTGTTCGTAACAAGGGCACTGTAAGTGCAATGTTGCTAAACATAACTAGGATCCTTAGTATAGGTTGGTTGGCTCCACTCATCGGCCTCCGATGAGTAGACGTAAGCATGAGTGAACATGCTGAACACATATCCTCCCACCAAAACCACTGTGAAGGGACCATCTGATGGGCATTCCATGTGGTTGCAGCCCGGTGTTCCATAGAGCAAAGTAGCGTTCCAATAGGCCTAGAGAGAGCAAGGGAGCCAGAGCTTGTGCACCTCATCGGTGGCCGGAGTCCAAACGTTGAGCCCGTTCCTTGCAGGGTTACTCCGGATGGGGTTGTAGTAGAAGAGGGTATGGCCATGCCGAGCGTCCAGGGGAGACTAAGTGTGGTAGCTGGCATCAGACAGGAAGGAGGAAGAGGTGGGAAAGAAGGAGGTGTGGTAGTGGCTGGTGAAAGGCGGCGGATGATGAGCCCAAGCCTGGAGGGTGTGCGGAGGAACTGCCGGAATCGACACCGGAAGCCGGGATCTGTGACGAGACGACACCAGTGCTTGCAGACCAGGGCGGCACAGACGAGCTGTGCCGCTTCATCCGACGGAAGGCGGAGCAGGATCTCTTCCACGAGCTCGTCCATCAGTGTCGGCGGCTGGCTTTGTGGCAGTGGCGCGGCCATGGTGCTCGGCACTGGCCGTGGATCAGATCGGTGCAGAGGCGAGGGTTTGGTCAGTAGGGTGTCGGGCCGTGGGGTGCTATTATAGAAAGGGATGAAAAAATGGAAATATGAGTCTGACACATGTCACTGAACGTGACTAAAGATGGGGATAGCCATTCAAATGGATACCCACGATTTTTCTCTAGTGTAATTTAATAAACTACATAGACACTTTTTCTTATTTTTTTCATTTAGTTCATTTAATTACACTAGAGAAGAACCGTGGATACCTGTTTGGAGCACCGTCCCCATCCTTATACGTGACCGATCCAAGGTTTATGCCGAAATTCAAATCCCGGAAGGCTTTATTTGCAATGCGATTGGAATACGAGTCTGACTGACAAAGTTCTTCACTGAATTCTATATCGAATCGAATTCGAAAACACTCCATGATGATATATTCGAAAACTATTGGCACCCGATGCATCCATCATACATGTTTCCGTTTATACAAACAAAAGACAAATATATTCGAAAATACAAACGTACTTGAACTTGAACTGACATAACATGGCTTGATTGGCATATATATGTTCCAAAGCTGAACCAACCCAATTTGCTTGATTGGCATATATATGTTTCACAAGCTAACCAAGCCAGTTTGCTGATTATATTGCTTGATTACTCTCCAAACGCAAAGGCAGTGGCATCAAAGGTGTCCGAGAGGCCGGTACCGGTCTTGAAGGTGACCTTCTCCGGTGAGGCCTCGGGAACATACACCTCGACAACGCTGAGCCAGAGCATCAGCTCCTTGGTCTTGACGCCAGTGATCTTCCCTAGCTTGCCCTTCTCGGCGATTGCCGTGACCTCAGCGGCATATGACACCGTCTGCTTGATCTTCTTGAAGGTGTGCTCTACCTTCTTCTTCCTCTGCACCAACTACAAAAAACCCGTAACAAGGTTGTACCCAAACTCCTGAATGTCCTCCATTGGAAGCAGGCCCTTGGGGAGGCCGAGCTCCTCTAGCAGTTCAACGGACTTCTTCCTGCATGCGGCATCCCCAGTGACAATCTCTGCACCGGCACGGTGGCTCTCGATGGCCTGGGACGCCATGGTTTACAAATCGAGCTGTGAGTAGCGCCAAGAAAAGAATCTGTCGTTGTAACTGTAGCTGGTTGCTTAGGAGAGTGATGGTGTGTTTGTGTATGGGAGATGGAGCAACAACACGTATATAAATAGGCAGGCAGCTTGTAGTGACTGAGAAGGACTGCAAGCCAACGACGTACATGCAGTCTTGTTTGACTTGGTTGGCAAAGGACGTTGAACTTGACGAGGACCATATTGTGGTGTGCTTTCAGGTCCGGCGTGCTGAACAACAAACTTGACCGTTTCTCTACGTATCTAGCTACTTGTAAATTAGTTTAAACTCTACACGAGTAGCTAAGTTGGTACCTCATTTTTACACCGTTCGATTTCTCTCAATAAACTGTTAGTTATTTTTTCAACCATTATAACTTTTTATTTAAATTTAGTCTACAACTCCGTTTAACTGAAAACCGGGTCCAAATCACTACTCTAAATTCCCAATCAGTGTACTGGTTCACTGTGAGCCATAATAACTCTATTTATATATCGCCGATTAACTTAGTGGCATAAGTAAATTTGCTATTTTTTTCTTGATACTTATTTGGCCGTCCTCTGATTTTATAAGAAAATCGGAAATCAAATAAAACATCAAAGA
The DNA here is from genome assembly GCF_000003195.3 of Sorghum bicolor. Lineage (NCBI taxonomy): Eukaryota > Viridiplantae > Streptophyta > Magnoliopsida > Poales > Poaceae > Sorghum > Sorghum bicolor. The sequence continues at coordinate 12,881,231 of NC_012879.2, read as the reverse complement.
GCAATATAATGTTACAACATCGACATAGGAGCTCCATTCTCAAAGGAAAATACTAAAATTAACACTTTCATTCTCAACTGGGACAATCGTCAAATCCTCATCAAGCTCTGCCACTGCTGAAATTAATACTTACAACAAGTATTTTTTTTTGCAAGTAAATACTGTATTTAATAATACAAAATAATATGTCTATATGTACCAACAGAATGTTGCGCGGTTAACTTAGAGTGTCTCCAATAGTTTCCAAAACACTGTCCTAATATACTATTTTTAGTAGGGAAGAGGTAATTCATCGCTCCACTCCTTGATCTTTGCCCTACACTTGTTTTGGTCACCCTCAGGCCCTCCAGCTAGCCGCAACCACCTGCTAGGAGGGCCATTGCCATTGCTGGCCCTGTCTGGCCAGCCACAGCTTGGCTGCTAGCCACCCTGGGTTGGCCATGCCTAGTTGCTGCTGGCTGAAGCTGTCGCGCCCTAGCCGACTACTGGCTGTCTGTGGCCAGTCGTGGCCATGCCTAGTCGATTGTGGTCTAGCTAGGGAGGATTTTTCAGAGGACACATGAGCTTTGGCAGCCGGCGTCATAAGGGCGGAAATGAAATGAAGAGATAGGCAAGAAAGCGGGTAGTGGTGGAAGGTGCGTGGTTGTACAGATGATGAACCTGAGCATGGGGCGTGTAATGGAACTGGTGAAATCGGAGCCGAAAGCCAGGATCGATGACGAGGTGGCACCAGCGCTTACATTGGATCTCTTCCATGTCCGTCAGTTCCGGCAGCCAGCGTGGTGTGCATGGTGATGGTGGCGCGTCGTCCATGCTGCTCGATGGGCGAGCGTTTGGTCAGAGTTCCATGGGTGCGAGGTCTTATTAACTTATTATATGGTCCGTCTGATTCAACCAGGTCGTATAATTGTCCAACACGGAGATTATATATACGACGGGAAAACGAGAATTCATTGAAATATATACGAAATCAAAAAAATTGCGAGATACTCCACAGTACAGTATACAAACTCACACACACGATACATCATACATGATTAGTTACAAAACAAGAGATAAATACACACGGCCATGCAGCACTAGCAACATAGTGCTTTGAACTTGAACTAGATTACTCTCCGAGCGCAAAGGCAGGGGCATCGAAGGTGTCAGACAGACCTGTGCCGGTCTTGAAGGTGACCTTGTCCAGCGAGGCCTCAGGAACATAGACCTCAACGACGCTGAGCCAGAGCATCAGCTCCTTGGTCTTCACGCCAGTAATCTTCCTTAGCTTGCCTTTCTCGACGAACGCCGTCACTTCGGTGGCATAGGACACCGTCTGCTTGATCTTCTTGAATGTGTGCTCCACCTTCTTCTTCCCCTGTATCAGCCACATGAACCCTGTCTCGCGGTTGTACCCGAACTCTTTGATATCCTCCATTGGAAACAGGCCCTTGGGGAGGCCAAGCTCCTCCAGCAGCTCAACAGACTTCTTCCTACATGCGGCGTCTCCAGTGATGACCTCAGCACCGGCACGGTGGCTCTTGATATCCTGGGACGCCATGATTTACAAATTGAGCTTGAGTGGCGCCAAGAAAGAGACTTCTATATATGTAGCCGTAAACTGTATGTAGCTAGCTGCTCTTGAGAGTGATGAAGTGTTTGTGTGATTAGGGATGGAGCAACAGCACATATATAGGCAGGCAGGCAACTTGTCCAGAATACATACTACAGACTACAGAGAAGCAGTGCAACTAATCGTGCAGTCTTGTTTGACGTGGTTGGCAAACGAATCGTGCAGTCTTGTTTGACTTTGTTTGGCAAAGGGGCGTTGAACTTGACGAGGACCATTTTGGCCTTTCCATCCCGTCCGGCGTGCTGAGCTACAAATTAACTTGACCGTTTCTCTATGTATGTAGCTCCAATGAACACTAGTACATAAAAGCTCTATGCCTGTGAAAAAATATCAGCGGGTCCGACTCAAAAACCGTCTTACTGGCGGTTTTTCTAACAAAACCGTTCACAGGTGGTTGTTTAAGAAAACCGCATGTAGAAATAATTTGAAATTAAATTTTTTTAAGCTTTTCAAATGATCTCGTTTGAAAAAACTTCTAAAATGAAAGTTGTAGATCTCGAATAGTTATGAAACTTTATAGTTGAATTTTTTTTATTTGAGATCATCTTGTCATCAAAAACTATGTTTGAATCTCACAAAATTGAAATTCAAATTTTATAAGTGACCTCGGATGAAGAAACTACCAATATAAAAGTTGTAGATCCTGAAAAGTTATCAAACTTTGTAGTTGACAACTTCTCCATTTGAATCTGTTTAGGGCCTCAAATAATCAAATATATGTTCGGTTTAGGATAATATGTGCGGAACTAAACTCTAATATAGATATATAAGTGAGTATTGGGTGGAGTGGTAGAGGAGATTTTGTGCGAGGGTGGGAACTTGAGTTCAAATCCTACTTATGGCAAAGTGCACAATTTTATGCCAAAAAATTGCACAACTTTGGACTTCTCAAAGATTAAATCTTTTTTTTCTATTTTTAAAGCCGATTTCGTAAGGCGGTTCTCTTAGCCAACCGCCTGTGAAAATCTAATTTCTACACGAGGTTCTCAGTTGCGCGTCTGTGGAAAAATTTATTTCCACATGCCACCAGCGTAGGCGGTTCGCCAAACCACCAGTAGAAAGAGATTGTGAACCGCATGCATAGTAGTACTAGTGGAATTGGTACATTATGTAAAATATTGTAAACTCTACTAGTGGAATATGCGCGCCCATGCGCGCAAAAGTGGCAATTATGGTGGGTTGTTGAATAATATAAAGAGAAATAGATATATACATTGAGAATGTTAGTATATGGGATAGTAACAGTAGTGGTACCGATAATATGGAACAACAGTTGGGTGTCGATTGGTGATTGCAGTAGTTTTCATTCAGAACGTTAGTATATGGGATACCAATAGTAGTGGTACCAATAAGCTGGTGAACAGAAATATTACAATTACTTATCAAGCGGTGTTCGTGAGGTCGTTATCATCGTGTTTTATGTGATGGAGAAATGATCAGTACTTCATGCTGCGGTCTGATTCGCAGCCACATTCGTGGTCGCTTGAGTTTCGTACGGGTGAGAAGTCTTCAGTACCTGGTAAGATAAGAAGGGTTTCAATAAATTTGGCTGTATGTTTTGTTTTCCTTAGGTTAGGATAGATTTTTTAAATATCCCGAGGTGGAGTGGTGGAATAATTTGTCGATGTGTGTATGTATGGAGTGATAATAAATGATTTAATATAGTTGTGTTTTACCTTGGTAATCATATGCTGAGGTAGTTGCATTATGTGGTGCATATGCTGAAGTTGCCTCATCTTCTGGCTGCGGGTTGTAGTTCTGCTCTATAAAACCTGTTTGTTTAGTTTGTGAGAATAAGAAATGTAGATATTCTGCGATTTTAGTACTAAACTTGTGATGGTAAATTCACATAAAAGGCGTAGTTACCTAGAGTTGAGGCAGTAATGTCAACTTTTTCGTACCAGATAGGCCAAACATTGAGTAGAAGTCTACCTTGTAGCATTCTTCTGATACCTATAGCTGCTGTAAGCGGAATTTCATCGAAGCAGTGTGTTTCCGCAGATAGAATGTATGTGTAATCGGTGGTATTGAGTGTGATCTGTCTTATTGTTGCTCTTTTGTTTAACAATGCATCGAGTGTCGTGCGGCTGCATAGATGTGGTGGAATATTAGATATCTTAATTTGGACTTGTTTGAGCGGTTTGCCTGAATTACGTGCTGAAGTGTTGTAGTCAAATGTGGATAAAGCTGATAAATGTGGATAAGCTAGAGTAGCAACAGAGCCATATTCCGGGTTCCATGGTATTAGATTGAGGCTGAAGGGAAGTATGTTTAGGTATCCTCTGGTTAGCATGTCTCTGCGGGTAGTGGGTGAGTGTATGCGGAGTAAGAAATTTATTTCGTACCGTGATATATCTGAAATGCCGATAAATGCTCCAAACTGGGTTTCAGCAACTGCTTGGATAGTCTGTGGAGTAATACTATGCGTTGCATGTTGCGGTGTTGGGAAAATGCGCACTGCACTCCCCAGCAACACGGTGAATCAAGAACCTTCTCACACGGTGCCGTGAGAGGCTAAGCAACAGTGAACAGTGGGCTCAACAGTAGGTGAAAACCGTAAATGCTCTCTCTCTCTCTTAATGGCGGCATCACTCCCCTTATATAGGGCTCAGAAACCGACCTAAGACAATTATAGAAATGCCCCGTGACGGTACGGTGGGGGAATATCCCAGCATATTCTTACATTACAGTCTACTGACCCTAAGTCATCCATGTAATTTCACACTACGAGCCCTGCACGTGTCCCTTGTCTAGGGCTTCAGCCTGTCGAGGGCTCGAATCCTCCGCCCGGCCACCGATCCTCCGACGCTTCTTCGTCGGAGGTTCCTCAGCCTGGCCGCGCTGGAGGCTCATCCCCTCCGCCGCGTCCTTTGCCATCCTCGGCCACGGGAGGATCGGAGGTTCCTTCCTTCTCTGCTTGCAGACCTCCGCCTGTGTCTCAGTCCCTGCGTACACTCAGTATCACAAGAGAAGTCGTCAGCGTTAGTACCTACACAATACTTATCATTTACCCACTGTACACATGGATAAACGCTATACGATCCTAAACATGTATATAATTCCAATCTAACTAAGCCAAGCATATAACTATGATAAACTAAGAACAATATAATTGCAAATATAAACAAGTAGAGCAAAGTCATAATCAATATATTGAAGTATAATAAAGTCATATTCATAATATTGAAGAACAATGATGAACAAATGAAGAACAGTAGAGGAATTACCAAGAATCCTCTTGACAGATCCGAAAACCAATCGAAAATTGACTCCTTCTAGTTCTAATCCTATGTAGCTATGCTAAACTAGAGATCTATTGATGTGGTGGCTCTAGGGCTTGATCAGAGGCTTCTTCTCCCGAGATGGATAACTGAATTAGGGTTTCAGATGTGCTCTCCTCTAGGGGCCAGGGGTCTGCTTTTATAGTCCCTCCAAATGAATATGGACCGTCGGATCAAACCGACATTAATCGCACGGTTTTCCTTAATCCCTTAGGTCGGTGGAGCATGATCCGCGAGGTGGAGCGTGATTGGCCCTCAGGCCAGGGCGGGCGCCCAAGGGGGGAGGGCGGGCGCCCTGCCCACGGGTCCGCTCAGCCTCCCGTTCGTTCCCGTGGCTTCTGGACTCTTCTAGATGTTGGATAATTGCGGTGCACGTTAATATCTCTATGTAAACGCGACGTGTGGGCCTTTCTTCCATAATTCCTGATACCCCCTGCAGAAATAGACAAACACCAAAACTCATGGAATTCTGTCAGATAAAACCCTAAGTCTGGATGTCGATTGCATTTGGATCCTTTTCTTTGTTTATTTGATGATTAAATTTGATACTTATGGACCGTCAACATTCATCTCTGAGATTGGCTTCCGTCACGGGGATGACGTTCTCCATATCGGTGTTCGACATGTTGATCTTGATATTGAATCTCGGTCCCACTGGGCGTGCCAAAAGATGTGTTGGTGCAACAGTCGATCTGCAAACACAAAGGGCTAATACCCGATTTGATGTTAAGGCGTGCCAGCCGATTTGACCTTACAATCGACAAAGATGGTAACTCGAACACTTTGGTCCCGACAACAGCGATGCGCCCGGATGTCACGGCCAAGAGGTATTCACGCGGAACTCAAGAACTCGTCGAGATTGACTCGAAGAATCCGTAAGAACTCGTAAGTAAAAGGAAAAATATGCGGGGTGACGAAGTCGTCGAAAAAGTAGATGCTAGAATATGTGTAAAAACTTCTGTTTGATTGATTGTGTATCTTCTTACATTGCTACGGGGTCTACATTTATACCCTATCCAAAAGAGTTACAATCAGACACGACTAGAACTCAAATTCTAAATTGAACGGAATCCGTACGCAAAGCAAACTCTAAAAACTATGGAAAACATTAATCTATCCACCAAAACCGATCGGCACACCATCACTATCCGATCGACGATTCCTACGCCTCCTTTTGTATCCATCGCAAATCATCTTATGTAGTTATCGGCAACCATCAACATTAGTCATCGGCATAAATCCATCACTCCTCCTGGACTTGGCCACATTCTGTGGTTTCATCATCGTTATCAATCTTCATCGGCAACTCTTCTGTCAACCAGCCACCACTTTATTCGCCTGCTGATCTATGCCTCATTAACTCTTAGATGCGCGTCCAAAGATATGTATCCAAAAACGGTGTCAACACTCTCAGATGCAACATTGTGAGTATATGGCAACTAGAAGAAGGAGGTAGTCGTGTTGAAATCGACAAAGGTGTAATGGAGGTGTTTGGTCGAGAACAGGCGGGAGTACGGAGGACCGTGGTGATACGTGCAGAATGCAGGAATCGTCTGTACGTCATGAGGGTGAAGTTGACTTCACCTGTGTGTCTGTTATCAAAGATGGACGAAGTAGCTTGGCGCTGGCACGCACGGTTTGGACATCTTAACTTCAGGTCACTGTGAGAGCTTGGGACAAAGGGGATGGTGGAAGGGATACCGATCATCAAGAAGTCGGAACAGGTGTGTAATGGATGTGTGCTAGGTAAACAACATCAGACACCGTTTCCATAGATCTCGGCCTACCGTGCGTCAGCAGGACTGGAGTTGGTTCACACTGATCTGTGTGGACAGATTACACCGGCCACGCCAGGAGGGAAGTCGTATTTCCTTCTTATTGTCGATGACTTCAGTCGGTACATGTGGCTTGAACTCCTGGCAACAAAGGACGAAGCACTGGGCTACCTGAAGAAGTTCAAAGCAGCAGTAGAGCTGGAATCAGGTCATCGCCTGATGGCGGTCCGAACAGACCGAGGCGGGGAGTTCAACTCGGGAGCTTTTATGGCCTTCTGCAGCGAGCATGGGATAAGGCACAACACCACTACTCCGTATTCTCCACAACAAAATGGCATCGTAGAAAGGAGGAATCAAACAGTGGTGGAAATGGCGAGGTGAGCATGGATGTGCCATCGCTGTTCTGGGGCGAAGCAGTCAAAACTACGGTTTATATACTAAACAGATCCCCAACCAAGAGTCTGAGCGAAAAGACTCCTTTCGAGGCGTAGTTTGGTAAAAAGCCAGGGGTTAAACACCTTTGAACTTTCGGTTGTGCAGCATATGCGAAGCGTGTTGGACCTGGGGTGAGCAAGCTGACTGACAGAGCGATTCCAAGTGTCTTCCTTGGGTATGAACCTGGGACAAAAGGGTATCGTATTTACGATCCAGTAAAGAAGCAACTGATGGTTTCTTGTGATCTTGTCTTTGATGAAGAGAGACCATGGAATTGGGGAGGAAAAGCAGGCAGCACAGACGAGGTAGCAGCACTAGCAGTGGTTCCTGATACGTTCACAGTCCAGGGGTATGATGACGATGCTACTGCTCATGGTCCGACAATAGGACCAGGCGTTGATAATGAGCCTGTTTTGCCTGCTGTATCAATTCCAGTGGTGTGGCTGATGCTCCAGGGTCACCACACACCCCGATCTCAAGTCATGGAGGACTGATGGTACAGTGGGCGACACCACCTTCGGACGAATCAGTTGGCTCTGACGGCGTGCCATTGAGGTATCGAACGATTTCTGATCTGCTTGACAGCATAGAAGAAATGCAGGAATTCGAGTACAGCGGGATTTGTCTAGCTACGGCAGAAGAACCGAGGACTGTCGGAGAGGCTATGTCGGAAGAACATTGGCGGGAAGCAATGCGGTCAGAGATGCAGGCTATTGAGGCAAATCGCACCTGTGATGTCAGTGTGTTGCCACCAAAGCACAAAGCCATTGGCCTGAAATGGGTTTTCAAGGTCAAGAAAGATCCAAGCGGTAAAGTTGTCAAGCATAAAGCACGTCTGGTAGCAAAAGGGTATGCTCAACGACATGGAGTGGATTTTGATGAAGTTTTTGCGCCGGTAGCCAGGTTAGAGACCGTAAGAGTATTGTTGGCATTAGCAGCTCAAGGTGGCTGGGAAGTTCACCATATGGATGTGAAATCGGCTTTCCTAAATGGTGATCTCATTGAAACTGTGTACGTGTAACAGCCTCCAGGTTTCATAATAGGCGATGGCTCAAAAGTTCTCAAGCTCAGAAAAGCACTCTATGGGTTAAAGCAAGCTCCAAGGGCGTGGAATTCGAAGCTGGACAGTGAACTGGTTGCTCTGGGTTTTGTCAAAAGCAAGTTGGATCATGCTGTCTATAGAAGAGACAGCAAGAGCTCCTTTTTGCTTGTGGGAGTGTACGTGGATGATTTGATTATCTCGAGACCTAGTGTGAGTGATATCAGAAGTTTCAAGTCAGAGATGAAGAAGAAATTTAGTATGAGTGACTTGGGTCTGTTAACTTACTATCTGGGTATTGAGGTAACACAAGGAGAGGATGGAGTCACTCTCTGTCAAAGCTCATATGCTGCTAGGATCCTTGAGGTAGCAGTATGAGTGGCTGCAATCCATGTGAGACGCCTATGGAGTGTCATTTGAAGCTCAGCAAGCAAAAGAAGGGGGAAGCCATGGATGCAACAATGTATAGAAGTCTGATTGGGAGTTTGAGGTATCTGGTAAACACCCGGCCAGATTTGGCATATGCAGTGGGTGTGGTTAGCCGTTACATGGAGGCTCCTGGTAAGCAACATTGGGCAGCAGTCAAGCATATCCTTAGATACCTGAAGGGAACTTTGGGGTATGGCTGCAAGTACGAGAGGGGAACTGAGCTAAAACCCGTCCTAGTGGGCTATAGCGACAGTGACTTCGCAGGAGATGTAGAGGACAGGAAGAGCACTTCAGGTGTTGGCTATTTTCTAGGTGGAAGTCTGGTCACCTGGGCTTCACAGAAGCAGAAAATCATGGCGCTATCCTCTTGTGAAGCCGAGTACGTTGCAGGGGCAGCAGCAGCGTGCCAAGGGATATGGTTATGCCGATTGATTTTAGATATGCTAGGAACAAAGGAGATGACAGTGAAGCTACTCATGGATAACATGTATGCAATCACGCTCAGTAGGAATCCTGTGCATCACGATCGTAGCAAGCACATTGATACAAGGTATCACTTCTTGCGTGAATGCATTGAGGATGGAAAGGTGGAGGTTGATCACGTCGGGACTGCGGAGCAGCTGGCCGATATCTTCACGAAGGCGCTGGGGCGAGTCAAGTTTGTAGAACTCAGGAGTGCTTTAGGGGTCGTAGATGTGCATCAAGTTTATGGGGTGATTTGTTAGTTAGCTAAACCTGTGCACGATATCTAATAATCTTTGTTCTAGTAGAGTCAGTCGGATTAGGGGCGGTCGTGATCTTAGGCGTGCAAGATCACGATCACACTACCGGAAAACCGGACGTTGCCGTGTGCCCGTAGGTTTGCCGTGTGCAATACGTCGGGCACACGGCAAAGAGCCGATTTGCCGTGTGCCACCCAGCCCAGCACACGGCAAACATTAAGCACTCGGCGTCTACGTCCTTCGCCGTGTGCTAAACAGAAGAGCACACGGTGAAGTCAATACATTTGCCGTGTGCCGAGGAAAAACACACGGCGAAAATAAAACACACGGTGAATGCACTCTTTGCCGTGTGCTAGCACGGGGCTCACGGCAAAATTCTGACGCCGTCAGCCACCGTTGGCTGTCGTCAACTCTTTGCCGTGTGCCAACTGGGGGCACACATCAAACCTTGGATCTTTGCCGTGTGCTTGTCTGGGGCACACGGCAAAGACGGTCTTCGCCGTGTGCCGTCTAAATAGCTCACGGCGAACTATAATTTTTTTTTCTTATTTATTTGTTAATTAGTGTTCCTTTGACTTTAGTTATTATTTCAAGTTGTAATTCTGATCTAATCTTATGTTCTAGTCTTAAGTTAAATTGTTTATAGCTCGCTCATGATGATAATTTGGATGAGAAACAATCTTTGATGGTTAGAATAGGGAGTTATGGTGTTGACGTGAGCTTGTAATAGAGTGGCTCACCAACTCTCGCTATTGAAACAACATGTATCTAGGTTGCATTCATGCTACTTGCGACCGACCTGAGGTGGTGCAAGCTATGATCGTGGTTGTTGTTGGGCTTTGATGGTGTAATAATAGATGATATTAAAAAAGTTGGTAATATATTCATGAAAAGATGGTTTACATAGCTCTACTATATGAAATGACACCCATAATGTAAGAACTCTCTTTTGCTCGATCCAGCTTCTCCGCTCTAATAATGTTGCACTTGACACGCGACTCATCGTTATAGGTCTTCCTCCTTGACTTTCAGCTTGAATAGAAACTGCTGCCAGCGAAGCCCCTGTACGATCTCAGCAAATCAGTCATTTTCTTCTTCTCTAATGTTGTAGAGATCGAGGGCGCTGTGGCCAACCATCTCGACACCAGCCTCTTGGAATGCAGTAGCATAGGTGACCCCAGTGTGGTCCTGGATCTGGCACGCCAGCAAAGTATCTAAACTCGCAATATGGTAAGCTCTTGTTGCATTTGTCACAATGCCATGTCCCGTCACCATTATTTACTACCTTTTTGTTGCACGCCCTACCATTCACGTCCGCTGTGCAAGAAGGATAGCAAAAACTATCAGTGGTTAGATATGAAATTGCACCTTTAGCAGTGATGAAGTCTTCCTCTCTTGTTTCCAGGCTACAAGTGAAGTTTGAGTTACATAAAATGATGGTTCAAATAAAATGATGGTTCAAATAGCTCTACTACATGAAATGACAATGTTTTCTTGTCTTCCTCTCTTGTCTGCAGGCTGCCCGTAAAGTTTGAGCTACATGAAATGATGGTTTACATAGCTCTACTACATGAAATGATGATCCTTTCTTGTTTTCCTATCTTGTTTACAGGCTTCCAGTGAAGTTTGAGTTACATGAAATGACGATGTCTTCTTGTCTTCCTCTCTTGTCTGTAGGCTACAAGTAAAGTTTGAGTTACATGAAATGACGGTTTACATAGCTCTACTACATGAAATGACGATGTTTTATTGTCTTCCTCTCTTGTGTGTCGGCATCTAGTGAAGTTTGAGCTACAGGAAATGACAGATCAAATAGCTCCACTACATGAAATGACGATGTTTTCTTGTCTTTCTCTTTTGTCTGCAGACTAGCAGTGAAGTTTGAGTTACATGAAATGAAGGTTCAAATAGCTCTACTATATGAAATGACGATGTTTTTTTGTCTTTCTCTCTTGTCTGCAGTCTACCAGTGAAGTTTGAGTTACATGAAATGACGATGTCTTCTTGTCTGCAGGCTACAAGTGAAGTTTGAGTTACATGAAATGACGGTTTACATAGCTCTACTACATGAAATGACGATGTTTTCTTGTCTTCCTCTCTTGTGTGCCGGCATCTAATGAAGTTTGAGCTACATGAAATGACAGTTCAAATAGCTCTACTACATGAAATGATGATGTTTTCTTGTCTTCCTCTCTTGTCTGCAGGCTACCAGTGAAGTTTGAGTTACATGAAATGATGATGTCTTCTTGTCTTCCTCTCTTGTCTGCAGGCTACAAGTGAAGCTTGAGTTACATGAAATGAAGGTTTGAATAGAAACTGCTGCCAGCGAAGTCCCTGTACGATCTCAGCAAATCATTCATTTTCTTCTTCGCTCATGTTGTATTTGATAATTATTGTCCAATCACACACTAACTAGGTTCAAAAGATTCGTCTCGCAAATTACAAGTAAACTGTGTAATTAGTTTTTATTTTCGTTTATATTTGGTACTTCATGTATGCGACCAAAGATTCGATGTGACAGAGAATCTTGAAATTTTTTGTGAACTAAACAAGGCCTGAATGGAAAAATAAACAAAAAAAAAGAAATCTTTGCCGTGTGCCCCTAGCAGGCACACGGCAAACCGAGTCAAAAAAAATTAAAAAATATTCTTTGCCGTGTGCTTGCCATTACAGCCACACGGCGAAATTTCTGCAAAAAAAACGGTGGCAAAGGAATTAAAAACAAAAAATAAATAAATTCTAAAAAAATAAAAGAGCTATTTGCCGTGTGCTATCCCTGCCAGCGCACGGCAAAGTAATTAAAAAAATAAAAAACTCTTTGCCGTGTGCCAGATCGCGGGCACACGGCAAAGAGTCCGTATTTAACTCACCCAAGACTCACCCACCCAACGCACCCGCCCGCACCCACCCGCACACACCAGCCGCACCGCGCCCGCCCGCCCGCCGTGCGCACCGCCACGCCCACTGCGCCGCCGTCGCCCGCCGCCCCGGCGAGTCCCGCGCCGGCACCGGCCATCCCCGCGCGAGGCCCAGCGAGTCCCGCGCTGGCCCCGGCGAGTCCTGTGCCCCACCGGCGAGTCCCGACGAGGCCGTGCCCGCCCGCCCCGGCGAGTCCCGGCGAGGCCCGCGCCGCCGCCACCCTGACCCTCAGCCGCCGGTGAACCGCGAGCCCCGACCCGCCCGGCGAGCCCCGGCGAGCACCGCCCCCTCCCCGACGACTGCGAGCCCCGGCGAGCACCGCCCCCCCCCGACGCCGTCGAGCCCCGGCGAGGTTCTCTGTCCCACCCGGCCGGCCCATTGCTCCAGTCAGTTGCCGCCCCTCGGTGTCTCCCGGCCACCAAAGCCCTCCCCCCGACGCGGTACCTCCCTGGAGCCCCCTGCCCCTCCCCTCGACCACAGTTGAGGAAAAGAGGAGGAGGAGACAGAAGAGCCGAGGAGCAGGAGGAGGAGAAAGAAGAGCCATCGCCCATCCATCGTCGGCCTACGCACTAAGTATATACTATCGTCGGCCTACGCACTAGTCGTAATATGATAGCATAGAAGTATAGTTTGGTATTGTTTGAAGCATGAATGTCAGCCATTGTGCCGAACTGCAGGAAATAGAAGAGCCTAGGTGCATATGATTTGGTATTGTTTGTCGCATATGTATATGTGGTTGTCGACCATCGAGCCGTTGTTTCTTGCAGGTTTTGGATACCTCACCGTGTAGGGGAGGTGCTGCCAAAATTTTTATTTGACAATATTGTGCCTTTTTTGCAGTGTAGAACCCGTGGGAGCCGAGCCGGAGCACCCTCGAGGGCTTGCCTCGTCTTTGTTGCCGGTGTGGATCTGCCTGCACCGCGTTAGCTCGCCGCTGCACCGACCCGACACTGCCACGCTATCCTTACTCCACCGCCACCTAAGGTATAATCCGTTTTACCTTCTCTTAGTCATAGGTCACGTAACCTAGTTAGGCATCTCCCGTTCGAAATAGATAGGGTTATACATATGTAGATCTTTGCATATGTATAACTATATCTATTTCGAATTGTCCACGTATTTTGGACAGCCCGTCGATGTGTAGACGAATTTAGTTTCCATGTTTTACTCTTATCTGAGACAGAGTTTCGACATCACCTCCTTGTTTTCCAGATACACAATCTCGTTACTAGGACGTGTATCGGGAGAACAGCGGGGAGGTGCTGCCGAAATTTTGTCTCGGATAGAAGTAAAGCATGGAAACTAGCCTCGTCTACACATCGACGGGTGGGATTAGGACCTATCTTTACCTATTAGATAGGGTTTAGGGTTGTCTTGTAGATGTAAGTGGTCTTATATTAATCATGTATATGTTAGAAGATGGATGACCGTGAGTGGATGTACTATGGCCGTTCAAGTTTTGGAGAGTGGACCGATGAATGGATCAAGAAAACCGATGCTTTTTTGGAAACCGCATTTCGGTCGGTGAAAGGAGCTCGCAAAATTTGGTGTCCCTGCAGCAGCTGTGAGAACGAGCTTCGACAAACAAAGACTGATATAGGTAAACATCTTTGCAAGTATGGATTTATGCCAGGCTACATCCGGTGGACTCTCCATGGTGAACTCGATCGTATGAGAGATGAGGTCGTGAGACAACTGGTCGTGGAGTTTGAAGATGAAGGTGGAGTGGCAGACATGATAGATGACTTTCATGATGGCAACTTCATTGAAGGACGTAGTGAGGATGAGGAGCCAAAGGCTACTGCAAAGGCATATTACGACATGTTAGAAGCTGCACAGAAACCGCTTCATGAGCAGACAAATGTATCTCAACTAGATGCCATTGGACGTTTGATCGACTTGAAGTCGCAGTTAAACATGAGTAGAGTCGGATTCGATGTTATGCTGACAGTGTTTGGCAGCATACTTCCGAAAGGTCACATTCTACCAAAGAACATGTATGAGTCGCAGAAACTGCTTCGTGCACTTAAAATGTCATATGAGCCGATACATGCTTGTGAGCATGGGTGCATCTTATTTAGAGAAGAACACGCTGAAGCAACGCACTGTCCAAAGTGTGGGACCTCTAGATTCGTGGAGCAACACCATGGGGATGGTCGTATAGAGCAGCTTTCGATTCCCGTGAAAATCCTACGGTACCTTCCCGTCATACCAAGGCTCCAACGACTATACATGACCGAGGAGTCTGCGAAACAGATGACATGGCACAAACATGGACGTCGATACAATCCTGAGAAGATGGTACATCCTTCGGATGGTGAAGCATGGACCCATTTTGATAGTATTCATCATGAGAAAGCTCTAGAGGCTCGTAATGTACGTGTTGCCTTTGCAACAGATGGGTTCAATCCTTATAGAATGATGGTTGCCCCATACACTTGTTGGCCCGTGTTTGTTATACCACTCAATCTTCCCCCTGGTGTATGCTTTCAAGCGCAGAACATTTTTTTGTCTTTGATAATTCCTGGTCATGGAATAATATGGGTGTGTATATGGCGCCTCTGATCGATGAATTGATCAAATCTTGGGATGAAGGGGTATTGACATTTGATCGAGCTATAAAAACCAACTTCACGATGCATGTTTGGTACCACTACTCCCTGCATGACTTCTTGGCGTATGGGATTTTCTGCGGCTGGTGTGTTCATGGGAAGTTTCCATGTCCAACATGGTTCGGTTCATTTGGTTGAAGAAGGGAGGCAAATATTCTTCATTTGACAAACATCGACAATTCCTCCCAATTGAGCATCCATTTAGACAAGACATCAAGAACTTTACAAAAGGTGTGGTAGTTACGGACCCGCCACCGGAGATGATGACGGGTGTTGAGGTTCGTGCTCAGATAGATGCTCTTGAGGTCAGTGAAGGTGGTGGTTTCGTGGGATATGGTCATGAACATGCATGGACACATAAGTCGGGCTTGGAGAGGCTCCCCTACTACCAGGACCTGCTACTTCCGCATAACATTGATGTAATGCACACTGAAAAAATATCGCCGAGGCACTCTGGGGAACAATCGTGGACATTAAAGAAAAGTCAAAAGATAACGTGAAGGCTAGAATCGATTTGGCAGCAATATGCGACAGACCAAATCAAGAAATGCGGCCTCCTAGAGCAGGCAAGACTTGGAGACGACCTCCAGCTGATTACATGTTGACCAGGCCTCAAAGGAGAGAAGTACTGGAATGGTTCCAAAACTTAATGTTTCCTGATGGGTACGCAGCGAATCTGAGAAGGGGAGTGAACTTGTCAACTATGCGAATCAATGGGCTTAAGAGTCATGACTACCACATTTGGATTGAACGGCTTCTTCCGGTGATGGTACGAGGCTATGTCCCAGATCATGTGTGGCAAGTGCTTGCAAAATTGAGTAATTTCTTCCGACAGCTTTGTGCTAAGGAGTTATCTCGGTCCGTGGTTAAAGACCTAGAAAAAATGGCACCTCTGTTGCTCTGTAAGCTGGAGAAGATCTTCCCACCAGGCTTCTTCAATCCGATGCAACATTTGATTTTGCATCTCCCGTATGAGGCACGAATGGGGGGACCTGTGCAGTTTCGTCGGTGCTATTTTGTTGAGAGAACCCTAAAGGTTGTTAGAAAGAAATGTAGAAATAAATGCAAGATTGAAGCTTCCATCGCAGAGGCATCGATTTTAGAGGAGGTGTCAAACTTCACAACAAAGTACTATGGTGACAACCTTCCCAGTGTACATAATCGTCAACTGCGTTATAATGTTGGCGAAAATAAATCCAATCTTAGCCTTTTTTGCGGGCAACTCGGGAGTGCAAGTGATTGGACCCAGAAGACTTTGAGGCATGATGAGTGGCGCATTATCATGTTCTATGTATTGTCCAACCTTACCGAAGTGCAACCATACATAGGGTAAGTCACTATTCTCAACAAACTTGTTTTCGAGTAGTCAATATTCTGCCCTAAAACCCCTTGTTCCTCGTTGGTACAGGGAATTTCTTCATGAATTCTGGCATCTATCAAGGGAACCTACTGCTCAGGAATCTGAGTCCCTTCTTAAAAAGGGAGCGGGAAGTAGAGCACCCGATTTTATTTCGTGGTTCCAACAAAAGGCCCAAAATGATGAATCCATGAGTGCCGAGTTGAGACAGGTTGCCGATGGTTTTGCATATAGAGTCAGGACATTTTCCGCTTATGATGTCAATGGCTATCGATTTCACACAACAATGCACGAGCAATGTCGGCCTAATCGAACAACCACAAATAGTGGAGTTTTCACGCGCGGCGATGATGAGGTGGATTATTATGGTCGAGTCGAAGAAATCTACGAACTCTCATTCGATGGCTGGAAACCTCTTAATCCTGTCATATTCAAATGTCATTGGTTTGATCCTGCAGTAACGAGAAAGACACCGAATCTTGGTCTAGTTGAAATTCGTTAGGATTGTGAGTTACCAGGAGAAGATGTCTATGTCGTGGCTCAACAGGCCACACAAGTTTATTATCTTCCATACCCATGCCAAACCAAAGAGCATCTTAAAGGTTGGTATGTTGTGAACAAGGTATCACCACATGGTAAACTACCTATGCCAAATGATGATGACTACGTCTTTGACCCAAACACATATGCCGGAGAGTTCTTTCAAGAAGAGGGGCTAGAAGGGTCTTTTACATTAGACTTAACCGACCCGATCGGAATGGACATAAATTATGAAAGAGTTGTTGAAGACGACGATGGAGATGAGGTTGAAAATGCAAAGGACATAGAATTACTTCGACGATTACATATAGGCGATGACAATTACGCCAACATTCTTCCTTCGGACGGAGCAGATCTTATCGAGATGTATGATAGTGATGACCCCTCTTATGATCCAGCTAATCTGGATCATGAAGAATATTTCTAATACATGTAATGCTACATTACCTTCTAATTATGTTTTATTTACTTTGCATTTCTTTATAATTATGTCTTATTTATGTTTCATTTATTTCTAACTATTTTTTTGTCTCATTTTTGTAGGTGCGAGAATAAAGATGGTGGGCGGCAGCGGTATGAGGAAGTTACAGGCGGTGTACCAACAAACGGCTGGGTTGTTGAAGGGTGGAGGCAAAGGTAAAGGTGCAGCAGGAGGATCAGGAGGAGGAGGCAAAGGAAAAGGTAAAGCAGGAGGATCAGGAGGAGGCGGCGGAGGACGACGAGGACGACCACGTCGTCGTGAGCCGTCCCCACCACCTCAGGACGAGGATGAGGAGGACGAGGAGGACGAGGAGGAGGAGGAGCAGGAGGAGGAGGAGGAGCAGGAGGAGGAGGAGCAGTAGCAGGAGGTGGATGAGGAGGAGGAGGACGGCGAGGATGATGAGGACGAGGGGGAGGCGGCAGACGGCACCGCTTCTGGTTCGGCGGGGGGAGGCTCCTCTTCTTCCGGTAACCCGGTTATCTACTTGAGAGGTCCCTCGCGTCTCCCGCAGCGAGGGATGCCTGCTGATAGGCTTCCGGTGCTTCGGCCGACTGGTGCAAGGTAATTAATTATTTATGTTATTCATACTTTATCATTTCTTATAGTCAACTAATAATTACTCTTCATCACTTGTGCAAGTCTTTCACCATTGTGCAAGACGGTTTCCACAGTCGCAAGGCCAATGGCATTCTGGGGATTTTGTGTAGGCACCACTTTCCTGGCATTGTTCTACATGCCGGGAAAAATGAGCCAGCCTACACAATTGAGCACTACACCGCCGCCCGCGACGTCTTGGATCGTAGGGGCAGGCTTTTTGATAACAAGGCGGTACGAGTGTGCACGGAGCTATGGGTAAGTCTTCATATAAGCTTATGCTCCTCAATACATCACAATCACTGCATATTTTTTAAATATTAATAATTTGGCTTATTCTGTCTTTATGCAGGATTTCTATAGATGCGAGCCTGGATATGAGGCTCAAGCTTCCGAAGTGGCTTACAACTCATGCGGAAAGCTCATAAAGGACATGCACTACGAGTGTCGTGTCCAGGCCGTCGTGACGTACCACGCCCAGTACCTTTTTTGGAAGGTGACCAAGGAACAAGCGAGAACCATGTCGCTGACCAAGGAAGAATACATGAAGGTAAATGTGCAACAATAATAATATTTTCCTTCTTAAGATTAAGTAACCTTTATATGATCTTATATGTCACATGCTTGATGGCGTGTAGGTTCCTCCGGGGTGGTGCAATACGAAAATCCAGTGCTGGGAGATGATGGTGGACAGGTGGTTTGACCCTGAGTGGCAGGAGGCGCACAATCAAGGCAGGGAGCGGCGCGCCATGATGCAAGGTCATCGCACCATCAAGGCAGTCTTGGCCTTGATGCATGGAAAGCTAAATGGGTAAGTTGAATCCATTTTTTGTCCTAATGCTTAATTTGGCATTACTTATAATCATTGTGTTATTTCTTTTTCAGTCGAATGCACATGGTGGTGAGCAAATTACCAACTTCCAGGCGTATGCTATGGGGCACCAGAACAAGTACTCGACAGCCGCTCGCTATGACCCAGTTGCCCCCGCTTCGTCGTACAGCAACCCCTCCGTCCACGCACGCCTCACTCAGTACATAGAGACGGCAAAGGAGGTATATGGGCCAGAGTATGATCCCGCCACCCACGACATTGATGGAGAAGTCGTCATGAGGGCGGGAGGAGGAAAGGTTCGTGGCCGGTACATGATTGGCCACGGCAGCTTGGATTCTAGCGAGGTTCCTAGCCTATCCCAGATCCGAGCAAGGAGCACAGGCACGAGCGCGCCCATACGCCAACGGCCAAACACTACGATGAACATTGTGGCGGACCTCCAGGTAATTTCTATTTTATTCGCCGTTCATTGATTTCGACATATGTTTGCTTCACATTGTAACATTGCTGTCAATTGTGTAGGAGCGGCTGGCAGAATTGGAGAGGCAAAGGGACGAAGAAAGGATAAGGAGGTAGGAAGAAGCGCAGGCTATGCAAGCCAGGATGAATGCAATGTACGAGTACTTGCAAAACCTTGCACCTGCTATTGGTCAGCCTCCTCCGCCAGCTATGTTGTTCCAACCTCAAACTCCTCCTTTCAACACTCCTGTGAGTTTGGCTTTTATTTATAATTTTTGTTAAGTTCATATATCCGTTGTCACAAATCACACGTGTATTTCTAACTTTTGTGTGACACAAGCAACATATTTAACTTGTGCAGAATCAGTCGGTGGCGTCAAATAATCCACCTCCTGGGCAACAAGGGGAACAAGGTGGACCGTCGAGGTAGGTGGATGATGGACTTTGTGATGGATGTGATAATGGACTTATGATGGATGTGATGGACTTGTGAAGGATGTGATGGACTTGTGAATGATTTGTGATGGTTATGGACATTTGAAGGATGGATTGTTATGGATTTGTTTGGATTTGTGATATATATGTCGTATGTGAGCTCTAAATATTATTTGTGACATAAATATGATCTGTGATGGTCTGGGTATATATATATATATATATGTGTGTGTGTGTGTGTGATTTGTGTGTTTGTTTTGATGGGGAAGCAAATAAATAAACAAAAAAAATTTTGACCAAATTCGCCGTGTGCAGCGCACGGCAAAGAGGGCCTTTGCCGTGTGTCCACGGTAGGGCACATGGCAAAGAGGCCTACCAGAGGCACCTAGGAAGTGTCTTTGTCGTGTGCTGCGGCCAGGACACACAGCAAAAGAGGCCATATTCGCCGTGCGTTGCTCACGGCAAAGAAATCTACCGAAAAGCTTTTTAAAATTATTTTCTAATTTTTTAATAAACTCTTTGCCGTGTGCTGGCTGAGGGAGCACACGGCAAAGATCTATTTCCAAATTTTTTTAAATAAACACTTCGCCGTACGCTGGCTGAGAGGGCACACGGCAAAGAATAATTTTTAGATTTTTTTTAATAAAAGATTCGCCATGCGCTGGCTGAGGGGGCACACGGCAAAGAATAATTTTCAGATTTTTTTTAATAAAAGATTTGCCGTGTGCTGGCTGAGCGAGCACACGGCAAAGCTCGCCGTTACGCAGCCCGCGGCGTTAAGTCACTTTTGTGTGCCGAGTGTCATGGCGAGCGCACGGCGTCATGTTTTGCCGTGTGCCCGATAGAAGGCACGCGGCAAAGAAGCCGTTCGCCATCTGGCCCTGTGCCGTGCGCAGTTTGCCGTGTGCAGCTCACGGCGTACGATTTGCCGTGTACCCCAGGCACACGGCGAAGCACGCGAATCCGGTAGTGTCAGCTCGGGTCGGTTTAGGACTCTCGCCATGACTTGCTAAGCGCACGCGGCACATATCGAGTTGTAAACGATGTGGGCCATTTTATATGACATGGCCGGGGGGGGCTTGGATTGTGCAAGCCCGTGCCTGCGCTGCGGTGGCAGTAACAAAACCTGTTCTTCATCTCGTCGAGTTGTTCTTCGCGTTTGTTCTCGCAGCGGTGACCACGCACCCACCGGCGCTCGTTCCTGGCGCGTTGGAGATATCCTGCTCCAACACTGGCCAGGGTCGATTGTGGTCTAGGAAGGATTTCTCAGAGGAGAGACCAGCTTCGACAGCCGGGGGAATCATAAGGACAGAAGTGGAATGACAAGGTTGGCAAGGAGCGGGTGGCAGTGGAAGGTGCATGGCTGTAGACGATGAACCCAAGCATGGGGGCATGTAGTGGAACTGGTGAAATCGGAGCCGGAAGCTAGGATCGATGCACGAGGTGGCACCCGAACGAGACGCAGGTTTGTTCGTGGGAGGCGGACGAGGATCTCTTCCATGTCCATCGGTTCCGGCGGCCAGCGTGGTGTGCACTGCATGGTGATGGTGGCGCGGCCATGCTGCTAGCGTTTGGTCAGAGTTCCATGGGTGCGAGGTGTTATTAACTTATTATATGGTCCGTCCAATTCAACCAGGTCGTATACTCGTCCAACAAGGAGATTCTGTATATGATGGGAACACAAGAATTCACTAAATTTTATACGAAATCAAAAAAAATTGCGAAATACTCCACGCGGTACAGTATACAAACTCACACACACGATACATCATACATGATTAGTTACAAACAAGAGATAAATACACACGGCCATGCAGCACTAGAAACATAGTGCTTTGAACTTGAACTAGATTACTCTCCGAGCGCAAAGGCAGGGGCATCGAAGGTGTCAGACAGACCTGTGCCGGTCTTGAAGGTGACCTTGTCCAGCGAGGCCTCAGGAACATAGACCTCAACGACGCTGAGCCAGAGCATCAGCTCCTTGGTCTTCACGCCAGTAATCTTCCTTAGCTTGCCTTTCTCGACGAACGCCGTCACTTCGGTGGCATAGGACACCGTCTGCTTGATCTTCTTGAATGTGTGCTCCACCTTCTTCTTCCCCTGTATCAGCCACATGAACCCTGTCTCGCGGTTGTACCCGAACTCTTTGATATCCTCCATTGGAAACAGGCCCTTGGGGAGGCCAAGCTCCTCCAGCAGCTCAACAGACTTCTTCCTACATGCGGCGTCTCCGGTGATGACCTCAGCACCAGCACGGTGGCTCTTGATATCCTGGGACGCCATGATTTACAAATTGAGCTTGAGTGGCGCCAAGAAAGAGACTTCTATATATGTAGCCGTAAACTGTATGTAGCTAGCTGCTCTTGAGAGGGATGAAGTGTTTGTGTGATTAGGGATGGAGCAACAGCACATATATAGGCAGGCAGGCAACTTGTCCAGAATACATACTACAGACTACAGAGAAGCAGTGCAACTAATCGTGCAGTCTTGTTTGACGTGGTTGGCAAACGAATCGTGCAGTCTTGTTTGACTTTGTTTGGCAAAGGGGCGTTGAACTTGACGAGGACCATTTTGGCCTTTCCATCCCGTCCGGCGTGCTGAGCTACAAATTAACTTGACCGTTTCTCTATGTATGTAACTCCAATGAACACTAGTACATAAAAGCTCTATGCCTGTGAAAAAATATCAGCGGGTCCGACTCAAAAACCGTCTTACTGGCGGTTTTTCTAACAAAACCGTTCACAGGTGGTTGTTTAAGAAAACCGCATGTAGAAATAATTTGAAATTAAATTTTTTTAAGCTTTTCAAATGATCTCGTTTGAAAAAACTTCTAAAATGAAAGTTGTAGATCTCGAATAGTTATGAAACTTTATAGTTGAATTTTTTTTATTTGAGATCATCTTGTCATCAAAAACTATGTTTGAATCTCACAAAATTGAAATTCAAATTTTATAAGTGACCTCGGATGAAGAAACTACCAATATAAAAGTTGTAGATCCTGAAAAGTTATCAAACTTTGTAGTTGACAACTTCTCCATTTGAATCTGTTTAGGGCCTCAAATAATCAAATATATGTTCGGTTTAGGATAATATGTGCGGAACTAAACTCTAATATAGATATATAAGTGAGTATTGGGTGGAGTGGTAGAGGAGATTTTGTGCGAGGGTGGGAACTTGAGTTCAAATCCTACTTATGGCAAAGTGCACAATTTTATGCCAAAAAATTGCACAACTTTGGACTTCTCAAAGATTAAATCTTTTTTTCCTATTTTTAAAGCCGATTTCGTAAGGCGGTTCTCTTAGCCAACCGCCTGTGAAAATCTAATTTCTACACGAGGTTCTCAGTTGCGCGTCTGTGGAAAAATTTATTTCCACATGCCACCAGCGTAGGCGGTTCGCCAAACCACCAGTAGGAAGAGATTGTGAACCGCATGCATAGTAGTACTAGTGGAATTGGTACATTATGTAAAATATTGTAAACTCTACTAGTGGAATATGCGCGCCCTTGCGCGCAAAAGTGGCAATTATGGTGGGTTGTTGAATAATATAAAGAGAAATAGATATATACATTGAGAATGTTAGTATATGGGATAGTAACAGTAGTGGTACCGATAATATGGAACAACAGTTGGGTGTCGATTGGTGATTGCAGTAGTTTTCATTCAGAACGTTAGTATATGGGATACCAATAGTAGTGGTACCAATAAGCTGGTGAACATCAAGCGGTGTTCGTGAGGTCGTTATCATCGTGTTTTATGTGATGGAGAAATGATCAGTACTTCATGCTGCGGTCTGATTCGCAGCCACATTCGTGGTCGCTTGAGTTTCGTACGGGTGAGAAGTCTTCAGTACCTGGTAAGATAAGAAGGGTTTCAATAAATTTGGCTGTATGTTTTGTTTTCCTTAGGTTAGGATAGATTTTTTAAATATCCCGAGGTGGAGTGGTGGAATAATTTGTCGATGTGTGTATGTATGGAGTGATAATAAATGATTTAATATAGTTGTGTTTTACCTTGGTAATCATATGCTGAGGTAGTTGCATTATGTGGTGCATATGCTGAAGTTGCCTCATCTTCTGGCTGCGGGTTGTAGTTCTGCTCTATAAAACCTGTTTGTTTAGTTTGTGAGAATAAGAAATGTAGATATTCTGCGATTTTAGTACTAAACTTGTGATGGTAAATTCGCATAAAAGGCGTAGTTACCTAGAGTTGAGGCAGTAATGTCAACTTTTTCGTACCAGATAGGCCAAACATTGAGTAGAAGTCTACCTTGTAGCATTCTTCTGATACCTATAGCTGCTGTAAGCGGAATTTCATCGAAGCAGTGTGTTTCCGCGGATAGAATGTATGTGTAATCGGTGGTATTGAGTGTGATCTGTCTTATTGTTGCTCTTTTGTTTAACAATGCATCGAGTGTCGTGCGGCTGCATAGATGTGGTGGAATATTAGATATCTTAATTTGGACTTGTTTGAGCGGTTTGCCTGAATTACGTGCTGAAGTGTTGTAGTCAAATGTGGATAAAGCTGATAAATGTGGATAAGCTAGAGTAGCAACAGAGCCATATTCCGGGTTCCATGGTATTAGATTGAGGCTGAAGGGAAGTATGTTTAGGTATCCTCTGGTTAGCATGTCTCTGCGGGTAGTGGGTGAGTGTATGCGGAGTAAGAAATTTATTTCGTACCGTGATATATCTGAAATGCCGATAAATGCTCCAAACTGGGTTTCAGCAACTGCTTGGATAGTCTGTGGAGTAATACTATGCGTTGCATGTTGCGGTGTTGGGAAAATGCGCACTGCACTCCCCAGCAACACGGTGAATCAAGAACCTTCTCACACGGTGCCGTGAGAGGCTAAGCAACAGTGAACAGTGGGCTCAACAGTAGGTGAAAACCGTAAATGCTCTCTCTCTCTCTTAATGGCGGCATCACTCCCCTTATATAGGGCTCAGAAACCGACCTAAGACAATTATAGAAATGCCCCGTGACGGTACGGTGGGGGAATATCCCAGCATATTCTTACATTACAGTCTACTGACCCTAAGTCATCCATGTAATTTCACACTACGAGCCCTGCACGTGTCCCTTGTCTAGGGCTTCAGCCTGTCGAGGGCTCGAATCCTCCGCCCGGCCACCGATCCTCCGACGCTTCTTCGTCGGAGGTTCCTCAGCCTGGCCGCGCTGGAGGCTCGTCCCCTCCGCCGCGTCCTTTGCCATCCTCGGCCACGGGAGGATCGGAGGTTCCTTCCTTCTCTGCTTGCAGACCTCCGCCTGTGTCTCAGTCCCTGCGTACACTAAGTATCACAAGAGAAGTCGTCAGCGTTAGTACCTACACAATACTTATCATTTACCCACTGTACACATGGATAAACGCTATACGATCCTAAACATGTATATAATTCCAATCTAACTAAGCCAAGCATATAACTATGATAAACTAAGAACAATATAATTGCAAATATAAACAAGTAGAGCAAAGTCATAATCAATATATTAAAGTATAATAAAGTCATATTCATAATATTGAAGAACAATGATGAACAAATGAAGAACAGTAGAGGAATTACCAAGAATCCTCTTGACACATCCGAAAACCAATCGAAAATTGACTCCTTCTAGTTCTAATCCTATGTAGCTATGCTAAACTAGAGATCTATTGATGTGGTGGCTCTAGGGCTTGATCAGAGGCTTCTTCTCCCGAGATGGATAACTGAATTAGGGTTTCAGATGTGCTCTCCTCTAGGGGCCAGGGGTCTGCTTTTATAGTCCCTCCAAATGAATATGGACCGTCGGATCAAACCGACATTAATCGCACGGTTTTCCTTAATCCCTTAGGTCGGTGGAGCATGATCCGCGAGGTGGAGCGTGATTGGCCCTCAGGCCAGGGCGGGCGCCTAAGGGGGGAGGGCGGGCGCCCTGCCCACGGGTCCGCTCAGCCTCCCGTTCGTTCCCGTGGCTTCTGGACTCTTCTAGATGTTGGATAATTGCGGTGCACGTTAATATCTCTATGTAAACGCGACGTGTGGGCCTTTCTTCCATAATTCCTGATACCCCCTGCAGAAATAGACAAACACCAAAACTCATGGAATTCTGTCAGATAAAACCCTAAGTCTGGATGTCGATTGCATTTGGATCCTTTTCTTTGTTTATTTGATGATTAAATTTGATACTTATGGACCGTCAACATTCATCTCTGAGATTGGCTTCCGTCACGGGGATGACGTTCTCCATATCGGTGTTCGACATGTTGATCTTGATATTGAATCTCGGTCCCACTGGGCGTGCCAAAAGATGTGTTGGTGCAACAGTCGATCTGCAAACACAAAGGGCTAATACCCGATTTGATGTTAAGGCGTGCCAGCCGATTTGACCTTACAATCGACAAAGATGGTAACTCGAACACTTTGGTCCCGACAACAGCGATGCGCCCGGATGTCACGGCCAAGAGGTATTCACGCGAAACTCAAGAACTCGTCGAGATTGACTCGAAGAATCCGTAAGA
Organism: Sorghum bicolor; assembly: GCF_000003195.3. NCBI lineage: Eukaryota > Viridiplantae > Streptophyta > Magnoliopsida > Poales > Poaceae > Sorghum > Sorghum bicolor. The sequence continues at coordinate 12,855,208 of NC_012879.2, read as the reverse complement.
ACTCGTAAGTAAAAGGAAAAATATGCGGGGTGACGAAGTCGTCGAAAAAGTAGATGCTAGAATATGTGTAAAAACTTCTGTTTGATTGATTGTGTATCTTCTTACATTGCTACGGGGTCTACATTTATACCCTATCCAAAAGAGTTACAATCAGACACGACTAGAACTCAAATTCTAAATTGAACGGAATCCGTACGCAAAGCAAACTCTAAAAACTATGGAAAACATTAATCTATCCACCAAAACCGATCGGCACACCATCACTATCCGATCGACGATTCCTACGCCTCCTTTTGTATCCATCGCAAATCATCTTATGTAGTTATCGGCAACCATCAACATTAGTCATCGGCATAAATCCATCACTCCTCCTGGACTTGGCCACATTCTGTGGTTTCATCATCGTTATCAATCTTCATCGGCAACTCTTCTATCAACCAGCCACCACTTTATTCGCCTGCTGATCTATGCCTCATTAACTCTTAGATGCGCGTCCAAAGATATGTATCCAAAAACGGTGTCAACACTCTCAGATGCAACATTGTGAGTATAGGGCAACTAGAAGAAGGAGGTAGTCGTGTTGAAATCAACAAAGGTGTAATGGAGGTGTTTGGTCGAGAACAGGCGGGAGTACGGAGGACCGTGGTGATACGTGCAGAATGCAGGAATCGTCTGTACGTCATGAGGGTGAAGTTGACTTCACCTGTGTGTCTGTTATCAAAGATGGACGAAGTAGCTTGGCGCTGGCACGCACGGTTTGGACATCTTAACTTCAGGTCACTGCGAGAGCTTGGGACAAAGGGGATGGTGGAAGGGATACCGATCATCAAGAAGTCGGAACAGGTGTGTAATGGATGTGTGCTAGGTAAACAACATCAGACACCGTTTCCATAGATCTCGGCCTACCGTGCGTCAGCAGGACTGGAGTTGGTTCACACTGATCTGTGTGGACAGATTACACCGGCCACGCCAGGAGGGAAGTCGTATTTCCTTCTTATTGTCGATGACTTCAGTCGGTACATGTGGCTTGAACTCCTGGCAACAAAGGACGAAGCACTAGGCTACCTGAAGAAGTTCAAAGCAGCAGTAGAGCTGGAATCAGGTCATCGCCTGATGGCGGTCCGAACAGACCGAGGCGGGGAGTTCAACTCGGGAGCTTTTATGGCCTTCTGCAGTGAGCATGGGATAAGGCACAACACCACTACTCCGTATTCTCCACAACAAAATGGCATCGTAGAAAGGAGGAATCAAACAGTGGTGGAAATGGCGAGGTGAGCATGGATGTGCCATCGCTGTTCTGGGGCGAAGCAGTCAAAACTACGGTTTATATACTAAACAGATCCCCAACCAAGAGTCTGAGCGAAAAGACTCCTTTCGAGGCCTAGTTTGGTAAAAAGCCAGGGGTTAAACACCTTTGAACTTTCGGTTGTGCAGCATATGCGAAGCGTGTTGGACCTAGGGTGAGCAAGCTGACTGACAGAGCGATTCCAAGTGTCTTCCTTGGGTATGAACCTGGGACAAAAGGGTATCGTATTTACGATCCAGTAAAGAAGCAACTGATGGTTTCTTGTGATCTTATCTTTGATGAAGAGAGACCATGGAATTGGGGAGGAAAAGCAGGCAGCACAGACGAGGTAGCAGCACTAGCAGTGGTTCCTGATACGTTCACAGTCCAGGGGTATGATGACGATGCTACTGCTCATGGTCCGACAATAGGACCAGGCGTTGATAATGAGCCTGTTTTGCCTGCTGTATCAATTCCAGTGGTGGGGCTGATGCTCCAGGGTCACCACACACCCCGATCTCAAGTCATGGAGGACTGATGGTACAGTGGGCGACACCACCTTCGGACGAATCAGTTGGCTCTGACGGCGTGCCATTGAGGTATCGAACGATTTCTGATCTGCTTGACAGCATAGAAGAAATGCAGGAATTCGAGTACAGCGGGATTTGTCTAGCTACGGCAGAAGAACCGAGGACTGTCGGAGAGGCTATGTCGGAAGAACATTGGCGGGAAGCAATGCGGTCAGAGATGCAGGCTATTGAGGCAAATCGCACCTGTGATGTCAGTGTGTTGCCACCAAAGCACAAAGCCATTGGCCTGAAATGGGTTTTCAAGGTCAAGAAAGATCCAAGCGGTAAAGTTGTCAAGCATAAAGCACGTCTGGTAGCAAAAGGGTATGCTCAACGACATGGAGTGGATTTTGATGAAGATTTTGCGCCGGTAGCCAGGTTAGAGACCGTAAGAGTATTGTTGGCATTAGCAGCTCAAGGTGGCTGGGAAGTTCACCATATGGATGTGAAATCGGCTTTCCTAAATGGTGATCTCATTGAAACTGTGTACGTGTAACAGCCTCCAGGTTTCATAATAGGCGATGGCTCAAAAGTTCTCAAGCTCAGAAAAGCACTCTATGGGTTAAAGCAAGCTCCAAGGGCGTGGAATTCGAAGCTGGACAGTGAACTGGTTGCTCTGGGTTTTGTCAAAAGCAAGTTGGATCATGCTGTCTATAGAAGAGACAGCAAGAGCTCCTTTTTGCTTGTGGGAGTGTATGTGGATGATTTGATTATCTCGAGACCTAGTGTGAGTGATATCAGAAGTTTCAAGTCAGAGATGAAGAAGAAATTTAGTATGAGTGACTTGGGTCTGTTAACTTACTATCTGGGTATTGAGGTAACACAAGGAGAGGATGGAGTCACTCTCTGTCAAAGCTCATATGCTGCTAGGATCCTTGAGGTAGCAGTATGAGTGGCTGCAATCCATGTGAGACGCCTATGGAGTGTCATTTGAAGCTCAGCAAGCAAAAGAAGGGGGAAGCCATGGATGCAACAATGTATAGAAGTCTGATTGGGAGTTTGAGGTATCTGGTAAACACCCGGCCAGATTTGGCATATGCAGTGGGTGTGGTTAGCCGTTACATGGAGGCTCCTGGTAAGCAACATTGGGCAGCAGTCAAGCATATCCTTAGATACCTGAAGGGAACTTTGGGGTATGGCTGCAAGTACGAGAGAGGAACTGAGCTAAAACCCGTCCTAGTGGGCTATAGCGACAGTGACTTCGCAGGAGATGTAGAGGACAGGAAGAGCACTTCAGGTGTTGGCTATTTTCTAGGTGGAAGTCTGGTCACCTGGGCTTCACAGAAGCAGAAAATCATGGCGCTATCCTCTTGTGAAGCCGAGTACGTTGCAGGGGCAGCAGCAGCGTGCCAAGGGATATGGTTATGCCGATTGATTTTAGATATGCTAGGAACAAAGGAGATGACAGTGAAGCTACTCATGGATAACATGTATGCAATCACGCTCAGTAGGAATCCGGTGCATCACGATCGTAGCAAGCACATTGATACAAGGTATCACTTCTTGCGTGAATGCATTGAGGATGGAAAGGTGGAGGTTGATCACGTCGAGACTGCGGAGCAGCTGGCCGATATCTTCACGAAGGCGCTGGGGCGAGTCAAGTTTGTAGAACTCAGGAGTGCTTTAGGGGTCGTAGATGTGCATCAAGTTTATGGGGTGATTTGTTAGTTAGCTAAACCTGTGCACGATATCTAATAATCTTTGTTCTAGTAGAGTCAGTCGGATTAGGGGCGGTCGTGATCTTAGGCGTGCAAGATCACGATCACACTACCGGAAAACCGAACGTTGCCGTGTGCCCATAGGTTTGCCGTGTGCAATATGTCGGGCACACGGCAAAGAGCCGATTTGCCGTGTGCCACCCAGCCCAGCACACGGCAAACATTAAGCACTCGGCGTCTACGTCCTTCGCCGTGTGCTAAACAGAAGAGCACACGGTGAAGTCAATACATTTGCCGTGTGCTGAGGAAAAACACACGGCGAAAATAAAACACACGGTGAATGCACTCTTTGCCGTGTGCTAGCACGGGGCTCACGGCAAAATTCTGACGCCATCAGCCACCGTTGGCTGTCGTCAACTCTTTGCCGTGTGCCAACTGGGGGCACACGGCAAACCTTGGATCTTTGCCGTGTGCTTGTCTGGGGCACACGGCAAAGACGGTCTTCGCCGTGTGCCGTCTAAATAGCTCACGGCGAACTATAAATTTTTTTTCTTATTTATTAGTTAATTAGTGTTCCTTTGACTTTAATTATTATTTCAAGTTGTAATTCTGATCTAATCTTATGTTCTAGTCTGAAGTTAAATTGTTTATAGCTCGCTCATGATGATAATTTGGATGAGAAACAATCTTTGATGGTTAGAATAGGGAGTTATGGTGTTGACGTGAGCTTGTAATAGAGTGGCTCACCAACTCTCGCTATTGAAACAACATGTATCTAGGTTGCATTCATGCTAGTTGCGACCGACCTGAGGTGGTGCAAGCTATGATCGTGGTTGTTGTTGGGCTTTGATGGTGTAATAATAGATGATATTAAAAAAGTTGGTAATATATTCATGAAAGGATGGTTTACATAGCTCTACTATATGAAATGACACCCATAATGTAAGAACTCTCTTTTGCTCGATCCAGCTTCTCCGCTCTAATAATGTTGCACTTGACACGCGACTCATCGTTATAGGTCTTCCTCCTTGACTTTCAGCTTGAATAGAAACTGCTGCCAGCGAAGCCTCTGTACGATCTCAGCAAATCAGTCATTTTCTTCTTCTCTAATGTTGTAGAGATCGAGGGCGCTGTGGCCAACCATCTCGACACCAGCCTCTTGGAATGCAGTAGCATAGGTGACCCCAGTGTGGTCCTGGATCTGGCACGCCAGCAAAGTATCTAAATTCGCAATATGGTAAGCTCTTGTTGCATTTGTCACAATGCCATGTCCCGCCACCATTATTTACTACCTTTTTGTTGCACGCCCTACCATTCACGTCCGCTGTGCAAGAAGGATAGCAAAAACTATCAGTGGTTAGATATGAAATTGCACCTTTCGCAGTGATGAAGTCTTCCTCTCTTGTTTCCAGGCTACAAGTGAAGTTTGAGTTACATAAAATGATGGTTCAAATAAAATGATGGTTCAAATAGCTCTACTACATGAAATGACAATGTTTTCTTGTCTTCCTCTCTTGTCTGCAGGCTGCCCGTAAAGTTTGAGCTACATGAAATGACGGTTTACATAGCTCTACTTCATGAAATGACGATCCTTTCTTGTTTTCCTATCTTGTTTACAGGCTTCCAGTGAAGTTTGAGTTACATGAAATGACGATGTCTTCTTGTCTTCCTCTCTTGTCTGTAGGCTACAAGTGAAGTTTGAGTTACATGAAATGACGGTTTACATAGCTCTACTACATGAAATGACGATGTTTTATTGTCTTCCTCTCTTGTGTGTCGGCATCTAGTGAAGTTTGAGCTACAGGAAATGACAGATCAAATAGCTCCACTACATGAAATGACGATGTTTTCTTGTCTTTCTCTTTTGTCTGCAGACTAGCAGTGAAGTTTGAGTTACATGAAATGAAGGTTCAAATAGCTCTACTATATGAAATGACGATGTTTTTTTGTCTTTCTCTCTTGTCTGCAGTCTACCAGTGAAGTTTGAGTTACATGAAATGACGATGTCTTCTTGTCTGCAGGCTACAAGTGAAGTTTGAGTTACATGAAATGACGGTTTACATAGCTCTACTACATGAAATGACGATGTTTTCTTGTCTTCCTCTCTTGTGTGCCGGCATCTAATGAAGTTTGAGCTACATCAAATGACAGTTCAAATAGCTCTACTACATGAAATGATGATGTTTTCTTGTCTTCCTCTCTTGTCTGCAGGCTACCAGTGAAGTTTGAGTTACATGAAATGATGATGTCTTCTTGTCTTCCTCTCTTGTCTGCAGGCTACAAGTGAAGCTTGAGTTACATGAAATGACGGTTTGAATAGAAACTGCTGCCAGCGAAGTCCCTGTACGATCTCAGCAAATCATTCATTTTCTTCTTCTCTCATGTTGTATTTGATAATTATTGTCCAATCACACACTAACTAGGTTCAAAAGATTCGTCTCGCAAATTACAAGTAAACTGTGTAATTAGTTTTTATTTTCGTTTATATTTGGTACTTCATGCATGCGACCAAAGATTCGATGTGACAGAGAATCTTGAAATTTTTTGTGAACTAAACAAGGCCTGAATGGAAAAATAAACAAAAAAAAAGAAATCTTTGTCGTGTGCCCCTAGCAGGCACACGGCAAACCGAGTCAAAAAAAATTAAAAAATATTCTTTGCCGTGTGCTTGCCATTACAGCCACACGGCGAAATTTCTGCAAAAAAAACGGTGGCAAAGGAATTAAAAACAAAAAATAAACAAATTCTAAAAAAATAAAAGAGCTATTTGCCGTGTGCTATCCCTGCCAGCGCACGGCAAAGTAATTAAAAAAAATAAAAAACTCTTTGCCGTGTGCCAGATCGCGGGCACACGGCAAAGAGTCCGTATTTGACTCACCCAAGACTCACCCACCCAACGCACCCGCCCGCACCCACCCGCACACACCAGCCGCACCGCACCCGCCCGCCCGCCGTGCGCACCGCCACGCCCACTGCGTCGCCGTCGCCCGCCGCCCCGGCGAGTCCCGCGCCGGCACCGGCCATCCCCGCGCGAGGCCCAGCGAGTCCCGCGCTGGCCCCGGCGAGTCCTGTGCCCCACCGGCGAGTCCCGACGAGGCCGCGCCCGCCCGCCCCGGCGAGTCCCGGCGAGGCCCGCGCCGCCGCCACCCTGACCCTCAGCCGCCGGTGAACCGCGAGCCCCGCCCCGCCCGGCGAGCCCCGGCGAGCACCGCCCCCCCCCCCCCCCCCCCGACGCCGGCGAGCCCCGGCAAGCCCCGCCCCCCTCCCCGACGCCGTCGAGCCCCGGCGAGGTTCTCTGTCCCACCCGGCCGGCCCATTGCTCCAGTCAGTTGCCGCCCCTCGGTGTCTCCCGGCCACCAAAGCCCTCCCCCCGACGCGGTACCTCCCTGGAGCCCCCTGCCCCTCCCCTCGACCACAGTTGAGGAAAAGAGGAGGAGGAGACAGAAGAGCCGAGGAGCAGGAGGAGGAGAAAGAAGAGCCATCGCCCATCCATCGTCGGCCTACGCACTAGGTATATACTATCGTCGGCCTACGCACTAGTCGTAATATGATAGCATAGAAGTATAGTTTGGTATTGTTTGAAGCATGAATGTCAGCCATTGTGCCGAACTGCAGGAAATAGAAGAGCCTAGGTGCATATGATTTGGTATTGTTTGTCGCATATGTATATGTGGTTGTCGACCATCGAGCCGTTGTTTCTTGCAGGTTTTGGATACCTCACCGTGTAGGGGAGGTGCTGCCAAAATTTTTATTTGACAATATTGTGCCTTTTTTGCAGTGTAGAACCCGTGGGAGCCGAGCCGGAGCACCCTCGAGGGCTTGCCTCGTCTTTGTTGCCGGTGTGGATCTGCCTGCACCGCGTTAGCTCGCCGCTGCACCGACCCGACACTGCCACGCTATCCTTACTCCACCGCCACCTAAGGTATAATCCGTTTTACCTTCTCTTAGTCATAGGTCACGTAACCTAGTTAGGCATCTCCCGTTCGAAATAGATAGGGTTATACATATGTAGATCTTTGCATATGTATAACTATATCTATTTCGAATTGTCCACGTATTTTGGACAGCCCGTCGATGTGTAGACGAATTTAGTTTCCATGTTTTACTCTTATCTGAGACAGAGTTTCGACATCACCTCCTTGTTTTCCAGATACACAATCTCGTTACTAGGACGTGTATCGGGAGAACAGCGGGGAGGTGCTGCCGAAATTTTGTCTCGGATAGAAGTAAAGCATGGAAACTAGCCTCGTCTACACATCGACGGGTGGGATTAGGACCTATCTTTACCTATTACATAGGGTTTAGGGTTGTCTTGTAGATGTAAGTGGTCTTATATTAATCGTGTATATGTTAGAAGATGGATGACCGTGAGTGGATGTACTATGGCCGTTCAAGTTTTGGAGAGTGGACCGATGAATGGATCAAGAAAACCGATGCTTTTTTGGAAACCGCATTTCGGTCGGTGAAAGGAGCTCGCAAAATTTGGTGTCCCTGCAGCAGTTGTGAGAACGAGCTTCGACAAACAAAGGCTGATATAGGTAAACATCTTTGCAAGTATGGATTTATGCCAGGCTACATCCGGTGGACTCTCCATGGTGAACTCGATCGTATGAGAGATGAGGTCGTGAGACAACTGGTCGTGGAGTTTGAAGATGAAGGTGGAGTGGCAGACATGATAGATGACTTTCATGATGGCAACTTCATTGAAGGACGTAGTGAGGATGAGGAGCCAAAGGCTACTGCAAAGGCATATTACGACATGTTAGAAGCGGCACAGAAACCGCTTCATGAGCAGACAAATGTATCTCAACTAGATGCCATTGGACGTTTGATCGACTTGAAGTCGCAGTTAAACATGAGTAGAGTCGGATTCGATGTTATGCTGACAGTGTTTGGCAGCATACTTCCGAAAGGTCACATTCTACCAAAGAACATGTATGAGTCGCAGAAACTGCTTCGTGCACTTAAAATGTCATATGAGCCGATACATGCTTGTGAGCATGGGTGCATCTTATTTAGAGAAGAACACGCTGAAGCAACGCACTGTCCAAAGTGTGGGACCTCTAGATTCGTGGAGCAACACCATGGGGATGGTCGTATAGAGCAGCTTTCGATTCCCGTGAAAATCCTACGGTACCTTCCCGTCATACCAAGGCTCCAACGACTATACATGACCGAGGAGTCTGCGAAACAGATGACATGGCACAAACATGGACGTCGATGCAATCCTGAGAAGATGGTACATCCTTCGGATGGTGAAGCATGGACCCATTTTGATAGTATTCATCATGAGAAAGCTCTAGAGGCTCGTAATGTACGTGTTGCCTTTGCAACAGATGGGTTCAATCCTTATAGAATGATGGTTGCCCCATACACTTGTTGGCCCGTGTTTGTTATACCACTCAATCTTCCCCCTGGTGTATGCTTTCAAGCGCAGAACATTTTTTTGTCTTTGATAATTCCTGGTCATGGAATAATATGGGTGTGTATATGGCGCCTCTGATCGATGAATTGATCAAATCTTGGGATGAAGGGGTATTGACATTTGATCGAGCTATAAAAACCAACTTCACGATGCATGTTTGGTACCACTACTCCCTGCATGACTTCTTGGCGTATGGGATTTTCTGCGGCTGGTGTGTTCATGGGAAGTTTCCATGTCCAACATGGTTCAGTTCATTTGGTTGAAGAAGGGAGGCAAATATTCTTCATTTGACAAACATCGACAATTCCTCCCAATTGAGCATCCATTTAGACAAGACATCAAGAACTTTACAAAAGGTGTGGTAGTTACGGACCCGCCACCGGAGATGATGACGGGTGTTGAGGTTCGTGCTCAGATAGATGCTCTTGAGGTCAGTGAAGGTGGTGGTTTCGTGGGATATGGTCATGAACATGCATGGACACATAAGTCGGGCTTGGAGAGGCTCCCCTACTACCAGGACCTGCTACTTCCGCATAACATTGATGTAATGCACACTGAAAAAATATCGCCGAGGCACTCTGGGGAACAATCGTGGACATTAAAGAAAAGTCAAAAGATAACGTGAAGGCTAGAATCGATTTGGCAGCAATATGCGACAGACCAAATCAAGAAATGCGGCCTCCTAGAGCAGGCAAGACTTGGAGACGACCTCCAGCTGATTACATGTTGACCAGGCCTCAAAGGAGAGAAGTACTGGAATGGTTCCAAAACTTAATGTTTCCTGATGGGTACGCAGCGAATCTGAGAAGGGGAGTGAACTTGTCAACTATGCGAATCAATGGGCTTAAGAGTCATGACTACCACATTTGGATTGAACGGCTTCTTCCGGTGATGGTACGAGGCTATGTCCCAGATCATGTGTGGCAAGTGCTTGCAGAATTGAGTAATTTCTTCCGACAGCTTTGTGCTAAGGAGTTATCTCGGTCCGTGGTTAAAGACCTAGAAAAAATGGCACCTCTGTTGCTCTGTAAGCTGGAGAAGATCTTCCCACCAGGCTTCTTCAATCCGATGCAACATTTGATTTTGCATCTCCCGTATGAGGCACGAATGGGGGGACCTGTGCAGTTTCGTCGGTGCTATTTTGTTGAGAGAACCCTAAAGGTTGTTAGAAAGAAATGTAGAAATAAATGCAAGATTGAAGCTTCCATCGCAGAGGCATCGATTTTAGAGGAGGTGTCAAACTTCACAACAAAGTACTATGGTGACAACCTTCCCAGTGTACATAATCGTCAACTGCGTTATAATGTTGGCGAAAATAAATCCAATCTTAGCCTTTTTTGCGGGCAACTCGGGAGTGCAAGTGATTGGACCCAGAAGACTTTGAGGCATGATGAGTGGCGCATTATCATGTTCTATGTATTGTCCAACCTTACCGAAGTGCAACCATACATAGGGTAAGTCACTATTCTCAACAAACTTGTTTTCGAGTAGTCAATATTCTGCCCTAAAACCCCTTGTTCCTCGTTGGTACAAGGAATTTCTTCATGAATTCTGGCATCTATCAAGGGAACCTACTGCTCAGGAATCTGAGTCCCTTCTTAAAAAGGGAGCGGGAAGTAGAGCACCCGATTTTATTTCGTGGTTCCAACAAAAGGCCCAAAATGATGAATCCATGAGTGCCGAGTTGAGACAGGTTGCCGATGGTTTTGCATATAGAGTCAGGACATTTTCCGCTTATGATGTCAATGGCTATCGATTTCACACAACAATGCACGAGCAATGTCGGCCTAATCGAACAACCACAAATAGTGGAGTTTTCACGCGCGGCGATGATGAGGTGGATTATTATGGTCGAGTCGAAGAAATCTACGAACTCTCATTCGATGGCTGGAAACCTCTTAATCCTGTCATATTCAAATGTCATTGGTTTGATCCTGCAGTAACGAGAAAGACACCGAATCTTGGTCTAGTTGAAATTCGTTAGGATTGTGAGTTACCAGGAGAAGATGTCTATGTCGTGGCTCAACAGGCCACACAAGTTTATTATCTTCCATACCCATGCCAAACCAAAGAGCATCTTAAAGGTTGGTATGTTGTGAACAAGGTATCACCACATGGTAAACTACCTATGCCAAATGATGATGACTACGTCTTTGACCCAAACACATATGCCGGAGAGTTCTTTCAAGAAGAGGGGCTAGAAGGGTCTTTTACATTAGACTTAACCGACCCGATCGGAATGGACATAAATTATGAAAGAGTTGTTGAAGACGACGATGGAGATGAGGTTGAAAATGCAAAGGACATAGAATTACTTCGACGATTACATATAGGCGATGACAATTACGCCAACATTCTTCCTTCGGACGGAGCAGATCTTATCGAGATGTATGATAGTGATGACCCCTCTTATGATCCAGCTAATCCGGATCATGAAGAATATTTCTAATACATGTAATGCTACATTACCTTCTAATTATGTTTTATTTACTTTGCATTTCTTTATAATTATGTCTTATTTATGTTTCATTTATTTCTAACTATTTTTTTGTCTCATTTTTGTAGGTGCGAGAATAAAGATGGTGGGCGGCAGCGGTATGAGGAAGTTACAGGCGGTGTACCAACAAACGGCTGGGTTGTTGAAGGGTGGAGGCAAAGGTAAAGGTGCAGCAGGAGGATCAGGAGGAGGAGGCAAAGGAAAAGGTAAAGCAGGAGGATCAGGAGGAGGCGGCGGAGGACGACGAGGACGACCACGTCGTCGTGAGCCGTCCCCACCACCTCAGGACGAGGATGAGGAGGACGAGGAGGACGAGGAGGAGGAGGAGCAGGAGGAGGAGGAGGAGCAGGAGGAGGAGGAGCAGTAGCAGGAGGTGGATGAGGAGGAGGAGGACGGTGAGGATGATGAGGACGAGGGGGAGGCGGCAGACGGCACCGCTTCTGGTTCGGCGGGGGGAGGCTCCTCTTCTTCCGGTAACCCGGTTATCTACTTGAGAGGTCCCTCGCGTCTCCCGCAGCGAGGGATGCCTGCTGATAGGCTTCTGGTGCTTCGGCCGACTGGTGCAAGGTAATTAATTATTTATGTTATTCATACTTTATCATTTCTTATAGTCAACTAATAATTACTCTTCATCACTTGTGCAAGTCTTTCACCATTGTGCAAGACGGTTTCCACAGTCGCAAGGCCAATGGCATTCTGGGGATTTTGTGTAGGCACCACTTTCAAGGCATTGTTCTACATGCCGGGAAAAATGAGCCAGCCTACACAATTGAGCACTACACCGCCGCCCGCGACGTCTTGGATCGTAGGGGCAGGCTTTTTGATAACAAGGCGGTACGAGTGTGCACGGAGCTATGGGTAAGTCTTCATATAAGCTTATGCTCCTCAATACATCACAATCACTGCATATTTTTTAAATATTAATAATTTGGCTTATTCTGTCTTTATGCAGGATTTCTATAGATGCGAGCCTGGATATGAGGCTCAAGCTTCCGAAGTGGCTTACAACGCATGCGGAAAGCTCATAAAGGACATGCACTACGAGTGTCGTGTCCAGGCCGTCGTGACGTACCACGCCCAGTACCTTTTTTGGAAGGTGACCAAGGAACAAGCGAGAACCATGTCGCTGACCAAGGAAGAATACATGAAGGTAAATGTGCAACAATAATAATATTTTCCTTCTTAAGATTAAGTAACATTTATATGATCTTATATGTCACATGCTTGATGGCGTGTAGGTTCCTCCGTGGTGGTGCAATACGAAAATCCAGTGCTGGGAGATGATGGTGGACAGGTGGTTTGACCCTGAGTGGCAGGAGGCGCACAATCAAGGCAGGGAGCGGCGCGCCATTATGCAAGGTCATCGCACCATCAAGGCAGTCTTGGCCTTGATGCATGGAAAGCTAAATGGGTAAGTTGAATCCATTTTTTGTCCTAATGCTTAATTTGGCATTACTTATAATCATTGTGTTATTTCTTTTTCAGACGAATGCACATGGTGGTGAGCAAATTACCAACTTCCAGGCGTATGCTATGGGGCACCAGAACAAGTACTCGACAGCCGCTCGCTATGACCCAGTTGCCCCCGCTTCGTCGTACAGCAACCCCTCCGTCCACGCACGCCTCACTCAGTACATAGAGACGGCAAAGGAGGTATATGGGCCAGAGTATGATCCCGCCACCCACGACATTGATGGAGAAGTCGTCATGAGGGCGGGAGGAGGAAAGGTTCGTGGCCGGTACATGATTGGCCACGGCAGCTTGGATTCTAGCGAGGTTCCTAGCCTATCCCAGATCCGAGCAAGGAGCACAGGCACGAGCGCGCCCATACGCCAACGGCCAAACACTACGATGAACATTGTGGCGGACCTCCAGGTAATTTCTATTTTATTCGCCGTTCATTGATTTCGACATATGTTTGCTTCACATTGTAACATTGTCGTCAATTGTGTAGGAGCGGCTGGCAGAATTGGAGAGGCAAAGGGACGAAGAAAGGATAAGGAGGGAGGAAGAAGCGCAGGCTACAAGCCAGGATGAATGCAATGTACGAGTACTTGCAAAACCTTGCACCTGCTATTGGTCAGCCTCCTCCGCCAGCTATGTTGTTCCAACCTCAAACTCCTCCTTTCAACACTCCTGTGAGTTTGGCTTTTATTTATAATTTTTGTTAAGTTCATATATCCGTTGTCACAAATCACACGTGTATTTCTAACTTTTGTGTGACACAAGCAACATATTTAACTTGTGCAGAATCAGTCGGTGGCGTCAAATAATCCACCTCCTGGGCAACAAGGGGAACAAGGTGGACCGTCGAGGTAGGTGGATGATGGACTTTGTGATGGATGTGATAATGGACTTGTGATGGATGTGATGGACTTGTGAAGAATGTGATGGACTTGTGAATGATTTGTGATGGTTATGGACATTTGAAGGATGGATTGTTATGGATTTGTTTGGATTTGTGATATATATATGTCGTATGTGAGCTCTAAATATTATTTGTGATATAAATATGATCTGTGATGGTCTGGGAATATATATATATATATATATATATATATATATATATATATATATATATATATATATATATATATATATATATATATATGTGTGTGTGTGTGTGTGTGTGTGTGATTTGTGTGTTTGTTTTGATGGGGAAGCAAATAAATAAACAAAAAAAATTGACCAAATTCGCCGTGTGCAGCGCACGGCAAAGAGGGCCTTTGTCGTGTGTCCACGGCAGGGCACACGGCAAAGAGGCCTACCAGAGGCACCTAGGAAGTGTCTTTGCCGTGTGCTGCGGCCAGGACACACAGCAAAAGAGGCCATATTCGCCGTGCGTTGCTCACGGCAAAGAAATCTACCGAAAAGTTTTTTAAAATTATTTTCTAATTTTTTAATAAACTCTTTGCCGTGTGCTGGCTGAGGGAGCACACGGCAAAGATCTATTTCCAAATTTTTTTAAATAAACACTTCGCCGTACGCTGGCTGAGAGGGCACACGGCAAAGAATAATTTTTAGATTTTTTTTAATAAAAGATTCGTCATGCGCTGGCTGAGGGGGCACACGGCAAAGAATAATTTTCAGTTTTTTTTAATAAAAGATTTGTCGTGTGCTGCCTGAGCGAGCACACGGCAAAGCTCGCCGTTACGCAGCCCGCGGCGTTAAGTCACTTTTGTGTGCCGAGTGTCATGGCGAGCGCACGGCGTCATGTTTTGCCGTGTGCCCGATAGAAGGCACACGGCAAAGAAGCCGTTCGCCCCCTGTGCCGTGCGCAGTTTGCCGTGTGCAGCTCACGGCGTACGATTTGCCGTGTACCCCAGGCACACGGCGAAGCACGCGAATCCGGTAGTGTCAGCTCGGGTCGGTTTAGGACTCTCGCCATGACGTGCTAAGCGCACGCGGCACATATCGAGTTGTAAACGATGTGGGCCATTTTATATGACATGGCCGGGGGGGGGGGCTTGGATTGTGCAAGCCCGTGCCTGCGCTGCGGTGGCAGTAACAAAACCTGTTCTTCGTCTCGTCGAGTTGTTCTTCGCGTTTGTTCTCGCAGCGGTGACCACGCACCCACCGGCGCTCGTTCCTGGCGCGTTGGAGATATCCTGCTCCAACACTGGCCAGGGTCGATTGTGGTCTAGGAAGGATTTCTCAGAGGAGAGACCAGCTTCGACAGCCGGGGGAATCATAAGGACAGAAGTGGAATGACAAGGTTGGCAAGGAGCGGGTGGCAGTGGAAGGTGCATGGCTGTAGACGATGAACCCAAGCATGGGGGCATGTAGTGGAACTGGTGAAATCGGAGCCGGAAGCTAGGATCGATGCACGAGGTGGCACCCGAACGAGACGCAGGTTTGTTCGTGGGAGGCGGACGAGGATCTCTTCCATGTCCATCGGTTCCGGCGGCCAGCGTGGTGTGCACTGCATGGTGATGGTGGCGCGGCCATGCTGCTAGCGTTTGGTCAGAGTTCCATGGGTGCGAGGTGTTATTAACTTATTATATGGTCCGTCCAATTCAACCAGGTCGTATACTCGTCCAACAAGGAGATTCTGTATATGATGGGAACACAAGAATTCACTAAATTTTATACGAAATCAAAAAAAAATTGCGAAATACTCCACGCGGTACAGTATACAAACTCACACACACGATACATCATACATGATTAGTTACAAACAAGAGATAAATACACACGGCCATGCAGCACTAGAAACATAGTGCTTTGAACTTGAACTAGATTACTCTCCGAGCGCAAAGGCAGGGGCATCGAAGGTGTCAGACAGACCTGTGCCGGTCTTGAAGGTGACCTTGTCCAGCGAGGCCTCAGGAACATAGACCTCAACGACGCTGAGCCAGAGCATCAGCTCCTTGGTCTTCACGCCAGTGATCTTCCTTAGCTTGCCCGTCTCGACGAACGCCGTCACCTCGGTGGCATAGGACACCGTCTGCTTGATCTTCTTGAATGTGTGCTCCACCTTCTTCTTCCCCTGTATCAGCCACATGAACCCTGTCTCGCGGTTGTACCCGAACTCCTTGATGTCCTCCATCGGAAACAGACCCTTGGGGAGGCCAAGCTCCTCCAGCAGCTCAACAGACTTCTTCCTGCATGCGGCGTCTCCGGTGATGATCTCAGCACCGGCACGGTGGCTCTTGATATCCTGGGACGCCATGATTTATAAATTGAGCTTGAGTGGCGCCAAGAAAGAGACTTCTATATATGTAGCCGTAAACTGTATGTAGCTAGCTGCTCTTGGGAGTGATGAAGTGTTTGTGTGATTAGGGATGGAGCAACAGCACATATATAGGCAGGCAGGCAACTTGTACAGAATACATACTACAGACTACAGAGAAGCAGTGCAACTAATCGTGCAGTTTTGTTTGACTTGGTTGGCAAACGAATCGTGCAGTCTTGTTTGACTTCGTTTGGCAAAGGTACGTTGAACTTGACGAGGACCATTTTGGCGTGCTTTCCATCCCGTCCGCCGAGCTACAAATTAACTTGACCGTTTCTCTAGGTATCTAGCTCCAATGAATTGGGTACATTAGAGCAAGGCTGTAAGGTTTTTTTAGCCTTCTCTCAGCCCACTCATACGATAGTTAGGTATTCACTATTAATACATGACCTACTTATCTCTCACAAAGTTTTTTGGTTTGTGTGTCTAAGCTAGCTGTAAGTTTACAACCTACTTCTCTTCTCTCTCCTCCCTTCTCTCCTCCATCTCAGCATTTAGCCTGCTTACAGCTCACTATAATGCTTGCTCTTATGTAAATTAGTTTAAACTCTATATGAGTAGTTAAGATACTGAAAACACAGGGACCACTACAGTAAATTCCAAATCAGCGTCGTCTACCAGTCCGCTATAAGGTTCCGTTTGGCACGCCTTTACTTCGTCAGTAAAGCCATTTTTTTAGCTCCGACCCCTAAATGACTCTTTCGGTGAGCTAGAGCTATTTTGGTAGCTCGTTTGGTAAAACAGCTTCGTATCTTGGACAAAACAAATAAAAGACCTAAATGCCCTCCTTTTTCCAATCCAATCCCTATCTTCTTCCCTCTCCTAGCTAGAGACGAATGCGAGGAACGACAGGACCGCGTCCGCTCCCATAGACATATGCGAGTCTATGACTACTTCGGTGACCAATTCCTCAGCGGTCACGCGCCATGGATGACTGTGCGTGTCGGTAGGTGTGCCCCAGCGGCCAGCGCGCCCCTCGTCCCAGTTGTGCCCCGATGGCCTGTGTGCCCCAGCAGTGCCCTGGTGGCCGCATGGCCAGGCTATGCCTGGCAGCCTGCTCACCCTAGTAGCTCTCCTGTCCCGCCCAAGCTTCCCAGCGGCTCGCTTGCCTAGGCAGTCGTGCGCTCAGGCGGCTTGCACGACCTTTTCTTCTCTCGGCGCGCTTCATTCTTCGCAGGAGTAGAATAGGCTCAATTCTAGTCGACATCCACATGTACAAGGTAAATTCGAGTGAAACTACTATTTTTTCTCCATTCCTCCTCAACCCTCTCTGAGAGTAGGTTTTAGGGGCTTCACTACTAGAGTCATTTAATTTACCCCATTTAACAAAAAATGACTTCAAACGGCTCCTGAAGCCAATAGAGAAGTCATACCAAATAGAGCCTAAATGTGGTACCGTTTGGCATAGCTTCACTTCACTAGTCTAGCTCCACGAATAGCTCCCCCGGTGGAGCTGGGGTTTTGTTTTAGCGATTTGAGACAATAACTCCTTATAGTAGTTAAAAATGCTAAAATGTCTAGAATACCCTTCTCTTCAATTCTGACTTTTTCTCTTATTTTTCTTTTTCTCTCAACACCTCTCTCTTCTAGTTTCTCCCAACGTCTACAACCTTGATTGTCCCTCGTAGTGGCCCGTGCGCCCTACTTTGGCAGGTCATGTTTCCTCCCCGACGACCCTCGTGCCCTTTGCGGTAGCTGAGTGCCCCAACACTCCCAAACGGTTGTGCCCTATTCACACACCGGTGTCTGTCGTGCACCTTGGCCCAATGGGGAGCTATGCCCATGCCCTTATGCATGGTAGGTGAAGTACAATATCAATGGGACCCATAGCCATGGGTTGGAGCTAGGTGAAGCAACTATTTTTGGCTCATCTCAACCCAAAACACTCTGAGGGCAGGATTTGAGGGACTCTATGGGGTGAGTTGTTTCTCATTTTACCTCGCTTGGTATAAAATGGCTCTAAGAACATTTCCAAGAGTATCCAATAATCCTTCTCAATCCATGATTTTTGGGAAGAACGAAAAAAATCATCTCCAATAACTCTGAAGCTAATCTCCCAATCTATTGGCAATTGGAAAAAACAGCCCTTACACGCAAAGATGCACGGACTTGAGGTTGTGTATCTTTTCCCGCACCCGTATATGAGGCTAATCTAAAGGTGGAAGGACGGAGAAAGAACAAAGAGTAGGAAAAGGGTTCCTAATGCAATGTACAAGAGAGAAAGAATACATAAAAGTGGTTAGAATAATCCATATATAGTATAGGATTCTCTTGATGTAAAATTATCTTCTATATTTAGGAGTAAATTAGTGAAAATTATTAGAGATAATCTTATTTATTCCTCCCAATAATACTTTATGATGAGTTGGAAAACTCCACGATTCGGGAAAAAAATTGGGAACTCTTGGAGATGCTCGTAGAAAGGCCAAGCTCACTTCCTGTTAAACATGTTTTGCTCCTAGTAGCGGAAAATATGTAGTTAACAACGTTCATTTTATGTTTGTGGAGTAGCATATAGCTAGAAAATTATCTTGGCATATATGTACACTAAAATAGTCTCGTTACAGATTGTTCAGAAGTGTTGATTCAATATGTAAAGTAGACCACTATAGTATGTTGTTTTATAGACATTACTAGAAATTAAAATTTCTGTACAAGGAAATACGAGGTACTGAGGGAAATTAGGAATGACTTTTTCTGTCGGTTTATCGATACTGACAGAACAAAGGCGACAGAAAAATATATTTTGTCTGTCGGTTGTTCAATTTTTCTGCCGGTACAGCCATTTACTTGTCAGTACTCAGTACCGTGTCAAAAGTTTGAGGATGTCGGCAGGATAATTCAGACGCATCAGGTTTAGATTTCTAGCAGTATCGTAGCAACCCGACAGGGAAATTGTCAGCCATCGTCAAAACAACACATTACAAGAAAAATATGATATATAGAACAATTTCAGTTTTAATTTAAATCAATCATACAGTAGCGTTATTCATATAACAC
The DNA here is from genome assembly GCF_000003195.3 of Sorghum bicolor. Lineage (NCBI taxonomy): Eukaryota > Viridiplantae > Streptophyta > Magnoliopsida > Poales > Poaceae > Sorghum > Sorghum bicolor. The sequence continues at coordinate 12,836,039 of NC_012879.2, read as the reverse complement.
ATTATAGGTCACAAGTACATCAATGTGACCATCAGTTTTTTTTTTGATAAAGGGCATATTTATTAATTAGCGGCAGGATGCTGCTAAAAGAGTGAATTAGTCACCCAGTACACAGTTTATGGCCGTCAACGTAGGACAGCAAGTTACATGAAGGGGTCGGTACATGAGGCCTGAAAGGCATCAGTTCTACTTCCATCAGATTGGTAGGCTTGTTGAGCTAGAATATGAGCAGTAGCGTTGAGCTTTCTATCAACTTTGAACTTTGAAGATTCTTCCTCCTATTGCAGAGATGATGTTGCTGATGGTTTGAACGAGGGGCTTGATGTCCCAATGAGGGTTGGAGTGGTCCGCACCACTGAAGAAGGTGACGAGCTATTGGCTGTCAGATAAGAAAAAGGGTTGCCGCACACTCAATGCTTTGAGGAGTAGGGCGCCAAGGCCGCTGCCTCAGCCATGATGACAGAGTTGCAGTCCATTTTAACTGCCTTTATGTAGACAGTCGAGGCATTTTGCGGATGATTCCCAACAACGAAGACTCCCAGCACTGCTTTCCTTGAGACCTGCAGAGAATTGTCCGGCACAATATATAGCTGCATCTGCATAACATCTCGTGCCAGGCAGAATGGCCGGCAACATGGCTTTGTATTGTGGAGGGCCTGGTAAGCTCCAATTTGAAGTACGAGAAGGTTGGTCACCTGAGAGGGGCTGCTCCTTCCTTCTCTGTTACCTGAAAAGAGAAAATTTGTACCTTGATTGGAAGTGCCGTGATTTTGGCTAACATTGCTGCACTCCTCATCTTGTTGTGTGCCTTGAAGCTGTTCAGCTTCTGGTGTGTGTACTTGTCAAAATAGGAGAATAAGCATCAGCCATTGGGACTCCTTGGGATGTATGCATTCCTGCAGTAGGTGAGTTAGGCATCATTTTTTGGCATTGCTACAGCTTGGCAGGAGCGTCATCAGTTGCCGTAAGCCTCATATCCGCTGCTACTGCATGATGTACCAGCAAAACAAACCATTTCGCATTTTTGAAGCGAGCATTATTTCTCACTTTCCAGATGTACCAAAGAGTTGTCATGGTTTTTTGGAATTCATTGTCAGTGGTATGCTTATCAACAATTATTGACAAAGTGTCTTGGATTCCATCTTGTTCCTGTTGAAGTGATGATGTGAGCAGTGGTGGTGTGGCAAAGAACCAGACTGCTCTCTTGCAAAGCTGCAATGAAAAAAGCAGGTAACAGTCATTTTCAATCATGTTACAAACCGAGCAGTGCTTGTCAATTTTGGCAGAGGACAATACTAAGGTACACCCTTCACCTCTAAGGAGGTAATATTTTAAATAAATCTGAGCCATTAACCTTTACATTTTTAAAATCAATTAATTGATCTAAGAAAAGAAAAAAGAAAAAAGAAAATATCTTCAAATCCCCTCATGCACGGGACAGATAGAACCGGAGGCCGGCCGCTCGGCCCTTCCTTGTTGATTGCATGTCCTTCCTTTCAGTATGTTACATATAAATAAAACATGTATACAACAGTTATTCAGTTATTAAAAGTTAGGTTACATATATAAAAAAATATCAATAATTAACACATTAATTGAGACGACATGAACTTTGTAGCGACCTAAAACATGTCACATATATTGAGCATGCAAGATGGCATGTAAATTTTCGTGCACGTTGGGCGCATACACACATCATTTTCACGTCACTTTGAGCACATACACATGTAATACGAGTCACTTAAATAAAAAAAATTTGTAGTTTATGTTAATTAAATTATGCTATATCTAAAGTTGAAGAAAAAATAAAAAGATTTACCACATTCAATGGATCATGAATGCATCAAGTAGATCTAAAACGATCTTTATCTCTAAAGCTTTTCCTGATTTGTCATACTTTCCAAAATTAAAAATTAAATAAATATATGTTTCATATATTACCTACTAGGAGGTAATAGTTGATCATGACCGTCCGATTGAAATAAATAAATGGCTCACAGTCATTTGGCTGTACCATAGCAAAGTCCTTTGGCAGAACGTTTTCCAGCACGTTCACCAGTGGCTAATGCTCTTCTGATCATCCTCCAAACAAAAGTCTTGATGCAGGGAGGGAGAGATCTATGCTTCCAAGTTCTTCTTAAGATATCCATGCTTTATCAGAAATGCCTCTAGTGCCTTGTTGTGGTACTTGTTCCTGCAAAGTATTATTAAGAACAGAAAAAGCTTCCTTAGCATATACCTCTCTTAGCCACGGCCCATCTTAGTTTGTCATCAGATGGAACCACCTGGGTTGCAGTAATACAATCTGAAGCTTGGTCTTCAAATATTCTGGAAAAGCTTTGGCTATGAGGCATCCAAAGATCTGAAATCTTACTAGGAAGATGTCGAACCATAACAGGTAACCTATGTATGGTTTCCCAAATATCACACCAAGGTGAGGACCAGATGCTAGAATCACCACCATGAATTTGAAGAACACAGTGTTTGTGGAGGATTTGTTACTTGCATAATTGAAGACCAGAAAATAGATTTGGTGGAGCTATTACTGTTGGCGGTCCAGAAGGAGGCATTGGGGTAGTATTTAGCTTTAAGAATAGAGGACAGAAAAGGGTTTTTATTGGTAACAATGTTCCAAGCAGAGTTGGGAGCACGTTCATTGACAGGGAAGACAGACTTGACCTCATTTTTGCTTATGACAGCAACATTTTTGCTGAAAAGAATGTGAGACTTAGCAAGATTAGGTGTCTGACCCGAAACATTACAAAAATCAATATAAAATAGATCTAATTCTGTTAGCCTCATTAGCATTGGCTTGCCCACAAATAATCAAATCATTAGCAAAGAGTAAAGAATGAATTTTAGGACAGCCAGGAAAATTCATTAACAGCTCTTGTCTAATATACCCTTTTGAGGGTGAAAATAGTAGAGGATTCACCATTGATAATCACAGAAAGATTAGTCATAGAGATGCATTGGTGAACAAGACAATGAAGTGATTGTGAAATCCTTGTCTTTTCATAGCATTGATAATAAAAGACCATTCAATTCTATCAAAAGCTTTAGCTAGATCAATTTTCAAAAGAAAAGCTTTCTATTTCCAATTCTTGAGACCAAAGGAATGAACAATCTCTTGAGCAATTATAATATTAGAAGCTATGTGCCTACCTTGGACAAAAGCATTTTGCGAAGGATGGATGATGTGAGGGAGGTGGCTTTTAATTTTGTCAGCTAAACTTTTAGCGTTAATTTTGAAACTAACATTGCAAAGACTGGTCGGCCTAAAATCCCTAGGAGTGGTAGGACAATTGATTTTAGGGATGAGGACAATGTGGGTAGAATTGATTGGATATTACCAGTGTTATAAAAAGAAACAACAAGTTCATGTAAATCCTTACCTGTGCATGACCAAGTGACTTGTAAACTGCCACAATTAATCCATCAGGTCCAGGGTTAGCATTGTTGCATATATTCTGACCGTACAGAGTATATCTCTTGCATGTCTGGGTTGGAGTTTGTGAAAATATCAGTAGATATTACCAGTTAGAAATATTACATATATGATAATTGTTACAAGGCGTTGTATCGTATGCAAACCAAGCACTACAGGAAATTCGTGCTTTGCCGAGCGCCCGACCTTTGCCGAGTGCTAGCGGATAGCTCTCGACAAAGACTGGCCTTTGCCGACTGCCACGTTAGACACTCGGCAAAGACCTTCTTTGCTGAGTGTCTTTTTGGCAAACGACCAAACAACAAAAAGAAACTTTGAAGATCTTGTAAAGTTATGAAATTTTATAGTTGACAACTTTTTGATTTGAGTTTATCTTGTCATTCCAAACTCCGTCTTTATTTGAAAATTTTTAAATTTGATTTTCTGAAATTACCTCAGATGAAAAAACTGCCTAAATAAACTTTGTAGGTCTTGAAAAGTTATGAAACTTTGCAGTTGATAACTTTTTGATTTGAAATCATCTTGTCATGCAAAAACTACGTTTAAATTTCTCAAATTTGAAATTCAAATTTTATAAACGACCCATGAAGAAACTCACTAAATGAAAATTATAGATCTCAAAAAGTTATGAAACTTTGTAGTTGACAACTTTTTGATTTGAAATCGTTTAAAGGCTCAAATAATCAATTTACATGTGATTTGGTATCATATATGAGGAACCAAAACGAAATATAGACACAAGTGATGGTGTAGTGTAGTGGATAAGGAGTAAGGTGCTCATGAGAGAGGTTCTAGGTTTGAATCTTGTTTGCAACAAAGTTAAAAATTTTGTTGGAAAAATGTTGAAAAAAAGTGGGGAGGTGCTAGCTGATGGCAGCCCTCCCCCTAAAAAAAATTTTCCTATTTTTTGGGGTTTTTTTCATTTTTATCTTTGCCAAGTGCTGATGACACGTGGCACTCGGCAAAGAATCCCTTTACCGATTAATTCTTTGCCGAGTGGACACTGCGCTCGGCAAAGCCTTTGCCGAGTGGACGTTGCGCTCGGCAAAGCCTTTGCCGAGTGCGAGATGGGCCTTTGACGAGTGCCCGAGCACTCGGCAAAGTCTCAGAATCATGTAGTGAAGGTTGTTGTGTAACCTTGGAAACTACCAATCTGGACCAACAATCTGAGATCTAGTGGCTGCACAGAGAGGTGCGATCAATTTGTGAAATAACGCCCGCATTAGCCTTAGTAATGCTTGATTTTTTTTTCAAATTACCCCCTCACCAAATCCCCCGTCTGCTCGCCTGCGTTTCCAGTCCAAGAATCGCGTATCCAGTCCAGGGTTGTGGGAATTGTTTTCAACGACGACGACGCCGCCCGCCCGGCTGCTGCTTGCCCGCCCGGCAGCTAGTGATGGCGGACGCCCGACTGCCCAACTCATCTGTTGGAACGACGTCTGGGCCTCACCATTGCGCGCAGTCCACAATCGCCGGCCAGATGGTGCCCACGATCGCCGGCCAGATGGTGCCCACGACCATTGGCAGTGCCTTCCATGGTTAGTTTCTTCTATAATACTTTCATATTTAATTTGTTTCTTGACTCTGATAATTGGTAATGCCTTGCTGTTGACGTTGGTTGTGCCTCCTTTGAGGCCAGCAGCATGGATGATGTCGTCCTGACCATCATGGACGTCGATGCCGGAGTTGGAGCCCACCTTGAAGAACCAAGCACACCACGAACAACACCTTCTCCTAATATAGCAGATAATTGCAAAGCAAATAAAAAGCCTGTGGTTGGAATGATTTTTGATACACTCACGGATGTGGAGAATTTTTACAAATCGTATGCACATGATGCTGGTTTCTTTGTTCGTGTTGGTCAGCACAAGAAGCAAGATGAGGAAATATTTTACCAGCGGTATTGTTGCTCAAGGGAAGGGTACAGGAAGGAGCGCATAGAAGTGATCAGTCCAAAAAAAAGGAAGACATCAAAATCGAAGGAAACCCGATGTGGTTGTCAGGCACGTATTGTTGTCAAGCTTGGAAGTGACAAGAAGTATCGAATATTGTCATTTGTTGAGGAGCACAACCATGGTTTTGTGTCGCCAGATAAGAAGCACCTGCTAAGATCCAACCGCCATGTTAGTGAGAGGGTAAAGAGTACTTTGTTCAACTGTCATAAGGCAAGTATTGGCATGTCGCAGACATTTCGACTTCTCCACGTTAGTGACGGTGGATTTGAGAATGTTGGTTGCACGCTAAGGGATTTGAAGAACTACTATCGTGACTCGAGGAGCAAAATCAAGGATGCTGATGCAGAAATGTTTGTGCATCAATTTGAGCGAAAGAAGGAAGTAAATCCTGCCTTCTTTTATGAGTTTATGGTGGATAAAGAAGGATGGCTTGTGCGCGTCTTCTGGGCAGATGCCATATGTAGAAAAAATTGTAGTATTTTTGGTGATGTGCTTTCGGTAGATTCTACATATACTACTAACCAATATAATATGAAGTTTGTGCCATTCACTGGGGTCAATCATCACTTGCAAAGTGTTTTCCTTGGGGCAGCGTTTTTGGTTGATGAAAAGATCGACTCATTTGTATGGTTGTCACCTATCTTAAGGCTATGGGTGGAGTAGCACCTCATCTAATCATAACAGATGAAGATACGAGCATGAAGGCTGCTATTGCTCAGATTCTACCAAATACAGCTCATAGACTTTGCATGTGGCATATCATAGAGAAGGTATCCGATAAGGTTGGGCCGAACATAAAAAATGACGAGGATTTCTGGAAATTATTAAACAAGTGTGTTTGGGGCTCTAAGAGTTAAGATGAGTTTGAGTCTCAATGGAATTCTATCATGATAAAGTATGTGCTCACTGGAAATGAGTGGTTTTCCACAAAGTTCGACATGCGAGAATTATGGATTCCAGCATACTTTATGGACATACCTCTAGCAGGACTCCTTAGGACTACATCACAATCGGAGAGTGCAAATTCTTTCTTTAACAGTTTCATTCATCGAAAATTATCCTTTGTTGAGTTTTGGCTAAGGTTTGACACAGCTTTGGAGTGCCAGCGCTAAGAGGAGTTGATAGCCGACAATAAAAGTCTTCACACCGGTCCTAAATTGACGACACCATGGATCATGGAGAAGCAGTGTAGTGTCGTATATACTCATGAAATTTTCAGCAAGTTTTAGGAACAACTCATGGTTGCAAGAGACCATTGCATTATTCAAGGGATTTTAGAGACTGAAGATATGAAAATTGTCACCATCAGCAGCCTATCTGGTAAAGAGTGAGTGGTTCAGATGAACAAGTCAAACATGTTTGGTATGTGCTCCTGTAAATTTTATGAGTCCTATGGCATCCCGTGTCGTCATATCATTCAAGCGCTTAGAGGCGAGAAGCAAAATGAGATACCTCCAATTTATTTTATGAAGAGGTGGGACAAAAGGTGTAAAAGGTGAGTCTACATGCCTGGTTTGTTTTATATAGACGTATTGTTTTCTATGTGCAATAGTGCTGATTGGATCTTTATTTTCATAGAGAATTATTCTTTGATGAGGAAGGTAACCTTCTGGATGAAAAGGCTAAAGATCCTGTGGAGGTGCAATGCGGAGAAAAATTTCAGATTCACGTAACAAGTTTGAAGATCTAATCCAGATGGCCAAGAACTCTGAACAAGGAATGGAATTTTTATATTCTAGTTTATCAAACCTTGTAGAACCTTTGCAAAATATCATTTCTGCTGCTACAGTCAATAAACAAGATGAGTTTGAATCATTCCTTGGTGGCAAAATTCCACAGGAAGTTGAGATACATCCACCAAATGATATCAACTCCAGAGGCCGAAGCAAAAGAAACAAGAAGAGCAAGGAGAAGAAGCCACCTAGAAAACGGATGTGTGAAAAATGCAAGCAATTAGTGGATCATGACACATGTAATTGTCCAAACAATGTTGTTGGTTCTTAGTTCTCTATTCTGTTAAGACATGGAAGCTTACTGTTACTGAATATTTTTGTTGGTTACAATTTCCATTCTGTTAAGACATGTTGTTGGTTACTGAATATTTTCTTAGTTCTCCATTCTGTGTTGGCATTTGCTCTCCATTTTGTTAAGACATTCTGTGTTAAGGCATGGAAACAATGTTGTTGGTTAAGACATTTTGATTGGATTTCTATGGGCCATCTGTGTTGGCACTTGCTGGAGCCACTAGTGCAGCATTGTTGGGCGACAGTCGAGTCCAAGAACAAGAAGCATGCCTTGTGATGACCACATGAAAATTGGGACCAACGTGATGACCACATGTTGTTGGTTACTGAATATTTTTGTTAACATTGCCATCTGAATTTTCTTAGCTCAAGCTGAAACCATGCACTTTGAGATCACCATAGACACGATTTCAGTTCATTCCATTGCAAATTCATCCACACAGTACACATATACACACAGAAGGCACAATTGCTATTGGCCTTACACTGTCTGTACTCTCAATATTTTTTCAATCTTCAGACAATACAAGATATTACACACAGGCACACAGAAGGCACAATTGCCATTGGCATTACATAGCACCCAGCACATAGAACCTGCAAACTCTGAAGCCGAGAAACATCTCTGAAGCTAGCTGCATCAAACAACTCTGAAGCACACAGATCACAAACTAGCTGCATCTCTCTGAAAAACAACTCTGAGCATGGTGGCCATGATGTAGTGCTTCTCCTGTATGCGGGCGTTGCTGGGCGGGCCCGACTCCGGACCGGCACAGCGGACGTGGTGGAAAAGAGCGTAAGGGGTTGGCTCCTCCTCCAGCGATGCTCCTCCTGCAGGGTGGCTCCTCCGGCGGCGCTCCTCCGGCTGGGCGGTCAGGCGGCGTGAGCTACTCCTCCTGCGGCGCGGCTACTCCTCTGGGGGCGCTCCTCTTGCAGGCTCCTCCGGCGACCGGCTGGATCAGCGGCGGTGGATGAGTCGTAGGGTTGCGAGGACGACTTCTGGGTCACGAGGACTGGATGCGAGAGCAGATTTGGGGAGGGGGTAATTTGAAAAAAAAAATCAAGGATTACTAAGGCTAATGCAGGCGTTAATTCGCAAATTGATCGCACCTCTCTCTGCAGCCACTAGATCTCAAATCGTTGGTCCAGATCGGTAGTTTCCAAGGTTATTTGCATATGATACGGCGCCTTGTTACAACCATCAACATTATATACAGAATCTGTACATATATTCTCTAAATATTTGGCATCCATACAAGAGCTTCACTGTGGGCACTAGAGTTTGGGGGCACTGGTTTTAGGCGTCCGCGGAACAACGCGCACATTTTTGGGCCGGTTGAGAGGCCAGCGTAGCCCAAACCCAAGTTGTTTGCGCGATTAGATCCCCAGACAACAATTTGTATGGGGCTCAGCCTCTGTAATATAAGGAAGAGAGCTGAGAGAGAACCGGTCATTTTTAGCCAAACAACAAGTTGTATTCAATCCAAAGCACTCAGCTGCCAACTACTATTCTTCTTCCTCAGATCCCTTGTTCTTCTTCTCCAAGTTTTCCCCAATTTCCTCCAATCCCGCTGCTTGTTCCTCACATGTATGCATGCAAATTAGATCTAATGAATAAATATATCTTCCCTAATATTTTGCCCTTTTTTTTCTATTTTTCAGAATAAATATATTTGTGATAATATCTCTCAAAATCAACAGCCCACGGTTACTTGAGAGTATCATAGTAAAGCCTAAAACATCAATATTCACGTACTTGCTTCTGGATTATTGGTCAAATCTTAGACGAGGATTTGGTCGAGCACTACCACATATGGGCAGATGACTTTATCATGGGTCTCCATACTTTATATACTATATAAAATTAACTATAGATGTGAATCGTTATAATAATGTGCCAAATGAAATCACATTTGGAAATTAAAAAAATGGAGATCCAAATAACTCAGAATTTGCATTCATGTAGGTTTTCAGTTTTCACTGGTCCTCATTTCTGTGTTGTACGTACTGGAACAATGGAACGCTAAAATCAAATTGAGAACCATCTTGGTTGTTGGATACACTGTCATGTCATTCTCTGTCTGTTCTTCAGTTTGGCTGGAAACTGTTTGAGCTTCACAGTAACAGAGCAACTCCAACAGTTTTACAAATAAGTTTGGCATTCTTATTTTTTGTCAAAATTCTCAAAATCTCCTATCCAACAGTTTGACAATTGGGTTTGGCATTTATAGCAAGTTGGCAAATTCTCCTCCTTTCTTGGCATTTATGCACACCTAGAATAGACTTGGCATTCTGTATGTGCATGCTTTTATAGCAAGCTGACAACCTGATGCTTCTTCGTTGATCTTCAGAACAAGTAGAATTTTGTTTTTGCCAAGTCAAAATTGCCAAACACTTGGAGATGTCCTTTTTTTCCCTCCCCATATTGTTTTGGGAGTTGGCAAATAACAACATTTGCCAAACAAAATTTGCAAAACTGTTGGAGTTGCTCTTGAGCATCTCCAACAGTTATGCAATTGGACTTTGCATTCTTGAAATTTGCTAAAAACCTTAAAAATTACTCTCCAATAGTTTTGCATTTGACTTATGCATTTTGGCAAACTTGGCATTTGATGGACCAAACTTGGCATTTTTCATAAGCACAATGGCTTGGCAATTTTGATATCCCGAGAATCTTGGACTCCTTGTCGTACCCGTACACCCCACGTCGCGGTAGTTTCCCGCGAGACGACTCCTCCCCGCGCGCAACTCTTTTTTTCCCCCGCGCGCCGCCTCCTTTCTTCGCGCGGGGACGAAGGAGATCCATCGTCGTCTCCTTTTCTTGCAGCGACGCGAGGCTACCTGGAGCAGATGTCGCCGCCCTGGATCAAGCAGCGACCTCTTTTGGCGACCTCGAAGCCCTCCTTGCGGAAGCCTTGAGACCTGGATGACGTGGTGCTACCTGGGATTGTTGCCTCGATTGGATCTCGACAACCTGGACCAAGCGGTGACGTGGACTTGCGAGATGAACACGGCCGCGCGACGCGCGAGAGAATTGGTGGCGACGGGTGAAGGAATTGCGCGCGACGGGCGAATGAATTGCGCGCGAAAAAGAAAGCGCCCGCGCGACGCGCGAGAGAATTTCCCACAAAGATGAAAGATTCCCGGACAAAAATAGTTAGGTCCACTATTTTGGGAAATGCCAAGTCAAAAATGCCAAATACTTTTAGGGACTTGGCAAACTCCAACAAATGGTAAATTCTAATTGCATAACTGTTTGGAGATGCTCTTGCGAGTAGTGGCTTTCCTCCTGGCCATGACCATGAGCGGATGAGCCCAAGACGGATAGCTTGGATTGGGGGCGTGTTTGCTTGCATCGATCGGACACGAGGGGATGCTTCTCGCATCAGGCAACATTTGCTTGGGAGGTCATCCAAATTGCCCCTGGATCGATGTTCATTCCTTCTCTCAGTTCTCTGAGCACAAATTGTTCATGGATTGATGTTAAGAATTTAGGATCAATGCATCATTGTGTGCATGTGTTTCGCAAAAGTCTATTTCATTACCAAGTTCTTATCAATTATTATTAGTAAAATAGACATGGATCGATTTATCGATCAAATATTGAAATCACATAGAGGCGCTTAATACTCTGAGCCGGTCTTGGTTACTGATTCGTTCGCGAGCTCCCTCACCAGCTCCCGCCACGAGTCGCCGCCTTCCCGCACCGCCGCCGCTGCCTCCGCAGCGAGCTCCTTCGCCGTCGCCGCCACGTCATGGTTCCCGCCGATGGCCGTGTGCAGCACCCGCGCGACCTCGTCCGCGGACGGCGCGGCCTCGAGCCCGCCCCAGCTCACGGGCACGGCGGCGCCCAGCTCGTCCACGAGCAGCCGCGCGTTCACGAACTGGTCGGCCGTCATCGGCCACGTGAGCATCGCCACCCCTGCCGCCGCGGCCTCCAGCACCGAGTTCCACCCACAGTGCGTCACGAACCAGCCCACCGCCCGGTGCCGCAGCGCAGCCACCTGCGGCGCCCAGCCGCGGATCACCTTGCCCCTCCCGCCCGCGGCCGCCACGCGCGCCTCGAACCCCTCCGGGATCGGCGCCGTTTTCCCGGCCGCCCAAACGAACGCCAGACCGGTGCGCTCCAGCGCGGAGGCCAGCGCCGCCGCATGGGCGCCAGCGGCGCGCCGAGGTACCGCTCCTCGAGCCGCCGGAACGTGTTGGACACGAACGCCGACGCCTCCAGGTTCCAGAGGAAGTTGCGCCGCACCGCCTCCGAGATCTCGTCGCCCTCCTTGTACGTCCGGTACAGCAACGACAGCTGCCGCCACGGGTACGCCGGGCTGCCAGGGAGATCCGGGAAGCTGATCTGGCTCTCTTCGTCGCTCTCGTCCTCGCGCCTCGGCGCCCGGCGAAACAACGAGTGGAGCACGGCGGAACCGTACACACCGGACGGAGAGAACACGATTCCTAGGACGCCCAGCTCCGCCGCGAGTGGCTGCGCCCACCCGCAGGAGTGGTCGGCGAGTATGGCCACCACGCGGTCCGGGGTGTCTGCTCGCTCGCGGGCCCATGAGCCGAGCGGGCCGCGGAGCTCGGCGAAGGCGACGATGAGCGATGCGAAGAGCGTGGGCGGCGAGTCCTTGGCGCTCTCGACGCCCGCGGGTAGGGCGGGGTGGGAGGGGAACGGGAGGACGAGCGCCTGGACGGCACCGTCGTGGTGCGTGTCCACGAGCGGCGCGAGGAGCGGGGCAGTGGCGGGCGTGGCCACGACGGTGACGCGGAGGCCGCGGGATGCGAGGAGGCCGGCCAGATCGAGGAGCGGGATCATGTGGCCCGCCGCCGGGTACGGCACCACTAGGATGTGCGGTGTCGCCGGCGCTGTGGAGCTATCGGTGGCCCTTGTCGCCGCCATGGCCAATGCGAGAGCGACGCCTGACGCGGACACTGGATAGTGGACAGTGAACAGTAACCGGCGGCGCAGCGGGTGAGCGACTGTGCAGGTGAACTTCACTTGCGTGCATAGAATGTTCTTGTTTGTCGATGATTTGATGTTTTTTTGGCAAGAAATCAATAATAAGGCCTTGTTTAGGCCTTGTTTAGTTCGCAAAATTTTTCGTTTTTGGCTACTGTAGCACTTTCGTTTTTATTTGACAAACATTATCCAATCATAGAGTAACTAGACTCAAAAGATTCATATCACAAATTACATGTAAACTGTGCAATTAGTTTTTATTTTCATCTATATTTAATGCTTCATGCATGCGACCAAAGATTCGATGTGACGGAGAATCTTGAAAAATTTTGCGAACTAAACAAGGCCTTAGTTCACCCTGAAAACCAAAAAGTTTTCGAGATTCTCCGTCACATCGAATCTTGTGGCACATGCATGAAACATTAAATATAGACGAAAATAAAAACTAATGACACAGTTTAGCTGTAAATCACGAGACGAATCTTTTGATCTTAGTTAGTTCATAATTGGATAATATTTGTCATAAACAAACAAAAGTGCTATAGTACCGAAAAGTTTTCACTTTTCGAAACTAAACAAGGCCTAACTTTAACTCACATCAAATGTTTAAACATATATACATAGTATTAAATATAGATTATTTATTACGAAACTAGAAACACAGTTGGAGAGCAATTTCTAAGACGAATCTTTTAAGCCTAATTAGTTTATGATAGAACATTAATCGTCAAATAAAACAAAAAAGTTACAATACTCGTTAAACTTTAACGCTTCTAATCAAACATCTCCTAAAGTTTAATAGGCGTTACGTCATACGGGACGGTCTATGGGATTTTTGATATTAATAAAAAAATAAGTCTAATTAATTTACCATTAACATATTTTTACTGTGATAATTAGAGATTAACTTATTATTAATTATATACTAATTAAATTTAAAAATCATCTTAAAAAATTAGCGTCAATCTATAAATAGTCTATATTTAATACTTTCTAGATATTCGATCGGACACTAAGGCCTTGTTTAGTTCCCAAAATTTTTAAGATTCCTCGTCACATCGAATCTTGCGGTACATCATGAAGTATTAAATATAGACGAAAACAAAAACTAATTACACAGTTTGTCTGTAAATCGCGAGACGAATCTTTTGACCCTAGGCCGTGTTTAGTTCCTCATGGAAAAAATTTCGCGACACTATAACACTTTTGTTTGTTTGTGGTAATTATTGTCCAACCATAGATTAACTAGGCTCAAAAGATTCGTCTCGTCAATTCCGACCAAACTGTACAATTAGTTTTTATTTTCGTCTATATTTAATACTCCATACATACGTCTAAAGATTCGATGTGATGATGAATCTTGAAAAATTTTTGGTTTTGGAGTAGAAGTAAACAAGGCCCTAGTTAGTCTATAATTAGACAATATTTGTCACAAATAAATGAAATTGCTACAGTAGCGAAATCCAAAATTTTTTAGAAAAAAATGGGAACTAAACACCCCCGTAGGCCTTGTTTAGTTCACCCCGAAATCCAAAAAGTTTTCAAGATCCCCTGTCACATCGAATCTTACGGCACATGCATGAAACATTACATATAGACGAAAACAAAAACTAATCACACAATTTGACTGTAAATCGCGAGACAAATCTTTTGATCCTAGTTAGTTTATGATTGGAGAATATTTATAGCACAAACAAACAAAAGTGCTACGAAATCCAAAAAATTTTGACATCAAGCCCGTAGTAGGGCCTTGTTTAGTTCCCCCGTCACATCGAATTTTTAGACGTATACATGGAGTATTAAATATAGATGAAAATAAAAACTAATTACACAGTTTGGTCGGAATTGACAAGACAAATCTTTTGAGCCTAGTTAGTCCATAACTACACAATATTTGTTAAATACAAACGAAAGTGTTACTATTTCTATTTTGTAAAATTTTTTTGAAAGTAAACAAGGCGTAGGACAACAAGCGTTCCCCGAAACACAAGTGCTACTGACATTTTCTGTATTCTGCTCGGGTCGGCCGGTCCCAATTTTTTACAATTTGGTCCTTTTTTTGAAAAAAGTTCACAATTGGACCCCTGTAAAACTTAAATGCAGAAATGGACCCAGGGGGTCGGCGCCATGCATCATGGCGCCGAGGTTTCACGTCTCGGCGCCATGGATCACGGCGCCGAGGTCCTGGACTGCCTTCTCCCGTGGATCTGACGTGGCAGGGAGCTCGGCGCCATAGATCACGGCGCCGAGCTCGGCGCCACAGATCACGGCGCCGAGCTCCCTGCTACAAATCGGCCAACGCCCTTCGCTACCCGTGGACACAGTTCATATTTTCATCTCCCCTCTCGGCTCTTTCTCTCCAAAAACCGAGCACGAATTTGGATTCAATATTTGGACCATCAAAAGTTTGATTTGTTCCATAGATCTTGAAGAGCCAGGTATACTCTTTCACATATTAGTTTTTGACTCATTGATTTGACCTATATTACACGTATGTTGTAGACTAAGATAAACCATTTATAGTTTTTTGAATGGATGATTAATATTTTTCTTATGCAATCGTAGAATGCCACGTCGTGGAAAAGTAGCAAACCAAGGTAACCTTTCGACATGTTTCGATAAATTTCATTCGTTATTATTTATCATTTGGTAAATTGTAGTTTTCGGTTCAATCGTTATTTGCTATGACTTCTTAGAATTGAATTATTTGAACTGTAGCTATGGCCGGACGACCGGTAGTCCGTACATCCACAAGCCGCTTCCTAGCGGTGTTCCAGTACCTATGTGCTTTTGTGGTGATCCTTGCAAGGTAGAAATTTCGGAAGACGAGGAAACCTATCGGCAGAGGTATTGGATGTGTTCGAATTTTGCCTGGGAGCCTACGCCAAAACAACGCCGCAGTAACTTTATTGTAAGTTATTTTTTCTATTGTGCACTTATTAATTTGTGTCCAACGAAGCATGATTTAAATTTTTGAACAAATATATTTGTTGCAGACCCCTCCACCATTGTGTGATTTTGAGCAGTGGATCGACACTGAGGTTAAGGAGTCCGACAAGCGGCTTCTACAAGGCCTAAAGGAGTGGGATGCAGAGCGTGCAGAGATATTAGAGAAGAGACGTAGAGAGGAGGCTCAAAAGAGGGAGCACAAGGAAGAGGAGGAAAGAAGACGTGTTGCTGCGGCTCGGGAGGAGAGGGAAAAGAAGCTTGAGCGTGTGCGCCGAGCGAAGGCAGCGATTGATGAGAATCCAGATGCCCAGAGGAAGGGAAAGTGGCCTCGTTGCACTCAGTAGTTACATTACCTTCTTGGTCTTTGTTTGGTTCATGCACAATATTGTTTTGTGTTGGACTTTTCAATTTGTTGTTATGTAATGCACTTTAGCAATTTTAATTTGGTTTCATTATTAGTAGACAATATTTTTATTTGAGTATTGCATAGGCAATGAAATGAGGATAATTAGTTGAAATAGAAGTTAACGAACTAGTATATTGCATAACTAGTAGCACACATCACATTGAATGGCATGTCAAAACATGCACCAAACCAGGGTGCAGAGGTCCGAGACTAAACCTAACATGCCTTAGGTAATTCAAGCAATTAACAAGCACAGGGAATGGCATGTGAGAACATATACCACACAAAGGTACATAGTTCTTTCGACTAACCCTAACATGCCTTAGGTGATTAAACCAAACAACAAACATATGGATGTGGCCTGTGAATTAGTTCAGTTCTACCTAGTAGTGTGGCCACATAGCAAACTGTGTTGCCCCTTCTCCATAGTATCCTCCCGTTGTTGGTGGTGGTGGGGGGGTGGTGGTGAAGGAGGGCCCTTGTTCTTGTGATTAGGGCATGTGCAGTATGGATCATTGCATATTGTGTTTTGGGAGCCAGTAGCATTGCTGTTGTCGTCCTCTTCGTCGTCCTTGTAACCACAGCTAACTTCCGTTTCTAAATCAAAGATACGGTCCTGCAGGTAGTAGATGTACTCTGCATGGGGATGAATAGGTCTAGGATCGACCCATCTGGTGAAGCCACAGTTCTCTTTTGACAAGGATGACTGCAATAAGTATGTAGCTTTAGCACAAGAGAGTATCTTATTGAAGGTTGAATTAGTAATATGACTTACCCATGCTCGTGGACATTTGAAGAAACGACGCCCTCCATCTATCCCCTCTGTGTACATCTGCACCAAACAATCCTCACCATGCATACATTTTGGCCACTCTTCTTTTCGGTCATCATATGCCCTCAGTGGTGCCTCTTTAGTAAAATCATGTTTGCTCTCAAGGGGGAACCTATCATAAATTGCTTCCTCAAAGTCTTTAGGACCAAGAGGACCCTCCCAAAGAAAGGGATTACCCTTCATCGCCGCCTTTCCCTTTCCCTTCCCTCTAGACGACCCTCCAGACATTTTTACTTGAACTGAACAATCTCAAGTGAGTAGCAACGCTCTCACCACTGCGTATATATATAGGAACCCAATAGTTGGTAGCCGTTGTAGTATATAATAAATGCACCTGAAAAGCCTAGATTCGATTACTGAAAAGCCTAGTTGAAAACTGAAAAGTCTATTTGGATTGTCATCTGAAAAGGCTAGATTCGTTCACTGTTTCGGATGTGATGATTCAATGAAAAGCCATATTGGTTCGCTGTTTCTGAAAAGCCTACACTGCGAAAACCAATAGGAATGGACCACGGAATATGTGCACTACATTGAATAATTCATGGAAAAAATTTGCAAGAGTTTCCCCTATTTTTGGTACATCCACAGTTATAAATAGACATCACAGTACAATACAAACATTGATTCATCCAAATATCACAACACAAGCACATACGCCATCAGGAATGATAGTTCAGATAGTCCACAGAGACCATACAGTCCCATATAGTACAAATAGTCCACAAAGTTCACAGTGTCGATACATGCAAAATAACAGAAGTTATGCCATCAATTCTAAGCTGCTACCATGGTGTTAGCACAAAAGTCATCCTCACTGCCTCCTAGTCTTACCCTTACCCTTGTGGCCAAGAGCATCGGTGCCTGGAGTGTACCTACAAGGCGAACGACGTCGCCTTCTTGCAACCTGCGTAGGCTGAGTAGAAGGAGCATCAGGAAGCTGAGATAACCCAAGCTCGTCATAGTCACGCTCCTCGGCCACCCCCTCTTCGTCCTCATCATCATCGCTTTGAAAAGTGTCCATAGTTGGCCGAGACGAGCTCTGTCCTCCAGATCCTATAAACATTGTTCAAATTATGTGTGCACTTAATTCATTATCTCATACCATGAAAATTGCTCAGTTCAAATAAACAACAAATTTAATAAAATTATACCTCCCAAAGAAGATGTACCATGCACAACAGGTGTGTTGCATTGTCGTTCCTGTGGCACATGCACATTCATCGCAACACTAGTACCGCAACCGCACCGAGCTGCAGCACGCCTAAGCCTACGTGCTAGTCTCTATTATGCAAAGATTAAAATTCATATTGTTAGATATATGATAAATGAGGGTCGTAATACTTGTTCTTAGATAAATTTGATGTCAAGTACTTACTCCAAGAAAGTTGTTTAGTGTGTGCTCGTCCACACCTGTTCTTGGAAACCGTTCGATGTCAAGTACAGATTGCTTTATTGCGTTGCCCTATAAGATAAGACATGTAATAGTTTATATAGGTCCAATTTATAAAGTGGAAAGGACAACAATCGTACAATTGTATAGTGGAAAGGACATGTACCACTCGGTCCAAGACAGGTGCTGCCTCGATAAGTGTCCCTTGTCGTGCTGCTAGGTCATAGGAAGTGTCCTCATCCTCAGATGATTCAAGGTACGCATAATCTGCTTGGGTCCACTGAATTTTCAACCTTGTTCGTGTAACACCTAGGTACCAAGTAAGGTATGCACGAAAATTGTAGTTGGTATGTGGTTGCTCATTTTCGTAGAGGTTGTCATGAAACTGGTCCCACACCTCTATGTACTGACGATGCAACGTTTCAAACTCAACTGTCTTCTTTTGCTTCTGACGATCAATCCTAAAATTAAATATTAAAGATGAAAATAATAACACAGATTTAACAACATTGATTCTAAAACTCAGTACGGGGTTAAAATATTGAACTAGCAACATGAATATAGTAGGTATGAAATAAATTTCAGCAAGTAGGTTGTAGTAGCACACTTCAAATACGATGGAAATGACTAAGGATATAAATTTCAGCAAGCATGGATCTGCAATAGCACATTTATAAATTTCAGCAAGCATGGATAGGCACTAAGCATGTAAATTTCAGCAACATTTATGTAAATTTCAGCAAGCATGTAAAAAGTACCAACATGCATATAGGGGGTAATAAATTTCAGCAAGGATTTATATTGGACCAAGTAGCAAATAAATTTCAGCAATCATGTAATTTTCAGCAACATTTAAGGTATTGAACTTTGAATAAATATTGAACTTTGAATAAATTGCAGTCAACATATCTATCAAATGCATGGAATAAATTACCAAAATAACTTACTTGTGCAGCTCCACGGAAGTATCAAATGGAGGGACAGGCCATTGCTGGCACAAGCCAAATTGGCGGGCTACTCGATTTGGAAGGTGCCACTCAACAGCATAGAAGCAAATCAGAGGGCAGATCATCAAGTACAAGTCTTCATCCTCGCTACACATGCTGCTTACTCCAAGATGCAGCGCATCATTCGCCGTGTACGGCTCCCAATTAACCTGCAAACATAAGACATGTATATGGCAAGTTAGACAAACTATCGAGCATACAATAAACAAGAACTACTGCATTTTACTCACCATGGAGGGTCTAAGCGTGTCGAGCTCATTGGCATACTGTACGTACGCACGTGAAGTCCTGCTGAAGGCGACTTTCGCCTGGTCCCAAAGATGGGCAAACGTCGGACGGTGACGAGGGTTGCCCACTGCAAACCATTCCCGAGGAGCGTCAACTATGGGCCGTCCAACTGGAAGACGAGCCCACATCCAAAGCTGCAGTAGGTAAACACAACCACCAACGGAAGAACTACTTGCGGTCCGACGACACGCCTCACAAAGGCTACGGTATAGGTAAGCCAGCACTCCCGAAGCCCAGCTGTAAGTACCTGAAACCGTTGCAATCAATTTAATCAATGCATACGTAAACATAAGAAACCCAATTAATAATAACTGTGTAAGGGAAAAGTACCTGTGGTGTCCCAGTCAGTGAGGCACGGGAGGTACATCCACGATGCAGTGTCCCCTGTCGCGTCAGGGAAAAGAACACACCCAAATAGGTGCAAGATCCAAGCTCTACAGTAGTAGGCAACTGTCTCCTGGTCCGCATGTGCCGGACAATTACCAAAGCTCTGCCTAAGCCAAGCAATTGGTACCCCAGTGGTGCGCTGCGTCGGTGCCTCCGGAGGAAGTGGTCTTCCAAGGAAGGCCTCAACTCTGGCCCTCCAACCATCGGGCCTGCAGTGTCCGATAACTGGACGACCTCTAACACTCAAACCCAGGATCTTCTGAGTATCCTGGAGTGTAACAGTCATCTCTCCACAAGGTAGGTGGAAACTATGAGTTTCTGGCCTCCACCTACAATTTAAAGAACATTGTTGTTAGGGTTTTCAGAAAGATAGATAAAGTTTGTTCAAAAAAACATACGATTACTATAGATAAATGGTGCACCTGTCAACCAAAGCTGTGATCGCCGCGGGGTTAATTGGAGGCAACCCACGACGAACCTGATACGATATGACATCCAGGCCAGCCCTCTGCAGCAGAGGTGTGTACCTGTCGTCATACCGCATCTCCTCGAACTTGTCATGCGTTCGAGGTCGAAGCGGGGGTAGTTCCTGCAACCATACAATCAAGTTATTTAATGCATAAGTACACAAATTAATAATAAATGAAAAGCAAAGATCAACGTAAGTACCGCCCCCTCGGCAGTGAGTCGTCCTCGGTGCTTCACCTCGTAGTATGGATCCAGGAGGTGGAACTGCTCCATCCTATAAACAAATTTGATCCATTAGTTAGTAATTAAGCAGAAAAAAATAATACATTACAATGTCATTATATTAAACAAAGGAGCACTAGAACATGTATGTCTGCCAAAAAGTAAGTTGCATATGAAAGTATTTAACAACTAAAGTACATAGAATATTAAGTGCACCTGACTTAGCGGCCAATGGCAAGTACGCGAGTTGTGTCCAAGTCTACCACATTTGCCACATTGATTTTGCTCGGGGTCAGTAACAAACGGGGTTGCTCTCCCTCGCCTCGTTCTACCTGAAATCTGGTCCATGACCATCTTATGCCTCGTACGCTTTCTGGTTCCACGTTTGTTCCAGCGAGCACCTGGATCTGCAATGTACCTTGGGCCAATGTATTCTGGCCACTGCCCCTCATCTAGGAAAGGCTCAAAACGGGGCGACCAAGTTAGCACAAGGCTATCAACACTCAACTCCCATGGTATCTTGGTCTCGTAGTCAAAGTTGCGATGCCTAGCTGCTGCAATATAGTGAGAACAAGGAGAGTGGTACTGTCTTGGTCTCCCACATCCACATGAAAAATCAGTCAGGACAACAATATAACTCCTTGATGGTCGGATCTCACCATCTGACGTTGTACCACCCCTTTCAGTGACCTGGTACTTGCCAGTGGCATGGTCAAAACACTCTATGTCATGTGTTCTAGCCCTTTCCTTTGCCTTGTCAAGGTGCTTCTTAGCTCTAGGTGCCCATTTTATATTATTACTCTGTAATTGCAATGCTTGAGCATGTCTATCGTTGAACCAGGCCACTAGTCTATAAAAGGTAAAAGATACAATGGCATTGACTGGCATGGCACGTATACCCTTGAGCACACTATTAAATGACTCTGCCATGTTGCTAGTCTGAAACTCGTACCTCCATCCACCAATATCATGGGCTCTTGTCCATTTCTCAGGTTCCCTCATCAAACCTAGCAGCCACTGCCTACCTTCTGCATTTGTTGCGGTTTTTAACTGCTCCAACTTCTCCTCAAAAAATGGCACCTCAAGCATTCGAGCAACCTCCTCGAATAGAGGAAAGTTGTCCTTCGTACCATCTTTCCGAAGTAAATTCTCTGCAAGGTGTCTAGTACACCAACGATGGTGCAAAGGTGCATAACCAGAAATCTGCTCCTGTACGGCACTGAGTATGCCCTGGTGCCTATCAGATATGACACCAACCTCCCTATGTGGGCCAATTACATGTATCCGAACAAGGCGCATGAACCAACCCCAGCTGTCTTTGTTCTCTCTCTCCACCAAAGCAAAAGCCAAAGGAACCAATGCGTTGTCAGCGTCACAGGAAATGGCTACCAAAAGAGTGCCCATGTACTTGCCAAGCAGAAAAGTACCATCAATTGATAACACTGGACGGCAGTGCCTAAAGGCCTGGACACACTGTGGAAAACACCAGAATGCACGAAAGAATATCTGCCTCCCATTCCTCCATTCATTAGGCTTCGGAATGTACTCATAATGCATGCCTGGATTAGCTGCTTTCATTGCATTGAACATTGCTGGCAGCTGCTCGTACCCCTCCTCCCAGTCCCCATATATCATCTTCCAGGCCCTTTGCTTTGCCCTCCATGCTTTGCCATACTTTATGTCATATTTAAATATCTTCTGAGCCATGTCCATAATTGTTCTGACCTTCAAGTTGGGCTGACCCTTTAAAGTTGTGCATAACGTACTAGCAATAAGTGTAGAGGTCAACTGTCGATGCTTCTGTTGAAGGTCAGTCTGGGCACAAGTGTGTGGACCTACAATTTTTGTGATCTTAAACTTCCCGGTGGCCTTTTGTTTACGAGCACAGACCCTCCAGTTGCAATCTGACATCTCACACACAACCGTGTAGCGGCGCTCAACATGGGAGTGCATCACCTTGAAGGGTCTTTTACGTATTACAGAATATTGTTGCAACCACCTTCTTAAGCTAGGCAAATCATTAAAGATCATGCCCTTCTGAATTTGCACACTCTCACCAGGCTCAGGAGCCTCCAGCAGCTCATCATCTCTTCCCTCTGCATAAGCATTTTGAGAATGACTGAGGTCACTAAACTCGTGAACTAGTGGATCACGATCAGGACAAAAACGTCTGATAAGCTCCATTTCTTGTTCACTTAAAGGTGCAACTGGCCGGTCATCATCGGAATCAACAGCTCTAGCTGTGCCATAGGGCTCCTCATCATCCTCAATATTAACATCCAAACTATTAGATGCTATAAAAGCTGCGTCAACATTAAATGTTGGAGGCACAGGATGACAACAATCATTACTTGGATTGTCACCTACAACAAAACCACAAATATGCATACAATTGAGACAACTAAATCGAACGAAGAAATGCTAACAAAATGAATAATGCAACTACGCCACTTACATGGAATTGTCTGGGTCATAGGGGTATGTACACAGCCAACCTCATTGGGACCGGATTGAGCATCAGGAACGACAACCACATCTTCCACACCCACGTCCTGAATGGGTATAAGAGAAGCTGAGGGTGCCGGATTGTCCGGTTCCGGTGAGAACCCACCAATGGGTGGTTGCCAATTAAGTGGAGAATCCACTAGAGGGCCTGGCTCCTTGGACAAGTTGCGCACAACCAAATCCAAACATTTAAAGTCACTCTTCATGACAGTTTTGACATATTTGTCCCATTGAACCTCGGATACAATTGGGACCAACCGCCTAAAAATTGTCCCTGACCCGCCATGGTGAATGACCCCCTCAATTAAGATTTCTTCTTCATTCGAATTACATTTAAGCTCATCACGAGCACTACCCATCAATTCAGAAAACAAGGGCCGCTCATCAAACATCAAAGGGACCGTTTGCATTCCAACAAAATCAATATTGCCAAATTGATCTTTCTCCACACTTCCTCCATGATATAAGGTTACTAAATTGTCCATCTAATTGATATACAAAACAACCATGTTACTAGACATATAACTAATACAAATAAAACACCTAAATATCTATCTAATAAAATACGTATGTAACTAACTATATAACTAAAATTACAAACTAGATTTATCTAACTAAATTACATAACTAAATTCTAAAATAATAAATAAACTACTCTAAATTAAATAAACAAACCTAAATTACATAACAATATTCATATAAATAATACCAATATAGAAAATTGCTACAAGAATTATTTCAAAAATTATACAACTTAGAAAACAAACCACATTATCTAAACAATTATACAACTAGGACAAGAACAAAAAATTTACCTTAGCAAAGCAGCGCCGGGGCCGGGGCAGTCGCAGAGCCGACCGGTGACAGCAGCGGGGCCGGCCGGCCCGGCCGGCGGCAGCCTCGGCGCGCGGCCGGGGCACCGGCGGGGGCGCGCGACCGGGGCAGGGGCCGCGGCGGCCGGGGAAGGCGCCCGCGGCCGGCGTGGGCAGCGGCTCCGCGGGCGGGGAAGCGCCGGCAGGGAAGCGCCGGCGGGGAAGCGCCGGCGTGGGCAGCGGCTCCGCGGCGGACGTGCGCAGCAGCGCCAGGCGCGCAGCGGCGGCAGGGAGGCGCGCAGCGGCGGCAGGCGCGGGCGTGGCGGGCGGGAGGACGAGGCGGCCTCGGGCGCGGCCTCGGACGGGCCTTTTGGTCTCAATACCTCGGCGCCAGGATCTGTGGCGCCGAGCTCGGCGCCGAGATCCGTGGCGCCGAGCTCGGCGTCGAGATCTACGGCGCCGACCTTTTTTTTTTTTTAGAAATGCCACGTCAGATCCACGTGAGAAGGCAGTCAGGGACCTCGGCGCCGTGATCCATGGCGCCGAGACGTGAAACCTCGGCGCCATGATGCATGGCGCCGACCCCCTGGATCCATTTCTGCATTTAAGTTTTACAGGAGTCCAATTGTGAACTTTTTTCAAAAAAAGACCAAATTGTAAAAAATTGGGTCGGCCGGTCGGGTGTCAAGACTCAAGAGTCGAAACTCTTCCACCTACCTCTCGCCCCCAACATCACCACCACCATCACCACCAGTCCACCATGGCGGCGATGATCACCGACAGCCCCACGGCCCCGGCGCCGCACGTCCTGGTCGTGCCGTACCCGGCGCAGGGACACACGATCCCGCTGCTCGACCTCGCTGGCCTCCTAGCGTCCCTCGGCGGCCTCCGCCTCACCGTCGTCACCACGGCCGCTAGTGCCCATCTCCTCCACCCGCTGCTGGCTGCGCACCGCGACACCGTCCGCGAGCTCGTCCTCCCGTTCCCCTCTCACCCGGCCTTCCCCGCGGGCGTCGAGAGCGCCAAGGGCTTGCCGCCCGCGCTCTTCGGCGCGCTCATCGTCGCCTTCTCTGGGCTCCGCGGGCCTCTCGGTGATTGGATCCGCGAGCGGTCGGACGGACCGGACCGCGTGGTCGCCGTACTCTCCGACTTCTTCTGCGGCTGGACGCAGCCGCTCGCGGCCGAGTTCGGCATCCCGCGGGTCGCGTTCTCCTCGTCCGCGGTGTACGGCACCGCCGTGCTGCACTCGCTGTTTCGACGGATGCCGCGCCGCCACGACGGGGACGACTCCGACGAGAGCCTGATCTCGTTCCCGGATATCCCCGGCACCCCGGCGTACCCGTGGCGGCAGCTGTCGCAGCTATACCGTGCGCTGAAGGAAGGCGACGAGGTCTCAGAGGGTGTCAAGCGCAACTTCCTCTGGAACCTGGAGAGCTCGGCGTTCGTGTCCAACACGTTCCGGCGGCTCGAGGAGCGCTACCTCGGCGCACCGCTCGCGGACCTGGGTTTCAGGCGCGTGCGCGAGGTGGGGCCGTTGGCGCCGGACGCCGGCGCCGCGGGCAACCGCGGCGGGAAGACGGATGTGGCCGCGGCTGACCTGTGCGCCTGGCTCGACGGATTCGCCGAGGACGGCTCCGTCATGTACATCAGCTTCGGGAGCATGGCAGTACTGCATCCGCCGCACGCGGCGGCGCTTGCCGCCGCGCTGGAGCGCACCGGGGTGCCGTTCGTGTGGGCGGCCGGGCCGACGGTGACGCTGCCCGAGGGGTTCGAGGAGCGCGTCGCGGCGGCGGGCGGCAGGGGCAAGGTGATCCGCGGCTGGGCGCCGCAGGTGGCGGTGCTGCGGCACCGGGCGGTGGGGTGGTTCGTGACGCACTGCGGCTGGAACTCGGTGCTGGAGTCCTGCGCGGCCGGGGTGGCGCTGCTCGCGTGGCCGATGGCGGCCGACCAGTTCGTGAACGCGCGGCTGCTCGTGGACGAGGTGGGCGTGGCCGTGCCCGTGAGCTGGGGCGGGCTCGAGGCCGCGCCGTCCGCGGACGAGGTCGCGCGGGTGCTGGACGTGGCTGTTGTCAGCGGGCAGCGGCGTGACGTGGTGGCGCGCGCCATGGAGCTCGCGGAGGAGGCCACGGCTGCGGCAAGCGAAGGCGGCGCGTCCCGGCGACAGCTGGAGGAGCTGGTGCAGGAGCTCCGCCGGCTCGGGAGCGAGCCAAAGGAGTAGCTGCCGTGGGGCCTTCTCCAAAATTCTCCAAAATAGTTCCATCGGGCATCGGCCACTTAAATGATGATCGATTAATAAAGTGCTGACGATGTCTCCGCTACAAAATCTACTATTCTCACCTGTATATTTGATTCTGTATATATGAACTCAAGTTTTTCAAAAGAAAAAAAGATTTTGTATGAACTCTGCATGTCTTATTTTCTATACTTTTTTTTTTCCAAACTTGAGTTGCATTACTATGATATCGATTTTACAGGGCTAATAAAGCCTTGCGAGATGAATATGTTCTTAGATTTGAGAAATCACTTGCTATTCTCAAAGAAGAAAGGGTGAATTTCTTAAAAATGTGACATTTTCTCTTGCTGCAAAATGCAGAAAAAATGGACAAACTCAAAATGTGACTCTTGCTGCAAAATGCAGAAAAAAATGGACAAACTCTCATAAAAGCTATTCATTTCATTTTATTATCGTTCTCAACTTCACGTTACCTTGTCACTTTCAACTTTTGCATCGAAATCTAGCCAACTTCGTACAAAGGTATAATGCAGGCTTGAAAGTGACTTTATTTGGCGTATGTTGACACTCAAAAATATTCTAGGACGAACAAGTTACAAATATTAAGGACATGTCATAAGTCAAACAGGGCAACAAAATAATGAACGAACTGCGCAGAGAAAACGGCGAGCCACACGTCCAGTCAGACAGTTGGCTAAGCCTACTTTTCCAAATTGCTCAGATGCAATAAGGCTTTGTTTAGTTCACTGTGAAAACCAAAAAGTTTTCAAGATTTCCCGTCACATCGAATCTTGTGGCACATGCATGAAACATTAAATATAGACGAAAACAAAAACTAATTACACAGTTTAGCTGTAAATCACGAGACGAATCTTTTGATCCTAGTTAGTCCATAATTGGATAATATTTGTCACAAACAAACGAAAGTGCTACAGTACCGAAAAGTTTTCACTTTTCGGAACTAAACAAGGCCTAACAGACAACACCATTCGTTTCTCTGATCGCGTTGATCGAAAAACATATATGGATCGCTTCATTTAAAGCCCAATTAAAATAATTATTAATTTTGGAAGATTTCTGCTTAGCCAGAGTTGGCTAAGCAAACTCACCTTATCGGCTAAGCAGACTCACCCAAACGTCTAAACCAACTTAGGGCTCGTTCGTTTAGCTTCTGTTCGTGGTGGATTCATTCCAGATGATCAAAAATAGTATAAATTTACGCAATATTTCTGGCTGGAATCATTTTAGGCCTCCATTCCAGGAGAAACGAACGGGGCCTTACCTGTTTCAGGAATCTTGTTTTCAACCCTTTCGGGACCCGAAAAAGTCAGCTAAGCCGACTCCTTTGCAGGAAACAGACTCGGGTTGTTTCTAAATCGGTTTTTGATTGTTTTTGGACATGGAAACTTGTTTACTTGGACAATACGATTCGGACTTGTTTCCTAATAAAATAAAATTATCCACTCTATATATAGAGAACTGCTCCAATATTCCTCTTTTTTAAAATTACACAGATCTCAAAGCAAATAATAATTATTAAATGTTTGCCTATAAACCTTTTTCCACCTGGGCCTCGCATTGGTTTGATCCGTATAAACCCAATCCGTGCCCAGCCAAATGCAACCGTAACTCATCTCTCTCTTCTTCTTTTTTTTCCTGTTCCGTTTCCACACGTTTCCTCTGATATGCACTACAACATATTCCTTCCGGTCCATTTTATCCAACACAAGTTAGAGAGAAACGGTCTCCTAGATTATACTTTGACCATTCATTTGCTTTATATTATATTATTTATGCTTATAAACTTATAATAATTGTATAGTATAATTAATTACAAATCTAATCATATAAAGTTGTATTATAATAGTTAAAAATTATTGTTTATATTAAATTGTTATGTAGAACATAATTTGTCATATAGTATGGCCCTTGTAATGTTTTTTGTTAAAGTTCTGTATGGAGTTTACTTTTCCCTTGGGACATAACCTTCCTGTTGCCAAAATGCATGAGTTTGTCCTGGTTCATCAGTAGAGGTTGAGCTTGAATGGAAGCGTGGTTGTCAGTTGCACTTTGTGAAGAACTTTGTGCTAGCTTTTCAGTTTACAAACTTATTCTTACTCATTAACAATACACTTTGCTACTTTTAGGACACTGAGGCCAGTCCATGCAGTGACAACTCTGAGGGAGATTCTGTGCATGAGGATAACTTTGAGGCCTTGTCAAAATTAATGGTTGCAGTGACAATTCCCTTTCTTTATCCTCTTTCTTTCTCAGGCTACTGCAGATTATTGGTTATCATTCAACTGTTCCAGTATGTAATTCATCTCCTTTTTTACCAGGTTAAGGACTTGGTATTTCCTGTTAACGTGCATCTTGGACAGCACTTTACTAAGCCACCATCACGTTATTCTGAGGGTGCATTGGTAAGCAATAACCTATTATGGATTATTTTTCACTTGTTTACTTTGAGCATTGCCTATTTCTGCAATAAAACAATATTTATTTTTATTCGGTTCTACTAGTTCAGATTTTCATATTGTGCCTTGTTATCTCCAGATTAAAAAGCTAGAAGAACTTGGAATTGGAAGGCCATCTACTTATGCATCTATAATGGAAGTGTTGCAGGTAACATGACATTTTACTTCCGAACTATTTTTTACTGTGGTATTGGAAGGCTATTTGCGGATGCATAAAACATAGTTGATAGCCTTTCCTAGTGTTACTTTCTTGTCCTTTTTGTGCCTTCGTTGGTAGGCTCACAGGGTTGGGCCCTTTGTGCTGACGGCTATGGCCTTGTGCCTCTTGTATATTTGTTAAGATGATTAGAGATAGGCAACGGTATCCTTGATCGATCCTATTTCTATAAACCAACCCATAGGAATCCTTGCCTATATATATGTGTACGGTGTACCCTGCACCTCCTCTAATCAATGTAACCATTCAAGAGCCATATCTTATCTTAAAATTGTGTTAGTCATGTAAGGCTTGCCTCGTGTATGTAAGGTTGTTGTTGGGCATAATTGTTGCACTTGGCTATTTTGGCCTTTCTCATCTCATAATGCTATCATACACAGATCTCATGCTTATTCGAGGAAAACAGTTGCAGGGTTTTACCATTACTAGTATTAAATCTTATTTTCATCTGTTGTAGTTAGCATTGACCTGTTCCATGTAGATAACAGCGTTCATTATACTTGTATTGTTCAGGATCGGAAGTACGTGACAGCAAAAAGTCGAGTTCTACACCCTGAGTTCCGTGGTCGAATGGTTTGTTCTTATATCCCTGGTTGCATGTTCCCTGTTTGGAGAGATCCTATATGATTAAAATATCCTTAGCTCTTTATCATCTATAATTTTAGTACATTTAATTGAGTATATATAATACTTCTAGCTAAATTTATTGTTTTGTATTAGATTACCTCTTCTACCTATGCATTTATTTGCATTGCAGTAATGCATCAATTTGTAATGTATCTTTGTTTGACAATTTCATGTTTTTCTTATTATTAATGCAATACTCATCTGTAATGATCAATGCTTATATTTTATGGTTTTGCTTATCCCTGCTTACATTTTGCCATGTACATTTTGTGATGTTTACATTTGTTGAGTTCCCTCACATATTTTAGGGTCTGGGGAATGAAACTTCTAGACATCCTTACCCTTGCTTAGAAATTCCCTTCCCCAGACCTCTACAATTTGTGGGATCCTTCAGCACTGGGTACTCCTTTTCCCTTTTCCATCTCAATGCTTATAGGAATTATCGTCCCAGGCTTGCAGCACTGTTTCGGTTTATGTAGCTGAGGTTGCTTGCTATAAATTAAGTTTCAATGCGTCTAACTTTGGTGTTCACACCATCCCTTTTTTAGGTCTCGGCATTCCTTTTGCACCATTTCTCTGAAGTTGCTGATTACAGCTTTACAGCTAACATGGAGACAGAGGTAGTAAAAATTTCTCAGTTTATGGTTTCTTGTGCTTTGTTTCAGTTTATGCCATAGTTTTAGAAACCTGCTTAAGCTGGCTTGTTAGTGGTCACTGCTGTGTGTTAAACCAATTTGAGAAGTTAGGAAATCAGCACATCTTAATGGACATTGGTACAATTCTAATTTTGGTCATGGTTATTCTTGGATTTAAGACATTAGGAACAATGCTGTTTGTATTTGTGGAGCTAATTCAAGATATAGTTGTCATGGACTCAATGCTTTGGTCTATTATCCAAGTGTAGGTGTATATGCAAGTAATTTGATAACTTGTAGGCATTTTTTTATACTCTCTTTCTTTTTTGCCCTTGCTGAATAATGAGACTCATAAGTTATTGAACCATCACTCCCACTTTCCCATCATACTATATAAATGAGAGAACAAGTTCATTTAACCTACTTGCTTGATCTTTGGGCACCACTCTAGAACAACCTACGTTTGGAAGAAATGGTAGTGATCCTTTTACAAGAACATCTTTTCAGTAATATGCTAGCACAAGAATTAGTTGGTTGCTAAAACTGTATTGAGGTTCTTTTTCTTTTTCATTAATAGCTAGATAATGTCTCTGCTGGGTCAACTGAATGGAAGGGTCTTCTGAAAGACTACTGGGAACGGTTCAGCAAATATTGTGCAGATGCAAGTAAACTGGATGGCAGAAAGGTATGATGTATTTAATTTCTGAGTATGCTGGTTCTTGATGATTTGTCGTTGTTCTCCTCCATGTGTGATCGTCAAGCTTTGCTGGGACTAAAAAACTTTGTTGTGGTCAACAACCTTTTTTAATGACACAGAAACTGAAGCAAATATTTCGGGTCTATTTCTCAAGTACGAAGTAATGGTTTATGGTTTTTGCTTTGGTAAAATCTTTTCTATAGCCCTTTGTTACCTGGTCAAGTTTGCATTTCCTTTGAAGGAAAAACACATGTGAAATGGCGAGCTATCATATTTTATTTCCTGTCTCTGCTGATGCTTCTTGGTTTTATACAATATTGCTGTCAGTGGATTAAAAGGAAACTACTGCTTGTATTTCCAACACAACATAGTATTGGTTGGACCCTCCTACATTTTTGAAACAGTGCTCAGAATATTTTTGGGAGAGCATTTAAGCACTTTTGGGAGGGCAAATAAGGGACGTGCACAACTGTCTGACTCCAGATAGTTTCACAATCACACTGGTCTAGCAGAGCATTGTTCCTTTGTTTGAAGGCTTCATTGGAGCATGCAATTGCTGAGTTCGATCCATCATACACAACAATGATACTGTTGATGTAGATGTACCTTGTGTATCATATTGCTCTGCCACGGCTAGAGATAGAAATTGAATTTGACATTGTGCAGGTAGAGAGAATGCTTGAAGAAAAATTTGGTCCTATCCTCTTTCCTGATGTTGACAAGGATAGTAGAATTTGCCCTAGGTAATGCATGACAAATGTACTTTTAAGGTATCTTTTGGAATGTACATATTGAATGTCAAAATCAAGATATTTGCAATATTCATTGAGGTTAACCTACAATGTCATCATACTGTGATGCATTCACGTACGTAGTTCTTGACATCCTTTTGTGTTCGGAATACATGCAGTTGTTCTGAAGGAACCTTGAGATTCAATGTTAGTAGGTATGGTGAAGGCTATTTTATAGGCTGTGATCGACATCCAAAATGCAAGTATGACCCTATTATCCCTCAGTATAATTTGAATGCCTTGAAGTTTGAACTCTGCTATTTCTTCATTGTGACCTGTTATGTATTAATGAGTTCCAAGTTTATTTCTTGATTGTTGATGATTATCATCATACCTAATCACTGATCTAATTACTGTAGGTACATTGCTCGCTCATTTTCACAGCAAGAAGATGAAACTGAACCCACCGAAGAAAGTCCAAAATCTTTTACACCCAGGTTACTTGGCGTCATGCCTGATTCTGATCAAAAGGTGTTTTTCAGTTTATGAGATTCAGATTTTTTTTTAATTTGCAAATAGGCCTGTCTTTGGGTATTCCTAACCTGTCCCAATTCATACCCATGAACGGGGATGGGTGAAAGTTGCTTTACCCATTTGAGTATGGGTATACCCACCCACCATTGATCAATAGGGTATGGGGAGGATTTGAGAGGAGAGACCACTGTGGGTTTGTGATGCTGGGACACCATCCATTTGTCCATTCTCAGTCACATGCATAGTTTTAAATATCCCGCTATAGCTGCCGCTATAGCCCGCTATAGCCTTTTGAGGCAGAGTGCCGCTATTTGTGTTCATGTACAATTTAGCCGCTATATTCCGCTATAGCCCGATTTAGCTCCGCTATTAGCTGTTTTAGACATGAACCGCTAAACGTCTTAGCCCGCTATTTAAAACATTGGTCACATGTTTGACACTCCCATGATGGTGTGCTAGCCCTTTCCTGCTGGGTTGTCCCCATTATTTGCCACTTTGTTCGAGTTCAATCAGAATGAGAAGGAAATCGTCAGCTTTGTTCCTTATCCAATCACCATCAACTTTAATCAATACATAATGGGTATGGGTAATTTCTGAATGGGGAACTGGGTAGATTAACTTCGGATTTGGTGGGGGCAACACTGGGTATACCCAAACGTTCCCTAATGGTAGGTCTATTTGTAAATCATTAATGTGTATAACAACTTTATTGCTCATTCTGCAGGTGTTTTTGAAACAAGGCCCATATGGCTACTATGTTCAGAATGGAGAGGACAAAAAGGGACTGTTTCCGAAAAGGGCTTCCCTTTCCGAGGTAATTATTCCAATTTTCTTTTCTAAACCTTTTTCTTAAAGTAAATCCCACTCCACCTCGTATACTTGTGAAGTTGGGTGCCAAATGTGGTAGCTGTAATCCTCCAATTGACTAAATGGTGAATTAGATGCCTGTTTAGCTATTTTAATCATTGTTTTACTCGATTTTGTTTAGGCCGTTTAGACGACTTTTTTAGTGGTTTAAAAACTGTCCTAGCATCTAATTCACCGTTTTAAAACTGTCCTATCATTGTTTTAAAACTGTCCTACCATCTAATTCACCATTTAGGGCCTTAACTACATGGGTGGCCTTCGTTTACTGTTTAAATAGCCGCTTAGGCAGAGAGTGATTAAAAGTCATCCATCCTTTGCAGGGAATCAATACAACTATTATTGAACTCTTGTTTCAGGTCAAAGATAGACTCTATTACTCTAGAAGATGCAATTGAGCTTTTGCAATATCCCAAAATTCTGGTATGCATTTCTCTGTATTATACCTTTTGTTGTTCTTTGTTGAGTTGGATCCCATAATATTGTATTTTCGTACAGGGAAAACATCCTGAAGATGATCATCCTGTACTTATAACACATTCTAAAGTTGGATACAACATCAAGCATAGGAGATCTCTTGCTCAAGTGCCAAAGGTCTGGTACCTTCTTCATTTCAGAAACCGAACTAACATATCGACTATAAAATATTCTTACATTTTGTATTTTGATGATTCCCAATCAGCGCATGTGCATTTATTAGCACATTACGTATATTTGGACTGTTTCCCTGCAAGGCTGATAATATTTTGAAAATGTCACGATGACAGAATATGGACCCAAAGAAGATGACACTTGAGCCTGCGCTCAAGCTTCTGAGTGGTAAAAGTGTCAGACGGATTGGTCGACCAAAGGGGAAGGTTGAAAAGAAGGAACCCGTTGAATGGCATTAGCTGAGCCTGCACTCGTTACAAAATCCTAAACGTCTGTGCTTGATAGTCAGTCAGAGCCTTTTATCCATGCAAAAAATTCAGAGTGAAGTCAATATTCATAATATTCATAGCCTGCAGAGGTTCAGCCTTTGGTGTGCTTAACTGCTTATGATGAGAGCGGAGAAGGGCTCCAAAATAATCTTGTCAACAAGAACAAGAACTGTCTCTCGGAAGCTGATAACTTATACTCCCTCCATCACAAATTGTAAGTCATTCCAAAAATCTTGAAGAGTCAAAGCATTTTCACGTTTGACCAAAATTATAGAGAAAAACACTAAGATTTATAACGTAAACTGAGTATACTATGAAAATATAATTAAGAAAGAATCTAATGATACTTAGTTAATACCATAATAATTATTATTTTATAGTATAAATTTGGTCAAACTTAAAAAAATTTGATTCTCCAAAATTCTTGGAATGACTTACAATTTGGAATGGAGGAGTATTTGGTAACTAATGGTGGGCTTCTCAAACATTGGCCAAGGGAATGCACCACATTTGGGTCATATCTTTGATTTCATACTTTTCCTTAGTCATCATCATCAGAAGCTGTATAGAATGCACGGACACAAAATACCAGATTATACACCCATAGGTTTTCAGCAAATTTCAGTTTAACTGAGGTTAACAAAGATGAGGTGGTGGTTTGATCACCTATTTTGCACAAACGCAGCATTCCATGTCTTTTTTTTGGTGGTGGTGTGTGTGTGTGTGTGGTGGTGGTGGTGGTGGGGGGGGGGGGTTTAAAGGAATATTATTGTTAAACTAGGTAGTGTGCCCGTGCGTTTCTACGGGACGACTAAGCTTTTGTACTAAACATCCGGATCGCACGATAAGATGACAATACTACGTTAAAAGTGACATTTAATAAAAAAAAAGTTACAAAATTAACACAGTTAAGGAGAGCACGTCGTCGTAGGCTCGCCAACTTGGTAAGGGTCAAGCGACAACCTTGTCCATAGCTACAACAAACTAAAATGAAGCTACGGATGTTACTTCTCTCTATTCTTGGTGAAGCTGTAACTTCATGTCACCATTGAAATTGTAATCGGTGGCAGACATATTGCTCTGTTAAGATGTTACCATACTGAAATGGTTCCACAGTATTAACAAATTTCTATGGACTCATTGTTGGATGAACTGCTAGAAATTTATTTCAATTTGCAGTGTATAACACTTTCCGCAAAGGATGCTAAAATTGGATAAGCAGCAGCATTTGAACCACCACGAGATGTCTAATAGAAGCTTTTTTTTTTCCTCGACAACATTGTCAAACGAATCAGATTAACCATGCCTTCGTATATGTTTCTATTTAGA
Source organism: Sorghum bicolor (assembly GCF_000003195.3). Classification (NCBI taxonomy): domain Eukaryota; kingdom Viridiplantae; phylum Streptophyta; class Magnoliopsida; order Poales; family Poaceae; genus Sorghum; species Sorghum bicolor. The sequence continues at coordinate 12,801,125 of NC_012879.2, read as the reverse complement.
CACTCAATTGATAGAAAAAACTGTCATTTAGGATTACATTCTCATGGATGAATACATCTAACAATGACGCTTGGTAAATAGAAGCAATTTATATTCTATATTTCATTTACCGTGAAGGCATCAACAGAATAAAAATCGAAGCTGTAGGAAAAACAGGCTAACCAACCATCGTGAAAAATAACCGAAGCTGTAGGAAAGACTTACTGAAAAAAAGACTTTTAGTTCTCGCAAACAACTGGTTACTCAAGGGTTAAATACTAAATAACTCGACATTATATCAGTCTAGTTTTGGTCTTGATATATAGGTTATAGGTTAGAAAGCAATCTCATAAATGAGATTATCAAAACTAAATAACCAAGGTGCACACTATCTCTGTACCCAGGGGCAGTGCCAATACCCATGAATTTTGTACCACAATGAATATGTATCTCCACTTTGGCAACTAACCAAACAAATTGTGTCCACAATACACTTGATATATGCAAACAATTAGAGGTGCAAATCCAATTATGTAATTATTGTTAACTGGATGGATAGACAATGTATTAGAGAATAATTATCAGAGAACAAGGATAACATGAGGCCGCCGCTGCCGCTACTAAAGGTCCCACCGTTGCCCTTCCCTCAGGTCAGAGGAGATCGCTGCCAGATCCCGGCCGCCACTGGTGGACGAGGGTGCAAGGCAGGGACGAAGCTAGCGGTAGGGCTAGGGGGCTCTAGCCCCCCCTACCGCTGCTGATTCAATGGAGCTTCTAATGATTTTCTTCTAAATTTAGACACAAATTTATAACGTAGGGTGAGCTGAGACCTTTATTTTTAGATATATTTTGTGAATTAATATAAGACTACTTCAAATTAATATATTTTTTTTCATTGTGAAAGATTATAGTAAAGTTAAGTCCATGTAGTAATTTTGTTCAGCCCCTCCTAAAATATTTTCTAGCTTCGTCCCTGGTGCAAGGCAGTGACGACAATGACAGTGCGTCTCCTTGCTCAATTCTCGGGCTCTAGATTCACCGCCCCGTTCTCGCTCCTGTTCAGACCTCCACCACCGCATATTAAACTGGCATATAATCTTCACTTAAATATATTGTTTTAGAACTGAATTTAGTAAAAGAATGATAATTTTAAATTAGAGCTAAATCCATATTCCAGTTGATGAAATAAAATAAAAAATACCACACTGGACTATTGATCGACCTATCTGACTCCCGAGTAAAATCACACGCTACAATGCTCAATGCTAAATTAGTATGTATCAGTTTCTCACTTTCTCCTAAACATATGTGTATAGTGGTCGTCTTAGTACAACTTTTCCCCAATTTTAATCTAGAAAGGATCCAATCTTAGTTCTGCTTGACTCTTACCACCATGGGTTTACAATGGAGGCCAATCATCACTGAAAGCTTCTCAGAGAACAGTACAAAAAGAGAGCTATTGCATCAGACCAAAAAAAAATATATATTTTGAACATTATCTGATAGAAACCTTTTGATTTGCTTATGCATGTATTTTCATCACAGTATCATGATCAGTCTGTGCTGATCTCTAGCTTCAATATATTTTCTGCAAACTTGAAATATCAAGACTCATAGAGTATGCATAGATTCAGATTATCACAACATGACTGCTTGGAGAAGTATATAGTACAATTCCATGCTCTACATAACTATGAGATAAAGAAAAATACAAACATGAAGAAGCGCCAAATCAACAAGCTGAATGTAAGGAGGAAGATCGTGTCATCTAGAGAAATATTAAAACCTAAATGGCACTCATCTATCCACCAACCCTAATACTCCATCAAAAGTATTTGACAAAGAGTTGAAAATAGGAAGCGATGAAAGAAGAGAATGGAAATAGTGTATCCTTACTATGCTTTAATTCCAACCAAACCTTAGATTTTTCTACAACAAAAGATCAAAGCATTCTCTGTAACTAAACAACCGATCAAAGCATTCCCTAACAATGTAAATAAATAAAACCATAGTTATTTTGATCCTTAGTTACACATACATTGTTAGGGAATGCTCAAATGTATTCAGGATCTCCTGAAACCCATGCAGAACAACAAGGGCAATCTGTCCCTCTCTATTTTAGTGTATAGTTCATCAATTGTAAACCATCCAGAGGGAAAAAGTACATGGTGGTAGCATTAGAATATATTTAGTCCCTTTATTTCTATTACAAATGAATGAAAGAAAGGTTGCTGCTGAAATATACACATTCTCCAACTCATGACCTGAGCAGTCATAGCATGGCAAATGACGCAGAAGCAACAAGCAAAATGTGCCAACAACATACATGGAATATTCTATACTCCTCTGCATGTCAATAAACCATATGAGATAAACGACCTGCATACTTTATGGCCTGGCCTTTGCAGACAAATTTAAACTTAATTGCCTAGCACTCAACTTTTATCATCTCATTCCCCATCAGTCAAGATGAACCGGTCTATCAATTAATATCATACACTGAGTTAGCTTTTTTCTATCAAAATTTCCAAAAGTTACTTATTAAGGTACAAAAACAATGTCCTACATACTGAACTCAATGGGAATGTACAGAAAAATAAAAGCTCAGGCAGTACCTGTTCCACTCATTACAAGGAGGTTGCGTTAAAAAAAACTCATTACAAGGAGGCTATGTCCTACTGAACTCGATGGAAGAAAAACAATATCTTGTTTTTCCTACAGAAGTGCCAATTTTTTCAATCAGTGAACTATCAGTGATAGAAGAGAATGTTGGGAAACAATGCACATAGATAAGGAATCATAATTTCTGCTGTGCGGATAAGAAGGTAGTATGAAACATTGCAATGCAGCCATTGATCACATTGACTAAATATTATTGGCTTTAGTCAGTAATTTATTGACACATACGTCTTAAAAAAGAATTTGTTACTGATTATCTATTTCTAGATGGTAATGCTAATCAGAGTTCAAATGCTCAAATCTGGAAAAGGTAGATCACCTAGCTACACATTAGAGATGCTATTGTTGTCAGAGACTCAATGGTTAGATTATCCAACACTAACCTATTATTGCAGGCGGCTGGCTGTTGCAGCCCCTGACTGTACCTATATACATTTATTCTTTAATTGTAGCTATATACCTATTACTAACATTTATTCTTTAACTAATTATTTGCTGAATTGTAGCTATATACACATCACATGTTTTTTTAAAACTGTAACTCAAGTCAAGACGAAAAACCAATTGAATGTGTTAGCCTAAGATTTGTGGTACACTGAACCCCTTTTGTTATCTTAAAAGGTATACTCAATGGCCAACTGTAGCCACTGAGAAGCAGCAACAAATCTCTATAATTAATTGAGATTACTAAAGACATTTTTCCCATGAGGGTGATCATTCATAGATCAAATTGTTAAATCTCTAGTTCTCTGCAATTGGAAGTTCTGTCAGATGTGGATATTCAAGTAACTATTTTCATCCTCCCCTACTGGATTTCTAGGTTGTACATTTTTTTAAAAAACATATCATTTCATACACAAGATTTCAAGAAAAAAGCAAACACGACCTATTTATGCATGTGGGCGGTAAAGGTATCCTAGTGGGCTAGAGATGTTCTGGAGCAGGTGGGCTACAAATATCACAAAACCTAGGGATTTGTCCTCCTGGAATGAAGAATTAATTTTGGATCTTCTAATAACATAGAAAATTGGAATTCAATAAATTAATAGATGGAAATATCAACAGGAAATACAATGTGGTTTCTCTGTGTCATACCTGCTTCATAGATGGATGTAGCCCTGCTCAAGGAAGGAGCTTCATCATTACAAATCCAATGCCCAGGCCATACTTCATGCATATCGGGAGGCCACACCATCCTTCGTGGATCCACTGCCAGCATGCCAAAGGGCCACGACGCCGCCACCAAGGTCACCATGGACGCACACAGAAGGGGACCGTGCCAACGAACGAGTGCGATTGCTGCTTGGGTGCTCGGTTTCACGCAGAAGGGAGGAAAGGGTTGGGCGGGTGCTCATCGCCGGCAAAATGCCCAACGATGCCGGAGCATAAGGGTGGCCCAGTTGTCGCCAGAGAGAGAGATTAGCGGGGGAGCGATTGAGCGGGGGGTGGTTCGCTCCCTCAGGGGTTAACGGCGCGGGCGCAAATGGCAAGGTCGATAACGCGGGGCAGGGCGAGAACGCGGATCGGCGGAGAGAGGGAGAGGCGGTGCACCGTCGCCGCATGGCCAGCCACCCGCAAGGCCGGCCACAACAACGTTGTCGTCCTCCATGGCCTCCCAATGGCCGGCGGCTAGGGTTAAGGTGGGAGGAGTCGGGTGGGCGAGGACACGGAACCGGGGGGCACGGGCAGGAGAGGCTTCGGAGTTTTGGACGGGCACCTTCTTTTCGGAAAAAAAACATGTGATCGCACTCGCGCGGGGAGGTGACTGCAGGCGGAGGGATCGCACGCGGCAGGCACGACGACGATGCGATTGTCACAACCAAAAAAATGTCCACTCTTTAGTTTTTTTAGTCTTTTTAGTTGTATAAGATTTGAAGGATTGTTGCTACAATGATGGAAGGACATGGGTTGGATACTTCCACCTTTTCTACTAGAGATAAAACTGCATCTTTTACCACGGAAAACCCAGTCTAGTGGTGGCCGTCGTGTACATTGAGTCCACTGGCACACGTTCGGGCATTAGCACCGGTCGGGAAGGGCCTGTTGCCCCGGTTCCCGAGCCGGTGCTGCCCTTCCGGGACTAAAGGCCCACCCTTTAGTCCCGGTTCGGGGAACCGGGGCTAAAGCCCCCCTTTTAACACCGGTTCGTAATACCAACCGGTGTTAAAGGGTCCTGCCAAGGCTGCCACGTTGCAGGACCCTTTAACACCGGTTGGTATTACCAACCGGTGTTAAGGGTTTCTTTTTTTTCACTTCTTCGGTTCTGTTTATTGTTTTTATATATAATAATAATAATAGGTTTTTCAATACATATTTTTGCTGATACAATAATCTATTTATATTACACGCATATTAAGCATATATAAATGAAAATTATAGACTTAGCTTTATAATTAAGCTTTGCCTATAATAAAATGAATAGACCACATCAAAAATTAAATAGATATGTAAAAAGCTTTATATATATATATATATAGTTTTATAAGTACAAAATTCGTAACACATATATACATAGAGTTTTTTCTCCCAATGTCTAAAAACGATACAAATGATCATCGTTGTTTGGAATAAGAGTTTCGTTGCCGTTGAAGTGAAACTCGCCGTTTGGATTGATCACTTGCTCGTGGAGAAATCCTACTATCGTCTCTTGGATAGCTTTGATTCGGTCTTTTTGTATGACCTTTTCCCTCAACCATTTTGTCTTTAATTTGAAATAAATAAAAAAGGTATTAGTTATCTAAGTTATTCAATATAATTTAGGAGATAATGAAAAGAGACATGTAACGTACTCTGAGCGTCTCTGTGGGTGTTTGATTGACTTGTGCCATCATGAATTTGTACACGTAATATGCACATAGATTGTTCCCTCCTTCTTGTCTTAAACACCACTGTACGATATATATATATATATATATATATAGGCCGAGGTTTTTGGCTATTTTAAGCATCAACCAATGCCTCATTCTGCAGTAGTGGTCTTAGGTCTTAAAGGTATTTGCTACGTACTTCACAGCTGAAATTCCTTCTCTTTTGAACTTTTTTTGAGATTTGTTTTCACCGGTTGAGACAAAATAACGGTTACTCTTTTACTGTGTCTGCCAAGCGGAACGACAATCGCTTTGTAAAGGATGCTCTCGCCAAAGTAGTCGAATGTTGGTTTTCTTTTGTTCAAACATTGGCTAGCGAAAAAATAAAAACAAAAAAGTGATGCAGGCAACAAAAGAAAAGTCCAATAGTTTGACAATGATATCCTCCAGTTTTAGGGCTGACATGTCATCCTAGGCGATGGTGTTGCACTAGAAGCGAACCAGGTGCACAATGCTTGATAGCCTAATGTTACTCAATTTTGTTAACTTTTATTTCCTTAGCTTTGCATTAAACTTATGCACACAACCCTTTTACGTTCTCCGGACAAAATTAGTAGGATAGTTTATTAGCATTTTTTTGTTTGTTTTAGCACTGCTTTCATGATAACGTTGTCACGAGAACTTTGAGAAATTTTTACTTTTTGATACTTTTACGAACATCACAAGTTTTTCACCGTTCAACTTATTGGATCTTTTTTTATTCATAGAATCTACTACGAACGAGCTATATTGCTGTGCCAGAATATTCGGAAATCTGAAATATATTCTCAGAACAACTCATTCGTATGTATTTGTACTTCTTTTATAATAATAATAACTATGAAATAAGTTTTATAATAAAAGTTATCAAAACACAAACGTATATTGCCAAAAGATTCACTAAAAAAATTACAGATAAGACAACTTAATAAAGTTTGTTTGTAACATGTGCTCCGTCCACATGGTTTCAAAACAAGTACTCCATCCATCCTAAATAGTCCTAAATATTATGTGTTTTCATTTGTCCTAAGGCCCTGTTTGTTTGAGTTTAGATAGCCTTATTGTAAAGAGGAAAAAATCTTCGTATGATTGTCTGGTGTCACTAGGTGAGGTCTAACGTTTCATATGCCTTAGATCGAGTGGTATGGTAAGGAAGCACAAGAAAACCTTTGAAAATATTTTGAAAATGCTAAGAAAGTGCTAAAGGTATTGGTCATCCTACGCGGGAGACCCTACGGAGTTAGAAATTTGTGAAAAGGTTTGAGAAAAGAGTTTGGTGTTTTGAGAAGGTTTGAGAAAAGAGCTTGGTGGACAAGTTTTGCACCCACTGGAACTCTCCGGTGGCCCAGGAAAGAGATGCACTCGGAGTTTGGGTGCCTGGTTTTTAGATCAATTCAATTGTCCACTGGAGCCCTCTGATGGTCACTAGAGCTCGACCACCAGAGGTAAGATCGCTACCCTAGCATTGTTGTTTTAGCTGAGCTAGCCTTAACTTCTGGTGCTCATAGAGTTGTACCACCAGAGCTTAGGTTCTAACACGGTCAGTGATAAGATAGCACGCAAGATAATTGTTGGTGCAAAAGTGGATCTGCAAACACAAAGGGCTAATACCCGATTCAAACGTTAAGGCGTGCCAGCCGATTTGACCTTACTATCGGCAAAGGTGATAACTCGAATACTTTGGTCCCGACAACAGCGATGCGTCCGGATGTCACGGCCAAGAGATATTCACACGGAACTCGAGAATACGCCGAGCTTAAGTCGACGAATTCCTAAGAACTCGTAGTAAAAAGGAAAATATGACGAAGTCGTCGAAAAAGTAGATGCTAGAATATGAGTAAAAACTTGTGTTTGATTGATTGATAGATGGATTATTACAAAGCCCTAGGGTCTACATTTATACCCTATGCAAAGAGCTACAATCAGACACGACTAGGACTCGAATTCCAAACTGAACAGAATCCGCATACAAAACGAATTTAAATAATTAAGAAAAACATAAAACTATCCCCTTGTAACCGACGAGGACACCGCCACAGATCAATCGACAATCTCCATGCTTTTCTTCAGAACCATCGGCAGACTTCCTGTTATGGCCATCGGCAAACACCAATACTGATCATCGGCACAAACACGTCACCTCTTCTGGACTTGGTTATATTCAACTGTCTCCTCATCGGCAATCACCCTCATCGGCAACTTCCCTGCAGACTAGTTACCATTGCTCCATCTGCCGATCTATACTTTACCGATCCCCGGGTACGTGTCCAAAAACGGTGTCAACACATGCCCCCCAGTTTCGGAGTATAAAATCATTAATGCTCCGAAATTCTCTGCAATAATGATGCCTTTCCGCAATTAATTCTCCCAATTTGGTAACCGTTCGTCAAAATCCGAACAACTTCGGCCCGATTTTCTTGCATATTCCTCGAATTCCTCAACCTTCCGAACCGAATCTCTCCACTTTATGCGCCCATCGGCAATATTACCGTTAGAAGGAACTGCCGATGGACCGACCAGGAGATCTTGTACAGTGAAATATCTCTAAAATCATGACCGCTTCCTGTCAAATCACCTGCGCAATCCCTTGATTACCGTGCGAACATTTACCATATCCACCTGAGTACCCTCGGATTTCACGGATGCGGCGAAGAGATAAGTCAAATTTGCCCTTGCCCGTTTTGTCCTATAAATACTTCCTTCTCGGGTACTCCTTCTCCATCGCGTCATTCTACAGCCCAAACTCTGCTTTCCTGGCGGCGGCACTTGTTCGAGAACTCCAAGAACTCCAGCAATAACTTCCTCCAACAACCCCCAAGTTTTCGATCTTCTTCCTTGCGGGGCAATGGCCGTCAACTTTGTCGTCCCTGAGGTTAGCTTACCCCCCTTCTTTTTCGTACTCTTGCTGTACTTTTGTCCATCCGCAATTCCTTTTACTGAACATTCCCTTTTTTTCTTTTTACTTTTATCCTTAAAATCTTTAGGATTTGGCCGACAAGATCGTAATCCCTACCGATCAACCCCATCTCCAATGCCTTGGTCCACTAGAAAACTTAGATCCCACCGATCTCATAAACGCAGAGACAAACAGAATCCCCTTTAGAGCCGAGAATTTTTCTCTAGATCTATGGAAAGATGCCTTCCGTTCCTGGCCCAGTCCTACCAAGGGATGGAAGGATTGGTTCCTGAGAGTCAGTAACTCAAATGAGGTCCAATGGGGTGAACGGAAATTAGATCAGTGCATTAGATTGTCTCTTACCGATATGGAGAGAAATGAGTCACTACTGATAGCTGCCTCATATTTTTGGTCAGACACAATCAATGCTTTCGTGTTTGGCCATGGCCCTGCTTCCCCTACACTTGTCGATGTACTTATGCTCACCGGCCTAGATATATCCACTGCCGATAACACCCACCTGTTTGATGCCAAACCCAGTGCTAAGGTAGAAACTCGTGCTATCGGCGGCTAGTCAGGGTACATTCAGAAGTACCGAAGAACAGGTCCTGTCAATGCAAAGGAACAGACCATTTTTCTAAACATGTGGGTGGACAAATTTGTATTCTGTGGCCGATCGGCAGGACCAACTTCTGTTTACCTATCGGCAGCAGAAAGATTAGCCAATGGCGGCCGATTTCCCCTTGGCCGATACTTGCTTGGCTCGGCTTATCACCTCCTCCACCAAGTAGCCAGGAAACTTTTGCTCGGCCAACCTATCGGCAACTTAGGGGGTCCCTGGTGGTTCATCAATATGTGGCTTAGTCTCCACATGCACAAGCGCCTTGAGTTCGACCTCTTTGCACAACGCTTCCCTAGGGATATAGCCGAGGATTATGAACTGGATGAAGAAGAATCGGCAACTCGTTCCCCTCTGAACTTTGGCGAAGCTACCATAGTTTTGCCTGGCACAGGTGGTAACGCAGACCAGGTTAGTCAATTCTTCCAAACTCTGTATGAGGGTCTGACCAGAGAACAACGGGCATGGATGCCTTATGAAGACCTAGATACCAGATTTCCCTTGACTTTCCACCCCTTCAACGATGCTCTCAACAAGGACCGTGATGTAATGACGGCAATTATCACCCCAAGAGCCATACCAGTGAACTTCTTTGGTAGTGGAAAAGCCTCCAATCTGACCTATTAGTTTTATAACCCATCGGCACTAGCTCACCAACTGGCTTTTGGCCAACTACCGATTGCACTCTGCTACGCCGATGTGATAAAGCCGAGGGAGATCATCACCAACAATTTGGAATGGATCAGGGTAGCCCAACTTCCACCAAACGTTGATACAGATGTCGATCTATCGGCTTGGATTCTGGCTCTCTTCATCACTCAAGCATACAAACAGTGGTGGGAAGAATGGAAAGAACACCTGTTCTGCAGATCGGCTCTCACATACCGTGGTATGATCGACCCCAAATACAAAGTCCCTGATAATACTGTAAGTACTCTAAACCGATGCTTCAATCCTTTCACTTTCACTTTCCATCGGTATCTTACTTTTCTTGTTATATACAGGTCGATGACACACCCCCATTGGTCAGCAGAAGTGGTAAGCCGATTGAGCTCCTTCCATCGGGCCCGATCTCTTTGATCGGCGACAACGCTCCAACCTTGGCTGCTATAATGCATCGGGGTGTGCGTCTCAAGAAAGTTACCACCAAGCGAACGAAGATATCCCCATCTGTAGCTGCCTCTACCTTAGCACAAGCCTTCAAGGTAAATTTTCGAATTCTTTTACTCATACCGATTCCATTCTTATACCTATTACACTTGTACTCATAAATTTTCATAGTTGTATTAGCACACCGGTACATCAGCAAAGACCAAAAGTACAACTGCCGATGCCCCTCAGTCCAGTCAACCGAAGAGAAAAGGTTCCAAGAGTACCAGATCACAAGCGAAGCGCCAGAGAACAGCAACGCCTCCTCCTCCCCCAATGTCTCCGATCCTAGTAGAATCATCCCCTTCTTCTCCAGAAGCCCAGACACAACAGATACCATCTCCTCCTCAGCCACAAGAAGAACCCCAAGTGGAAGAACTCCAGCCAGAGGAACCTCAGCCTGAAGAAACATCGGCTGTGTACACGAGTAGACCGCCGATCTAGCAAGCCTAATCATAGCATCGGTAGTCTCCTCGATTCAGACAGGTATTGCACCCCCTCAAGGTAACATACTTTCCATTTATTGCCGATGAACCTATTTTTCCACTTTATTAATCACTTCTATCAATCTTTCAGATGACATAGTTTCATCGGCAATCCCAGCCGATCAGCCTGTGGTTCCATCGGCGTCACCTAGTCAGAGGCGAGAAATAGCTCTGAAACAAGTAAGTTACCCAATCTCTATTTTTATTATTATCAGTACTTGATCATAGAATAACTTATTTTGTCTCCCTTTTCAGGAACATGACTCTCCTGACAGCTTGTTCTCCTTTGCCATCGACATCTCTGAGGATGAAGGTGAGGAAGCAAGTTCTTCTCGAGCGGTTGGAATCTCATCGGTAGAGATTAGAGCAAAGTTGGAAGATTTATCGGCCCTCCTTCATCAGGATACAACCCAATTGGTTGATGACTCCGATCCAGCCAAGGTCCTGTTCAAGGCTCTTAGAGGCCAAATTCCTGTCGATGTCGAGGAGATCCTCTTCAAGGCTGCTCACTTAGAAAGTCGGCAGCTTCAATATCAAAAGGCCGCTCAGCGCCTTGCCGATATAGCAAATCACGCCCAGCTCTCAGAAGAGATGATAAAAGTGAAGCTCCTTGCCGATGAAAAGCACAAGAGCATCGGCATCTTGAAATCCTCAGGAGACGTGCTGAAGCAAAAGATCTCTGATCTATCGGCAAAGAGAGAAGCCCTGTTGGCAGAACTCAAACAGGTAGAAGAAGCTTTGTCCCAAGTTCAACAGGAAGAAAGCCAGCTGCCTGAGGCGATCAAGATTCTTGAACAAGAGCAAAACGTCCAAGCCCGCAAAGCACTGCAGATGAAGAAGAAACTGAAGCCAGTGGAGGGCTCTGCCGATGATGACATGAAGCAGATAGAAGAAGCCAACCAGATCCGTCTGCGCGCCATATCGACGATCCAGGCTGTGTTAAACATGTGAACTCTTCATCGGCGGCATACTCTGCTCTTTTCTTTTAAACACTCCTGATATTTTGGTCTAGCCGATAGGACTATTATCGGCACCTTTTAAAACATTGAGTTTGGCCCCAGATATACTTTGATCCAGCCGATAGGAATGTTATCGGCTCTCTAAACTTTTATGCATCAACCCATATGCTAGGATAATATTTCTTTAGATATTTGCCATTCAATGCCCTAGGAAATTCAACTCCTTTGAGAGTTTCTAAAATATAAGCATTGCCAGGAGCAGATCGATTTATCCGATAAGGACCCTCCTAATTGGGAGACCACTTCCCAAATTTTGAACTTTTAGTCCCAATCGGTAAGATTAGTTTCCATACTAAGTCTCCATCGGCAAACTCCTTAGCCTTTACTTTCTTATCATACCATCTGGCAACTCTTTTCTTATTTTCTTCTATACTTATCAAAGCCCTTAGCCAATGCCCTGCTAAATCATCCAACTCATCTTTTATCAAAGTAGCATAGTCATCGGCAGTCAATTGGTCTTGAAAAGATAGCTGTCTAGATCCAGTTTTAATTTCCCCGGGTAGCACTGCATCATGCCCGTACACCAATTGATAAGGTGAAACCTTGGTCGACCCATGACAAGCCATCCGATATGACCACAAAGCTTCATTTAACAACGTATGCCACCTCCTAGGATTTTCTTCAATCTTCCATTTAATAAGTTTGATAATTCCTTTGTTAGATGCCTCGGCCTGCCCATTAGCTTGAGCATAATAAGGAGAAGAATTTAATACTTTAATTCTCATACTGATTGCAAACTCATCAAACTCCCCTGATGTGAACATAGTACCCTGATCGGTAGTAATTGTTTGAGGAATTCCAAATCGGTAAATAATATGCTCTTTCACAAAATCAATCATATTGGCCGATGTGACTTTCTTCAAAGGAATAGCTTCAACCCACTTGGTGAAATAATCGGTGGCAACCAAGATGAATTTATGTCATTTGCTTGATGGTGGGTAAATTTGGCCGATTAGATCAATAGCCCATCCCCGGAACGGCCAAGGTTTAATAATGGGATTCATGGCCGATGCGGGTGCCCTTTGAATATTGCCAAACTTCTGACATCCTTGACACCCCTTAAAATATTTAAAGCAATCTTCAAGTATGGTTGGCCAATAATACCCATTCCTCCTAATCATCCATTTCATCTTAAAAGCCGACTGATGTGCTCCACATACTCCTTCATGGATTTCTCCAATTAAACTTTTAGCCTCATCAAACCTAAGCATTTGAGAAGAATTCCATCAATTGTTCGATAATATAATTTATCTTCGAGGAGCACATACTTGGTGGCTTGAAACCGAACACGTCTCTCAACTTTCTTGGATGGATCCTTCAAATAATCAATGATTTCTTTTCTCCAATCATCGGCACTGATTGCCGATATTGCGTTTAATATGAGCTGATATCCCGAGGCATGCTGAGCCAACCGATTGGCCTCTTCATTATGCAATCGAGGAACATGCTCTAATCAGAAATCCTTGAATTCCTTTAACAGTTGCATACTCCTTTCGTAATACGTTATTAAGACCTCACTTCGGCATTCATAACTTCCAGCTAATTGATTTATAACCAACATAGAATCCCCGAAGATTTCAACAGCGTCAGCACGAACCTCTTTCAACAACTCCAACCCCTTAATTAAGGCTTGACACTCAGCTTGATTATTCATCGACGTGGCACTAATCGGCAAGGAGAATTCATACTTCCTTCCCTAAGGAGAAATTAACACTATGCCGATTCCTGCCCCCCGGTCACACGTGGATCCATCAAAGAAGAGCGTCCAAGGCACAATTTCCAAAGTTTCCACTGCACCGCAATGTTGAGTTACAAAATCGGCCATAATCTGTCCTTTAACCGCTTTAGCCGATTCGTAACGCAGATCGAATTCCGACAGTGCCAAAATCCACTTATTGATCCTACCATTCATGATCGGCATAGATAGCATATACCGGACCACATCATCTTTGCATATAACAGTGCATTCAGCTGATAACAAATAGTGCCTCAACTTAATACATGAGAAATAAAGACATAAACATAACTTCTGCCTAAATAGTAAATTACACGCTCCTTCCCTTCAAATTCTTGAATCAAAGCCGAACCGATGACCATCCCATCGATAGACAAATATAATCTGAAGGGTTTTCCTTGCTGAGGTGGAATCAGAACCGGAGGATTTATCAAATAATTCTTGATTTCATCTAAAGCCAACTGTTGCTCTTTCCCCCACACAAACTCTTGATCGGCTTTCAATTTAAGTAAAGGACTGAAAGCATGAATTTTACCAGACAAATTAGATATAAACCGTCTGATAAAATTTACCTTGCCAATCAAGGATTGAAGCTCAGTCTTGTTAGTAGGGGCAACAATTTTGTTGATAGCATCAATAGATCGTCTACTAATTTCAATTCCTCTCTGATGCACCATAAAACCAAGAAACTGCCCTGCCGATACACCAAAGGCACACTTATTGGGATTCATCTTTAAACCATGCTTCCTTATGCATTCCAACACCTTTCGCAAATCGGCAAGATGTTTTGTGAAATCCCCAGACTTAACCACCACATCATCAATATAAATTTCCACCAGCTTGCCGATGAACTCATGAAAGATAAAATTCATAGCCCTCTGATAGGTAGCACCAGCATTTTTCAAGCCAAAGGTCATGACTATCCATTCAAACAACCCAACATGACCAGGACATCTAAACGTAGTCTTTGGAATATCTTCTTCAGCCATGAATATTTGATTGTATCCTGCATTGCCATCCATAAAGCTGATGATCCGATGCCCAGCTGCAGCATCAACTAGCAGATCGGCAACCGACATTGGGTACCCATCCATCGGTGTAGCTTTATTAAGATTCCTGAAATCAATGCAAACCTGAAGCTTCCCATTTTTCTTGTAGACTGGAACAACATTGGAAATCCACTCGGCATACCGACACTGCCGAATAAATTTAGCTTCAATAAGTTTGGTTATTTCGGCCTTAATATCAGGAAGAATATTAGGATTACATCGGCGAGCTGGCTGTTGATGTGGCCGAAATCTAGACTTTATGGGTAACCGATTTCAACAATCGATCGGTCCAAACCAGGCATCTCAATATAATCCCAAGCAAAGAAATCTTTATATTCCTTTAACAAATCGATTAACTGCTGCTTACACTCAGAATTTAACTTAGCACTAATAAAAGTAGGTCTAGGTTTATCACCACTACCTATATCTACCTCTACCAAATCATCGGCCGATGTGAACCCCTGGCCTAGTTTTCCATCATCGGCGAATCTATCCATTAAAACTCCTCATCAGAACCGGCTGCTTGGATCGGTGGAATTTCATAATCGGCAACTTTGAGGAAATCCTTCTCCCAAATCTCTCCCGAGATACATCTAGTCCTCTCATAGGTATCTGCCTCTGCCGATGCGATGACATAGGAAGAATCTCCTGGGACAATCTCAATCTTGTCACGTACCCACTGAACCAAGCACTGGTGCATTTTAGATGGGATGCAACAATTGGCATGAATCCAATCTCTCCCTAACAGTAGATTGTAGGCACCTTTTCCACTGATCACAAAGAAGGTCGTCGGCAAGGTTTTGCTGCCGATGGTCAACTCGACGCATATTGCCCCCCTAACTGGAGACACATTCCCTTCAAAGTCTTTCAGCATCATATCGGTCTTGGTCAAATCTTGATCTCCTTTTCCAAGCTTCCGATAGACTGCATACGGCATGATGTTGATAGCACCTCCACCATCAATTAATATCTTGGTCATTGGCTGACCATCAACTCTTCCTTTGACAAACAGAGCTTTAAGATGCTGCCTTTCATTGTCGGCAGTCTTTTCAAAGATAGCTATCATCGGATCTAGAGCCAACTGAGCTATCTGGTCGGAAAACTCCAACTCCTCATCATCACTGGATGGCGCAAGGAACTCCATCAGCAACATAAATACCATGTTAACATCTGCCGATGGCCCTTTCCCCTTAGGATCCGGTTGTTGCTGATCCCCAGACTGGCCAGAGTTCTCGCCCCTTCTTAGCTCTTCTCGTCTTTCACGCTGCAGTCTCCTTTTCTGTGTCTTGGTCAACCCCTCTGGACACCATGAGGGAAGTGGCGACTGCCTTGCCGATGGGCGACGACTTTCCCTTGACTCCATCCGATAAGTATTAGCGTCCCTGCAAAATATGAACTCATCGGGAACTCGTGCATTAGCCATCTCTTCAAGCTCTTCCTAGTTCCTAGGAAAATATTCCACACGATCACCAAGCCTATCGTGTACACTGAGTCTGCCCCCCAGCCAATCATGAACTGACGCTCTCCCCCTAATCGGCCCATTAAATCGTCGATCATCATCGTGATAGCGCCGATCGGATCTGTCATACCGATCATAACCATTGCACTCAAGGCAATCTCTAACAGTGGGTAATTTGATGTTCTGCTCCCAGTAATGGATAAAGAATGGGCAGTTCCAGTGATCTTTGTGCCGATTCCACTCGTGTCGGCGTCTTTCTTCTTCCCGACGATAGTCTTCTTGCTGGTGCCGATACCGATCCTCACGTTGCTGCCAAGTCTCCCGAGGCCTTCTATGAGTTATCACAATACCAGATCGGGGAGGCCTTCCTGAGTTAGTTCCCTCTTGGATCAAGCCTTTTCCTTTGGCATCGGCAGCAGTAATTTGATGCTGAGGATCTATCGATGCACTCCTTTTAGCTGTTTCCGACGTCAAGACCTTGGTTTTTCCCTTAGCATCCAACATATTTGTTGGGAAAGGATGTTGATCGATCTTCATCGGCTTCTGAGCTTTAGAATTATCAAATTTGATTCTCCCAGATTCAATAGCCGATTGCAGCTGTTGTCTAAAAACCTTGCACTCATTGGTGCTGTGAGAAGTTGCATTGTGCCACTTGCAGTATTTCATCTTCTTTAAATCTTCGGCCGATGGAATAACATGATTAGGCGACAATTTGATTTGCCCTTCCTGAAGTAGAAAGTCAAATATCCTATCGGCTTTAGTAATGTCAAATGCAAACTTCTCTGGTTCCTTATGCCCAAAAGGGCAAGACATCAGCTTTTTATTTTTCACCCACTCTGCCAAGCCGATGACTGGCTCTTCATCAGAATCTGAGCTTGCTGCCTCATCAACAAATGACACTTTTTTGTTCCAAGCTCTCTTAGGTTCAAAGGGTTTGATATCCTGGTCGGAAATCCTCTGGACCAAGTGACTTATGCTCTCGAATTCTTGAGAAGCATACTTGTCTCTGATATGTGGCTACAAACCTTGAAAAGCCAAATCGGCTAGCTGCCGATCGTCTAGAACCAGGCTGTAGTATTTATTCCTGACTTCCCGCAACCTCTGCACAAAGCTTTCAACCGATTCATCATTGCGCTGCTTCAATCTGACCAAATCGGTAATTTTCTTCTCATGAACTCCAGATAAGAAGTACTTGTGGAACTGCTTCTCCAGATCGACCCAAGTAATCACTGAATTAGTAGGCAACAATATAAACCAAGTGAAAGCCGATCCAGATAAAGATGATGAAAACAGACGAACCCTCAATTCATCCCTGTTAGCAGCTTCCCGACATTGGATGATAAACCTATTGACATGTTCCATGGTTGATGTATCATCCTGTCCAGAAAACTTGGTGAAATCTGGTACCTTGTACCGATTTGGAAGTGGAATTAAATCATATGCGGGAGGATACGACGTCCGATAAGAGTAAGTGTTGACTTTGGGTTTTATCCCAAATTGGTCTCTCATTACTTCAGCAATCTTATCGGCCCAATAAGCATCGGCATCTTGCCGATGGGGTCGTTGTGGATCTGGCGCCTGCTGATAAACTTCCGCGTGTCGCTGAGGCGCACGATCTGCATGGAACATGGGGTTGATTGTCTGACCGCCAAACTGTTGACCAAGATTCATCGGCTGGTTGGCCAACCCTTGATTCTGGAACCCAGGTTGGATCTGGCCTTGTTGAAACCCTAAAGCCTGATGATTCTACTGAGGCATTTGTGGAAAAACTAACTGCCCCGTCCATCCACTGTTAGCATTCATCAGCATGAACCCTGCCGATGGCTGAAGATTGGGCATCATCATTGAATTGACAAACCCTGGATGAGTCATAAACCTCTGTTGCGTCGGCATTGAATCTGCCGATGCGTTAGGCATCTGGAATGTTGGAGCTTGAGAATTCCCAATGTAAGGTCTTGTAGTAGTAGTTGTAGTATACTGGGGACTCTGATTCATCGGCAGATTGGGAGGTGCCGATGCCATAGGAGCCTTGCCTGTCATATCAGCCACTTGAGATGTTCCAGGAGTCTTCAACATCATCTCTTGGGGCATACCATAACCCCACCAGTTGGGAGGAACAGACCCCGACATTGCCGATGCCAATAGATCTGTGGCGAGCTTGATTTGCTCATCTGAAGTTGATGGATTAGTTGTCATCGGCGTAGATTGCACATTAGTGAGTCCTAGTGTGCTTGGACGAGTAGTAGTTTCTGTACCCGCAGCGGCCGTAGTAGCCGATGGAGCTGTGACAACTGGTGATCCTAGCTGATGATAGACAGGGCCCACATAACTTGGTGGCAATTGTCCCTCTTTGAAAGTTCTAGCCACGGCGTTGAAAACCGTATTGGACAGCACACCAGCTTGATTGATCAAGACACGGTTAATAGCACTATCAACCATGTCTTGAAGTTTGCCAGGATTGGCTTCAAAAGTAACCTGTCGAGGCGCCGGCAGTGCTTCCTTCTGGATCACCTCGCCACTCCTGTTGATACTAAAGGATTTCAAACATTGTTGCTTGTAATCCTCCATGGCTTTTGCAATAGCTTGCTTCTGCTCATCTCTGAGATTGGCTTCCGTCACGGGGATGACGTTCTCCAAGTCGAACTCGGTAGTCGACATGTCGATCTTGATCTTGAATCTAGTCCCACCAGGCGTGCCAAAAGATGTGTTGGTGCAAAAGCGGATCTGCAAACACAAAGGGCTAATACCCGATTCAAACGTTAAGGCGTGCTAGCCGATTTGACCTTACTATCGGCAAAGGTGATAACTCGAATACTTTGGTCCCGACAACAGCGATGCGCCCGGATGTCACAGCCAAGAGGTATTCACGCGAAACTCGAGAATACACCGAGCTTAAGTCGACGAATTCCTAAGAACTCGTAGTAAAAAGGAAAATATGACGAAGTCATCGAAAAAGTAGATGCTAGAATATGAGCAAAAACTTGTGTTTGTTTGATTGATAGATGGATTATTACAAAGCCCTAGGGTCTACATTTATACCCTATGCAAAGAGCTACAATCAGACACGACTAGGACTCGAATTCCAAACTGAACAGAATCCGCATACAAAACAAATTTAAATAATTAAGGAAAACATAAAACTATCCCCTTGTAACCGACCAGGACACCGCCACAGATCAATCGACAATCTCCATGTTTTTCTTCAGAACCATCGGCAGACTTCCTGTTATGGCCATCGGCACAAACACGTCACCTCTTCTAGACTTGGTTATATTCAACTATCTCCTCATCAGCAATCACCCTCATCGGCAACTTCCCTGCAGACTAGTTACCATTGCTCCATCTGCCGATCTATACTTTACCGATCCCCGGGTACGTGTCCAAAAATGGTGTCAACAATAATTCAATTGGCGGCAATGGCGTTATCCGGTGAGGGTCACCATCGAGAGCTAGATGGGCTATGACTTCTAGAGAGACCATCAAGACATCCTCAATGGGCCTTGTTTGGATTTGGGTTCTACTATCACATTGTTTGAGCGTGCAAGCGACACGGCGATAGGAGAGCTTCCTAGTTTTAACTTTAGGAGACCTTGTTTTGGTCTTCCTTGAAAGAGTGTCCCTAAGGGTAGACCAACCAAGAGGGACATATCTGAGATGTCATAGAAGTGAAAATCTAAACGGTACTCAAAATCTCTTATGCGCAAAAGAATAGACCTCATGACCCCATAACTTTCAAGAATAACTCCCGAAGGAATCTTCAAGAGCTTATGAGATGAGATCAGATACTCATTGGGGCAAAGGTTTTTAGCCAAAGTTTTTGAAATGATATCCATCCCAATAGTTGGACAATAGTGAGCCTCTATGGTGGTTTCCTTAAGGATGCAAGGTAGAATCTTTGATGGGGCAATGATTTCTACCAACCACTCATGACTTATGATGGCCATAGTCCCTTGATGTGTTCTACAAGGAAGGACTCATTGTGGGGACCATCATCCTCAAATGGTGCAGAGTGCACTAGAGGTCTCACTTGAACTAGTAAATTTGAGGCATTCCAAAATCTTCAAAAAGATCTTCCTTGAATTTAAAGGGAAATGAAGAGGGATAAGGCTCATCGTCCTCCAGAGTATGGTGTGTTCCCTTAATAGAGGGCTCTATGGCAAGTAGATTATGAGGGGGATTTGAAGGAAATTCAGATTTGGTTGCAAGTGCCTCCTCTTGTTGGTCGAGGCATGACTCAACTTCTTCAGGAAACTCATCATATATATCTGTGTAAGGGGTGTTTTCGAGGATTCTCTCTGGAATGGCCTTACCCTCACTAATGGTTTCATGTGAAGATGAGCCTCCAGAAGATATGTCAAGGTCTAGAGCTGCTTCTTTGCTAAGGCCAAGATGAAAGTGATGTAGTAGGACATGGTCAGGCAAAGAAAGGTTTGGGTCGGTATTGATGAGGTTTGTGAACCTAGACGAGGCTACTCCTAGAGTCTCCTTCTCCTTTTGTTAAAAGGCAAGAATTTCTATTCAAAGGGTAGCAATTTGAGAAACAGAGAAGAAAGCAAGACAAAATTTGTCTCAAAGTTCATCCCAATTTCCATGAACACCTCCAACGGTATGAGCATACCATTGTTTTGCTCTTCCCGAAAGGGATAATGGAAATTCATGCTCTCATGTGTCATGTCAGAAATATGTAGGCAAGAACACAGTTCCTCAAATTTCTGAATGTGGGTATAAGGATTTCCATCCTCTTGCCTAGAGAAGGATTGATCCCGAACCATGGCTATAAAGCCAGAACAGAGTTCAAAGCCAGAAGTTGTGATAGGCTTCGACAATTGTAGTGGCTCAAAGAACTCACCCTTTGGAGCGAAGAACTTATGAATAGGAGTGGAATCCATGTGGTAAAGGTGGTGGGTGATGGTTGTGATGAGGTGAATGTGGTGGTGGTATAAAGAAAAACAAAGATACATGGACGATTGCGTCAAAAAAGATACACAGACAACTTGGTTCAATTCTAGAACAGCTACCGTTCCTGGCAACAGTTCTAGAAAGCTTGTTGGAATTTGTTAACGCAAAGAGCTGAATCCACAAGCGCACAAATACCATTGTAGCTTTCACCAGAGTATTCTTAGGTATCGATTTCCACAGGGAATGCGAAGTGCACTAGAAAAGATCAAAGTCGTCCAAGGATAAAGTGTTTTTGTAGGTAGAGGAGTTTTTAAAGATTTTCTAAGGTTTTCCCAAGATTACTAGATAACCAAGTTTTAGACTTACTATACCCACTTACTTTGGAGCAGTGGTTCCTTTCCGATACTCAAAAAGACTAGGAAGGGGTGATCGGGTCAAGCCACCAAAATCTCTATGAAAACACCAAACTGAATATGGTGGAATACAAAGGCCTGGTCAGAGCTGGGCTACCACAACTATCTATTGGTTTGAGCGCAAACTCATGTAAATCTAGCCTTGACATTATGTCTATGCTAATGATTACTACTCTAGTCTCGATCCTTAGACTAGAGTACTCAGTCGAGCGGAGATCTCGAAATTGAAGCAAAGTAATAACTAAAATTAGTTAAATAGAAATCTTGGAATTACCAAAGATAACCTAGATACTCCTCAAGAGTTGAGTCGTCTCCATAGACACTACTAGAGAACAGACCTTTCGTCGATGTGCCAAATGACCTTTAGTCCCAGCATTTTTGGTGCCCGGGACAAAATAGATCTTTAGTCCCGGTTGGTAAAGCCAACTGGGACTAACGGTCCGTCCCCAACGGCTCCGGTGTCAGGCGTCGGGGAGGGACCTTTAGTCCCAGTGTGTGTTACCAACCGGGACTAAAGATCTACCTTTAGCCCCGGTTTAAGCCACTAACCGGGACTAAACCTTTTGTCCCGGTCTTTGGCACCAACCGGGGCTAAAGGTAGGTGTTTATTCCCGGTTGGCAACACCAACCGGGACTAAACCCTCCCCGCTATAAATTGAATCTCCCTCCTCCCTTCTTCCTCTCCCTGCCTGAGCCCGAGCTCCTTTGTTCTTGCTTGTTCTTCCATTGTTCTTCCTTGTTATTGCTCTCATCTCCCGCGATCGATCCATTTCAACGCTTCTACGCCGTCGTCGATTTGTTTGAAAGGTTGCTAGCTTCATCCTCCTATGTTTCTCACCGCCGTATGTAATTTCATATTGGACATATGTCTATTTTAATTATTTCATGTTGCCATCTCTCCAATCATCATCTTCTCATGTTTGAATTTTTTTGAACGATGCTAAGTGTGTGCTCGCTAAAAACTAGTATACACAAATCATTACTACTTTGTATACACGAATCATGTTAAGTTCTATTATAGATATTATAGGATATTTTTTTACTTTAATATGTTCATGTTCTTATTTTAAAATATTAATAATATATTTTTTGTTGTAATTGTTAAATAAATTGTTTTTCACTTTAAAAATTCTTGAAGTTAATTTTCTTTACTGATAAAATTATAGCTTCTAATACAAAAATTACAATTCCATGATAATGCAGATAATGGCACGCCATTGGATGTACAATGCTGATCGCTGCTCCAACGAGTTCATTGAGGGCGTGCGAGAATTCCGCAGAGTGGCGGAGCAAAATAAGCGGGATGGTTTTATGTGCTGCCCATGTGCCGTTTGTAAGAATTTGAAGGAATTTTCAAACTCAAGATAAATTCACTTGCACTTGTTCATGAATGGTTTCATGCCAAACTATATTTGTTGGACCAAACACGGAGAGTCCGGGGTTATGATGGAAGAAGGTGAAGAAGAGCAAGCGTACCCTGATGATGTTTTTGCTCAATACTGCGACTTCGCAGTAGAGGACGAAGGTGAAGAAGACGGGGATGCTGGAAACAGTATCGTTGATGATGACGATGCTCTTGGTGATGTCATTCGCGACGTACAGAGAGATTGCGAAAGTGCAAAGGAGAAGGCTAAATTTGACCAAATGCTAGAGGATCACAAGAAGCTACTCTACCTGTCGGCCGAAGAGGGACAGAAAAAGCTAGGAACGACATTGGAGTTGTTACAGTGGAAGGCAGAGAATGGTATTTCTGACAAGGTATTTGGAAAATTACTGAAGATCCAAAAAAAGATGCTTCCGAAGCCTAATGAGTTACCCACCACTACATACGAAGCAAAAAAGATCGTCTGCCCTTTGGGATTACAAATCGAGAAGATACATGCATGCCCTAATGACTGCATCCTGTACCATGGCGAGAACGAGAAATTAGATGAATGCCCTGTTTGCCATGCGTCACGGTACAAGATCTTGCGAGATGACCCTGGCGATGTTGAGGATGAAGAACGTCCGAGGAAGAGAATCCTTGCCAAGGTTATGTGGTATGCTCCAATAATTCCACGCCTAAACGTTTGTTCAGAAATAAGGAGCATGCAAAGTTGTTGCGATGGCACAAAGAAGATCGTAAGGTGGACAACATGTTGAGACACCCTGCAGATGGTTCTCAGTGGAGAGGAATCGATAGAGAATTCCCGGACTTTGCAGAGGACGCAAGAAACCTAAGGTTCGCATTGAGTACGGATGGATTTAATCTTTTTGGGGACCAGAGCTCTAGTCATAGCACATGGCCCGTTACTCTATGTATCTACAACCTTCCTCCGTGGTTATGCATGAAGCAGAAGTTCATTATGATGCCGGTGCTCATCCAAGGTCCGAAGCAACCTGGCAACGACATCGATGTTTACCTGAGGCCATTGGTTGAGGAACTCCAGCTTATATGGAGCAAACCAGGTGTGCGTATGTGGGATGAGTACAAACAGGAAGCATTCGACCTACGAGCATTGTTGTTCGTGACAATCAATGATTGGCCAAATCTAAGCAATCTTTCAGGGCAAACATTTTAAAGGTACGGCAGAACACCGATCCAAGCCAGGCAACCGAGATGGGGCAGAGGTATTCGAGATGGTCAAAGATTTGAAAGTAGTGTTTGGAAAGGGAGAAGGCAGCGAACCTGTTCCGAAAGACGCTTCGGGGCGTGCCCCAATGTGGAAGAAAAAGTCAATATTTTGGGAGCTACCATATTGGAAACACCTTGAGGTCCGCCAATCGACGTGATGCACCTGACGAAGAATCTTTGTGTCAATCTCCTAGGGTTTATGGGTGTGTTTGGAAAGCCTAAGGATACCCTTGAGGCTCGAGAGGACTTAAAGCGCATGAAAGAACGAGACAACCTGCATCTAGAGCAGACAGATGATGGACGCCAGCATTTAAGACCTGCTAGCTACACTCTTAGCAATGAGGAGAAGGGAATCATGTTTGAGTGCCTAAGCAGCATCAAGGTCCCATCTGGGTTCTCCTCCAACATAAAGCGTATAATAAATGTGCCAGAGAAAAAATTTGTCAATGTGGTTCAATGTCTTGTCAGCTTTGAGTTGGTGTTTCCTCCATCTTTCTTTGATATCATGACACATCTCCAAGTTCATCTGGTCAAAGAGATTCATATTCTGGGTCCTGTCTTCCTACACAACATGTTTCCCTTAGAGAGATTTATGGGTGTACTGAAAAAATATGTTCACCAGCGGGGTCGGCCAAAAGGAAGCATCATCAAGGGATATGGGACAGAGGAGGTCATTGAGTTCTGTGTGGACTTTATTCCTGATCTTGACCCGATTGGTCTTCCTGAATCAAGGTATGAGGGGAGACTCGGTGGAAAGGGTACACTAGGAAAGAAAACATATATCAGCCAGGGTGATGATTTATTCAATAAAGCGCACTACACAGTCCTTCGAAACTCCATTGTGGTGGAACCATATATTGAGGAACACATGGATTTTGTACGATCCGAGAATCCTGGAAAGAATGAGACTTGGGTTACATGTCATCACATGGAAACATTCAGTGACTGGTTGCAAAAAAAATGCCAGGGTGATAAAGATATTGGAGATGAACTTTACTTGTACAATATCTTTATCACCCTGGCATTTTTTTGCTAGGCAACCAGCGTGGCACGTCCTCATGTACAAAGGGTACGAGATAAATGGAAATACATTTTACACCGTATCACAAGATAAAAAGAGTACCAACCAAAACAGTGGTGTCCGTGTGGATGCCACAGACACGAATGGGGACAGGCACACATATTATGGTCGTATAGAGGAGATTTGGGAACTAGACTATGCACATAATTTTAAAGTCCCTTTATTCCGATGCTAATGGGTGAAGATGAAAGGAGGGGTATCAGTCGATAAGGAGTACGGAATGACAACAGTGGACCTCAACAATATTGGATATACAAACGATCCATTCGTCCTTGGTACTAAGGTGAATCAGGTGTTCTATGTGAAAGACATGTCTACAAAACCTAAGAGAGGGAAACAAGATGAGAAAAACACCAACGAGCCAAAGCGACACATCGTTCTTACAGGGAAAAGAAACATCGTGGGAATTGCAGACAAGTCAGACGTGTCAGAGGATTATGAAAAGGATGCACGGATCCCACCCTTCTGTGTGGCCAAAGACCCAAGCATCATGCTCGCTGCAGAGGACACTCCATGGTTACGAAATGATCATAACCAAGGGCATTATGTTAAGAAAAAGTTTACCACTGTGCTAGCTTGATAATGGTAGTGATTTGTACTTGAAATCTTGTGTAATATAATTGTAACATTATGTGTAATATAATTGTAACATCTTGATGTGGATTTTGAACTATTGGTATTCATGAGTTTGGTCAAACTTGGTCAAGTGACCCATCTGAGTACTTCAAATGGAAAACTTTTGAATACCAAGTTGTTAGGTCTCATCAAGACCTACATTTCATATATGGATCATATTTTCATCCGGATAAATTTGATCGAGTCTGAGGCACATGTTTTCAAATTCGAAGACGGGCTTTGGTCAAACTTGGTCAAACGAAAGAGAAAATGACTTGGAATGAAAATCTTTTGAATACCAAGTTGTTAGAGCTCATCAATATCCAAACTTTTTATATAGACCATTTTTCCATTTGGGAAAGTTTATGTAAACAATACTCACCAAATCTTGAATCTCACACAAACTTTATGAAACTATACATGGGAAGTGTGGATTTTGAAGTACACTTTGCCAACACTTTTTCAAATGCAAAAATGGTCTATATATGAAATGTAGATCTTGATGAGTGGAGCAATATTGGTATTCATGAGTTTTCCATTTGAGGCCATCCATGGTTCTAAAAATTAGCGTTTCGCTATGAATTCTTTCAAATTTCAAAATTGAGTGGTCTAAACTTTTTCAAATGAAAATGTGACTATTAGAGAAAATGTAGGTCTTGATGAGTGGAACAAACTTTGTATTTATGAGTTTTCTATTTAAGGCCATCTACGGCTCGGTCAAAGTGTGTGTTTGTGAAACCCACTATTTTGACTTTGGTCAAACTTGGTCAAATGACCCACCTGAGTACGTCAAATGGAAAACTTTTAAATACCAAGTTGTTAGGTCTCATCAAGACCTACATTTCATATATGGATCATATTTTCATCCGGATAAATTTGATCGAGTCCGAGGCACATGTTTTCAAATTCGAAGACGGGCTTTGGTCAAACTTGGTCAAATGACGGAGAAAATGACTTGGAATGAAAATCTTTTGAATACCAAGTTGTTAGAGCTCATCAATATCCAAACTTTTTATATAGACCATTTTTTCATTTGGGAAAGTTTATGTAAACAATACTCACCAAATTTTGAATCTCACACAAACTTTATGAAACTATACGTCGGAAGTTTGGATTTTGAACTACACTTTGCCAGCACTTTGTCAAATACAAAAATGGTCTATATATAAAATGTAGATCTTGATGAGTGGAGCAATATTGGTATTCATGAGTTTTCCATTTGAGGCGATCCATGGTTCTGAAAATTAGCGTTTCGCTATGAATTCTTTCAAATTTCAAAATTGAGTGGTCCAAACTTTTTCAAATGAAAATGTGACCATTAGAGAAAATGTAGGTCTTGATGAGTGGAACAAACTTTGTATTCATGAGTTTTCCATTTGAGGCCATCTAGGGTTCCAAAATCCATCTTACAACTTTTGAAAATTTAAATTTCAAATTTATACAATCAATGTCGCGCATTTGTATAATTATTATTAAAGAAACAAAAGTTTAACGTCCAAATGACCCAAAAACAAAGTATCTGTCTAAAGCCAACAATTTTTTAAAATTTAGTTGGCCATTATATTTTTGCATTAACACAATATTCATTATGAATAACATTTATTTTGAATAATATGAAATATTTGAAAGACAATTGTGTTAATAATTTTTATACCGATGAGTAGAGCAGAATAAAATCAATGTGTATTTTTTAAACAATTTTATCAGATTTATTTAATTTATAATGCATTTAACAATGTAAAAAGAAAAAAAAAGGAAAAATCAAATTATGGCGCCTAAACTGGCGCCATAAATTGGTGAAAACCCTTTAGTCCCGGGCCGAGCTAGCGCCCGGGACTAAAGGTGCCCTGCCCTATAAAGGGCAGAGGCCTTCTTCCTCCTGCCCACTGCGCCCGCGTCCGTCGTCTTCCTCCTGCCCTAACCGCAACGCGCGCGACCCCTCGTCTTCTCCGTCGCTGCTCCGTCGTCGTTGCTCGAGCGCCGCCCCGAGGATGCCCCGCCGCCGTACGCCGCGCTCCCTCCTCCTGTATCCCTCTCTCCTCTCTTTCTCTCCTTCTCTCGCGCGTGTGCCCGCCGTCGCCTACGCCGCGCGCCCGCGCCGCCGCCGTACGCGCCCGCGCCGCCGTCGTACACCGACAACGCTGCGGGCGGGGGGCAGTTGCGCGGGCCCCACGCCGTACACCGTCGGGCACGCGCGCCCCCACCGGCCGGCGGCGCAGCCGCCGAGCCCCGGCCCTGTGCGCCCGAGCCCGTGGGATAGGCCTTGTTTAGTTCCTCTTCGTCACATTAAATCTTTAGATGCATGCATGAAGTATTAAATATAGACAAAAATAAAAACTACTTGCACAATTTGGTCGGAATTGATGAGACGTACATGATTCGATAATATTTGTCAAATACAAACGAAAGTAGTACTATTCCTATTTTGCAAATAGACGAAAATAAAAAACTAATTGCACTGTTTACCTGTAATTTGTAAGATGAATCTTTTGAGCCTAATTATTTCATAATTGGACAATGTTTGTCCAATAAAAATGAAAGTGCTACAGTAGCCAAAAACTGTAATTTTTGCGAACTAAACACAGCCTGAGAAATGAAAATGAAAAAATATGAATAAACAAAGAAATAACTATAGTGATGTTCACGTAATATATATACGATGTTCTTTAAATTTTTTTCTTTGTTACGTGTTTTTATTTTTTTCTTATGCTTTGCTCTAGTTATTATTTGTCTTACATTATATATTTATTTATTTTTATGTATATTATAGTACCAATTTCTTATAAATCTAGAATATTGCCAACTCAAATTCATATATATTTATTTATTTTCATGTATATTATAGTACCAATTTATTATTTATTTTCACGTAATATATATACAATGTTCTTTAATGTAATTAGTGATGTTCTATGGTGTATTTAGTTTTTTTCACGTAATATATATTTGATGTTCTATAACATATTTTAGCGATGTTCACATAGTATACATATAGTGTTCTGTGATGTATTTAGTGATGTTCACACAATATATATGCGATGTGATGTTCTATAATTTATTTAGTTATGTTCTATGGTGTATTTAGTAATGTTCACTTACTATTAGTGGTACAATTGGTGCTATAATTAGTGGTACAATTAGTGGTATAAATTAGTGGTACAATTATGATATATTTAATTGTTAGCAAATGATATACTCTAAACCCTAAACCTAAGCCCTAAGCCCTAAGCCCTAAACCCTAAACCCTAAACCCTAAACCCTAGTTTTATATATTGTTTCCTTGTCAGGTATACACAGTAGTGCTAGTAGTCATGTGTCACATATTTCTGCAGAAATGGCCGATCCGAGAGAACACGAAGAGGAAATGATGAACCTGATCTGCGGTCCCACTGAAGAAGTTTATCACGATGATCACGAAGGCGATGAGAACCCTGAGGGCATCGATGACTGCTCTCAGTATTTGGTCGACCTGAATGAGCAAGACAATGCTGGCCAGCAGGTCTGTAATATGGCAGTCTCCTTTGTTTTTACAGATATAATTCAAAATAATATCTTGTATTAAATTGTCTTGTTTCTTTCTACATAGCCCTCTAGCTCGACGACAACCACGGGGACCAGCCGGAGAGTACAAGGCCCAAAGAAGCCTATGGAGGGCCGGTTAGTAATCTCAGAATTCGAGGAAGCAACAAGCAAGCCACTTGGACCCCATTCAAGGGCCTTCGTGAACCACTTAGGGTACCTTGTCCGGGATAGGATCTCGATCAGTGTCCGTGAATGGAAGGAGAACAAGAAACACCCAGAAATCAGTTATGTCTCTAGACGTGACAAGGAGCTACTCTGGGGTGATGTCTTGCAACATTTCACATTGGAGACAAATGATGAACAGTTGAAGGAAAGAGTCCGAGATTGGTCTATGAAGAAGATGACACCAATGTTCTAGGGCTATAAGAAGCGTCTATATCAAGACTACATCAAGAAAAACATGACTCCATATTTCAACTCTCTGAACTATGCGAAACTACGGCCGTTTTGGGACGACTTTGTACGGTTCAAGATGTCCGAAGAGGCTCAGGACCGGGTGAGAAAGAACTAAGAGAATGCCCGACGCAAGACCTACCACCATACGATGGGATCAGGTGGCTACCAAACCGCCGTTCCTAAGTGGGAAAAGGCCGAAAAAGAGTTAATCGACACGGGGTTGGTGCCCGAATCCCTCGAGTGGCCTGAGCGCGCGAAGCACTGGTTTTTCGCTCACGGAGGCTCACTGGACCTTGAGACCGGAAAGGTCATGTATGGGGAACGCATCCAAGCTGTTGTAGAAAGATTCCATCAAGCCCGCTCCATCGCTAAAAGTGGAGAATTGAATAGAGATAAAGATGAGTTGACATTCGCCCTGGGGAACCCTGAGCACGGTGGACGGACGAGAGGCTATGGCACCGTGTCGTGGGAACATGCCTTCCCTGTTGATAGGGAAACTTATAGAAGCCGCCAGAGAAAGAAGGAAGAGGACAGGGAACGGATATGCAGATTGGAGGAAGGACTCATAAAGACCCAAGAAGTGGCTCAACAGGCCCTTGAGCGGGAGCAAGCGCTGAAGGCCACAATGGATGAGAAAATCTAAAAGGCTGTGGAGGAAGCTGTAACTTCCCACCTCCAAAGCTTGTCACAGCCACCGGCCGCCAACATTAGCCCTTGCTCAGCTCATCTAAAGAGCAGTTGTGCTTCTACGGAGGCGCCTGCGAGGCAAGTTGATGACGTAGGGCTACGATTCCCGGTGGATGACGTCACTGCTCCGTTGACGTCTTGTGAGCTCCATATTCCGGAGGGCGATGGCACAGTAAAGGTGGCTACTGGTGTCGTATCTCCTATCGACCCCACCAAGACACCAAGGATCCACTCTATCCCAATACCAGCCGGATATGCTTATGTCTCGGTGGATAGAGTGGTCAGAGGCCGTGAAAATGTGCCTCTCGATATCGAAGGCGGTGATGGAGAGAAGACACTTGGTGAAGTGGAGAAGACATTCATATGTTGGAGGAAACGGTACATCATTATTCCTAGGGTGCCGCCGCCACAACCGAACCCTAGCAGGTCCGGATTATTGTGGACGCTACTGCCTTTTCTATAATTATATACTGTATCAAATTACATTTAGTCATGTATACATATACCTTATTTGTTTTTCTTCAAATCCAGGGCCTCCTCCCACCGAAGTCCATCTGTCCATTCACCGCATGACCATAGTGCCGTGGGACACGACGACGACGACGACGGCGGCGTACAAGAGAAGGCCGCATCCCCACCACCGGCCGCCGCATCTCCTCCATGAAGGAATCCAACGCCGCCCGCGGCCGAATCTCCTCCACAACAACAAGCTCCACCTGCGCCGCTGCCTCTGCCAATGCCGACAACGGCCGCCGCCTCATCGGCACCGACTGGTGCTGCATCGAGGAGGAAGAGGTCGTCCGCCGAGACATAGAGATCACTCTAACCACCTGTGGCAAAGAGGAAAGCTTTGAACATGAAGATCCCGAAGACGACCAAGCTTTCATATGAGAAGACCGATGAGGAAGTGCTTGCTGCAAGCAAAGCAGAAGTCAAAGCATTCTTTGAAACATGCAAAGCTAATAGAAAAGCAGAGCAAGAGCCGCCATACCTAATGTATCCTCGTTCAAAGCTACGTCAAGTAGTGCAGAAAATTACAGACGCGAACCGTGCTGCGAGTAAACAACCAGGGTCAACAATATCAGACTACGACCGTACTGTCCTAAAGAAAATCAAGGCAGACAAAAGAAAAGTCCAGCAAAAAGTTGCATAGCTCGGTGAACAAGCGCAACAATCAGTTCAGCCACTAGTGGTTGCGAATGAGTACGGTTCAAACGCCAACTTGCTGGCAATGACTATACCTGCTAATGTGGACTTAGATGAACTCGGGAATTGGATGGAAGAAACTAGGCTGCCCCTAGAAGCACTTCTAGGGCGTACCGATGCGCCAATCCACGGAGGTGTCGATGACTATAAGTGTCGGTACGTTTACGGCAGGAGTATGTGCCACCCTGAGAAGGTACGAGGACTTGGTACGCAAATATACAAGCTGCACGAGTACTACTTGAGAGTCAGCTCAAAACATAAAGAAGAAGAATTGATTGCCGTCCGAGTCCGTGACCGACACTACTTCCGTGGAGATGACGTCATATGGATAGATTTTAGTGAAGTACACCAACTTCTCCATATGAATGCTCTCGACAAATCTCTCATGAGCTGCTACTGTCTGTAAGTGATTCTTCCTTTCAATCATTAATCCCATTATAGCATATGTATGTATTCATAATAACTACGCTCCCGATGTGCAGACACATGATGAGAGAACAAAGATTGAAAAAAGACAATCGAATTGGTTTCATTGATCCATATGTCGTGTACAAGGACACTAAAACTAAAGATCCATTGAATCTGAAGCCTAAGGAAATGGAGAAGAACCTCCGGAGGTTCTTTTATAACCAAAGGCATACGGAGAAGATACTCTTCCCTTACAATATGGGGTAAGTGTTGTGTTATATCATGTCTTAGTTAATCCGGCATTAAGATATACATATATAAGTTGACTCTAAACAAATGCAGAGATCATTGGATACTCATTGAGATTAAGATCACGGAACAAAAAAATACATGTGTGGAACTCAATGAAAAAAGACCTGGCACTCTATCAAGACATAATAGACATGATCCAGAGGTAAGTATATATCATACTTTAAATATCGATGCGTGCTCCTTTACTTTATTATGCTAGCTATACCTAATCAACGAGCGTCTTATTGGGCAGGGCTTGGGCTTGGCTACAACAAAAATATCATACGGATCTCAATGTGTCACTTCCTCCTCCTGTTCTACTCCCTTGGGTGCCCACGCAGCCGTTTGGAACGAATCTATGTGGATACTATATTTGTGAATTTATGCGGTGCACCCTATTTAAACCTGCTCAAAGTGTTCTAAAAGTAAGTAACATGCAATACAGTAAATTCATATCTTATTTATTTGTTGGAACTAAATAGATTTTATGTATATTAATATCTTTTTTAACTAATGCAAATGGAAGGAGTGGAATATGAAAGATAAAGTGTTCGAGTACACATTACTCCTTGGAGTCCAGGAGACGATCGCCGGATTTATCAACGATCATGTCATTCCGGAAGACGGCGAGTTCCACTTATACCCACAGGGCTTCAAGCCCATTCCAAACAAGGACGAACACTTGTATGAGCTTTGAGTGGGCGGGCAAACATTATGTAATCATTAACCAGTGGCAGCACACTTGATTATTACTTGTACATAATATTATTATTGTAAATGTAATGTGTATGTACATATATGTATAGCTATATAATATATATATAGATATATATATATATATTATACGGATAATATATATATGTAGTTTCATACTTTATTTGTGTGCAATAATGACGCTCTCGTATAGGTGCAACGTATACGGATAATAGCGGCGTATACGAATAAATTGAAGAACATATACAATTGAAAACCAAAATCAATAAAGAAATGAAAAGGAAAAGGAAAAAGAAAAACAAAAACAAAAACAAAAAAACCCTTTAGTCCCGGTTGGTAATACCAACCGGGACTAAAAGGGGTGGCCAGGGGTGACGCCACGTCACTGCCTGGCGCCCCCTGTAGTCCCAGTTGGTATTACCAACCGGGACTAAATGTCCCCATTTAGTCCCGGGCCGGTGAGCCGGGACTAAAGGTGGGACTTTTGGTCCCGATCCCTTAGTCCCGGCTCGTCACCCGGGACTATAAGTGGTTTTCGACCAGGACAAAAGGCCTGTCCTGTACAGTGAGAGGTACAAGGTCGAGGAGGACCCAACAAGCCTGACTCCTCCACTCTCTTCTTGCAAAACATATATACCAAAACTCATGCAAAATTTGAGTCTAAAAGCCCAAGTTCTAAGTTTTTGTTTTCATATTTGATTATATTGTTCAAATGTTGATGATAGAAATATGAGTTAAGCATCGCCAACAATTACATATAGGATGTTGTCCTTATTTGAACATTTTATAATCTTATATTGAATATTTTAGCTACTAAATGAACTTAAATGAAAACAATGATTATAAATTTTTAAATCTACTCAAGGAGTACAACTTCGGTATAGGATGTGTCTCTGTCCAATATTGTTTCAAATTTCAAAAAAAAACATCAAATATGTGAATGTAAAACAAATATTCAAGACTCTAAAAAACTTTGAATAAAAAGCTTATCAGCAACTCATAGATTAGGTCGGCCTCTAAAACTTTGGTACTGACCATAAGTCTGGGCGTTCGGGTTACCTAATTTTTTTGGGTCGGGTAATTCGGTTAATTAAAAGTTCGGGTAATGAAAATTGTTACCCGATATTAGTCTCAAAAAAACACTACCCGCAATTTCGGGTACCTGATAATTCAGGTTTGGGTTCGGGTATTCCCGATTTACCCGAATTTTCATAAGACAACACACTACACAAAATTTCAATAGCAATTTATATATAATTTCAGCAGCAATTTGTGTAGAATTTCAATAGCATTTTGTAGAGAATAATATATTATGTTCACTTGTTCAAACAAACAGAATTACATTCTAAGAAATTGATAAGTTCTAATGTTTAACTAACAACACATGATAAATACAAAGATATAGACAAATGTTTGGGTAATTCGGGTAGTTCAGGTGGGGGATATTACCCGAATCACCCAAACTAATTTAGGGTAATCAAAATTGCTATCCGAATTTAGGATTGGGTACCTCGGATTTGGGTAATCCGGGTCCGGGTAATGGGTATCGGGTAATTTTCCCAGGCTTAACTGACCATATGAACATTCAAGATTTGTTTGAAAATCATAAATTTTGAATTTCAAAATATAAGTTCTTAAAACACATATTGGAACTCAAAATAACTTTTCAAGGACAAAGTTGTAGACTATAGGCTCTACTTAATTCCTTCTCTGCCCCCACTGGCTTAAATGTCAACTTCTCTAAGTCCATGATGATCCCTATTAACATTTCTGAAGATAGGATCATCCACCTTGCTGCAACCTTTGGCTGCTCTATTGGGTCTCTTCCCTTCACTTATCTTGGGCTGCCTCTTGGCCTGACAAAACCAAGAGTTGATGACTTCCTACCCCTGATTAACAGATGTGAAAAAAGATTGATCAGCACCTCTCTATTCCTCTCCCAAGCTGGAAAGCTACAGATGGTAAATTCTGTCTTCTCCTCCCTCTCTACTTTCTTCATGAGCACCTTTCTCCTTCACTCTTCCGTCAGAGAACAAGTGGATAAATATAGAAAGCACTGCCTTTGGCGAGGGTCAGATGCAAATAACAGAATCAATGCCAAAGCTGCCTAGCCCCTGGTAACTAAAGCCAAAAAGGATGGTGGACTGGAAATTCTGGATCTAAAAACCTTCAATGAGGCTCTCTTACTCAAGCAGCTACATACATTTTTCAATCATGCTGATGTTCCCTGGGTCCAGCTCGTGTGGGAGAAGCATTATTCAAACGGGAGACTTCCATGCCACACTATGAAAGGATCCTTCTGGTGGAGAGATATTTTGAAGCTTCTTGACAAATTTAAAGGTCTTGCCTCTATTCAGATTAAGGATGGAGCTTCCTGTCTATTTTGGGATGATTGTTGGACGACTAGCCTCTCAAGCTTTCCTTCCCTGAGTTGTACTCCTTTGCCAAGAAACCAATCATCTCCTGCAATCGTGCTTTTACCATGGACCCTCCTTCTGGCCTTTTCAATCTGGCCATTTCGGTTCAAGCTTTTGCTCAAATTCAAGCACTTCAACAAATCCTACAAAATCAAGATCTCACCAACAATTTCGATACCTGGACTTACATTTTGGGAAATACTTCTTTCACATCCAAACAAGCCTATAATCACTTAAGGGGAAGCATTGAGGCAGTCCCAATCTTTAGCTGGATTTGGAGATCTTCTTGCCAGCCAAAACATAAAGTGTTTTTTGGCTCCTGGTGCAAGACAGGGTTAGCACCAGAAATTTGTTGAGAAGAAAACATATGTATCTCCCTTCCTATGGCTGCATCTTATGCAACTAAAACTATGAAGAAACTGTAGATCACTTATTCCTAGACTGTAATTTCTCTAGAGACTGTTGGGCTCTGGTTGGCCTAACGATAATCAGCTCCCCTGACCTGGTCCAGAGAATTGAGAGCCTCAAATTGCAGACTGCGAAAAAATTCTTCATGGAGATTATCATCATCATGTGCTGGACCATCTGGACAGTTAGAAATGATGCCATATTTAGAGGTGTGCCACCCAGCATCCTTCGGGACTTGGAAATCTTCAGATTTCTCTTCAAGCAACTCCTTTCGAGAGCGAAGAAAAAATACTTCCCATATATTGAGTTATGGTTAGAGCAAAATATTTAATCAGCCCTATTTTCTTTGTTTCGTTTTTTGTTTCCTAAACTCTCCCCCCTTTTTTTAAGACACTTGTAATGTTTTGTGGTTTGTGTTAATAAAATTTCCAGTAGAGTTCCCCTCGGACCTCTCCTGTTCATTCAAAAAAAAACTAGAACTTTGGTATGGACCATGTCAAACATCCGAGGTTGTTTGAAAATTTTAAATTTTAAATTTAAAAATCAATGAATTTTAAAAAAATATTTTGGGAATCTTAATAGTTTCAAATCAAAACCTTCTTGACTACAAAGTTGTAAATTGTGCTGAAGAAAAGAAGAATAGTTTGCCTTTCATTCGCAAAAGAAGAAAAAGAAAAATAGAAAATAAGAGAGCAAAAGTGCTCAGGCGGAACTCAAAATATAAACCTTTCATTCAATATGCTATAGACTTGTTTTGGTATTCTAAAGGAAAGTATCTTATATAAACGTGATTTATGGCCAACTAGATTGACATAAAGAAAAGAAGAATAGTTTGCCTTTTTGTTTTTAATCTAGAACTAAAACTTATAACTGATATTTCTCCAATTCCTAATTTGATGTCTCGTCTTTTATTTTCTACCACACCTGTTCATTAGTGGCGTTCATTTGTATTTTTCTTAAATGTTCTTCATATGGATTATTTTCTTCTACCCACCTACACTGCTGCACGAAGGGCTTTTTGTCCCGGTTGAAACAGGCCTTTAGTCCCGGGCTGCGAGCCGAGACAAAAGTTTCGAGACTAAATGTCCCACCTTTACTCCCGATTTGCAGGCTCGGGACTAAAGGGGGACCTTTAATCCGGGTTGGTAATACCAACTGGGACTAAAGGGCTCGCCACTAACTGACGTGGCACAACCCCTTTTAGTCCCGGTTAGTATTATGAACCGAGACTAAAGTTTTTTTCTTTTTTCTTTTTCTTTTCAATTCATTATTGATTTTGGTTTTTGTAACAGAACCGTCCAATTTATAAGAATTCAAGTGAACTAGCGATCACTTAAGCAGTCGAGCCAATGGACTTGAACCCATATAAATCCGGTAGTCCGACGAAACCTCGATAGATCTTGATTCAACCAACATACAACCAATATCGTACATGATCAAGCATCGCCATCACAGATTACATACATTCAACATAGATCATATTTTACATCCATCGGAGTTCCAAGTGCGATTTATTACAACACAAACTTAGTAGCGGAAGCAAAGTAGTTTTAAAACACAACACATTTAGTTTGTTACATGCCAGTCTATGATCAACCCCGCAAAAGCATAAGTGAAGCTACTAGAAGTGATCTTGCCTGAGATCTACTCGTCATCCATAGCCAGATGGTGACAGTTAGCGCAGTAGCCGTGATACACAATATCATCTGCAACAAGGGGAAATAAAACCCTGAGTATGAGAATGTACTCAGCTAGACTTACCCGTTATAAACCAGAAATAAAGTGACACCAAAGATCATGCAAGGCTATTATTTAGTGGGCTGGTTTGACTCACATTTTGCATAAAAGCTTAATTTTGGAGTGTAACAATTACTTTATCATTGCAGCAAGTTAATTACTTAAAATAACTATTCACTAGATTAGCACATGTTCTAAGCAAACACTTGAGTATTAAGCATCACATTAGTAATCATATCCAAATTATCGCATAGCCATCATTATCATCATCATAACCATTAAGTTCACTTAGTGTTTCTATGTTGTCGCTGCTCAAGTCAAGTTCCACTATCCGGGAGAGACGACGATTCGATCGATTCCTATCCAGCTGGAGGGGCATTCCTAGCACTCACCCAAGCATACCTCATGAAGGCAGCTTTAGATCACCTTTAGCACAACTCAAGTGTAACTTCGGGGGTCCGATCAGCGCCGCACCCTAGGGACGACAATCTGCCAGGGTCAGGACTCTAACCTGACACCTCGGTCTTACACCATTGACTCCCTGCACATACTTACTACCAACCGGGGTGCGCACTCAAACAGAACGGGGTATCCAGCCTAAGTTGACTCATAGGCTTCGCGGTCAGAACGAATTATCCGGTCAACTAAGTGTCAGACATGTGTTCAACATGACAAGAGGACGTATAGTGTATCGTCCTTAAACGACACAGACAGGGATAGATTCACACCCAAGACCTCCATGCCTTGTTGTTTCACTATCGTCATCCCGCCCGGTCTCCATTCCTCATTAGCACATGGTTATATCCACGATAGCAAATATAGCCAACCGTGACCAGATATCCACCTATCTCTTGTAGGTGACAGGAATCACCCGGCTTCTACCGGACTAAGCATGGCTAAGCAATACTTCGATCCTGGACCTACAGGGTGAGGAATAAAGGTGGACAAGGTAGTCATTATGCAGCAAGGGTGTCATATCAATGCCTAACACCTAATGCATCAATATATAACCATAAGAAACTTGCTCTAGGGCATGATAACAAAAATATTAGGAGGCTTATAATGCTCTGGGGCTTGCCTTCGATGAACGTAGTCGAGTGGTGATTAGGGCATTCCGGAAAGTCTTTCTCCTCGGCTCCTCCCTCCTGAGGTGGATCCTTCGGTGGTTCCTCCTGCTCCGGTGGGGCGAACTCCAACACCGTCATGCCTTGCGGTACACCTAGAGATGCATGACAAGTAATGAACATAAAGAATGCACGTAGAATGCAACATGTCATGATGAGAGACCAAGGGAGCAGGTAACAAGGTGCAAACATGAACAAAAGCCTTTAGGATTAAGTATTAATAGCTTATAGAGTAAGTGCATACTTCATCTCTGGTAGAGAAGCTAACTACCCAAGCTACTCAACTTATACTACTCTATTTCAGCATTTGGGCTGTTGGACAAACTAGGTAGTCACAAGATTCATCTATAACTTGGTCATATTTTGGCCAAATTATGTGACTGAGCACTTTCTAGAAATATTAACAAATTTCCTACAACTTACTTTTAGACATCACAGGTTGATTCCCAACCGAAACAGGTCAAACAGGCAAAGTTCCAGATCTGCTCTGGAAATTCCAGAGAGCAAGCACTTTGCAACAGCAACTTGCAACCGTCATAACTTCTAAACTGTTTAGCCCAATGTTATGAAATTTGTAAACAAGGTAGATGAGTAAGTTATCTACAAGTTTGTTATAAACAAGATTCCCAGAAAACCTCATCTTCATATAGTTCATAAGGAAGTCTCATCAGCTGCACAGAAATTGCTCTAGACAAGGCATAATTAGCAAAATAATATTTTACCACATATTGAGAAAGTAACACTGAACTAAACCAGGTGCACCAACAGCTAGAGCAAGTCTAAGAAACATCATAAAACTTCATGGCAAGACCAAAACTCATTTTCAATATACCTTTTTCTATTTATTGATTATTAAAGGTGAATTAATGAGCATATAGCATAAGTGCTCCAAACATTAAAACAAAACTACTGCAAGCTATCCATGCATTAATAAGGCTACTGTAAAAGTTTCATTGCCATTGGACATGTAGATCATAGTGTACAAAAATAACAAGCTAATAAAGGCATTGAAGGCATAAATGGAAAACCCTAGAAAAAATTGTCAAACAACAGATTTCATATTTTTCCTAGCTTTAGCTTCCCATGACTACACCATCCAGCAAGTTTTATCCCAATAGGAGCTATAACCTATTTATTAAAAATACCACAAAAAACTCCTACTTAAACAAGGGATAAATATAACTTCATCA
Source organism: Sorghum bicolor (assembly GCF_000003195.3). Lineage (NCBI taxonomy): Eukaryota > Viridiplantae > Streptophyta > Magnoliopsida > Poales > Poaceae > Sorghum > Sorghum bicolor. The sequence goes on along the minus strand of NC_012879.2, from coordinate 12,761,428 downwards.
TACAGCATCCAAAAATCATGCAAAATTTATTAGAGCCTACTTATAGCAGCAGTGACATCTCATTAAATTTTCATGGCCATTGGAATTACAGATCTAAAGATATAATTCTCCTCTTTTTATTAGGGAATAAAAGAGATAATTTATAACTAAATATTTCTGCAAACACATGGCAGGTTTCATATTTTTAGTAAAAACTAGACTATCTCAAGATCATAATGAAATTGGAATCACTCAATTTGGATCTGCCAGTCTCAAGTTATGAATTTTTTAAAAATAGCACTAAAATAAGCATAACACCCATGAGAGAGAGAGACTGACAGGGGACCCACTGTCAGCGGGACCCACTTGCCAGCGTCACAGAGAGCAGAGGCGGTGCTTGACCGCCGGAGAACTCGACGACGGCGAGGCCTCCATGGCAACCGAGGGCACCACCGTGCTCCTCACTCTATCCCACGTCGATTGGCACCAAAACCCCTAACTCTACCGGACTCGAGGTGCCCTGGCCACGCTAATGGCGGCACGACGGCGATGCGGGGCTGGCCGCTGGCGTGCTCGGTCCACGGTGGAGCAGTAGAGGTTCCCGACGAGCATCACCACACTCAAGGGAAGCTAACAGAACAAGGAGGGAGAATGGTGGATCAGAGAGCCCTGGCCACGTTGGCGGTGAGCATGGCGGAACTCCAGTGAGCTGGAAGCGTGGGAATCTCGGCAATGCCGCCTCACCTGTGCTCGGCTGTCGCAATGGGGAGGAGGTTCTAGTGGAGCTTTGGGCAGAGCAGCTTGGCTAGCGTTGCGGTGCTTAGCGCGGGCGAGGTCGCCGATGTCGCGGTGGAGCTCACCGAGGATGAAGGCGGAGGGGAGAGAGCGCTCTGGGAGGGAAATGAGCACCTGCCACCACTCGGGGCACTTTGTGGCATCAAGGAGGACGCGCTGGACTGACCGGTGAAAGCCCAAGTTTGGTTTTGGTAATTAATGACACCAAGTTGCTAATGCCTTGTGTTTAAGTGATTTGAGTTAGGCATAGCAACACATGTGATGAAGATGCATGGTGGCATGGAAAGGTGGCCACATGATCACAAAGGGATGAAGCATGAAGTGATGATCATGGTGATAGACGAGGAGCAAATTTATCAAGGCAAAGGTATAAACATAGGGTTTTACTTTTGCCGGTCTAAGATGAATAGAGAAGTGGTTGACTGGGTTTAGGATAAATAGCCGACTATCAAGAGGGGAAATCACGGTCATCTCTCGAATCAAGTGCTACTAGGTCCATATCTTGAGCATATGCATTAGGATCTAGTAAAGTGCTAACTTAACTCCTTTGGTGAAAATGTTTGTGAAAAGCTAACACACATGCACTTTGGTGGTGTACACTTGGTGGTGTTGGCACACTTTGCAAAGGAGGTGGAGTTCCTAGGGTAGAGAGGGGTTTGGGTTCCTCTCTCCCTCCCGCCGAGCTTGCGATGTGGGATTCGGCGCTTTTGAGAAAATTAAGTGTATATTTTCCATTGCGCCGGTGGGAAATTTAGAGAAGTCGCGGGAGTGTTTCTCCCACCGGACGATGGCCTTGGAGGCATCAGACGTAGAGGCTGTGCGTCCGGTGTGCAGTAGTGCCTGGCTCTGCTAGGGTTAGGCACCGGACGCTAGGCATCGGACGCAGGAGAGATCCTGTTGGCGCGTTCGGTGTGACTTGACTTCAGCTGGTGTGTTTGACTGGAAGCACCAGATTCTCAGGGCGCGTCCGGTGAGGAGAGTCTGGTGCTCTGCGCTTCTGCAATGCTCTCTGGGTTTAAGACCGGTGAGCACCAGACGGTCCGGTGCTCAGCGTCTGGTGACCCTGCAAGTTTGCAGACTTCTCTATGTTTTAGATTGGTGTGCACCGGACGCGTCCGGTGCCCACTTGGTCGCGTCCGGTGGTCCGCAGGTGACCGTTAGAGTTTGATGTGTGAGTTTCAAAGAAGGACACATGGCCAACCCCTGAGCACCGGATGCTAGGGGTCGACCGTCCGGTGATCACTTGGTAGCGTCCGGTGCCCCCGATTTCAGCCCAGTGAAAGTGGCCAACGGCTAGTTCTTTGAGGGAGCTTATAAATAGAAGGTGGCCGGCTTTGGGAGGTTGACTCTTGCACATTTGAATACTTGAGGCATACATTGAGCTAGAGAACACTCCCTCCACTCATCTCCTTGCTTGATTGCCAATCCTAGTGAGATTGAGTGAGATTCAAGTGCATTTCTTTGAGAGTTGCATTTAGTAGCACTTGATTCTTGAGTTTGCTGCGGATTTCCTGTTACTCTTGGGTGTTTCCCGACGCCCTAGACGGCTTGGAGCAGCGGTGGTGTTGAGCTCATGATTAAAGATTGTTTCGAGCCTCACCAAGTGATTGATGAGGGGTTCTTGAGCCTTTCCCGTGGGAGATCGCAATTGGCTACTCTAGTGGATTGCTCGTGGCTTGGAGGATCCCCATCTTATGAGTGGATGTGTGGCACCCGCTGAGGGTTTGGCTTTGGATTGCCAATTAGCTCGTGATCCATCAAGTGGGTGTATCGCCACAACAAGGAGTAGCTTGCCGGGAAGCAAGTGAACCTCGGTAAAAAATCTTGTGTCATCTCTTGCCGAGGTCTCTCTTGCAATTGTGCACGTGATTGATTGGATATATCTCATCTCTACAACATTGGTATAACAATCACTCTCTTCTCTTTACATACTTGCCATACCTTGTTAGTTTAGCTTGTTTAGCTTACTTATTGTGTAGCCTTCTCTAGTTGTTATGGTTTGTTTAACTTTCTTGCTAGACTTGTGTAGGTGGCTTGCATAGCTTAGTTGTGCTAGTGCTAGAATAGTTTCGCCAATTATTTTACTAACTCCCTTGTTTAGTAAAGTTTGTAGAAATTTTAAATAGGCTATTCACCCCCCTCTAGCCATTTGGACCTTTTAACCGGCGGGGCCGCCATCAGCATACAGTCGCCACGGCGAACCCACGCATCGTGCGTGTGGTGACTGAACCCGACTGAATCGAGCTCTGAGTTCGCTGTTGGACCGACTGAAACCCAAAGTTCATCGATGTTCAACTCTCAATTGGCTCGATGGTTTGGGCAACAGATTGCTCCATCGTGTAGAGCTACACGAGTACTTCAACTTTGCTTAAAGGTTCATGGCCTGATTTGCTCCGGATTGCGAACTTCAAGGTCCGAAAGTACCGTACCTCTAAACTGCGTGACACAAGACTTAGCAAAATTTTGCTAAGTGCTAAAACAGCACTAAATTCTTCCTTGTGAGCCACTTTTGAGCATGTTTCACACATTTTCATGAGATGACCCAAAACAACTTTTGTAGCCTATGAAATTTACTACAACTTTGCTTAAGGGTGCACCTCCATGCAAGATTTCTAACACTATTTTCATAAAAGATCTTTGAAAAGAGGTCTAGGAGGTCAAAGTTTGTCAAACTAGGGTTGCCATGATCTAGGGACATTTTTGGGTGAAACCTCCAACATGAACATTGTTTCAAAACACATTCTAAGCTTGGTTAAATTATTGGTGTGGACAATGGCACCTATTTGCATTGGTCACACTATGGTAAACACACATATAAGCATTCAAACAATCCTTTGCATACAATTTCACATGAAATGACACATGATCATGGCATGATGCTTATGGATGAAGGGGAAAATGCTCATGCTAATGCAATGCAAATGCATAATATGCAAGGCTAACACTAGAAGTGCTAGAGTTTTAAATTATATTATTTTCTAATTTATTCTTCGATGCTATTATCCGCATACGTTGCACCTATACGAGAGCGTTATTATTGCACACAAATAAAGTATAAAACTCTCTATATATATTATAGAGCTATACATATACGTACATACACATTATATTTATAATAATATATAAGTAATCAAGTGTTCGACCACCGGTTAAGGTTATACAAATGTTTGCCCGCCACTCAAAGCTCATACAAGTGTTCATCCTTGTTTGCACTATTCAATCCCAACCTAGGGTTGTAGTGGAACTCAGCATCTTCCGCGATGACATGATCGTTGATAAAACCTGCGATCGTCTTCTAGATTGCGACGAGTATTATGTGGTCGAACACTTGTTCTTTTAACTTCCACACCTTCCATTTGCATTAATTAGGAAAAGATATTAATATACATAAGATTTATTTAGTTTCAACAAATAAATAAGATATGAATTTAATGTATACACATGTTACTTACTTTGAGCATCTGTTTAGAAGGTGTAAATTTGGTACACCACATATACTCGCAAACGTAGTATCCACATAAATTGGTTCCGTACGGCTGCCTGGGCACCCACCTATGTAGAATTGGAGCGGGAAGTGGCGCTTTCAGATCCGTATGATATCTTTGTATGAACCAAGCCCAAGCCATGCTTAATAAATCGGTCGTTGATTAGGTATAACATAGTAAAGTAAAAGAGCATGCATCGATATTTAAAGAATGATATATCTTACCTCTGAATCATGTCTTGGTACATTGTCAGCTCTTTTCTCATTGAGTCCCAGACACATATACATTGGTCCTTGATCTTAATCTCATTGAGTATCCAGTGATCCATGTATTTGTTTCTAGAGTCAACTACATGAGAGTAACTACATGTACATGTAGAAAGGAATTTCCCTATATATATTAATGTTGGATTGACTAAGACATGATATAACAGCAAACTTTACCCCATATTATAAGAGAAGAGTACCAAGTCCTTGTGTCTTTGTTTATAAAAGAACCTCCGGAGGTTCATTTCCATTTCCTTAGGCCTCAGATTGAATGGATCATCAGTCTTGGTGTCCTTGTACACTTCATAGGGATCAATAAAACCAATTCGATCGTTTTGTTTCAATCTGAGTTCTCTCATCATGTGTCTACACATAGTGAGCATAGTTATTACGAATACATACATATGCTAGAGTGGGATTATTGATTAAAAGGTAGAATCACTTACAGACAGTAGCAGCTCATGAGAGATTTGTCAAGAGCATCCATATAGAGAAGCTGGTGTACTTCACTAAACTGTACCCATATGACGTCATCTCCATGGAAGTAGTGACGGACTCTGACTTGGACGCCAATATATTGTTCAAGTTCATGTTGTCGATAGAAACTCATGTAGTACTCGTGCAGCTTGTACATTTGCGTACGAAGTTGTTTTACATTTCCAGGGTTGTATAGAATCCTGCCATATCTATACTCCCTCCGCCATTCATCAACAACTTTGGACTCTTTAACAGCCTCCCGACCAATAAGTTGTTCTATGGAGAGCCCAGTCGCACCCATCCACTAGGCGAGTTCATCTACGTTCACATCGTTAAGTATTGCCATTTGTAGCAAGTTCATGTTGGAACCATATTGATTTTGAACCACTAGTGGCGGCACTGTTTGCTGTGCTTATTGCTCGAGCTGTGCAACCTCTTTCCCGGCCTTCAATTCCGCCTTCTGTTTCCTTTTGTCCGCCTTGATTGATTTTGTGATAATACGCTTGTAGTCTGGTAGTGGTGGCGCTGGTTTTTTACTAGTGGCAATCTTCACGTCTTGCACAGCCTGCACCATTTGCCTTAGCTTTGAGCGAGGATACAATAGGAATGGCTTCTCTTGCTTTGCTCGTACGACAGCTTTGTTTTTTTAAGAACGCTTGCACATCTGACTTCACTGAAGCCTCAAGTTCTTCATCAGTCTTCTCGTATGAAAGCTTGGTCATCTTCGAGATCTTTGTGACCACAGCTTGTTTCTTCGGCACAGGTGGGACCGATCTTTGTGGATCAGCAGGCCTCTTGTTCCTCAATGGACCAACCGGTGACAACATTGGAGGACGTGGCGGCGACGCGGTTGGAGCTTGCTGTGGTGGAGGATATTTGGCCGCTGGCGGCGTTGGAGTCCGTCATGGAGGAGATACGGCCGACGGTGGGGATGCAGCCTTGTCTTGTATGAAATCATCTTCGTCGTCGTGTCCCATGACACTGTGGTCATGTGGTGAATGGATAAACGGACTTAGGTTGGGTGAGGTCCTGATGTGAAAAAATGAACAACGTATATACATGAGTTAACTGTAATTAAATACAGTACATAATTAGTGAAAACAAAATTGCGTTCACATTCATCTGCACCTCCTAAACAGACTTAGGTTGGGTTGTTGTTGAGGGGGAGGAAGTGACTGCACCCCAGGAATACTGATGTATCATTTCTTCCAATATATCAATGTCTTCTCCGCTTCACCTATGGTCTTCTCCCAATCACCACCTTCGATATCTAGAGGCACATTTTCATGGCCTCTGACCACTCTATCCACCGAGACACTAGCATATCCAGGTGGTACTACGACCATGTGGATCCTTGCTGTCTTCGTGGGGTCGATAGGAGAGACAACACCAGTAGCCACCTTGATTGTGAAATTCCCCTCCGAAATATGCAGCTCACAAGACGTCAACGAAGCGGTGACGTCATCCATCGGGAAGCGTAGCCTTGCGTCATCTTGCCTCACAGGCACCTCCGTAGAAGCACAACTCCTTTTCAACTGACAAGAGTCGGGGCTGATGTTGGTGGCCAGCGGTGACAAGCTCTGGAGGCAGGAACTTACAACTTCCTCCATGGCCTTTCTAATTTGCTCCTTCATATTGGCCTTAAGCTCTTCCTCCCGCTCTATTGCCTTACGAGCCTCTTCACTGGTCTTCATAACAGCCTCCTCCAACTTGCGTAGCCGTTATCTATTATCTTCCTTCTTTCTCTGGCCACTTCTATACGTTTCTCTATCCTGAGGGAAGGCATGCTCTCATGACACGGAACCATAGCCTCTCATCCATCCACCATGCTCAGGGTTCCCCAGGGCGTATGTCAGCTTATCTTTATCTCTGTTTGGCTGCCACTGTCCACTTTGAGCGATGGAGCAAGCTTGATGAAACCTTTCTGCTACAGCTTGGATGCGTTCCCCATACACGACCTTTCCGGTCTTCGGGTCCAAGCTGCCCCTGTGAGCGAAAAAACAGTGCTTGGCACGCTCAGGCCAGTCGACGGATTCTGGCACCAACCCCCTGTCAATTAGCTCTTGCTCAGTTTTTTCCCACTTTAGAATGGTAGTAGGGTAGCCACCTGATCCCATCCTATGGTGGTAGGTCTTGTGTCGGGAATTTTCTTGGTTCCTTCTCGCCCGTTGCTGACCCTCTTTTGATGTCTTGAACTGTACAAACTTGTCCCAAAATGGCCGCAGCTTGACAAAGTTCTTAGAGTTGAAATCTGGAGTCTTGTTCTTCTTGATATAGTCGTTATATAGATGCTTCTTCCAGCACTAGAATTGTATGGCCATCTTCTTCATAGACCAATCCTGAACTATATCCTTCAACTCTGAATTGTTTGTGTCCAGCATGAAATTTTGCAACACATCACCCCAGACTAGTTCCTTGTCACGGTCAGAGACATAACTGATTTTAGGGTGTGGCTTATTTTTCTTCCATTCATAGGTATTGATCGGGAGCCTATTGACGGTCCTTAAGTATCAAATTTAATTATCGAATAAATAAAGAATAGGATCTAAATGCAACCAACACCAAGACTTAGGGTTTTATCTGATAGAATTCCATGAGTTTTGGTGTTTGTCTATTTCTGCAGGGGTTATCAGGAAATATGGAGGAAAGGCCCACATGTCGGGTTTACATAGAGATATTAACGTGTGCGGCAATTTTCCATCATCTAGAAGACTCCAGAAGCCACGGGAACGAGCGGGAGGCCGAGCGGGCCTAGGGGCAGGGCGCCCGCCCTCCCCCCTAGGACGCCTGCCCTGGCCTGAGAGCCAATTACGCTCCGCCTCGCGGATCATGCTCCACCGACCTAAGGGATCAAGGAAAACCGCACGATTAAGATCGGTTTGATCCGACGGCCCACGTTCATTTGGGAGGGCTATATATGCAAGGCCCCTGGCCCCTGGAGGAGGGCAACTCTCAAACCCTAATTCATTCATTCATCCAAGGAGAAAAGCCTCTGATCAAGCCCTAGAGCCACCACATCAACTAGATCTCTAGTTTAGCATAGCTACATAGGATTAGAACTAGAAAGAGTCAATCTTCGATTGGTTTCTGGATCTGTCAAGAGGATTCTTGGTAATTCCTCTATTGTTCATCATTGTTCTTCAATATTATTAATATGAATTTGCTCTATTTCAATATATTGATTATGACTTTGCTCTACTTGTTTATATTTGTAATTATATCGTTCTTAGTTTATCATGGTTTTATACTTGGCTTAGTTAGATCGGAATTATATACATGCTTAGGATCGTATAGTGTTTATCCATGTGTACAGTGGGTAAATGATAAGTATTGTGTAGGCGTGGTGCCTATACTGTATTTATCTATGATTGGGATCATGGGGTGGTTCGCGGTGGTGACAGCTCCGTTGATTCTTATATAGTCCCCCTCCATGTATAGGACAGGCAGAGCAACATTATTACAGGGGAGTGATTGCTAAGTTTCTCATCTTCCTTGATAATATCACTATGCATGGGTGTAATCTTGTCTCGCAATGATTGACAAGTATAATTGCACTAACTATGATATGCTAGACTTTATAGTTAAGAATAACTTAGGAAATATTCTTGTAGTTCATCCTAATTCCATGCTAATGACTTGCTAGAATATCTGTTGAGGTGCTTATCTTTATCATATGTGGCTAGTTATGCTGATCAGAATAGTTATCTTTGTCACCATTCATATTTTGTCTATATTTATGCAACACTTACCCCTGTATTGATAAGATAGATGAATGCTCTCTATTACACATGAAATGATACTCAGTTCCATATTTCATTCCATCATTATTAGTAATCCCTTCCTAGTGGTAAAAATATAAATAACAATACTTGGAATACTTCCCGGTTAAAATGCTACATCGGTATTAAACTGTGCGCTTGCAAATCCCATTTATTATTTATTTAGATGAGCAATTGCATATTTCAATACCACGTCTCTCATGTCATGCTGGGAATGACAACTTGGCTTAAGTGGCATGAGGGATAGGTTTGGCATTTTTGGCGCCGTTACCAGTAATAGAAAATTAAGTCTACTTTTGGTAATGACGTTAAGAATGCCGAACAAGCATTTTTGGCGTCATTTCCGGGGAAGGTTGATTTACTAATAGGAATGAATAAGGAATAATGAGTCATTATTCGCATCACTAATATAATTGAGATCATCAATTCTCTCGTACAACTTTACCCCTGTACTTTGCTATTTTTATTATTTTACGCAGGGTGATGTATGAATAGAAGAGATCTTCTAGATAATTTCGTTGATGACCCCGAAGCAATAATCAGAAAAACAAGAGCCAAGCTCAAGAAAGTTAGATCGTCAACACTTCAACGTAAAGCTCCATCATATCAAGAAGATCACCGAAGTTTCATTCGAAACTTGACATCAGAGTTCGAAGCCATGGCGAACAAGTCGATTCGCGAGTTCTCAGCTCCCACCACGGACAACATCCTTACTGGACCTGCTGTGGAGATCGAGCGGACATTTGAGCTCAAGCCTGGGCTCATTAACATGGTGCAAGCAAATCAGTTCTGTGGGAAGGCACATGAAGACGCTAGTGCTCATCTCCAATACTTCCTGGAGATTAGCAGCACGTTCACCATTCAAGACATTCCTAGAGATGCCATACTACTTCGCCTCTTCCCATTCTCACTATTAGGGAGAGTGAAGCAGTGGTTCTATGCAATAAAGGAGAAGAATACTACGTGGGCACTCTGCTCCACCAATTTTCTGGCCAAATTCTTTCCCATGGGCAAGACCAATACTCTCCGTGGGAAGATTATAAGTTTTCAGCAACAAAATGATGAATCCGTTCTAGAAGCATGGGAGCACTTCCAAGACTACATCCTAGAATGTCCCCATCATGGAATGGAGAGTTGGCTACTGATGCAGATTTTTTATCATGGGCTCGGCAACAGCACCCATGAAACCATGGATGCTGCAACCGGAGGAGCATTCTTGTCACTGACCATACCACAAGCTACAGCTCTTGTGGAGAAGATGGTGTCCAACCAACGAACTTAGACACGCAAGAAGGGTGGAGGTACACCAGCTCAAGGAGGTAGACATATTGTCTGCAAAGCTAGACCTGCTTATGAAGAAGCTCGATGATAAAGCTAAAAACAAGAAAGAAATCATACACGTCTACGACTCTCGCATGACTTGTGAGGAGTGTGGAGATACTAGACACTCAGGCAATCATTGCCCTAAGAAGTTTGAGGACGTGAACTACATCAATAACAACAACAACAACTACTACTACTACAACCGTCCTCAACAAAATCAAGGTTGGAATCAATAGAGGCCTAACTACTTAGGTAATTATCAAGGTAACAATTCCTACAATAACAATAATAATTTTCCACCCCTGAGAGAGTTAGTATCTAATCAAGGAAAGCTAATGGATAATCTGTCTAAGAAATTGGCATCTAATGATAAAATGCTAGAAAATATAAATAATAGAATGGATAATTTTTCTACTGCCATCAAAAATCAAATTAGCTTTAATAAAATGATTCAATCTCAGTTGAATCAAATAGCTGCTGCTGTTCCTGCTACTAACCCCGGTATACAATCACAACCGGAAGGGCTAGAATCTGCAAATCTTGTAGACATGTTTGATACAGGTAACTACTGGAGTAACCCCGTAGGAGGAAGACGAAATGACCTTCTGCCAGTCAAGAGAGGCGATTCAGGACGCCCCGTCATCCCGATTTCCATCAGCATGCTGGACTTCCTAGAAGCACTCTGTGACTTTTGCTTAAGCATCAACATCATGCCTAGGGTACTCTATGAAAAATTCTTTACTAATCCTTTATCAGATACAACCATATGTTTGCAGCTTGCAGATCGGACACTGAGCTTTCCAAAAGGAATATTGAAGAACATTGGTGTCTGAGTTGGTACCTTGTACGTCCCAGCAGACTTCGTAGTGATTGAGACCGGTGTTGATGAGAGGTCACCCATTATCCTAGGCAGGCCATTCGTGAACACCTCGGGAGCTGTCATCTACGCTGGTGCTGCAAAGATCAATTTCAACATCAAGGGGAGGAAGGAGACGTTTTCCTTCAAGAAAAAGACTGCACAAATCCTAGACCAACCCCAATATGAACCAAGGAAGAGGACCAACAGGAGGAACAAGCAGAACAGGAACAAGCAACAAGTATGGACAGAATCAGCCAAGATGGTCACTGCAATTCACAGAGGTCAAGATTGTCGACTCAAGTCACCTTTCCTGATCAAGAAGGACGACCCAAGTGTTCCAAGCATTAAATGCACAATCAATGGATATTCCTTCTAGAAGACAATCTGCGACACCGGATCAGGCATCAACATAATGGCCGCAGTCACCTATCAACTCCTGTACGGAACCATGCCCCTACAACAAACATACACTCAGCTCCAGATGGTAGACTAGACATTTCACAAAGTCGAAGGTATAGTAACTGATGTCCCTATCAAAATCAATGACTATTTTATTCTGACAGATTTCCATGTCATTGACATGGGAGAAGATGAGAATGATCCACCCATCATCCTTGGAAGACCGTTCCTCAGCACCGTTAAAGCCATCATCTATATTGGAACATGAGAAGTCCACATGCACTTTCCCTCTGAGAAGGTACGTCGCTACTTTAATGATTCTAACTATATATTTGAAGATTTGAAGTAGACCAGGATGAGAAGAAGATGACGCAACCGCAACAAGAGGAGGCAAATCATCAAGGACGGATGGGCGGACTACGAAGGAGAGGTAATAAGATCTGAAGATATATATCTTGAACAGGTTTGTCCTGAGGAGACCATAGCACCAAATCAGGTATGGAAAGAGAAAAGAGTTGTAATAGAAGAGGAGGTGCCGCCGGAACCACCGTCTACGCCATCCAAAGAATCCCACAACGACTAAGGACATAAGGAGTCCCGTTCGAAGGACTTAAAAGCACCGAACACCGTGCCAAGAGGTAAACTTGGTAGTTTTCACTTTCCCTTTTATTATTTACTTTCCTTAAATAAGCTTGTTTAGTTAATCATGTTCATAGTATCCTGAAAATAAAATAAAAATGTTAAAAATGACAAAGCCCCATGTGAGTATGCTAGTGGCATAAAACCCATAAGTACATTCACTGTGGTTGTAACACCCCAGTGTTATGGTTGCATCAAACATGTGCATAGCATGAGCATCATCTTTTATTCAAAGCATCCATGATCATCATCTATCTTGAGACATGTCATCCTTTGCAAAAATGTGTTTTAAATGGCTTAAATAGGCTTCCTATGCTTATGTTTGAGTGAACAATGCTTGTGTTTGTGCTTAATGCCTTGGTAAATAGCTTATCTATGCTTAACTCAATCTTGGGAACAATGTTCATGTTGATCACTTCTCCAAAATAATCACTTAAGTCATACTTATTCAAATAGACCCTAGAAACCTCTTTTGCTTAGGCTTTTAAAAAGTGTTTCATAAAATGTTTGCATGTTAAAACTTCCTACAGCAAAGTTGTAGCAAATTTTATAAGGAACAAAAGTTGTTTTATGGCCATCTCATGAAAATGATCACAAATAGCTCAAAAGTGGCCCACAAGGCAGATTGGGGGCTGTTTTCAACACTTAGAAAATTTTCTAAGTCCTGGGTGCTTCGCAGTTTGCTCGATCGATTTTGGAAACTCTATATCTTTAAATCCAGGCCGATCTGGCCTTTGCTCTAGTTGACAAAGTTGTAGATCTCGCCTAGTACTCCAAGTTTGTCAACTATGCCATCTCCTAATTCGCTCTGGTTTGGGAGATAATCACCGGTGAAGTCACTCTGTCAGTCGGCCAATGCTCTGCCTGAATCGTTTTGGACCTCGCCGACGTGGCCGACCGGCGGCAGCAAAACGGCGACAATTGGCGCCCGTACGCCGTTCCTGGCCCCGCCTGTCAGCCCTCGTCGCGTGCATGACCTCCACGGCGTCGCCCGCGCAGAGTGGACGCGTCCACTTCGCTCCTCCTCGCCTCCACTCGCCTGAACCTCGCCCGCAGCGAGCTCTCCACCGCGAGCTCACTCCGGCGAGCTCGTGTGCGCTCCTCTCTGCGTCTCCGTCCACCAAACTCCACCCAAAGCTCCGCCGTGAGCCGCTCTCCAAGCTCCACCCTCTAACTCGCCGAGAAACCCACCGGTGAGCCGACATTTCTTTCTTCCCCCAAATCGGTCCGCCGTGACCATCTTCTCCGGCGAACTCAATGCCGAGCGCTGTGAGGCTTCTCATCGTCTTTGGTTAGGTCCTAGAGGTAGCTTAGGTCATTAGCGAGCTTTTGCGCCACCTGGTGGACGCTCTACCGGGTTCTCCGTCGCCGGACACGGTGCGCAGCGCCGCCGTGCTTCCGCCGGAGTTGGGTGCTCTCGTGGCCAGCGCTTTCCACGGGGATCCAGGCCAAGCCGCGTACCTAGGAAGCTTCGCCCTAGTCTGCTGGTGCTGTAGAAGGCCTTAGGTCACGCTCTACCGGCCTGAGGGCTCCGGCGTAACGCCGAGCACCTCCGCCGAGCCGCCATTGCCGACGGTGAGCCCCTTCCGGTGGCTCCGCCGCGGCAAAAGTGGGGTCAATCGAGTCGTTAGGGTTTGGGGATCACGTTGATGCCCTGGGTTTGGCCGGAGACCTCGCCGTCGCGGAGAAATCGCCGGCGAAAGTCGCCTCGGCCGTGAGGAAGAAGAGCCTGACGGGTGGGACCCACTGTCAGCGACTCTCTCTTTCCCTCCTTTTCTTTTATTCAAAATCCTGATTTTGGCTTTCTTGCAAAAAATCATATCTCCTGTTTCTGAGATCCAAAAATTGTGAAACAAATTTTGTGTTGTTTCTTGAGATGGCTACTATTTAATAAAAATATAAAATGAATCATGTTTTCTGAGAACTTATTTATTAATGATTTAATCTTGTTATTTATGGATAAATGCATATCTTTGGTTTTACTAATTAGTTTGCTCTGAAATTTTTATGGTGGTCCTTGCATGGCATTAGAATGCTCTGATAATTATTTCATGATTTTTGGAGCACTGCAGTTGTGATATGTAATTTGTGTTTGAAATATGGCTTGTTTCTTTAATTAAATCACATAAAATAATTGGTGCTTAGGCTGGTGCTCTATTTTGGTGGTAAACTTGTTTATGGTATTCCTAAGATATAAATAATCTGAAATCTGTTGTTTGACACTATATAAGTCATGTCTATGAATTTATGAAATAAATGCCTTGATACATGTTAAATGCATATCTTTAATTTGGCATGTGCATTGGTCCTGAAATTTTTATGGTGGTAATCTGATGTTATCCTTGTGCCTCTGTAATTTTTGTAGATTTTTCTGAGCACTTTAACTAATATCTTGTAAATATGCCTTATCTAAAATTAATTAATAAATGCCTTGTTAAGTAATTGTTTTGGGGTTTTCAACTGATGATCTGGTGACCTTGTAATATGTTTGTGCTCATGAGTCATATGGTTGGCATGGTGTGTGTGTTGATCATGTCATTAAATAATTAACTATAGGGTTAAATGCTGTCTGGACAGCAAGTGAATAATTTAACTTTGCTTAATGATAATTTGACTTTCTGTGAAACTTGTATAAAACAAAGTTGTTCTAAACTTGTTGAACTAACTGTGGTTTAAATTTGAGGTCATTTGGCCAAGTAGTTTAAAAGTTATAGCTGTTCCAAGTTGGGTTCCAGAAATAGGGGTTCTCTGTTTTTCTGGGACAGAACCTGGAACTTTGTTAAAATGACTAGTTTAATGTTTGAATCTTGCTGTCATGTTTAAAGATGAGTTGTAGACAATTTCCTAAGCTTTCCAGAATGTCCTTACTCATGTTTGTTGGACCTGTCTATCTATACTTATGATTTATTTACTGAGCATACTTGTTTTGTGTCGTTTGCTGCTTTGGTGCCATGATAGGTTTTGGGTTATGTTAACTTGTTTATTCATGTGAGTTAGTATAACTCTTGCTCCGTAAATGAGTGTCCAGTGAGTTGCTTGTGTTATTAAGCATTCATCTGTAGCATGTGCACCTTCTCATTCATCGAGCATGCAATAGGTGCACCGGACGTGGCAGTTTCCTTCGAGCTCCAAGCGAACCCCGAAGGCCAGGAAGGCAGCCAGGAGGTGGAGGTCCAGCAAGCCGGACTCGAGGAGCCCGAAGAAGAAGTTGAGTGCCCGAATCACGAGCCGGCATCGTTCGTGAAAGGCAAGCCCCGGAGCATTCTAAGCCTCCTCTATTTTCGAAAGTTTACTTAATACGTTATATCTATTGATGCATTACGTATAGGAGTTGTGATGAAAATGTTGCTGCATTCTACCCTATCCTTGTCCAGATAACTTACCCTCCCCGGTTGTAGAGTTACGTCCGAGTAGCAGCTTAGTTATGCTTTAACCGGTAGAAGTCGGGTGATATTCTGTCATCCGCGCGATATAGGGTTGTGTCGGGTCGCGATGGTCTATATGTGCTATCGTGGATGGAACCTGATTAAATTGATTTAAGCCGGGCGGAGTTTTGCAAGTTTGTAGTGACTCCGTCTGTGGCAGCTAAGGACCGATCGTTGTACGTCCTCTTGTCATGTTGAACGCATGCCTGACACTTAGTTGGCCGGATAACTCGTTCCGACCGCGAAGCCGAGTAGTATGACTCAGGCCGGAAGACCGGCAAGTATAAAGTGCGCACTACCGGAGGAAGTGCGGTGTGCGGGGGACCATTGGCGTAAGTCCAAAGGCAGGTGAGTTAAAATTCCTGACCTCCCTGGCAGAGTGGTAGCCCTGGGAGTGCGGCGCTGATCGGAGCCGCGATTCCTGAGTTGTACCAAAGGTGACCCGTTGGCTCTCCGGCAGGGGATGCTTGGGTGAGTGCTAGGAATAAACCTCCAGCTGGATAGGAATTCGATTCGAATCGCCGTCTCTCCCGGTTAGTGAGAACTTGACAGAGCAGCGGCAAACGTAGCATTCACTAATAAACTTGGTTCATGATAATGATGATAGCAAGAAGAACATATGATGAAATTGATATGGTTATTATTGTTTGGAATAATCAAGTGATGTGTTGTAGTACAGGTGCTAATCTAGTGGTAGGCTGATGATAAATAAATCTGATGCTCTTAAAATGACTTAGTGGTAAGTTAAGCTTTTGGCAAAGAGGTGAGTCAACCAGCTCCACTTAAAATTCAGCCTTGCATGATCCTTGGTGTCTTTTATGTTTTACTAGACGCGTAAGTCTAGCTGAGTACATCCTCGTACTCAGGGTTTATTCCCACCTGTTGCAGATGATATCTTCTATGACGGTTTCTGCAAGACCTGTCTCCATCCCGCTGGGGATGAGGACTAACCGTTGGGCACGGTTCTCTAATCTTCTCGTCTATGATGCTTTTGAGAGGATGACCTAGACTCTGGCAGTAACAAACTTGTGAACTGAACTTTGAACAAGTGTGTGTACTTATTTTGCTTCCGCTACTTCGAACAAGTGTTGTAATAACTCAATACTCCGATGTGGTGCCGCTTCGACGGCAATGAATGACTATGTAACATTCGTTGTGTTTATGTTGAACTATTACGATCTTGGTTTGTTGCGAGTTGGTTTGAAGTCCTTCGTGATTTCGATTGACTACCGGGATTATATGGGCTCAAGTTTAGAAACTTGATTGTTTGACGATCGTTTCTGCACTTGAACTCTTATAATTTGGTCGGTTCTGTGACAGTGGTGGCATAAAAATAAAATAAATATATTCATGTTCTATAAAAATGGAAATGTAAAAATAAGTTTATGATCCTACCAAAGAGAATAACATTTATTGAGGAAGCTCAACATGATAAAGGGCTAGAGATTTACACTAACACTTAACCAGTTCCACAAAGCTCTGTTGTCTATTTGAGCTCCACAGAATTCAAGGATCAAGAAGACTAGCAGAGGGAGGACATCAATCGCTGTTCGGGTGTTGCCAACATTCAAATACACCTTTGCCACCTGCTAGCTACATTAGAAGAAATTACGTCAAAATCCAGCTTGGGGGAGAGCACCCCCATTTATCCAGCTTAGTGTTTCTACTCGCGTTTATACTTTACTCAAATAATAAAAAGATGGATAATCATGAAAACCCAAATAAAGATTTTGTGCTTATTTATATATAAATATATCTTGCTTAGTTTGCTAAATAAATAAATAAAGCGGCTATGCTAAACTGAATCTTAATAATAAACTCTTACATGGATATGATGAATAGTTGCTCTGCCAAGTACCTAGTTTTCAAATTTGAGCTCTCTCTCAAGTTTAGGCATAACTGTTATAACTTGTGGGAAGAGTACTTGATCTAAAGTCTAAGTCGTTAATGGATATGATATGGGAAGGTTGAGCTATTGTTTATCTGTTTCTAGAGATGCTAGAATTCTAGAGAATTTTATCTTTGAAAATCTTTAAAAATGTTGCATGATGAGTTCCTGTATGATGAGAGTTTAAATTCCTACCACAGCCATATATACATGCTTATTAGACTAAGAACCATACATTACTGTTTATGAGCATTGAGTGTGGTCAAGCTGAGTAGACCCTTAGGAGCTTGTCATGAGGTTAAAATCAAGATTCACTTGCACGTTGTTGGTGCAAAAGTTGATCTGCAAACACAAAGGGCTAATACCCGATTCAAACGTTAAGGCGTGCCAGCCGATTTGACCTTTCAATCGACAAAGGTGGTAACTCGAACACTTTGGTCCCAACAACAGCAATGCGCCCGGATGTCACGGCCAAGAGGTGTTCATACGGAACTTGAGAACACGCCGAGTTTGACTCGATGAATTCCTAAGAACTCGTAGTAAAAAGAAAATATGACGAAGTCATCGAAAAAGTAGATGCTAGAATATGAGTAAAAACTTGTGTTTGATTGATTGATAGATGTCTCATTACATGGCCCTTGGATCTACATTTATACCCTGTCCAAAGAGCTACAACCAGATACGACTAGGACTCGAATTCCAAATTAAACGGAACCCGTATACAAAACAAATTCTAATAACTAAGGAAAACATTAAACTATCCCCCGTAACCGATCGGGACACTACCACGAATCAACTCGTAACCTCCACGCTTTTCTCCAGAGTCATCGGCAGACTACCTGTTACAGCCATCGGCAAACACCGGCACTGGTCATCGGCACGAATATATCATCACTAGTCATATTCGGTTGTCTCCCCATCGGCAACCACCTTCATCGGCAACTTCCCTGTAGACTAGTCACCATTGCTCCATCTGCCGATCTACATTTCACAAACTCCAGGTACGTGTCAAAAAGATACGTGTCCAAAAACGGTGTCAACACATGCCCCCCAATTTTGGAGTATAAAATCATTAATGCTCCGAAATTCTCTGTAGTAATGACGCCTTTTTGCAATTACTTCTCCCAATTTGGTAATCAGCCGTCAAATCTGAACAACCTTGGCCCGATTCTCCTGTAGATTCCACGAATTTCTCGACCTCTCCAATCAAATCTCCCCACTTATGCGCTTATCGGCAATATTACCGTTAGAGAGAACTGCCGATGGGCCGACCAGGCGATCTTGCACAGTAAAATATCTCCAAAATCATGACCGCTTGCTGTCAAATCACCTGCGCAATCCCTTGATTACTGTGCGAACAGTTACCATATCCACCTGAACACCCTCGGATTTCACGGATGCGACAAAGAGATAAGTCAGATTTGCCCCTGCCCGTTTTGTCCTATAAATACTTCCTTCTCCGGTACTCCTTCTCCATCTTGTCATTCTACAGCCCAAAATCCACTTTCCTGGCGGCGGCATTGCCCGAGAACTCCAAGAACATCAGCAAGAGCCTCCTTCACCAATCTTCCAAGTCTTTGATCCTCTTCCTCGTGAAGCAATGGCCATCAACTTCATCGTTCTTGAGGTCAGTCTACCATCCTTCTTCTTTTTACACTTTTGTCGTACTCCTATTCATCTGCGATTCCTTTTACTGAGTACCTCTTTTTCTTTTTGTTCTTTCATCCTCAAAACTTTTTAGGATTTGGCCGATAAGATCATAATTCCTACCGATCAACCCCACTTCCAATGTCTCGGCCTGTTAGGAAATCCAGATCCCACCGATCTAATAAACGTAGAGACAAATAGAATCCCCTTCAGAGCTGAAAACTTTTCCTTCTGTGGAAAGATGCCTTTCATTCCTGGCCCAGTCCTACCAAGGGATGGAAAGACTGGTTCCTGAGAGTCAGCCATTCAAATGAAGTCCAATGGGGTGAGCGGAAATTAGACCAGTGCATCAGATTATCCCTTGCTGATATGGAGAGGAACGAGTCACTGCTGATAGCTGCCTCGTACTTTTGGTCAGACACGCTCAATGCTTTTGTATTCGGCCATGGCCCTGCTTCACCTACTCTTGCCGATGTACTCATGCTTACCGGCTTAGACATATCCACTGCCGATAACAGTCATCTGTTTGACACCAAGCCCAGTTCTAAGGTAGAGACTCGCGCTATCGGTGGTTGGTCTAGATATATTCAGAAGTACCGAAAAACAGGATCTATCGGGGAAAGGGAGCAGGCAATTTTCTTGAACATGTGGTTGGATAAGTTTGTATTATGTGGCCGATCGGCGGGGCCAACCTCCGTCTATCTATCGGCAGCGGAAAGACTGGCTAATGGTGGCCGATTTCCTCTTGGCCGATACTTGCTCGGCTCTGTTTATCACCTCCTCCATCAGGTAGCTAAGAAACTCCCGCTAGGCCAACCCATCGGCAATTTAGGGAGACCCTGGTGGTTCATCAACATGTGGCTCAGTGTCCATATGCACAAGCACCTTGAATTCAACCTTTTTGCACAGCGCTTCCCCAGAGATATAGCCGAAGATCACGAGTTGGATGAGGAAGAATCAGCAACTCGCCCCCCTCTGAACTACGGTGAAGCTGCCATAGTTCTACCCCGTACTAGTGGCAATGAAGATCACGTCAGCCGATTCTTTCAGACTCTTTATGAGGGTCTGACCAAAGAACAACAGGCATGGATGCCTTATGAGGAACCAAACACCAGATTTCCCCTGACTTTTCATCCCTTTGATAATGCTCTCAACAAGGACCACGATCTGATGATGGAAATCATCACCCCGAGAGCTATACCGTGAACTTCTTTGGCAGTGGGAAAGCTTCCAATCTTACCTATGAGTTCTACAATCCATTGGCATTGGCTCACCAATTGGCCTTCGGACAACTGCCGATTGTGCTCTGCTATGCTGATGTGGTGAAACCAAAGGAAATCATCACCAGTGGTCTTTAGTGGATCAGAATAGCTCAACTCCCACCAAATGTCGATACATCAGATATTGACCTATCGGCCTGGATCCCAGCTCTTTTCATCACCCAAGCGTACAAACAATGGTGGGCGGAATGGAAAGAACATTTGTTCTGCAGATCGGCTCTTACATACCATGGTATGATCGACTCTGCGTACAAGGTTCCCGAAAATGATGTAAGTTTTCAACCGATGCTTCAATCTTATTACTTTTGCTCTTATCGGCAACTTACTTCCTCTGTTTTACACAGGTCGATGATACTCCACATCAGTCAGCAGAAGTGGCAAGCTGATCAAACTCCTCCCATCGAGCCCAATCTCCTTGATCGGCAATAACGCACCAAGTTTGGGGGCTCAAATGCACCGGGGTGTGCGTTTCAAGAAAATTACCACCAAGCGGACCAAGACATCTCCATCGGTCGCTGTTGTTGCTTTGGCGCAAGATTTCAAGGTAGAAAGTTTTATCTCTTTAATTTATACCGATTCCAACCTGTACTTACACAGCTCTTTCAAGATACATCGGCTGCTATGCGAACTTCATCGGTAACTTTCACTGTTTCAACCAAAATTCCATTAATACTTTGTTACACCTGTACTTATGAAACTTTTGTCGTTGTATCAGCAAACTGGCAAATCGGCCAAGACCAGAAGTACCAAGACAACTACTGATCCCCCCAGTCTAGCCAAGTAAAGAGAAAGGGTCCCAAGAGTACTAAATCACAAGCAAAACGCCAGAAGACAGCAGCGCCTCCTCCTCCTCCTCCTCCTCTAGGGTCACCGATTCATGTGGAATCGTCCCCTTCTTCACTAGAAGCTCAGACACAACAAACACCATCTCCACCTCAGCCACAAGAAGCACCTCAGTCAGAAGAGATATCGGCTGATGTACACGAGCAGACCGCCAATCCAGTGGGCTCAATCATAGCATCGGTGTCTCCTCGATCCAGACAAGCACTGCACCCCCTCAAGGTAAAGTACTATCCATGAAATCGTTGCTGATGGATTTATCTCCCCACCTAATAATTATCCTTGTTAATTTTTTCAGCTGACATTATCCCCTCGGCAACTCCGGCCGATCAACCTGTGGTACCACCGGCCTCAACTAGTCAGAGGCGAGAGATAGCTTTGAAACAAGTAAGCCATTTGATTATCATCCTTTATTTTATCAACATTTCATCATCAAATAACCTATCTCCTTTTCTTTTTTAGGAACAAGACTCTCCCAACAGCTTGTTCTCCTTCGCCATCGAAATTTCCGACGATGAAGGCGAGGAAGCAAGCTCTTCTCAAGCAATTGGGATTTCATCGGCAGAAGTCAGATCAAAGCTGGAAGATTTGCTGGCCCTACTTCATCAGGATACAACCCAACTGGTTGATGACTCCGATCCAGCCAAAACTCTGTTTAAGGCTCTCAGAGGCCAAATCCCTGCCGATGCCGAGGAGACTCTTTTTCAGGCTGCACACTTAGAGAGCCGCCAGCTTCAGTATCAAAAAGTTGCCCAACGCCTTGCCGATAGAGCCACTCATGCCCAACTTTCAGAGGAGGTAATGAAAGTGAAGCATCTTGCCGATGAGAAACACAAGAGCATCGACATTCTAAAATCCTCCGGAGACTCGCTAAAACAAAAGATCTCTGACCTATCGGCAAAAAGGGAAGCCATGTTGGCAGAGCTTAAGCAAGTAGAAGAGGCTCTGTCCCAAGCTCAACAAGAAGAAAGTTAGCTGCCTGAAGCGATCAAGACCCTCGAACAAGAGCGAAACATTCAAGCCCGCAAAGCGTTGCAGATGAAGAAGAAGCTGAAGCCAGTGGAGGGTTCTGTCGATGAAGACATCAGGGAGATACATGAAGCCGATCAAATTCGTTTGCGCACTATATCAGTGATCCAAGCTCTACTGAATGTATAAGCTTTTCATCGACGACGTGTTTTGCTCTTTCTTCAAAAACTTGTTGATTATTTTGGTTTAGCCGATAGGACTGTTATCGTCATCCTTTGAAACATCGCATTCAGTCCCAGATACATTTCAATCCAGCCGATAGGAGTGTTATCGGCACTTAAACTTTTAAGCATCGACCCATATGCTCGGGTAATACTTCTTTAAATATTTTCCATTTAATGCTCTGGAAAATTCAACTCCTTCGAGGGTTTCCAAGATATAGGCATTACCAGGTGTAGACCGATTTATCCGATAAGGACCTTCCCAATTGGGAGACCATTTGCCAAACTTTGAACTTTTAGTCCCAATCGGTAATATTAGTTTCCATACCAAATCTCCATCGGCAAATTCCTTAGCCTTTACCTTTTTATCATACCATCTGGCAACTCTCTTCTTATTCTCTTCTATACTTATCAAAGCCTTCACCCGATGTCCTGCTAAATCATCTAACTCGTCTTTCATCAAAGTAGCATAGTTATCGGTAGCCAGCTGGTCTTGAAAAGATAGTCGTCTAGATCCGGTCTTAATTTCCCATGGTAGCACCGCATCGTGTCCATACACTAACTGATAAGGTGAAACTTTAGTTGACCCATAACATGCCATCCGATACGACCATAAAGCCTCACTTAGCAATGTATGCCATCTTCTAGGATTTTCTTCAATCTTTTGTTTGATGAGTTTAATAATTCCTTTGTTAGACGCTTCGGCCTGCCCATTGGCTTGAGCATAATAAGGAGAAGAATTCAACACTTTAATTCCCATGCCGATTGCAAATTCATCAAACTCTCCTGATATAAACATAGTACCCTGATCGGTAGTAATTGTTTGAGGAATACCAAATCGGTAAATAATATGCTCTTTCACAAAACCAATCATATCGGCCGATGTAACTTTCTTCAAAGGAATAGCTTCAACCCACTTAGTGAAATAATTAGTGGCAACTAAGATGAACTTATGCCCTTTGCTCGATGGTGGGTAAATCTGACCAATTAGATCAATAGCCCATCCCCAGAACGGCCAAGGTTTAATAATGGCATTCATGGCCGATGCGGGTGCCCTTTGAATATTACCAAATTTCTGACATCCTTGACACCCTTTGAAATATTTAAAGCAATCCTCAAGTATAGCCGGCCAATAATACTCGTTTCTCCTGATCATCCACTTCATCTTAAAAGCCGACTGATGTGCTCCACACACTCCTTCATGGATTTCACCCATCAAACTTTTAGCTTCATCATTACCTAAACATTTGAGAAGAACTCCATCTGTAGTTCGATAATATAATTCATCCTCGAGGAGCACATACTTGGTAGCTTGAAATCTGATACATCTTTCAACCCTTTTAGATGGATCTTTTAAATAATCAAAGATCTCCTTTCTCCAATCATTGGCTCCGATTGCCGATAACGTGTTTAATATGGGTTGATATCCCAAGGCATGCTGGGCCAACCGATTAGCCTCCTCATTATGTAATCAAGGAACATGCTCTAATCGAAAATCCTTGAATTCCTTTAATAGTTGCATACTTTTTTCATAATAAGTTATCAAGACTTCGCTTCGGCATTCGTAACTTCCAGCCAACTGATTTATGACCAGCATAGAATCCCCGAAGATTTCGACAGCATCAGCATGAACTTATTTTAATAATTCCAACCCCTTGATCAAAGCTTGATACTCAGCTTGATTATTCGTCGACATGGCAACAATCGGCAAAGAGAATTCATACTTCCTTCCCTGGGGGGAAATTAGTACTATGCCGATTCCTGCCCCCCGATCACAGGTAGATCCATCAAAGAAGAGCGACCAAGGAACAATTTCCAAAGTTTCAACTACACCGCAATGTTGAGTCACAAAATCGGCCATAACCTGTCCTTTTACTGCCTTAGCTGATTCGTAACGTAGATCAAACTCTGACAGTGCCAAAATCTATTTGCCGATTCTACCACTCATAATCGGCATAGACAACATGTATCGGACCACATCATCCTTGCATATAACAGTGCATTCGGCCAACAGCAAATAGTGCCTCAACTTAATGCATGAAAAATATAGGCATAAACATAATTTTTCAATGGCCCAATACCTGGTCTCAGCATCAATCAATCTTCTACTTAAATAGTAAATCACACGCTCCTTCCCTTCAAATTCTTGAATCAAAGGCGAACCGATGACCATCCCATCAGTAGACAAATATAATCTGAAGGGCTTTCCTTGCTGAGGTGGAATCAAGACTGGAGGATTTGTCAAATAATTCTTGATTTCATCTAAGGCCAACTGTTGCTCTTCTCCCCATATAAATTCTTGATCGGCTTTTAATTTAAGTAAAGGACTAAAAGCACGAATTTTACTAGACAAATTGGAAATAAATCGCCTGATAAAATTTATTTTGCCGATGAGAGATTGGAGTTCAATTTTGTTGGTAGGAGCAACTATTTTGTTAATAGCATCGATAGCTCTTCTGCTAATTTCAATTCCCCTCTGATGCACCATGAAACCAAGAAACTGCCCTGCCGACACACCAAAGGCACATTTGTTAGGGTTCATCTTTAGACCATGTTTTCTTGTGCATTCCAACACTTTTCACAGATCAGCAAGATGCTTCGTGAAATCCCTAGACTTAACCACCACATCAACAATGTAAATTTCTACCAGTTTGCCGATGAACTCATGAAAGATAAAATTCATAGCTCTTTGATAGGTAGCACCAACATTTTTCAAGCCAAAGGTCATGACTATCCATTCAAACAGCCCAACAGGACTAGGATATCTAAATGTAGTCTTTAGAATATCTTCCTCAGCCATGAATATCTGATTATATCCTACATTGCCATCCATGAAGCTAATAATTCGATGTCCAGCTGCAGCATCAACTAGCAAATCGGCAACTGGCATTGGGTAACCATCCATCGGCGTAGCCTTGTTAAGATTTCTAAAATCAATGCAGACTCGAAGCTTTCCATTTTTCTTGTAAACTGGAACAACATTGGAAATCCACTCGGCATACCGACACTGCCGAATAAATTTAGCTTCGCTAAGCTTAGTTATTTCAGCCTTAATATCAGGAAGAATATTAGGATTACATCGGCGAGCTGGCTGCTGATGTGGCCGAAACCCAGATTTGATAGGCAACCGATGTTCAACAATGGATCGGTCTAGACCAGGCATCTCAGTATAATCCCAAGCAAAGCAATCTTTATATTCCTTTAACAAATCGGTTAACTGTTGCTTACACTCAGAGTTTAACTTAGCACTAATAAAAGTAGGCCTTGGCCTATCACCATTACCTAAATCTACCTCTACTAAATCATCGGCCGATGTAAACCCCTGGCCTAATTTTCCATCATCGGCGAACCTATCCATTAAAACTCCTCATGAGAACCGACTGCTTGGATCGGTGGAATTTCATAATCGGCAACTTTGAGGAAATCCTTCTCCCAAATCTCTCCTGAGATGCACCTGGTCCTCTCATAAGTATCTCCTTCTGCCGATGTGATGACATAAGAAGAATCTCCTGGGACAATCTCAATCTTGTCACCTACCCACTGAACCAAGCATTGGTGCATTGTTGATG
Source organism: Sorghum bicolor (assembly GCF_000003195.3). Classification (NCBI taxonomy): domain Eukaryota; kingdom Viridiplantae; phylum Streptophyta; class Magnoliopsida; order Poales; family Poaceae; genus Sorghum; species Sorghum bicolor. Next base: position 12,735,588 of record NC_012879.2, on the reverse strand, counting down.
GGATGCAACAATTGGCATGGATCCAATCTCTCCCTAGTAGCATATTATAAGCACCCTTTCCGCTGATCACGAAGAAAGTTGTCGGCAAGGTTTTGCTGCCAATGGTCCACTCGACGCATATTGCCCCTTAACCGAAGACATATTTCCTTCAAAGTCCTTTAGCATCATATCAGTCTTGGTCAAATCTTGATCTCCTTTCCCAAGTTTCCGATAGACTGCATATGGCATGATATTAAAAGCAGCCCCACCATCAACTAATATCTTGGTCATCCTCTGCCCATCAACTCTTCCTTTGACGAACAGGGCTTTAAGATGTTGCATTTCATTGTCGGCAGGCTTTTCAAAGATAGCCGTCATCGGATCCAGAGCCAACTGAGCTATCTGGTCGGAAAAATTCAGCTCCTCATCATCACTCGACAGCGCAAGAAACTCCATCGGCAACATAAATACCATGTTAACATCTGCCGACGGCCCTTTCCCCTTAGGATCCGGTTGCTGTTGATTTCCAGATTTGCTAGAGTTCTCTCCTTTGCTCAAATCTTCTCGTCTTTTGTGCTGCAACCTTCTTTTCTATGTTCTAGTCAACCCTTCTCGACACCACGGAGGAAGTTGCGGTTGCTTTACCGATTGTCGACGAACTCCTCTTGAGTCCGCTCGGTAAGTATTGGCATCTCTGCAAAATATGAACTCATCGGGAACTCGTGCATCTGCCATCTCCTCAAGTTCCTCCTGGTTCCTAGGAAAGTATCCAACACGGTCACCAAGTTAGTCATGCACACTGAGCCTGCCCCCCAGCCGATCATGAACTGAGGCTCTTCCCCTAATCGGCTCATTAAATCGTCGATCATCGTTCTGATACTGCCGATTAGGTCTATCATACCGATCGTAACCATTGCACTCAGGGCAGTCTCTAACAGTAGGCAACTTGATGTTCTGCTCCCAGCAATGGATAAAGAATAGGCAGTTCCAATGATCCTTATGCCGATTCCATTCCTGCCGGCGTCTTTCTTCTTCCCGACGATGATCCTCCTGTTGGCGGAGATACCGATCTTCACGTTGCTGCCAAGTCTCCCGATGTCTTCTATGAGTTATCACAATGCCAGATCGGGAAGGCCTTCCAGAGTTGGTCCCTTCCTAAACCAGACCCTTGCCTTTAGCGTCATCGATAGTAATCTGATTTTGAGGATCCACCGATGCACTTCTTTCAGCTGCTTCCGACGTCAAGACCTTGGTTTTTCCCTTAGCATCCAACATATTTGTTAGAAAAGGATGTTGATCGATCTTCATCGGCTTCTGAGCTTTAGAATTATCAAACTTGATTCTCCCAGATTCTATAGCCGATTGTAGCTGTTGTCTGAAAACCTTGCACTCATTTGTACTGTGAGATGTTGCATTGTGCCACTTACAATATTTCATCTTCTTTAATTCTTCAACCGATGGGATCACATGATTGGGTGATAATTTAATTTGGCCTTCTTGAAGTAGAAAGTCAAATATCCTATCGGCTTTGGTGATGTCAAATGCAAATTTCTCTGGTTCTTTATGCCCGAAAGGGCAAGACATCGGCTTCTTATTTTTCACCCACTCTGCCAAACCGATGACTGGATCTTCATCAGAGTCTGAGCTTGCTGCCTCATCGACAAATGATACCTTTTTATTCCGCGCTCTCTTGGGCTCAAAAGGTTTAATATCTTGGTCAGAAATCCTCTGTACCAAATGACTTAGACTTTTGAACTCTTGAGAAGCATACTTGTCTCTGATATGCGGCAACAATCCCTGGAAAGCCAAATCGGCTAGCTGCCGATCATCCAAAACCAGACTATAGCACTTATTCTTAACTTCTCGCAACCTCTGCACAAAGCTTTCAACCAATTCATCATTGCGTTGTTTCAGTCTGACTAAATCGGTGATCTTCTTCTCATGGACTCCAGAAAAGAAGTATTTATGGCATTGTTTTTCTAGATCGGCCCAAGTGATCACTGAGTTGGGAGGTAACGATATAAACCAAGTGAAGGCCGATCCATACAAAGATGATGAGACCAAGCGAACCCTTAACTCGTCTCTGTTAGCAGCTTCTCCACACTGGATGATGAACCTATTGACACGCTCCATAGTCGATGTATCATCCTGTCTAGAAAACTTAGTGAAATCTGGTACCTTGTATTGATTTGGAAGTGGAATTAAATCATATGCAGGAGGATACGGCGTCCGATAAGAGTAAGTGTTGACTTTGGGCTTTATCCCAAATTGGTCTCTCATTACTTCAGCTATCTTATCGGCCTAATAAGCATCGGCATCTTGTCGATGAGGCAGCTGTGGATCTGGCACCTACTGATAAGCTTCTACGTGTCTCTGAGGTGCACGATCTGCATGGAACATCGGATTAACCATCTGGCCACCAATTTGCTGACCAAGATTCATCGGTTGGTTGACCAACCCTTGATTCTGAAACCCAGGTTGGATTTGGCCTTGTTGAAACCCTACAGCCTGATGATTCTGCTGAGGCATCTGTGGAAAGACTAACTGTCCTGTCCATCCACTGTTAGCATTCATCGGCATAGGCCCTGCCGATGACTGGTAATTGGGCATCATCATTGAATTGACATACCCTGGCTGTGTCATAAACCTCTGTTGCGTCGGCATTGGATCTGCCGATGCATTAGGCATCTGAAACGTTGGAGCTTGAGAATTCCCAGTATAAGGTCTTGCAGTAGTAGTTGTAGTGTACTGGGGACTCTGATTCATCGGCGGATTTGGAGGTGCCGATGCCATAGGAGCCTTGCCTGTTACGTCAGCCACTTGAGATGTTCCAGGAGTTTTTACCATCATTTCTGGGGGCATACCATAACCCCACCAGTTAGGAGGGACAGATCCTGACATTGCTGATGCTAATAGATCTGTGGCAAGCTTGATTTGTCCGTCTGATGTTGATGGATTGGTCGTCATCGGTGTAGATTGCGCATTAGTGATCCCTAATGTGCTCGGAGGAGAAGTAGCTTCTGTACCCGCAACGGCTGTAGTAGCCGATGGAGCCGTAACCAATGATGACCCTGGCTGATGATAGGCAGGACCCACATAATTTGGTGGCAATTGTCCTTCCTTGAAAGTTCTAGCCACTGCATTGAAAACCGTATTGGACAGCACACCGGCTTGATTGATCAAGGCACAGTTGACAGCACCATCCACCATCTCTTGCAATTTACCAGGATTGGCTTCAAAAGTTATGTGTTGAGGCGCCGGCAATGCTTCTTTTTGAATTACTTTGCTACTCCTGTTGATACTGAAAGCTTTCAAGCATAACTGCTTGTAGTCCTCCATGGCTTTTGCCATAGCTTGCTTCTGCTCATCTCTGAGATTGGCTTTCGTCACGGGGATAACATTCTCCAAGTCGAAATCAGTGTTTGACATGTTGATCTTGATCTTGAATAGGTCCCATTGGGCGTGCCAAAAGATGTGTTGGTGCAAAAGTTGATCTACAAACACAAAGGGCTAATACCCGATTCAAACGTTAAGGCGTGCTAGCCGATTTGACCTTTCAATCGACAAAGGTGGTAACTCGAACACTTTGGTCCCAACAACAGCGATGCGCCCGGATGTCACGGCCAAGAGGTGTTCACGCGGAACTTGAGAACACGCCGAGTTTGACTCGACGAATTCCTAAGAACTCGTAGTAAAAAGAAAATATGACGAAGTCGTCGAAAAAGTAGATGCTAGAATATGAGTAAAAACTTGTGTTTGATTGATTGATAGATGTCTCATTACATGGCCCTTGGATCTACATTTATACCCCGTCCAAAGAGCTACAACCAGACACGACTAGGACTCGAATTCCAAATTAAACGGAACCCGTATACAAAATGAATTCTAATAACTAAGGAAAACATTAAACTATCCCCCGTAACCGATCGGGACACTACCACGAATCAACCGATAACCTCCACGCTTTTCTCCAGAGTCATCGGCAGACTACCTGTTACAGCCATCGGCAAACACCGGCACTGGTCATCGGCACGAATATATCATCACTTCTGGACTTAGTCATATTCGGTTGTCTCCCCATCGGCAACCACCTTCATCGGCAACTTCCCTATAGACTAGTCATCATTCCTCCATCTGCCTATCTACATTTCACTAACTCCAGGTACGTGTCAAAAATATACGTGCCCAAAAACGGTGTCAACACACGTACACTCATACATGCAACTTCTACTCCGGAAGTACGCATCCACATACATCCACTCACTTCCATCTCCAGATTCACCCAAAATTATTCTACTCCTAGTCCGAGAGAGAATAGCCAAAAACATTCTCCTATCCCTGTTATTCCCTATAAAATAAATGCTCCAATTATCTTGGTTACTACCACTTGCTACATTGTTCTAGGAGGGTGAGTGCTCTAAAAAGAAGTGAATATGAGGAAATAAAAAGGGACAAGTGCCCGGAACCTCGAAGAAAAGAAAAGGTAAGACGAGAGGTAAAAATAGACAAGTGTTTGACAATAGAATTAGGGGTACAAGATACCCACCTGAGAGAAAAGAAAAAAAAGAGAAATAAAATACACAGCATCTCATTCTCCTCAAAAAGCTTTAAAGTGCAAGAAAGGTATGTATCCCCTCAAAAGAGCAAAAGTAGAATTAGACTTTCACCATTGTTTTCACCATTATCACCATCATCACCATACACCATTCATTCGCCACACATGCGCATCTTGATTTGACTTATTGACTTGTTTCTCTAGATCTATAGTTTGACTATGCAATAAATGTCTTGTAAGTATGTATTCTTTATCTCCCACCTATGAGCTCCAGTTAATGCCTTATTAGAGTAGGGTGTGAGAGTAAGACAATGTCACTATGCCTCATACCAGAAATACCATATACTTTGAGAGAAGTCATATACCATTATTGCATTGGTAAGGATCAGAAATACAAGAAAAGAGAGATTTGAGAGAGTCATACAAGGAATCTCTGAGTTTTATTTAAAAAACATCAAAAACTCCAGAGCTACAGTTGATCAAAGAACAAGAGACATGGCGCTTGACTTGACCGTTCTATCTTTTAACTGCTTAAGACACAAGTGACGGTTGCAAGCCCCATGGTGGAAGGTAAAATGAGTAAGTTTTAAGTCTTAATAGTTTGCTCTAACTCAGAGATGAGACCTTGTTTGAAAGCATGTGTATCGTCAACACTCTAAGGCAGCAACTCCTGATCCATCACTGAGTCTATCCTTGCTCAGGGACGAGCAAGAGGTAAGCTTAGGGGAGTTTGTTGACGGTCCTTAAGTATCAAATTTAATCATCGAATAAATAAAGAAAAGGATCTAAATGCAACCAACACCTAGACTTAGGGTTTTATCTAACAGAATTCCACGAGTTTTGGTGTTTGTCTATTTCTGCAGGGGGTTATCAAGAAATATGGAGGAAAGGCCCACATGTTGGGTTTACATAGAGATATTAACGTGTGTGGCAATTTTGTATCATCTAGAAGACTCCAGAAGCCATAGAAACGAGAGGGGGGCCGAGCGGGCCTAGGGGCTGGGCGCCCGCCCTGGCTTGAGAGCCAATCAGCTTCCGGCTCGCGGATCATGCTCCACCGACTTAAGGGATCAAGGAAAACCGCGCGATTAAGGTCGGTTTGATCCGTCGGCCCACGTTCATTTGGGAGGGCTATATAAGCAAGGCCCCTGGCCCCTGGAGGAGGGCAACTCTCAAACCCTAATTCATTCATTCATCCGAGGAGAAGAGCCTCTGATCAAGCCCTAGAGCCACCACATCAACTAGATCTCTAGTTTAGCATAACTACATAGGATTAGAACTAGAAGGAGTCAATCTTCCATTGGTTTCTGGATCTGTCAAGAGGATTCTTGGTAATTCCTCTATTATTATTCATTTGTTCATCATTGTTCTTCAATATTATGAATATGACTTTGCTCTATTTTAGTATATTGATTATGACTTTGCTCTACTTGTTTATATTTGTAATTATATTGTTCTTAGTTTATCATGGTTATATACTTGGCTTAGTTAGATCGGAATTATATACATGCTTAGGATTGTATAGCGTTTATCCATCTGTACAGTGGGTAAATGATAAGTATTGTGTAGGCGTGGTGCCTCTACCGTATTTATCTACGATTGTACCCTATATGCCGGATCGTGGGGTGGTTCGCGGTGGTGACAGCTCTATTGATTCTTATATAGTCCCCCTCCCGTGTATAGGGCAGGCAGAGCAAGGGGAGTGATTGCTATGTTTCTCATCTTTCTTGATAATATCACTATGCATGGGCGTAATCTTGTCTCGCAATGATTGCCAAGTATAATTGCACTAACTATGATATGCTAGACTTTATAGTTAAGAATAACTTAGGAAATATTCTTGTAGTTCATCCTAATTCCATACTAATGACTTGCTAGAATATATGTTGAGGTACTTATCATTATCATATGTGGCTAGTTATGCTGATCAGAATAGTTATCTTTGTCACCATTCATATTTTATCTATATTTTATGTGACACTAACCCTTGTATTGATGAGATACATGAATGCTCTCTATTAAACATGCGATGATACTCAGTTCCATATTTTATTCCATCATTATTAGTAATCCCTTCCTAGTGGTAAAAATATAAATAACGATACCTGGAATACTTCCTGGTTAAAATACTACTTTGGTATTAATCTGTGCGCTTGTAGATCCCATTTATTATTTTTCTAGATGAGCAATTGCATATTTCAATACCGCGTCTCTCATGTCATGCTGGGATGACAACTTGGCTTAAGTGGCATGAGGGATAGGTTCGGCATTTTTGGCGCCGTTATCAGAAATAGAAAACTAAGTCTACTTTTGGTAATGACGTTAAGAATACCCAACAGAGCCTATCCCGGGCAAGGTACCTTAAGTGGTTGACAAAGGCCCTTGCATGGGGTCCATGTGGCTAGCCTGTTTCCTTGTCGAAATCCGTGATAACCAACCAGCCCTCCATCGGCTTCTTCGGGCCTTGTACTTTTCTGCTGGTCCCCATGGTTGTCGTTGAGCCAGAGGGCTATGTAGGCAGAAACAAGACAATTAAGAAAGGAAATTATTTTGAATTTCATGTATATAAACATAGGAGGTTGCGTATTACAAACCTGGCCAGCATTGTCTTCCGGTACGCCTTCGAGGACCAAGTATTGAGAACCGTCATCAATGCCCTGAGGGTTCTCATCGCATTCGCGGTCGGCATAACGAAATTCTTCAGCGCCATCATGGATCATGTTCATCAATATTTCTTCGGCATCTCTCGGGTCGGCTATTTCTGCAAAAGTATATGTGTACACGTGACGTCAATTCTAAATGCTAAACCGTAGCTAAGAAAAAATATAAAGTATTATATGACGAGAAAAATATATATTAGGGTTTAGAGCTTAGGGTTTAGGATTTAGGAGTTAGGGCTTAGGGCTTAGGGTTTAGGGTTTAGGGCTTAGGGTTTAAGGTTTACGGCTTAGGGCTCCGGGCTTAGGGTTTAGGGTTTACGGTTTAGAGCTTAGGGTTTAGGGTTTAGGGTTTAGTGTATGCCATTTGATTATGAACATCATTTGCTAACAAATATACCACTAATTATTCCACTAATTTATTACTAATTATGTGTACTTATATATATTACTAATTTATACCACTAATTATACCACTAACAATACCACTAAATATACCACTAATTTAAACAATATATGCATTCTAGCTAGATAAGTAGATCAATCTGTAGACATACCCGTATTTTGAAGCCGGTGAGACGGCGGTGCGCGTGCTTGGCGGCGGTCGGCGGGGACTTCGGCGACGATGGTGGTTTGGGGCAGAGAGACGTCGATCTGGGTGGAGGTGGAAGGGAAGAAATGTAATATAAGTGTCTGTTAATACATATGAAATATTATTGACAATTATACATATATATATATATATATATATCACTAATGTATATGATCACTAATATGTATATTTTTATATCACATTAATTATAAATATTATTTATGTATCTAAATATTTGCTTTTGTGGAGTGTTGTAAATATGAATTTATCTAAAATAGCAACAAATATAACTTGCTTTTGTGGAGGGTTGTATGTATGTATATATAATTGATCTACATGATGTCATACACTATGTATATTTACTTTAATCTGAGTTACTTTTTTATGTTGTCCAAGAATTTTCAATGGAAGCCACAACTTCATAGTGGAATTTTATGAAACGTTTTTCACAACTTAACCATTCCACGGATTTTTTTCCCCAACTTAGAGTGTTTCTCAAAAACTTTGAAAATTAGCATCCATATTGCATCCATAGCGTGACATGTCGAAAAGTTAATATACAAATTGGTTTATAAAAATACATACAAAAACAACAAGATTTAGGTTCATGTGTACTAGCAGAAAAGAACATAAAAGGCTTTACATATCAATATTATATTTGTGACAGGTCCCACATAGGGATGTGCTCTATAGATGTCCAAAATTTTGATTTTAAAAAAACTGCTACTTTCCATTGTTTTCTCACAATTCCATTTAGAAGGTGGATTCCATTTAATATTTATCCGTATACGGTATTTTTTTATAATATCATATGTGGGTTAATTTAGATGTAGTCTAAGGACTTATTTTAGTTTTTTTAATGATGATATATATGAAGTTATATATGATAATATTTTTCTTTTTAAAAATTTTTTCTCTCCCTCTCTGCATTTTTCTTTTTTTCTCTCCCTCTCTCCCTCTCTGCGCTCTGTAGACGAGGCCGGTGGGGCTAGGGGGCCGCGCGTGCACCGGCGACGGCCACACGCGACGTGTGCCGGCCGGGCGGGGGTGCGCGCGCGCCTGCGGTGGTGGTGCTCCGAGGCGGAGCTGGGAGAGGGAGCGGGGCGACGTACGGCGGCGGTGCTTGGGCGGCGCTCGGCGCGACGGTGCTCGGGGGCGCTCGCGGCGGTCGTTGACGGCGGCGACGACGACGATGGTGAGGACAACGACGCTCGAGCGGCGGTTAGCTAGGGTTTCCGATCGAGCGATCTCGTGCGGGTGGGGGAAGGAGAGGAAGAGGCCTTGCCTCTTATAGTGCATACGACCTTTAGTCCTGGGCCTGGCTGGAACCAGGACTAAAGGACCTTTAGTGCCGGGCGTGGCCAGGCCCGGGTCTAAGGTCCTTCCACCAAATTCTGCCAGAAGTTGGTGAATTTTATTTTTTACCTTTTTTCTTTCTTCTTGCTAAATGCATAGTTAATTAAATATTTATCATAATTTTTTTGAAAAATACATATTAATTTTGTTTGACTCTATTGTGCATTACAAAAATTCTAAAAACAACTTATTTTCAAATAATTTATATTATTCAACATAAATATCATTTATAATAAATATTATGTTAATGCAAAAATATAATGGCCAATTAATATATATAAAATTGTTGGCTTTCAACAGAAACTTTGTTTTTGGGTCGTTTAGATGTTAGCTTTTGGTTCTTCAATAATAATTATCCACATGCGCGACATTGATTGTTTAAACTTTAAAGTTTATAATTTTCAGAGCTACATGTCGGTTTGGAAATGGTCTATATAAAAAGTTTGTATCTTGATGAGCTCTAACAACTTGGTATTCAAATGTTTTTTATTTCAAGTCATTTAGTTTGTCTTTTCACCAAGTTTGGCCAAAACCCGTCTTGGATTTTAAAAACATGTGCCTAGGAATGCCTAAAATTTATCCAAATGGAAAAATGTACCATGTATCAAATGTAGATCTTGATGAGCTCTAACAACTTTGTATTTAAAAGTTTTTCATTTGAAGTCATCAAATGGGTCTTTGACCAAGTTTGACCAAAATCAAAACATTAGTTTTTAGAAACACACACTTTGACCGAACCCTAGATGGTCTCAACTGGAAAAGTCATGAATACAAAGTTTATTACACTCATCAAGTTCTACATTTGGTCTAATGGTCAACTTTTCATTTGGAAAAGTTTGAACCACTCAATTTTGAATTTTGAAAGAATTCATAGCCATGCACCAGTTTTCGGAACCCTAGATGATCTCGACTGAAAAAGTCATGAATATCAATATTGTTCCACTCATCAAGATCTACATTTCATATATAGACCATTTTTGTATTTGACAAAGTATTGGGAAAATGTACTTGAAAATCCATAATTCTTATATATAGTTTCATATAGTTTATGTGAGATTCAAGATTTGGTGAGTATTGTTTACTTAAACCTTTTCAAATGGAAAAATGGTCTATATAAAAAGTTCGGACCACTCAATTTTGAATTTTTAACACATAAAGTTACAATTATATTACACAAGATGCATCACTAGCTATACCAAGCGGGCATAGTGGTAAACTTCATCTTGACGTAATGCCCTTGGTTATGATCATTCCGTAGCCATGGAGTGTCCTCAGCACCGAGCAGGATGCTTGGGTCTTTAGCCACACAGAAGGGTGGGATTCGTTCATCCTTTTCATAATCCTCTTATATGTCTAACTTGTCTTCAATTCCCACGATGTTTCTTTTTCCTGTAAGAACAATGTGGCGCTTTGGCTCGTTGGTTTTTTTCTCGTCGTGTTTCCCTACCTTGGGTTTTGTAGATATGTCTTTCACATAGAACACCTGATTCACATCAGCAGCCAGGACGAATGGATCGTTTCTACACCCAGTATTGTTGAGGTCCACTATTGTCATTCTGTACTCCCTATCGACTGATACCCCTCCTCTGGTCATCTTAACCCATTGGCATCAGAATAGAAGGATTTTAAAATTATGTGCATAGTCTAGTTTCCAAATCTCCTCTATGCGACCATAATATATGTGTATGTCCGCATTTGGTTCCGTGGCATCCACGCGGACACCACTATTTTTGTTGGTACTCTTTTTATCTTGCGATATGGTGTAAAATGTATTTCCATTTATCTCTACCCTTTGTACGTGAGGACGTGCCACGCTTGCCTAGCCAACAAACACAGTTCATCTCCAATATTTTTGTCACCCGGCCTGACATTTTTTCACAACTAATCACCGAATGTTTCCATGTGGTGACGCGTAATCCAAGCCTCATTCCTCCTAGGATTCTCAGATTGTACAAAATTTATGTGTTCCTCAATATACGGTTCCACCATAGTGGAGTTTTGAAGAACTGTGTAGTGTGCTTTATTGAAAGAATCATCACCCTAGCTGATATATGTTTTCTTTCCTAGTGTACCCTTTCCACCAAGTCTCCCCTCATACCGTGATTTAGGAAGACCAATCAGGTCAAGGTCAGAAATGAAGTCCACACAGAACTCAATGACCTCCTCTGTCCCGTATCCCTTGGCGATGCTTCATTCTGGCCGACCCCACTAGTGAACATATTTTTTCAGTGCACCCATAAATCTCTCTACGGGAAATATGTTGTGTAGGAACACAGAACCCAGAATATTAATCTCTTTAACCAGATGAACTAGGAGATATGTCATGATATCAAAGAAGTATGTAGGGAACACCAACTCAAAGCTAACAAGACATTGAACCATATCATTCTGTAGAGTAGCTAGATCTAAAGGATTGATTGCCTTCTGAGAAATTGCATTGAGGAATGCACACAGCTTCACAATGGCTAGACATACATGTGGAGGTAGAATTCCTCTTAAGGCAACTGAAAGTAGTTGCGTCATAATCACGTGGCAGTCGTGCGATTTTAAATTTACAAATTTCTTCTTCGGCACATTTATTGTACGCTTTATATTAGAGGAGAACCCAAATGAGACCTTGATGCTGCTTAGGCACTCAAACATGCTTTCCTTCTCCTCATTGCTAAGAGTGTAGCTAGTAGGTCTTAAGTAATAGCGTCCATCATATGTCTTCTCTAGATGCAGGTTGTCACGTTCTTTCATGCACTTCAAGTCCTCTCGTGCCTCAAGGGTATCCTTAGGAACCCTAGCAGATTGACACAAAGATTCTTTATCAGGTGCATCATGTCGATCGAGTGGCGGACATCAAGGTCTTTTTAATATGGTAGCTCCCAAAATATTGACTTCTTTTTCCATATTGGGGCACGCCCCGAAGCGCCTTCGGAACAGGTTTGCTGCCTTGTCCCTTTCCAAACACTACTTTCAAATCCTTGACCATCTTAAATACCTCCGCCCCATCTTGGTTGCCGGGAATTAAATCCATTGTGCTCAATGCGAACCTTATGTTTCTTGCGTCGTCTGCAAAGTTTGGGAATTATCTATCTATTTCTCTCCACTGGGACCCATCTGCAGGGTGTCACAACATGCTGTCCACTTTACGGTCTTCTTTGTGCCACCACAACAACTTTGCATAGTCCTTGTTTCTGAATAGTCGTTTTAGGCATAGTATTATTGGAGCATACCACATAACCTTGGTAGAGATTTTCTTCTTCAGACATTCTTCATCCTCAACATCGCCAGGGTCATCTCACAAGATTTTGTACCATGATGCACTGCAAACAGGACATTTATCTAAATTCTAGTGCTCGCCACGGTACATGATGCAGTCATTAGGACATGCATGTATCTTCTCAATTTGTAATCCTAGAGGGCAGACGATCTTTTTTGCTTCGTATGTTGTGGTGGGCAATTCATTAGGTTACGGAAGCATCTTTATTGGATTTTCAGTAATTTTCCAAATTCCTTGTCAGATATACCATTCTCTGCCTTCCACTGTAACAACTCTAGTGTTGTGCCTAGCTTTTTCTACCCATCTTCGGTGGACGGGTATAGTAACTTTTTGTGATCCTCTAGCATTTAGTCAAACTTAGCCTTCTCCTTTTCACTTTTGCAATCTCTCTGTGCGTCGCGAATGACATCACCAAGAGCATCGTCATCTTCAGGATAGTGTTTTCTGCATCGCCTCTTCTTCACCTTCCTCCATCGTGAAGTCACAGTATTGAGCAAAAACATCATCATGGTCCGCTTGTTTTTCTTCACCTTCTTCCATCATAACCCTGGTCTCTCCGTGCTTGGTCCAACAAATGTAGTTTGGCATGAAACCCAACTTGAACAAGTGCAAGTGAATACTTCTTGAGCTACAAAATTCTTTCAAATTCATACACACGGCACGTGGGAGCACATAAAACCATCCCGCTTATTTTCCTGTGCCACTCTTAAGAATTCTCGCACGCCCTCAATGAACTCGTTGGAGCGGCAATCGGCATTATACATCTAATAGCGTGTCGTCATCTGTATTATCATGTAATTTGCATTTTTCTATTAAAAGATGTAATTTTATCTCTAAATAAAATTAATTTGAAGAATTTTTAAAGTTAAAATTAATTTATTTTAAAATTACAAAAAATCAACATTATTTAATATTTTAAAATTAGAACATGAACAAATTAAAGTAAAAAATATCCTAAAATGTCTATAATAGAACTAAACATAATTTGTGTATACATACTAGTAATGATATGTGTATACTACTTTTTAGGTACTACATTTATCATCTTTCAAAAAAAATCAAACATGAAAAGTGAATAAGTTAGCAACATGAAATAAAACAGCCATATACAACATGAAATTACATATGGTGCTGCAAAAACATAGGACGATGAAGCTAGCAACCTTTCAAACAAATCATCGACTACGTAGAAGCGTTGAAGTGGATTGATCACCAAAGATGAGAGCAAGAACAATGGAAGAACAAGCAAGAACAAAGGAGCTCGGGCTCGAGCAGGGAGGAAGAAGAGGGAGAGGGAGCTTGAATTTATAGGGGGGGTTTAATCCCGGTTGGTAACACAAACTGGGTCTAGAGCTCATCATTTAGTCTCGGTCGGTGCCACGGACTGGGACAAAAGCTTTAGTCTCGGTCAGTGGCACAAACCGGGACTACAGGTCGGGCTTTAGTCCCGGTTGCTAACACCAACCAGGACTAAAGATCCCTCCTGACAGCGTCCGACAACAGAGTCGCGCAACGACAAAAAGCCTCTTCTCTAGTAGTGGTAGAAAATAAAATAACATTTTTTTGAAATAACGATTGGTAATGTATCGCACCTGGTTTTTCAAAGAAGACCTAGCGGTATTTATATGTATGCCTAGTGTGTCCACACAACATATATGCTGACAAAAATAGAAAATATTAGAAACAATGTTTTATTATATACACCTATTAGGGGTACTAGGATGATGCCTAGGCTTGGAACCGGAAAGACATGTTCTTTATATGGTTCGCTTGGCGTATTGATGGATTTATGATGATCAATGGCAACAAATGTTGGAGGACTTGGCATCTTTGTCACGTGATATAACTTGGAAGCGTATATTGAGGATGTGTGTTCCACTGAAGGTCCAGGTCTTCTGGTAGCAGGTCGTGAATGGCTTCATACCAACAAAAGGGATCCTGCATTGGAGACACATTGAGGCCTTATTCATTTCACCCAAAATCTAAAAACTTCTCATAATTCTTCGTCACATCGAATCTTATGGTACATGTATAAAAAATTAAATATAAATAAAAAATAACTAATTTCACAGTTTATCTATAATTTATGAGACAAATCTTTTAAATCTAATTAATCTGTAATTGGATAATAATTATCAAATACAAACGAAAATGATACAATACAGTAGCCAAATCCAATTAGATCTAAACTAAAATCCATTATGATTTGCGATGTCTGTGGGGGCGGCGGAGTCAATAAAGCATGTCCTCAAGGCACAATGGTCAAGTATTTTTGGATCGTGCTCACGGCTTTTAGTGCCGCGCTTGCGGGCTTTTTATATATTTTAATCCTTTTCTAATAAATATTTTAATATTAATCTTCTCAAAAAATAAATTGTATCACATAGTCTTTTTGGTTGCGCCAAGCACGATGACACGACCAAATACCATAGTTGTGCCACATATGTTGACGTGGCAAAATACGGCACATTCGACGACATTTTTGACGTAGAAAAGCATGTCGTGCTATATGCGTTGGCGTGACAGTATTGCCTTATCGCGGCACCGGAAATGGCGTGACAAGACCAAATATTTAAAAAAAATCATAACTCTTCGATAAGACATTGGATGAAGATGATCTTTATATGAAAACTGTAGATCTCGATGAGATCTATAACTTTTTAGTCTTGTGTTTTCTCATTTGACGATGTTAAGGTGCTCAAAAAATTATATAAAAAATTTCAGCACCATAATCATCATGTACTTTCACTCGTCGCATTAGAAAATTAATTTTTTTTATATGTTGTCAAATGAAGACTTACTTTATATCAAAATTGTAGTACTCAAACAGATATACTCCCTCCCCTCCGTGCTTGGAAAACTAGACGTTCTGGAGTCAATCGCTGATTTCGCAAAAGCAGACGTTCTGGCCTTACAGCGTCCCGCACGGACGAATTTGCCCCGGCGCTCGCGATGTTTGGCTTGCTAACGGATGCTTCTTTAATCGCGCCGCCGCACGCGTTTGCTAACGGATCGTTCTTTAATCGCGCCGCCGCACCGCGTCCTGGGCACTCGTGCGTCGCTTCCTCTCCGCATCTTCCTCACGGCCCACTCTGACTCCGCGTCCCTTCCTCTCCGCATCCTGCTCACGTCCTCGTCGCCATCCACGCTCTACTGCTCGCCGCCACGCCATGGTGTCCGAGGACTCGCTGGACTTGGAGCCGCAGGACTCCATCGACTCCGACGTGGCCATGGATTCCGTCGTGGCCGCGGAGTCGGAAGCGGCGCCGGACTCCATCGTCTCCGGCGTGGCCATGGATTCCGTCGTGGCTCCAGAATCAGAAGTGGCGCCGGACTCCGTCGTGGCCATGAACTCGATGAAGGTGCCAGACAACGTCGTGGCCTCAGACTCAGCAATGGTTCCAGACTCCATCGTGGCCATGGACTTGGAGAAGGTGCTAGACTCCATCGTGGCCATGGACTCTGAGGAGGTGCCGGACTCCGTCGTGGCCATGAACTCCGTCGTGGCCATGGACTCCGAGGAGGTGCCGGACTCCGTCGTGGGCATGGACTCAGAGGAGGTGGTGCTGGACTCCGTCGTGGTGCACTGTCCTCGCTGCAGCACGTTCCATGCTGGCGGTGTCTTTGGAGAAGCCTGTTTCCAAGCTCGCCGCAACGCTCGTAAGTGTGGCCGTTGCGGCCTTCTACATGAAGACTACGACATGCCAGCAAGGTTCCTCCATGACATGGACAAGTTTGATTGTGAGTTCTTCATTCCGGATGTAGAGAAACTTGAAATGCGTGGTGAGACCATCGTTTTGCCTGAACACGTTATAAAGAAGTTGGAGGAGAAGTTGGAGAAGAAGATCAGTACCCAGGCCAACAAAAAAGATGAACCAACAATCAGTAAGGTACGGAGTACTTGGTAGTACAATACATGCATTTAACTTGCAACATCTAATTTGCATAGGCATTCGGCACATCTAATTTGCATAAGCTAAATTGCATCTTCTAATTTGCAGGGAGACTACTAATGGCTTCAGCTAGCAAGGAAGGTTCACAAGGGATTTGCAATGGCAGCCTATCTTCTCTCTCTAGTCTTTGCTTTTGCATGTGAGGAATCTTTATCTTGTTGCAACCTTTAACCTTCATTGCTTCCTTCAAAACAGTTTGTCATGTTACAAAAAATCTATTTGCTTTCCATGGACAATACTCCAAGAATGCCTACAAAACATGTGTTGAAGAAATTAGCATCTTTCATTTTGTAATGTACTGAAACAATGAATGGATGATCATTTACCTCTTGGACTGCTGGGATTAGATCTTTTATTGTCTTAGCATCTTTCTTGTATTGAATGGCTTGAATAGCTCGAAAAAATCCCAAATCTAGAATGTTAAAATCTGGAGAATTGGGTGGTTGACATATAAGCCTAATGTCAAACCCCTCTTGTTTAGCAACCTCACAAAACTGAGGATCATCAACTTTTAAATGAGATGGAGCATTGTCTTGTTGAATAAAAATTGGCTTGTTCACATCTTCTCGTGGCCACTTTGCTCTAATTGCGGGCAACACTTTATTTATCATGAAATCTTTTATCACCTCCCTTGTGATTGATTGAATTGGTTTGATTACTTCCTCTCCACGAAGGCGGTTTTGGCTTCGTCTAATAGCTTGTTCAAAAGTGACGAGTGGAAAGCAACCTATTTTTCCATCAAACACACATTCTCCATTTCTAAATCTTGGCCAAGCACATACACACAAGAACATGATCCTAGGGATGTAGTTCTTGTTCTTGCAAGTGCGGTGTGGTTCATCTTCCTCGGGTAGCAAGTAGTACCTCTCCGATTTTTGAGTGAGGTAGAACCACTTCTCATCAATAAACACGAAATCAAACAAATCCTTGAACTTTACATCATCAAGCAAACCTTGATCAATCATATCAATGCACCACTTTAACCTAGTCTTCTTGTTAGCATCGGTGAGGTAAGGTTTGATACTACTAGAGTGGCGTCTAAGCAAACCCTTTTTCAAATACCTTTGTATCCTAGATTTGCTAATACCAAGTCTACTTGACACATCTTCTATGGTCATCCTTTGTTTGAGAGGAATATCTCGCAATTTTTCCAAATCAAGAGGGATTGCTTTGCGGCCACTTCTACCCTTCTTTAGATTAGGAACCATGACCGGAATGTTTTGAACAAGTTGGTTTTTACCTTGCCTCCATATGCGCTGAACTGTTCTAATCTTCACTCCAAATTGATTAGATACAAATGTTGTATCGTGCTTGCCTAGTTTTCCATTTTTGCTTCTCCTCAACAATGCTTGGTACACTTGTTGTCTAACACAATCAGAATAGTCATGCTTCGGTTGGGATCCTTGTTCTAGCAAAAGACATAAAACAAGCATTTAAAAAAACAACCATTTCAATAGTACTCACGGCATGATGTAAATATATGGAAAAAACAACCATTTTTAATAGTACTCACGGCATGATGATGTAAATATATGGAAAAAACAACCATTTTTAACAGTACTCACGGCATGATGTAAATATATGGGAAAAAAACAACCATTTTAATAGTAATCACGGCATGATGTAAATATATGAAAAAAAACAACCATCTAAATAAAAGAAGAACAAATTGAGAGGAATATGTACGTACTAAAAAATAACCATGCTTACCAGCTAGGCTTTGAACATAATCAAAATCAACAGCTCCAAATTCATCTAGTGGCAAATTCAAATCAAATCCTATTAAAAAAAGAAGGACATGGTTACTCGGCGAATTCTATAAAAAGAAGAACATGTTGTAGTACATGCAGCAGAAGATGGTGTTTACATGCACAAAAGAACAAGAGGTAGTACCATTGCCATGCTCGTCAGGTACAGGCTCGTTCAGATCGAAGCCGGCGTCATCTTCATGCTCGTTGAGATCCAAGGGAAGGTTGTCGTCATCATCTTCTTCTAAACGAATGTTTAGATCAAACACAGGAAAGGTTGCCATTGTGCTAAGGAGGACAGAACAAGCTAAGCGTGGAGAAGAGAGAATGAAAGTTGACGCATAAATAAGCGTGGAGAACAGACAGCTCAAGCGTCGCTCTTATTCCAGACGAGCGCGCAAACGAAAATACACGCGGCTTCAAACGCGCGCGCGAGTGCACGCAGGCAGCAAACGAAAATGCCGGCGCGAATGCACGCAGGCAGGCGCCAAAGACGCAAAACAGCCAGGCAGGCGCCAAAGACGCAAAACAGCCATCCTCGCGCGCCATTAACAGTGTCATGCACGCGGCACACTCGCCATGCAAAATTCCCATGCAAAATGAAAAAGTTTGGCTGCGGGGGTTCGAACCGGCAACGCGTCACTGGAGAGTCCACATACTAACCAGTTGAGCTGCTTATCTTTCTTGTACAGGGAGCAACCGCAACCCTATTTATTAGGGGCAAAGAAGGAAAACTAACCCCTAATTAATGACTCCTTGGTTACCACAATTATGTCCTAAACGTCAGGTTTTTTAGGTATTGAGGGAGTACATGTTTGTAGTTTTAGAGTTTTTACATTTAAAGTTGTTACGATGCTCAAAAAAATAAAAAAAGTATCAGGAACTTAATATGTTGCTGATACTTTATACTATTCTCTCGATATCGTAACAACTTCAAATGCAAAAACTCAAAACTATAAACATGTAGATCTATTTGAGTGCTATAATTTTGGTATAAAAAGTATTTTCATTTGACAATATATAAAAAAGATATTAATTTTCTAATGCAAGAAGCGAAAGTAACTGATTATTATGGTACTGAAATTTTATATAATCTTTTGAGCACCTTAACGTGATCAAATGAAAAAACTCAAAACGAGAAAGTTGTAGATCTCATCTAGATCTACAATTTTTATATAAAGATCATATTTATCCGACATCATATCAAAATGTTATGATTTTTCGAAAGTTTGGTCTTGTCACGCCATTTCCGCTGGCGCGACAAGACAATACTGTCACGCCAATGCATGTGGCGCGACAAACTTTTCCACGTTAAAAATGTCGTCGAATGTGTTATATCCTGTTATACCAACGTCGTCGAATGTGTCATATCCTGTTATACCAACGCATGTGGCACGACTATAGTATTTGGTAAAGCCATTGAGCTTGGCACGATCAAAAGGGTTATGTAATGCAATATATTTTTTGAGATGATTAATATTAAAATATTTACTAAAAAAGGATTAAAATATAAAAAAGGCCCCCGCTTGCACAGACACACCCTCACTTGGGCACATGAGCTAGTTGATCAAGAAAGGATTAAAATATATCATGTTTCTGTTTTTTTCTCAAGAAAGGATGCTGCTGTTATTTTATGTGGTATGTGGACATTGTGGATGGCGAGGAACAAGCGGCGGCATTGTGAGCTAGGGGTGCCGACGAGAGTGGCAATGCAGCGGGCAAAAGACAGCCTTTGACCTATGGTAGCTGCATGCTCCACATCCAGAGCCAAGGTCGCTGCACCTGCATCGATAAGTCCACAACGTGGGCAAAGGCTGTTACCCGGGTGATGAAGTGCAATGTTGATGCTTCTTTTCATGTCGGGGATCGTACAGAAGTGATGGGGGTGGTTCACGAAGGAAGGACGAGGACGTACAAACGATGGAAAAGTGAGGCCTTATTTTTAAATCTGAATTTTTTTGATTTCGAAGCTGTAGCACTTTTGTTTTTATTTGACAAATATTGTTCAATCATAGAGTAATTAGTCTTAAAAGATTCATCTCGCGATTTATAGACAAATTGTACAATTAGTTTTTGTTTTTATCTATATTTAATGCTCCATACATGTGCCGCAAGATTCGATGTGACAGGAAATCTAAAAAGTTTTTGGTTTTTAGGTGAGGCCTTGTTCAGTTCTCAAAATTTTGGGTTTTTGGGAACTGTAGTACTTTCGTTTTTATTTGAAAAACATTATCCAATCCTGGACTAACTAAGTTCAAAAGATTCATTTCGTAATTTACAGGCAAACTGTGCAATTAGTTTTTGTTTTTATCTATATTTAATACTACATGCATGTGCCGCAAGATTTGATGTGATGGGAAATCTTGAAAATTTTTGCAAACTAAACAAGAACTAAACAACACGTGAGCAATGTTGTCTGAACACGCTAGGAGCCTAGGAGCAGAGGCAATGGCTTGTCGCCATCGAATGCGATGAAGTGCAATGTTGATGCTTCTTTTCACGTCGGGGATCGTACAGAAGTGATGGGGGTGGTTCACGAAGGAAGGACGTACAAGCGATGGAAAAGTGAGCAATGTTGTCTGAACACGCTAGGAGCCTAGCTAGGAGCAGAGGCAATGGCTTGTCGCCATGGAATGCAGTATGCACGCGAGCGCGGGGTGCAGCGACTTGTTTAGTTCCCAAAAATTTTTAGAAAATTTTTCAGATTCTTCGTCACATCGAATCTTTAGACGTATGCATGGAGTATTAAATATAGATGAAAACAAAAACTAATTACACAGTTTGGTCGAAATTGACGAGACGAATCTTTTGAGCCTAGTTAGTCTATGATTGGACAATATTTGTCACATACAAACGAAAGAGATACTGTAGCAATTTTACAAAAAAATTAGGAAGTAAACAAGGCCCCCTGGAAATTGATTGCTAGGACCTGGTTACTCTTTACGAGAAGCGCACAAGCTTTAGGCCTTGTTTAGTTCGCAAAATTTTTCAAGATTTCCCGTCACATCGAATCTTACGGCACATGCATGGAGCATTAAATATATATGAAAACAAAAACTATTTACACAGTTCATCTGTAAACCGCGAGATAAATCTTTTGAGCCTAGTTACTCTATAATTGGATAATGTTTGTCAAATAAAAACGAAAGTGCTACAGTGCCGTTTTTCACCGGTTTTTGCCAACTGAACAAGGCCTTAATGCATCAGATGTGTGCTAGATTGACGTCCTGTAGTCTCAATGATGTTTCATCATAGTTTTATAGACATTAAATATTCTAATATGGCACTATATTAATAAAAGAGGTAATAAAAGTTTCATAGAAATAAAAAAATTTATAGAGATGAAACTTTTCTACGATATTTCAGTCATAAAATCACCGAGGATGGCCTAACAGACAGGTGGAGTGGCTTATAACCCCCACCAGCTCTACTGGGATATCATAAGTGATGATCGTAATCCTGTTCATGTGTTCATGGCTAATATTTGAAGCTCAGCTTAGGCCCTGTTTAGTTCCCACCTAAAATTTTTTTATCCATCCCATCGAATCTTTGGACACATGCATAGAACATTAAATGTAGATAAAAAAATAAACTAATTACACAGTTTAGTTGAGAATCACGAGACGAATCTTTTAAGCCTAGTTACTCCATGATTAGCCTTAAATGCTACAGTAACCCACATATACTAATGACAGATTAATTATGCTTAATAAATTTGTCTTGAAGTTTTCTGACGAGCTATGTAATTTGTTTTTTTATTAGTTTTTAAAAAACCCTCCCGACATCCTTCCGACACATTCGATGTGACACCCAAAAATTTTTCATTGTCAATCTAAATAGGCCCTTACCCTTAAAAACAAGAGACGTGCATGTTGCCGTCGAAAGGTGATGGGAGCGGGTGGCCTCGTTTAGTTCACCCAAAAATTTAAAAAAATTCAAGATTTCTCGGGTCTTGCGGCACATACATGAAGCATTAAATATAGATAAAAACAAAAACTAACTGCATAGTTTGCTTGTAAATCGCGAGACGAATTTTTTAAGTTTAGTTACTCTATGATTGAACAATGTTTGTCAAATAAAAACGAAAATGTTATAGTGTCAAAATCTAAAAACTTTTTGGATCTAAACAAGGCCTTGCTTGACGATGCGTACGAACCGCTTCTATCACTGGGTCCGTTAAGAGCAACCTCAATGTATATGGACCAAGTAGTCTATATACATGAGGCCTACATAAGTAGTCCATAGTTATTATTATTTGCTCACAATGTTCAGCCAACAAAGTAGTCCATAAAGTGGGTTTCACTAGAGATTAAAAATTATTCTTTCCAACCATCTCATGTATCGTGACACAAGAGAGAGAACATGGAGAGATAAAATAACATTTCTTTATTGCTTATGGGTAGTCCATAGGGCTATGCGTACCTTTTGTTATAGACTGCTATATAGACTACCTTCACAATATTTGAGCTAGCTAATAAAAGAGTATTTTATTTTCTATAGACTACTTTGCTGCTACATTGTGATTGCTCGTTCGAGGGATGCCATTGGTTACAAAGCCATGCTGCTGGCCTGCTGTTGCTAAACACCAAAACTAACGCTCGCGGTTAAAAGGTTGGTGAATGAAGAATGAACAAACGTGGTGCCAGTGCAAAATAACAGGACAAGTGAGAGTACAATCTCAGCTTCTATTGAAATGTCTTCACAGAATATGGCCCCAAACAGTCTCACAACACCATAACCACTATGCTGCACTTCTCCACAGGGGGCGTTGTTGCTGGAAGAACTTTTTCAATAACCTAAACGGTCATTCGATGTAGTGCGACCATCACCAGTTTGACCTACAGAAGATTCAACAATGGTATAAAACAATAGACCCACACTACAGGATTATGAGATTTTGCCGAGAGCTCCTCAAGCACTCGGCAAAGAGTGCCACGTGTCAGGCACTCGGCAAATGACCGCCGGCCGACGGGAGGCGTCAGCTGACGGCTCTTTGCCGAGTGCCGAACGGCAAGGCACTCGGCAAAAAGTTTTTTTTTTAAAAAAATTCTTTGTCGAGTGTCGTCGTGGAAGGCACTCGGCAAAGATTATTTATTTTATAAAAAAAATTCTTTGCTGAGTGCCACGTGGCAGGCACTCGGCAAAGCTGGCGTGTGCACTGGCAGTGCCCAGCTTTGCCGAGTGCCTGCACTCGGAAAAGCTGGGAAATTTGTTTTTTTTTTCATTTTTTTGTTGTTTTTTCATGTAATTCACAATAGACAAATCACAACACAGTAATAGACATCCACATAACATATATAATAGAAATCCACACATTCATCCATCAATAGTCACAAATCCACATATATAGTCACAAATGCAACAATAGTTCAACATCGCACCTCCTAAGGCTCACATCCAACATCCATAACAAGTCCATGTCACAAACGAGTCCCTGCATCACTGGTCCAGCTATGACCCGGCGTCCGCGTGTCCCTGAGAGTGTGAAGAGCTCTCACCTTGCCACCCATGTGCGGCCAACCTGCAGGGTGCTGAGGCCCAGGCGCGCCACCTGACCACGGAGACCACCCGTGCTGCTGGAGGGTGTGGAGGAGCGCTAGCTGACCACGGAGACCACCCGTGCGTCGGAGGCGGAGGAGGAGCGCCACCTGGGCACGTGTGTGGACTCTGCCCAACCGGGCACCCATGGCCTAGAGAAGCGCCATCTCAAGGAGTCGAGTTCGAAGACCCCACCGACTGTGCCTGCACAAAGTAGGAGCGATGTCTTTAGTACCTGTATGATGACTGCAGAAGACAAAGCAATGGGCAAATATATATACTCACCGGAGAAGGCACTAAAGGGCCTAAAGGGCTAGGAAGAGAGAGTGGAGCGAACAGCTAGAGAGGCAGCGGAGGCACGACCACACCAGAGATCTGAAGGAGAGTGAAAGTAGTTGGCGAAGTCCTGCATCTAAAGCTGCTGGTGCTCCTAGAAAGCCTCGAACTGGCGCGAAGGCCACACATCCATAAACTCGACACGAAGGCCATCAAGGACACATAGGGCACGATGGCCGACAACCCGATTTAGATATAGGGGTTATACCTACGGTGCCGGCTATGGACAAGGACGACGACAACAGCAAGACGACGACGGGGACGACCGAAGCGATCCCTAAATCGACGGCACCTCCCTTCTCCTCCTTGCCTTCTCCTTTAGCCCCCTCTCTTCTCCCCTCCTCCTCTCTCCTCTCCTTCTCCTTTCTTCTTCCCTGCCTCCTCCCCTGCAGCCCCTTCTCTTCTCTTCTCCCTGCTGCCGGCGGCCTTGCCCCTTCTTCTCTCCTCCTCCTCCTACCAGTTTGGGGCAGGTGCAGGGGCGTTGCCCTTCTTCCCCGGCGCCGGTCGGCAGGAGGACGACGGCCACCGAGCCGGGCGGGGCGTGCGGAGCGCCGGTGGCCGGATCTGGCAAACGGCGGCACGGGGGCGCGGTGGAGGCGACCCGGCCAGGCGCGGGCGGCGGCGGCCCGGGGTGGCTCACGGGCCGACGGCGAGGGGCGGGCCGGCGATGATCGGGGGCGCGGGGGCGGCGCGGGTGCGCGGGGCGGGTCGTGGGCGGCGCGGGGGCGCGGGGTCGCAAACGGCAGCGGCAGGCTGGGGTTGCGCGGGCTATGGGAGGCGGGGCGTTTGGGGATAGGGCACGGGGGCCGAGGCGCAGTGGGTTAGAAAAGGAAAATTTTTTAGTTTTTTTTTAATTGTCTTTCCAAGTGTCTGACGTAGCACTCGACAAAGATATTTTTTTTATTTTTTGAGCTGAGTTTTTTTAGGCTTTGTGACACTATTTGAAGCACCATTTTAAAGTTTGGGACCATTTTGACTTTTTTTACTATATTCAACTAATTTATTTTGTTTCTTTGTATTTTTCGAGATAATTCAAATGTGAACTGCAACTATATGAAATATCGCAATGCAGTGATTCAAAAAATGATAGTCATGGTGTTTGGTGTATTTTGAGTCCGTATCTATGACCTCACATGAAATCTCGACCATCTCGCTGAGGTAACATGTCGAGTGACGTGCGCGAAAAGTGGATTAAAATTATATAAAATCCAAACGAAGTCCCAAAATCATGAAACTTGGTGGCGCGTCGTGTTATCGCACGTAGATGCTATGGTTAAAATTTGAGAAGTTTCGGAGCAAGTTGCAATGTCGAATGTCTAAAATCCAGACATCCCCACATGTGATCCTTCCCTATAGAAGAATCCTTGGGTTTCTCCTCAGCTGTAGCTTTTCCAATTTTATTTTGTTTCTTCAAATCTAGCCTTAGATTATCATTAGATGTTGGAGGTTTCGCTTCTCTTGGCTTTAGATCCCTCTTAGAAGCTGCTTCTCGGATAGGGTCAGCTACTTTCAGTAGGTAAACTACTCTGTCCATGAACATCAGAGAGTTCCTTCTGAATTCGGGCAATCTTATCATGTACTGCAAGATGTCTCAAATTAGCAAGATAATAAGACAGATAAAAATGCATCTAAACTGAAACAAATGTAGAAATAAGTGTGCAGCAATGCATAACTTTTAGGTTAGGCCTTGTTTAGATCCAAAATTTTTTTAAATTTTGACATTGTAGCATTTTCGTATTTATTTGATAAATATTGTCCAATCATAAAGTAACTAGTCTTAGGCCTTGTTTAGTTCCGAAAAGTGAAAAGTTTTCGGTACTGTAGCACTTTCGTTTGTTTGTGACAAATATTATCTAATTATGGACTAATTAGGATTAAAAGATTCGTCTCGTGATTTACAGCTAAACTGTGTAATTAGTTTTTGTTTTCGTTTATATTTAATGTTTCATGCATGTGCCACAAGATTTGATGTGACGGAGAATCTTGAAAACTTTTTGGTTTTCAGGGTGAACTAAACAAGGCCTTAAAAGATTCGTCTCGCGATTTAAAGATAAATTGTGCAATTAGTTTTTGTTTTCATCTATATTTAATACTCCTACTGTAAGATTCGATGTAACGGAGAATTTTAAAAATAAAAAAGATAACTAATTACAGATAAACTGTTTAATTGGTTTTGTTTTTATCTATATTTAATATTTCAAGAGCATTAAATATAAATAAAAAGGATAACTAATTAAACAGTTTATCTGTAATTTACGAAACGAATCTTTTGAGACTAATTAGTCCATAATTAGACAATAATTATTAAATAAAAACGAAAGTTGCAAGCCCCATTTGCTGCTGCATCACATCAGGCAACAGTTTGCCTCTCACGGGCTGGATGCTCCTGCATCTTCACGCGACCTGCTGCTGCTACTGCTAGCCAGCCGCTGCCCCATGCCTTGTCTGGAACCTTGCCCAGCAGCCGCAGTCGCTTTGCTCCCCCTGCCATAATTCACACTACTGTTGGTCTTGCTCACACTGCTGCTAGCCAAAGTGAGCAGGCTTCAGCCAAAGTCTTGTTTAGTTCCTAAAAAATTTTGCAAAATTTTTCAGATTCTCCGTCACATCGAATCTTTAGACGCATGCATGGAGTATTAAATATAGACGAAAATAAAAACTAATTATATAGTTTGGTCGAAATTGATGAGACGAATCTTTTGAGTCTAATTAGTCCATGATTGGACAATATTTGTCAAATACAAACGAAAATGCTACAGTGTCGATTTTGCAAAATTTTTTGGAACTAAACAAGGCCCAAGTCAAGCTGACAACTCTACTGTGTCACGCCTTTACTGTGTCACGTCAGTACGGCCTTGTTTAGTTTCAAATTTTTTTTGCAAAATAGGAATAATACCACTTTCGTTTGTATTTGACAAATATTATCCAATTATGTACTAACTAGACTCAAAAGATTCGTCTCGTCAATTTCGATCAAACTGTGCGATTAGTTTTTATTTTCGTTTATATTTAATACTTCATGCATGCGTCTAAAGATTTGATGTGACGGGGAATCTGTAAAATTTTGCAAAATTTTTTGGGAACTAAACAAGGCCATTTGTCAATGCGCAGCCTGAACCCTCTCTCTACTTTCTACACGCATACTATATATATATATACTCTCTCCGTCTCTTTTTAATTGTCGCTTTCGCTTTCTAAAAAACAACAGCCGGTAATTATATATTAAAAAATATTAATATTTATAATACATAATTAATATCATTAGAAAAAACTTTGAATCTAGTTTTTAACAAATTTATTTGGAGATACAAATGTTGCACGTATTTTCTACAAATCGAGTCAAACTTGTGGCACGCACACCAACGACGACAATTAAAAAGGGACAGAGAGAGTATATATATAACAATTAATTACACAGTTTCCTAATCTTTTGCATAGATAAAATTTTTCGTGAACTAAACAAGGCCTCATGGGAATCTGCATAGCCTAGCCAACCTCAACTTATCCCCCACCCCCCTTGCTACTCCCCACTATGAAGCCCCTAACCAGTCCCTGGTTCATCTTGCAACCATCGAGCTTCAAACCGGGAAGAAGAGAGAGACTGATGTGAGCCACCAGAGCACGACCAGTGCTACCCCTCCGTAGCAGCTCGCCGCAACCTCACGGAACGCATCTTTCTCTCAGTAGGTCTGCTAATGCTCCTTCAATTCTTGCCTATGAATCAACACCGGCGACCGATGTCAAGCAACAATTTTGTAACGGCCATAATACCACAACTATCCAGCACAAAAGCTCCACTCCCTGCTTCATCCCTTCCAAAAACCCTCATTGCATTTTGTCTGCTAGCTCTAATCTCTGCATCCAGAGCAAGCACAACACCCAAGCTCCCTCATCTGCTGGCTATGGAGGATCTTCTAGCAGGTGTGGTGGATCCGGAGATGGAAATGGAGGTGGAGATGATGGATCTGCAGGCTATCAGCTCTGGCTTGGGCGAGTTGCAAGTCCCCGAACCCATGGAGATGGAGGGCCCCCCCAGCTCTCTGCAAGAGGTGCTGCAAGCTCAGGAGGAAGAAGAGACGAAATCGGGAGAAGGAGCCAACCAGCCAGGGGAACCACACAAGGCCAGCAGAAAACTGCTGGCCTACGCCGCCATCGCTCGCCCTCATCTGAAGAAAATATCTCCGATGCCACCTCCCTTGTCAGAGGAGATGAGCAGGAAAGCAAATGAAGGGCTAGGCCCCGGCCCCGCAGTTCACATCGGGACGAGCGGTCTCCCGGAGTTCGCAACGAAGCCGGACAAAAGGGGGATTTATTCCTACTTTGTGTCCACAGGAGTGAAGCAAGTGTTCAAGAATCTCCTGGTCTCAGTGGCAGCGCTGTTCATAGGAGGTATTTTGGAGACGGTGTGTCTGTTTCTCCTGTCAACCCTGTATGCGATGTTCTCTAGCCCAATACAGCTGCCAGGAGAAGCTAACTGCACTGGCGAGTCAGCGATGGAGGTTGACGGCCAGCCTCTGGATCTGCGCCCTACTCCGGTGGGTGGCCATCCTGGCCTTTGCTCTGCTAGAGACAGAGAAGGAGTAGGCCTTCTACTGGAATCTCAAGGTCCCTCTTCCCTCAATCATCTACACGGCGGGAACGGCCCTATTAACGTTCAACTTCAACAAAACTCGAGCACTCTACAACATGACGAAGGGGCTCTGGCGCCAGCCCACAAGGCGCCATGAGTCTGTTAGCATGGAACTATCAGGGCGCCGGCAGGAGCCTTGAGAGCATCCCCACAAACGCCAAGGTAATTTTCATCTCTGAAACCAAAAGCTCTAGAATCAACAAAACTGATCTGATAAAATAAATTCAAACTTGATGATGCTCACATCATTTCAGCTGATGGCCAATCTGGAGGTCTTTAGCTTTTATCCAGAAGTCAAGTTCAAGTAGATGTAGTCGAGTCTAGTAGCTTTTATGTTCTAGCTAGTTGCTATCTTAAGCATGTTTATGGAGACCCTCATCACCGAAGAACCACTTGGATCTAGAGACAAATCCGTCTATTTGTTATGTCTAATCAGAACCTACCTTTCATTTATATGGGTGACATAAACATTATGCATGTAGCTGAAAAGCTTGGCCCTAGGCCTCCTAATTATCGTTTGATTTCCGAATTCTGCTGTTTGATCAAAGCTTGTGGTTTCTTCGATTTGGGTTACAAAGGTCCTGCTTACACCTGGACTAACAAATGTTTTGATGACTGCCCCACTTATGAATGTCTTGACAGATTTCTGGGCAATGCTGATTGGTGTGCTAATTTTCCTAATATTGTTGTTTATCACTTACCTATGCTCAGAAGTGATCATGACCCTATTCTTGCTGTTTTAAACTCTTCTCGCTGTAAAATTTTCAAACCTTTCAGATTTGAAATTTGGTGGCTTCTTACTTATGATTATGAGGGCATAGCAAAAGCAAGCTGGCATAAATCCTCCTGCAGACCTTTTTCACCTCAAAAACAAATACCTAGCCAAAGACCTAATGAAAATGGCACAAAAGTGAGGTCTTGTTTACGTGTAAACTGTAGCATTTTCGTTTGTATTTGATAATTATTGTCTAATCATAAACTAACTAGGATCGAACGATTCATCTCGCAAATTACAAGTAAACTGTTCAATTAGTTTTTATTTTAGTGTATATTTAATGCTCTATGCATGCATCCAAAGATTCGATGTGACGGAAAATATAGAAATTTTTTTAAAACTAAACCACGCCTGAGATGGTATGAGCAATTGTCTGAACACGCTGGGAGCAGAGGCAATGGCTTGTCGCCGTTGAATGCAGTATGCACGCTAGCGTGGGGTGCAGCGACTCCCGCTGGAAATTGATTGCTACGTCCTGGTTACTCTTTAGGAGAAGCGCACAAGCCTAAAGTCTAAGGCCTGTTTAGTTCACCCAAAACTTTTCAAAATTCTCCGTCACATCAAATCTTGCGGTACATGTATGGAGCATTAAATATAGATGAAAATAAAAACTAATTACACAGTTTATCTATAAATCACGAGACGAATCCTTTAATGCACTAGATGGCTCAGGAGTGTGCTAGATTGGTATCCTGTAACAGACCGGTGGAGTGGCTTATAACCCCCACCAGCTCTACTGGATATCAAAGTGATGATTATGATCGTAATCCTGTTCACGTGTTCATGGCTAATATATGAAGCTCAGCTTACCGTTTAAAAAAGACGTCGAAAGGTGATGGGAGCGGGTGCTAGCGCTAGACTAAGCCTGACGATGCGTACCGAAAGAAATTGAGAACCGCTTCTATCACTGGGTCCACTAATACCAACTACTAGTTCGAGGGATGCCATTGGTTACAAAACCATGCTGCTGGCCTGCTGTTGCCAAACACCAAAACTAACGCTCGCGGTTAAAAGGTTGGTGAATGAAGAATGAAAAAACGTGGTGCCAGTGCAAAATAACAGGACAAGTGAGAGTACAAAATGTACACTCTGGTGGTGATATACATTGAACCTCAACAGCCTGTATAGTCTCTGTACCCTCTCTTTACAAAGCGAGAGGATTAGCATAGACCACTATGTCAATGAAAACCTAGTTCCTTTGCCAAACTTGCCATTAACAGAATAAACCATCTCAGCTTCTATTGTAATGTCTTCACAGAATATGGCCCCAAACAGGCTCTGCACCATAACCACTATGCTGCACTTCTCCACAGGGGGCGTTGTTGCTGGAAGAACTTTTTCAATAACCTAAACGGTCATTCAACGCAGTGCGGCCATCACCAGTTTGACCTACAGAAGATTCAACAATGGTATTAAAACAATGGAACCAGCATGCTATTGAGTGGTAACACATTAGTAGAATTTCCGTACCTTCAGGTGGCACCCATGTTTCAGAATCTGGTCTGGCTTCAAGGAAATCTGGTCTTGCTGGGCCCAATACACGTTTTTGTTTAGACTTCTTCCCTTCTCTCTTGCTAGAATTTGGTTCGTTCTCATTCTCCATTTCTTCCGAGGTTTGTAGACCACGTTTATGCTTAAGCAGAAGGGCCACAGCATCAGCAACTGATGCTTCACTTTCAACCAAAGATGAATTTGCCTCGCTGGCAACTGACTCTTCAGCAGACTTTCTCTTCCGTAAAATAAGCCCAGGGGCGGCCTCTTCAAGCTCCTTTCCACTGCCTGAAGAAAGAATGGTTTTCCGGTCTTTGTAGTCCACAAAATTATCAGGCTCCTCTGCATCAGACTTTTCTTTCTTTATAAAGTTTTCTTCAGGTTCTATGATCCTTTTGTCACCAAGCCATTGAGGTTTTGGGATGGCAAATGCAGGTCTGCTGCCATCTTCTTGGTTCTTAGAGACATCTGTCTGTAATTTAGCAGGTTTATCCGTGCCTACTTCTCTAGAAGAATCCTTGGGTTTCTCCTCAGCTGTAGCTTTTCCAATTTTATTTTGTTTCTTCAAATCTAGCCTTGGATTATCATTAGATGTTGGAGGTTTCGCTTCTCTTGGCTTTAGATCCCTCTTAGAAGCTGCTTCTCCCATAGGGTCAGCTATTTTCAGTAGGTAAACTACTCTGTCCAGCTCATCGTGAAGATCAGACAGTTCCTTCTGAATTCGGGCAATCTTATCATGTACTGCAAGATGTCTCAAATTAGCAAGATGATAAGACAGATAAAAATGCATCTAAACTGAAACAAATGCAGAAATAAGTGTGCAGCAATGCATAACTTTTAGGTTAGTTCATCAATGTTAAAATCATATGCCTATCCTGAGGAAATAGCACATGTGCAACAGTCCCACCAAACGCCCTACCCATTTGCTGCTGCATCACATCAGGCAACAGTTTGCCTCTCACGCGCTGGATGCTCCTGCATCTTCACACGCGACCTTGCTGCTGCTACTGCTAGCCAGACGCTGCCCCATGCCTTGCCTCTAACCTTGCCCAGCAGCCACAAGTTCACACTACTGCTGGCCTTGTTCACACCGCTGCTAGCCAAAGTGAGCAGGCTTCAGCCAAGTCAAGCTGACAACCCTACTGCATCACGTCAGCTTGCCCATGCGCAGCCTGACCCCTCTCTCTCTACACGCATACTCCCTTGGTCCAAAAAAAAAAAGAGTGATGTAACGGTCCCAAAAAGAGTGATGTTTTTTTATTTTCAGACATCTGTGTTTGACCGTTCGTCTTATTTAAAATTTTTCTATAAATTATAAAATAAATAAACAATTATTAAAGTATACTTAATGATAAAATAAGTCATAACAAAATAGATGATATTCAGACAAAAAAATTAAATAAGATAGATGGTCAAACAAGATGTCTCAAAAGTAAAAACGACACTCTTTTTGGGACGGAGGGAATACACACTATGCTGGGATTCAATGTGAGGGCTGTTTAGTTCCAAAAATTTTGCAAATCTTTTCAAAATTCCCCATCACATCGAATTTTGCAACACATGCATAGAGCATTAAATATAGATAAAAAAATAATTAATTGCACAGTTTGCCTGTAATTTGCGAGACGAATCATTTGAGCCTAGTTAATCCATGGTTGGACAATAATTGTTAAATACAAAACCAAAGTGCTAGAGTACCCAAACACAATTTTTTCACAAACTAAACAAGGCCTGATGGGAATCTGCATAGCCTAGCCAACCTCAACTTATCCCCCATCCCCCTTGCTATTACCCACTATCAAGCCCCTAACCAGTTCCCTGGTTCATCTTGTTGCCCTCGAGCTTGAAACCGGGAAGAAGAGAGAGACTGGTGTGAGCCACCAGAGCACGACCAGTGCTACCCCTCCGTAGCAGCTCGCCGCAACCTCATGGAACGCATCTTTCTCTCAGAAGGTCTGCTAATGCTCCTTCAATTCTTGCCTATGAATCAACACCGGCGACCGATGTCAAGCAACAATTTTGTAACGGCCATAATACCACAACTATCCAGCACAAAAGCTCCACTCCCTGCTTCATCCCTTCCAAAAATCCTCATTGCATTTTGTCTGCTAGCTCTCATCTCTGCATCCAGAGCAAGCACAACACCCAAGCTCCCTCATCTGCTGGCTATGGAGGATCTTCTAGCAGGTGTGGTGGATCTGGAGTTGGAAATGGAGGTGGAGATGATGGATCTGCAGGCTATCAGCTCTGGCCTGGGCGAGTTGCAAGTCCCCGAATCCATGGAGATGGAGGGCCCCCCCAGCTGTCTGCAAGACGTGCTGCAAGCTCAGGAGGAAGAAGACACTGGAGGAAGAACCATGCGCCCCCAAAGAGGAAGAGGAATCGGGAGAAGGAGCCAACCAGCCAGGGGAACCACACCCTCTCTGGATCAAGGCCAGCAGAAAACTGCTGGCCTACGCCGCCATCGCTCGCCCTCATCTGAAGAAGATCTCTCCGATGCCACCTCCCTTGTCAGAGGAGATGAGCAGGAAAGCAAGGGGAAGGCTAGGCCTCGCCGTTCACGTTGGGACGAGCGGTCCCCTGGAGTTCGCGACGAAGCCGGACAAAAGGGGGATTTATTCCTACTTTGTGTCCCCAACAGTGAAGCAAGTGTTCAAGAATCTCCTCTCCATTCGGTGACAGCGCTGTTCATAGGATGTCTTTGGGAGATGGTGTGGCTGTTTCTCCTGTCAACCCCGTATGCGATGCTCTCCAGAGCCCAATACAACTGCCAGGAGAAGCTGACTGCACTGGCGAGTCAGCGATGGAGGTTGACGGCCAGCCTCTGGATCTGCGCCCTACTCCGGTCCTTCATCATATTCTGGAGTACAGGCAAGTGGGTGGCCATCCTGGCCTTTGCTCTGCTAGAGACGGAGAAGGGGGAGGCCTTCTACTGGAATCTCAAGGTCCCTCATCCCTCAATCATCTACATGCCGGGAATGACTCTATTCCCGTTCATCTTCAACAAGACTCGAGCACTCTACAACATGACGAAGGGCCTCTGGCGTCAGCCCACAAGGCGCCACAGGCGCCATGAGTCTGTTAGCATGGAACTGTCAGGGCGCCGGCTGGAGCCTTGACAGCGTCAAGATGTGTCATCTCGCCCGCCTCATCTCGTCCACAAACGCCCAGGTAATTTTCGTCTCTGAAACCAAAAGCTCTAGAATCAACAAAACTGATCTGATAAATAAATTCAAACTTGATGATGCTCACATCATTTCAGCTGATGGCCAATCTGGAGGTCTTTGGCTTTTATCCAGAAGTAAGTTCAAGTAGATGTAGTCGAGTCTAGTAGCTTTTATGTTCTAGCTAGTTGCTATCTTAAGCATGTTAAGAAGAAATTTGGTCTAGTCTGTGTTTATGGAGACCCTCATCACCGAAGAACCACTTGGATCTGGAGACAAATCCGTCGTTTTGTTATGTCTAATCAGAACCTGCCTTTCATTTGTATGGGTGACATGAACATCATTATGCATGTAGCTGAAAAGCTTGGCCCTAGGCCTGCTAATTATCATTTGATTTCTGAATTCTGCTGTGTGATCAAAGCTTGTGGTTTCTTCGATCTGGGTTACAAAGGCCATGCTTACACCTGGACTAACAAACATTTTGATGACTGCCCCACTTATGAACGTCTTGACAGATTTCTGGGCAATGCTGATTGGTGTGCTAATTTTCCTAATACTGTTGTTTACCACTTACCTATGCTCAGAAGCGATCATGCTCATGCCCCTATTCTTGCTGTTTTAAACTCTTCTTGCTGTAAAATTTTCAGACCTTTCAGATTTGAAAATTGGTGGCTTCTTACTGATGATTATGAGGGCATAGCAAAAGCAAGCTGGCATAAATCCTCCTGCAGACCTTTTCACCTCAAAACCAAATACCTAGCCAAAGACCTAATGAAATGGCACAAATCCAAGCCTAAAAACACAGTTGCCCTTCAAATTATTGAAAACAAACTCCTTAATCTTCAAATGAACCCCCCAGGCCAGAAAAAACCCAGCCTCCAAAAAGACCTCACCCTCCAACATGAAAACCTTCTAGCCAGAGAAGAAGCTTATCACAGACAGAGGTACAAAAAGAACTGGTCTGTCTCTGGAGACAGAAATACCAGATTCTTCCATCAGTCCATTATCAACAGAGCCAGGAAAAATACAATCACTCACTTCTTCAATCCTGATGGCACCTAAGCTACAACCTAGGACCAGCTTGCTGAAGCTGCCAGCTTCCTCAATGGCAGTGATCTTGAAGTGCCACCTGAATGGAGAATCAAACCTTACACGCAAAGATTCCTCAATGCTAATCAGGGCAATCTACACGAGTTCGCAAAATTGATATGAGACTCATCTGACAGCGCACTCGCAGTGCTTTTGCTGCTAATAAACTTGCTTTCTCAGTCAAAAAAAAAAATCTACATCATGTATGCTTCAGCCACTTAATAATAGAGTTACCATTTTAGTGAAAATCAATAAATAAACTGTGATGTGGGCGCCAGTAGCCCAGTACCAAAGGCATTTCAGGGCTCGGAGATGCAGCCAGGGTGGTATCAAAGGGGGTGCCGGCTGTAGTTAATGGCAATTAGAAGTCTGGGTAAGAGATTAGAGTTATTGATGGAGAGAGAAACGAGGAGCTAGAGGCTGGGCGCCTAGGGGCTGGGCACGTCTATTTATACCCTGTAACCAGTTTGTGATGAATTAAGCAATGAACAACGAACAATCCAGTTACCCCCAAATATTCTAGTCTCCCTCCACACCGACTTTGCATGGCCTTCCTCTTGGCAATGGTTATCCTCCTTATCCCCGATATTAACTAGGGTACATAACATCTGGTATCAGCTTCCAAGCGCTCCTCTTCCACCTCTGCTCCGCCGCCAAACCCAGCAGCCACCACGCCATCCGCCCCAGCCTCACCAACGACTTCCACCGCCTCCATATCATGAGTCAGGGATCCTTTCCTATGGCTTCTGCTGTCGGTCATCCATCACCATCATGTGATGAGCAAACCACTGCCCTCGTTGAGGGGTCTCGCCGTCTCGCAAAGAAGATGGATCGCTTCGTCGTGATGTTCAATCACTATGCTCAATGGAGAGGTCAGAGCATGAACTCCAAGCAGCGGTGCGGCTATAGGCGGCAGCGTGAGGGTTCCTGGTAAGGCACACCACAAGGAAGATGCGGGCAGCGATCAACCCTGCGCCTTCAACAATCCCATCCACTGTATCATTAGGTGTTGCCGCAACACACACTGTCCAGCCGGCGCTCACGACGGATATGGTTGTGCCAACAAGCAGCAGATGTTCACTAAAATTCTTAAGGCTTGATGAGTTGGACATGGCAACGCCACCAACACCAACCGTCTCCTCTGTTCAGTCACCAGTTTTGGTGTCGTTGGACAGGCCTTTGGTAGCTGTTGGGCTCTTCCCATGGGATCTAGGAGGACGTCGACAGCTTCATCGACTGCTATCCAAGCTTCGAACTCGAGGACAAGCTGCCCGTCAAGGGGGGGAAGAGATGTGATGTGGGCGCCAGTACCAAATGAATTTCAGGGCTCGAGACGCAGCCAGGGCAGTTCCAACGGGGTGCCGACTGTAGTTAATGGCAATTAGAAGTCTGGGTAAGAGATTAGAGTTATTGATGGGGAGAGAAACGAGGAGCTAGAGGCTAGGCACCTCAGTTTGTGATGAACCAAGCAATGAACAACAATCCAGTTACCCCCAAGTATTCTAGTCTCCATCCACGCCGACTTTGCCCGGCCTTCCTCTTGGTAATGGTTATCCTCCTTATCTCCGATATGGACTAGGGTACATAACATAACATATATCCTTTTCTTAAACGCTTGTGTGTGCACATGAGTGGATCCTCTAGAGGAACACATTAATCAGGAGCATAAGACTGTGCTCAAGCCACAGTTAAAATCCCAACAAGAATCAGCAGCTCTGGCACATAACTGAATGAAATTTAAGGTCATGACCAAGGTTCTCTATAGCTTAGGGTTACTTGCTTCCATTTTTATAGAATATGGAAGCTAATGATTTTGCAAAACTGAAGGGAACTGCTCGCAAATAGAGGCCTAAGGAACCTTCCAGTTAAGACTTCTAGGTAGAAGGTATAGCTGAAGGTCTCCCTTTCCCATGTTTTTGTTACTTCGAAAATTTAATACAGTGATTTCAATGATTCTAACCCGTACAAAATAAGTAGCAAACAGACAGCCGTCAGGATCACTACTGATGATATCAGGCTTGTAACAAAGATCAAAATAAACAAAGACATGAATGGTCAATCGAAGTAACTGGAGCGTACAAACATACCTAATTGAGATGACAAGCCACTCATATAAGCATCAAGGTCATCCCTGACATCTGGAGTATCACTCTGAGACAGCTTATGCTTCTCTTCTTCAAGCAATTTTGTTTTATTTTCAATATCATTGGTGATGAAATCTTTTTTCTCAAGAAGGCTATCAGCAGTCTCAACTGATTGTTGCTCACTTGATTTCTGACTAGATTTCTTCTTCGTTCGATCATAAAATTCGTCATCATCACTAAATTATTTAACAATCCATTAGTCAATATATAATAATTTAGCATTCTAGCTTTAAGCATACTACACATTAGTAAAAGGTATAAGATACTAAGATCTCAATGCGTAAATATTATGCATGATGTAGCAGTGAGCAGTCATAGGTCAAACTTATCAGTGTACATACCTAAGAATGTCATCTTCTTCGAGACTTGCTTTATGGCTGCTACGCTTTGCCTTTCCAGAACGAGCACCAATACTTTCCCGTATACTGTCATTTAAAGTTTCTTCTAGATTATCTAGCTCCTCCATAATCTGAAAAAAGATAAGATTTAGTCCTGCTCACTAGATGAGAAATGGACAGTGATAGCATATTAACAAATGTAAGCATAGGAATGTCCTCACCTGAGATATCCGTTGTTCATTTCGTGCAATTTGTGTTTGTTGACCTTGGGTTAGCCCACCTTGAGAAATGTCTTTAACTCTTATTGCATCAATTTCTTTTTTCATGTTGGCAATCTGAAACAAAGGATAGCAAGTAAAGATTCATGGAAAGCAGAAGTAAATCTTGTAAAAAGTGTAGTTTCAGTCTATCACTCCACAGGCATGATTATCACAAGTGCACAGAATCAATAGCAGGACCCTCTACAACTAAACAATGCATGAGGCAATACGCTTACAGCCTTTTCTTTAAGCAACTGGAGGAATTGGTATGAGGGTCCTCAGCTAGCTGAAAAGACTGTCCCTATTGATTTCCTGTTGGTTTCATAGACATGAACACAGGTATTTTCTTGCTGGCAGAGGGCAGCTTGGCAAAGGTTGCCGCTTGGATTGTATTGAAAAACAGAGTTCTGAAAGCTTAAGATACAAAGGGATGGCTGCTGCTTATATAGCCAGACAGCTCCCCAACCAAACCTGACATATTCTAACAACCACAAAAAGTAGATGCTCTAGCTACTTGGTTCTCAAGGCACCATGATCAACTTGGCTGCCAAGGAACCTACATTGTAAAAGTAATTACTAGTAAAAGTAACTATGAAAGGTAACTGGGTTTAGCACAAGGCTAACACCCATCAATTCTCCCCCTTAGCCTTGTGTGCCTTGGGGTTGATCTGCTGCAAGCCAATTCTGCCTCTCATCTCTTCAAACTTGGCCTTGCCCAGAGACTTGGTCAGGATGTCGGCAAGCTGATCAGTAGTAGGAATTTGCTCAGCCTTGATGCTTCCATCTTCCAGACAGCTGCGGATGAAGTGATACTTAATCCTGATGTGCTTGCTTCATTCATGGAAGACTGGATTCTTGGCCAGAGCAAGTGCTGATTTGCTGTCCACCTTCAACTCCACCACCTCGACATGTCTGCCGAGAAGCTCAGCTAGCAGCCTTAATAGCCACAAAGCCTGAGTAGCAGCGGTGGAGGCAGCGATGTACTCAGCTTCACAACTGGAGAGTGCCACCACCTTCTGCTTGATGGAGTGCCAGCTGACCAAGCAATTGCCGAGGAAGAAGAGTAGTTCGCTCATGCTCTTGCTTGTGTCAACGTCACCGGCAAGATGGTTGTCAGTGTAGCCGATGAAGCAAGCGCTCCCAGGAGCCTTGGTGAAGTGCAGGCCAAAGTCGAGCGTGTCGGCGATGTAGCGCGGGATACGCTTGACTGCACCTTGATGTTCCACCATGGGCCGCTCCATGAACCGGCTAACATAGCCGACAGCGAATGCCAGATCAGGGCGGGTGTGCACCAGGTAGCGTAGGCTTCCAATGAGGCGTCGGTAATGCGTGGGGTCGACGTCAGCGGCATTGTTGTGCCTGCTGAGCCGGAGCCGCTCGTCCATCGGAGTGTGGGCTGGATTGCAGCCATCCATGCCCCCAAGCTCTAGGATCCACTTGGCGTACTGAGTTTGCCAGAGTGTGATCCTGGTGGCATCCTGGCGCACCTCGATGCCGAGGTAGAAGCTTAGGGGGTCAAGGTCACTCATGTCGAAGGTCTGCTTCATCTGTGCCTTGAACGTCTCCACCTCTTCTTCTCTGGCGGCAGTGATGATTAGATCATCGACGTAGACGCCGAAAAACAGGACAGTGCGCCCACTGCCCCGCCGGTACATCACTTCATGGGCAGCCTATCTTCTTGAGCGTCGCATCTAGCTTCGCGTTCCATGCGCGCGGAGCTTGCCGCAAGCCAAAGAGAGCCTTGCAAAGCTTGTAGACCTTCCCTTCTCTCCGGCAATGGCGTAGCCCGGTGGCTGCTACACGTACACCTCTTCCTTGAGGTCGCCGTTGAGGAAGGCCGATTTGACACCCAAGTGGTGGATGCCCCACCCTTCTTGAGCCGCCAGCGCGAGGACCCGGACAGACTCCATGCAAGCTATTGGAGCGAAGGCGTCGTCGTAGTTGATCCCCTCTTGCTGGACGAATCCCCACGCCACAAGCCTCGCCTTATGCTTGACCACCGTGCCCAGCTCATTCTTCTTGAGCTTGAAGACCCACTTCAGCGAGATGGGACGATGACCAGGCGGGAGATGCACCAGTTCCCAGGTGTGATTCTACTTCACCGATGCGAGCTCCTGCTCCTTGGCAGCTCGCCAGGCTGGATCATCTTTGGCCTCGGCGAAGCTGGCCGGTTCTCCGACGTGCGTCAGGCAAAGCTCGGCGAAGAGGCGCGGAGGTGGCTCCGGTGTGGATGCGTCACTGAGGATGTTGCCCATCATGCGATATCGAGTGGTTCATCATCGTCGTGGTAGGCGTCGAGGCGCTCTTCATCGTCCTCGAGCGGAGTGGCGAACTCCACGCGACCACCGTCCTCTGCTGCGGTTGGCGGGGTTGCCGCTGACGCAGAAGAAGCAGGGGTCGGCGCTGTCGATGTAGGCATACCAGCAGGTGCTGACGTTGTAGGTGGTGTCAATGATGTCAGAGCAGAAAGCCTGGATAGAAGGCAGAACTCTTCGTCAGCGGTCTTCCGGAGCACATCAAGGTGGATGTCGAGATGCACCATCCGCCCGACCTGCAGACTGCGATGTACCTTGCGCGGGCCTTCCTCCCGGTGCAGCCGTCCCAGCAGCGGGGTGGGCGACCCCCGCCACGCCCAAGTGCTGCAGGCCCAACCGCGGGAGGGGTTGGTGCCACCCAGCAACCGGCACCTCCATCTGCTGCCCCCGGTCAGCCGCGTTTCCGTCGTTTGTCGCCGGTGAAAAAATTGGAGCAACGTCATCAGGGCCTCTGCATCAATTGTGATGAACCCTATGTGCGGAGCCATGTGTGCAAGCGCCTCTTTTACCTCGAATCAGTCGACTACATCGACGACCTGGTGTTCACGGTCGTGGACGACGCTGGGGCTGCGCAACCTGAGGACGCCACCACTACGGCCGAGGAGCCCACCGCTGATGCCCTTATTGTCTCCATGCATGCTCTCGCAGGGATCCGGACTGAGAACATGATGCTCCTACACATGACGCTGAAGGGGGAACATCTCCTTGCCTTGCTAGACACCGGGTCCACTCATACTTTCCTCCAGTGTGCAGTGATGCATCGCTTCGAGCTCACACCGATCGGTGTAGAGAGCCTCCGCGTCACAGTTGCCAGCGGGGAGCGGCTGCAGTGCAAGGGCATCGCCCACGACATTCCCATCTCCTTCGGCGAGGCAGCGTACCCCGTCACCCGACGTTCCAATCTCCATCGACGAGGCGGCGTACCCCGTCACCTGCGTCGGCCTCACGCTGGGCTGCTTCGACTTCATCCTCGGCGTCGACTTCCTTCGCACCCTGGGGCCCCTGCTCTGGGATTTCAATGCCCACACGATGTCTTTCCAGCGCGGTGGTTGCCATATCACCTGGCAGTGTGAGGGCTCACCACTAGCACCCGCGCACCAGCACTCGTTGGCCGCAGCGCCGACCAGCACCACCCCTTCTTGGATCGGCTCCTGCAGCAACACAGCGCGTCTTCGCCGAGCCGTGCGGCCACATGATCATCGGATCCATTTACTTCCTGGGACAGCACCGGTGGCAGTCCGGCCGTACCGGTACCCGCAGCGGTACCACAGCTCCAGAAGGACGAACTTGAGTGGCAATGTGTCGTCATGTTGGACCAGGGCATCACCTGCCCTACTACGTCCCCATTCTCCGCTCCAATATTGTTGGTGAAGAAACCAGACGAGTCCTGGCGCTTTTGCATCGACTACAGGGCTCTCAACGACAAGACGTCCAAGGATAAGTTCCCCATCCCAGTGGTCGATGAGCTCCTCGACGAACTCCATGGCGCCAAGTACTTCACTATGCCGGACTTTGGTCGGGTTATCATCAGCTGCACATGCACCCCGAGGACATCACCAAGACCACCTTCCGCACCCACCATGGCCACTTTGAGTTCCTGATCATGCCGTTCGGCCTGTGCAACGCGCCTGCGACTTTCCAAGCGCGGATGAACGACGTCCTCTAGACATTCCTCCGCAGGTTTGTGCTGGTTTTCTTCAACAACATCCTCATTTACAGCACATCTTGGGCAGCACACCTCTAGCACGTCGGCCTCGTCCTTAGCGCTCTCCGGGCACATGGTCTCTTCCTCGAGCAGTCCAAGTGCTCCTTCGACGCCTCCTCTGTGGCCTACCTTGGCCACGTCATCTCCGCCGACGGTGTCGCCATGGACAGTGACAAGGTGGAGGCGGTCGCTGCCTGGCCGGTCCCTCGCTCCCCTCGTGGCGTGCGTGGCTTCTTGGGGCTGGCCGGCTACTACAGGAAATTCATTAAGGACATCGGTTCCATCTTGGCGCCTCTTACACGTCTCTTGCGCAAGGAGGCCTTCGTCTAGGATGAGGCAGCTGACAAGGCTTTCGCGGGCCTCAAGCGCGCCTTGTCTTCGGCCCCGGTGCTGCAGATGCCGGACTTCGACCGACAGTTCGTGGTGGACTGCGACGCCTCCGGCAGGGGCTTTGGCGCGGTGCTACACCAGGAACGGGACCCCTAGCCACCTTCAACCGCCCGTTCACTGCCCGCCACATCAAATTGACGGCCTACAAACGCAAACTCATCGGGTTGGTGCAAGTAGTGCGGCATTGGAGGTTGTACCTTTGGGGATGTCGGTTCCTCGTCCGCATCGACCACTACAGCTTGAAGTTCCTCTTGGATCAACGGTTGTCCACTGTTCCTCAACATCAGTGGCTCAGCAAGTTGTTCGGGTTCAATTATGCCGTTGAGTACCGACCGAGTCGACTTAATACGGCGGTCGATGCTCTCCCGCCACGATGAGGAGGCTCCAGCGTCCCTGGCCGTGTCCAGCCCTCGTTTCGCCTCTACACTGACATCCGAGCAGCCACTGCACAGGACCAGGAGGTCGCCGAGCTCCTCCAGCAGCTCGCCAGCGGGGCGCTGGACCATCCGTGGACCATCCGGCAAAGGGCGATCTGCGCCATCAGGTGGTGGCGCTGGCTCACACAGCCGGCCATGAGGGCATCCATAAGACCCTCATCCGTCTCCGCCAGGACACTTCGTTCGTTCCTATGACACGTGCCAACGCAACAAGACACCGGCTACACATCCAGCAGGGCTGCTACAACCCCTGGATGTTCCCTCGCAGGTGTGGGCGGACATCTCCATGGACTTTGTCGACAGCCTTCCAAAGGTGCATGGTAAATCGGTCTCCTGACGGTGGTTGATCGGTTTTCCAAATACGCACACTTCATCGCCCTCAGCCACCCTTACACGGCTACTTCTGTGGCACGCGCCTTCTTTGACGGCATTGTGCGCCTCCACGGCTTCCCCGACTCCATCGTCAGTGATCGCGACGCAGTCTTCACCAGCAATTTGTGGCGCGATCTGTTTAAGCTTGTAGGTGTGAAGCTTCGCTTGAGCACGACGTTTCATCCGCAGACGGATGGCCAGTCCGAGGTGGTCAACCGAATCATTGTGATGTACCTGCGATGCGCCGCGGGGGATCGCCCCCGCTCCTAGGTCGACTGGCTTTCCTGGGCGGAGTACTGCTACAACACATCTCCCCACACGGCGCTCCGAGCTACACCGTTTGAGGTGGTCTATGGCTGCCCCCCACCGCCCCTCTGCCCTTCCAGCACGGGGCGGCCCAGACAGAGGCGGCGACGCTTTCCTGGTGAAGGTCTAGGAACGACTTCAGGCACGTACGCCAAGCGATACTATGATGAGCATCATCAGGACGTCTCCTTCGCTGTGGGTGACTGGGTGCTCTTCCGCCTCTTGCACCGTCCTACCCAAACCCTCGTCGCGCATCCGAAAGGCAAGCTTCGTCCCCGATATGCAGGGCCGTTCCAGGTGCTTGAGCGCATAGGTCAGGTGGCCTACTGCCTCCAACTTCTAGCTGGTGCCCGCCTTCATGATGTCTTCCATGTCAGCCAACTGAAAGCGTACACTGGGGCTCCTCTGGCTGCTCCAGTTCTTCTTCCGCCGGTGCAAGATGGGCGTCTGCTTCTGGCTCCGGAGCGTGTGTTGCGCGCTCAGCGCCGCCGTGGCAACTGGCATGTCCTTGTCCAGTGGCACAGCCTTTCGGCGGATGATGCTACATGGGAGCCGTTGGCGGAATTCAAGGAGCAGTACCCTGAAGTCCAGCTCGAGGACAAGCTGTTTGCCGAGGCGGGGAGAGATGTTATGACCAGTATACAGTACTCAAAGCGCAACCGGTCCAGCAGTGGCTAAATAGGCCCATATCTATTTATTTTAAGTTATTAATATTTAGCTATTAGCATAAGGGTTATTTAGCAAAAAGGATATTTTAGACTATAGATACTTTGTAATTGGGATTATTGA
Organism: Sorghum bicolor; assembly: GCF_000003195.3. NCBI lineage: Eukaryota > Viridiplantae > Streptophyta > Magnoliopsida > Poales > Poaceae > Sorghum > Sorghum bicolor. The sequence goes on along the minus strand of NC_012879.2, from coordinate 12,691,401 downwards.
GAATTAATGGCTTCCCTTGGGAGCCGGGAGTTGCCCTAGCCGCCGCCTGCCTCTTCTTCCTCGAGCCCGCACTCCTCGCGATGGAGTCCAGCCGCCGGCAGCGAGGCCCTAAACCTGCGCCCCCTCCTTCACACCCATACTCACTTCGCAGCGTTCCTGGTAGGATTAGGAATCCTATCACTAGTAATGGTTTGAGAAGCTGGCCAGAGGTGATCAATTTGTGGCTGAGAAAGCAAGGAGAAAAGGGAGATGGTGTGCTTGTGCTAGTCATGAGAATGGCGTAGGGTCACATGGTGGGCTGTATGGACCAGCAAATAGCAACCAGTTTAAGTTCTCTCTCATTTTCCAACTTTATTTTTACTTTGTGATCAAACTTAACTTGTGCATGGCCTGTTACATCTCACGTATCATGAAGCCAATTTGGTTGAGATCAGTTGATCCCAACAAACACCTTCATTTTTATATACCTACGACACATCACTTGTCGACCCAGGTTTCTGGTGACTATGTTTGAAAGAGTCAACTGAAAATTAAACTGGTGGCTGTGTATGAGTCCTAGTATTTATTGGCGCATTCGCATGAAACAATATTAGATTTTTCACCCAAGTAGGGCACAGGATAAATGAGAACTTGCAACAATATACAAGAATATGAAATTTCAGTACAAGTGCTTACCTTCTCCATTCGTTTTACTATCTTGCTACGAGTTTTCTCTTGTCTATCAGTAAGCTGACCTTTGTAGGTTTGCCAAGTAATTTCATCTGCATCATCCTAAGATCCAAGAACATGATCAGTAAAAACACAAAGCAATATATGAAGCTGAATTAGGAAAGTGGTGTGCAGCTTAAACTTGAGAATAGCTCCATCAAAAGCTCAGATCTGAAACTAAAAACACAAACAGCTGTGGTAAACAAACAACTAACCTCTGCAGACTCTTCTATTGCATCATCTGCCATACCCCATGAGATTCCCTCTGCCAAAGCTGCTTGAGTTTTTGCACGTAAAACAGAAGCTTCACGATCAAGCATATCTTGCTGGATTCTAGCATCCCGGAGCTTCTGCAAGTCTTTTTCCTGACATGCAAAAGAAGCAAATGAATATCGGAAACTGAAACAACAGGATAGGTTGCAGGTGCTTACATGATTTGAAAATGTTCCTCACAATTACAGAAGGATAACTAAACTATCTAGGATTCCATATAAAAGAGTTCATACATTTTTGACAAATTATCTTAGTTTACCACTGAACTAAATTGTTTCTAAAAGACACGTTTCAGAACCCTTTGTAGCCCGGACCATGGTTCTTAAGGTGTAGCGTAGTCATCCAGGCGTGTGCGGGTCCTGTATGTCCCCTTCGCCTTAGCAGTCTGTGTATGGCGTCGCCTGGGCGTCCTGAAGGATGGATGTGGCCGCCATAGGGGTGTGTTCATGGGAAACAGAGGGACCAGATGCGAGAGGGATGGGCAAGCAGGGAATCTAAGGGGAAAGTGCGAAAGGGGCGGACAGACAGGAAAACGATAGGAAAACCGAGTGATGGGGCGGGAAATCGAGGGTTCCAAGTGGCTATATCAGTTAATCGAGGCACAATCAAGAGGGGAACAGAGAAAGAAAAGGCAAAGAGGTCAGTGCAGAAGAAACAGGAGCAGATCCCCTGCAAGGCGGTGACCCACGCATCTCCGCTTGTCTGCAACCACGCTCATGCATGTCTCCGCTGGTCCGCGATCCGTGCGGCCCCGCCTCTCCGTTGGTCCGCCTCTCCCGTGTGCCTCCACTGTAGCGCGACCCGCACCTCTCCACCGATCTCTGCACATCTGTGATTCTGCTTCTCCCCTCTCTCCAGTCAGCACCTGCTCAATCCTCATCACCCCAGTGCCCAGGTCTTCCCTTTCCCTCTGCTCTGTTGCCTGTGCTTCCTCTGCTCAAGTGTTTTTTTGTGTTTGGCTTGGGTTGGCTTGGCTCTGCTTAAATCTTACAGCTTGACTGGTTGTGCTTGGCTCTTCTCTGCTCTGCAGCCAACAGGGCAACAACATAATGGAAAGTCCAGCTGCATACGATCCAAAGAATGATCCAAAACGAAGTCCTCTGAACTCGAATGATCCTGGATGGGAGTATGGATACTGGGCAGACCTTAAGGAGCAAGATAAAGTGACATGTAAGGTTTGCGACAAAAGGATTCTAGGATGAATCAAAAGGTTTAACAAACATCTAGCTGGTGGCTATGGAGATGTGACTTCATGTTCACAGGCCGGCACTGAACTAAGGAAAAAGATGGGAGAATAATTGGATGCTGCTAACAATGCTCATGTGTTTGATGATGATGATGATGAGAGCCAAGAGTTGGGTGTTGATTGTTGAAAGATTCTGGACCTTGAATACTGATTTTTCTTGTTCACTACTCATTATCTTATTTTGTAATGTGGAGTGTGAAATTGTGGACTACTATTGATCATGTCAACTAGTAGACTCGAAGTTTGTTTTAGGATTTGTCTACGGCGTCGCCTCGCCACGCGCCTAGGCATTGTGAGGGGGTGAATCATCACACATCGCCTTAGCACCTTAAGAACCATGGCCCAAACACTGCTCGAAAGAACCAAAAAAATTGTGTCAAAATCCAAAGGCAAACAAATCATATATCACGTTTTTCCTGATTTAATATTGGATAAATCAATACGATATCAGAAGTATCACCAAATCAAAAGAAGAACATAATGTATTTAATCCTGTTTGCTTTTTCATCTGAACTTAACCTCATTATACTAATATAACTAATGCCTTTGTGTCATTTTTACTGTTTTATTTATTTATTATTGTGTAGGTTTTTGTATCTAGCCTACACCAACTTGCTTGGGAATGAAGGACTTCGTTGTTGATGTAACATCATGAAATAGAAAAGAGAGCAACAGGCTTACTTGTTGCATTGTCAATTCACTTTTGACAGCAAGAAAGTAAATATTAGAAATGAGAAAAATTAAGAGTGGTAGATGGGCTGATTGAGCTTCAGAATCTTACTGGAGGCATTAGCTCAGATGGTCCTTGAAAAATGTACAACCGTGATGATCTAGTTAATACATAAGAGCTAAGTGAGTCCAAGTGAGAAAAAAAAAAGGACACCAGATAAATATTGAAATGTAAAACAGGTTACCAAAAGGTACAACCTTATAATAATCGAAGGGAAGCAAATTTAACTTAGTACAAGAACTAACAGGGACATGACACGAAATTACAGATAAAAAGTGGCATTTATTTACCAACATTGTATCCTTCTGCAACCTTTCTGACTTTCCATTTACATTTGAAGGACAATTGTCAAGTATATAATCCAGTCCTAGTTTTATAGAATCTAATATGCATACTGAGTAAACCATAACCACAGTAAAGCCTTTTTTTTGGCTTGCATACGCAAGAGAACTGCACTATCATTGAATCAAGAACCAAGAAGAACATAAAATATACAACGCACCCAAAACTCACACAACCACACAACATTGAACCCTAGTAAAACAAAAAGAAATGGTGAAACCATGGAGCATTAGCCACAATAATATAAACACTGTTGCACATTAAAATATCAAACTACCAATGCCTGCTATGTGTATTAGTTTGACCAGAGAATACACTTAACTCTGGAATAAGAACAGTATGCAACCAAGTTGTTTATATGCAGACATAAGAAGCCCTAGAGAGATAGCATTGGGAATAAATGAACACCACAGTGCTACAATTTATGAAGGAACTTCTGGATATGAAATATAAGATAAACAGAAAAGAGAAAGAAGTTCTCTAGAATTGAACACAAGGAATGGGCAAATAGTTAGTTAACAAGCTTACTTACTGCCCAAATCGAATTACATCTCCCACATGAATCTCTGTGTATAGCTTCTTCTTGATCTGCTAGTTCAGTTCATATATCATCAAAAAGTATAATAAGACAATAAACAGGGAAGTCTAATAATTTGAAAGAATATATAGAAACACAGGCCAGCCAAATAAAGATTCTAAGGGCATGTTTGGAACATAGGAATTTCACAGGAATCAGTTCAATTTCACAGAGAAAACGCAGGAACAGGAATTTTTTCCCATGTTCCAAACAGGCCCTAAACGGTTAACTTTAAGAGATTATAGCATTAGCATTGCAGATACTATTAAACAACCCAGTTTATTCTCCTTGTGTGACTCTAAAGAAGTAAAGAGTACGAGAGCAAATGAACATGTGACAAATTAGTCTGCCGTTACATTTTCCAAAAAGAAATGGGATGTATGGGCATAAAACAGAGCATAGGATACAAACTGTTTAATTTTTTTGTAAGGTCATAAACGTGGCAAATTTACATATAGTAGAGTGTTTGGAACAAAATTTACAGTGTAAATTGGCAGTGCAACACCACAAACAAATATAGTACAGCAACACATGAGTGCAAGTATACTACCAACACAAATAACACTGCTTTCTCATTAAAAATCAATGTGAAATGACAGAATGCATTAATGTAGTTTCATTATGTAAAGTATAAAGATATTAAAACCATAGAAGATTTGTTCAGAATACATATTACCAGACTTTTATTGATGAAGGATCCATGTGTGCTACCAAGATCATAAAGGAAAACCTTCTCATCATTTCTAAACTGCAAAACTAATAAAATGACATAAAAGCAATTCATGAGTGGGCTGCTTAGGCACTAAAAAGAAATTCATTGTGACAAAGTCCATAATTTGTAAACATCAAAGAGATGATAAAGAAGTTTACAACAGGAATATTGCCAAGCACTTTTTTAAGGAAGAAACCAAATGTGCAACAGTGTTAACCCAGTCTACCAAGTTTTCTTTTACATTTCTTTTCAAAATATAAGTGGTAGTGACATCCATACGGTATAGCTTCTTAAGTAAATGGCTAAATGCTAGCTCCTCAAGAAATAACATAGCCTTGTTCATAACATGTTAGTATCATAACAAATAAAACTTAATTTGCTACTTCACCTTATGTCGTCAGTGTCAGCCATCACTAGTCGAGATTTAACCAATAGCTTGTGCAGGCCAGCTACTGGGACGAGGCGGTGGCTAGGAGTCATGGGGAGGAAGCTGCTGGCCCTGCATTGAAAGGGTGGGAGGGAGGGAGGGAGGGAGGAGAAGATCAGGGCAAGTGGCAGACGGATGGAGGAGGAAGATGTCAGCTGGCTTGTAGGCTTGGATGGATGGTTCACAGTGTTAGCTGCTAATGACAGGATGCTGTTTTCATGTAATGGTTCAATTCGAAAACACCATTGTGCTCCTTTCGCAAACTATGGCTAAGTCAAGACTAATAAAGAGAATGGCTAAAACGTACCAGCATGGAATCGAGAAACGGTTGGATGCTCCAAAATAAAATCGCACAGATCAATTCGACCAAACATGTAAGCTCCTTTCTTGGACCTGCAACATATGAGTAACACGGGTCATTCCACCAACCCTAGTCTTGGTAATACCAACAAACAATATAACTTTTATCTCAGTAGCAATAGCCAGAGCAGTGAACAAAAAAAAAAGGGTAAGCAACCTTGACGCTCGTTTGGGTACTGAGGATTATTCTTTTCACACAACTAAACGACCACATAATCACGAAATAAAATATCACTAAATTAGCAAAGAACTGATGACAGGATGGGAATTGCAGACTAACCACATAATCACGAAATAAAAGATCACTAAATTAGCAAAGAACTGATGACAGGATGGGAATTGCAGACTCACACGTCAAGTTGATCAACGATCGTCCCGTCCTTGAGCACCTCAAGGAAGAAGGGGTGACTAGGCGCGGCGCTCCACTCGGGAATGGCGTACGGCGCGCGCGCCCTCTGCTGCCTCTGCCGCTCCACTGGCGACGCGCCCGCTTCCTCCACCACGGTGTTGCCGGAGGAGGGCCCCATGGTGTTGGGCGCCTCCTTCGCTGACGAGTCGCTCACGCTGGGGCTCAGGGAAGCGCTTCCCTCATCCCCTGCCGCCTCTGCCTCCAGCTGCGGTGCTGACGGGCCGGGTTTTGGAGGCGGAGGCGGCGGCATCGAGGAGGATGTGCTAGGTTCAGCGCGACCACTCACCCCCGCTGAGGACAAGTCGGGCTCGGACGCCGCCTCCGGCCGCGCCGTCGGCGGCGAGGGGTTTTGGGGCGGAGGAGGCGGCATGGAGGCGGATGACGAAGAGGAGTTAGGGTTTCGCGGCGGAGGCGGTGGCATGGAAGGGTTCATGGTCGCGGCAGTCGCGGGGGGAGGACGGCGGGCACACGGCGGCGAGGTGGGAGACGAGTTGCGGGATCGAGTCGAGCGAGCAATCTTCGCCGTTGGTTTTCAGATCTTGCTTGGTTTGCGAAAAATATTAGGTTTAGCTGTTGTAACATTTTTGTAATTATTTGATAATTATTGTTTATAAGTAAACTTAAAAATTTATCTTATAAATTAAAAACAAATTATATAATTAGTTATTTTTAATTTATATTTAATACTTCGTGCATGTGTTAAAAAATTCGATATGACTGAAAATTTTGAAAAATTTGAGATTTTGGGTGAATTAAACAAGGCCTCAATGCTGCAATAAGGGCATCTAAGGCCCTCTGTAGTGCCGGTAGTGGTGCCACAAAATAAATGGGCCCTGTATACAGTAATAAGCACCGATGCCCGCTTAGGCCTTGTTTAGTTTAAAAAAAATTTGCAAAATATGAATATTAACGCTTTCGTTTGTATTTGATAAATATTATCTAATTATAGACTAACTAGGCTCAAAAGATTCGTCTCGTCAATTCCGACCAAACTGTGCAATTAGTTTTTATTTTTATTTATATTTAATACTTCATGCATACGTCTAAACATTCGATGTGATAGAAAATCAGAAAAAATTTTGCAAAATTTTTGGAAACTAAACAAGGCCTTAGCTGTAGTGTGCAAAATTTTTAGGAGCGGAGCCAATATGACACAGTTAGGACCCACGCCCAATAAAATACTCCCGTTACCTTCTTCATTCGCGCGATGGAAAATTCCCCTCTCTTTCTCCTCTGTTCCTCTCTCTGGTGTCCCAATTCCTGCCATAGATCTCTCTCGAATCCAACCGTGCCCTTCCAAATCCTACTTGTCCTGTGAAAATAGGTGCCGATCTGGAGGCGCCTGCAGTTGTCGGACTCGGAGGGTGGGCACTGCCGATCCGGAGATGCGCGCAGGTGCTGATCTTGTCCAAGGCGCCGTCGTCGGGTCCGGCACCGCCACCGAGGCCGTGGTCGTGCGGGAGGCGGACGGCAACAACAGATCACAACCCCCGCCTCCCTCGTTGCCGCTGTCGGTCTGGCCGTGCGAGACGTCGATGACAAGTGCAGGTGTCCGACGCGGAGGCTGGAAGAGGAAGGCACGCAGGCTACTGCTGCTGCCTTGACGCTGAGGCTGGAAGAGGAAGGCACGCAGGCTACTGCTGCTGCCTTGACGCTGAGGCTGGAAGAGGAAGGCACGCAGGCTACTGCTGCTGCCTTGCTTCGTGGTACTGCTGCAGGTACTACTTCATTTGTGATAAATCTTGACATCTAGTGATTGTAGAACACATTCGTTTTGTTCAGTGGAAACAAAGAAAAATAAATACTTTTGAGTCTCTACAACACGCAATCCAAATGGTGTACTTGAGACTACAATAGAAATTTAAACTAGCATACTACATTTTAGTTAGTACACTTTGACACTGATAGAGTTCATACATAACAGTACAATTATTTTAATGTAAAACTACATATACTGGTACACACATTTTGATAGGAGATAAAATAAATCTAAGCTTGGGCGCCTCCAAAGCGCTGAAATATATGCTCAATCAAGTCCGCCTTTAGACGACGATGCATATCTCGATCACGTATGCCTTCTTGTATCTCTAGAGCCCTAGCAAATCCATGAATGGGCCCATGTCCATATAACAATGGTGCAGATGAGCTACTCTCGTGGTACTCATGCTCGTAGTTGTCATCATATCGAACTCTAAAAGAATCCCTTTCATCCTCCACAATCATGTTATGCAATATAATACATGCATAAATAATTTCAGCGAGTGATCGCACTTGCCACATACGTGCTGGGCTTCGTTGAATGGCAAATCGAGCTTGCAAAACACCAAAAGCACGTTCCACATCTTTTCTTGCTCCCTCTTGGTGTTCTGCAAATAATTTGTCTTTTCCACACTGAGGCAAATGAATTGTTTTCACAAATGTTGCCCACTCTGGATAAATACCATCTGCTAGGTAGTATCCCATGTTGTACTCGTTGCCATTGACTGTGAAATGAACCTCTGGAGCTCTTCCTTGTACTACATCAGTGAACAAAGGTGATCGATTAAGGACATTGATATCATTGTTTGACCCAGCAACCCCAAAAAATGCATGCCATATCCACAGGTCATGTGAGGCAACTGCTTCTAACATGACAGTTGGTCCACATTGATCTCCACGAGTATATTGTCCCTTCCATGCCACCGGACAGTTCCTCCATTGCCAATGCATGCAATCTACACTACCCAACATGCCTGGAAATCCACGCGCTTCACCTATATGAAGTAACCTTTGGATGTCTTCTGTAGTTGGTTTTCTTAAATATGTAGCATGCTCTCTTTTCTCCTTTTCATCGGAAATCCACGCTCTTTTCATAACTTGATCATCGGATTCACCACTAGCATGCTCTCTTTTCTCCTTTTCATAGCATGCATTGAAAATGGTAATTAAAGGGATAGTCTTGGTCCAATGATTTTTCAATTGAGCACCTGTTTTTCTTCGATCTTTGGGTGTAGTCAAATTGTACTCTGCTGCAACATCCTTCCAGTACCTATCTCCTCTTCTATCAACTCCAACAATTGGATCAGTGGAATGTTTGAGCCAAGCACTAACTAACCGAAGGTTTTCCTCCTCACTCCAAAATTGTCGACCTTCTTTCTTTCCACTTTCTTCAGGGCAGCTGTCGTTGTCACTCCAAACTGGTGTGTTTACAGGAGGAACATCAGTCTGATGTTGCTCTTGGGACACTGGAGAAGCTGAACCAATAGGGCTACTCTCATCAACTCATGAATCAACCCCTCGGCTACCTCGGAAGAAACCCATGGATCCAACTTGTGATGCATCAGCAACCCTTGTGGGTATTGTACCATCCCTTGGTAAGAGGTACCTTGATAGCTTCCTTGTGATGAGAATGGGAATTGTGGGTAGTTTGATTGGGATCCAAAGGGATTGAACATGTGTGAATACTGGGGGTGAAAAGAGGTAGGAAATTGTGATGAATAGTTAATAGGGTATTGTGGTGAAGGAAAATGATGTTGCTGCCTAGCTTTTTTCTGTGGCTCACCACTTGTCATTGCAGAGTTCATCATATTTGTGAAAGATGAAGCTGTGTTCTCCATGTCTACAGAGGGAGAGAATAAAGAGAGTTTTGTGAGTTCATGTACAGGTAGGTAGTTGTATTTATAGGCATTTGGCAACGGTTATATGTACTTGAAGGCCTGTGTGCCCAGCGTCTATGCGTTTTGAACTTTGTGTGTGTGGCCAGTGTGTGGCCAACGGCCTTGTGTGAAGCACTGTGTACTTGTGTGTGGCCAACGGCTTTGTAACCGTTCTGACACGCGCTACAGTAAACAATTATTTTTTATACTTTGGGCATCGGTGAATCTTCATTCACCGCTCCCAATACTTTTGGCCTCAATGAAAACAAGCACCACTTATTGCAGTGTTGGGAGTGATGCCCAAACACTCTCTCTCCTCTTTTGGGCATCACTCCCTGACCACACTGCAGAAGGCCTAAGTGGGGTTTGATGACCCAGTTTACAACACACTCATAAGGGCATCTAAGTGAGTTTCATCCTCATAAGGCCAGTTTTAATGTAGTTTTATTAGAATTTCATACACATTAAATATGTTGATGTGCCATTGTATTAATGAAGAAATAGATGATAAAAGTTTTATGTGAGAAGAGAGAGTTGTATCCCTATGAAACTCTTTCGTTTCTAAAATATGGATGTGTTGAACACTGAAATATGAAACTCACACTAAGGATGGCTTAAAACTCTCCTTACTTCCATGAAATTTTTATCACCTCTCTCTTTATTAATATGATGCCACATCAGTATATTTAATGTCCATAAAACTCTAACAAACATCATTGAGATTGGCCTAAAAACTCAAGGGTCGTTCAAATTTTCTAGTTTAAAATTTAGTTGGTTAAAGTTGAGGCTAAAGTTTTAGATCATTTTAGTTAAATTATTGCAGCAGTCTCAATGATAAAAATCACAAGTAATTTTTATATTTATTAATTTATATAAACACTACACGTAGAAAATAAATTCTAATTGATAGTTTTTACACAATAAATTTTTATTCAATCATATATTTTCTCTCTTCATTATCTACCCAGAACATATCTTTATGCCTTGGTTCTCACGTAGACGTAGTTTCTTCTTAAAAAACCATTTCCTCATCTCCTTTTTTTTATTTGCTTAGTTGGCACAATAATTAATAAAGTTAGAAACTATCTAGTTTCTTGGTTGGGAGTGCCCTTATATGATTTAAAGTGTTTTTTAGGTTGGCTAAACTTTAAACAACACTTTAGATTTTCTATTTGGAGTCTCAGGAGCTCAAGCGATGTAAATTTTAGTGCTAAATTTTATAGCATAGGATTAAAGAGAACTTTAGAGCAAGCTTGGTTTTGAGACATTGATCGTTTTGCCTTGAGGGCCAGCAATACCTTGCCAGCCGGAGCTAGGCACACACTACGTGAAAACTTACTAAGAGAACGCCCTCCCCCCACAGTGTAGAGGCGGCTAGCATTTGAACCGCTCTTACAGTGGCTGGGCCGGCAACCAGGAAGCCAGTCGCCCTTGCAGTGGTCTCTGTAGGGGCGGCTGGTGTTACCAACCGCCCTTACAGTGGGGGAGGCACTGACACCAGGCACCCCTACAGTGGTCTGTAGCTATAAGTGGCTTGCTCACCCTTCTTTCTCCTCGAGCCACTCAGTTCCACTCGAGCCACTCAGTTCCACTCGCGCAAAAAAGGCTTGGGAGGCCTTGGGCACCTCCCTAAAATCACTCTAGTAAGTTGAACTCAAATCCTTTGGTGGGGAGCTTGTTTAAGGTAAGAAAATGCTATTCCCACGCTCTAATCCAAGTTTTATTGGTTGGTTAGTGAGCAATTTATATTTTGGTTTTCTCTCTCTTCCATGCAGCTTGAGCGTTGTGCCGACTAAATTGGAGCTTATCTTTGATGCTATTAGTGTAGATTAGGTAGAGACATCACTTTGCACCATCAATTAGGTGATATAGCTTGATTTTAATGGAGATTAATTATAGTTTCATATATAGAGAGAAAAGAGATTCTAGATCTAGGGTTTCCTTTTTTGTTTTTGTTTAATAAAATTTGAATGTGTTTTGCATGAATAGTTATTGGTAAACTAATAGTTGTTGCTAATAATTGTTGCTAATATTAATTGTTGCTAATAATGGTAGATAATAATTGGTACTATTAATTATGCCTAATAATCGTTTCTAACACAATTATTGCTAATAATGATAGCTAATAATTGTTGCTAATAATGGTAGATAATAATTGTTACTTATTGATTGTTGCTAATAATGGTAGCTAATGATTGTTGCTAATAATTATTCTCAAGTAATTACTTTATTTTTTTATTTATGTAAAGATGGAGAACATGGCTACTTGGATGCATGGTTTGCCAAGGTACTCGCAAGCCTATACTGATGAGGTGGACACTAGTTCGTCCATGTTAGCAAGGTGCTCCTCGATCCTTAGAAAAGTATCATTTTTTTAATAAATCATATATTTTAAACTTTAACCAAATATAGTCCACAAGTGCATGACCTGAACTGTGTAGCCTCAGTTTTGGAAATTGAATTTTTATCAAACTGTATGGGCGATCCGCTGGACTATCCGTAGGAACATGTGTTGTATGTGCTAAGTTTAAGTCTAATTCTAAATGTTGGACCAACGGACTATTTGGGGTGTTCCTCCATATCCATGAGAACATTGTTCATGTGTTCTTATGACTTCGAAAATGAATTTTAACCCTAAAGTGTTTACATGTGTAAACTGCTTTTATGGGTGTCCCTAGGGTTGTATAGAGCATATCTAGCTAGGTGAATCTAGCTACAATGCATCTAATCATCAAAATCTTTATGGAGTTCATTTTCTAGGTGTTGAACATCTATTCTTTGACCTCAAGATTATCTAAGTGAATTTGCTCAAGATCCAACTTACCAAGGGGCTAGAGGAGTTGCAACACAGGCCCTTGTTGTTGTGGAAAGGACTTGGCTCGAGCTCCTCTCCCTTGTTCTTCCTTCTTCTTGCATTGCAAACTTTTCCTTACTCTCCTTCTTACTAGGGAGAGAAGGCTCCTCCCTTTTTAGTCCTAGCAATAACTTTGTGGATCTTCTACGTCTCCTCCAAGACTTCCCTCGCAGCTCTTCTCCAAATCATTCTTCTTCTTTTTTCCTCTTGCTTGGTGGTGTTTTTGGTGTGAGTGAGAGAGATTAGAGTCTGAGTGAGAGTGAGAAGGGGCTACTGATGCGGTGATGCCTTCTCCTTTGAACTGGAGATACATGGTGCTGACACGTGGGGCCACAAGTGCCCAAATGTGGACAACTCATATATGTGCATGTTGTGATCCGTGGCGACAAAATGTCTGTACAAATTGTTAACTCTATAACCGCACTTTCATGGACTATTTGGGTATGCATTGGACTGTCCGCGGGAACATAGCAGTGCCCAGAAAAGTGCAGTTTTGAGCTGAATATAAGTTACCGATGATGCTTATGTTGCTAATGAAAATGCACTGATCACGATTGGATTATGACATCTAGTGGAATCAATAAGAGTTTGTTGGAGTGCTTTATCTTATTGATTAGCTAGATTTATAAATAAGGCCTTGTTTACATCTAAAAAGTTTTTGAATTTTAATACTGTAGCATTTTGTTTTTATTTGACAAATATTATCCAATCATGGAGTAACTTGTAACTAGTCTTTTAAAAGATTCGTCTCGTGATTTTACAGGCAAACTGTATAATTAGTTTTTGTTTTCATCTATATTTAATGCTCTATGCACATGGCGTAAGATTTGATGTGACATAATCTGAAAATGTTTTTAGTTTTTTTAGTGTACTAAACAAGGTCTAAACAAGACCTCCATAACGATGCAACACACTTCAATTTCAACCACGTTCCTGTTCTAGCTGGAAAAGGAAGCCGAACTCGAAGAAGAACCGAATAGATTACACACTTATTACACCGTCGAATGATTCGCTGACACGTCACACGTTTCATCTCTATCTCCATTCTCGGGCACAGGGAGGAGAGGCCTCAGCGCCACACACACTCGCCTACCCTACTCGTACCTGTAGATGAAGTCGGAGTTGCCGACCATGGCATTGAGCACCTGCGAGACGAGGAAGCCGCTGCCGGCGAGGACGGCGACGATGAGCAGCGCGGTGACGGGGTTCTTGAGCAGCTCCACGATGGGCTGCAGCACCGCGTACGCCACCCCGGTGCTCACCGTCACCACGTACAGCGCGTACCGCCGCATGTTGTCCCAGAACTCCTCCACCAGGGGGCCCTCCGGCGGCCCCAGCGCCAGGGCGGGGCCGGCCCCCGGCCCCGCAGACAGCGCCAGCGCCACGGCCACGCCCGCCGTGATGCCGCCGATGAGCGCCCACGTCGGCAGCGCGCACGTCCTGGTCCTGCCGCCGCCGCCGCCCGCCGCGAGCTCTTGACGCGGGTGGTGGTGGCTCTCCTGATCCGTAGCTGCCGCGATGCTCTCGTGAGGACGTGCTACGGCGAGGTGGCGCTTTGCGTGCTGATGTGGGGTGGGTTCAGAGGAGGAGAGCCGAGCTCGGACGACGGCGGTGGCGGTGAGGCCATGGCCGCGTCCGGGAGGGAGGCGATGTAGGTGGAGGGCGCGGTGGAGAAGAGAGAGCTGGTTCATCTTGTGCAGTCTCTCGACTGCTTGGTGGCTGTTTCTTCATGATAAGCCTCTCCAAGTTCTGATAGACCTCTGATCGTGTGGGCTAGCTCTGGGCTTGTTTAGTTTACCTAAAAACTAAAAACTTTTTTAAGATTCTCTGTCTCATCGAAATCTTGCGGCACATGCACATGCATAGAACATTAAATATAAATATAAATAAAAACTAATTGCATAGTTTATTTGTAAATCACGAGACGAATCTTTTAAATCTAATTACTCTATGATTGAACAATGTTTTTTTAAATAAAAATGAAAGTGCTATGGTGTCAAAATCTAAAAACTTTTCGCATCTAGATATGGCATTAGCAACCGTGGTGGATTGGTGGCCCTGCCGAAGCCGGAACCGGACCAGATATTTAGTTTCCTTCTAAGCAGACGAGCTTTAGTTGTTGTAACGTTTTGTTGCGTGAACGCTGTAGGACACCCGAGGTTAGTAAGCACGCCAAGCAGCGGACAATTTACAGAGGGGGTGTTTAGTTCCCCTTTTATTTCAAAGAATTCTAGATTTTAATTTATCATTTTGTATAATAAAACTAAACACCATGTAAAAATTTTAATAACATAAGTCAATGGTTGTCATTCTCCATTTTAGATTTTGGTCTCAATAAGGTAATGGTTGTCATTCTTCATTTTGGATTTTGGTTTCAATAAGCCAAAAAATAAATCTAAAAGAGCCTCAAGAGGACATAACGAGGGCAATATATTCTATTTTTCTGGAATACGCAGGAGAGCTGTGTATCATTGCATTAAGATAGGAGAGAAAAAAGGAGACATAAATGCCGAAGTACAAAACAGGTTCAACATCACCCCATACTCACACCAACACACGCAAAGGAACACTAAAACACAAAAACCACCCTACAAAAACAACCACTCCAGAAAAAGCCCTAGACAAAGAAAGACGACCAAAAAACACTACAAAATGCCTCTAACCACCATTGCAAACAGCAACCAGACTTCTAAGTCTTCTGAGGCCTTTGGCACCGGCCAAAATCCAGAGATCAACCGCCTCACTTGCAAGGAGAAGGGCACGACTCAGATTGCGCGAGATGCCATTGAAAACCCTGGCGTTCCTTCCTTTCCAAAGAATCCAAGCACCCAAAGAAACCAGCGAGTTGAAGCCTTGTTTAACTTCCTTGTTAACTTTCTTGTTGAAAGAGCTGCCGGCCTGAAGCCACCAATCAAAGAAATTTGTCGAGTCTAGTTGAGGACCTATGTCAGGAAGTCCAAAACGACGGAGCAGCAGGTGCCAAAACTGTCGCGAAAAAACGCAGGAACATAAGAGATGCTGGATAGATTCGTCCCCTGATCATAAAGAGGGCAATGCTCAGGATGTGGGAGACCCTGTCTGGCCAGCCTATCTGCTGTCCAACATCTGTTATGAACCACTAGCCAAAGGAAGAATTTACACTTCCTGGGGGCCCAGCTGCCCCAAATCAGCCTGTAGGGTTCGAACAAGATAGCCAGTGGCGGATCCAGAAATGGACCAAGAGGGGGGCTAAATAATACATGCTAAATTTTTTTCTCACTCAATCCAGTACACTAAGGCCTTGTTTAGTTCCAAATTTTTTTACAAAATAGAAATAATAGCATTTTCGTTTGTATTTGACAAATATTGTCCGATCATGAACTAACTAGGCTTAAAAGATTCGTCTCGCAAATTACAGGTAGACTGTGTAATTAATTTATCTATATTTAGTGCTTCATACATGTGCCGCAAGATTAGATGTGATGGGAAATCTGAGAAATTTTGCAAAATATTTTGGGAACTAAACAAGACCTAATAGATATAGCTAAGATTGATAATTCAATATTGATTCAAAGTGTTCAAAGGCAGAGATTCATAAAATAAGCATAGAAAAATACCAAATATATGAAGCCTTTTGCTAAAAAAAGAAAATGTGTTAAAAAAATTTGAGCCCAAGAGGGGGGCTGCAGCCACCCCAGCCCCCCTCGTGCATCCGCCAATGAAGATAGCACCATTGAAGAAGGCCATATACACTGATTTAGTAGAAAAATCTCCAGAAGCTTCAAATTTCCACTTGTGCTTATCAGTCACTTCAGGTTGCAGAACCACTTCCTGAACCATCTCCCAAATTTCCAAATATTCAGCCAGAACTGCAACAGTGTGGTGCCCTTGGATATCATGAACCCAAGTGTTGTCCCGAAGCGCATCATCGACCATACGATTTTTTGCACGCCTTTTGGGAACACAAGCAAAAAGATGGGGGCCAGCAGCTCGATAGACTTCCCATTGAGCCACCTGTCCGTCCAGAACTTGGTCTGAGACCCGCTGCCAACAGTGGTGGTCAAGAAAAGAGGGCTTGGACGTTTTTATTTATTAAGATAGGGAAGACAGCCCAAGGCTTATTGGGTTCAGTTTTCCCCAACCACAACCAACGGACCCTGAGGGCCCATCCAAAATACTGCAAATCCAAAATGCCCAAACCTCCAAGCTCTTTTGGGCGACACACCTTAGGCCAAGTTATCAAACAGTGACCACCATTTAACTCCTTCCGGCCTCTCCAAAGGAACTTACGTCGAATCTTATCTAGGGCCTTCAAACACTAAGGAGGAAGCTCCAAGGCAGTAGAGTAATAGATCAATTACTGATTGCACATATGTCGTCTGACCAGCTCTGCTCATCAAATCAGCCTTCCAACCTGGAAGATGATCCGCCACCTTTTCAATTAGAGGCTGTAACTGTGCTCTATTAAGTTTCTTGAGAGAAAGAGGAAGGCCAAGGTATTTGCAAGGAAAATTCTGAATTTCACAAGGAAAATGGGTCATCACAACAGCCAAGTCCTCTTCTGCACATTGGATAGGAGAGATACAACTTTTCTGTATATTAGTTCGGAGCCCCGAAGCAGTTCCAAACAGCTGTAGCAATTCATCAACCAATTGTAACTCTGAGGCAGTTGGGCGAAGGAAGAGAACCACATCATCAGCATAGAGGGAGATGCGATGCTGTATACGCCGCAAGGAGAGAGGTTGTAGAAGACCTTCATTACTAGCTTTGACAATCAAGCCACTCAGGACATCCATAACCAATATAAACAGCATAGGGGACAATGGGTCACCTTGCCGGAGACCACGCCTGTGGTGAATAATTTCCCCGCGCACCCCATTAAGCAACACCCTCGAAGAAGACGAGCCCAGCAAGCCACTGATCATGTTCCGCCAAGTAGGTCCAAAGCCCCTCCTCTGAAGAACCTCCAAAAGAAAAGGCCAAGAAACGGAGTCAAAGGCCTTAGAAATGTCCAGCTTCACGAGAATACGCGGCTGCTTTTGTTGGTGTAGAAATCTGGCCGTTTGTTGCACAAGAAGAAAATTGTCATGTATGCATCGCCCCTTCACAAAAGCACTTTGGCTGGCCGCCACCAGCCCATTAAGCCATGCACGAGACTACTTGGTAAACAACTTGGCAAAGCCATGCACGAGACTAATTGGGCGGAAATCTTTCACCAAATTTGTATTATCCTTTTTGGGGATGAGGGTTATAAGGGCTGAGTTAAGAAGAGGGAAATTCCTGAAATTCCCACGCTGCAGATTACAAATGGCTGCCATAATATCCCCTTAATTATAGGCCAACACGACTTATAAAAGCGCCCAGTGTAGCCATCAGGCCTCGGGGCCTTGTCCGAAGGGAGACCCTTAATAATAGCCCACACCTCAGCCTCAGTAATCGGCAATTCCAGATGAGCCAGGTCACAATGGCCCAAATCTAATTCGTCCTGGTTAATGGTAACGTCACGCTGGGCACAGGAACCAAGCAACTGATCGTAGAAATTAAAAATAGCCCCAGCCTTATCTTCATGATTGGTCAGCACCTGATCCTCTGACACTATTTTGGCTATGAAATTTTTTCTCTTACGATGACGAGCATGAGAGTGAAAAAGGGCTGTGTTAGCATCACCACCTCTAAGCCACTTAATCCTCGACCTGATCTGAGAGATCGTTCGTTGCAAAGAACTAAGTGCAAGCGAGTGCTTCTTCAAGGAGTGCAGCAGCCAAAGTTCAACATCAGAAAGCTGACGTGAATCATGAGCAATTTCCAACTGATGGATTACCTCCCTAGCCAGACATAACTGAGAATTAATGTGACCAATGCTTTTTTGACTCCAGCTCTGTAGGGATCGCGTTAAAGTTTTTAACTTCAAAGCGAGAGTCTCCAGAGGACAGCTACAAGCCTCCACTGAGTTCCAGGCCTGGGAAACACTCTCATGGAAACCATCCAAACGAGGCCAAAATGGAGCAAACTGAAATCTACCCTTGCCTGGCAGAAGATCCTCCAACCCAAGAATGAGCGGACAGTGATCAGAGTCCTGAGAAGCTGTACTTTGCAGCAAAACATTTGGGAACAAAACTTCCCAATCAGAGGTAGAGAACACCCTGTCCAATCTGCTAAGAGTAGGTGAATCCCCGCCACTACTCCAAGTGAATTTACGGCCAATGAGAGGAATTTCCTTGAGTGCCAGATCATCCAGAACACGACGAAAACGGCCCATCATAGCACGATTGAGATTACAATTATTCTTGTCTTCCTCTTTGTAAATAAGATTAAAATCTCCAACAACCACCCAAAGACCCAGACAGTGAGACCTGACTAAGCGGAGTTCATTTAAAAAATTAATCTTCTCCTCGTTGCCTTGTGGCTCATACACACAAGACAACCACCAAGCTTCTCTATCTGCTGGAATAAATTGTACCGAGATATAATTAAACATAACCTTAAAAATTTTGGTATTTTATATTTTATTATTTTAAAGTAGTTAGTATTTTGTATTTTGCATTCTACGTAGGCCCGGTGCCTTTCTACGTGCTAAATAAATTGTCTCGAGGCTAGAACCATAAAACCCCACTTGAGAAAGAACAGAATTCCATGGTTTCTCACTTGTTCTTCTAACAAACGCACTAAGCATAGGCTAGCACACTCAAAGTGATATCGATGGTTACTTCACATCCAACACAATTTTCAAAAACAAGTCATCATGATCGTATAACTCTATAATTTGACATTTGATACAATTGCTTTTACTGTACAGAAGCACTTCAGTTTGTGCAACTCTTCAGCCCCAGTGTGTAGATACACACGCGAAACTCAACGCGATTTGAGTCAGACCAGGACTCCCCAATTCAGGCATTGGAAGGAGCACTTTTCTTGTGGAATATTTTGTAGGCATCGCTGTAGACAGCTACTACATTTGATACAACAGCAAGAACAATCATGAAGACCGCTAGAATTTTGTCCCACTTCTTTGCAATGCCTTGTGGATCCCTGATATACCAAAAGTAAAAGGGATTAGAGGTTACCAGAATGAAGTGTCTTTCAACAACTAACTATCATGGCAGCAACCAATCCAGAAATTCGTACAAATTATAATCCAGCTTATCTATCAGGTCTACTACATATTTAAATATTAGCGCCTCGTACCTAAAGTCATAATCCACAAATATATCTTAGAGTAACCATAGACAGGGTTTGTTTTCTTTTATTCTCATTTCCCACATGCTCAGAGGTCAACACTAGAAAAAAAAACTACACCAACCTAGGTCAATAAATATGCTGGAAGGAAACACAGTTACAACTATTCTGAACAAAGTTTTAACAGCATCAAGTTACCTTAAAGTGATCGCGGCTGGGAAAATAAAGCCAATACAGACAGCAGCAGTTGCCCCAGTAAACTGAAAGACATCCCAAATACTAGGAATGAAGATTGCAGACCCAAAAATTACTAGGAGGAGCAATGCTGTCATTATGCCAAATCTTCTGTTATCAGAAGACAGAGGCCTTGCAGAGGAGAAGAGGAGCCCATCCAAATTAAGCCTCAATGCATGGAATATCATTGGGAACACAAGCATAAGGTGAACAGCATAGCTCACTCTGACAGCATCATTTAGAACTGAACTGTATGGGATCCCAAGATTTGAATCAAAGTTAGAGAGCACATCAGAGAGTGTAGATTCACCAAAGAGGAGATATCCAAAGAAACTTGTTGTGATGTAGATAGTCGAGCATAGTGTCAATGATGTGTGCACTATTGGCTTGATCTGGGAAGAGTCCTTTAGCTCATTATGAATTGGGTGAACTGCAAAAATGTAAACCAGACCTCCTTAGACAGCTGAGAAGCAAGCATTTTTTTCTGACTTGTTTGTACACTAAGACGTCAGCTCAAACAAGTTGCAGGGATATCTATCAAACTAGGCTATGACCTTTTACTCATTTTTTCTCATTTATATGCATTTTTATGCCCCTGACATTCACAGCATTAATATTTTTCTTGAACACGCAGGAGAGCTGCGTATCATTAAATTAATAGAAGAAAAGAGTCATACATAGACTCGAACACCACGCGCGCGCACACACACACACACACACAATTCACATCATTAATAGTTGCAACTACAAAAATAGCGGTGTGCACCTTTTCCATTCCCTTTGTAATTAGATTTGTTTTGTGCAGACAGAATTAGAAATTGCTCATACCATTGTAATGGCAAACATAAGCGGTGACAAGAACCGGCACTGCTGTAAAAAGTTCCCAAACAGATGCCAAATCAGGAAGAGTGGGAAACAACTTGGGCATTGGAATTTGTCCACCTATCAACTTGATGATAGCAATTCCTGCAGTAATAATAACAAATACAACCGCCAAAGCAACAGATATTGTGGATGTATAGCTCAGTGAATCTGCAAGAAAAAAATTAAAAGAAACACATATTCTCAAATATATAGTACTGAATCAAAAATTCATTAACCTTTTAGAGCCTGTAATAACTTCTTGGTAGTTCAATTGCTTACCAATACGCTTGAAGCATGCTAGTGGAGTAAAAACACAAAGGGTTGTAACAAGGAGAACAAAGAAACGCCCATTCCACCAGTGTATTCCAAACCATCCTTCTAACACACCATAGTGATGCTCACCACCAGAAGTGGTTCCAGAAAGCACGTCACCTGTGGTAAACAATGAACATTTGTATGTCAGTAGGAACTAATATCCACAGTTCAAGGCATCAACTGGGGAAACATTGAAGGAGTAGCATTTTATAAATTTGATGTATAAAATGCAGAACTGAAAATGTTACAGGCATATGATACTATGTGCTTCTGGTTGGCCACAAGTGAAACAAACTCACATTTCCTTTCAGACAGTGTCGATGGAATATCTAGAGCTTACACCAAACATCCCATGGGTATCAGACATAAAGATATAGGAAAAACATATGCTACCAATTAACAAAGTTGTTTTCCCGTAATGGGCAGAAATTTGTTGAATGCAGAAATAGTCAATTGCACAATATTTCATTTTCATTGGGTGTATGCTGCACAGGAAGCAACATCTGCTCCTAAATCCACGGTCAAGACTCAAGAATAATCCAAAAACTGATTGAGCTACTACCTGCAGTTGAATATATAAGTTCAATTTCTCAAATCAATGACCAAGACACCACAATCCTAAGAAATTCAATGAGGCAAAGAAGAAGAAACAGATGAACTGCATCGAAATTCAGGCTGCGCCCAGATGATGTGTTTCGTTTACCAATAATGATCATATAGACGACCATGACGCCGACGTTGTTGATGACGACGCAGACCTGGAGCAGCCTCCTGCCCCACCATCCGAAGGCGTCGCCCATGGCCGCGCTGTAGGAGCGCGCCCCCACGGCGCGGCTGAAGCGCACGAGCAGCTCGATGGAGGCGTCGGTGAGGAGCGCGGCGAGCACTATCATGACGAGCCCGGGGACGAGGCCGAGCACCTTCATGGTGGCCGGTAGCGCCATGATGCCCGCGCCGACGATGGTGGTGGAGAGGTTGAACACCGCGCCGGCGAAGGAGGCGCCGTCGAACTCGTGGAACGCGGAGGCACCGGCGTCGTCCTCGTCCCCATCCCGCTTCGTGGGGAGCAGCGGGTCGCTGGCCCCCGCGAAGCGGTCGTTAGCGCCGCCGCCGCCCATGGTCAATCTCCCAAAACAGCAGATTCTTGAGCTGTAGTGGACGAAATTGTGCACACACAAACAAAAAAAAACACCAAATTCTTTGGCAAGGTCACAGAAAGGGACTAGAAAAGCTAAGATCTTTGTATCAGCAGTTGGCTACTGACAATCGTACAAGAAATTTCAAGAACTCAAAAAAAATCAGTAGCAGAATCGCCAAGAATCTCGCGGAATCAGGATGGGAGATACAGCAAGCCAAGCGAGGACTTCGATTGGCAGCCTGGCTGGGTAGAAATTATCTCCCGTGCCGTTGAAGCGACGGAAGTGGAGCGTATTAGCTGAACAAATGGGTAGAAGTAGAACAGGAAGAGGATTAGGAAAAACGTGCTGCCACGGCTCTCCCTGTGAACCGCGACAGGGACGTGGGAGGAGGAAGACCCAAGCAGTTTGATACGGAGAGGCCCCGATTTGGTTTCGGTGATAGTGGCTGTAAATCTGCTGCGCGTCTCTGTTGAGACATGTCCCAATATTTTTGCTCTGTTTTTTGTCCTTTTTTTTCGAGCATAGTTACACACTGTAGTTCTTGTAGCTTTATGTCAATGTCGATGCTGGGAGGGGTTAGTTGTCATTCAGTTTTGTCATGTGGAACATGGTGCTGTATGAGTATAATAATGTTTCGACAAAAAAAAGATCTAACCACATGCCAATCACGTTCCTATATAAAAATAAAAGAATATCATTGACCAAGATGGCAAGATCGAACTCGGGCCTTGTTTACTCGCACGCGTGACCCAAAATTTTTCAAGATTCTCTATTACATCGAATCTTTAAACATATACATAGAGTATTAAATGTAGACGAAAATAAAAACTAATTGCACAGTTTGGTCGAAATTGACGAGACGAATCTTTTGAGTCTAGTTAGTCCATGGTTGGACAATAATTACCACAAACAAACGAAAGTGCTACAGTGTCGTGAAATTTTTCGCTTCACGAACTAAACAAGGCCTCGGAGCCTATCGTTTGAGGTTATCTACCGAATCTCTAGTCATTCAGTAGTGTTTTTTCTCATAATAAATCAGCGAACAATACTTTTAGTCACATCTTTTTTTTTCCAAACGAACATACTCTCATATTCTAAACCAATCCTTAATCAAATCGCGGAAAGACAATGAAAACTGAATCCTAGGTAGCCCATGAACACCGAATTTGGCAAAGACTAAACAATCTGTGGAATTAGATTATGTATCAATCATTATTAGATACGAGTAACCACATCTTCGGTGCAATCTATGAAAACTATATTAAAATCATGCTTAGGAGTTTTTAAAAAATTTAAAACTATGGACAACAATAGTGCATCTATAGATGTGCATTTTCAAAAAAATTGAGATTCATACTCATTTTGCAAAAAATCATATGAAAATAATAAATTTTCATTTGCATATGCACTAGAGGACAAAAATCTAGGAATTTTGTCATCTAGTGCATATGTAAATGAAATTTTTTATTTTCATATGAATTTTATAAAACGAGTTTGAATCTCAAATTTTGTGACAATGCATATCTATATATGCACTATTGTTGTGCATAATTTTAAATTTTTTGAAAACTTCTAAGTATAATTTTACAAAGGGTTTTCACGATTGCACTGAAGATGTGGTTTGCACCGAATATTTTGCCCCATAAGTCACTGCCACTGAAAATGATATGCTTACATCAATATTTACTGAATATGTGATGTTCTGGGATTGGAACCTGTAACCAAGGCTGGAGGTAAAAGACTGTGTTATTCCTATAAGTAATCATCACAGTTATTGAAAACTTGAAACGACGTGCGGATTCGTGCTCTGCTCCGTGCCTAGATGAGCACTCTTGCACCTCCACCATCCAACGCTAGACTTGTTATTTCATTTATCTACATCTGACTGAGCTAGAGTAGGAAGCTATAACATCAATAATTCTGGGACAACATTTGAATCCTAGAACGTTAATAATTTTGGGACAGAGGGAGTATGTTCCAAATAGAACGCAATAAAGCTTCGGGTCTTGATGACTTCGCGGCAGAATTTTGTTAAGTATTCGAAGAAGTGATAAAGGAGGATTTAATGGTGCTTCTTTGTGATTTTTATGAAGAACATCTACCGCTCTTTAGTATAAATTTTAGGGTAATTACTCTTCTACCAAAGACTAAAGATGCAAAACAAATCCAACATATGTCTTCTTAATATCATCTTTAAAATTTTCACAAAAGATGGCACAAACAAAATCAATAGAGTACCCACAAACAGTTGTGAGTCCATCACAAATGACCTTTATGCCAGGCAAACAACATAATGGAACGCGTGGTCATATATGGAGACCATTCATGAATTCTACATTAAAAAGCTTAATGGAGTGATATTCAAAATTGACTCTTAAAAGAACTATGATAAAGTTAAGTGGTCCTTCCTACAACAACCCTTTTGAATGAAAGGCTTCTCACTTAAATGGTATAATTGGATTGAGAGCTTTGTCACTATGGTAGTATGGGTATCAAAGTCAATGATGACATTGGAAACTATTTGCAAAAAAAAGTCTACGTCAAAATGACCCAATATCACCTATTTTGTTCAATACTGTAGTAGATATGCTTGCACTTTTAATTAAAAGAACAAAGGATGATGAACAAATAAGGGAGGGGGTTATCCCGTAGCTTGGAGATGATGGCTTGTCGATTCTATAATATGCTAACAATAACATTATTTGTATGGACCACTGCCTTAAGACAAGCAAAAGATAAAAAACTTTTGTTGTGTGTTTTTGAATAGTTGTCTTGTCTCGAAATTAATTTTCATAAAGCAAAATCTTTTGTTACGGTGAAGCCAAAGATTTCAAAGACCCTTTTGGAAAAAAAATTGAAGACCAATACATAGAGCTCTTGGAATGCATATCACTTCACATATTTAGATACTCCCTCCGTATCGGATTTTAGAAGTCGTTTTGGACAAGGTTTGAGTCAAACATTGGGAATATAAATCATCAATAATTTTTAAATTGTTGAGTTTGTAAATGTGAAAATTATATGAATAAATTTATCTTGAAAAAAACTATTATAAAAGTATACATACATCATTTTTTCCTAAATATTTTATAAAAATAAGAGGTTAAAGTTATATTTTGGAGATCATGCCGCCGTCTTAAACGACTTCTAAATCCGACACGGAGAGAGTATATACCAATGCATCAATGGGCCATGAATGCTTAAGCCCCTAAGATTTATTTGGAGTTAGTTGGAAATTTTTTATTGGGCCAGGCCCGTATATTTCAACAGAGGGCACCACTTTCCTGCTCTCAGAGTGGGCTGAGCACGACAACCAGAATTAGAAGATCCTCTTGTCTCTTGCAAGGCTTCAGCGTCACCGTCCATGTGAAGCTCTGGAGTCTCAGCCGCGACATTTTTTCGAATCGGAGGAAACCCCAAGTTCGATTAGATTCAACGGAAATACACGTTGCAGGATAAGGCCCTGTTTAGTTCCCACCTAAAATTTTTTCATCCATCCCATCGAATCTTGGACACATACATGGAACATTAAATGTAGATAAAAAAATAAACTAATTACACAGTTTAGTTAAGAATCGCGAGACGAATCTTTTAAGACTAGTTACTCCATGATTAGCCTTAAGTGCTACAGTAACCCACATATGCTAATGACAGATTAATTATGCTTAATCAATTTGTCTTGCAGTTTCCTGACGAGCTATGTAATTTGTTTTTTTATTAGTTTTTAAAAACCCCTCCCGACATCCTTCCGACACATCTGATGTGACATCTAAACAATTTTCGTTCCCAATCTAAACAGGCCCTAAAGTAAAAACTAGAAAAGCCAGACCACACAGACTCACAACCCATGACCTAACATGGTCGAGTTTAACCTATGAACCACTACAAGCCACAAACTGAACAAAGGGAAGGATAGACCCAGAGTTTTCAGGCTTTGACACAAAGCTAGCTAAGTTTATACAGACGTCCAAAAGAACCAGAGGCAAGAGCCTCTAAATCATCTTCGAGTAAATTCTGTGAATTATTATCAGACTTCTCTTATAGAAGTAGTTTGCCGTCACCACTGGGGCTGGATATCGAGCCAGTTCGGCTCGTTAGTGGCTCGACTCGTTATAGCTCGGCTCGTTATGGCTCGGCTCGTTATAACTCGTTATACAAACGAGTTAGAAGGCTAGCTCGGCTCGGCTCGTTAGTGAGTTGGAGCAGCTCGTTTGGCTCGCGAGCCAAATCATAAAAACATAGTACAAAGAGACTATAAATTTATAAAAGCAATTAAGCAATAAATACATCACATACATACTTAAAATAAACTAAACAAAGTACTTATAGCTTTAATAATTCAACAGACAAACTAGAGTTTTGTCCAGCCAACCCATTACGATCACGACCGTGACTATATGATAGTCATACTCATACAGTTTAAGCATCATCCATTGATGGATAAAATTAGGGATTCACGAATGGGCTAGATCGAGTTACTAATAAATATTTAGACATATAGCCGAGCCAATTTTAGTTGCTACCATGATAATTGACTGGCTCGTTATGGCTCGCGAGCAGCTCACGAGCTGGCTCGAGCTGGCTCGTTAGAAAACGAGCTGGCTCATTATAAAATGAGCTGGCTCATTATAAAACGAGTCGAGCTCGAGCCTAGCTATTAACGAGCGAGTCGAGCGAGCTAGCGAGTTACGAGTTTTTTGTCCAACCTTAGTCACCAGGCTTCGACTTACTCATCAACTTGGCGGCGATTTGCAGCATTGTGTTTACCCCAGCTTCAAGCACCTTCTTGTACATCTCCAAAAACAGACCTACCCAATAGGCCATGAGCGCATAAACATAGCATACTATTTCTACAGGGTTTCTATGTTTTTTTGTTTAAAATAAATTTTATTTCTTATTTTCCAAATTGCCCACGTAACAATGCCCACAATATGAAATTGTTTACCAAAAGATAGCCGTCGTTCACACCATAGCCAACATTTTTTGACAAGTAAAATCATAATAATATTAACAACACGAAGCTGTTAGGACCATTACATCGTTAATGGTTACAACATTGATTGCCCGAAGGACGGGGCAATCATTTCCATGACTAGGATTAGTACATACACCTGAATAATCAAGCTGATTGGTTTATAAAGCACAAAGTGTCTGTCTTGCTAGGGAGTCAGCCATCTGATTTTTGGTTCTTTTGATCCTACACACCACTGAGTTTGTTCCTGATAATAGAGCAGCAATGATCTGGGTATATGGCTTAATTCTTTAGTCCGGAGGATCGGAGAGATTGGGGCCATGAAGAAAGTGGACCACCTATTGGTTATCCGACAATAGCGTTGCCTGATGGGATTGGAGTTGATTGAGCAAAGCTACTACCCAAGCCATAGCTGCAGATTCCACCATGAGCACCGATGAAGATTTCTGCATAGTAGCTTTGATGAAGATGCTCAGTGGTGGTTGCACATCAGTGTTGATGATGAAAATGCTGAGCCCCGCAGGTCCAAGAGCAGATGCAGCAAGGTCAGGCATCGGTGTAGCAACGGGTTCCTCTGATTGAAGTTGGAAAGGGAATCAACATGCTTTCAATTACCGAAGTAGTTGGATGGCTATCTTGACATGTTTCTTGGGTACTAGGAGATGAATGTTGCTGGGTTGCATTGGTGCCATCCTGTGCTGGACCAACAACCCTATGTTGCAAGGAGTCATGCGTCTGTTGTTGTAGGATTGTAGAGCTACCTACAAAAGTCAGAGGCATACCTGTTTGGTGTGTAGCAGTTGTTGTTATTTGATCTTCAGTTTGAGAATGGTGATTTTGTTGTTGCTCCTTGATTGCAGTCAGGTGGATATGCATATGAGCAATAGCGGTATGATGTACCTGAAGTGGAGGCCATGTGGTCCTTTGAAACCTGTGGTCATTGTGGGCTTTCCAAATATACCAAAGTGTAAAGAGGATTTTACATAAGTTGTCCTCAGTAGGATTAGGAGTGAATAGCAAGGGTAATGTTATTTGAATACCATCAATTTCGGTAGGAATATTGTTAGTGTGCACTGGATGGGTGGTAGTAGACCAAACCTGTTGTGGCAATTCACATTTGAAGAAAAGATGTTGGTCATTTTCAACAGCTCCATAGTGGGAGCAATGTTGATCAATATGAGAAGAGTACCTACCTGCTCTTTCACCTATAGCTATAACATTCCTAATAAAGTCTCCACGCAAAGGTTTTGAGTAGAGGAGGAATGATTTTACTCTTCTATACCTTTTGCAGAATATTGTTTGCATCTTGACTTATACTTCTAGATCCTTGGTTGGGGAGGACATGAGCCTGTTGATTAGAAAGATAGTTATACACAGTTTTAGTAGTGCACTGTCCCTTTTTATCTGGAGCCCATCTAAGGATGTCATTATCATCAGCCTAAACTACTAGAGTTGTTGATTCCAAGTGTGGGTTCTAGGTATCCAAAGGTCAGAGACAATGGCAGGTAAAGGATGATTAACTACAGGCATGATGAGATTGTTATGGATTTGGTTCCAAACAGGAGACTAACGAGAGGACCAAATAGAGGAGTTGCCGACATGAATTTGATAGGTAGATTTGAAGTACAGATGGTGCTTGATGTGCATAATGGAGGACCAATAAATGGATCTATGTGGGGGTATAAACCCCTATACCCTCATGGGTCGACATAGGCCGCACCATCAGAGGTGGCCCGACCCATAAGATGAAGACGTGAGGCGCACGACGCTGGTCGGCGTGCACCGCAAGGCTACAAGATATTGTACCAAATAGGATACTTTACTTGTAACTCTGTCCCTTCAGGATATACAAGGAGGGGCAGAGGTCCTCTAGAGGACAGGTCATACACAATTCATCTCAACTCAACACAATCCAATACAATCAGACGCAGGATGTAGGTATTACGCCCACACGGCGGCCGAACCTGGATAAAAACCTTATCTGTGTCTTGCGTCACCATCAAGTTCGTAGCTTGCGCATCTGTCTGCCGATAAACTACTACCATGAGTGTACCCCGAGGTAGACTGCCGACTTGCTTTCGTCGACAGTGGCGCGCCAGGTAGGGGCTGTGCGTACAGCTTCCCAGACGAACAAGATGGCCATCATCCCCGACTTTGTGGCCATGGCGGGCGGCTTCACGTTCACCGTCAGCTTCAACAGCTTCACCGCCACGATCACAGAGGAGGTGTAGATCCGATCTGCGTCAATCACTTCTTCATCGACGTCGGACGCGGTTCCAACCTAGCTGGCCACGACTCCGACTACTCCAGCAACGTCTCGGACCACGCCGACAACACGTCACCAGCTTCCCTGCTACAAAGGGAGGCAGATCGACGATACCGACTTGCTCGGGCTATCGACTAAGTTGTTTTGCCTACTTGCTGTAACCACCAGTCACAATAATAATCGCCGCGAAGAACCGCGCTACGACAACCGCGACCACCGTCATGACAACAAGTCAAAAAGCTCGAGGGCCAGACAATTTTGTCACCACCGACCATACTTTCGTCCAAAGATAAGTACACTTCTAATATTTTATTTATTTTTGGCATAATATTTTTTATTATCCTTAAAAAACAACTTTTTGTTAGCCGACTAGTTTTTTCTCCTACACGAGTTTTCCAGAGCCGACACTGTCTCTGACTCCTCCGTACACGTGCATGAGATCCGCCCTCTGCGTTCCGGGTGGTCGGCAGTAGCTCTCTAGCGAGGCTGGCAATCCTACGCGTGCCTAGGTTCCGCATCTCATGCTGATTGTTAGCTAGACCAGAGCTGGTACAAGCTCTAGGATGAATTAACTACTCGTACTAATTTTATAACAAAAAATTTAAAACTTATCTCAGTGCTGATTTTTTATCTAGAGTTTATTTATACATCATGTACTACCTATTCTCTATATTATTTTTCAGGAGTTTGGCCCAGTCAACAAGCTACGCTCGAGGACTTGTCGACTATTCCCTACGCTGTGCTCGGGGACTGCTCTGACCAGCGAGCACGTTTACGTTCCCAACCACGCTCGGGGATTTGTCGACTAGTCTCTACGCTGTGCTCGAAGACTGTGCCAACCACCGAGCACGTTTACGTTTCCAACCATGCTCGGAGACTTGTCCACCAGTCCCTACGCCGTGCTCGGGGACTGTGCCGACCACCGAGCATGTTTACGTTCCCAACCATGCTTGGGGACTGGTCGGCCAGACTCTATGCCGTGCTCGGGGACTGTGCTGACCACCGAGCACGATTATATTCCCAATCGTGTTCGGAGACTCATCAATCACTCTCTGCGCTGTGCTCGGGACTTGCTTCGATTACTCTCCGACCACAGCTTGAAGATTAGACAGGATAATTTTTAACTTTTTAGACCTTGCTACAAGGCTCATACTTCGCCTTCCAGCAAGCTCGGGGACTACATCGATACGATGCATCTAGCGATGTATTTCAGTTTTAGAATTTCTATGAAGACTTTTCTTTTTTGACCCTGGCACCACGTGCCTACGTCATCTACTACCATGCTCGGAGACTAAGTGGGCACACTTCACCTTGCGGTGAACATGCTTGCTTTTTGAAAGTCTGTACTTTTCGAAAAAGTAAAGTGGACACACTTCATCAGAAAAGAAATCTTTTTTTATTAAAAGCATCATGCATTCTTCGAACAACCTGCTTCTTCGATGTCGATGTTGATCAACTTTTTGAGTTGGTTAAAATACTGTTGCAACTGTTTGAGCGACTTTTCTGCTTATCGAAGACGTCAAGCCTCACTGGTCGAAGAAGCTCAAGACGGCGTGTTACATCACAATACATGGTGCTCGGGGACTATCTGTGGGGGTATAAACCCCTATACCCTCATGGGTCGATATGGGCCGCACCATCAGAGGTGGCCCGACCCATAAGATGATGACGTGAGGCGCACGACGCTGGTCGGCGTGCATCGCAAGGCTACAAGATATTATACCAAATAGGATACTTTGCTTGTAACTATGTCCCGTCAGGATATAAAGGGGGGGCAGAGGTCCTCTAGAGGATAAGTCATACACAATTCATCTCAACTCAACACAATCCAATACAATCAAACGCAGGACGTAGGTATTACGCCCACACGGCGGCCGAATCTGGATAAAAACCTTGTCTGTGTCTTGCGTCACCATCAAATTCGTAGCTTACGCACCTGTCTACCGATAAACTACTATCGTGGGTATACCCTGAGGTAGACTGCTGACTAGCTTTCGTCGACAATCTAGAACCCCTGTTGGGAGCATTCCAGGAGTCATATGGGTAGTACTTAGCTTTCAGGATAGCCGTGAGAAAGGGGTTCTTATTGTTAGCAATATTCCACCATAGCCAACATTGGCTGAGAGACTTAGGTACATTGTTAGCACCAATGCAGCGAGCTACAATAGCCCAAACTGCCTTTGCTGCATTGGAAAAACTCATTGATTACAGAAATAGCATATTGGCATGGCTTTCGGTGGATCCACTTGGTGGATAACATCTCCGTCGACTTGGATGCCTTGCGCGGCGACGGCACCAGCTTCGTGCTATCAGATTGGCATGATGGGGATAAACCTGCAGTGGAAGATTGTTCCCTGGTGTGAGTCTCCCTACTCAGCTTACTAGTTGCTACAGCTTTTGCATCGTTATATATTTATATATGTTTGTTTCATACTTATGCTGTTATTTTTTTGGGGAATAAATTACTGTTCACAGTTTTGCTCAAACAAGAAGCACAACAAAGGCAAGTGGACAGTGAAAACTGATAGCTTATCTGTGGGATATTCTATATATAACAGTGAGTAGAGTGAGGATTTAGGATTTAGGAGTATAATGTTTTGTATTTGGAATTATTCCCCCATCTGCAGTGTATTATGCAAGGGATTAATGTTATAACTAATATTTCCAAAATGGCCTAGCAATTCTAACATCTCTCATGTTTTTGTGACAATTGCGAGGGACATTTTAGCTACCATTTGGCTAACTGGTCCATTTACTGCTAAAAAAACAAGTTGTTCTTTACAAATACACCATGAAACACAGCAAACCGGCAAATGTAGCAGCGTGTATAGTTTCCTTTAAAAATGAAACTATAAGATAAAAGATCTTCACAGGTTATGGATTGGTTGAAGGCTTTGTAACTCAGGTTATTGCTGTTTAGAGTAATTTTAAGAGTCTATACATCGTTTCATAATTGATAGGAACAGAATTTTAATAAAAAAAATTCTCTAACAACTTCTTTAGTTAGATCTTCAAATATAGTTATCTTCTATTCTGGATTTCTCGCTAGCTAAAGATTAAGAGCTAGGTTGACTCTCTAGAATAAGCACAATATATAAAATTTGTTGAAGAGTGAAAATATATAAAAAACGATTGTTATTTAAATGACTCTTAAAATAATGATTTAATTTTAGAAAGACTAGAGATGCTCTTAAACTGTTTAGTCTTGAGAATTTCGCTATCGTTATCTCCCTCTTTTTGTATTCTCTTTTGTCTTTTCCCATTTTATATCTTTATAAATAGTTTCTCTTTTCTATCTTATTTTCTCCATCTTTCTTTGCGTGCGTGTGGCTAGCTCCTTCCTAGCACTATTGGGATGTCCTTTTTAAGAGAAAATAAGCCTCTGGTGGGTCCCCCCCCACAATTCCAGGTAAAAAACAAAAAAAAAAGAAGTATGAGTTTACATGTGCATAATTTGCAGGATTTAAATATGTCTCTTCTGGTCGGATGAATCTAACACACATAGGCCATGTTTGGAATGGCTTATTTTGCCATCTTTTTATGAAAAAAGTAGTGTCCGCTCCAAATGCACAAGTTATTGCTAGCTTCTCTTAGAAGCACTTCTACCATGGAGAACTTGAGAATCCCATTAGGAGAGGCTTTTCTTTCACATGACTTATGGTCTTCCCCATGACCTCCACCTCCATAGTCTCCTCCACCTCTCCTTGCTCCCCCGATGGCCTTTGCCACCCCTCGCGCCGTCAGCACACCTCAATAGCCCCTCGAACCCACATGGCAATTTCTGGCTCTCTCGACGTACCTCCACGCATCACCGAGCTCTCTCTGCTAGCTCCTCTCATCTCCTTCATGATCGGCGTTGGTTTTGATCTACAATGCCACCTCCTTGGCCCCAGGCTCCTAGTAGCGTGGAGCATGGCAGGCGAGCAGTGGGCAGCGACGAGGACACGATGATAGGGCTTCGGCCATGGAGAAAGGGAAAGACACTACGACTAGTTGATGGCAGTGGCCGACGACTGAACCGTATTTGTAGGGTGTGCCAAACACCCTAGCTTAACTTTTCTAAAAAGGCCCATATGCAAAAGTCTAATGTATAAAACGCTATTTACTTAACAATAAGTGGACCCAAACAAATCGTAGTTTCGTGTTAAAATATCACACAATCTATTAATTTTATAGTAATAATTTGTCCACGTTACTACCTCTATATCAAAAAGATCTAATTTTAGATTTCCTTTAGTTTGACTTAGTTTATAGAAAATATTTTTAAATATTTCTGACGCTAAATAGGCATATTATATAAATATGGTTAAACTTTAAACTATTTGACTTCTTAAAAAGATAGAATTGCATTTTTTTTATGAAGGGAGTTATAAATATCATTTATTCATCAATTCTGTGGAGTGTGAGGATAGCTAGAAACAACGTGTAATTTTGATTGAAGACTTTCTTCGCAGAGTGGTGACGCAGAATCAGAGGTCATGGATGGACCCATACATGCCCACATCCCAGAAGAGCAGAGTGCGGCGGAGAAAACGGATGGAGCAGAGTTGCTGGCGCCGGACATGTTGAAGGGTATGAAGCTTGGGACTACTTTAAGTTTTGTGTGTGCTTATGTTGCTAATGAGAACGGCTGGCTAAGAGCATCTCTAATATATTTTTTAAATGCACTCTCTAGATTCTCATTTGGAGAACTATTTGAATAAAATCACTCTATCTTTCAACTCTCCAACGACTTCTCTGCATCTAGTGTCATTGGGGGACTTTTTTTTGTCTCCAACTTCTCCACTAAATCAGAAGGGTATATAGAGTCTCGTCAAAATCCTCTAAGGAAGTAAGGCCTTGTTTAGTCCATGAATTTTTTTGGATTTGATTACTGTAGTATTTTTGTTTTATTTAGCAATTAGTATCTAATCATAGACTAATTAGACTAAAAAGATTTGTCTCACAAAATAAATGTAAACTGTGCAGTTATTTTTTATCTATATTTATACTCTATGTATAAGTCCGAAGATTCGATATGATGGGACGAATTTTTTTTTTAAAACAACAGAGCCTAACTTCATTGCTGCCTAGGTTTTTTAAGTCCCTAGAACACGATCTAGCGGTGTTAGGCCAAATCGTGTCTTGTATTTCATTTTTTTTTCCTTTTCCCTTTCGCTCTGCCTTGATCGTTTGGTTGATAAGTCATGGTAGAAAGTACTGTTGACTAATTTGTTGTGAAAGAAAAACACTATTGAATGGCTAACAGATTCGACTGATAAGCTCAAGCGAATAAATATAAAGATCCATAATTTTTCTATATGCACTCAACAATTTAAATTGCAAAGGCAAATTTATCAATTAAGAAAAAAAGACATGTTTGTTTTACCTATAGTTTATAGAGATAATAATATGTTTGGATTGACGATAGTATATATTCACACCGTTGAGTTCCCCATAAATCCTAGACATAAAATACAAATGATTGTCATTTTTCTCTCAGTGGAATTTTAGCAAAAGGGTCTATGGAATGGTGTTTTAGTCATACAAAGTACAAAAATAAATATCTCCAATAGAGAAACACTAGTACAAACATGATTTTTACATGTGCTTTCTATTTTTTTTCAAGGGTGGTTTATTTAGCAACCAATTTTTAACTAGCTCGAAGAGCATTGTAGCTTATAAACTATCCGGTGTAAATATGTGGACAAGTGCTTAATACTCTCTCCTACTATATAAGGTATAACTACATTTTTTTTCCTGTCACATAATATAAGGCGCTTTCTTTCACGTACATAAATGCAACAATACTAGTGCTAAGACAGAATTAAATATATTTCTGGTCTTTTATGTCAGAGGTGATTACGGCTTATATACTATGATGAAGTAAAAACAATAAAATATGTATAGGCAGACAAACAAATAGTTCAGAAAATATATATTTTCATTTAGTTATATGTAAAATTGTAACGACATCAAGGATAAAATGTAGGCATGGATCACTTGGTCAATGAGATAACTTTTTATGAAGAATAAATAATAATCTTAGGAATTGATAAATGACGGGATATACCATAGCCCTATCCTTTTCTGGAAAAAACGATGGTCAATGGCAGAGAGACCCAGATGGTAGCAGCTAGCAAGCGATCCTGGAGTCCACGGGCGGAGCCCAGTAGAAGCGAAACTGGGCTCCTGCCCCCCTTTCCCTCGAAACAATTTCTTAAGGCCCAATAGGAATATAGGATGGCTGCAGTGTAGCAATAGCCACCAGCCCATTTAGGCACTCACATAGGAGGCATGAAGATGGACGGAGCCGCGACTCGACGTTACGGCCGCATGGCGTACTCGGTACTCCACTTGCATCTCCCAATCTCTGGCACTCCACTCCACCTCCAGGACGCGGCGCTCGAGCGGCGAGATCCCGGCCGGCGACAACTGACAGCGGCCTTCCGTCGGCCTGCTGCTTTCTCGTTGATTAATGTAGGAGCCTTGAGCCTTCGGCAGTTCCACGCTGCAACTTGCTAGCCGGCTAGGTTCGTACAATCCCAAATCTCTTTCTTTTCGTAATTTTTTACAGGAAGTGATTTCTTAATTAGG
Organism: Sorghum bicolor; assembly: GCF_000003195.3. Taxonomy (NCBI): domain Eukaryota; kingdom Viridiplantae; phylum Streptophyta; class Magnoliopsida; order Poales; family Poaceae; genus Sorghum; species Sorghum bicolor. The sequence goes on along the minus strand of NC_012879.2, from coordinate 12,655,607 downwards.
TAGTAATGGTGCGTATAAAAAATCTGTATTTCTTTTACAAAAGAAAAAGAGATGAATCTGGGGAAGGGGAAGGAGAAGGAGAAGAAGGGGCAGATCCATTTGATGCTCCTCCGGTACTTTAGTTAGGTAATTTGGGAGAACAGAGGCAAGAACAAGAAGCAGCAACATCTCAGTTGGATGAACTGTTCACTTTCTCTCTATTTTTTTTTAAAAAAATTTCGCCGCCCCCCTACCTATAATTTGGCTCACCCTCCGCCACTGCCGGAGTCGACGGTAAAAAAAAGTCTAGCCAAATGCTCCGTAGTAACGAGTTGCTTGTGCTCGTCGAGAATTCGACAGGGAGTCAAGCAACCCGCAGGCGTGCGGTCCCTCCGTACCCATGCTCCTTCCTGGGTCCCCCCTGTGATTGCCCTCGGCAGTTGGCTGGTAGCGCGCCGCGCGTTCAGGCTTTTGATTCATGGAGCCCCTCGCCTCGCCGAAAATGTTTTGGATTTCGGTATTGTAGTATTTTCGTTTTTATTTGATAAACATTATCTAATTATAGTCTAACTAGACTCAAAAGATTAATCTCGTGATTTACAAACAAACTGTATAATTAGTTTTTATTTTCGTTTATATTTAATACTTCATGCATATGTCGTAAAATTTGATGTGACAAATAATCTTAAAATTTTTTTGATTTTCGAAGTAAACTGCCCGCAGGCACAGTGTCCGGCCGTGCAGTTTGAGCGTGGGCACCGCCCTCTCATCTCATTGTCGCAGGGGGTTGGGTTCAGGCGCCGGAGTCTGATACTCTGATGCGCTGTGGCCAGCCGGAGAGCGGCCGGCTCGGCGGTTCGCATCGGCAGAACCGAACCGTAGCAGCCTGGCGGGTCGTTGGCTCCAGTAGTCTCCAGCCCACAAAGATACTCCTGGTCCTGGATCGGAGTAGATGAAATGATTGCCTCCGGCTCCGGGCAAGGCAACGGCCAACGCAACTATTCCCGTCATATTAAATATTTGTACATATGTATAGATTATTAAGACCTTGTTTAGATGCACCTAGAAACCTAAAACTTTTCAAAATTCTCCATTACATCGAATCTTGCGACACATGCATAGAATATTAAATATAGATAAAAATAATAACTAATTACACAGTTTATCTGTAAATCGCGAGACGAATCTTTTAAGCCTAGTTACTCCATGATTGGACAATGTTTGTCAAATAAAAACAAAAGTGTTACAGTGTCAAAATACAAAAACTTTTTGGATCTAAATAAGGCCTAAATATAAACAAGAATAAAAACTAATTTTACATTTTGCTTATAATTTATGAGACGAATCTTTTGAACCTAATTAATTTGTAATTAGATAATAATTGCCACGTAGTAAAAACGAAAGTAAACGCAAAAAATTTCGCAACGGCTCGTAACCGACTAGTCGGTCCACGTGTTCATCTCTCTTTCTTGCACAGCTTTACCCTGCTCCTGCGTGCTTCATCCACCATTTATGGCCAACAAGGTCCACACGGCCGCAGTACGTTTCTGGCAGGGTACGCACGTACCAATCCGGTCGGTGCATGAAAATTCCACAGGACTCTTGTCAATCTGCTCGCCGTACTGTACAGTACTCTCTCACCATACAATTTAACTTCAACTTCTTATTTTTATAAAAATATTTATTAAAAAATTGTATATATATACTTTTATAAAAATATTTTTTTTAATAAATTTATTTATATGATTTTTATTTTTTTAAACTCAACAAGTTAAAAGTTATTCATATTTTGTATTTTTAATGTTTAATCTAAACTTTGTCTAACACAATTTTCTTTAAGGCTCTGCTTAGATTGGAGATGAAAATTTTTTCGGTGTCACATCGAATGTGTCGGAAGGATGTCGGAAGAGGTTTTTAGAAACTAATAAAAAAACAAATTACATAGCTCATCAGGAAACTACAAGACAAATCTATTAAACATAATTAATCTATCATTAGCACATGTGAGTTACTGTAGCACTTAAGGCTAATCATGGAGTAACTAGGCTTAAAAGATTCATCTCACGTTTTTCAATCAAACTGTGTAATTAGTTTATTTTTTATGTACATTTAATGTTCTATGTATGTGTCCAAAGATTCGATGGGATGGAAAAAAAAATTTTAGGTGGGGAACTAAACAGTGCCTAAGTATACCATTACGAACAAAGTACTGATTCTCAGTCCTAGTCCCAGATGCACATGCATGAGTTAAAGTTTAGGAACGGGAGAGTTCCTGTACCTGAGACCTACAGTACTCCGCCAACAGTAGGTACCATGTGACGGCCCAAATCGCCAAAGATTCCTGCAGGGAACACAAGGATATCCCTGTCAGTGCAAGGAAAAGGTCTAATTAGAACAAGTATTATAGTGGATTGTAATCTGGCTAAATGCTGAGGTGGAGGAGAGAAGAGAGGATAGAGAAGAGAAGCATGTTGTAAGCTTACAGCCAGCTTAGCCACAGGAACTAAGAAACTTTGTGAGAGAGATAAGTGGACCATCTATTAATAGTGAATAGCTAATTATTATATGAGTGGGCTGGGAGAAGGCTACAAAAAACCTTACAACCAGCAAGTGAGCTGTATTATTAAACTTGCTCTTATCCTCTACTAAATTTTTATGAAAGTCAGTTTTTCTTTCTCGACTTTAAAACCGGACAAACTATCTCTCTTAACTTTTTAAACCGCATATTTTACCTTTTTGGAGCGATTTCGAATGTGATTTTGCTACAGTGAATAGTTATTTTGCTACCGTGACGGTGGTTTTGTCTTTTTCTTTTTTAATTATTTTGGCCGAATATTTGAAAAATTATAGTAAATCACATAAAAATCATAAAATAGAAATCCAAATTTATTAGACTCCACATAATTAGATCTACACAATAAACATATAATATGGTATGTTTTAGTATCAAGTTTTGCTATAAAGGTTTTGTCATTTTCTTTTTTATTTATTTTGGCTAAATATTTGAAAAATCATAGTAAATTACAAAAAATAACAAAATATAAAATCTAATTTTGTTAGACTCCACATAAGAATATCTACATAGTAAATATATAATATAGTATGCTTTATTATAATTTTTGTGTAGCTTTAGATCTATGCTTTTCTATAATTAATTGAAATAATTCATAGCTACAGCTTCTATAATTATTTTATTGTACTAAAGCATACATATATTATATGTTCATTGTGTATATATACTCATGTGGAGTCTAAGAAAAATAGATTTTATATTTTATGATTTTTCTATGATTTACTGTGATTTTTTAAAGATTCAACCAAATAAATAAAAAAAGAAAAGGACAAAACCTTTATAGCAAAAACTTTGTACTAAAACATATCATATTATATATTTACTATATAGATCTAATTATGAGGAGTCCAAAAAAATATATTTTCCATTTTATGATTTTTCAAAAACTCAGCTGAAATAATTTAAAAAGAAAAAGACAAAACACCGTTATTGTAGCAAATAACTATTCACTATAGCAAAACCATCTTCAGAACCGTTCTAGGAAGGTAAATGCACGGTTTAAAAGTTGAGAGAAGTGGTTTGTCTATTTTAAAATTAAAGGAGGAAAAACGACCTTTCACAAAAGTTGGAGGAGGAAAAATAGAGTTTTTTCTCACTCGAATGAGCGCTATGAATGCAGTTTGTAGGTAGCCGTGGGGGGCAGCTGAGGCCCAGCCCAGCTCTTGCCCGCGAGCTGATTAGTTGGTGAAATTTTTTGAAAAATGCTAGTGTAGCACTTTTCTTTCCAACTTTAAACTAATTAGGTTTAAAAAATTCATCTTGTAAATTATATGCGAACTATGTAATTAGTTATTTTTTATCTATATTTAATGCTCTATGCATGTGCCGCAAGATTTGGTGATGGAAAATTTTAAAAAAATTTGTAAAATTTTTAGGAACTAAACAACCCCGCAATCGCCGTACCTCTACTAAGATCTTGTTTAGTTTCCTACGTCAAAAGTTTTTGGGTACTGAAACACTTTCGTTTGTATTTGGTAATTATTATCAACCATGGACTATAAATGGGCTCAAAAGATTTGTCTGGTAAATTATAGATAAACTCTATAATTAATTATTTTTATCTATATTTAATTATCTATGCATGTGCCGCAAGATTCGATGAGTGTAACTAAACAAGGCCTAAATAAATGATGATACGGAGACGGTTGAATCATGCATGCATGCACGGAGGGACGACAGCCGGACAGGTTTAGCACTAATCATCGAACTGTCTCTATACCTATATATTCAGCTACCTCTCTACCTATCGCCATCAGCCCACTCGAGTAGTTGGAATCATTCCTTCTAGGCGTTTTTTTTTAAATAATAATCACACCCGGCTCAAGAAAAAAATGAGTGATTCTTCGTACCAACCAAATCGAGGCTTTGTGCACGCTAGCTCTAGTAGCTCGTCATTTGGGAACAAAAAGTCAGCTCCTCCGTACCCCTACAGGATGTTGCATGCGGATAAGTTTTAGAGACCGTGCCACCAGCACCAATTGACATTTTGTAGTTTTCTAGTTTCCTCTTTGAATTCATCTGCTATACGTACATAGTATGATAGTAAGGCCTTGTTTAGAATTTTGCAAAATTTTTCAGATTCTCAGTCACATCGAATGTTTAGATGTATGCATGAAGTATCAAATATAGGTGAAAATAAAAACTAATTGCACAGTTTGGTCGAAATTGACGAGACGAATCTTTTGAGCCTAGTTAGTCCATGATTAAAAAATATTTATCAAATACAAACGAAAGTGCTACAGTGTCGATTTTCTAAAAAATTTTGGAACTAAACAAGGCCTAATAAGCAAATCATCTTATGTATAGGAGTATTTCTTTTTTGGAATCACCCGCTCCAAAAATAACGCTTAAATTGGCACGCATTTAGCAAATATTAATGATTGAAAAGGGATACTCTCGACATGTCCAACAACCAGCTTGCTGGAAGAACATGATAGAGGTAGACTTATCTCTCAAGATTTAGAGCACTTAATAATGGTGTTCCATTTCCGCAGATTGTTGTGGGCAGTGGCATATGACCATCAATGCCGTCATGCATGCCTTCGTGATGGGGCAAATGGAGAGCAAACAGAAAAAGGGGGCCTAGGGCCTTCCTCTTCCTCGAAACGTAACATCCAAGTCCTCATGAGGCAGGCCGAGGAGCGAGCGACACCTGAAAAACTAACTGTGCTGCCATAATTTTGTCTCACGTAGCCTCTATTCAAACACCCACATCATTTCATCGATTCAAAAGGATAAAAATGAACACTTTGCAAGTCTACACAAGCAGTCGCTAATTAGGATTTTAATTCGAAAATGTACGTTTTATTATTTTTCTGAAAAAATGTATGTATGTATGTATGTTTTATTTGAAGATGTGTCTGGCAGAATTACATGCACGTTTCTTCCTTTACGTAATATAGTAATAGTAATAATACAATCCACCTACATTTTTTTGATGTTTAAATCCACCTACAATTGGGACCAGTAACCTGCCCATTCCCGGGAAGATTACCAAAAACAAACCATCGGTGGCGAGAGAATCCAGAACCGCCTTTTTCTGGTTTCCGAAACCTCGCACGTGAACTCTCACGGAAGGAAGGAAGGAAGGGAGGGTGCCGTGCATGCCCCACCTGCCATTGATTGTTCCAAACGATTTTCCATAAAAACCGTTGGCGTACTCTCCCGGTTCTGGAGCTCCAAATGCAGAACGAGCCGGGCCAACAAAAGCAGCTTGCACAGTGTTGTCATCACTCAGCTTTACTCTAGACTTGCCGTGAAATCCATCCCTCAAAACGCCGGCCAGCCCGGTCGACGTGACGCGTGGTGGTATGCGTTGCGTTGCAACCGAGCCGGCTCATGACCCTTCTGTGGGCTGTGGCCGACTGAGAAACGTGCAGAGCCAGTAAAAAAGGTCAACATCTTTGTATTCTTCACATCCGGCCAGAGCCAGTGAGTGACGCGCTGCCTGCTGCCTGCTGCTGCTGATAAACAAGGGGGAGTGCGTGAGCTGTGTGATTAGAAAAAGGGCGGCACCTCCGCCAATCTCCGTTCTCCGAGGGCGGGGCGGTGTGAGGAGAGTGACCCCTTGCTTGACTGGGTCTGCGAGCTGCCAGCGCGGTCTCCCACCACACCACCCCTCTCGCTCTCCGCTCTCCATACCTTCTACCTCGGGTGTTGCGTTGCGTGCGGCGCTGTGCTTGGGGCCGGCGGACGTGGGCGCCATGCCTGGGTGTGGCTTCGACCTGAGGAAGACGACGAGGGAGGGGAGAAGAATGCTCCCCGCCGGGTGCTAGCTTCGCCGCCGCCGCTGGTCGTCGGTCAGGGGAGGAGCTGGTCGGCGGTGGAGGGGGGAGCAGAGGACGCCCAGTTTCTTCAACTTCTTGGTTGGAATTGGATGCAGGTACGTTCTGCTGCTGCTGCCTACTTGATTGGCTACTTGGATGCAGTTCCTTCCTTGTGATTTCAGTGGTTTAGGCGGGGCTCTGCTGGAAAATTACCTGAGTTTTTTTTTGGGGGGGACAAAGATTGCTCTTCTTGTTTTTTTTCTCTCCTATAATTACCGTACGTGCTTCGCTGTACCTTGCGACGACAAATCAGGACAACTTCCTCTTATTTCATTCAATTGAGAAAAATTAGGACGGACTCAATGGGTTTCGAAGGTGTTGGGGGGCCAGATGGATGAGCTTGTCAAATTGCAATGCAAGTGTGTATAGAGATGTTTCTGTCGTCCTTTTCCCCCCCAATCGTGCGTAAGAGGTGTTCTTCATGTTCCTTCCAGGACCATGAGAACTGGAAAGTGTGGTTCAGCAGACAGCAGCTATAACGTACAAACTGCTCTGCCAGGAGTAGTTCCTGCCGTGAATGGCATTATGTTGATTCTTGCACGAAACCAATCTGTAACAGCTGGGAATTTGGGGGGAAAGTGGCCATCCCTGCAGTGTTATTATATACACTACCCACCAATTGTTTAGATTCAATCCCTGTCACCTTAAGATTGCAGAATTGTACTTTTGTATCGGACAAAGTTGGTAGGTTTCTTCTTTACGACTTCCTAGTCTTTTTTTCGTGTTCACGCGTATTTCATTGAGGAGAACGACTCCCTAGTCTGAACTACCCTTTTCCACACCAAAAGGAACCCAAAAGGAAAAAAAAAAAGAAAAGCATCTTTGGTGGCTAACGTGCACATTTTCCCTTTGTTTCAGCGGAGTGAAGCGCAGGCCAGGAAGGCATCGCTCGCCGAGTCTGTGCTAGCAGCCATCTCCGAGCTCATGTCGTCAGCGGCATCAGCCGTCGATGCTGAGCACGAGAACTTCATGGATGTCGGCAGCCACCTCGCTCACCATGGAGCCCTGCCCGCAATCGATGAGGTGCAGAAGCAGGCGCAAGGTTCCCCAACCAACACGCTGCAGGTAATGGAGTATCTGGCTGCCAATGTCGACCTCGCCAAGGACCTCATCACGAGGTGTAGCGCGATCGCGCAGCAGCTCATGGACGACGACCTCCTGGGCATAACCGAGGACTTGGACAAGGTCATAAAGAATATAAGCAATGAGCTCAACAAGATACCAGCATCGACGATGTTCGACAGCAGCAGGTTTGCGGAATCAGCAGCGATCAGTGGGCAGCTTCAGGCTGTCAGGAACCGCCATGGCTACTCGGAGGGAGATCTGCCAATGGTTGTGGCGGTTGAGAGGCCTAGGAGAAGAACACTGCACAACAGTGACATGCCGAGGCTGGTCGACTTCCTGCAGGGAATGTACCAGGAGTCACATGAGCTTGGTGGTCAGACATTCAGTTCACTCCCTGAAGTCGCAGAATATGTGGAGCCATTGTATGATTCCTTCTTCTGCCCTCTCACCAACAACGTTATGGTTGATCCAGTGACAGCGGAGAGCGGTGTGACTTATGACAGGAAAGCTATAGAGGATTACTTTGACAAGTTTACGGATGACTCTGAACCTGTGATATGTCCTGTTACAAACATGGAAATGCAGAGCAAGACACTGAGGAGTAATCTTCCGCTGAAGAGCACTATTGCAGAATGGATTACAAGGAATGAAGCGACGCGGGTTAGGATCGCACGTACCGCACTCTCTATGGCAACCACAGAGGCTATGGTGCTTGAGGCCATAAATGAGCTGAAGGTGCTGGCTAGGCTAAGGAAAAAGAACAGGGATCAGATGCACAAGATTGGCATCACCAAGTTCTTACCACGTCTTCTGGACCACAAGGATGCATTTATTCGGTGTGACTCCCTCGACCTCCTCTGCCTGTTGGTTGAGGATGATGCAGGAAAGGTGTGTCTGAGATATTTCAACCTTTGTCATCTTTGATCTTTTCCCCAATCGTTACACATTATAATGCTATTGTTGTACTGAAATACTGCTGAAGTGCAGCTTCAACTCCTAATCATCTTGCATTTATATACTTTTTTTTTTCATGACATACAGGAAATCATAGCGAAAACCAGAGCCATCTCAAGGACAATAAAGCTGCTATCCAGCAATAGTACTGATGAAAGGCATGCAGCTATCTCTTTCTTGGTAGAGCTTTCGAAATCAGAGTTACTGTTGGAGAACATAGGATCTACTGCTGGGAGCATACTGATCCTCACCACGATGAAGTTTAATAGCTCCTCTGATCCTATTGCCGCCGAGAAGGCTGGAGAAATCCTGGAGAACCTGGAGAAATGTCCAAAAAATATCAAGTACATGGCTGAAAGTGGCTACTTGGATCCTCTGGAAAGGCACCTAGTTGAAGGTAAGATTTGGCTTTTGTATAGAAAAAAAATTCCTTTCTTCTCTGTGTTAGGCTTACATAATGCCATCCTCTGCCTGCCTGCCTGTTAAAACTCTAAACCATAAATGGATAATTTTTTTTGAATGTAATATAAAAAGGAATAATTTAAACATTGTCACATCCTATTTCTGTAACATGTCATTTTAGTACAGTAGGAATTTTTCCTTGATGTTTGAACAAAAGTAAGGACAAAATTGAACAGATTCTTTTGGATGTTGCAAAAGTAAGACATCTTTCTTTAGTGAGTATTACAGGTTCTGGTTTTCTTGTAACTTGTTTGTCAACATGCAAATCACACCATGAGTCCATGACACTACCATGAGCTTACAATGACATGAACACACAAAACAGGATCAGAAGATGTTCAGATGGAGATGGTGAGCTACCTTGGCGAGCTGGTCCAGAAGCAGGAGATGACCATCAACATCGCTGGGAGCGCTTCAGAGATCCTCGTCAAGATGGTGTGCAGTGGCAATACAGCAATTCGAAAGGCGGCACTCGACGTCCTGGTTCAGATCTCGTCCCACCACCCCAACGCCAAGACGCTTGTGGACGCAGGTGCCGTCCCAGTCATGGTGCAGGAGCTCTTCATCCGAAAGATTGACGATGAGCCCGTGGGCTCTAAGACAGAGGCTGCCGCTGTGCTCGCCAACATCGTTGAGTCTGGCTTGGATCCAGAGGCCATCACCGTCAACAAGGAAGGCCACGTCATCACGTCCAAGTACTCGGTATACAACTTCGCTCACATGCTCAAGTCCTCCATGCCTGACACCCTCAACCTAAGCATTGTGCGCGTGCTGCTCGCGCTCACCGCCCTCCCCAAGCATCTGGCCACGGTGGTCTCAGTCATGAAGGAGCAGGACAGCAGCCAGACTGTGATTGAGCTCATGGACTCGCTGACAGAGTCACTTGTCATCGCCGCAATGAAGCTGCTTATTGCCTTGTCCCCGAAGATGGGGCACACCATTGCCGAGAAGCTCTGCAAGGCCCCGGGGCAGCCAGGGAAGCTTGTCAAGAGCATCGGCCTGCATGGGCGGATCATGGAACGGCACGCCATGTCGGCTACGCTCCTGGCGAAGCTGCCGTACCAGCACATGGCTCTGAACCTCGCGTTGATCAACGAGGGCGCCGTGGTGACCGTGCTAGCCAAGATCGAGGAGATGCAGCGCGGCGAGGCACGGGCAAGCCGCCATGCCAAGGCGTATATGGAAGGTCTCGTGGGCGTGCTGGTCCGGCTAACGACGACGCTGTATGACCCGGACGTGCTCCTGGCGGCCATGGATCACAACCTCACATCGGTGCTCGCAGATCTCGTGCGGTCCGCCGGCAGCGACGAGGTTCAGCGGCTCGCCGCGGTTGGTCTTGAGAACCTGAGCAGCCAGTCGCCCAACCTCTCGCAGCCGCCGACCGAGGAGCGGCGGCCGAAGAAGAAGAACATCCTCCGGCGCCTGCGCGAGGCGCACGCGGGGCGGGTGCACGACAACAACCGGAGGCCGGCGGCGCACAGCGGCCGGGTCTGCCCGGTGCACCGTGGCGTGTGCTCCCCGTCCACCACGTTCTGCCTGGTGGAGGCCGGCGCGGTGGAGGGACTCCTGGGCGTCCTGGAGAGCAGCGAGAACGGGCGCGTGGTGGAGGCCGCGCTCGGCGCGCTGTGCACGCTCATGGACGACGACGTGGACGTGACGAGCGGCGTGGCCGTGCTCGCGGAGCACGACGCGGCGCGGCACGTGCTTCGTGCCCTGCGGCAGCGCCGCAACGACGGGCGGAGAGGGGCCGGCGCCGTCGCCGGCGCTGGCGCTGGAGGAGGCGAGACCGTGACTCGGAGGTGTTTCTGGGCGGTGGAGAGGTTCCTGGCTCACGGCGGCGAGCGGTGCGTGAGGGAGGTCACCAGCGACCGGGCGCTGCCGAGCCTGCTGGTGAGCGCGTTCCACACGGGCGACGCCGCCACCAAGCAGGTGGCCGAGAGCGTGCTCCGGTGCCTGCACCGCATGCCGGACTACTCCGCGACCTACGAATCCGTCGAACTGTAACCAACAACACATGATGCACACACCTGTGCATGTCTTCGACTCTTTTTTTCCATGTTTGCGTTTCTTGGTTTGTTTGTAACACGGGTTGATGATGTATTGTTTGGTGTAGCTAAAGAAAAATAGAAAAGGAAAAACTGAAGATGCAGTGGTATGTAATGTAAGTATAACCAAAATTTATAGCAATTTAGCAAGGGAAGGTAGTCTTTTTATTCTTCTTAATACTTTGTGAGTTCAGTAGTTGTTCCTTTAGGGACCGTGTTCAGTTCAGTAGATCTTTACAACGGTGCCAACTAAATCGCCCACCAGATAATTTCTTTTGTAATGTTGACGAGGCCTTGTTTAGTTCATCCAAAAACCAAAAATTTTTCAAGATTTTCCGGCACATCGAATCTTGCGATATATGTATGGAGCGTTAAATATAGACGAAAATAAAAACTAATTACATAGTTTGTCTGATCTATGGTTGGACAATAATTGTTAAATAAAAACAAAAGTGCTACGATACCGAAAACCAAATTTTTTTCTAAAACTAAACAAGGCCTAATTTGTTTTACACATGCCCCTCTAGCCTTCTGTCCAAAGGACTAGCAAATAGTACCTTTTAGCAAAGGGACCTGTTAGCATCTCTAAGGATTTTACATTTGGACTTTGCATTCTTGTAATTTTGCCAAAAATCACAAAAAGAGGTATCTAATGGTTTTGCATTTGGAGTTTGCATTTTGGCAACTTGGCAAATGAGAGAGCAAACTTGGCATATACGCCAAGCCGCGCACGGCTTGGCAAAAGGCCGATCGCGCGCGTCTCCTATCCCCCCGCGCGACCTGGACTTTCTTGGCGCCATATATGGTCCATCGTCGCCGTCCGCTGTAGAACTCGCGAGGATCCGGGTACCTGGGCAGGTTGCATCCGTCGGACTGGCACCGCGGTGGCACCTGCAGCGAGTCTGATACGAGTCGTCGTGGCGGCATCTGCAACAAGCGGTGGGGAGTAGGAAGAATTGGCAGCGCGACCTGTGAGGAAAACACGAGAACCGGCGGCGACTTTACACGCGTGAATGAAAGTCGCGCGGGAAGACGATCGCGAGCGCGCGTGAAGGAAAAAAATCGTGGCCGGATTCACTTTGGTTAATTGCCAACTCAATTATGCAAAACTCTTGAAGATGACCTATTTTTAGACTTTGCATTTTATTTTGAGAGTTTGCAAACAATAACAAATACCAACTCAATTATACAAAACCCTTGGAGATGCTCTTATACGTCAGATTTCCGAAATTTTGCATCTAATCAGACAACAATTTTTATTTATTAGACCTAAATCATATGGCTTTGATTCCCGCCACACCTAAAAACTATTCCTACATCCATGGTTGTCAGCATTTGGTTCTATGTTTTTAGGCACGTGCGCTCCAACAAGCGTGTTTAGCAAAATATTTCCCTCCGTTGCAGATATGTTGGGGTGATTTTGTTCCCTATCCAATTTATTCGTTTATAATTCCATCAATCTTTGATTAAAAAAATAGGCGCTTGAACAAAAATCAATCATATATTTTTTTAAGTAACAGAATAGTATTTTTCTCTATCAACAAATCACAACAAATCAACATGAGCCGTTAGGTCACCACTAATTCAATCGTTGCCACAAAGCGACACTAGTGGGTTCTGCGGGGTTGCTGAAACTCAACGGGTTGCAAATACAGGAGTAGTAGTATACGTGTAGATGGAGGAAGATGCATGGAGAGGGACGGCGAGCCCCCGCGAGAGGTCGACACCGCGACGCGGCTCCCGCGCGACAACCGAAAGTGCGGCTTTGGGCGACGACGTCAGGCGTGGTCTAGTCACGGCGACCTCCAAAGGCAGGCAGCTAGCGACGCGCGCGCACCACGGCGACACGGCACGAGCCTGCGCTGTCCTTTTGCTCCGCGCCGAACCACTCGCTGGCGGGTTGATCTTCGTGTGCTCGCCCGTGGCGCACGCACGCCGGCCGGGGGGAAAGACGACGACGATCTAGGACGCGGGAGAAACCGAGAAAGACGACGTGAGAGTGAGACGACGGGGGTCGCTCACTGTCCCCGCCGTTCTTGGTCCTTTGCACCCAGGCGGCGATGAGCGATCGAGCGAGCAAGCACGTCGCGTCGACATTACGTATCAGTGCCTTTTTGGCAATTTCCTGAGAACGTGACGTGCACAACCAGGAGAATCTTTGTTGCTGATGAAGCCAGCGTTAGCGACGAAAAAGACATTAGCAAAACTAGAAGCCAGAAAACAAAAAAAAAAGTACTGAAGAAAGCAGCAGCAAAAAAAGAAAAAAAAGGATATCAGAGCCAGGTTTCGATCCTGGGACCTGTGGGTTATGGGCCCACCACGCTTCCGCTGCGCCACTCTGATGGCTGTGCTATGTCTCAGAATTAATTTTATTTAAATCGAGACTGCTAGACAACTTGTGGTAAAAAAAGGTGGGTAAAAGAAGAGCACACCTGTCAATAATCTACTCCGTACCACACTACATTAGAGATGTATAATCGGGTCTGATATGGATGGATTTTGCTCATACCATATTTGTTATTATATTTTCTTTAAGAGGTGAAGCCAAATACATATAATAACGAATACATATACATATTTGTTTTGATTATAGCACGAATGATATGCATTAAATAAGGAACAAGCCAAATTTTTGAACAATGTTGGTCATGAATATTTTTCGAATATTAAGTAAAAGCAATAACTGTATACATTAGATATTTCTAATATTCTAGACACTTTTATTAAAATTGCTAAAAAGTATAAATTCACTCATATTAAGAGCAAGAGTACATATTTAAATATTTCTCAAATGGCTCAAACTATGCTTAATTTTTTTTTTGTAAAAATAATAATTTGATTAGGTGATTATCTATATTTCATTAAGTTGGAAGACTCGAGCACCATGACTCCTCCCTTGTCACCGGTAATATTGTGACATTTGAGATGTCAAGGAAGGAAAATGGGTTAGGAAGACTGTTCATCAAGTAGGTAAAGCATTTCATGTGACAAGTGCAAGAAGATGAAGAAGAAAGGCAAGAAAATTGGGTGAAGCTCAAGTGAAGAAGGTGGAGTTGAGGATGATGGTAATGAAGAAGATGATGAACATGTCAAAAACATTAAAACGAGTGTGACCAAGCATGAAGGGGGAGAAACCACTACTACATGGAGCTGAAACATTTGTACCCCGCTTTTAGTAACAAACAATTATTGAACATGAGCATGAGAGTGACGGCTATGGGAGCGAACTCTTAGGTATCCTAAGGGAGTCTGCGCCAAAGGGTCTATTGAATGACACTAGAACTTTCTCACCTAAAGGAGTGATGACCCCACCAAGAGCTTGTCGAAGGGGTAAAAGTGTGCGTATAAAAGTTCATATGTCTTCATTTTAGTCTCTAGTTGTATATTCAATGCCTCTATGATCTCATGCCTGGCCAACCTCTAATGATTTCTCACCCATGGACCTTTGATGCCTCATCTCACATTGATCAAGTGGATGCTCTATGTGAAGGGTACCCTTTTCGTGGGCCTTCATATCGACGTTGGACCCGATGCCTCCTTGATTGCTTACTCCGATCCATGTCAAGCTTCAGTGTCTTCTTTGGAGACAATCTGGTTTCTTGGTCTTTGCCAAGTGCCAAACTTGCAAATGAAAGCCTTTTTCTCTATCATGGGTACAGAGTGTTGCACAATCGCACATATAGTTGTCAAGTGTTGCTGGCTGCAGCAACTCCTTTGGAAGCTCCACATCTAGAACTCATCAATGATGATTGTCTACTCAGACAACATGAGTGCTGCCTACGATGACGACCGATCCTATTCATCATCACCAAATGAAGCATATCAAGATAGACATTCACTTTTTCCATCAAATGGTCACCTTGGGCCATGTCCATGCCCTCTGTGTGCTCTCGATGAACCAATTTGCAAACATCATGATGAAGGGCCTAATTGTACAACTAGTTACTGACTTTACATAACCTAAATGTAGTACCATGTGTAACCTTACAATATTCATTTATTTACAATGATATATATATTAAAGTCATCCCTTCCACAATAGGTGTGTGGTGTTCCCCCAATATCTTTTTACAAGCATGCCAATAGATGAGTTTGGATCATCTATGTGAACTCGGATATCTTCTCTAAAAAATGAAGAGATACTAGGCTGGGATTGATGCAGCCAACGCTTTGTTGTTGCTTGTTTTTCTTCCCTACATGTATGGTTCAAGATGAGGTCGTGAACGATGCTATTGGATCGGCTATGGGATGGTTTATGGCTATGGATCGACAATGATACCAGATGAAACACCTATGGATCGACTGTCTAACAGTGAGTTTTTATCCTCTAGTTGTAGGCGCGGGAAAGACTTGCATGAGAAGCAACCACTCGAGGCTTTTGCATATGGGCGTGTGATCATGTTGCCAGAAATAGAGTATTAGCGGCAAATGGCGATAGACAGAGATTTACTCAAGGAAACAAAGAGACGCACACACATTAACTTAAATACGACAAGTTAAGGTAAAGCCCGTGGGCCATCAGTTTTTTTTTATCTATGGACACAAGTTTTAAACAATAGAGATAAATGAACAGATGGGAGTAATAACTAGTCCCTCCCTGACAAATAGAGTGTTGCTTTCCAAGAAATCAATCAATTTTATTTTGGCTAAATTTATAAACTGTAATATCAATATTTATGTTTCCATATAAGCTAACTGTGAAAATATAATACATGATCAATTAATCTAATGATACTTATTCAATATTGTATTGTTTTTTTAAATTTTGATTATATTTTAAATTGGTTGAGTCCTTCTGGGAAATGAGATGTGTATTATTCTTTTTAAGACAGATGGAGTAGACTTGAAGAAAATAACCCAAGCAATGTCTCCAAATCCAACCCCAATCTTCATGATCTGGTAGCCAGACTTGAGACTACTAGGAGTAGTCGAACTGGAGACGTTTTTGCCAAAATCAACAAGTGAAAATCACAGGGTGATTATCAGCTTTCTCCCTGATCGATCGCAATGGTTTTTTTTCTCTCCCTGATGATCCAAAGGTGGCACAGGGCCGGGATAAGATTTTGCTGTCCTCCAAAGGTGACGGCTGGTCTCGTCGTCGTAGTACGGCAGCGCGACCAGGCCTTGATCATATCATAACGACCTGTAATGACTTTAGTTAGTTTCTTTCCAAAGGCCGGGGGTGCGCAGTGCGCTAAGGTGCGCAATGTATGAACTCGTTGTCTCGCTCCCATTTGCAAAATCATGAACGACGTTACGCCTGGCTGTTACCTCTCAGCACATCTTGATCTGACTCGGCTCCACACCTGTATCCGGCCTTTTGTCAGTTTCTGACGACAGGTACATATCTGGACGTGCTCATGTCATGATGTTGGGCCCTCTCCGGGTGATTAGGTGTGAGATGAAGGGATCAATACCACTATGTAATGGAGCATCATGTATATATGGTGAGAGTTTTCCATGCAGCAATTGATGTTTATTTGTGGTAATGACCAGCACAAGTGAAATTGCAATAAGCTAGTTGTTGGAATGTCAGTTTACATCCGTGGCTGTACGTTTCAGTAATAAGTTCTTATTATGAAGGCTGAGGTTAACTCTGTAGTTCAAGATTATGCTTTGTTTTGTTCAGAAGAGTGTAATTTTAACAACGGACAATTTGCCTAAAATGAATTGGTCTGGTTATCTAAACTGTTGTTTGTGTGACTCTAATGAAACAACTAAACATTTTTTTGACTGTCAACATGCTAAGACTATTTGGATAATTGTTTGCAGAGTTAGCTAATGTTCATACGGAGAAAAGAACGTAGATTTATATTATGGGGGCTGTATATAATCATTATTTGGATCTTGTTTTTTTTTAGAAAAAATGCATCCATAATGATCTTGTTTTTTTTAAGAAAAAAAATGCATTACCTCTTTATTCAGGCTATCTTCTGGGACATATTTGCGACATCTCTAGGTGTTGATACAAGCAAGTGAGCTCTATAGGTTAATTAAGCTAGCAGACTTTTAGAGGTCGTTGCTTTGAATAATTTTATTTACTAAGAATCGACGGAAAAACAATAATGGACTTTGACTTTGTTTTTTCTTCTAAATTTGCAGTCGATTTTCTCTTATTCCGTGATCAGGCGATGATCTAAAAATTACGTAAGAACTTAGCTTTATGCTGTCGCAGTGGACAAAAATTTTCCAGTTGCAGTGGAACTTAGCTTTATGCTCTAACAAACAAGCAAATAAAATAGAATTATCTGGCAAAAAAGAAAAAAAAACTCTGCAATTACAACAGCTAATAAAGATCGATATGGTCTACAATATCTTACTTTGATTATACCATTTTAAATACGAAATTTCCTTAAGCTCTGTATTGTAAAAAGTATTTCCATGATGAAACTATTGACATCAACCTTAAGCTTCGTTTGGCAGAGCTCCCGCCAGTTTCGACTTAGCCTTATTATGCCCTTATCTGTAGCTGTGTTTACCTCTCTTCTCTCAAAACAATGTAGGAATTAGTTTCATTTCGTTGACTCCGGCTCCTCAATACTACGCAGCAATAAGCCAACTGTACCGGACATGCCTTCAATCAATATGAGTCTTTACATATTGGTGGTCTGAAATAAAGTAAAATTTACTTTAAGACAAATTTATATGATTTTATATTTGTGATTAAACAAATTACTAGTAACCGTAATCATAGTACTCCCTCTATTTTAAATTATAAGTTTCTTTAACTTTTTTATTACATATTTTTGCTATGTATGTGGATATAACATATGTCTACATACATTTGCTATATTAAAAAACTTTTATCTGGAGTTGCGCAGGGGTGATGGGAGGGGGTGGGGGGGGGGGGGGGGGTTGGGGGGTTGTCACACCCGACCCAATTTGGAATTTGTCCCGTGGTGGCCCATGTACATATTATGACATAATTGTAGAGGGTTTAGTCACATCTTGGTTGTTAAGGGTGGGTTAGACCAATATATAAGGCTCTAGAGTCCATCTTACCATCCTCGAGTTAATCCTTTTACGCGAAGCGAGGACGAAAGCGTAAATGAGATGGTGGTAGCTGTGGTTCACTCAGTGTGCAGAGTGGATTTGAGCTGTTTGGACTCTGAGGCGTTACAAATAGTATTAGAGCCAACCTTCGCGACCACGGGCGCGTGCGGATCAAGGGCACGGACATGGGGTTCATTGTGCGTGTAGGCCCTGCGGGGTGCACGGCGTGGCACATGTGCCGACACTGAACGTACGGTCGCCTGTGCTAAGAGAGAACATTCTTGGTCATCGTTTGCCCTGTTGTGTGTATGTGTGTATGTTGGGCTGACGAGGACGTCAGATCCTTTTTTTTGGGGGGGGGGTTGTATGGTACACGTGGCCCAATTTGAAATTTGGCCCATGGTGGCCCATGTGTATATTATGACATAATTATGGAGGGTTTAATAATATAGCCTACTTGCTGGCTATAAGGTTCCTTACAGCCTTCTCCCAGCCCACCCATACAACAATTAGCTATTCATTATTAATACATGACCCATTTATCTCTCTCACAAAGTTTTTTGGTTCCTGTGCCTAAGCTGACTGTAAGCTTACAACCTGCTTCTCCTCTCTCTCCTCCCTTCTCCTTACAGCCTTCTCCCAGCCCACCCATACAACAATTAGCTATTCATTATTAATACATGACCCACTTATCTCTCTTACAAAGTTTCTTGGTTCCTGTGCCTAAGCTGACTGTAAGTTTACAACCTGCTTCTCCTCTCTCTTCTCCCTTCTCTTCTCCACCTCAGCATTTAGCCAACTTATAGCCCACTATAATACTTGTTCTAAGTGAGATGGTGGTAGGTGTGGTTCACTCAGCGTGCAGAGTGGATCTAAGCTTATAGCCCACTATAATACTTACTCTAAGTGAGATGGTGGTAGGTGTGGTTCACTCAGCGTACAGAGTGGATCTGAGCCGTTTGGACTTTGGGGCATTACATAGGGTTGTGTGTGTGTGGATAGTGCTGCTCCTCCACTTGAAGAGGTCGTCGAAGGTGGGATAAAAAGGATCGCTCCCTCTCACCAGTGTCTCCAATGTTTATCTACTAGAAATAGATCGCTGTTATCTTTATTAAAGTCATGTTTTGCTAGAGTTCCCTTAATGTTTAGGATATATGGATGCAACATTTTTGTGTTACTTCCTCTGTTCATAAACAAATATAACTATTTTATTTGTATAAGTCAAACTAGCTTAATTTTAACAAGTTTATAGTAAATAGCATTATCATTTATGTCTAGTCCAACTAGATTACTAAAAAATATATTTTATAATTAATATTTAATTTAATGATACTTATCTCAATGCGAGTACATTTTTATATAACTTGGATCAAACTTGAAATTATTTGATTTCTCAAAATTAAGAATTACATTTTTTGTGATTAGAGGGAGTATTACTCTATAAATCCATGTTTCTGTTTGGCCTTACAATTTTAACAAAGATAGTTGGTAGAAACTTCTAGATGTATTTATGGCCCATAGCTATGGAAATTATTTATCTTTGCTCTTTAAGTTGTTCATATAGTACCCACATAGATACTTTCTCATATATAGTCCATACTCAATGTTTCTCTCATTGCACTGAAAACTTTAATTTGGACTATTGCTGGTGACACACAAATAGATGAGAATTTAGGGGTTAATTTATGTGATTTCTATAATGAGACATTGCCAATTTAGATCCAAAATTTTAAAGTGAATATAGATTATTTTTCATAATGTATATTGCATCTAGTGAAATATATAATTGGCTAATTGTACATATATATAATTGGACCAAATGCACTATGTATAATTGCACATAATTATGAATTTGCATATATATTTTCACGTGTTTATTTTATAATTGTAACATGTCCCTTGATTCACCAAGTAACACATTCAGAAGCACATGTGCAAATGGGTTACCTGTGAAATGAAAGAACTTGGTGATGATTGTTGTTGATGAAACAAAAAAGCTTCTATTTATAGGGAACTTGCTTGGATAGGGATATAATTTTGCCCAAGTTATACTTATCAATGAAGATGATGCTTGGTTTTGATTTCAAGACTAATTTAATGTTGGTGAAATATGTAAGATTGCTATCACTGTTATTTCATAAATGAACAAGGAAGGATCATTGAAACAATACTGATCATCATCTCATAAAATTCTTTTTAATATATTTTTAGTATTCATCACTGGCAAATAACAAATATGAACAATCATTATAAAATAACACATAAATAATAAGAGAACAATTAAATGAAGTTCCTTAGTTAATCAAAGTATAAAAGTCATTGATGGACTTATAGAACTCCCTTTTATTAATGCTTTAAAAGTTCTAAATGAACACTAGCAGTAGAGTACAAGAATTAGCAAATAACACAAAGAATAAGAGAATAAATAAAGGAAGTGCCTCATCAGTTGATTAATGCATCAAAGTGGTTGAGGGGCTTCTAAGACTTCATTTATAGATACTTAAGAAGTTCCAAATGAGTAGCAGGGACCCTTTTGACCTCTCTACTCCTTCTCTCCTCCAATGTTTCTGATAGCTAATGAGACATGCTTGTTGATGAGTTAGAGCAACTATTTACTATCACTATCATATCGGGTCATCATTGTTGGCCCATTGTCCATGAGTGTTGGGTATTTTAAACGCAAACAGAAAAATCCGCAAGTGCACGGATACCGATGTAGCTTTCACCCGGGAGTATTCGAGAGTATCGATTTTCCACAGAGAACGTGAGTGTACTAATTAAGATCCAAGATCGCCCAAGGATAACTATATAATTATTTTTGGTGGGAAGAGAGGAAGTTTCCTGAGAGTTCTCTAGTTGATCTAAGAATCGAGAATTACTTCAAGATTATCTATATCGGGACATCGGAGCACTAACCACAGAAAGAGATGAGAAGGGGGCTAGGAAGGTCTGACTACGGTCCTACAAACACCGATCCGAACGTGGTGGAATACGTCGACCGTTAGGGCTGTCACTACCCTAAGGCTACCACAACAATCCGCAGGATTGGGTGCAATTCCAGGTAATTGCAAGACTAAACACCACGTCTAATCTATTAATTACTACTCTAATGTTTCAAAGATTAGAGCACTTGATGCAAGTGGGAATCCAATAAATAACTTGAATGTAAATAAAAGTAATTAGAGAACTCAGGAGTTATGAATTGAGGAACCTGGAGAACGATGAAGAACGAACCAGATGCTGCAAAAGTACAATGTTGAGGAAGATCCGACAGATCCGGCTCCTCCTTCGCTCTCCTCTTCTCTCTCCCTATTTTCTAGATTACAACTAGAACTAACTAGAACTAGAACTAGAAGAACTAGAACTAGAACTAGATGAACTAGAACTAGATCTAGATGAACTAGAGGTAGAACTAGAAGAACTAGAGGGATCCTCTCTACTTAGATGAAGAATTGAAACCCTAACTTTGATTCTGTAGAAGAGGTATGATCTCCAGGGGCCAGGGGGTCTGGTTTTATAGTCCCTTCAAGTGAATCTGGGCCGTCGGATCAAACCGACATTGATCGCACGGTTTTCCTTGATCCTTTAGGTCGGTGGAGCATAATACGCGAAACGGGTCCGAATTGGACACTGTAGCTGGGCGGGCGCCCAGGAGAGTTGGGCGGGCGCCCTGCCTCCGAGCCCGATCGGCCTCCCGTTCGTTCCCGTGGCTTCTGGAGTCTTCTAGATGATAGAAAATTACGCGGCACGTTAATATCTCTATGTAAACCCGACGTGTGGGCCTTTCTTCCGTTTCCTGATAAACCCCTGCAGAAATAGACAAACACCAAAACTCGTGGAATTCTGTCAGATAAAACCCTAAGTCTAGGTGTTGCTTGCATTTGGATCCTTTTCTATGATTAGTTGATGGTTAAATGTGAGCATTAAGGACCGTCAACAAGCTCCCCCAAGCTTAACCTTTGCTCGTCCCTGAGCAAAGATGGACTCAAGAGTTTCTGCAGTGGTTTCATGCCTTAAAAATACACATTCGTTCAAATAAGATCTCATCTCTGGGTTAGGGTAACTGTTAAGATTTAAACTTACTCATATTACCTTCCACCATGGGGCTTGCAACCGTCACCTGTGTCTTGAGCAGTTAAAAGATAGAACAGTCTAGTTAAGCACCATGTCTCTTGTTCTTTGATTAACTATAGCTCTGGAGTTTTTGCAGATTTTCAAATAAAACTCAGAGATTCCTTGTATGACTCTCTCTAGTCTCTCTTTTGTGGTATTTCTGGATCCTTACCAAGGCAGTAATGGTATATGCCTTCTCTCAAAGTATGTAGTATTTTTGGTATGGGGCATAGTGGCATTGCTTCTCTCTCACCCTACTCTAATAAGGTTTTGATATCTGGAGCTCATAGGTGGGAGACAGCTAATACATACTTACAAGACATTTATTGCATAATCAAACCATGGATCCAGAAGAACAAGTCAATAAGTCAAATCAAGATGTGCATGTGTGGCGTATGAATGGTGTATGGTGATGATGGTGATAACAATGGTGAA
Organism: Sorghum bicolor; assembly: GCF_000003195.3. Classification (NCBI taxonomy): domain Eukaryota; kingdom Viridiplantae; phylum Streptophyta; class Magnoliopsida; order Poales; family Poaceae; genus Sorghum; species Sorghum bicolor. Next base: position 12,633,162 of record NC_012879.2, on the reverse strand, counting down.
AGTCTAATTCTACTTGTGCTCTTTTGAGGGGATACATACCTTTCTTGCTCTTTTGAAACTTTTTGAGGAGAATGAGATGCTCTATATTTTCTTTTTTTTTCTTTTCTTTCAGGTGGGTGTCTTGTACCCCTAATTCTACTGTCGGACACTTGTCCTTTTTTACCTCTCATCTCACTTTTTCTTTTCTTTCGAGGTTCCGGGCACTTGCCCCTTTTTATTTCCTCGTATCTTTCTTTTTTTTCTTTTTTTTGGAGCACTCATCTCCTGAAATAATATAGCAAGTGGTAGTAACCAAGATAACTTGAGCATTTATTTCACAGGGAAAAACATAAATAGGAGAATATTTTTGGCTATTCTCTCCCGGATTAGGAGTAGAATATTTTTGGGTGGTTCTGGAGATGGAAATAGATGGATATATGTGGATGGTACTTCTGGAGTAGAAGTAGCATGTGTGAGTAAACGTGCAAGTGAATCTTGATTTAACCACATGACAAGCTCCTAAGGGTCTACACAGCTTGACCATACTCAATGCTCATAAGCAGTAAAAAGTAAATGTATGGTTCATAGTCTAATAAGCATGTATATATGGCTGTGGTAGGAATTTAAACTCTCATAATACAGGAACTCATCATGCAACATTTTAAAGATTTTCAAAGATAAAATTCTCCAGAATTCTAGCATCTCTAGGAACAGATAAACAGCAGCTCAACCTTCCCATATCATATCCGTTAACGACTTAGACTAGAGCAAATCTTAATTAATAACAGTCATGCCTAAACTTAAGAGAGATTTCAATTTTTAGAACTAGTCATGGTAGAGCAACTATTCATCATTTCCATATGAGAGCTTATCACGAGGGTTCATAGCAAACTTTATTTATTTATTTATTTAGCAAACTAAGCAAAGATATATATAAGCACAAAATCTTTATTTGGGTTTTTATGATTATGCATCTTTTTATTATTTGAGTAAAGTATAAACATGAGTAGAACACTTAGCTGGATAAATGGGGGTGCTCTCCCCCAAGCTGAATTTTGACGTAATTTCTTCTGATGTAGCTAGCAGGTGACGGAGGTGTATTTGAATGTCGGCAGCATCCTGACAGCGGTTAGGATGTCCTCCGTCTGCTAGTCTTCTTTGATCCTTGAATTCTATGGAGCTCAAATAGACAACAAAGCTTTGTGGAACTGGTTAAGTGTTAGCATAAATATCTAGCCTTTATCATGTTGAGCCTCCTCAATAAATGTTACTCTCTTTAGTAGGATCATAAATTTATTTTTTTATAATTTTATTTTTATAGGACAGGAATATATTTATTTCATTTTTATGTCACCACAGTGAATGTACTTATGGGTATTATGCCATGAGCATACTCACATGGGGCTTACTATCTTCAACGTTTTTATTTTCTTTTCAAGATGATGTGAACCTGATTAACTATGCAAACTATTTTAAATAATTGAAAGAAAAAAGATAACTACCAAGTTTACCTCTTGGCAAGGCGTTCGGTGTTTTCAAGTCCTCCGAACGGGGCTCTCCATTTTCTCAGTCGTCCTGGGATTCTCTGGATGGCGTAGTCGGTGGTTCCGGTGGAGCCTGCTCTTCATGTATAACTATCTTTTTTTTTTCTCCACACCTGACTCAGTGCTACGGTCTCCTCAGGATAGTTCTGTTCAAGTTATATGTCTTCAGACCTTACAACTTCTCCTTCATAGTCTATCCATCTATCCTTGATGATTTGCCTCCTCTGGTTGCGGTTGCGTCATCGTCTTCTTGTCCTGACCTGCTTAGAGTCTTCAACTATATAGTTACGGTCAGTAAAATAGCGGCGTACCTTCTCAGAGGGGAAGTGCATGTGGACTTCTCCGGTTCCAATGTAGATGATTGCTTTAACAGTGCTGAGGAACAGTCTTCCAAGGATGATGGGTGGATCGTACTTGTCTTCTCCCATGTCAATAACCTTTCAGAATGTCTGATCTGCCATCTGAAGCTGAATGTATGTCGGTTTTAGGGGCATGGTTCCGAATAGGAGCTGATAGGTGACTGGCGGCCATTATGTCGACGCCTGACCTAGTGTAGCAAAACATCTTCTGGAAGTTGTATCCATCAATGGAGCACTGGATGCTTGGCATACTTGGGTCGTCCTTCGTGATCAAGAAAGGTGACTTGAGTTGACGATCTTGACCTCCTTGAGCTGCAGTGACCATCTTAGCTGACTCTATACACATTTGCTTGTTCTTGTTCCTCCTGTTGGTCCTCTTCCTTGGTTCATGTTGGGATCGCTCTAGGATTTGTGTAGTCTTGTTCTTGAAGGAAAACGTCTTCTTCCTCCCTTTGATGTAGAAACTGATCTTGGCAGCACTAGCGTAGATGATAGCTCCCGAGGTGTTCAAGAATGGTCTACCTAGGATGATGGGTGCCCTCTCATCAGTACCAGTCTCTATCACCACGAAGTCTGCTGGGGCGTACAAGGTACCAACTCGGATGTAGAGGTTCTTCAATATTCCCTTTGGGAAACTTAGTGTCTGATCTGCAAGCTGCAAACACATGGTTGTTTCCTGAGCATAATGTTGACGCTGGAGCCAAAGTCGCAGAATGCCTCTAGGAAGTCCACCATGCCGATGGAGATCGGGATGACGGGGCGTCCTAGATTGTCTCTCTTGACCGACAGAAGGTCAGTAATTACTTCCACAATGGGGTTACTCCAGTAGTTACGTCCTCAAGCATCTCAGGGCAGTGATTGCCTGAGTGTCCAGTATCTCCAGTGTGTTTGTGCTCGTAGATCTAGGTTCTTCACTTGGTGGAGTCTGGGAGTTGTAAAACTCCTTCATATTTTGCTCGAAGTGTTTCTGCACATAGAGACAAGGCAGAGATCAAGTGCATGGGCCCTGTTGGTGGAAAACACCAACAGAACCAAAAGTGTATTTGTTCTTCTCTAACCTTAAGCATAGTGAGCAAGACAAAGTTGATGGATAGTAAGATCATGAGTATAGCATTTAAAACATTTGTCAGATCAGATCGCTCAACCTAATGGAAAGATAATCTATCTATATTTATGTTTTGTTTATATCTTCCAAAGATTGAATGCGCAACATTTTTAGCTTATATGATTAGGAGTGTGGGATCACAAAGATGAAAGGACTAAACATATTGAATTAATTGGGTTGGTTAATCTAGAGTTGTAATTCATACATGTTTGTCTCTTTTATTCATGTGAACGCCAGAAATAAGGAGAAACTTATAACAGTGATAGTCACATACCTTAAGATGTTACCTTAATTGAAGAGTGATGGTACAATATCACCTTGTGGAAGCTTTCCTTTTTTTAGGGGTTGTGCATTGTGTTTGTGACACCCTCCATGGATCATCTCTTGTGAGCTATGCCTTCCTTGTGTAAATTGTTAAACTTCATGTGTGTCTCTCTTTGTCTCCAATGTGAGTTTATCTCAGGACCTCCCAGGTTGATATTGAAAGTTTTCCTACAGGGGTTAGTCCAACAAAATATCCAATATCTACTATAGCATACTATCGGCTCAAAGATCAACCTAGACACCATGTCTAATTTGATTTAGGAGGGAATTTTAACCTAAGCATCATGCCTAATTTAAAATCCTTTGGAAGTAAGATCATCATTCCTAAACTAAGCACCATGCTTAATTAAGAGATAAATGAAACTACTCCAAACCTAGACATATACTAAAGCAAATAAAGGTAGCATGAGAGCATTTTTAGAGTTCTACTCAAGTGGAGATGAAGTAGTGTGATTAGTATTTAACAAATTGAGCATGTCTCAAAGGTAGGGACAACCAACATAGCAACATGGCAAAGGATGTTTTTAATGTAAAGTACTCCCCCAAGCTTGAATTTTGCAAAATTCAAGTTTGGATGAATTTAATTCAATGTTGTATGATGATCGGTTGGACATACCTTGTGCTTGTCATTCATCAGATCTTCTTGCTCCAATCCTGGAAAGGTTAGTGACAGGAATACCCGAAGGAATATTTTTACAATTATTCTTATATGCTCAACACACACGGTAATGTTGCAAATAATTCAAAGCTCATGTTACGATCTGATCAGTGCTTATTTTAGGACACTAAGCTTGTCCTTGGGAAACCATCAATTTATGTCAGTGAAGTGGTTTCCCCTCCAACACTGAATTATATCAAGATCAACTCAACGAGATCTGCAAAATTTAGTATAGACATATGCATCGACAACCGCCCTTTTAAAGTTTTTATAAATAGAAAGGAAGAAGGGGTTGGAGATCTCGAATGTGGTGATGTTGGAGAGACCAATGGATTGTGAAGATGTTGCATATGAGCATGGAGTAAATGAAGTGGCTATGAAATAAATTCCATGCTCATTAATGCTTAGAGTGAAATCCATGTGGTATGGTGAAAGTGATAAGGTGAGTGTGGTAAAAAAGGAAAAGAAAAAGGATACACGGACGACTTGGTTCGAAACTAGCACAGCTACCGTTCCCCGGCAACGGCGCCAGAAAGCTTGTTGGGTATTTTAAACGTAAACAGAAAAATCCGCAAGCGCACGGATACCGATGTAGCCTTCACCTGGGAGTATTCCAGAGTATCGATTTTCCACAGAGAACGTGAGTGTACTAATTAAGAATCATGATCGCCCAAGGATAACTATATAATTATTTTTGGTGGGAAGAGAGGAAGTTTCCTGAGAGTTCTCTAGTTGATCTAAGAATCAAGAATTACTTCAAGATTATCTATATCGGGACATCAGAGCACTAACCATAGAAAGAGATGAGAAGGGGGCTAGGAAGGTCTGACAACGGTCCTACAAACACCGATCCGAACGTGGTGGAATACGTCGATCGTTAGGGCTGTCACTACCCTAAGGCTACCACAACAATCCGCAGGATTGAGTGCAATTCCAGGTAATTGCAAGACTAAACACCACGTCTAATCTATTAATTACTACTCTAATGTTTCAAAGATTAGAGCACTTGATGCAAGCGGGAATCCAATAAATAACTTGAATGTAAATAAAAGTAATTAGAGAACTCAGGAGTTATGAATTGAAGAACCTGGAGAACGATGAAGAACGAACCAGATGCTGCAAAAGTACAATGTTGAGGAAGATCCGACAGATCCGGCTCCTCCTCCGCTCTCCTCTTCTCTCTCCCTATTTTCTAGATTACAACTAGAACTAACTAGAACTAGAACTAGAAGAACTAGAACTAGAACTAGATCTAGATGAACTAGAGGTAGAACTAGAAGAACTAGAGGGATCCTCTCTACTTGGATGAAGAATTGAAACCCTAACTTTGATTCTGTAGAAGAGGTATGATCTCCAGGGGCCAGGGGGTCTGGTTTTATAGTCCCTTCAAGTGAATCTGGGCCGTCGGATCAAACCGACATTGATCGCACGGTTTTCCTTGATCCTTTAGGTCGGTGGAGCATAATACGCGAAACGGGTCCGAATTGGACACTGTAGCTGGGCGGGCGCCCAGGAGAGTTGGGCGGGCGCCCTGCCTCCGAGCCCGATCGGCCTCCCGTTCGTTCCCGTGGCTTCTGGAGTCTTCTAGATGATAGAAAATTGCGCGGCACGTTAATATCTCTATGTAAACCCGACGTGTGGGCCTTTCTTCCGTATTTCCTGATAACCCCCTGTAGAAATAGACAAACACCAAAACTCGTGGAATTCTGTCAGATAAAACCCTAAGTCTAGGTGTTGCTTGCATTTGGATCCTTTTCTATGATTAGTTGATGGTTAAATGTGAGCATTAAGGACCGTCAACAATGAGCACGAGGCATCAACTACCTCTAGGTCTGCAGACATGCTCTGATTGTGTAACAACCCTAACATGTGCCAACGAGGTGTTGAAAAGGTCGAGTAGAATTGTGCTAGTGGCAAACTAGAATAGTGAGAGGATATAGAGAAAACAACATGTAGAGGTAGTTTAGTTTATCATTGTTAATTACCCAGTAGGGAGCCAGGTGTATTACATAGTTGCCAAGCCAATTGGCTAGGAGTGACTCAAAGCCTAGACTGTCCTATTACAAGGCTTTCAAGCTCAAGCCCATGGCTTGTCTTTAAGTGACTCATTACTTACATAGCTTGCGACAACTCACCGCTTGACCACAAGTAGGTGCCAATGGAAACTGATGTTGTAACACCGTACCTAAAAGTTCTCCTAGGTACTCAAGTCTTCGGGTAGATTGGACCATACCTGTTGTTATAGTAGATAAGCTATGGTGATGAAGATGAATGTCCAATAATTGCTCCAGAGGTCTACCAACTTGAAACAAGCAAGAAGATCAAGTATCATGATTCACTATTGTTGTAGAAGGCAGTGCTTTCTTCAGCTAATATACATGGACAACTAGATGGATATGACTATGTGTAGGAAGCTGAAGTTTATAATCCACCTTGCCTACCATTTCTGTAATCAAATATGTGTCATAGAACTTGTAACTTAATTTCCAATTAGACCCATTGGCTACAGACATCTGTATATATGGCTGAAGCTTCAAGTACACCCAATTCCCAATTTCATATTCCTTCTCCATCTGATGCTTGTTAGCCTGAACCTTCAATCTGGTTTGAGTGTGGGCTAGGTTATGTTGAATGACATTTGTCATAAGAGAGTTTTCCTTAAGCTAGGCATCTGAATCAGAGTTCAAACATTGCACTACAAGACCAAAGCTAAAATGATGTGGAGGAAAGCTATAATTAACACCTTTAAGGGAGTTTTACCAATAGTCGAATGGTAGGTGGTATTGTACCAAAATTCAGCCGGTGGTAGTCACTAGACCATTGGTTAGGACATGCTTGAACCATGAACAATAGAAATGCGATTACAGGGGATTTATTGGCTCTATTTGATGACTTGCACAAGGGCTGTCTCCCTCTACATAGTTTGAATTTTGGAACCATCATTTTACTACCCAAACTAATGAGACATAGCAAATACAGGCCAATCTATTTGCTTAACGTGAGTTTCAATTTTCTTTACCAAGTAGCCACTAACCGGATTGCTTTAGTTTCACAGATAATAATTAGACCCTCACAAACAACTTTTTTCTGGGTAGAAATACCATAGAGGGTTCCATCATTCTATATGAAACTAAATAAGAAAAAAATTGGATGGTATAATTTTTAAGATTGATTTTGAGATGGCTTATAATAAAGTTAAGTGGGATTTTCTCTAGCAATCTTTTAGAATGAAAGGTTTTAGTCAAACATGATGTAGCTATACAAGCTTTTGTTGAAGGATCCAACTACATCATGTTTGACTAAAACCTTATGTTTGCAATAGACTTGGTGAATAATGTAGGTTTTAGTCAAACATCTTGTTTGCAATAGACTTGGTGAATAATGTAGGTGTAAAAGTAAATGATCGAGTTGGCTTGTATTTCCAAAGAATGCTACGGTTGCACACACTCTTAGTAGAGTTCCTCTTAATGTTTTGTTCAGAAGGGCTTTAATAGGAAGTAAACTGCTAGAGTGGAATAGCCTTGTAGCAAGAGTTGCGAACATTAATTTACATAATGAGAGGGATATTTTCTTTCGGTTGCTGAAACCTAATGGTTCATTCACAGTAAATTCTATGTAAACACGAGGATCATAGTATCTATGGATGTTTGGCATGTGAAGCTACCTCTAAAAGCAAAGATTTTTTATGGTTCCTAAAATAGGGAGTTACTTTAATCAAAGATAACTTAGCAAGAAAAATTGGCATGGGGATATATCTTGTGCCTTTTGTTGTCAGAATGAAACAGTTCAACACTTGTTTTTTTGACTGCCTTTATGCAATATTTCTTTGGCGTGCGGTATACATTGTTTTAGGCATATGACCACCTTTGGATGTTTTTGACCTCTTTCAGAGATGGTGCAAACAAGGACGTGGGATAAACAATTATATTATTTGTTGTTAGTAGGAGGTGCAGCCATTTGTTGGTCAATATGGCTTACAAAGAATAAAGTTATTTTTGACAACTGTCAGTCTAAAGCTTTTTTATAGGTGTTGTTTAGAGGAACGTTGGTTACGACATTAGGCGCAATTACAATTTGTGATGGCGACAAAAAACATATTCACCAAGTCTGCCGGGAGCTAGAAGTGGTGACAATGCATTTTTTTGCTTCCTTTGGATGGCTAAGTAATGTTAGAATTGGATTTTTAAGTTGAACGTGTTTTATGATACTTTAGTCTTCTATAATAAGTGGTTTGAGTCCCTTAGTGCTAAGGGATGAAGCTGGCTTCAATTCCTTTATCTAAAAAACAATTTAAAGAGTTCTTTGCCACATGGAACTAATAAACACCTCGTCTCTATCTCATATAGGGCTTGTTTGGTTGCTCTTGTTTTTTTAACACCTATCACATCAAATATTTGAACACATGTATGAAGTATAAAATATAAAACAGGCACGAAACAAAGTGTGAGACAGAAATATATATGCGGTGTACTCAGTTGTAGATGAGGAACATACTTCCCATCAGCGGAGGTGCATATATATTCTCTTTATCCAAAGAAAACAATCGAGAGCTTGTGGCTGTGAACCTCCAGCCAACCACGCAACACCTCACTTTTCCTTTTCTCCATTGCGTAAGCTCACCGAGAAAAAAGTGAATGTATCAGATCATTCAGATGGAGGCTGATCGAGGAATGGAATACTAACATAACATCAGGAGCAGAGCACACCCTCCTGCCTCTAGTGCTGCTCTCGTCGTTCATCGGCCATCAGCATCTCTATTATCGTTTCGTCCTCAATTAGGAGGCCCTCCTAAAAGTAGAAATACCGTCAAACAAACGCAAGTACGTTCAGCGAATACGTAGTGGAGCCATCATCGATCGATAATTCATCTGCAGAAAGGACCTCTCAATATAATCGAGACACCTAGCTTGTACGGCCGGCCGTAATCGGTGCCAGCCAGCTTGTTAGCCGGCCTGCCGCCCGCGATATTTACTTGCAGAATGGCCAGGTTGATTGTGAATTTGCAGCAAAGATGCATCCTCTTTCTTAGGCACACCAGGCCCATACAAAATGCAGAGAAGCCGACACGTACGTACCATATCCAAGACATGATGATAACCATCCATCAATCCAAGATGATGGCAGCCTCTCGTCTAGGCTGTTGCTATCGTCGCTCAAAGTCATCCGATCGTGCTTCAGGTGGGGGGCCATGCCCATGCACGCACCTGTATTGTACGTACGGACACCATACATGATCCTTTTTCGGCCTATAAATCCACCTTGCTGCCCTCTTGCTTCCTTTCAGAAACCTGCATTATTTCTCTCAGTCTCTTTGGCTAGCTATACCTCAACGAGGTCCAGGAGAGGAGACGACAGCATGCACCCTAGTGAGGTTGCAAGCGTTTTCCTCCCATACCTGCCGCCTGCAGCCACAGCCTCTATCTGTTTCGGAATCGTGCCCCATTACCACACACCAGCAGATGATGATCTTCATCGCCTGTTGTTCCCGTGCAACGACGACAGCGACCTGCTAACGCTGCCGTACACCGTCGCGAGCTTCGAGTACGCCGGCGGCCAGCCATTGCTTGAGCATCATCATCATCATCATCATCATCATCATCATGCCGTCAACGACAAGGATGAAGGAGGTGACGACCGCCGGCTGCTCCAGCACCGGCGGCAGCTGCTCGCGGAGGAGAGACGGCGGCGGAGGACGGTCTCCAACCGGGAGTCGGCGCGGCGGTCGCGCGTGCGGAAGCGGAAGCAGCTCACCCAGCTCTGGGAGCAGGTCGTCTTCCTCCGAGGCGACAACCGTGACCTGCTCGACCGCCTCAACCGCGCCATCAGGGACGCTGACCACGTGCTGCGCGACAACGCGCGGCTCAGTGACGAGCGGGCCGAGCTGCAGAGGAGGCTCCACGAGCTCGCCGGCGCCCGGCGGTGATGACCGACCCTTTTAGGATCGGTATGGATGGATGGCTGCGACCAGCTGGAAAAGCTGGCAGAAATAATGATGCAAGATGCAAAGCAAGTGGTTTCCGTCGTTTTGTCAGTCACGCGTCTTATGCTGATATATATCAGCTCTATGGAAAAACAGAAATAATCTAGTACAAAGTATGTAGCAGCGTACATACAATTGGACCAACCATATTATATGCACTAAAAACTAAAAAGGAATATGTATAAATAAATTGTTAGACCCAAATGTTTGGACATGATGAGCTTAATCACATGGGATCACTAACCTAATTAGCATGAACATGACTTAAATTAGTTGGATCATGGGGCCTGCTTGGTTCGCGACCAAAATTTGTCATACCAAGGATGTGACAAGCCATGGTTTTGATTAGTATTTGGTTGGATACCAAAACTTATCAACATCTCATATTTAGCTTACCAAATCTTTGACAATTTTTTTTATCCATCTTTTTGCTGCCAAATGTCTGGCATGACAAATCACTACAGAAAATTAATTCTTTGCCGAGCGCCAGAGGGCCATACCAATCATTCGGCAAAACCTTCTTTGCTGAGTGCCAGACACAGGCTCTCGGCAAAGGTAGGCTGTCGGCAAAGAGTAACGACATATGTCGCTGTCCCCTTTGCCGAGTGCCTGCCATTTGACACTTAGCAAAGGCTGGTTGTTTGCCGAGCACCAGCTTGGCAAGCACTCAGCAAAGATACCCTTTGCCGAGTGCCTTACCTAGCACTCGGCAAAGAAAATTTTTTTTTTGAATTTTGAGCTGATCTTTTTTTGAGGCCTTGTGATAGTATTTGAAACTCCATTTTCTTTGCCAAGTACCAGGTAAGGCACTCGGCAAAGGGTGTCTTTGTCGAGTGCCTGCCAACCTAGCACTCGACAAAGAGAATTTTCTAAAAAAAATTTGTTTTCTCCCAACACCCCGCCGGCCCGCCCCCGGCGTCATCCCGACCGGCCGTCGACGCCGGCCCTCCCCATCCCGGGAGAGGAGGCCGGGGGGTAGTAGGAGGATGAGGAGGGAGGAAGGGGAGGAAGGAGGAAGAAGAAGGGAGGAAAGGAAGAAGAAGAAGCAGAGGAAAAGGAAGAAGAAGAAGAAGAAGAAGAAGAAGAAGAAGAAGAAGAAGAAGAAGAAGAAGAAGGAGGAGGAAGAAGAAAAGAGAAGAGGAGGAGGAAGGGGAGGAGAAGAGGAGGAAGAAGGGGAAGAGAGGAGGAGATGGAAGAAGAAGGAGGAAGAAGGGGGTGCGCCGGGGTTCGTCCAAACCGTCGTTCCCGCCCTTGCCGGTGAAGAAGGTAAAGCCCCAGTGTTGTTGGCCATCGTGCTGTATGTGTCCTTGATGGCCTTCGTGCCGAGTTTATAGATGTGTGACCTTCATGCTGTATATGTGCTATCGGCCATTGAGCCGGCTTCTTTTTTGCAAGTTTTGGAAATCTCCCCATGTAGGGGAGGTTCTGCCGAAATTTTGTACTTATAGTGTTGTTTTTCTTGTTTTGCAGAACAGGACCTGTCACAAGGGACTCGGAGCACCTCGGCACAGCGTCGCCTCACCACTGCACCAACTCGCCACTGTGCCGCTATCCTGTCTTCGCCGTCACCCTAGGTATGATTAACATCCATCCCTTATCGTTGTTGTTGATATTTGGTAACACAATCAGGAATTAATCCGCAAGCGCACGAATATCGGTGAGCACTTCACCCGGAATGTTATCCAGAGTATCGTATTTATATTTTTACCACTAGGAGAAAGCGTGCATCTGACTAACCAGGTCTATTACTACTAACCTTTAGGCTACAACCACTATGATTCGATGTGAGTGATGTATAGAGAAGACTTCAACTGCACTCTCGTTCTAACCTTGGTAAGGATGATCTACTGTTCTGTTGGGGAGGCTCACGGAATCTAGACACCACAGAGGATGTTCGACCCGCACCTATAAACCCTATCGATCCTGCTAACGGGATTATGGGCTACAAAGGTAACTCAGAAATGTCACGTTCCTCGCTACTACCACGGTCCGGCTAGAGAGGGGATATCTATGAGTATCCTAGACCAAACACCACGTTTACGCTAGAGATAATTACTCTAAACTCTACACGAAGAGATCAAAGTATCTCATAAACGAAAGAACAATAAAACAAAGAACTTACTAGAAAGTCGAAATACTGAAGAATCCTAGGAGTAAGCCTCGGGTTAAGAGACTTGATCCCGCAGGTACAACCTCGGAGTAGACACCGACAGGCCGGGCTTCCTCCGATCTACACCTCCACTCTATCTCTCTCAATCTAGTAGAACTAATTCTACTCTCATATTGGATGCTAATCCCTATGAGGTTGGAACCCTAAAGGAACCTCTATCTCTAAATCCTCTCTGAAAAATATGTTATTGAATAATGAGGATTGATTTCTCCTGGGGCCAGGAGCCTTGCTTATATAGCCCTCTCAAATGAATCTAGGCCGTCGGATCAAACCGACCTTGATTGAACGGTTCACCTTGATCCTCAAAGGCGGTGGAGCATAATCCGTGTGATGCACCCTGATTGGCCACCATAGGTGGGTGGGCGCCTAGGGGGGTTGGGCAGGCGCCCTGCCTGTGGGCCCGCTCGGCCTCCCGCTTGTTCGTGTGGCTTCTGGAACCTTCTAGGCCGAGGAAAATTGGCGCACAAGTTAATATCTCTATGTAAACCTGACGTGTGGGCCTTTCTTCGATATTTCCTGATAACCCCTTGCAGAAATAGATAAATAGCAAAACGCGTGGAATTCTGTCAGATCAAACCCTAATTCTAGGTGTTGTTTGTATACTAGTGCTTTTCCTTATTTATTTCATGATTAAAATTGATACTTAAGAACCGTCAACAAACACCCCCATACTTAGGCTTTTACTCGTCCTCGAGAAAAGTATGGTGTGGGGGTATAAACCCCTATACCCTTACGGCTAGACTTGGGCCAGGAGGCTTGGCCCATCACGAGGACAGCTCGAAGCTTGATCCGACTGCCTGGAGTTTCGCGCAAGGAAACAAAACGTGGAGATCAAGCAGGATTCTAGTCGGTTAGAATAGGAATTGATATCGAACCATCCATGGCAATTGTAACCGACTAGGATTTGTTTCCAGATCTGTAACCCTGCCCTCCGGACTATATATCTCTCAACACAAATAAATACAACTAGACGCAGGACGTAGGTATTACGCCAACCCGGCGGCCGAACCTGGATAAAAGCTTGTCCGTGTCTTGCGTCACCATCGAGTTCGTAGTTTGCGCACCGTCTACCGATAAACTACTACCGTGGGTATACCCCAAGGTAGACTGCCGACCAACTTTCGTTGACAGATGGTTTAGAAAAATATCTGGGGTTAAAACATTGTAAAGCATTCTCTTTATACCTGCAGAGTGTTGTCAAAATCCACTGTGTACCGTCGTTAGGGAAATATATGGTCAAAAGTAGAAGTTCTTTCTTTTCAATCCTGTCACTTAGAGTTTTTGTATATTTTTTTGAAAAGAAATTTAGCATACCTTTATCCTCATAGGTTCTCTCAGATTGCTCATTTATCTTTTGTATATCTCACTGAGGCTGTTTTAATTTGCAGAAATTCTCAAGCATTCTTACCTTGCATTTATTGCCTGATCAAAACGGGATCCGAGGAGAGGAATACCATACTCTTAGATCAAAGACTTTGGAAATTAAAAACTTGTCAACTCTTACTGGCATATTGCTTATTAGAGGGACCATGGGCTATCATTTTCTTCTCTCTTTTTTTCTGGTGGATACTGAGGTACCTCTAATTCTACTGCCGGACACTTGTCCATTTTTTCTGCGAGGTTGTCGAGCACTTGCTCCTTTTTATTTCCTCAAATTATTCATATTCTTGCATAGCCCATGCCTCTAATGCAATAATACTTCAGAAGAGTGAATCTTTCTGAATAAATGTCTTGATCTTAGGAGCATGATAAATCTCTCAATAAGGGTCTAACTCATTTTGAACAAGCTCAATATAGAGCAGATAGCTTTTATAATTATCATAATTAATATTTTCAGGTTTAGCAGGCATATAAAATATTGAGGATGGTAGCTAGAATTTTTAAAGATTTTGAAATAAATTCTCCAAGCAACAATGATATCAAGAATAAGGTACTCGTACTCAGCCATCTCACATTCCACAGCGACTTTAAGTAACATAGGGTTTTTAAATAAATTTTAATAATTGCAAGTTTTCAGGAAATATCACAGAGTGAGATTGATCATGATTAGAAACATTTTAATCTTGTTAATTTATCACGTCAGAGACAATATTCTGCACGAACTAAGATATATGCGTATGTGTAAAGAGTGCAGAGTATGTACCTGAATCATGGAGTGGTTCGGTCGAAGTGCGTTTGGCATGTCGGGGGATCTCCCCCATACTTGTTTTCTGCTTGCATAAAAATAAAGTAGAGACACACATGACATAATAATAATCTTTATTAATCTTGAGGCATTTATTACAACCGACTAATAATAAACTGAAGCTAATAATAGATCTAAGCCGAATCTAAAGATGAATAACTAAGATACACTGCCTCAAGATCTAATCTAGATAACTTAGCGGCGCTCTAACTCCCTAATCTTCTTATTACCACTAGCAAGATCATGCTTAAGACCTAGTATAACGGTGTTCTGGTTAGAGAGCTGCCTATAGATGGAGTTAACCGAGGACTGGAGCTCTATGATGACCTTGTCTAGCCTACGAACGTCCTCATCTACATCTGCTATATTCTTGCGGCGCTTAGGAGGTGTCTCGAGAGTATTGAGAGCGTGCTTTGGGGCTTCCTTTGGAGGGATGAAACAGACTTTGGCTGCTCTAACCCCCTCGAAGTAAGGCCTCTCCTCCTCCGTGGTGTAGCGGACGCTGCTGATCTCGCCGCTCCGGTTGGTCTTGACTCCGACGACCCGCTCATTGAGCCTGGGTAACACCCAAAATTCGACTTTCAATTAATAGGATTTAACTTGAATTATTTAAGAAATTTTTGTGAGCATTTGAATCTAGCAAAATAAATAATTTTGTGCAAATTAAAATTTACCATAAATTTAGAAACATGAATATGCATTCATGCTGGAGCATTCTTTATTTTGTGCTGATTGCCTTGCTTTGAATTTGTTTGCATTCAAAATTTTTATTTAGAAAAGGCTTTGGAAAAATGTTTTGGAAAAGAGAAATAAAAGAAAATAAAAAAGAAAAGGGGAGGAGCTCCTGGAAACCAGCCCCCGCAGCCAAGCATCCCCTCCTTCCCCCCCGCACGGCCCACGGCGTGGCCCAGGGTCACCCCGCAGCCGAGCCGCCAGCAGCACGCCTCCCTCTTCTCTCTCAATCGCCGACACCTGGGCCCCACTGCGCAGCGCCTCCTTCTCCCCCTTCCTTTCTTCTCCACCGGTCGAGGACGAGCCGGACTCGGTCCGAGCGGTAACAAACTCCGGATTCTCAGTGATCCGATCTCCCTGAGTCCGTTTTAAGCATCCTGGAGCCACCTGTCACCTCATCTTGCCATCCTTTGCATCCCGAGAAGCCCTAGCCGCCGCGTTCGGATCTCACCGAGCAAAGCTTCGTCCGCCGCTGAGGCACGCCTTCCCTGCTCCTTCTCGGCGCGAGTTAAGGGCATAGGTGGGTTTGCCTCCTTCTCCTTGACGTCCCGGTGTTTTTCTTTCTTGAAACGGTGCTCGGAAACGAGAAGTCCGCGACGCCGGCGAGCTTCACGGCGGCGCCTATGGCGCACCGCCGCGCCGGCGACCAGGAGCCGCCCGGCCGCCTCCTGGCCCCTCCCCGGTGGCCTGGGAACCGTGAGATCAAGATCCAACGGTCTACAATAGAAGATACCCCTTCGCTGCGCATTTTCTTTAAGAGTCCCTGGATGTTTTTATTAATTACTCCGCAGTCCTTGGCGCCTTATGAAAGCTTCCGTTTTCCAAGTTGGAAAGCGTACTCCAGTCGGTAGCTTCCAAATACGTTTTTCTAGAAATTACAGAAATGCCACTGATTTTGTTTTGCTTATAAAATTTTCATTTTAACTCCGTTTTTGTCCATTCAAATTCCGTTAGATTCGTATTTACGATCTCTACATGTTAGAATTATTAGTTTACTGTTTTGGAACCTTTTAATTTCCTGGTACTTTTAATTAATTATTTCTCTATAGGAAATCTTAGAAAATTCATATCTTTCACGTTTTAATTCCGATTTTCGTGAACTTTACGTTTGTGTGATCGTAGCGCTGCGTAGAACATTCTCATAAACTTTTATCTTTGATTTCTCACCGTTGGTGTAATGTTCTAATTATATCTTGTTTGCTTCGTGTATGATTGTCTACCTGGGATTGCGTGTTGTTGATTGATGATTAGGATTAGACGGTGAGCCGTACGTTGGTGACCAAGACCAAGCTTTTGAGGACCAGCAGGCTCAGGAGAGCTTTGAGCAAGGCAAGTATAACTTGGGATTATCCTTGTTACCTATACACAATTAATACAATATATATCATATGCATGCTTTCACCTTGAGGACCTTAGCAAAATCATAGATGATTGTTATCCTGAATTCCTTGTTACCTACTTGGATATGCATTTGGGTAGTTCTTGCTAGTGCTTGATTACTAATCCATGATCTTGTAACATGAATATTTGAATATACAATAAACAATAAAATAAGCTTTCCAGCAACTTGAATATAAAGGGTGGAAAGAACTCTAGCTTTTGCTAGATTGATCTTGACCCTCCATAAGGACTTATCCCTTGGCAAAAGCTGGGACAACTCGTACAACCATGAGGGCTATATGGCTCTGGCTTTAGCTCAGTATGAAGACCTTTTCTAGCTTGTTAGCGGTTACCCGAAAGGGCGCTAGAGGGGCTGAACCGACACGGGTATAGTGCGAGCCCCTGTCCCTATGTGTATAGGCTACGCGTTATTGTGCCATTCGGAAGGGGGGTATCTATATCTGCTCGCGAAGGAAACCTTGCGGCCCTATCTTATTAGACGAACTTTTGAAAGGCTTCATAGTTATCCCTGCCGACCTCCCTAGGAAGGGGGTTAAGAGACTAGCTACCTCGGGCGAAAGGGTAAATCATGACTCATGGGTAAAGATGTACAAGCTCTGCAGAGTGTTAAATCTGGTATACTAGCCGTGCCCACGGATACAGGCGGCCCAGAAAACTGATGGAATAGATGGACACTGATGAACATGACTAATGATGATAAATGATGGTTTATTATGTTGTTTATATGTATTATTCTTAATTCTTGTATACATTGATCATGTGGTTATGGGATTTAATATGCTACCTTGATATTTGCTATCCAATGATTAAACATGTTATCCACTATTAAAAGCTAAATGCAGTCAAACCAGTGTCAGCTATTTGAGCCTCATGAACCCCTGGTTATACTTGTTGAGTACGATATGTGCTCACTCTTGCAATTTCCCAACACCCCAGGTTATGATAATGAAGATGACTGGAATGAGGATTACCGTTATGAGTACTAGGTTTGGAGTCAACCAGTCAACAGTGTCCCTGTGTGGAGCTTCCGTCGAGAGCGTTGTTTACTTTCTGCTATCATTTTTGTATGAGACTATGTGAGATATTATATTCCGCTATGTAATAAACACTGCAATGGTACATTTGAGATTTGTCTACTTATGTGTGCGACTGTTTCTGGGGCACATATGAGTCTTTTATGCATCCTATTTTGTTCTTAAAATATGGGTGTGACACTGGGTGGTAGGATCCTCGTGCCGGCTGGCACCTTGACAGTGGCCTCCTTCTTGGCTGACGGCCCCTTGAGAAGTAGGGGCTGCGGCAGCGGGGTGAGAACTGGTTGGGCATAGTAAGATTGGGTGGAGCTGCACTGACGTGATGGCAAGGCTGCTAGCTGTCGCTCTGTGTTGGCCGGGACGAGAGCGTAGTCGTCGTGGTCTTCCTTGGGCTTCTTGTTGAGGTCGTAGGGGACGACCTCCCAATCGTCGTGGAACTCGTCGGCCATTGGAGGAGCGAGGGACTAAGCAAGCTCTAATTGAAGGAGAGAAGGCTTGAATGAATTGGTGTTGAAAGCTGACGTCAGGGGTCTGTTTATATAGGGGTCAAAAAGTGCCTCTAGGGTTTGCTCGGGTTACTCCCGCCACCATGTGTGCGTAACAAACCATCCGTATGATTATTGGGATTACCATAGATGACTTTATCGCGACGGAGGAGACCGGGGCTGGGCGCCCGCCCTCATCATCAGGGCGCCCACCCTGTGCGTGGCTCCTCTGTGGGTCCGTCTCCTCGAGCATGCTTCTAGATGCAAAATATATTCTGAAAAATATATACGTGGTCCAAAAATGTCCGATTAAAAAGGTCGGGCTCTAATTCTCCATGGGAAGGTAAAAATGGATTATGTCTATTTCTTATAATTCTTTATTGGGCTCTAAAAATAATTTAAGACGTTGACCATTTACCTTAAATAACGTACCTTCGTTATTTTGAAGTGTAATAGCTCTGTGGGATGATGAATTGATTACCTTGAATGGTCCTTCCCATTTACACCAGAGTTTTCCATGCCCGAAAAGCTTCACCCTGGAATTAAAATTATCTCCGGGTGCGAACTCCTTCTTCTTGATCCTCTTGTCATGCCACCTTTTGACTCTTTCTTTGTAGATCTTTGAATTGTGATATGCTTTCTCTTGCCATTCTTCCAATTCTGATAGTTGCATTCTTCTATGATCTACACTGACATCTAGGTCTATATTCCATCTCCTTATGGCCCAGTGTGCTTTGAATTCTAGTTCAACAGGTAGGTGACAAGTCTTCCCGTACACCAATTGGTATGGGGACATTCCAATTGGGGTCTTGTATGCTGTCCGGTATGCCTAGAGTGCATCGGGTAACTTGTCCTTCCATGCCGTTCCCATCTCATTGACTGTTTTCTGAAGAATATTCTTGATTTGCTTGTTGGAAGTCTCGGCTTGGCAACTTGTCTGAGGATGGTAGGGGGTAGCGACGTTGTGACGAATTCCATGTTTTGATAGATAGTGCTTGAAGCGTTTGTCGATGAAGTGTGCTCCTCCATCACTTATCACTACTCTGGGGACTCCAAATCTTGGAAATATAACTTCTTCAAACATGCTCTTTGAACTGATGTTGTCGGCGTGCTTGCAAGGTAGTGCCTCTACCCACTTGGAGACGTAGTCAACTGCCACCAAGATAAACTCACACTTCTTTGATGGGGGAAATGGACCCATGTAGTCTATTCCCTAGACATCAAAGAGCTCAATCTGAAGGTTGTTGGTGAGTGGCATGGCATCTCTTGTGTTTATGTTTCCGTGCCTTTGACATGGCCCACATCTTCTGATATAATGTTTCATGTCTTCATACATTGTAGGCCAGTAGAATCCACACTGCCAGATCTTTGAATGTGTACGGAATGCTCCATAATGACCTCCATATGTTGATGAATGACACCTGTCGATGATCTTCCATCCTTCCTCGGTGGTCACACATCTCCTGAGTATGCCATCAGAGCATACTCAGAAGAGGTATGGCTCATCCCATATATGTGAACGACTTTCTTGAATAAGCTTCTTCTTGTTTGCTCCTCGTGGTACATACCCTGAAACCATAAAATTAACAATATCTGCATACCAGGGGTCAGACCTGTTAATCCCGTAGAGCATGTCGTCCCGGAGTGAATCATTGATGGGGGTTTCCTGTGGATTCTTAAAATGCATTCTAACAAGTGATCAGCAACAGAATTTTCTACTCCCTTTTTATCTTTTATTTCTAAGTCAAATTCTTGAAGTAATAAGATCCATCTAATCAGGCGAGGTTTAGCATCTCTTTTAGTGAGTAGATATTTTAGTGCAGCATTATCAGTGTAAACAATTATTTTAGCTCCAGCTAAATAAGATGTAAATTTATCAATGGCAAAGACAATAGCCAGAAGCTCTTTTTCAGTGGTTGCATAATTAAGTTGAGATCCTGTCAAAGTTTTACTGGCATAAGCAATTGCATGATGCTTCTTATTTTAGTTTGTCCCAAAACTGCCCCCACAGCATAATCACTAGCATCACACATAATTTCAAAAGGCAACGACCAATCAGGGGGTTGAATGATTGGTACAGAGATGAGTGCAATCTTTAATAAATTGAAAGATGTTAGGCATGCATCATCAAATTCGAAAGGAGCATCCTTGGCTAGCAAAAGAGTAAGAGGTCTAGCAATAAATGAAAAATCTTTTATGAATCCCAAGAAAGGTTCGAATTCCTTTTATATTCATAGGTGGAGGTAGTTGTTCAATTACTTCAATTTTAGCTTTGTCTACCTTAATTCCTCTTTCAGACACTAGGTGTCCCAGCACTATTTCTTTCCTAACCATAAAATAACATTTTTCCCAATTGAGGACTAAGTGCTTTTCTTCACATCTTTGCAAAACCTTGTCTAAGTTTTCAAGACAGCCATCGAAAGTTTTTCCATATACAGAGAAATCATCCATGAAAACTTCCATAATCTCTTCAATCATATCAGAAAATATAGACATCATGCATCTTTGAAAAGAAGCTGGTGCATTACATAACCCAAAAGACATTCTACGATAAGCATAAGTTCCGTATGGGCATGTGAAAGTGGTTTTGCTTTGATCATCGGGATGGATTGGGATCTGGTGATACCCTGAGTATCCATCTAAGAAATAGAAGAACGAATGGTTCGCTAATCGCTCTAGCATCTCATCTATGAAAGGTAAAGGAAAATGATCCTTTTTCGTGGCTTTGTTCAGTTTCCTATAGTCTATGCACATCCGCCACCCTGTGACGGTGCGTTGCAGAATTAGCTCGTTCTTTTGATTCGTAACGACAGTCATGCCTCCCTTTTTAGGAACAACTTGGACTGGGCTCACCCACTCACTGTGTGGCACAGGATATATAATCCCTGCATGCAGCAACTTTATAACTTCCTTTTTAACTACCTCTCTCATCGCGTTGTTAAGTCTATGTTGGGGCTCTCGAGAAGGTGAAACAGAAGGATCTGTCAGTATACGATGGGTACAAATCATAGGATTGATTCCTGTAAGATCTTGGAGTGAGTAGCCGAAAACTGAGTGATGTTTCTCAAGAATGGTCATCAATCGCAGAGTTTGCTCCTGAGTGAGTTTATCACTAATGATTACAGGAAACTTTGGATTATTGTTTAGGAAAGCATAGGTCAGACCGGGTGGTAAAGTTTTAAGCTCTATGGGAGGTCTAGGTGTTTTTGCAAACTCGTCTAAGGGTTCAGATTCAGAAGTTTCGGCCTCTTCTTCTATGAAGAAAGGAGCTTCTTCTTCTATGTCTGATTCATCTAAAAGCTCTAGAGATGCAGCCTTCCAGTTTGATAATTCCAGTTTGACCTTCATAAAGGAGTCTTCTAAAAGGTTGTCCTATCAACAGGTCGAAGTCCCATGTATCAAAGATATAGAAGTTCAAATGAACCATGGAGCCTTCTACCATAAAGGATAGGACATTAATAATTCCAAGACTAGGGACTAATCGCCCCGAAGATTCCTTTATGACCTTTGTTGTGGGGGTTAAGACCAGTTTTTTAAATAATTTAAGTGCAAAAGATTCATACATAATGTTGATCCCCACAACAGGATTATAGAGAGCATCAAATTGATTAGAATCATAAGCATAGCGTATAGTTATAGGAGGTGTGTCCAAATAGATCACATCAGAAGAAAGCTCTGACTCATCCAACCATTCGCTACTCATGACTTAGATAAGCTCTTTCAATTGATGTTCACTCGGCAAATAAATGCTAAAATGGCCGTTTTGGGGTCTGTCAATAGAACGGTAGTTTGTAATGTTTCCAAAATCGACAAAAAGATCAGATTCTATATCCAGTATGAAATCAGGTTGTGGAATTTCTTCCTTTTGTGGCTCAGAACTTGGGATAGCTAAAGTAGATGGAGAATTTGGTAGAGTATCTACTCCGGCTTCGTGGGTTTCATCATGAAGGGTATTATCCATCTCAGCTTCTAGGATTCTATCTAGGATCGCTCTAGCGTCATCAGTAGGGATGCGAAAGAAAGAACCTCTAGACATTGTATGTAGCATTTGTTTATGATCTTTCTAAAGACCTCAAAAAAAGTGAAATAAAAGAACAGGGTCTTCAAGATTAAGTTTTGGACCAAATTCTAAAAGGTCGAAAAAACATTTCTAGGATTTTCCCAAAGTTTCATTATCTTTTTGTTTAAAAGATAGGACTTCAAGTCTAAGGTCACCGATACGGTCGAGGGAATAAAAATCTAGACAGAAGTTGGCTCGTAAGACTCCCCATTCACCTCGTTGTTGACTTACCTTCTGACTATACCATTGTCTAGCTTCTCCCCTTAAAGAAAAAGGAAAAAGCTTCCAATGTAAAGTTTTATCAGAAATGCCTTCAATGCGAAGACAATCAAATGTTTGCTCAATCTCTAATATGAAGGTAAGGGTTTTCGTCTTCCTTTCCTGAAAAAGATAGGTTTTGAATCATGGCAATCAACCTAGAACTTAACCTATACTAAGATGTTTGGATAGGCTGTGATGACTCCCATGGTAAAAGGTCAGTTTCCGAAGGTGTTGCAAATTGATAGATCGATTTAGAATCTTGGTTTTCCATAAGGTAAGAGTAAGGAAAATAAAGAATGTAAAAAGATAAGAAAAGATAAAAGTATGAATACAAGCTACTAGTAAGACTCAAAGTTATCTCAGCAAACCGTCTTTCTCCCCGGCAACGGCGCCAGAAATGCTTGTTGATATTTGGTAACGCAATCAGGAATTAATCCACAAGCGCACGGATATCGGTGAGCACTTCACCCGGAATGTTATCCAGAGTATCGTATTTATATTTGTACCACTAGGAGAAAGCGTGCATCTGACTAACCAGGTCTATTACTACTAACCTTTAGGCTACAACCACTATGATTCGATGTGAGTGATGTATAGATAAGACTTCAAGTGCACCCTCGTTCTAACCTTGGTAAGAATGATCTACTATTCTGTTGGGGAGGCTCACAGAATCTAGACACCATAGAGGATGTTCGACCCACACCTATAAACCCTATTGATCCTGCTAACGGGATTATGGGCTACAAAGGTAACTCGAAAATGTCACATTCCTCGCTACTACCACGGTCCGGCTAGATAGGGGATATCTATGAGTATCCTAGCCCAAATACCATGTTTACGCTAGAGATAATTACTCTAAACTCTACGCGAAGAGATAAAAGTAAACTCATAAACCAAAGAACAATAAAACAAAGAACTTACTAGAATTTAGAAGTCGAAATACTGAAGAATCCTAGGAGCAAGCCTCGGGTGAAGAGACTTGATCTCGCAGGTAGAACCTCGGAGTAGACACCGACAGGCCGGGCTTCCTCCGATCTACACCTCCACTCTATCTCTCTCAATCTAGTAGAACTAATTCTACTCTCACATTGGATGCTAAGCCCTATGAGGTTGGAACCCTAAAGGAACCTCTCTCTCTGAATCCTCTCTGAAAAATATGGTAATGAATAATGAGGATTGATTTCTCCAGGGGCCAGGGGCCTTGCTTATATAGCCCTCTCAAATGAATCTAGGCCGTCGGATCAAACCGACCTTGACTGAACGGTTCTCCTTGATCCTCAAATGTGGTGGAGCATAATCCGCGTGATGCACCCTGATTGGCCACCATAGGTGGGCGGGCACCCAGGGGGTTGGGCGGGCGCCCTGCCTGTGGGCCCGCTCGGCCTCCCGCTCATTCGTGTGGCTTCTGGAACCTTCTAGACCAAGGAAAATTGGCGCACAAGTTAATATCTCTATGTAAACGTGACGTGTGGGCCTTTCTTCCATATTTCCTGATAACCCCCTGCAGACATAGATAAATAGCAAAACTCGTGGAATTCTGTCAGATCAAACCCTAATTCTAGGTGTTGTTTGTATACTGTAGGACATTCTTAACGTCATTACCAAAAGTAGACTTAGTTTTCTAATTCTGATAACGGCGCCAAAAATGCCGAACCAATCCCTCATGCCACTTAAGCTAAGTTGTCATCCCCAGCATGACATGAGAGACGCGGTATTGAAATATGCAATTGCTCTTCTGAATAAATAAATGAGATCTGCAAGCGCACAAATTAATATCGATGTAGCATTTTAACCGGGAAGTATTCTAGGTATCGTTATTTATATTTTTACCACTGGGAAGGGATTGCTAATCATCAATGTTGATTATGGAATGGAATATGAAATTGAGTATCTATCATTGCATGTATAATAGAGAGCATTTATCCATCTCTTTCATACAGGGATAAATGTCACATAAAATATAGATAAAGTATGAATGGTGATAAAGATAATTAATCTGATCAGCATACTAGCCACATATAATAATGATAAGCACCTCAACAGATTTTCTAGCAAGTCATTAGCATGAAATTAGGATGAACTACAAGAATATTTCCTAAGTTATTCTCAACTATACAGTCTAGCATATCATGGTTAGTGCAATTATACTTGGCAATCATTGCGAGACAGGACTACGCCCATGCATAGTGATATTATCAAGGAAAATGAGAAACATAGCAATCACTCCCCTGTAATAATGTTGCTCAACCTGCCCTATACACGAGAGGGAGACTATATAAGAATCAATGGAGCTATCACCACCACGAACTACCCCGCGATCCGTCATATAGGGTACAATCGCAGATAAATACGGTATAGGCACCATGCCTACACAATATTTATCATTTACCCATTGTACACATGGATAAACGCTATACGATCCTAAACATGTATATAATTCCAATCTAACTAAGCCAAGCATATAACTATGATAAACTAAGAACAATATAATTGCAAATATAAACAAATAGAGCAAAGTCATAATCAATATATTGAAGTAGAACAAAGTCATATTCATAATATTAAAGAATAATGATGAACAAATGAAGAACAGTAGATGAATTACCAAGAATCCTCTTGACAGATCCGGAAACCAATCGAAGATTGACTCCTTCTAGTTCTAATCCTATGTAGCTATGATAAACTAGAGATCTAGTTGATGTGGTGGCTCTAGGGCTTGATCAGTGACATCTTCTCCCGAGATAAATGAATGAATTAGGGCTTCTGAGGTCCTCTCCTCCAGGGGCCAGGGGGTCTGCTTATATAGTCCCTCCAAATGAATATGGACCGTCGGATCAAACCGACCTTAACCACACGGTTTTCCTTAATCCCTTAGGTCGGTGGAGCATGATCCGCGAGGCAGAGCCTGATTGGCTCTCAGGCCATGGCGGGCGCCCAAGGGGGGAGGGCAGGCACCCTGCCCCCGGGCCCGCTCGGTCTCTCGCTCGTTCCCGTGGCTTCCGGACTCTTCTAGATGTTGGATAATTGCGGTGCACATTAATATCTCTATGTAGACCCAATGTGTGGGCCTTTCCTCCATATTTCCTCATAACTGTTGATGCAAAAGCTGATCTGCAAACACAAAAGGCTAATACCCGATTCAAACGTTAAGGCGTGCCAGCCGATTTGACCTTACTATCGGCAAAGGTGATAACTCAAATACTTTAGTCCTCACAATAGCGATGCGCCCGGATGTCATGGCCAAGAGGTATTCACACGGAACTCGAGAATACGTCGAGCTTAAGTCGACGAATTCCTAAGAACTCGTAGTTGTAAAAAGGAAAAGTATGACGAAGTCGTCAAAAAAGTAGATACTGGAATATGAGTAAAAACTTGTGTTTGATTGATTGATTTTTCATTACAAGGCCCTAGGGTCTATATTTGTACCCTGCTCAAAAGAGCCACAATCAGACACAACTAGAATTCGAATTCCAAATTAAACAGAACCCGTGTACAAAACGAATTTAGATAACTAAGGAAAACATAAAACTATCCCCTTGTAACCGACCAGGACACCGCCACGGGTCAATCGACAACTCCCGCGCTCCCTTTCAGAGCCATCGACAATCTTCCTATTATGGCCATCGGCAAACACCAATATTGGTCATCGGTTAAGAACGCGTCACCACCTCTGGACTTAGTCATACTCAATCATCTCTTCATCGGCAACCCCCCTCATCGACAACTCTTCTGCAGTCTAGTTACCGTTGCTCCACCTGTCGATCTGTACTCTACTGGTCCCCGTGCACGTGTCTAAAAACGGTGTCAACACATGCCCCCCAGTTTCGGAGTATAAAATCCTTAATGCTCCAAAATTCTCTACATTAATGACGCCTTTCCGCAGTTAACTCTCCCAATTTGGCAACCGATCGTTAAAGCCGAACAACCCTGGCCCGACTTTTCTGCAGTTTCCTCGAATTTCTCAACCTCCCAAACTGGACACCCCCACTTCATTCGCCCATCGGCAATATAACCGTTAGAAGGAGCTGCCGACGGACTGACCAGGAGATCTTGCACAGTGAAATATCTCCAAAACCACGACCGCTTGCTGTCAAATTACCTGTGCAATCCCTTGATTATCGTGCGAACAGTTACCATATCCATCTGAACATCCTCGAATTTCACGGATGCGGCAAAGAGATAAGTCAGATTTACCCCTGCCCGTTTTGTCCTATAAATACTTCCTTCTCGAGTACTCCTTCTCCACCTTGTCAT
Organism: Sorghum bicolor; assembly: GCF_000003195.3. Taxonomy (NCBI): domain Eukaryota; kingdom Viridiplantae; phylum Streptophyta; class Magnoliopsida; order Poales; family Poaceae; genus Sorghum; species Sorghum bicolor. Next base: position 12,606,631 of record NC_012879.2, on the reverse strand, counting down.
TCTACAGCCCAAAACTTACTTTCCCGGCGGCGGCACCACCCAAGGTTTCCAAGATCTCCAATGAAGACCCTTCTTCGCCAACCCCAAAGTCTTCGATCGTCTTCCTCGCGAGGAAATGGCCATCAACTTCGTTGTTCCTGAGGTCAGTTCACCACTTTTCTCCTGCATTTCACTGCATTCCTATTCATCCGCAGTTCATCTTACTGAATATTCTCTTTCTTTCTTTTGTTCTTCTTTTTATCCCCAAAAACTTCTAGGATCTGTCCAATAGGATCATCATCCCTACTGATCAACCACACCTCCGATGTCTCGGTCCGCTAGGGAACCCAGATCCTACCGATCTGATAAACGCAGAGACAAACAAAATCCCCTTTAGAGTCGAGAATTTTTCTGTAGATCTGTGGAAAGATGCCTTCCGTTCCTAGCCTAGTCCTACTAAGGGATGGAAGGATTGGTTCTTGAGAGTCAGCCATTCAAATGAGGTTCAATGGGGCGAGCGAAAACTGGATCAATGCATTAGGTTGTCCCTTGCTGATATGGATAGGAACGAATCACGGTTGATTGCTGCATCGTATTTCTGGTCAGACACACTCAATGCTTTTATGTTTGGCCATGGTCCTGCTTCCCCCACACTTGCCGATGTGCTTATGCTCACCGGCTTAGATGTATCTACTGCCGATAGCACCCACCTATTTGACACCAAACCCAGTCCTAAGGTAGAAACTCGTTCCATCGGCGGTTGGTCAGGGTACATCTAGAAAATACCGACGAACAGGCCCTGTCAATATAAAGGAACAGACCACCTTCCTGAACATGTGGTTGGACAAATTTGTATTATGTGGTCGATCAGCAGGACCAACTTCTGTCTACTTAGCAACAGCAGAAAGATTAGCTAATGGTGGCCGATTTCCCCTCGGCCGATACTTGCTCGGCTCGGCTTACCACCTCCTCCACCAAGTAGCCAGGAAACTCCTGCTCGGCCAACCCATCGGCAATTTAGGGGGTCCCTGGTGGTTCATCAATATGTGGCTTAGCCTCCATATGCACAAGCGCCTTGAGTTTTACCTCTTTACATAACGCTTCCCCAGGGATATAGTCGAGGATTATGAACTGGATGAAGAAGAATCGGCAACTCGTTCTCCTCTGAACTTTGATGAAGCTGCCATAGTTTTGCATGGCATAGGTGGTAACGCAGACCAGGTTAGCCGAATCTTTCAGACTCTGTACGAGGGCCTGACCAGAGAATAGCGAGCATGGATGCCTTATGAAGATCCAGACACCAGGTTTCCTTGGTCTTCCATCCCTTCAATGATTCTCTCAACAAGGATCACGACGTGATGATGGCAATCATCACCCCAAGAGCCATACCAGTGAAGTTCTTTGGTGGTGGAAAAGCTTCTATCCAGACCTATGAATTCTACAACCCATCGGCACTAGCTCATCAATTAGCTTTCAGTCAAATGCCAATTGCACTTTGTTATGCCGATGTGATAAAACCAAGGGAAACTATCACTAATCTTCTCGAGTGGACCAGAATAGCTCAACTGCCATCAACCACCAATACAGACGCCGATCTCTCAGATTGGATTCCGGCCCTCTTCATTACTCAGGTATACAAACAGTGGTGGGAAGAATGGAAAGAACATCTGTTCTGCAGATCGGCCCTCACATACCGCGGCATGATCGATCCTCAGTACAAAGTCCCTGATAATACTGTAAGTATCTCAATACCGATGTTTCATTTTCTTCACTGTCTTTTTCAATCGGTAACCCTCTTTCTTTGTCACATACAGGTTGACGACACACCACCATCGGTCAGCAGGAGTGGCAAGCCGATTGAGCTTCTTCCATCGGGCTCGATCTCCTTGATCGGCAACAACGCTCCAACCTTGGCTGCTATAATGCATCGAGGTGTGCGTCTCAAGAAAGTCACCACCAGGCGAACGAAGATATCCCCATCGGTAGCTGCCACTGCCTTAGCACAAGCCTTCAAGGTAAAGTTTTTAATTCTTCAAATTATACCGATTCCATTCTTATACCCCATTGTACTTGTACTCACAAAACTTCTTACTGTTGTATCAGCACACTGGCACATCAGCAAAGACCAGAAGTACGACTGCCGATGCCCCCCAGTCCAGCCAACCAAAGAGAAAAGGCTCCAAGAGTACCAGAACCCAAGCGAAGCGCTAGAGAACAGCAACACCTTCCCCTCCTCTGAGGTCACCGATCCTGGTGGAATCTTCTCCCTCTTCTCTAGATGTCCAGACACAACAAGCACTATCTCCTCAGCCACAAGAAGAACCTCACACAGAAGAACTCCAGCCAGAGGAACCTCAGCCAGAAGACACATTGGCTGACGTGCACGAGCAAACTGCCGATCCAGCAAGTTCAATCATAGCATCGGTAGTTTCCTCTATCCAAACAAGCACCGTCCCCCCTCAAGGTAACATACTCTCTATGAAGTCATTGCCAATGAACCTATTTTTCTGTCTTATAATCACCTCTGTTACTCTTTCAGCTGACATAGTCTCATCGGCAACTCCAGCCGATCAGCCCGTAGTTCCATCGGCCTCAACTAGTCAGAGGCGAGAGATAGCTCTGAAACGAGTAAGTTACCTGACCTCTATTCTTATCACTGCTCGTGCTTGATCATAAAATAACTCATTTTATCTTTCTCTTCCAGGAACAGGATTCTCCCGATAGCCTGTTCTCCTTTGCCATTGAGATCTCTGAGGACGAAGGCGAGGAAGCAAGTTCTTCTCGAGCAGTTGGAATCTCATCGGCAGAGATTAGAGCAAAGCTGGCAGATCTGTCAGCCCTTCTCCATCAAGACACAGCACAATTGGTCGATGACTCTGACCCAGCCAAAGCTCTGTTCAAGGCTCTCAGAGGACAAATTCCTGCCGATGCCGAGGAGATTCTTTTTCAGGCTGCACACCTAGAGAGTCGTCAGCTGCAGTATCAAAAGGCTGCTCAGTCCCTTGCCGATAGAGCTACTCACACTCAGCTCTCAGAGGAGATGATGAAAGTGAAGCTCCTTGCCGATGAGAAGCATAAGAGCTTCGGCATTCTGAAATCCTCAGGAGATGTGCTGAAGCAAAAAGTCTTTGATCTATCGGCAAAGAGAAATGGCTAGCTGGCAGAACTCAAACAGGTAGAAGAAGCGCTATCTCAAGCTCAACAAAAAGAAAGCCAGATGCCTGAGATGATCAAGACCCTTGAGCAAGAACATAATACCCAAGCTCGCAAAGCACTGCAGATGAAGAAAAAGATGAAGCCGGTGGAAGGCTCTGCCGATGAAGATATCAAAGAGATAGAAGAGGCCAACCAAATCCGCCTGCGCGCTATATCAACTATCCAGGCTCTATTAGACATGTGAACTCTTCATCGGCGGTGCGCTTCGTTTCTTCCTTCTAATCATTTTGGTCCAGCCGATAGGACTGTTATCGACATCCTTTTAGAACATTAAGTCCGTCCCCAGATACATTTTGATCAAGCCGATAGGAATGTTATCGGCACCTAAACTTTTATGCATCGACCCATATGCTTGTGTAATACTTCTTTAGATATTTGCCATTTAATGCTCTAGGAAATTCAACTCCTTCGAGAGTTTCTAAAATATAGGCATTGCCAGGAGCAGATCGATTTATCCGATAAGGACCTTCCCAATTAGGAGACCACTTCCCAAACTTTGAACTTTTAGTCCTGATCGGCAAAATTAATTTCCATACTAAGTCCCCATCGGCAAACTCCTTAGCCTTTACCCTCTTATCATACCATCTGACAACTCTCTTCTTATTTTCTTCTATACTTATCAAAGCCCTTAGCCGATGCCCTGCTAGATCATCCAACTCGTCTGTCATCAAAGTAGTATAATCATCGGCTGCCAATTGATCTTGAAAGGATAGTCGCCTAGATCCAGCTTTAATTTCCCAAGGTAGCACTGCATCATGTCCATACACCAACTGATAAGGTGAGACTTTGGTCGATCCATGACAAGCCATTCGATATGACCATAAAGCTTCATTTAACAACGTATGCCACCTCCTAGGATTTTCTTCAATCTTTCGTTTAATAAGCTTGATAATTCCTTTGTTAGATGCGTCAGCCTGCCCATTAGCTTGAGCATAATAAGGAGAAGAATTTAATACTTTAATTCCCATACCGATTGCAAACTCATCAAACTCCCCTGATGTAAACATAGTACCCTGATCGGTAGTGATTGTTTGAGGAATTCCAAATCGGTAAATAATATGCTCTTTCACAAAATCAATCATATTGGCCGATGTAACTTTCTTCAAAGGAATCACTTCAACCCATTTGGTGAAATAATCGGTGGCAACCAGGATAAACTTATGCCCTTTGCTAGATGGTGGATAAATCTGGCCGATTAGATCAACAGCCTATCCCCGGAACGGCCAAGGTTTAATAATGGGATTCATGGCCGATGCGGGTGCTCTTTGAACATTGCCAAACTTTTGACATCCTTGGCACCCCTTAAAATATTTAAAGCAATGTTCAAGTATAGTCGGCCAATAATACCCATTTTTCCTGATCATCCACTTCATCTTAAATGCCGACTGAAGTGCTCCACACACTCCTTCATGGATCTCTCCCATCAAACTCTTGGCTTCATCATCACCTAAGCATCTGAGAAGAACCCCATCGATTATTCGGTAGTATAACTCATCTTCAAGGAGCAGATACTTGGTAGCTTGAAACCGAACACGCCTCTCGACCTTCTTAGATGGATCCTTCAAATAATCAATGATTTCTTTTCACCAATCATCGGCACTGACTGCCAATATTGTATTTAATATGGGCTGATATCCCGAGGCAAGCTGAGCCAGCCGATTAGCCTCCTCATTATGCAATCGAGGAACATACTCTAATCGAAAATCTTTGAATTCCTTTAACAGCTGCATACACTTTTCATAATAAGTTATCAAAACTTCACTTCGGCACTCATAACTTCCAGCTAATTCATTTATAACTAGCATAGAATCCCCAAAGATCTCGACAACATCAGCATGAACTTCTTTTAACAACTTCTACCCCTTGATTAGAGCTTGATATTCAGCTTGATTATTTGTTGATGTGGCAACAATCGGCAAGGAGAACTCATACTTCCTTCCCTGAGGGGAAATTAACACTATGCCGATTCCTGCCCCCCGGTCACACGTGGATCCATCAAAGAAATGCATCCAAGGCACAATTTCCAAAGTTTCCATTGTACCACAATGTTGAGTCACAAAATTGGCCATAATCTGTCCTTTAACTGCTTTAGCCGATTCGTAACACAGATCAAATTCCGACAGCGCCAAAATCCACTTACCGATCCTGCCGCTCATGATCGGCATAGATAACATATACCGGACCACATCATCTTTGCATATAACAGTGCATTCGGCCGATAGAAGATAGTGCCTCAACTTAATGCAGGAGAAATATAGGCATAAACATAATTTTTCGATGACCGAATACCTGGTCTCAGCATCAATCAACCTTCTGCTCAAATAATAAATCACACGTTCCTTCCCTTCAAATTCTCGAATTAAGGCTGAACTGATGACCAACCAATCGGTAGATAGATATAATCTGAAGGGCTTTCCTTGCGGAGGTGGAATCAGAACCGGAGGATTTATTAAATAATTCTTGATTTCATCTAAGGCCAACTGTTGCTCTCTTCTCCACGTGAACTCTTGATCGGCTTTCAATTTAAGTAGAGGGCTGAAAGCACGAATTTTACCAGACAAATTAGATATAAATCGCCTAATAAAATTTACCTTGCCGATCAAGGATTGGAGCTCAGTTTTGTTAGTAGGGGCAACAATTTTGTTGATAGCATCAATAGATTGCCTGCTGATTTCAATCCTTCTTTGATGCACCATGAAACCAAGAAACCGTCCTGCCGATACACCAAATGCACACTTATTGAGATTCATCTTTAAAACATGTTTCCTTGTGCATTCTAACACTTTTCGTAAATCGGTAAGATGCTTTGTGAAATCTCCAGACTTAACCACTACATCATCAATATAAATCTCCACCAGCTTGCCGATGAACTCATGAAAGATAAAATTCATGGCCCTTTGATAAGTAGCACCAGCATTTTTCAAGCCAAAGGTCATGACTATCCACTCAAACAACCCAACATGACCAGGACATCTAAATGCAGTCTTTGGAATATCTTCTTCAGCCATGAATATTTGATTGTATCCTGCATTGCCATCCATAAAGTTGATGATCCGATGCCTAGCCGCAGCATCAACTAACAGATCGACAACTGGCATTGGGTAGCCATCCATCGATGTGGCCTTATTAAGGTTCCTGAAATCAATACAAACCCGAAGCTTCCCATTTTTCTTGTAAACTGGAACAACATTGGAAAACCATTCGGCATACCGACATTGCTGAATAAATTTAGCTTCTATAAGTTTGGTTATTTCGGCCTTGATATTAGGAAGGATATTAGGATTACATCAGTGAGCTGGCTGCTGATGTGGCCGAAATCCAGACTTGATGGGTAACCGATGTTCAACAATTGATCGGTCTAAACCAGGCATCTCAGTATAATCCCAAGCAAAGCAATCCTTATATTCCTTTAACAAATCGATTAACTGCTGCTTACACTCAGAATTTACCTTAGCACTAATAAAAGTAGGTCTAGGTTTGTCACCACTACCTATATCTACTTCTACCAAATCATCGGCCGATGTGAATCCCTGGCCTAATTTTCCATCATCGGCGAACCTATCCATTAAAACTCTTCATCAGAACCGACTGCTTGGATCGGTGGAATTTCATAATCGGCAACTTTGAGAAAATCCTTCTCCCAAATTTCTCCCGAGATACACCTAGTCTTTTCATAGGTATCTGCCTCTGCCGATGCGACAACATAAGAAGAATCTCCCGGGACAATCTCAATCTTGTCACCTACCCATTGGACCAAGCATTGGTGCATTGTTGATGGAATGCAACAATTGGCTTGAATCCAGTCTCTCTCTAGCAGCAGATTATAAGCACCTTTTCCACTGATCACAAAGAAGGTTGTTGGCAAGGTTTTGCTGCCGATGGTCAACTCGACACAGATTGCCCCCTTAACTGGAGATACATTTCCTTCAAAGTCTTTTAGCATCATATCGGTCTTGGTTAAATCTTGATCTCCCTTTCCAAGCTTCCGATAGACTGCATATGACATGATCTTGATAGCAGCTCCACCATCAATTAATATTTTGGTCATCGGCTGACCATCAACTCTTCCTTTGACAAATAGGGCTTTAAGATGCTGCCTTTCATTATCGGCAGGCTTTTCAAAGATAGCTGCCATCAGATCCAAAGCCAACTGAGCTATCTGGTCAGAAAATTCCAACTCCTCATCATCACTGGATGGCGCAAGGAACTCCATCGGCAACATGAATACCATGTTGACATCTGCCAATGGTCCCTTTCCCTTTGGATCCGGCTGCTGCTGATCAGACTGTCCAGAGTTTTCGCCCTTGCTTAACTCCTCTCGTTTTTCACGCTGCAGTCTCCTTTTTTTTGTCTTGGTCAACCCCTTAGGACACCATGGAGGAAGTGGTGACTGCCTTGCCGATGGACGACGATATTTCCTTGACTCTATCCGATGAGTATTAGCGTCCCTGCAGAATATGAACTCATCGGGAACTCGTGCATTTGCCATCTCTTCAAGCTCCTCCTGGTTAAATCGCCGATCATCATCGTGATAGCGCCGATCAGACTTGTCATACCGATCATAGCCATTGCATTCAGGGCAATCCCTAACAGTGGACAGTTTAATGTTCTGCTCCCAGCAATGGATAAAGAACGGACAATTCCAGTGATCCTTGTGTCGATTCCAGTCCCGTCGGCGTCTTTCTTCTTCCCGATGATAATCTACTTGCTGGTGCCGATACCGATCTTCACGTTGCTGCCAAGTCTCCCGAGGCCTTCTATGAGTTATCACAATACCGGATCGGGGAGGCCTCCCTGAGCTATTTCCTTCCTGGATCAAACCTTTTCGTTTGGCATCGGCAGCAGTAATTTGATGCTGAGGATCCACCGATGCACTTTTTTCAGCTGCTTTCGATGTCAAAACCTTGGTCTTTCCTTTAACATCCAACATATTTGCTGGAAAAGGATGTTGATCAATCTTCATCGGCTTCTGAGCTTTAGAACTATCAAACTTTATTCTCCCAAATTCTATAGCCGATTGCAGCTATTGCCTGAAAACTTTGCATTCATTGGTGCTGTGAGAAGTCACATTGTGCCACTTGCAATATTTCATCTTCTTTAATTCGTCAACCGATGGAATCACATGATTGGGTGATAACTTGATTTGCCCTTCCTGAAGTATAAAGTCAAATATCCTATCGGCTTTAGTGATATCAAATGCGAACTTCTCTAGCTCTTTGTGGCCGAAAGGACAAGACATCGACTTCTTGTTTTTTACCCACTCTGCCAAACCGATGACTGGCTCCTCATCAGAATCTGAGCTTGTTGCTTCATCAACAAATGACACCTTTTTATTCCATGCTCTCTTGGGCTCAAAAGGTCTGATATCTTGATCAGAAATCCTCTGCACTAAGTGACTTAAGCTTTCAAACTCTTGAGAAGCATATTTGTCCCTGATATGCGGCAACAAACCCTGGAAAGCCAAATCGGCTAGCTGCCGATCGTCTAAAACCAGACTATAGCACTTATTCTTGACCTCTCGCATTCTCTGCACAAAACTTTCAACCGATTCATCATTGCGTTGCTTTAATTTGACCAAGTCGGTGATCGTCTTCTCATGGACTCCAGAAAAGAAGTATTTGTGGAATTGCTTCTCTAGATCGGCCCAAGTAATCACTGAGTTAGGAGGCAATCAAATAAACCAGGTGAAAGCCGATCCAGACAAGGATGACGAGAACAAGCGAACCCTCAACTCGTCTCTGTTAGCAGCCTCGCCACATTGGATGATGAACCTGTTGACATGCTCCATAGTTGACGTATCATCCTGTCCAGAAAATTTAGTGAAATCGGGTACCTTGTACCGATTTGGAAGTGGGATTAAATCATATGCAGGAGGATACGGTGTCCGATAAGAGTAAGTATTGACTTTGGGCTTTATCCCAAATTGGTCTCTCATTACTTCAGCAATCTTGTCGGCCCAATAAGCATCGGCATCCTGCCGATGAGGTGGTTGTGGATCTGGCACCTGCTGATAGGCTTCCACGTGTCTATGCGGTGCGCGATCTGCATGGAACATTGGATTAATCATCTGACCACCAATCTGCTGACCACCGATCTGTTGACCACCAATCTGCTGGCCAAGATTCATCAGTTGGTTGGTCAACCCTTGATTCTGGAACCCAGGTTGGATCTAGCCCTACTGAAACAATGCAGCCTGATGATTCTGCTAAGGCATTTGTGGAAACACAAATTTCCCAGGCCATCCACTATTAACATTCATCGGCATAGGCCCTGCCGATGACTGGTAATTGGGCATCATCATTGAATTTACATACCCTGGCTGAGTCATAAACCTCTGTTGCGTCGGCATTGAATCTGCCGATGTGTTAGGCATCTGGAACGTTGGAGCTTGAGAATTCCTTGTGTAAGGACTTGCAGTAGTAGTTGTAGTATACTGGGGACTCTGATTCATCGGCAAATTTGGAGCTGCCGATGCCATAGGAGCCTTGCCTCTCACATCAGCCATCTGAGATGTGCCAGGTGTCTTCAACGTCAACTCTGGGGGCATACCATAACCCCACCAGTTAGGAGGAGGGACCGATCCCGACATCGCCGATGCCAATAGATCGGTAGCAAGCTTGATTTGCTCATCTGAAGTTGATGGATTGGTTAGCATCGGTGGGGATTGTGCATTAGTGTGATCCTGGCTGATGATGAGAAGGGCCCACAAAATTTGGTGGCAATTGTCCCTCTTTGAAAGTTCTAGCCACAGCATTGAAAACCGTATTGGACAGCACACCGGCTTGATTGATCAGGGCACGGTTAATAGCACTATCAACCATGTCTTGGAGTTTACTAGGATTGGCTTCAAAAGTAACCTGCCAAGGAGCCGGCAGCACTTCCTTCTGGATCACCTCACCACTCCTGTTGATACTGAAGGATTTCAAACCTTGCTGTTTGTAGTCCTCCATGGCTTTTGCAATAGCTTGTTTCTGCTCATCTCTGAGATCGGCTTCTATCACGGGGATGACATTCTCCAAGTCGAATTTAGATATCGCCATGTCGATCTTGATCTTGAATCTCGTCCCACCGGGCGTGCCAAAAGATGTGTTGATGCAAAAGCTGATCTGCAAACACAAAAGGCTAATACCCGATTCAAACGTTAAGGCGTGCCAGCCGATTTGACCTTACTATCGACAAAGGTGATAACTCGAATACTTTAGTCCTGACAACAGCGATGCGCCCGGATGTCACGGCAAAGAGGTATTCATGCGGAACTCGAGAATACGCCGAGCTTAAGTCGACGAATTCCTAAGAACTCGTAGTAGTAAAAAGGAAAAGAATGACGAAGTCGTCGAAAAATTAGATACTGGAATATGAGTAAAAACGTGTGTTTGATTGATTGATTTTTCATTACAAGGCCCTAGGGTCTATATTTATACCCTGCTCAAAAGAGCCACAATCAGACACGACTAGGATTCAAATTCCAAATTAAACAGAACCCGTATACAAAACGAATTTAGATAACTAAGGAAAACATAAAACTATCCCCTTGTAACCGACCAGGACACCGCCACGGGTCAATCGGCAACTCCCGCGCTCCCTTTCAGAGCCATCGGCAATCTTCCTGTTAAAAGATGTGTTGATGCAAAAGCTGATCTGCAAACACAAAAGGCTAATACCCGATTCAAACGTTAAGGCGTGCCAGCCGATTTGACCTTACTATCGGCAAAGGTGATAAAATGAATACTTTAGTTCTGACAATAGCGATGCGCCCGGATGTCACGGCCAAGAGGTATTCACGCAGAACTCGAGAATACGCCGAGCTTAAGTCGACGAATTCCTAAGAACTCGTAATAGTAAAAAGGAAAAGTATGACGAAGTCGTCGAAAAAGTAGATACTGGAATATGAGTAAAAACTTGTGTTTGATTGATTGATTTTTCATTACAAGGCCCTAGGGTCTATATTTGTACCCTGCTCAAAAGAGCCACAATCAGACACGACTAGGATTCGAATTCCAAATTAAACAGAACCCGTATACAAAACAAATTTAGATAACTAAGGAAAACATAAAACTATCCCCTTGTAACCGACCAGGACACCGCCACGGGTCAATCGACAACTCCCGCGCTCCCTTTCAGAGCCATCGGCAATCTTCCTGTTATGGCCATCGGCAAACACCAATATTGGTCATCGGTTAAGAACGCGTCACCACCTCTGGACTTAGTCATACTCAATCGTCTCTTCATCGGCAACCCTCCTCATCGGCAACTCTTCTGCAGTCTAGTTACCGTTGCTCCACCTGCCGATCTATACTCTACTGGTCCTCGTGCACGTGTCTAAAAACGGTGTCAACAATAACCCCCTGCAGAAATAGACAAACATCAAAACTCGTGGAATTCTGTCAGATAAAACCCTAAGTCTGGGTGTTGGTTACATTTGGATCCCTTTCTTTGTTTATTTGTCGATTATATTTGATACTTAAGGACCGTCAACAAACTCCCCCAAGCTTACCTCTTGCTCGTCCTTGAGCAAAGATAATCTCAGTGATGGATCAGAAGTTGCGTAATGCCTTTGAGTTTTGTCGGTACACATGCTTTCAAATGAGATCTTATCTCTGAGTTAGAGTAAACCGTCAAGACTTAAAATTACTCATTTTACCTTTTACCATGGGACTTGTAACCGTTACTTCTGTCTTGAGCAGTTAAAAGATAGAACGATCTAGTCAAGCGCCATGTCTCTTATTCTTGATCAGCTATAGCTCTAGAGTTTTTGCAGATTTTCAAATAAAACTCAAAGATTTCTTGCATGACTCTCTCAGATCTCTCTTTTGTGGTATTTCTGGATCCTCACCAAGGAAGTGATGGTATATGCCTTCTCTCAAGGTATGTAGTATGAAAGAGCATCTAGGCCCCTAATGATTTCGGTGATTAGTGACAATGTTGATTACTATGACTAACGTGTGTTTTGCAGAGGCAAAGTCATTAGTGAGGTCATGGTAATAGGTACTCGATGAACAGGGATATACATGCCTACTTAATAGTGGAAATCGTTTCAGTTTTCAAAGGATGGATGGACATCGTCAAGACAAAGGTGAAGAAGGGCACTTAGAGTAGTTTAGGACTTTGTTTTCCTTTGATCGTACTATTAAGAGGGGCTTTGATCTAGTAGCTTGACTTAGGCAAGGCTTTAGGTTTAGGTGTGGTGCACACTTGGTAAACCTAGCACTAGGCAGCTCAGAGATAGTCCTTAGATCGAGAGGAACCAACTTTGTTTTGGAACGATCGTGTTTCGACGAAGTTAGGGTGCCTAAGTAGGCACCGGACGCTGCACCAGACGCTCTGTGAGTGCGTCCGGTGAGGTCCTTAGCCGTTGAAGGGTTTCAGTGCTTAGGGTTAGGCACCGGACGCTGGCACCGGACTCACCGGGCAACGTCCGGTCCCATACCCAGGGAGGTTGTAAACCTGCCCCGAGCACCGGACGCTAGCACCAGACGCACCGGGTAGCGTCCGGTCTTAAACTCAGGGAGTTTGTAAAACTCCTCGGAGCTACAGACGGTGCCACCGGATGCTGGGAAGTAGCGTCCGGTGACCTGTCAAACCAAGTACAGTTAGCCGTTGAAGTGTCACCGGACGCTCGGTGCAGAGCGTCCGGTGTAACATCAACAGCGTCCGGTGACATCGTTTTCAGTGGAAAACGGTTGGCTGACCTTTGGACTTCGTGAGGTGTATTTATGCTCCTCCACCTCGTCCATGAGAGGTCTCTTGCCCATTTGAACATCAGAGAAACTTGTTGTGGAGCAAGAGAGTAGCAAGAGCCTAGAGAGGATTGAGTTTTGAGTGATTTCTTGAGAGAATCCTTCTCTAGTTGAATTCCAAGAGTCAAGTGTGCATCCACCACTCTCTAGTGCCTTGTTTGGGTCAAGTGAGAGTTCTTTGCTTGTTACTCTTGGTGATCGCCATCACCTAGACGGTTCGGTGGTGATTGGAGGCACGAAGACCGCCCAGAGTTCTTGTGGGTGGCTCGTGTCAAGCTTGTGAGCGGTTTTGGGCTATTCACCGCGACGGAGTGTCGAAGAATCAGCCCGTAGAGCGCACTTGGTCCTTGCACGGACCAAGGGGGAGCAAGACCCTTGCGCGGGTGCTCCAACGAGGACTAGTGGAGAGTGGCGACTCTCCGATACCTCAGCAGAACATCGCCGAGCACTTTCTTCCACTACTCCTTTATATTCTAGCATTTACTTTGTGTTTTTACATTCTTAGAATTGCCATGCTAGAATAGGATTGGAACTAGGTCGCAAAACTTTTATCCGGTAGCTCTCTAGTCACACTAGGCACAAGGGGTTGAATTGGACCTTGTAGGTTGCTTAAATTTTTAGAGAAGCCCAATTCACCCCCCCTCTTGGGCATCTTGATCCTTTCAATTGGTATCGGAGCCTAGTGCTCATTATTTAGGCTTCACCGCCTAGAGAAAGATGTCTAACGGGGATGGACCGCCACCCATGTTCGATGGGGATGACTTCCCGTATTGGAAAATATGGATGGAGTCATACCTTGAGGCATGTGATACAAAGTGCCTAAAACCCGCGACCGAAGGGTTTTCCCCTCCGGCTAAAGACGCCGTTCTTACTCCACAAGAACAAGAGAACGAAAAGTGGAATGAGGAACGCTATCACTTAGTGATGAACAAGCTTAATACATTTGAAATGCTTCCCAAAGAAAATGCTAATGAAATGTATTCTCGCTTGAATGTGATTGTAGAGGAGCTTAATGGACTTGGACTCACTCAAATGAGTGCGGCGGATGTCGCAAGGAAGATACTATGTGTGCTTCCGATTGAGAAGTTTGGGCAGATAGTAACCGTGCTTCATCAAGGCGATCTCTCCACCGCTACACCAACCGCCATATTGGGGAAGATCAATGCTCATGAGATGTATATGCACATGAACCCCCAAGATGGCTCCTCATCGGCCAAGAAGGAGAAGAAGGACTTGGCTCTCAAAGCTTCTCACAAGGGCAAAGCAAAGAAGGTTGAAGTTGAGTCATCAACCTCAAGTGATGATGATGCATCCATTGCCCTCATGGTGAGAAGGACCACAAAGATGTTGAAGAAGCTCAACAAGAAGGGAGTCAACTTTGACTCCAAGAAGAAGAAGTTCTTCACAAGTAGCAAGAGAAAGCCCATCTCCGAGATGGATTGCTACAATTGTGGTGAACTTAGTCATCTTGCTCATCAATGTCCAAAGCCCAAGAAGGACAAGTACAAGAAGAAGAACAAAGAGCAAGATGATTCAAGTGATGATGAGAAGAATGAAAAGAAGCCATACAAGAAGAAAGGTGGCAAGAAGAAGGAGCACTACAAGAAGAAGAATGGCAAGGCTTACATTGTTGGTGATTGGCTCACCGACATTGAGAGCTCAAGTGGTGACTCCTCCGGCAATGAGAGTGATGATGAGAAAGTTGCCACCATTGCCATCGATGCTTCATCACCATCATCTTCACCACCATCTACATCCTCTACATACCTATGCCTCATGGCTAAAGGTGACCGAAAGGTACAAAGTGAGGATGGGAGTAGTGAGAGTGATAGTGAATATGAATGACCCTCTTATGATGAACTTGTAAAATTGCTAAACAAATATACAAAAGTCATAAGAAAGTGTAGAAGTGAAAATGAAAAGCTTGAACTTGAAAATGAAACACTTCTAGCAAAGCTTAAATCTAGTGATGAGCTTAGAGACCAAAATGAAATCATGACCACTAAGCTCAAGGAGCTCAAACTCTCTCTAAAAGAGCTCAAAGAAAAACATGATAAACTTGAGAGTGTTCATGATGAGCTTATCACTAGATATAGAGCAATGAAAGAAGAGCTAACAACTCAGAAAGCAAATTATGACAACCTTGAGATAGCTTATGAACTTGCAATTGATGAAACACATGTTGCTACTAACCATGTTGCTAAGCTTGATGTAGCCACATCTTGTGATGACTTACTTGTGGAGAGCACAAGCAAATATGTTGATTGCAAGGGCAAGAAAGTGGTAGTGGCCGAGAGCTATGAGGACACTATCAAGCTCAAGGAAGAAATTGTCATGCTCAAGAAAGAGTTGCAAGAGCAAGCCAAGCACAAGACCATTGTGATTGAGTCACTTGCTCAAGACAAGAAGCTTGCATATGAGAATAAGTTGCTCAAGGAAGAGAATCAATATCTCAAGCTTGGTTTGATGTATGACAAGCAAGAAGAAGATGAGACATTCATCTTAGATGAGTTAGCAAGCAACAATGACCCAATCATCAAGAAGCTAACTCAAGAGAATAGCAAGCTCAAGAAAAAGAAGGAACATCTAACCAAGGGGTTAGCAAAGTTCACAAAAGGCAAGGACCTTCAAAGTGAGCTTTTCATGAACACCGTCATGAAGATGGACAAGAATGGGATTGGCTACAAGGCTCATCAAACAAAGCTCATCAAGTCACTAGCCACTCATGATCAACCAAGCAAGCCAAAGCCAAAGAGATGCTTTGAATGTGGTCAAGAAGGACACTTTGCTCATGAGTGTAAGGCACTACTACCACCACCCTTGCCCAAGCATGCTAGACCATTTGCCTTCAATGCTCACTACATTGTAAGGAAAGACAAGAGTGGCAAGGTCAAGGTTAGCTTCATGGGGCCGCCCAACAAGCAAAGGCCAAAGAAGATTTGGGTGCCAAAGCAACTAGTAGAGAAGGTTATGGGCCCTAAGCAAATTTGGGTCCCTAAATCTCAAGCTTAATCTCTTGTGTGTAGGTGAACTATAAGACCGGTGGATCACATTGGGTAATTGATAGTGGTTGCACTCAACACATGACTGGAGATCCCCGAATGTTCACCTCTCTTGATGAAGATGTTGACAACCAAGAGAAGATCACATTTGGTGACAATTCAAAAGGCAAGGTCCATCACCAATGTGCTCTATGCGCAATCATTAAGTTTCAACTTGCTCTCAGTTGGACAACTTTGTGATCTTGGTTTTGAATGCTTATTCAAGAAGAAGGAAGTAATTGTGACCAAGGAGGATGACAATGAAATGGTATTCAAAGGTTTCCGACACAACAACTTATATGTAGTTGATTTCTCATCCGATGAAGTTGATGTCAAGACTTGCTTATTCACCAAGACCTCTCTTGGGTGGTTGTGGCATAGAAGGTTAGCACATGTTGGAATGGGTACACTCAAGAAGTTGATGAAGAAAGAATTGATTAGAGGCTTGAAGGATGTGACATTTGAAAAAGACAAGCTTTGTAGTGCATGTCAAGCCAGCAAGCAAGTTGCAAACACTCATCCAACCAAGGCCTATCTCTCTACTTCAAGAGTGCTTGAGCTACTTCACATGGATCTATTTGGACCAACCACATATGCTAGTCTTGGAGGCAACAAATATTGCTTGGTCATAGTTGATGATTACTCCCGGTACACTTGGACATTCTTCTTGCAAGACAAGGCCAAAGTTGCATCAATATTCAAGAAGTTTGCAAAGAATGCCCAAAATCAATTTGATGTCAAGATCAAGAAAATTAGAAGTGACAATGGCAAGGAATTTGACAACACCAACATTGAAGAGTATTGTGATGAAGTGGGAACCAAACATAAATTCTCCTCAACATACACACCACAACAAAATGGGGTTGTAGAAAGAAAGAACCGGACATTGATCACCTTGGCAAGAACAATGCTAGATGAGTACAACACTTCGGAGAAGATGTGGGCCGAGGCAATCAACACCGCATGCTATGCTTAAAACCGGCTCTTTCCTCACAAGTTCCTAGAGAAGACACCGTATGAGTTGCTCAATGGGAAGAAGCCCGATGTCTCATTCTTTAGAGTGTTTGGGTGCAAATGCTACATCTACAAGAAGCGCCAACACTTGGGCAAGTTCCAAAGAAGATGTGACATTGGCTACTTGGTTGGATATTCATCAAAGTCCAAGGCATATAGGGTCTTTAACCATGCCACAAACATGGTTGAAGAAACATTTGATGTTGAATTTGATGAAACTAATGGCTCCCAAGGAGCAAGTGATAATCTTGATGATGTAGGTGGCGGACCATTGAGGGATGCTATGAAGAACATGCCGGTGGGAGACATCAAGCCAAAAGAAGATGATGATGTGCAAGTCATTAAGCCATCATCCACCTCACATGTACCACAAGATGAAGACAAGGATGTGAGAGATGCTCATAAAGACACCCAAGTCACTCATGAAAAAGCGGTGGCACAAGCACAAGATGTTGATGCTCCCCATCCAACCCCTCAAGTGGCGCCAAGAAGAACATCACATCTCCTCCAAGATCGCTCTCAAGATCTCATCATCGGGAGTCCATCATGTGGTGGAACTATACGCTCTAGACATGCTTTATTTATTGAACATCACGCTTTTGTGTCTCTTGAAGATGAACCAAAGACTATCGAGGAAGCTCTTCGTGATGCGGATTGGATCATTGCCATGCAAGAGGAGTTGAACAACTTCTCTCGCAATCAAGTGTGGACACTTGAAGAGCGACCCAAAGATGCAAGAGTGATTGGAACGAAGTGGGTCTTCCAGAACAAGAAGGATGATCAAGGCAAAGTGGTGCGCAACAAGGCAATGCTCGTGGAAAAAGGCTTTTCACAAGTGGAAGGTCTTGACTTCAGTGAAACCTTTGCACCGGTAGCAAGACTTGAAGCAATCCGCACCCTACTTGCATATGCATCTAGTCATGATATCAAGTTGTTTCAAATGGATGTGAAAAGTGATTTTTTCAATGGTTATATTAATGAGCTTGTCTATGTTGAGCAACCCCCCGGTTTTGAAGACCCTAGGTACCCCAAGCATGTTTACTGGTTGTCCAAGGCTCTATATGGTCTCAAGCAAGCTCCTAGAGCTTGGTATGAGAGGCTTAGTGACTTCCTCATTGAGAAGGGCTTCAAGATTGGGAAAGTTGACACAACACTCTTCACCAAGAAAATGAATGGGGAAATCTTCATTTGCCAAGTTTATGTTGATGATATTATTTTTGGCTCAACTAATGAAGAATTTGGTGATTTGATGTCCAAGGAGTTTGAGATGTCCATGATTGGCGAGCTATCCTTCTTCCTAGGATTTCAAGTCAAGCAAATGAAGGAAGGGGTCTTCATCTCTCAAGAGAAGTACACACAAGATCTTCTCAAGAGGTTCAAGATGATGGATTGCAAGCCAATCAAGACTCCCATGGCATCAAATGGGCATCTCGACTTGGATGAGGGAGGTAACCCAATTGACAAGACTCTCTATCGTTCCATGATAGGAGTCTACTCTACCTCACCGCATCTAGGCCCGACGACACCATGTTTAGTGTGTGTATGTGTGCTAGATATCAAGCAATGCCTATGGAATCTCACTTGATTGCCGTCAAGAGAATTCTTAGGTATCTAAAATACACACCTTGCCTAGGCTTGTGGTATCCCAAAGGTGCAAGATTCCAACTTGTTGGCTATTCCGATTCGGATTATGCCGGGTGCCGGATTGATAGAAAAAGCACATGCGGAGGGTGCGACTTCCTAGGTAGATCACTTGTCTCTTGGATGTCAAAGAAACAAAATAGTGTTGCCTTGTCAACGACCGAGGCGGAATACATTGCCGCCTGTAATACCCGATTTTAAGGACAAAACCAGATATGCACCATATGTGAGTTTTAGGGATCAAATCTCACATATA
This sequence comes from Sorghum bicolor, assembly GCF_000003195.3. Lineage (NCBI taxonomy): Eukaryota > Viridiplantae > Streptophyta > Magnoliopsida > Poales > Poaceae > Sorghum > Sorghum bicolor. The sequence goes on along the minus strand of NC_012879.2, from coordinate 12,587,747 downwards.
GCTACAAATAAAGGGTAATATCAAAAGACAATGCATAAATATATAATGTACTTAGTATAAAAGGGATAACCTTTGATAGCAGCAGCGGATAAACAACTCCAAACTTCGGGTATTAACTCCTCTCCACAGGATCAAACTGACTGGTTGATCACAAGCCCAAAGCAACTCCTAAAGTGTGGGGGAAATTGCAAGAGTGAGCACATATCGTACTTAACAAGTATAACCAGGGGGTTCATGAGGCTCAAATAGCTGACACTGGTTTGACTGCATTTAGCTTTTAATAGTGGATAGCATGTTTAATCATTGGATAGCAAATATCAAGGTAGCATAATTAATCCCATAACCACATGATCAATGTATACAAGAATTAAGAATAACACAAATAAATAACATAATAAACCATCATTTATTATCATTAATCATGTTCATCAGTGTCCATCTATTCCGTCAGTTTTCCGGGCCACCCGTATCCGTGGGCACGGCTAGTATACCAGATTTAACACTCTGCAGAGGTTGTACATCTTTACCCATGAGTCGTGATTTACCCTTTCGCCCGAGGTTGCAAGTCTCTTAACCCGCTTCCTAGGGAGGTCGGCAAGGATCACTATGAAGTCTTTCAAAGGTTCATCTAACCAGTTAGGGCCGCAAGGTTTCCTTTGCGCGCAGATATAGATACCCCCTTCCAAATGGCACAATGACGCGCAGCCTATACACATAAGGACAGGGGCTCACACTATACCCAAAACGGTTCAGCCCCTCCGCCCTTTCGGGTAACCTCTAACAAGCTAGAAAAGCTTACTCATACTTGACTAAAGCCAGAGCCATATAGCCCTCATGGTTGTACGAGTTGTCCCAGCTTTTGCCAAGGAATAAGTCCTTATGGAGGGTCAAGATCAATCTGTCAAAAGCCAGAGTTCTTTCTACCCTTTATGTTCAAGTTGCCAGAAAGCTTATTTTATTGTTTATTGTATATCCAAACATTCATATTACAAGATCATGGATTATAATGAAGCACTAGCAAGAACTACCCAAATGCATATCCAAATAGGTAACAAAGAATTTAGGATAACAATCATCTATGATTTTGCTAGGGTCATCAAGGTGGACACATGCATATGATATATATTGTATTAATTGTGTATAGGTAACAAGGATAATCCCCAATTATACTTGCCTTGATCAAAGCTCTCCTGAGCCTGCTGCTGGTCGTCAAAAGCTTGACCTTGATCACCAACGTAAAGCTCACTGACTAAACTCGATCATCAATCAACAACACGCAAACAACCGGAGACAAACATACACGAAGCAAACAAGCTGTAATTAGAACATTACACCAACAGTGATAAAACAAAGATAAAAGTTTATAAAAATATTCTACGCAGTGCTACGATCACACAAACGTAAAGTTCCCGAAAATCAGAATTAAAACGGAGAAGTTATGATTTTTCTAAATTTTCGTATGGATAAATAATTAATTAAATACTACTACAAAATTAAAAGTTTCAAAACTGAGAAACAATGCTCTTAACATGTAGAGCTCGTAAATATGAATCTAACGAAATTTGAATGGACAAAAACGGAGTTAAAACGAAGATTTTATGAGCTAAACAAATCCAGTGGCAGTTTAGTAAATACTAAAACGTATTTTGAAACCAAACCGAGCTATTTACACTTTCAAACGAACAAAGTGTATTTTCCGAAGGCGTAAAGGGCTGCGGAGTAAATACCGAAAAGTTTTAGGGACTCTTTATGAAGTTTCGCAGCGAAGGGGTATGTTTTGTTTTTGGCCCTTGATCTCCAATCCAACGGCTCAGATTTCTTCCAGGGGGTCCGGCAGCGGCCGGCCGTCTTCCTGTGCTCCGGCGCGGTGGCGCCCATTGATGCCGCCGTCAAGCTCACCGGAGATCACCAATTCCTCGATTTCGAGCGCCAAACAACAAAAGAAGAACACCAGGCGAACGAGAAGCTCACCACGAACTCGCCTAGCCACTTGGTTTGCGCTGAGGAGAAGTAGAAAGTGCTCGCCGCGGTGGCGGCTTGGTTTCGGTCTCGGCGAGATCTAAACACACAGAAATCGCGGCTTGGATGCGAAAGGGAACCTGCGGGGTGGATTTGGGAGCTTTATATAGGCATGGCACGCGTGTTGGCAAGGGATCTCGAGGAAACCGGGATCGGTTCGCTCACGCTCGAGTCCTGCTCGGTGATGCTCGATTGGAGAAGACGGCGCTGTTTCGTGGGCTCCACGCGTCAGAGAAAGGGGGTACGGGACCCGGCTGTCAGTGGCTGAGTGAAAGGATAGGAGGGGCGCGCGTGGCTTAGGCCGTCTGTTTGGCTGGTCCGCGGGTTGGGCCGAAGAGGAAAGAAAAGGGGTGCTGGGCCGCGGGGGAGGAAACGAGCAAGCCAGGGGGAAGGAGCGCTGGCTTTTTTTTTCTTTTTCCAAAACATTTTCCAAATAGAACTTTTGAAAGCAAATAAATACAAACCAAAAGTAATCAACACAAAATAATATATATTTCAGCATGAATGCACAATCGAGTTTACTAAACTTTATGATGAATTTTATTTTCCACAAAAATTATTTAAGTGCTAAATTTAAATACTCACAAAAATATTCAAATAAATCAAATTAAATCCTATTAATTGAAAACCAAATTTTTGGGTGTTACAAATTCTACCTCCCTTAAAATGAATCTCGTCCTCGAGATTCAGAAGAGGCACGGATCCTCTGAGAGAACATGGGATAAGGATCTTGATAACTCTTTTAACTTCACAACTTGTATACCAAAGGCAACTCAAAATTTCCATGGTATGTCTATTATTCATAACTGGTCAAAGTCCATCTTGACTACTAATTTTTTTGACTTATACCACTCAAAGATATGATAACTTAGCATGGATATGCCTCCTCAGGTAGGAGTGGACCACCTTGATACTCAATTCTTTTTCCTGATGGCGCGGTTAAGAAAATTTTTCATTGGGTAGCATAGATCACTCCTTTGTGTGCACATAACCATCCATTACCAAGAACCAAAGGAATGTCAAGTGACTCTAGCACAATGAGGTTTACAGTAAAGTTTTCCTTTTACACTTCCGTCGTTGTGGATTCTGATTTGATTCAATGTCAACTTGCTCTTCTGTATTGTTATTTTGATAGTACTCAGCTTTATCATACTCATAGCATCTTTCTTCAAAGGCAAGATGATCATACTCTTCCCACATATCCATGAGTGGTGTCATATTATGCTCCTAATCCATAGGATACTACACTTCATGTCATCAAATGACTAACATCAGTAACACGCCATGGATAGGTGATCATAACCATAGAATATCTCGGAAGACAACTCTCACTTCAGCATGCATCATCCCGTGATATCATGGTACTACCCCCCTTAAGATGAGATTGATTGGGGGACACTAGGGACCAGTTCTCCTATCCTTTTTGGACGCTACACATCATAGTCTTTTAAATCCATTGTACCAAATCTCTTAATCCAAGGTTAGTTTCATCACTAACTTCCATCTATTGGTACCTTTATCACAATTAAGTTGCTTCACTCTCTCACTATACATATAACTCTGTAGACTTTGGTGTCATCTGTCCTCATACACAACTCTTAATCCATGAGTATCAGTAATGACATAAACCTCCATTGATATTAGCACACTCCAAATAGAATGATATCTTGAAACAAACCAACATACCAAGCACTTGATGTCCTTACAAATGTTCCAGTCATTAACCACTTCTTCTCCTTGTAACTTCTTTAACTAGCATTTAAAGTCTTCTGACATCCCAAAGAACTTATGTGCAGGAGAACAAACATGTATCCTGAAATCTTCTCGTGATATGAAAAACACCAGCGTAGTAGAATAGACATAACTCTTATTCCATTAATCCAATAGAGTTGTAGCTTATACTGTTAGAAAACTTATGAAATTTTCTACCACTTTCATGTAGAAGACCTCCTTAGGTTCTGTCTTTAAGCTTAGGTAAATCAACCAAACTTAATATCCATTCTGACACTATCTCAGCAAAGGTGCGGTAACTTCCAGAAATTATATCTCGGGCTATTTAACTCACATGGAGATGACCCTTACATTTTTGAAAATCTTAGAAAATGCTCTACAACTTTCGTATACCACTTTTTCCCAGATTCTGAATTTATCTTGGCTGAAAATAGGAAATACTAGGACTGTCCAGACTTTTAAACAGAACAGAAACATCCAAGTGTAAAGTTCATATCTCAGGTTCTACTTATCCAAATAAGTTCACGCTTATACTTTTTGATAGCTTAGAAAATTGTCTACAACTTTTCTATATACCACTTTTCCAAATTATATAGATATATTTGTCTAAAACAGTAAGCAACCGAAACTGGTCTAGATTTCTAACAGCAAAACTGCATCATCTTGTGATTTTTGTAACTTCCAAACCATAATAGCTATGAGGGTGATTCTTGCGGTCAGAGAAAGATCTTGAAGTGTATTTGTTTCCAGAAAAATTTGATAAATGTTGCACGATCAGAACTTGAGATACACCAGAATTATTGCAGACTGCTCCAGAACTCAGCAACGGATAGAAACAGGATATAACCAAACCCAACTACTTATGTCATTAATCCTGATGCCTTAGGCCTATGAACTAATGAAATTATGAGGAAATCCCACAAGATCATTGCAATCATTACAAAGATCCAAATCAAGCATAAGCATAATGACAAATCAAATAAGCACACTTCACTCAACTTGCGATACTATTGTTCTCTTCATATTAAGGGTAAGAATCCTAAGATTCTCTTTCAACTACGTAAGCAGGTGGTAAGAGAAGATTCTAAAAGCATATCAAGCAAGGAGTGAAGGTGAGAATAAGGATTTTTTAAAATAAGGAATAAGGTAGAGACAAATAGCAAGGATATAGATATAGTATGGATGAAAATACCAAGGTTCATAGAGCAAGGATTTTATGACAATTCCAAAACCTTAAGACGACCAATTTCTAACTAGGCTTGCGTCCTACAGCCAGCATTGCTTTGATACCACTTTGTAATACCCGATTTTAAGGACAAAACCAGATATGCACCATATGTGAGTTTTAGGGATCAAATCTCACATATAGCTACAAATAAAGGGTAATATCAAAAGACAATGCATAAATATATAACGTACTTAGTATAAAAGGGATAACCTTTGATAGCAGCAGCGGATAAACAACTCCAAACTTCGGGTATTAACTCCTCTCCACAGGATCAAACTGACTGGTTGATCACAAGCCCAAAGCAACTCCTAAAGTGTGGGGGAAATTGCAAGAGTGAGCACATATCGTACTCAACAAGTATAACCAGGGGGTTCATGAGGCTCAAATAGCTGACACTGGTTTGACTGCATTTAGCTTTTAATAGTGGATAGCATGTTTAATCATTGGATAGCAAATATCAAGGTAGCATAATTAATCCAATAAACACATGATCAATGTATACAAGAATTAAGAATAACACAAATAAACAACATAATAAACCATCATTTATTATCATTAATCATGTTCATCAGTGTCCATCTATTCCGTCAGTTTTCTGGGCCGCCCGTATCCGTGGGCACGGCTAGTATACCAGATTTAACGCTCGGCAGAGGTTGTACATCTTTACCCATGAGTCGTGATTTATCCTTTTGCCCGAGGTTGCAAGTCTCTTAACCCCCTTCCTAGGGAGGTCGGCAGGGATCACTATGAAGTCTTTCAAAGGTTCGTCTAACCAGTTAGGGCCGCAAGGTTTCCTTTGCGCGCAGATATAGATACCCCCTTCCAAATGGCACAATGACACGCAGCCTATACACATAAGGACAGGGGCTCGCACTATACCCAAAACGGTTTAGCCCCTCCGCCCTTTCGGGTAACCTGTAACAAGCTAGAAAAGCTTACTCATACTTGACTAAAGCCAGAGCCATATAGCCCTCAGGGTTGTATGAGTTGTCCCAGCTTTTGCAAGGAATAAGTCCTTATGGAGGGTCAAGATCAACCTTTCAAGAGCCAGAGTTCTTTCCACCCTTTATGTTCAAGTTGCCAGAAAACTTATTTTATTGTTTATTGTATATCCAAACATTCATGTTACAAGATCATGGATTATAATCAAGCACTAGCAAGAACTACCCAAATGCATATCCAAATAGGTAACAAGGAATTCAGGATAACAATCATCTATGATTTTGCTAGGGTCATCAAGGTGGACACATGCATATGATATATATTGTATTAATTATATATAGGTAACAAGGATAATCCCCAATTATACTTGTCTTGATCAAAGCTCTCCTAAACCTGCTGCTGGTCTTCAAAAGCTTGACCTTGATCACCAACGTAAAGCTCACCGACTAAACTCGATCATCAATCAACAACACGCAAACAGCCGGAGACAAACATACACGAAGCAAACAAGCTATAATTAGAACATTACACCAACAGTGATAAAACAAAAATAAAAGTTTATAAAAATATTCTACGCAATGCTACGATCACACAAACGTAAAGTTCATGAAAATCGGAATTAAAACGGAGAAGTTATGATTTTTCTAAAATTTCCTATAGATAAATAATTAATTAAATGCTACTGCAAAATTAAAAGTTTCAAAACTGAGAAACAATACTCCTAACATGTAGAGCTCGTAAATATGAATCTAACGAAATTTGAATGGACAAAAACGGTGTTAAAACGAAGATTTTATGAGCTAAACAAATCTAGTGGCACTTTAGTAAATACTGAAAACGTATTTTGAAACCAAACCGAGCTATTTACGTTTTCAAACGAACAAAGCGTATTTTCCGAAGGCGTAAAGGGCTGCGGCGTAAATACCGAAAAGTTTTAGGGACTCTTTATGAAGTTTCGCAGCGAAGGGGTATTGTTGATGCAAAAGCTGATCTTGCAAACACAAAGGGCTAATACCCGATTCAAACGTTAAGGCGTGCCAGCCGATTTGACCTTACAATCGGCAAAGGTGGTAACTCGAACACTTTGGTCCCGACAACAGCGATGCGCCCGGATGTCACGGCCAAGAGGTGCTCATGCGGAACTTGAGAACACGCCGAGCTTAAGTCGACGAATTCCTAAGAACTCGTACTAAAAAGGAAAATATGATGAAATCGTCGAAAAAGTAGACGCTGGAATATGAGTAAAAATTTGTGTTTGATTGATTGATAGATATCTGATTACAAGGCCCCAGGGTCTACATTTATACCCCGCTCAAAGAGCTACAATCAGACACGACTAGGACTCAAATTCCAAATTAAACGGAACCCGCATACAAAATGAATTCTAATGTCTAAGGAAAACATTAAACTACCCCCTCGTAACCGATCGGGACACTGCCACGGATCAATCGACAACTTCCATGCTTTTCTTCAGAATCATCGGCAGACCACCTGTTACAGCCATCGGCAAACATCGGCACTGATCATCGGTACGAACACGTCACCACCTCTGGACTTCGTCACTTTCAGTTGTTTTCTTATCGGCAACCGCCTCCATCGGCAACTTCTCTGTAGACTAATTACCGCTGCTTCACCTGCCGATCTATACTTTACTAATCCTAGGTACGCGCCCAAAGATACGTGTCCAAAAACGGTGTCAACACATGCCCCCCAATTTCGGAGTATAAAATCATTAATGCTCCGAAATTCTCTGCAATAATGACGCCTTTCCGCAATTAATTCTCCCAATTTGGTAATCGGCCGTTAAATCCGAACAACCTTGGCCCAACTCTCCTATAGATTCCTCGAATTCCTCAACCTCCTGAAATCGAATCTCTCCACTTTGTGCGCCCATCGGCAATATTACCAATAGAGAGAATTGCTGATGGACCGACCAGGAGATCTTGTACAGCAAAATATCTTCAAAATTATGACCGCTTGCTGTCAAATCACCTGCGCAATCCCCTGATTACCGTGCTAACAGTTACCATAGCTACCTGAACACCCTCGGATTTCACAGATGCGGCAAAGAGATAATTCAGATTTGCCTCTGCCCGTTTTGTCCTATAAATATTTCCTTCTCCGGTACTCCTTCTCCATCTTGTCATTCTGTAGCCCCAAATCCACTTTCCTGGCGGTGGCACCACCCGAGGATTCCAAGGACCTCAACAAAGGTCTTCTCCACCAATCCCCCAAGTCTTCGACCTTCTTCTTTATGAGAAAATGGCCATCAACTTCGTCGTTCCTGTGGTCAGTTTACCACCCTTCTCTTTTCGCACTTCTTGCTATATTCCTGTTCATCCGCAATTCTTTTTACTGAATACTCTTTTTTCTTTTTTCTTCTTTCTTTTTTCTTCAAAAATTTTTAGGACTTGGCCGATAAGATCGTAATTCCTACCGATCAACCCCACCTCCAATGTCTCGGCCCACTAGGAAATCTAGATCCCACCGATCTGATAAACGCAGCGACAAACAGAATCCCCTTTAGAGCCGAAAACTTTTCCCTAGATCTATAGAAAGATGCCTTCCGTTCCTGGCCTAGTCCTACCATGGGATGGAAGGACTGGTTCCTGAGAGTCAGTCATTCAAATGAGGTTCAATGGGGCGAACGGAAGCTAGACCAGTGCATTAGATTGTCTCTTGCCGATATGGAGAGGAATGAGTCACTGCTGATTGCTGCTTCATACTTTTGGTCAGACACACTTAATGCTTTTGTGTTTGGCCATGACCCTGCTTCTCCTACACTTGCCGATGTACTTATGCTCACCGGTTTAGATATATCCACTGCCGATAACAGCCACCTATTTGACACCAAACCCAGTTCTAAGGTAGAAACTCGTGCTATCGGCGGTTGGTCTGGGTACATTCAGAAGTACCGAAAAACAGGACCTGTCAGTATAAAGGAACAAACCACCTTTCTAAATATGTGGTTGGACAAGTTTGTGTTCTATGGCCGATCGGCAGGGCCAACCTCTGTTTACTTATCGGCAGCAGAAAGATTAGCCAATGGTGGCCGATTCTCTCTCGGCCGATACCTGCTCAGCTCTGCTTATCACCTCCTCCATCTGGTAGCCAAGAAACTTCTGCTAGGTCAATCCATCGGCAACTTAAGGGGTCCTTGGTGGTTCATTAACATGTGGCTTAGTCTCCACATGCACAAGCGCCATGAATTCGACCTCTTTGCACAGCGCTTCCCTAGGGATATAGCCGAGGATTATGAATTGGATGAAGAAGAATCGGCAACTCGTTCCCCTTTGAACTTCAGCGAAGCTGTCATAGTCCTTCCTGGTACTGGTGGCAATGAAGACCAGGTTAGCCGATTCTTTCAGACTCTCTATGAAGGTCTGACCAGAGAGCAGCGGGCATGGATGCCCTATGAAGATCCAGACACCAGATTTCCCCTGACTTTCCATCCCTTCAATGATGCTCTCAATAAAGACCGTGATGTGATGATGGCAATTATCACCCCAAGGGCCATACCAGTGAATTTCTTAGGTAGTGGAAAAGCCTCCAATCTGACCTATGAGTTTTACAACCCATCGGCACTAGCTCGCCAACTAGCTTTCGGTCAACTGCCGATTGCACTCTGCTACGCCGATGTGGTAAATCCGAGAGAGACCATCACCAGCAATCTTGAGTGGATCAGAATAGCTCAACTTCCACCAAAAGCCAATACAGATGTCGATCTATCGGTTTGGATCCCAGCCCTCTTCATTACTCAGGCATATAAACAGTGGTGGGAGGAGTGGAAAGAGCATCTGTTCTGCAGATCGGCTCTCACATACCATGGCATGATCGACCCCAAATACAAAGTTCCCGATAACACTATAAGTATTTCAACCGATGTTTCAATTCTTTCACTTTCACTTTTCTATTGGCAACTTACTCTCTTCTTTTTTCATAGGTTGATGATACGCCACCATCAGTCAGCAGAAGTGGTAGGTCGATTGAACTCCTCCCATCGGGGCCGATTTCTTTGATCGGTAACAATGCTCCAAGTCTGGCGGCCCTAATGCACCGGGGTGCGCGTTTCACGAAAATCCCCATCGGTTGCTGCCGCTGCTCTGGCGCAAGTCTTCAAGGTAAAAAGTTTTTTCCTCTTCAATTTACGCCGATCCCATTCTATACTTATATAGATTTTTTCAGGATACGTCGGCAGGCATGGGCACCTCATTGGTAACTTCTTTAACCATCATTCCATTAATATTCTGTTACACTAGTACTCATAGAACTTTCATTATTGTATCAGCAAACTCGCAAATCGGCCAAGACCAGAAGCGCCAAAGCGGCTGCCGATGCCCCCCAGTCCAGCCAACCAAAGAGAAAGGCCCCCAAGAGTACCAAGTCACAAGCGAAGCGTCAGAGAACAGCAACGCCTCCTCCTCCTCCAAGGTCACCGATCCCGGTAGAATCATCCCCTTCTTCTCCAGAAGCTCAGACACAACAAGTGCCATCCCCAACTCAGCCACAAGAAGAACCTCAGCCGGAAGAACCTCAACCAGAAGAACCCCAGCCAGAAGCCGATATACCTGAGCAGACTGTCGATCCAGTGGGCTCAATTATAGCATCGGTAGTTTCCTCGATCCAGACAAGCACTGCACCCTCTCAAGGTAAAGTAGTGTCTATGAAATTATTGCCGATGAACCCATTTTTCCACTTTATAATTATCTCTATTAATCTTTCAGCTGACATAGCCTCATCGGCAATTCCAGTCGATCAGCCTGTGGTACCATCGGCCTCAACCAGTCAAAGGCGAGAGATAGCTCTGAAACAAGTAAGCTATTTGATTATCCTTTTTTATTTTACTAATATTTCATCATCGAATAACTCATCTCTCTTTTTCTTTCAGGAACAAGATTCTCCCAATAGCTTGTTCTCCTTTGCCATCGAAATTTCCGATGATGAAGGCGAGAAAGCAAGTTCTTCCCAAGAAATCGGTATTTCATCGGCAGAAATCAGAGCAAAGCTAGAAGACCTGCTGGCCCTGCTTCATCAGGATACAACCCAACTAGTTGATGAGTCCGATCCAGCCAAGGCTCTATTCAAAGCACTCAGAGGCCAGATACCCGCCGATGCCGAGGAGATCCTCTTCAAGGCTGCACACTTAGAGAGTCGACAGCTTCAATATCAAAAGGCCACTCAACGTCTTGCCGATAGGGCCACTTACACCCAGCTTTCAGAGGAAGTGATGAAGGTAAAGCATCTTGCCGATGAGAAGCATAAGAACATCGCCATTCTAAAATCCTCAGGAGACGTGTTGAAGCAAAAGATTTCCTACCTATTGGCGAAAAGAGAAGATCGGTTGACAGAACTAAAACAAGTAGAGGAAGCTCTGTCCCAAGCCCAACAGGAAGAAAGCCAACTGCCCGAAGCGATCAAAACTCTCGAACAGGAGCAAAACATCCAAGCCCGCAAGTCATTGCAGATGAAGAAGAAGCTGAAACCGGTGGAGGGTTCTGCCGATGAAGACATCAGAGAGATAGAAGAAGCTGACCAAATTCGTCTGCGTGCTATATCAGCCATCCAAGCCTTGCTGAACGTATGAACTCTTCACCGGCGGCATATTTTGCTTTCTCTTTAAAACACTTCTGATTATTTTGGTCTAGCCGATAGGACTATTATCGGCACCCTTCTAAAACATTGAGCCCGACCCAAGATACACTCTGATCCAGCCGATAGGAATGTTATCGGCATTTAAACTTTTATGCATCGACCCATATACTTGGGTAATATTTCTTTAAATATTTGCCATTCAATGCTCTGGGAAATTCAACTCCTTCGAGAGTTTCTAAAATATAGGCATTGCCAGGAGCAGATCACTTCCCAAATTTTGAACTTTTAGTCCCGATCGGTAAGATTAGCTTCCATACTAGATCTCCATCGGCAAACTCCTTAGCCTTCACCTTTTTATCATACCATCTAGCAACTCTCCTTTTATTTTCTTCTATACTCATCAAAGCTCTCAGCCGGTGCCCTGCCAAGTCATCCAACTCGTCTTTCATCAAAGTAGCATAGTCATCGGCAGTCAATTGATCTTGAAAAGATAGTCGCCTAGATCAGGTCTTAATTTCCCAAGGTAGCACTACATCATGTCCATACACCAATTGATAAGGTGGAACTTTGGTCGACCCATGACAAGCTTCATTCAACAGTGTATGCCACCTCCTAGGATTCTCTTCAATCTTTCGTTTAATAAGTTTGATAATCCCTTTGTTGGATGCCTCGGCCTGCCCATTAGCTTGAGCTTAATAAGGAGAAGAATTTAACACTTTAATTCCCATACCGATTGCAAACTCATCAAACTCCCCCGACGTAAACATAGTACCCTGATCGGTAGTAATTGTTTGAGGAATATCAAATCGGTAGATAATATGCTCTTTCACAAAATCAATCATATTGGCCGATGTAACTTTCTTCAAAGGAATGGCTTCAACCCACTTGGTGAAATAATCAGTAGCAACTAAGATGAATTTATGCCCTTTACTAGATGGTGGATAAATCTGGCCGATCAGATCAATAGCCCATCCCCAAAACGGCCAAGGTTTAACAATGGGATTCATGGCCGATGCGGGCGCCCTTTGAATATTGCCAAATTTTTGACATCCTTGACACCCTTTGAAATACTTAAAACAATCCTCAACTATAGTTGGCCAATAATACCCATTTCTCCTGATCATCCATTTCATCTTAAAAGCCGACTGATGTGCTCCACACACTCCTTCATGGATTTCCCCCATCAAACTTTTAGCTTCATCATCTCCTAAACACTTGAGAAGAATTCCATTGATTGTTCGATAATATAATTCATCCTCGAGGAGCACATACTTGGTAGCTTGAAACCAAACACGCCTCTCAACTTTCTTAGATGGATCTCTTAAATAATCAATGATTTCTTTTCTCCAATCATCGGCACTGATTACCGATAACGCGTTCAATATGGGTTGATACCTCGAGGCATGCTGAGCCAACCGATTAGCCTCCTCATTATGTAGCGAGGCACATGCTCTAATCGGAAATCTTTGAATTCCCTTAACAGTTGTATACTCTTCTCGTAATAAGTTATTAGGACTTCACTTCGGCATTCATAACTCCCAGCCAATTGATTTATAACCAGCATAGAATCCCCGAAGATTTCAACAGCATCAGCATGAACTTCTTTTAACAACTCCAACCCTTTGATCAATGCTTGATACTCGGCTTGATTATTCATTGACGTGGCAACAATCGGCAAAGAGAACTCATACTTCCTTCCCTGAGGGGAAATTAACACTATGTCGATTCCTGCCCCCCGGTCACACGTGGATCCATCAAAGAAAAGCGTCCAAGGTACAATTTCCAAAGCTTCCACTGTACCGCAATGTTGAGTCACAAAATCAGCCATAATCTGCCCTTTAACTACTTTAGCCGATTCGTAACACAAATCAAACTCTGACAGCGCCAAAATCCATTTGCCGATCCGACCACTCATAATCGGCATAGACAACATGTATCGGACTACATCATCTTTGCATATAATAGTGCATTCGGCCGATAGCAGATAGTGCCTTAATTTAGTGCATGAGAAATATAGGCATAAACATAATTTTTTGATGGCCGAATACCTGGTCTCAGCGTCAATCAATCTTCTACTTAGATAGTAAATCACACGCTCTTTCCCTTCAAACTCTTGAATCAAAGCCGAACCGATGACCATCCCATCGGTACATAAATACAATCTGAAGGGCTTTCCTTGTTGAGGTGGAATCAAAATTGGAGGATTTGTCACATAGTTCTTGATTTCATCTAGGGCCAATTGCTGCTCTTCTCCCCATACAAACTCTTGATCGGCCTTTTACTTGAGTAAGGGACTGAAAGCACGAATCTTACCAGACAAATTGGATATAAACCATCTGATAAAATTTACCTTGCCGATCAGAGATTGGAGCTCAGTCTTGTTGGTAGGAGCAATTATTTTATTAATAGCATCAATGGATCTCCTACTAATTTCAATCCCCCTTTGATGCACCATGAAACCAAGAAATTGTCCTGCCGATACACCAAATGCACACTTATTAGGATTCATTTTTAAACCATGTTTCCTTGTGCATTCCAGCACCTTTCGCAAATTGGCAAGATGTTTTGTAAAATCCCCAGACTTGACCACCACATTATCAATATAAATTTCCACCAGCTTGCCGATGAACTCATGAAAGATAAAATTCATAGCCCTTTGATAGGTGGCACCAGCGTTTTTCAAACCAAAGGTCATGACTATCCATTCAAACAATCCAACATGACCCGGACACCTAAATGCAGTCTTTGGAATATCTGCTTCAGCCATGAATATTTGATTATATCCTGCATTGCCATCCATAAAGCTTATGATCCGATGCCCAGCCGCAGCATCAACTAGTAAATCGGCAACCGGCATCGGGTAACCATCCATCAGCGTAGCTTTGTTAAGATTCCTAAAATCAATGCAAACTCGAAGCTTCCCATTTTTCTTGTAAACTGGAACAACATTGGAAATCCATTCGGCATACCGACACTGCTGAATAAATTTAGCTTCAATAAGTTTGGTTATTTCGGCCTTAATATTGGGAAGAATATTAGGATTACATCGGCGAGCTGGCTGCTGATGTGGCCGAAATCCAGACTTGATAGGTAACCGATGTTCAACAATAGATCGGTCTAAACCAGGCATCTCAGTATAATCCCAAGCAAAGTAATCTTTATATTCCTTCAACAAATCGGTTAACTGTTGCTTACACTCAGAATCTAACTTAGCACTAATAAAAGTAGGTCTAGGCTTATCCCCATTACCTATGTCTACTTCTACTAAATCGTCGGCCGTTGTAAACCCCTGACCTAACTTTCCATCATCGGTGAACCTATCCATTAGAACTCCTCATCAGAACCGACTGCTTGGATTGGTGGAATTTCATAATCGGCAACCTTGAGGAAATCTTTCTCCCAAAGTTCTCCTGAGATACACCTGGTCCTTTCATAAGTATCCGACTCTGCCGATGCAATGACATAAGAAGAATCTCCCGGGACAATCTCAATCTTGTCACCTACCCACTGAACCAAGCATTGGTGCATTGTTGATGGGATGCAACAATTGGCATGGATCCAATCTCTCCCTAGCAGCAGATTATAGGCACCCTTTCCACTGATCATGAAGAAAGTTGTCGGCAGAGTTTTGCTGCCGATGGTCAACTCGACGCATATTGCCCCCTTAACTGGAGACACATTTCCTTCAAAGTTCTTCTGCATCATATCGGTCTTGGTCAAATCTTGATCTCCTTTCACAAGCTTCCGATAGACTGCGTATGACATAATATTGATAGCAGCCCCACCATCAATAAGAATCTTGGTCATCGGCTGCCCATCAACCCTTCCTTTGACAAACAAAGCTTTAAGATGCTGCCTTTCATTGTCGGTAGTCTTTTCAAAGATAGTCGTCATTGGATATAGAGCCAACTGAGCTATCTGGTCGAAAAAATCCAACTCCTCATCATCACTGGACGGTGCAAGGAACTCCATCGGCAACATAAATACCATGTTAATGTTGACGGTCCTTAAGTATCAAATTTAATTATCAAATAAACAAAGAAAAAGATCCAAATGAAATCAACATCTAGACTTAGGGTTTTATCTGACAGAATTCCACGAGTTTTGGTGCTTGTCTATTTCTGCAGGGGGTTATCAGGAAATACGGAAGAAATGCCCACATGTCGGGATTACATAGAGATATCAACGCACCGCGCAATTTTCTATCATCAAGACTCCAGAAGCCACGGGAAGGAAGCGGAGGCGGAAAGGGGCCAGGCCCAGGGCGCCCGCCCTGAGGACCTGGGCGCCTGCCCCCTGTTGGATGCCAATCAGGACTCTCTTCGCACGGGATGTTCCACCGACCTATTGGATCAAGGAAAACATAGTACCACCTCGCCTACCGACCCAAAAACGCATAGAGGAGGAGGACTATATAAGGAGACCTCCCTGGCCCCTGGAGAAGACAAGAAATTATCATAGAGATTGAGGGGTGCCCTCGAAGGAAAACCTCTTCTCTAATTAATATTTCTTTTTAGGCTTAGCAACCAATGTAAAGTAGAAATAGATCTTCTAGTTTCTACTAGATTGAGAGAGATAGAGTGGAGGTGTAGATTGGAGGAAGACCGGCCTGTCGGTGTCTACTCCAAGCTTGTACATGCGGGATCAAGTTCTCCTAACCCAAAGCTTGCTCCTAGGATTCTTCAGTATTTCGACTTCTAAATTCTAGTAAGTTCTTGTTTTATTGTTCTTCTGGTTTATGAGTTTACTTTAATCTCTTCGCGTAGAGTTTAGAGTAATCATTGCTGGCGTAAACGTGGTGTTTAGGCTGGGGTACTCATAGATATTCCCTGACTAGCTGGACCGTGGTAGTAGTGAGGAACGTGACAATTCCGAGTTACCTTTGCAGACCATATCTCGTTAGCAGGAAGGATAGGGTTTATAGGTGCAGGTTGAACATCCTTTATGGTGCCTAGATTCCGTTAGCCTCCCCATTAGAACAGTAGATCATCCTTACCAAGGTTAGAAGGAGACTACGGTTGCAGTCTTCTCTATTTATCACTCACATCGAAAGACATTCTTTGTGCCTAAAGGGATAGTAGCAATAGATTTGGTTAGTCAGATGCACCCTTTCTCCCAGTGGTAGAAATATAAATACGATACTCTGGAAAACCTCCCGGGTGAAATGCTCACCGATATCCGTGCGCTTGCGGATCAATTCCTTATTGCGTTCCCAAATATCAACAAACATTTCTGGCGCCGTTGCCGGGGAGAAAGACGGTTTGTTGAGATAACTTTGAGTCTTGCTATTATCTTGTATTATACTTTTATACTTTTATTCTTTTATCTTTTTATTTTTATCTTTATGGATAACTCAAATTCCATACCTATTATTAAATTCTTTGCACCTTCGGAGACCAGCCATAGACCATGGGAGTCAACACGTCCTGCCCCTAATTATGATCTGTGTCTGGAGTTGATTGCAATAGGTCAAAACCAACCCTTTTCTATAGCTGAGGTCCTATCTTTTAATAAAAAAGATAATGCACTTTTAGCTACACCTAGGGAATCTTTTAATTTTTCTATAAATTCTGGTTTAGACCTAGCCCTACAAGACCTTGTTTTTCCAAGATATTTTCACATTGGTCTTAGTCATATAACCTTTGGTAGAGTCTTTCTTTCTTTATCTATTAGTAAAGGAAGGTATGTCTTCATTCATAGACATCCTTCTTGCACTAGTCTTCATAGAAAAATCTTAGAGATAGAGAAGGAATCATCTCCCATACAAGGAGAGGAAGTTTCAATAGCCGATTTCCAAACATTTCAATCCCATAATTCGGCTATCCAACCCATCCTTGAGCTTAATAATTTCTACTATGCTTTTTCTCTTGAACCTCCCGATAACCCTATGAATCTCTCTAGACATCCCATGCATAAGAAGGAGGATCGAGAAGAGCAACATCAATGGCTAGAGGGCATTAAAAATCCATGTGCTATCACCATTGAATGGATAGATAAAACAAACTTGAGAGACAATCCAAGAGGAATTTTAAGCATTCATGAAGAATCATCCTTGGAGTTTAAGAATGAGAGAAACAACAGTGAGCATGGAAGTTATTTCATAAATACCTCACCCAGTCCTTGCTCATATAAAACATCTCTCCAATCAATTTGTCTCTCCATCCTTACCACATTTGAGATCTCCAACCCCCTCTTCCTCTTCATTTATAAAAACTTTAAAAGGGCGGTTGTCGATGCATATGTCTATAATAAATATTGCATATCTCGTTGAGTTGATCTTGATATAGGTAGGTATTGGAGGGGAAACCACTTCACCAACATAACTTGATGGTTTCCCAAGGACAAGCTTAGTGTCCTAAAACAAGCACTTATCAGATCATAACATGAACTTCTAATTATTTGCAACATTGCCTTGTGTATTGAGCATATAAAGATAATTGTAGAAATATTCCTTCGGGTATACTTGTCACTAACCTTTCCACGATTGGAGCAAGAAGATCGGATGAATGACAAGCACAGGGTATGTCCAACCAACCATCACACAACATTGAATTAAATTCATTCAAACTTGAATTTTGTAAAATTCAAGCTTGGGGGAGTACTTTACATAAAAACATCTTTTGCCATGTTGCTACGTTGGTTGTCCTTACCTTTGAGACATGCTCAATTTGTTAAATACTAATTACACTACTTCATCTCCACTTAAGTAGATCTCTATAAATGCTCTCATGCTACCTTTATTTGCTTTAGTATATGTCTAGGTTTGGAATAGTTTCATTTATCTCTTAATTAAGCATGGTGCTTAGTTTAGGAATGATGATCTTACTTCCAAGGGATTTTAAATTAAGCATGGTGCTTAGGTTAAAATGCCCTTCTAAATCAAATTAGACATGGTGTCTAGGTTGATTTTTAAGCCGATAGTATGCTATAGTAGATATGGGATATTTTGTTGGACTAACCCCTGCAGGAAAACTTTAAATATCAACCTGGGAAGTCCTGAGATAAACTTGCATTGGAGATGAAGAAAGTGACACATGAAGTTTAACCATTTGCACAAGAAAGACGTGGCTCATAAGAGATGATTCATGGAGGGTGCCACAAACACGATGCACAACCGCTAAGAAAGGAAAGCTTCCACAAGGTGATACTGTACCGTCACTCTTCAAGTAAGGTAACACCTTAAGGTACTTGACTATCGCTTTTATAAGCTTCTCCTTGGTTCTAGCATTCACATAAATAAAGAGACAAACATGTATGATTTATAACTCCAGATTAACCAACTCAATTAATTCAACATGTTTAGTCCTTTAATCTTTGTTCTTAGTACTACCTTCATGATCCCACGCTCCTAAACATATAAGCTAATATGTTGCACATTCAATATTTGGAAGATATAAACAAAATATAAATATAGATAGATTATCTTTCCATTAGGTTGAGCCATCTGATCTGACAAATGTTTCAAATACTACACTCATGATCTTATTATCCATCAACTTTGTCTTGCTCACTATGCTTATGGATAGAGAAGAACAATTACACTTTTGGTTCTGTTGGTGTTTTCCACCAACAGAGCCCATGCACTTGATCTCTGCCTTGTCTCTATGAACAGGTACACTTCAAGCAAAACATGGAGGAGTTTTACAACTCCAAGACTCCACCAAGTGAAGGACCTGAATCTATGAGCACAAACACACTGAGCAGGATATTGCCAACACCATACTTCGAACTACTGGGCAAAGAAGAACATGGGTGACACCGTATCAAGAGGTGCAGACATCAAGGTCCACACCTAATCAAATGATGCACCTAAAGGATGAAGATGGTGGAAAGTCTTGTCTAGAAGACTTAAAACATTGGATCCTTGTCGGAAGAGGTCAACATCGTCGACTCAAGTCATCTTTCTTGATCAAGAAGGACGACCCTGGTGTTCCAAGCATCGAGTGCGCAATCAATGGATACTCTTTTCAGAAGACACTCTACGACACCAGATCTGACAACAACATAATGGCCACAGTCACTTATCAGCTCCTGCATGGAACCATGCCCCTACAACCAATATATTCAGCTCCAGATGATTTTCAGGTCATTGACATGGGAGAAGACGAATATGATCCACCCACCATCCTTGGAAGACCGTTCCTCAACACTATCAAAGCAATCATCTACATTGAAACCGGAGAAGTCCACATGTACTTCCCCTCTGAGAAGGTACGCAACTATTTTACTGACCATAACTATATAGTTGAAGACTCTAAGCAGGTCAGGACAAGACGACGCAACCGCAACCAAGAGGAGGCAAATCATCAAGAACGGATGGGTAGACTACGAAGGAAAAGTGATAAGGACTGAAGACATACAGCTTGAACAGAACTGTCTTGAGGAGACCGTAGCACCGAGTCAGGTGTGGAGGAAGAAGATAGTTATACACAAAGAGAGGCGCCGCCGGAATCACCGACTACGCCACCTAGCGAATCCCAGGACGACTGAGAAAACAAAGAGTCCCGTTCGGAGGACTTAAAAATACTGAACGCCTTGCCAAGAGGTAAACTTGGTAGTTATCCTTTTCCATTCAATAGTTCGCTCAGTTAATCAGGTTCATGCTATCTTCAAAAGAAAATAAAAATGTTAAAAAAATAGTAAGCCCCATGTGAGTATGCTCATGGCATAAAACCCATAAGTACATTCACTGTGGTGGCATAAAAATAAAATAAATAAGTTTTCATCTTACAATAAAAATATATAAAAATAATAAGTGTATGATCCTGCTAAATAAATAATATTTATTAAGGAAGCTCAACATGATGAAGGCTAGATATTTATGCTAACACTTAATTAGTTCCACAAGCTTTGTTGTCTATTTGAGCTCCATAGAATTTAAGAATCAAGAAGACTAGCAGACGGAGAACATTCTAATCACTGTCAGAATGCTGCTGACTTTCAAATACACCTCTGCCACCTGCTAGCTACATCAGGAGAAATTACGTCAAAATTCAGCTTGGGGGAGAGCACCCCCATTTATCTCGCTAAGTATTTCTACCTATCTTTATACTTATATTATATTAGAATATAAATGTACATAACTACGAAAAAAACCAAATAAAGATTTTGTGAATATATATCTTTTGCTTAATGTATAAATAAATAAAGTGGCTATGCTAATCTGTATCTTAATAATAAAACTCTAGCATGGATATGATGAATAGTTGCTCTGCCTAATTTGCACATTTTAAGTTCTCTCTCAAGTTTAGACATAACTGTTATAATTTAAATCTTGCTCTAGACCTAAACTTGTGGGATGAAAACTTGATCTGAAGTCTAAGTTGTTAACGGATACGATATGGGAAGGTTGAGCTGTTGTTTATCTATTCCTAGAGATGCTAGAATTCTGGAGAATTTTATCTTTGAAAATCTTTAAAATGTTGCATGATGAGTTCCTGTATGATGAGAGTTTAAATTCCTACCACAGCCATATATACATGCTTGCTAGACTTTGAGCCACACATTTACTATTTACTGCTTATGAGCATTGAGTGTGGTCAAGCTGTGTAGACCCTTAGGAGCTTGTCATGTGGTTAAATCAAGATTCACTTGCACGTTCACTCATATATGCTACTTCTACTCCGGAAGTACCATCCACATATATCCATCCATTTCCATCTCCAGAATCACCCAAAAATATTCTACTCCTAATCCAGGAGAGAATAGTCAAAAACATTTTCCTATCCCTGTTATTCCCTGTGAAATAAATGCTCCAAATATTTTGGTTACTACCACTTGCTATATTATCTCAAGAGATGAGTGCTCTGAAAAAAAGAAAGAAAAAAGAAGAAAAAATATATATATAAACGAGGAAATAAAAAGGGGCAAGTGCCCGGAACCTCGAAAGAAAGAAAAAAGTGAGACGAGAGGTAAAAATGGACAAGTGTCCGACAGTAGAATTAGGGGTACAAGATACCCACCTGAGAGGAAAGAAAAAGAAGAGCATCTCATTCTCCTCATAAAGTTTCAAAAAGCAAGGAAGGTATGTATCCCCTCAAAAGAGCAAAAGTAGAATTAGACTTTCACCATTGTTATTACCATCATCACCATACACCATTCATTCACCACACATGCACATCTTGATTTGGCTTATTGATTTGTTTCTCTGGATCCATGGTTTGACTATGCAATAAATGTCTAGTAAGTATGTATTAACTGTCTCCCACCTATGAGCTCCAGATATCAAGCCTTATTAGAGTAGGGTGAGAGAGAAGACAATGTCACTATGCTTTATACCACAAATACTACATATCTTGAGAGAAGGCATATACCATCATTGCCTTGGTAAGGATCCAGAAATACTATAAAAGAGAGATATGAGAGAGTCATATAAGGAATCTCTGAGTTTTATTTGAAAATCTGCAAAAACCCCAGAGCTATAGCTGATCAAGAATAAGAAACATGGCACTTGGCTAGACTGTTCTATCTTTTAACTACTCAAGACAGAAGTGACGGTTACAAGTCCCATGGTGAGAGGTAAAGTAAGTAAGTTTTAATTCTTGACAGTTTACTCTAACTCAGAGATCAGATCTTATTTAAAAGCATGTGTACCGTCAATTTTTAAAGATATTGCAACAACTTCTAATCCATTGCTGAGTCTATCCTTGCTCAGGGACGAGCAAGAGGTAAGCTTGGGGGAGTTTGTTGACGGTCCTTAAGTATCAAATTTAATTATCAAATAAACAAAGAAAAGGATCCAAATGAAATCAACATCTAGACTTAGGGTTTTATCTGACAGAATTCCACGAGTTTTGGTGTTTGTCTATTTCTACAGGGGGTTATCAGGAAATACAGAAGAAAGGCCCACATGTCGAGATTACATAGAGATATCAACGCACCGCGCAATTTTCTACCATCAAGACTCCAGAAGCCACGGGAAGGAAGCGGAGGCCAAAAGGGGCCAGGCCCAGGGCGCCCGCCCTGAGGACCTGGGCGCCCGCCCCCGGTTGGATGCCAATCAGGACTCTCTTCGCACGGGATGTTCCACCGACCTATTGGATCAAGGAAAACATAGTACCACCTCGCCTACCGACCCAAAAACGCATAGAGGAGGAGGACTATATAAGGAGACCTCCCTGGCCCCTGGAGAAGACAAGAAATTATCATAGAGATTGAGGGGTGCCCTCGAAGGAAAACCTCTTCTCTAATTAATATTTCTTTTTAGGCTTAGCAACCAATGTAAAGTAGAAATAGATCTTCTAGTTTCTACTAGATTGAGAGAGATAGAGTGGAGGTGTAGATTGGAGGAAGCCCGGCCTGTCGGTGTCTACTCCAAGCTTGTACCTGCGGGATCAAGTTCTCCTAACCCGAAGCTTGCTCCTAGGATTCTTCAGTATTTCGACTTCTAAATTCTTGTAAGTTCTTGTTTTATTGTTCTTCTGGTTTATGAGTTTACTTTAATCTCTTCGCGTAGAGTTTAGAGTAATCGTTGCTGGCGTAAACGTGGTGTTTAGGCTGGGGTACTCATAGATATTCTCTGACTAGCTGGACCGTGGTAGTAGTGAGGAACGTGACAATTCCGAGTTACCTTTGCAGACCATATCTCGTTAGCAGGAACGATAGGGTTTATAGGGGCGGGTTGAACATCCTTTGTGGTGCCTAGATTCTGTTAGCCTCCCCATTAGAACAGTAGATCATCCTTACCATGGTTAGAAGGAGACTACGGTTGCAGTCTTCTCTATTTATCACTCACATCGAAAGACATTCTTTGTGCCTAAAGGGATAGTAGCAATAGATTTGGTTAGTCAGATGCACCCTTTCTCCCAGTGGTAAAAATATAAATACGATACTCTGGAAAACCTCCCGGGTGAAATGCTCACCGATATCCGTGTGCTTGCGGATCAATTCCTTATTGCGTTCCCAAATATCAACAGTTAACATCTGCCGATGGTCCTTTCCCCTTAGGATCCGGCTGCTGTTGATCTCCCGATTGACCAGAGTTTTCACCCTTACTCAACTCTTCTCGTCTTTCGCGCTGCAGCCTCCTTTTCTGTGTCCTGGTCAACCCCTCTGGAGACCACGGAGGAAGTTGTGGTTGCCTTGCCGATGGGCGACGAGTTTCTCTTGACTCCACTCGATAGGTGTTAGCATCCCTGCAAAATACAAATTCATCGGGAACTCGTGCACTGGCCATCTCCTCAAGTTCTTCTTAGTTCCTGGGAAAATACCCGACACGATCACCAAGCCTGTCGTGCACACTGAGTCTGCCCCCAACCGATCATGAACTGACGCTCTTCCCCTAATCGACCCATTAAATCACCGATTATCATCCTGATACTGCCGATTAGGTCTATCATACTGTTGATATTTGGTAACGCAATAAGGAAATGATCCGCAAGCGCACGGATATCGGTGAGCATTTCACCCGGGAGGTTATCCAGAGTTATCGTATTTATATTTTTACCACTAGGAGAAAGGGTGCATCTGACTAACCAAATCTATTGCTACTATCCCTTTAGGCTACAAAGAATGTTTCTCAATGTGAGTGATGTATAGAGAAGACTGCAACCGTAGTCTCGTTCTAACCTTGGTAAGGATGATCTACTGTTCTATTGGGGAAGCTTACGGAATCTAGACACCACAAAGGATGTTCGACCCGCACCTATAAACCGTACTCGTCCTGCTAACAAGATATGGGATACAAAGGTAACTCGAAAATGTCACGTTCCTCGCTACTACCACGGTCCAGCTAGTCAGGGGATATCTATGAGTACCCTAGCCTAAACACCACGTTTACGCTAGCAATGATTACTCTAATACTCAACCGGAAGAGGATTAAAGTAAACTCATAAACCAAAGAACAATAAAACAAGAACTTACTAGAATTAGAAGTCGAATTACTGAAGAATCTTAGGAGCAAGCCTCGGGTTAGGAGACTTGATCCCGCAGGTACAACCTCGGAGTAGACATCGACAGGCCGACCTTCCTCCGATCTACACCTCCACTCTATCTCTCTCAATCTTGTAGAAAGTAGAAGATCTAATTCTACTCACATTGGATGCTAAGCCTAAAATAAATTTTATTTAGAGGAGAGGTATTCCTTCGAGGGCTCCTCTCAACTCTATGAAAAACTTATTCTCCTCCAGGGGCCAGGGGCCTTACTTATATAGTCCTCCTCCTTTGTGCGTTTTTGGTCCAGCAGGCGATGTGGTACTATGTTATCCTTGATCCTTTAGGTCGGTGGAACGTCGTGTGCGAAGAGAGTCCTGATTGGCATCCAACTGAGGGCGGGCGCCCAGGTCCTCAGGGTGGGCGCCCTGGGCCTGGCCCCTTTCGGCCTCTGCTTTCTTCCCGTGGCTTCTGGAGTCTTCTAGATGGTAGAAAATTGCGCGGTGTGTTGATATCTCTATGTAATCCCGACATGTGGGCCTTTCTTCCGTATTTCCTGATAACCCCCTGCAGAAATAGACAAACACCAAAACTCGTGGAATTTTGTCATATAAAACCCTAAGTCTGGGAGTTGGTTGCATTTGGATCATTTTCTTTATTTATTTGATGATTATATTTGGTACTTAAGGACTGTCAACACATATCGATCATAACCATTACATTCAGGGCAATCTCTAACAGTGGGCAATTTAATGTTCTGCTCCGAGCAATGGATGAAGAACGGGCAGTTCCAGTGAACCTTGTGCCGATTCCACTCTTGCCGGCGTCTTTCTTTTTCCCGACGATAATCCTCCTGCTGGCGCCGATGCCGATCTTCATGTTGCTGCCAGGTTTCCCGATGCCTTCTATGAGTTATCACAATGCCAGATCGGGGAGACCTTCCGATCCAGAACTACTTCCTTCCTGGATCAAACCTTTTCCTTTAGCATCGGCAGCAGTAATCTGATGCTGAGGATCCATCGATGCGCTTCTCTCAGCTGCTTCTGATGTCAATACCTTGGTCTTTCCCTTAGCGTCCAACATATTTGTTGGGAAAGGATGTTGATCGATCTTCATCTGCTTCTGAGCTTTGGAATTGTCAAACTTGATTCTCCCAGATTCTATAGCCGATTGCAGCTGTTGCCTGAAAACCTTGCACTCGTTTGTGCCATGAGATGTTGCATTGTGCCACTTGCAATATTTCATCTTTTTTAATTCCTCAGCCGATGGAATCACATGATTGGGCGACAATTTGATCTGCCCTTCCTGAAATAGAAAGTCAAATATTCTGTCGGCCTTGGTAATGTCAAATGCAAACTTCTCTGGCTCCTTATGCCCAAAGGGGCAAGACATCAGCTTCTTATTCCAAACCCATTCTGCCAAGCCGATGACTGGTTCCTCATCAGAATCTGAGCTTGCTGCCTCATCAACAAATGACACCTTTTTATTCCATGCTCTCTTGGGCTCAAAGGGTTTGACATCTTGGTCGGAAATCCTCTGCACCAAGTGACTCAGACTTTCGAACTCTTGAGAAGCATACTTGTCTTTGATGTGTGGCAACAATCCCTGGAAAGCCAAATCGGCTAGCTACCGATCATCCAAAATCAAACTATAGCATTTATTCTTAACCTCCCGTAACCTCTGCACAAAGCTTTCAACCGATTCATCATTGCGTTGTTTCAATCTGACCAAATCGGTGATCTTCTTCTCGTGGACTCTAGAAAAGAAGTATTTGTAGAATTGCTTCTCTAGATTGGCCCAAGTAATTACTGAGTTGGGAGGTAACGATATAAACCAGGTAAAAGCCGATCCAGACAAAGATGACGAAAACAGACGAACCCTCAATTCATCTCTGTTAGCAGCTTCCCCACATTGAATGATAAACCTGTTAACATGCTCCATAGTCGATGTATCATCCTGTCCAGAAAACTTAGTAAAATCTGGTACTTTGTATCGATTTGGAAGTGGGATTAAATCATATGCAGGAGGATACGGTGTCCGATAAAAGTAAGTGTTGACTTTGGGTTTTATCCCAAATTGGTCTCTCATCACTTCAGCTATTTTATCGGCCCAATAAGCATCGGTGTCTTGCCGATGAGGCGGCTGTGGATCTAGCACCTGCTGATATACTTCCACGTGTCTCTGAGGTGCACGATCTACATGGAACATTGGGTTAACCATCTGACCACCAATCTGCTGACCAAGATTCATCGGCTGATTAATCAACCCTTGACTCTGAAACCCAGGTTGGATTTGTCCTTGTTGAAACCCTGGAGTCTGATGATTCTATTGAGGCATCTGTGGAAAACTGGTTGTCCTGTCCATCCACTATTAGTATTCATCGGCATAAACCCTGCCGATGGCTGAAAATTGGGCATCATCATTGAATTGACATACCCTGGCTGAGTCATAAACCTCTGCTGCGTCGGCATTGAATCTGCCGATGCGTTAGGCATTTGGAACGTTGGGGCTTGAGAATTCCCAATGTAAGGTCTTGCAGTAGTAGTTGTAGTATACTAGGGACTCTGATTCATCGGCAAATTTGACGGTGCCAATGCCATAGGAGCCTTGCCTGTTACGTCAGTCGTTTGAGATGTTCCAAGAGTCTTCAACATCATCTCTGAGGGCATGCCATAACCCCACCAGTTAGGAGGAACAGATCCTGACATTGCTGATGCCAATAGATTTGTGGCAAGCTTGATTTGCCTGTCTGATGTTGATGGATTGGCCATCATTGATGTAGATTGCACATCAGTGACCCCTAATGTACCTGGAGGAGAAGTAGCTTCTACACCTGCAACGGCCGTTGTAGCCGATGGAGCTGTGACCACTGGTGACCCTGGCTGATGATGGGCAGGACCCACATAATTTGGTGGTAATTGACCTTCCTTGAAAGTTCTGACCACCGCATTGAAAACCGTGTTGGACAGCACACCAGCTTGGTTGATCAAGGCACGGTTAATAGCACTGTCAACCATATCTTGAAGTCTTCCAGGATTGGCTTCGAAAGTAACCTGCTGAGGTGCCGGCAATGCTTCCTTTTGGATCACCTCGCCACTCCTGTTGATACTGAAGGATTTCAAGCATTGCTGCTTGTAGTCCTCCATAGCTTTGGCAATAGCTTGCTTCTGCTCTCTGAGATTGGCTTCCGTCACGGGGATGACGTTCTCCAAGTCGAACTCAGTGTTCGCCATGTCGATCTTTGATTTTGAATCCGTCCCACCGAGCATGCCAAAAGATGTGTTGATGCAAAAGCTGATCTTGCAAACACAAAGGGCTAATACCCGATTCAAACGTTAAGACGTGCGAGCCGATTTGACCTTACAATCGGCAAAGGTGGTAACTCGAACACTTTGGTCCCGACAACAGCGATGCGCCCGGATGTCACGGCCAAGAGGTGCTCATGCGGAACTTGAGAACACGCCGAGCTTAAGTCGACGAATTCCTAAGAACTCATAGTAAAAAGGAAAATATGACGAAATCGTCGAAAAAGTAGACGCTGGAATATGAGTAAAAACTTGTGTTTGATTGATTGATAGATATCTGATTACAAGGCCCCAGGGTCTACATTTATACCCCGCTCAAAGAGCTACAATCAGACACGACTAGGACTCAAATTCCAAATTAAACGGAACCCGCATACAAAACGAATTCTAATGTCTAAGGAAAACATTAAACTACCCCCTCATAACCGATCGGGACACTGCCACGGATCAATCGGCAACTTCCATGCTTTTCTTCAGAATCATCGGCAGACCACCTATTACAGCCATCGGCAAACATCAGCACGAACACGTCACCACCTCTGGACTTCGTCACTTTCAGTTGTTTCCTTATCGACAACCGCCTCCATCGGCAACTTCCCTGTAGACTAATTACCGCTGCTTCACCTGCTGATCTATACTTTACTAATCCTAGGTACGCGCCCAAAGATACGTGTCCAAAAATGGTCTCAACAGGTATGTTTTCTTTTTGGCCCTTGATCTCCAATCCAACGGCTCAGATTTCTTCCAGGGGGGTCTGGCAGCGGCCGACCGTCTTCCTGTGCTCCGGCGCGGTGGCGGCCATTGATGCCGCCGTCAAGCTCACCGGAGATCACCAATTCCTCAATTCCGAGCGCCAAACAACGAAAGAAGAACACCAGGCGAATGAGAAGCTCACCACGAACTCGCCTAGCCACTTGGTTTGCGCTGAGGAGAAGTAGAAAGTGCTCGCCGCGGTGGCGGCTTGGTTTCGGTCTCGGTGAGATCTAAACACACAGAAATCGACGACTAGGGCATGAATTTGTCGGCTTGGATGCGAAAGGGAACCTGTGGGGTGGATTTGGGAGCTTTATATAGGCATGACACGTGGGTTGGCAAGGGATCCTGAGGAAACCGGGATCGGTTCGCTCACGCTCGAGTCCTGCTCGGTGACGCTCGATTGGAGAAGACGACGTTGTTTCGTGGGCTCCACATGTAAGAGAAAGGGGGTACGGGACCCGGCTGTCAACGACTGAGTGAAAGGATAGGAGGGGCGTGCGTGGCTTGGGCCGTCTGTTTGGCTGGTCCGCGGGTTGGGCCGAAGAGGAAAGAAAATGGGTGGTGGGCCGCGGGGGAGGAAAGGAGCAAGCCAGGGGGAAAGCAGCGCTGGCTTTTTTTTCTTTTTCTTCTTTTTCCAAAACATTTTTCAAATAGGACTTTTGAAAGCAAATAAATACAAACCAAAAGTAATCAACACAAAATAATATGTATTTCAGCATGAATGCACAATCGAGTTTACTAAACTTTATGATGAATTTTATTTTCCACAAAAATTATTTAAGTGCTAAATTTAAATGCTCACAAAAATATTCAAATAAATCAAATTAAATCCTATTAATTGAAAACCAAATTTTTGGGTGTTACACCACCGGTGCTTATTGTGCACAAATACTCTACATGAAACAAACTTTGCTAGACTATGAAGTAGTAGTAGACAAAGTACCTTTGTTGTGTGACAACGAAAGTGCCGTAAAACTTGCTAACAACCCGGTTCAACACACCCGCACAAAACATATTGACATCCGCCACCACTTCCTTAGGGATCATGTTGCTAAAGGTGACATATCTCTAGAGAATGTGGGAACGGAAAATCAATTGGCGGATATCTTCACAAAACCCCTAGATGAAGCTAGGTTTTGTATGTTGAGAAATGAACTTAATGTGCTTGATCTCTCTAACTTCACTAAAAAATGAAGTTGTGTGTTGACCTTGTAAATAGCTTCTGTGTTGCATATCATGCATACCAAAACTAAAATACAAAAAGAATTGTGTGTAGGGCTTGTCTAACATGGTTAAGATAACCCCCTTGTGTGTGACAAAGCTTAACCTTGGATCAAACTTGACAAGCATTAGTTTACTTTCAAGTATTGCATTTCACCTCATATCATATGCATGCTTGTTAGTTGACCATTTCCTTTTGAATTTGCTTTGAGCATCTGCTATGTTCGTCCATAGATAGGGGGAGCATTCAAAGCTCATTCTGATTTTAACCCCTAGCCTTATGGCCATACGATGCTCCTCGTGATTTCTCGTGGCTATTTTCATAAAAACTACTAAGCCTAAGGCTAAATATTTGTGAAAATTTGAGGGTTTGAGAGAGGTCACTCATACCAGTTCCACTTGGTGTTTAGTTGTGTGTCTTTGAACTTGGTTGGGTAAAAGTCGAGCGAAGATCAAAGTTGAAAAAGCACCCAGAGGTGCACCAGACGATGCACCAGACGCTGTCTCCGTGTGTCCGGTGTGGTGAGTCTGCTGGACAGCACTCACCGGACGCAGGAACAGTGTCCCTGTAGCGTCCGGTGCTCAGCCAGGCGTGCCCTAGGGCACCGGATGCTAAGGCCAGCGTCCGGTGGCCATCGTCCGGTGGTCTGCCGTTTTGAAAATCTCTCTGCGTATAAGACCGGTGGTCACCGGACGCGTCCGGTGCCACATTAGGAGCGTCCAGTGACCCCTTAGTGGGCGGATATACCCCGCGCCCCGGGGTGTTGGCTCAGCCAGTTTTCTTTTCTCCCGCGACCCGGACCGACTCTGCACGTGCCCTAGTCGCCGCGTAGGACGCCGCCGCCGTTGACTCCTTCGGATCTCCGGCGACCTCAGGCTTTCCCCCACGCCAGATCTCTTCAAGGGACTTCTCCTCTTCCTCCCCGCACGCAGGAGCCTTCTTCTCGCGTAGGTTCAAGGGTTGAGGGTGAGTTCTTTGAACCTTGCCCTCAAGGTGTTCGATTCAATGCCTAAACGAAGTTAGATGTTGTTTTTGACAATGTTTCTCTTCGTTTACCCATCACAGCACCTTGTGGAGTTGTTTTGTGTTCTCCAGTGGTTCTCGATCGCGATCCTTCGTCCGGAATGCATCTCGTCGCCCGATGGTAAGCCGTTCGCGCCCGTTCTTTATCTAATCTTGCGGTCTATAGGCTTTTCTCACCTCTAGCTATTATGTTTGATTGTGTATACCCTATCTATTCCATCTCTTGCAGCGCGTTGATCTCTGGTGACAGTTGGTCAGTTGTCCGCAGTTGTTCATAGGCTTTGTTTCTTGCGATGGCCCGTTGTAAGAACGTCAGTGGTCCGGCAGCCGGCTCAGGAGGTTCTCCAAGAGGTGATGGTGGAGGTGATCCTCCCCGTCGCCTGTCAGCGGCAGAGAAGGGCAAGGGAAAGAAGCTAGCCACCAAGAAGAGGAGGGCCAACGATAGAGAGGCAGAGGTGGCAGAGGCAGTTGTAGCAGCAGCTGAGGCAGCAGAGAGAGGTGGACGCTCAGGTGCCCTGAGGATTGGGGCCGATCTCACGCCATGGCAGAGGCGTGCAGTTCTTGATGCTGAGGCACTCCATGGATCACCTCCTGGCACCATCATGCTAGGAGGTCAGCGTGTTAGGATTACGGTTAGAGATCCAGCTCAGGAGGTCCCGGACACAGAGGCAGAGCCCCAGGCAGAGGGTCCGACAGAGGCTCAGCATCAGGAGCAGCCCCTCAGGAGGTCGACTCGCGCTTGTACTCAGGCCATCCCTCGGATTGGTACGCAGGGTCAGTGTGCCTCCGCTTCTTGCACTACTCCAGCTCCACGCCAGGCACCAGTGAGGATTCATAAGGATTACACTCAGGTTTCAGCTCGGGAGATCCAGCAGCTGTGTTTCGTTCCCTTTCCTACTTGGTTTCCAGCTGCCAGGGATCCGAGAGCCAGTCCTAGATTTTATACAGTGGTTCAGGAGGATATGTACGAGGCACTAGTTCGCTCACAGGCTCAGTTCAGAGAGCACAGGGTGCTCGACCCTGAGATACTCGGGAACATGGTCGGTGCAGACATCAGACAGTATTTCACCTATCTGCACGGTCTCCCAGAGTTACTTGCTCTACCTGGTTCTTATTGTGAGGAGTGGGTCAGAGAGTTCTATGCCTCAGTGTGTGTCTCACCATATCATAGCTATATCCACTATGCACTGGCAGGCACAGACTATAGGGTGACAGCTCAGAGTGCCAGAGAGGTTCTTGGTTTGAGAGCCTATTCCACCAGGATCCACCAGCTGTACTATGGGAACTTCGAGCCCCCTCGACGTCATCACGGTGGTGAGGTACCACCAGTTGACTTTGTGGCTCCCTGTTTCCGTCAGCCTTTTGGAGAGGGCTCTAGCAGAACAGTGGGAGAGTTGACTCGCCCAGCTAGGATCCTCAACTTTGTGTTTAGGAAGATGCTCCTTCCCAGGACAGGCTACAGAGACGGCTTCACCAGGATCCAGCAGTGGTTGGTAGCCCACCTCATCTCGAAGACTCCTTTTGACTTGTGGGATCTGATAGTCTCAGAGATTGAGGATACTATTTTAGAGAGCTTTAGGGGTCAGCGTCAGTTGCCGTATGCACACTAGATCACCATGATTATCCTTCGTGCTAGGCCAGTACCACTTCCAGCTCACCTGCAGAGAGAGCTTTCAGACTCAGACACTGTGTTTCCTCACTATGACCCCAGGCAGATGCTGAGAGCACACCACGACCTCAGAGCTCCACCACCTTCTCGTGCACCACGTGGCCAGGTGCCACCACCCTCTCCTAGGGGTACTCACAGTTCAGGAGTAGTCCCAGAGACTAAGGAGGAGCAGGACGTAGCCATTGGGGCGTTTGCAGACGCTCAGGCTGAGGAGGAGTTTGACTTTGTGTCGGACAGCTCAGACGATGATTATCATCTTCCAGTGCCAGACCTTCCTCCGAGGATGCACGACCAGGAGGCAGGAGGTTCCTCGAGTGCTACAGACCCCACACTGCTAGCTATTCTAGAGGGGATGAGAGCTGATCAGCGGCTGGCAGCTGAGGAGCAGGCCAGGAGGGACAGGGATCAGGCTGCCATCAATGCAGCTATTCAGGCCAGACAGGATGAGCTTCAGAGATAGTTCCTGGCTTTCCAGGCATAGTAGACGGCGATGATGGCCGCTCTTATGGCTGCCTCAGGGATTCAGCTTCCTCAGATTCAGCTCCCAGGCACGTCGTCAGTCAGGCCTCCTACTCCAGCACCGCAGAGTCAGTCCCAGCCACCGCTCTAGCTTCCTACTCAGAGTCAGCCATTCTCGATGCCACAGCACCAGGTTTCTTAGGGTGCTATCTCGTCTGGCTTTGAGTAGGTTCTGCAGTTCATGCCTCTATGCTCTGGGTTTACACCACAGTCAGCGACAGCGTCACAGCTCGTGTTGGACTCGTCGGCAGGCCTGCACATCAGTTTCTTGTACAGTGCTTTGACTGGTGACCCTATGCCTCCACCTCTGCAGGCTCCTGCAGCTTTTACAGTCCCAGTCACCACTACCGAGCGCCTGTCGTCGTCAGTAGCCTCGTCTGAGCAGCTTGCACCTTCGTCTACTATGCTAGAGACGTCAGCTACAGCGACCGAGTCTGTGCCAGCCTCGTCAGCAGGACTTGAGCAGCCCGCACAGCCTCTGACAGCTTCAGAGCCCGCAGAGCAGAGCCAGACCGCCTCGCCAGCTCGTGTAGCTTCAGAGGGTCACTCCACCTCCTCCGACTCGACGGCCGATGGTTCAGACGATGCAGCACGTTTTTAGGCCGTGCCAAGGGACTCCACTGCTCCGCCTCTGCCTCCTTCGACTTAGGTTTTTGGCGCTTGATGCCAAAGGGGGAGAGAGTTGAGAGTATGAGAGTTAGGGGGAGCTAGAGCTAAACCAGGCTTTATTCTTTTGATATACTTTTTGTGTGTTGCTCCATGCATCATATTTTCTTTTATGCATTGCATCTATGTGAGATACTTTATGGTTGTGAGACATGACTTATGCTTATCTGTGATACCTTTATGTCATGTGTTTGGCTCATATTACTTTGCTTCCGTGTTTTTACTCTGATGTACTATGAGCTATTTGTGTTTATATCCTGTTGTATACATCTCACATATTTGGATGCAGGATGCTAGACTTGGTTGATATAAGCATGTCTAATACCTTTGCTCTTATTGTATCATGCTTATTGAAACCAAGTCATTTGAAAACCTCATTCTCCTTCATACTCGAGGTTATTGTCATCAATCACCAAAAAGGGGGAGATTGAAAGAGCATCTAGGCCCCTAATGATTTCGGTGATTAGTGATAATGTTGATGACTATCACTAACGTGTGTTTTTCAGAGGCAAAGTCATTAGTGAGGTCATGGTAATAGGTACTCGATGAACAGGGACATACATGCCTACTTAATAGTGGAAATCGTTTCGGTTTTCAAAGGATGAATGGACATCGTCAAGACTAGACTAGGTCTAAGTGCCATATGGTGAAGAAGGGCACTTAGAGTAGTTTAGGACTTTGTTTTCCTTTGACCGTACTATTAAGTGGGTCTTTGATCTAGTAGCTTGACTTAGGCAAGGCTTTAGGTTTAGGTGTGGTGCACACTTGGTAAACCTAGCACTAGGTAGCTCAGAGATAGTCCTTAGATCGAGAGGAACCAACTTCGTTTTGGAACGATCGCGTTTCGATGAAGTTAGGGTGCCTAAGTAGGCACCGGACGCTCTGTGAGTGCGTCCGGTGAGGTCCTTAGCCGTTGAAGGGTTTCAGTGCTTAGGGTTAGGCACCGGACTCACCGGGCAGCGTTCGGTCCCATACCCAGGGAGGTTGTAAACCTGCCCCGAGCACCGGACGCTAGGACCAGACGCACCGGGTAGCGTCCAGTCTTAAAGTTAGAGAGTTTGTAAAACTCCTCGGAGCACAGGACGGTGCCACCGGACGCTGGGAAGTAGCGTCCGGTGACCTGTCAGACCAAGTACAGTTAGTCGTTGAAGTGTCACCGGACGCTCGGTGCAGAGCGTCCGGTGCAACATCAACAGTGTCAGGTGACCCCGTTTTCAATCGAAAACGGTTGGCTGACCTTTGGACTTCGTGGGGTGTATTTATACTCCTCCACCTCGTCCATGAGAGGTCTCTTGGCCATTTGAACATCAGAGAAACTTGTTGTGGAGCAAGAGAGTAGCAAGAGCCTAGAGAGGATTGAGTTTTGACTGATTTCTTGAGAGAATCCTTCTCTAGTTGAATTCCAAGAGTCAAGTGTGCATCCACCACTCTCTAGTGCCTTGTTTGGGTCAAGTGAGACTTCTTTGCTTGTTACTCTTGGTGATCGCCATCACCTAGACGGTTCGGTGGTGATTGGAGGCACGAAGACCGCCCAGAGTTCTTGTGGGTGGCTCGTGTCAAGCTTGTGAGCAGTTTTGGGCGATTCACCGCGACGGAGTGTCGAAGAATCAGCCCGTAGAGAGCACTTGGTCCTTGCGCGGACCAAGGGGGAGCAAGACCCTTGCGCGGGTGCTCCAACAAGGACTAGTGGAGAGTGGCGACTCTCCGATACCTCGGCAAAATATCGCCGAGCACTTTCTTCCACTACTCCTTTATATTCTATCATTTACTTTGTGTTTTTACATTCTTAGAATTGTCATGCTAGAATAGGATTGGAACTAGGTTGCAAAACTTTTATCCGGTAGCTCTCTTGTCACACTAGGCACAAGGGGTTGAATTGGACCTTGTAGGTTGCTTAAATTTTTAGAGAAGCCCAATTCACCCCCCCCCTCTTGGGCATCTTGATCCTTTCATAGTATTTTTGCTATGAAGCATTGTGACCTTGCCTTCTCTCTCACCCTACTTTAATAAGGCTTTTGATATCTGGAGCTCATAGGTGGGAGATAAAGTATACATACTTACAAGACATTTATTGCATAGTCAAACCATGGATCCAGAGAAACAAGTCAATAAGTCAAATCAAGATGTGCATGTGTGGCGAATGAATGGTGTATGGTGATGATGGTGATAACAATGGTGAAAGTCTAATTCTTTTGCTCTTTTGAGGGGATACATACCTTTCTTGCACTTTGAAGCTTTTTGAGGAGAATGAGATGCTCTATATTTTCTTTTTCTTTCCTCTCAGGTGGGTATCTTGTACCCCTAATTCTACCGTCGGACACTTGTCCATTTTTACCTCTCGTCTCACTTTTTTTCTTTTCTTTCGAGATTCCGGGCACTTGCCCCTTTTTATTTCCTCATATCCTTTTTCTCTCTTTTTTTAGAGCACTCGTCTCCTGAAATAATATAGCAAGTGGTAGTAACCAAGATAACTCGAGCATTTAATTCACGGGGAAAACAGAAATGTTTTTGGCTATTCTCTCCCGGATTAGAAGTAGAATACTTTTGGCTGGTTCTGGAGATGGAAATGGGTGGATATATGTGAATGCGTACTTTCGGAGTAGAAGCAACATATGTGAGTGAACGTGCAAGTGAATCTTGATTTAACCACATGACAAGCTCCTAAGGGTCTACACAGCTTGACCACACTCAATGCTCATAAGTAGTAAAAAGTAAATGTGTGGCTCAAAGTCTAGCAAGCATGTATATATGGCTGTGGTAGGAATTTAAACTCTCATCATACAGGAACTCATCATGTGATATTTTAAAGATTTTCAAAGATAAAATTCTCCAGATTTCTAGCATCTCTAGGAATAGATAAACAACAGCTCAACCCTCCCATATCATATCCGTTAACAACTTAGACTTCACATCAAATTCTCTTCCCACAAGTTCAGGTTTAGACCAAGCTTTAAATTATCACAGTTATGTCTAAACTAGAGAGAGAACTCAAATTTGAAAATTAGGCAGAGCAACTATTCATCATATCCATGCTAGAGTCTTATTAAGATTCAGTTTAGCATAGCCACTTTATTTATTTATTAAGCATACTAAGCAAAAGATATATATAAGCACAAAATCTTTATTTGGTTTTTCATGGTTATGTATATTTTTTTAATATAGTATAAGTATATAGATAGATAGAAATACTTAGCGGGATAAATGGGGGGTGCTCTCCCCCAAGCTGGATTTTGACGTAATTTCTTCTGATGGCTAGCAGGTGGTAGGGGTGTATTTAAAAGTCGGCAATACCCTGACAGCGATTAGGATGTCCTCCGTCTGCTAGTCTTCTTGATCCTTAAATTCTATGGAGCTCAAATAGACAACAAAGCTTTGTGGAACTGATTAAGTGTTAGCATAAATATCTAGCCTTCATCATGTTGAGCCTTCTCAATAAATACTACTTTTTTCGGTAGGATCACAATTATATTTTATTATTATTTTTATAGAGCAGAAGAATATTTTTATTTTATTATTATTAATTTTCTTTATGCCACCACAGTGAATGTACTTATGGGTTTTATGCCACTTGTATACTCACATGGGGCTTACTGGTTTTAACATTTTTATTTTACTTTTTAGGATAGTATGAACATAATTAACTAAGCAAACTA
Source organism: Sorghum bicolor (assembly GCF_000003195.3). Lineage (NCBI taxonomy): Eukaryota > Viridiplantae > Streptophyta > Magnoliopsida > Poales > Poaceae > Sorghum > Sorghum bicolor. Next base: position 12,550,552 of record NC_012879.2, on the reverse strand, counting down.
TTTTAAATAATTTAAAGGAAAAGGATAACTACCAAGTTTACCTCTTGGCAAGGCGTTTGGTGTTTTTAAGTCCTCCGAACGAGAGTATCTGTTTTCTCAGTTGTCCTGGGATTCGCTGGATGGCGTAGTCGGTGGTTCCGGCGGCGCCTCCTCTTCGTGCATAACTATCTTCTCTCTCCACACCTGACTCGGTGCTACGGTTTCCTCAGGATAGTTCTGTTCAAGCTGTATGTCTTCAGACCTTACTACTTCTCCTTCGTAGTGTGCCTATCTGTCCTTGATGATTTGCCTCCTCTGGTTACGGTTGCGTCGTCTTCTTCTTGTCCTGACCTACTTAGAGTCTTCAACTATATAATTAGGGTCAGTAAAATAGCAGCATACCTTCTCAGAGGGGAAGTGCATGTGGACTTCTCCGGTTCCAATGTAGATGATTGCTTAAACAGTGCTAAGGAACGGTCTCCCAAGGATAATGGGTGGATCGTACTCGTCTTCTCCCATGTCAATAACCTAAAAATCTGTATGGACAAAATAATCGTCTATTTTGACAGGGACATCAGTTACTATACCTTCAACCTTTCGAAATGTCTGATCTGCCATCTGGAGCTGAATGTATGTAAGTTTTAGGGGCATGGTTCCGAACAAGAGCCTATAGGTGACTGCGGCCATTATGTTGATGCCCGATCCGGTGTCGCAAAGCGTCTTGTAGAAGTTGTACCCATTAATGGAGCACTGGATGCTTGGCATACCTGGGTCGTTCTTTTTGGTCAGGAACGGTGACTTGAGTCGATGATCTTGACCTCCTTCAACTGCAGTGACCATCTTAGCTAACTCGGTCCACACTTGCTTGTTCATGTTCCTCCTGTTGGTCCTCTTCCTTGGTTAATGTCGGGATTGCTCTGGGATTTGTGTAGTCTTGTTCTTAAAGGAAAACGTCTCCTTCCTTCCCTTGATGTAGAAACTATTCTTGGCAGCACTAGCGTAGATGAAGCTCCCGAGGTATTCAGGAATGGCCTCCCTAAGATGACGGGTGCCCTCTCATCAGAACCGGTCTCTATCACCACGAAGTCTGCTGGGGCGTACAAGTTACCTACTCCGATGCAGAGGTTCTTCAATATTCCCTTTGGGAAACTTAGCATCTGATCTCCAAGCGGCAAACACATGATTGTTTCTAGTAAAGGATGTGTAAAGAATTTTTCATAGAGTACCCTAGGCATAATGTTCACACTAGAGCCAAAGTCGCAGAGTGCTTCTGGGAAGTCCACTAAGCCGATGGAGATCGGGATGACGGGGCATCCTGGATTGCCTCTCTTGATCGGTAGAAGGTCAGTAGTAACTTCTGCAATGGGGTTACTCTGGTAGTTACTTGTATCAAACATGTCTACAAGATTTGCAGATTCTAATCCTTCCGGTTGTGATGGTAGACCAGGGTTAGTAGCAGGAACAACAGCAGCTATTTGATTTAGCTGAGATTCAATTATTTTATTGAAGCTAATTTGATTCTTGATGGCAGTAGAGAAATTATCCATTCTATTATTTATATTTTCTAACATTTTATCATTAGATGCCAATTTCTTAGATAGGTTATCCATTAGCTTTCCTTGATTAGACACTAACTCTCTTAGAGGTGGAAAATTATTATTATTGTAAGAATTGTTACCTTGATAACTACCTGAGTAGTTAGGCCTCTATTGATTCCAACCTTGATTTTGTTGAGGACGGTTGTAGTAATTGTTGTTGTTGTTGTTGTTGTTGTAGTTTACATCCTCAAGCATCTCAGGGCAGCGATTGCCTGAGTGTCCAGTATCTCCACACTCCTCTCAAGTCATGTGAGAGTCGTAGACGTGCATGACTTCTTTCTTATCTCCAGCTTTATCATCGAGCTTCTTCATGAGCAGGTCTAGCTTGGCAGACAGCATGTCTACCTCATTGAGATGGTGCATACCTCCACCTCTCTTACGTGTCTGGGTCCTTTCTTCATTGCAGCCTTGGTTGGACGCCATCTTCTTCACAAGAGATGTGGCTTGTGGTATGGTGAGTGATAAGAATGCTCCTCCAGCTGCAGCATCCATGGTCTCTCAGGCACTATTGCCGAGTGTTGATATTTGGGAACGCAATAAGGAATTGATCCGCAAGCGCACGGATATCGGTGAGCACTTCACCCGGGAAATTATCCAGAGTATCGTATTTATTTTTTTACCACTAGGAGAAAGAGTGCATCTGATTAACCGGTCTATTACTACTAACCTTTAGGCACAAAGAATGTCTTTCGATGTGAGTGATAAATAGAGAAGACTGCAACCGTAGTCTCCTTCTAACCTTGGTAAGGATGATCTATTGTTCTAATGGGGAGGCTAACGGAATCTAGACAACACAAAGGATGTTCGACCCGCACCTATAAACCCTATCCTTCCTGCTAACGAGATGTGATCTACAAAGGTAGCTCGGAATTGTCACGTTCCTCACTACTACCACGGTCCAGCTAGTCAGGGAATATCTATGAGTACCCCAGCCTAAACACCACGTTTACGCCAGCAATGATTACTCTAAACTCTACGCGAAGAGATTAAAGTAAACTCATAAACCATAAGAACAATAAAACAAGAACTTACTACAATTTAGAAGTCGAATTACTGAAGAATCCTAGGAGCAAGCTTCGGGTTAGGAGAACTTGATCCCGCAGGTACAAGCTTGGAGTAGACACCGACAGGCCGGGCTTCCTCCACTCTACACCTCCACTCTATCTCTCTCAATCTAGTAGAAACTAGAAGATCTATTTCTACCTTACATTGATTGCTAAGCCTAAAAAGAAATATTAATTAGAGAAGAGGTTTTCCTTCGAGGGCACCCCTCAGTCTCTATGATAATTTCTTCATGTCTTCCAGGGGCCAGGGTGGCCTCACTTATATAGTCCTCCCCTTCTATGCATTTTTGGGTCAATAGCCGAGGTGGTACTATGTTTTTCTTGATCCAATAGGTCGGTGGAATATCCCGAGCGAAGGAGTCCTGATTTGGCTCCAGCAGGGGGGCGGGCGCCCAGGCTACCAGGGCGGGCGCCCTGGGCCTGGCCCAGCTTTGCCTCCGCTTCGGTCTCGTGGCTTCTGGAGTCTTCTAGATGATGTAAAATTACGCGGTGCGTTGATATCTCTATGTAATCCCGACATGTGGGCCTTTCTTCCTTATTTCCTGATAACCCCCTGCAGAAATAGATAAACAACAAAACTCGTGGAATTCTGTCAGATCAAACCCTAATTCTAGGTGATGGTTGCATATTGGTCCTTTCTCTTATTTATTTGATAATTAAAATTGATACTTAAGAACCGTCAACACCGAGCCCATGATAAAACGTCTGCATCAGTAGCCAGCTCTCCATTCTATGATGGAGACATTCTAGGATGTAGTCTCGGAAGCGCTCTCATGCTTCTGGAACAGATTCATCATGTTGTTGCTGAAAACTTGTAATTTTCCCACTGCCCCACTGAGAGCATTGGTCTTGCCCGTGGGAAAGAACTTAGCCAGGAAGTTCGTGGAGCAGAGTGCCCACGTAGTATTCTTCTCCTTTGTAGTGTAGAACCACTGCTTCGCTCTCCCCAATAGTGAGAATGGGAAGAGGCGAAGTAGTATAGCGTCTCTGGGGACTTATGACATGGTAAATGTGCTGCAAATCTCCAGGAAGTGTTGGAGATGAGCACTAGCATCTTCGTGCGCCTTCCCACAGAACTGGTTGGCTTGCACCATGTTGATGAGCCCAGGCTTGAGCTCAAAGTTGCCGTCGATCTCTGCAGCAGGTCCAGTGCGGATGTTGTCCGTAGTGGGAGCTGAGAACTCGCGAATCGATTTGTTCGCCATGACTTCGAACTCTGAAGACAAGTTCCGGATGAAACTTCGGTGGTCTTCTTGGTTGGATGAAGTTTCGTGCTGAAGTGTCAATTTCTTCTTGAGCTTGGCTCTTGTTTTTCTGAATAACGCTTCGGGGTTGTCAACAAAATTTCCAGGAAGATGTCTTCTATTCATACATTACCCTACATAAAATAATCAAGATAGAACAATACCGGGGTAAAACTGTATGAGAGAATTGATAATATCAATCATATTAGTGATGCAAATGATGACTCGAAATTCCATATTCATTCCTTATTAGTAATCAACCTTCCCCGGCAACGACGCCAAAAATGCTTGTTGGGCATTCTTAATGTCATTACCAAAAGTAGACTTAGTTTTCTAATTCTGATAACGGCGCCAAAAATGCCAAACCTATCCCTCATGCCACTTAAGCCAAGTTGTCATCCCCAGCATGATATGAGAGACGCGGTATTGAAATATGCAATTGCTCTTCTGAATAAATAAATGAGATCTTCATGCGCACAGATTAATACCGATGTAGCATTTTAACCGGGAAGTATTCCAGGTATCATTATTTATATTTTTACCACTGGGAAGGGATTGCTAATCATAAATGTTGATTATGGAATAGAATATGGAATTGAGTATCTATCATTGCATGTATAATAGAGAGCATTTATCTATCTCTTTCATACAGGGATAAATGTCACATAAAATATAGATAAAGTATGAATGGTGACAAGGATAATTAATCTGATCAGCATACTAGCCACATATAATAATGATAAGCACCTCAACAGATATTCTAGCAAGTCATTAGCATAGAATTAGGATGAACTACAAGAATATTTCCTAAGTTATTCTTAACTATAAAGTCTAGCATATCATATATAGTTAGTGCAATTATACTTGGCAATCATTGCGAGACAGGACTACGTCCATGCATAGTGATATTATTAAGGAAAATGAGAAACATAGCAATCACTCCCCTGTAATAATGTTGCTCTATGTGCCCTATACATGAGAGGGGGACTATATATAAGAATCAATAGAGCTGTCACCACCACGAACTACCCCGCGATCCGGACTAAACATGCTGAATTAATTAGGTTGGTTAATTCGGAGTTACAAATCATACATATTTGTCTCTTTATTTTATGTGAACGCCAGAACCAAGGAGAAGCTTATAAAAGCGATAGTCAAGTACCTTAAGATGTTACCTTACTTGAAGAGTGATGGTACAATATCACCTTGTGGAACCTTTCCTTTGTTAGTGGTTGTGCATCGTGTTTGTGGCACCCTCTATGGATCATCTCTTTTGAGCTATGCCTTCCTTGTGTAAATTGTTAACCTTCATGTGCCTCTCTCTTTGTCTCCCATGTGAGTTTATTTCAGGACTTCCCAGGTCGATATTGCAAGTTTTTTCTGCAGGGGTTAGTCTGACAAAATATACCAATGTCTACGTAAGCAGTTTTTATTTCAATAACCAAACTAGACTCCATGTCTAATCAAATTAAGGAAGGTTGTTTAACCTAAGCACCATGCTTAATTTAAAAGCCAGTAGAAGTATGTGCAGTACTTCCAAACTAACACTTACTAGGATAAACAAAGGTAGCATGATGGCATTTATAGAGATCTACTCAAGTGGAGATGAACTAGTGAGTTGAGCATGTCTCAACCAACATAGCAACTTGGCAAAGGATGTTTTTATGTGAAGTACTCCCCCAAGCTTGAATTTTGCAAAATTCAAGATTGGATGAATTTAATTCAATGTTGCATAATGATTGGTTGGGCATAACTTGCGCTTGTCATTCCTCGGATCTTCTTGCTCCAATCCTAGAAAGGTTAGTGACAAGAATACCCGAAGGAATATTTCTACAATTATCTTTATATGCTCAATACACAAGGTAATGTTGCTAATAATTAGAAGTTCATGTTACGATCTGATAAGTGCTTGTTTTAGGACACTAAGCTTGTTCTTGGGAAACCATGAAGTTATGTTGGTGAAGTGGTTTCCCCTCCAACACCAACCTAAGTGTGCCTATATCAAGATCGACTCAACGATATCTGCAATATTTATTATAGACATATGCATCGATAACCACCCCTTTAAAGTTTTTATAAATAGAAAGGAAGAGGGGGTTGGAGATCTCAAATGTGGTAAGGTTGGAGAGACCAATTGATTGGGAAGATGCTTTATATGAGCAAGGACTTGGTAAGGTATTTATGAAATAACTTCTATGCTCAGTGTTGTTTCTCTCATTCTCAAACTCCAAGGATGATTCTTCATGAATGCTTAAAATTCCTCTAGGATTGTCTCTCAAGTTTGTTTTATCCATCCATTCAATGGTGATAGCACATGGATTTTTAATGCCCTCTAGCCATTGATGTTGCTCTTCTCGATCCTCCTTGTGGTCTTGATGACTCTTATGCATGGGATGTCTAGAGAGATTCATAGGATCATCGGGAGGTTCAAGAGAAAGAGGATAGTAGAAATTATTAGGCTGAAGGATGGGTTTAAAGATAGTTTCGAATGAGTCATCAAAAGTGAGCGTAGAAATGGAGAAGATGAGATTGTCTTCTAAATGGCTTTGCTCTCCTTCTATTGCATCACTTAAGATGCCATCCTTGAGTCTTTCTAGATGTCCATCAAAGGGATTGGATTTGAGATGCTTTCTAAGAGATCCCTTCTTAGGAAGGTTCAAACTATATGTACTCAAAGGTCTCTTATGAAGCAGGAAGTTTAAGCTCATCCCAAAATGAATTTCTAAAGGTAGAATTTCTTCTCCCCTTAGATGATTTTGGAGCACTACTAGTTTGGGTTGGATAGCCGAATCATGGGATTGAAATGTTTGGAAATCGGCTATTGAAACTTCCTTTCCTTGTGTGGGAGATGATTCCTTCTCTATCTTTAGGATTTTTTTGTGAAGAATAGTGCAAGAAGGATGTCCACGAATGAAGACATACCTTGCTTTGCTAACAGATAAAGAAAGAAAAACTCTACCAAAGGTTATATGATTAAGACCAATGTGAAAATATCGAGGAAAAACATGGTCTTGTAGGGCTAGGTTTAAACCAGAATTTATAGAAAGATTATAAGATTCCCTAGGAGTAGCTAAAAGTTCATTATCTTCTTGATTAAAAGATAGGACCTCGGCTATAGGAAAGGGTTGGATTTGACCTACTGCAATCAACTCCGGACAATGATCATAATTAGGGGCAAATAAAGGACTTGTTGACTCCCATGTCTATGGCTGGTCTCCGAAGGTGCAAAAAATTCAATAATAGGTGTGGAATTTGAGTTATCCATAAAGATGGAAAAAATAAAAAGATAAACGTATAAAAGTATAATACAAGATAATAGCAAGACTAAAAGTTATCTCAGCAAACCGTCTTTCTCCCTGGCAACGACGCCAGAAATGCTTGTTGATATTTGTTAACGCCATCAGGAAATGATCCGCAAGTGCATGGATATCGGTGAGCACTTCACCTAGGAGGTTATCCAGAGTATCTGTCGACGAAAGCTAGTCGGCAGTCTACCTTGGGGTATACCCACGGTAGTAGTTTATCGGTAGACGGTGCGCAAACTACGAACTCGATGGTGACGCAAGACACGGACAAGCTTTTTATCCAGGTTCGGCCGCCGAGTTGGCGTAATACCTACGTCCTGCGTCTGGTTGTATTGGATTGTGTTGAGAGAATCGTATATCCTAGGGGGGTCCCTTGCCCCTCCTTATATAGTCTGGAGGGCAGGGTTACAGATCTAGAAACTAATCCTAGTCGGTTACAATTGCCATGGATAATTCGATATCAATTCCTATTCTAACCGACTAGAATCCTGCTTGATCTCCACGTCTTGTTTCCTTGCGCGAAACTCCAAGCTGTCGGATCAAGCCTTTGAACTCGTCTCGTAGTGGGCCAAGCTTCCTGGCTGAAGTCTAGCCGTAAGGGTATAGGGGTTTATACCCCCACAGCTAGTCCCCGAGTACCGTGTATTGTGATGCAACACGCCGTCTTGAGCTTCTTCGATCAGCGAGGCTTGACGTCTTCAATAAGCAGGAAAGTCGCCCAAACAGTTGCAACGGTATTTTGACCAACTCAAAAGTCAGTTGATCAACATTGACATCGAAGAAGCAGGTTGTTCGAAGAATGCATGGTGCTCTAAAAAAGATTTTTTTTTCTGGTGGAGTGTGCCCACTTTACTTTTCTAAAAAGTATAGACCTCAAAAAAGCAAGCATATTCACCGCAAGGTGAAGTGTGCCCACTTAGTCCCCGAGCCTGGTAGTAGGTGTCGTAGGCACGTGGTGCCAGGGTCAAAAGAAAATTCCCCAAAGTAGTTTTGAGACTGAGATGCATCGCTAGATGCATCGTACCAATGTAGTCCCCGAGCTTGCTGGAAGGCGAATTATGAGCCTTGTAGCAAGGTCTTAAAGTGAATTTACCAGTCCCCGAGCATGTCATGCTCGCCTGCAATTGAAAAGACCAATCGACCAGTCCCCAAGCACTTAGTGTGCTTCTTGGAATTATATGTTGCTATACTGTACGACCAGTCCCCGAGCGTCGAGTGCTCGGTGGTCGGTGCATGCTTTAAAGCTTTGAGCTGATAGACTGAGCGACCAGTCCCCGAGCGTCGAGTGCTCGGTGGTCGGTGCAGTCCTTGAAGTTCTGAGTTGATAGACTGGGCGACCAGTCCCCGAGCGTCGAGTGCTCGGTGGTCGGTGCAGTCCTTGAAGTTCCGAGCTGATAGACTGGGCGACCAGTCCCCGAGCGTCGAGTGCTCGGTGGTCGGTGCAGTCCCCGGATTGTTGACTCACTGGCGTATGTGTCCTCTTACTTTTGAAAAGATCTTTCCAGTATCTGAGTGACGTGACGAGGTCTCCTGACGATATGTCAGACGGATGCATGAAAAGTTGCGCCTGGCAACTGTACAACCGCTCTTTGCATGGTTTGAGAAAAGGAAACCATCAATTGGTACGAAAACTCCGCCGCATTAATTGTCTATAATCATTATAAACCGAAACGCCGCGTCCGCCGCATGGCCCGCCCACTTCCCGAGAATACAGGAAGTGGGAGAGGTGGAGTCGCGGGTTTATAAGGGTCTAATAGGTCCGCCTGTACCGCTTCGCCTGCCATTGCCTTCGAACCTTCCGCTCTCATCTTCTCCAATCTCCTGCATCTTCCTAACTCCAGCCCACATTCGCACCTCTAATGGCGAAGAGCGACTCCAGGAAGAGGGCCGATCTGATGGCCAAGGAGTGGAAGAAGTCTCGCAGTACCACAAAATCTCTTGGTGACCTCGTCAATATGGGGCTTTTACACGGCGCAGAGCTCGGCGGCTGGAGGGCACCGGAAGGGGAGAGCTACCCCGATCCTCGCGCCGGTGAGATCGTCGTTTTTGAAGATTTTGTTAAGAGAGGATTTGGTGTTCCTGTTCATCCTTTTCTTCAAGGTCTTCTTTTGTACTATGAGATCGGGATTTGCAATCTGCACCCGAACTCAATTCTCCTCATTTCCACCTTTATCCACCTGTGCGAGGCCTATGTTGGCATAGAGCCGCACTTCGATCTTTTCCGGTATCTTTTCTGCTTGAGGAAGAAGGGAGCAGTTGGAGGCTCCAAGGTTGCAGGTGGAGTATACCTCAACCTTCGTGATGGGATGAAGAATCGCTACCTGCACTGTCCATGGAACACTTCCTTGACCGAATGGTACAGGAAGTGGTTCTACATCAGGGAGGAGCCGGGCAGCTCCACGTTCTGCGACGTGGGATACATTCCTGAGAAGAGGACGAGCTGGACCGACCGCCCGGAGTTCGACGGTCCAGTGGCGGATCTCATGAAGCTGATCGACTGGTCGCGCCTGGACGGGCTTGGCGTGGTCGGCAACTTTATTTGCCGCCGGGTGATGCCCTGCCAGAAGAGGGTGCACTCGGCGTACGAGTATGCCGGAAGCGCAGACCCGACCAGGATGCGGTCGGAGATCTTGGAGAAAGCGGAGGTACAACAGCTGTTGAACGAGCTGTTTAACTTCGCGGACAGAGGCTTCATCCGTGGTAGCGATCGGGTGCAAGCCTTCAAGTTAGGACGACCAGCACCAAAGGTATGTAGCAGAATCTGTTTTAGCATTCGTATATCGTTGGCAGTTGACTCATCTCTGTTGCTTTTGCAGATCGGCGGTGTCGACCGGTGCACAGTGTATGTATCACTGGCACCGGGGATGGAAAATCCTGCGGGAGAAGACCCGCCAGAGGAGGACGCTGCTCGGTGTACTCGTTACACCAGCAGTGAAGAGGACCAAGCCCGCCCCATCCCGACCTCCGAGGAGAGGGTAGCGGGGAAGAGGCCATTGCCGGCAGATCCTTTGCCGGCGGATCTTCCGGCGGAGAGCAGCCAAGCACCGAAGCGTCGTCGGCTCGTGCGGATCGTTGACGACGACGACGACGAGGAGGAGGCTGCGCCATCGTTGGTCCGACGGCCCCGGGGTCGCCCAGATGATGCGCCGGCCGCTACTGATCGAGTGGCCAGCGATGCCCCGGCACCGCAAGTTGTCGAGACGGGGGCGCAGGTGCCGACCGGCCAGGCGAGGAGAAGGTTCACCGCGACCCACCGTCGGTCAGACCTGTAAGTGTTCGACTTACGTATTTTGGACTTCCTCTTTTTTTTATTTTTTTTTTTAACTTTTGTTCCTGTAGTGCGGCATCGGATGTCGATCCTGGCCAAACTGCCAGCCAGGGAACGGGCGAGCCTGCCCGCGGTTCGGGGGATGCGGCCCCCCAGACCACAGAGCGGCCAACAGCTGCAGTCGCGCCTGGGAGCACCGAGGGGCTCCCGAGCGCGGCGCCGACTACGACAAGCAGCCCGACCAGGGCTGGAGAGGCTCCCCCAACGGACTCCTCAGAGAAGGGAAGATCCCCGACCGCTCCTCCTGCCGGGGGGAGTGAAGTCCCCCCGCCGCCCCGAGCAGGAGCCTCTTCGGCTGCGGGCTCTCCAAGTCTGGTCCAAGGGCCAGTAATGCCTGGGACCACCACCGGTGGTGATGCAGCACAGGAGGAGGAACCCCGGGCGGCCTCCGATGATGAGGTGGAAGAGATCGAGGGTCGTCCCCGTGATGGCCGCCAACACGTGTATGTGTGGCGCCAACGCGGGGATCACTTTATCGGGCATGAGGAGCTCGCCGAGACCGAAGAGGCCGCCAGGGTGGAGCGCGCGGCCAAGCGCCTCGTTGATGAAGTCAAGGTAAGCGGTTTTTTGTACTTCTGCGCATTCTTTTGCCTTGTCTTGCATGGTCTTTATATTCTTGCTTTGTAGGACGTAATGAAAACGGCGAAGTACCGGAAATGGTGCTTTGACCAGATAGAAGGCGTCATGGCCGAGAACAAAGCCCTTGCCGCGGAGGTAGACCGTTTGCGGGCGGAGGTCGGGGAGAAGGTGGTCGAGATGAGCGCTGAGAAGGAGCGTCGTCTCGACCTCGCTCGTCGCTTGGCCGACCAGTATCGGCTGCAAGAAGGTTAGTCACACGCTCCGAGCAGCTTCGCGTACTTGTATAGTTTGCTTTGCTGACCAGTTTAGGATTCGCGCAGACTTGGAGGAGGAGGTGGCCAGCCTCCAACAAGAAAAGGAGCGGCTCAGCCAACAGCTCGCCGGTGCGCTGGAGTCCGGACGGCGAGCAGAAGAGGAGTTGGGTCGAAAAGACCGGGAGTTATCTGGTAATGGTTGCCGCCTTGTTGGTTACTGCCCGCCCCCTTTTTTATGCCGAAAATAACGCTTTTTTTCTTTTTTAGTGCTTAAGGTGAACGCCAAAAAGCACCTGGACGATCTGACCAAGGACCGGGACTCCTGGAAGGTCAACTGCTGCAGGATCTGGAAAGGAGTGTCCCCGGTCCTAGACCTGATTAGTCCCGAGCTCCCGGAGAGCCAGCCCCGCGCGCCAAGGTTGACCCCGGTCGAGAGGGCGCAACGGGCGTGGGACTGGCTCCAGCAGTTTGTAAAGGACGCCGGGGAGTTTGCCGGCGCGCACGTCCTCAGCATGGTGCGCGCCCACTACCCCCTGGTCGACTTGAGCAGGCTGGAGAAGGGGTACCCGAAGGAAGTCGGCCCGCAGGACGCGGACGAGCTTCGGAGCAGTCTGCTGGACTTGTCGTCGACAGTGATCGGCGACATCAATCTGTGCGGAACGGCCACTCCTCCAGACCAGCTGAGCTCAGATAGGTCGGCCAGGGAGTTGTCGGGCGCGTCCGTTGCTGGAGATGGGCGGTCGACGCCTGCGGTCTCGACCAGCCAGGCGCCGGTGGCCCCGACCCCTTCGTCCGGGCAGGAGGGCCAGGCGGGTGATCAGCCCGAGCAGTTAGGCCAATAAAGTAGTCTGTAGGAATAGACTAGTATCTGCCCGTCAGGGTATTTATTGTAAACTTTGTATGTAAAGTTTGTAATAAAGTTTTCTTTTTGTCATGACTATTGTTTTGAGCGCTGTAAAAGTATCTGAGTGACGTGTCACCGTATTTGTCTTGGTTGTCGCCAAGAGCATCCATTGCGGGAGGTTGGCCGAGTGGTGTGTATGACAAGGTATAGGCGAAAAATAGAGAATTTCATTATCAAAAAATTATAAGATACTTACAAAAGAAAGTCATTAAAACTTTATGGATAGAAACGTCGCAGTTTGTCGATGTGCCAAGAGTTAGGCACTCGTGTTCCGTCTGGGTATGCTAATCTGTAGGACGTAGGTCGTGTGACCTCGGTCACCACGAAGGGTCCTTCCCAGGGAGTGGATAACTTGTGCATTCCCTCCTGCCTTGTTTTCCATCGAAGCACCAGATCGCCGACCACGAAAGAACGGTCCTTGACATTCCTGTTGTAGTATCGCCTGACTGCTGCGAGATATTTTGCTGTTCGGAGACACGACACTAAACGCTTTTCCTCCATGCAATTGATTTCGAGTCCTCTGGCGTTGTCGGCGGTCGCCTGGTCGAAGTGCTCGATTCTAGGAGATCCGAAGTGTATGTCAGACGGCAAGACCGCCTCTGCACCGTACACCATGAAGTAGGGAGACACCCCTGTGTTTCGACTAGTCTGAGTTCGGAGGCCCCAGACCACAGCCGGCAATTCTTTCATCCATCGACCGGGTGCTCTGTCGTTTTTGGTGTACAGCCTTTTCTTTAGGGCGTCAACGATCATTCCGTTAGCACGTTCAACTTGACCGTTGGCACGTGGATGTGCCACTGACACATATTTTATGACTATGCCTCTGTCATCGCAGAAATCCCAAAAAGTGGTGCCAGTAAACTGAGTGCCCAGGTCGGTGATTATGCTGTTCGGAATGCCGAATCTGTGTATGATTTGATTGAGGAACTCCACAGCCTTCTCGGAGGTTGCCTTGACCAGGGGCATGTATTCAATCCACTTGGAGAACTTGTCGATTAACACGAAGACAAACTTGAAATTGCCCGGGGCTGGTTTAAATGGTCCGATCATGTCGAGCCCCCAGCAAGCAAAGGGCCAAGACGACGGGATGGTTTGAATTTCATGGGCAGGTACGTGGGTCCTCTTAGCGAAAAACTGACATCCTTCGCAATGCCGAACCAGTTTTTCTGCGTCGCTGACCGCGGTTGGCCAATAAAAACCTGCTCGGAAAGCCTTTCCGACCAGCGTTCTAGATGCGGCGTGGTTGCCGCAGGATCCGGCGTGTATGTCTTCCAAGAGCTTGATACCATCATCTTGGGGTATGCACTTGAGCAGAACTTCGGAGCTTGCGTTTTTCCGCATGAGTTTTCCGTCGACCAGGATGTAGTTCTTTGATCGTCGGATGAGACGCTCGTTCTCTGTTTTGTCCTGAAAGCCAGTCCCGTCTGATATGTATTTGATGAACGGGGTACGCCAGTCACGCCCACCGTTTGTCGGAGTGGCGTCATCTATGAGCATTGCCTCGGTGGGTTGTTTGTCGACCAGGGGGGAGCCTACGCTCGGCTCATGGATGTCCTGGACGAAAATACCCCGCGGGATTTGGGCCCGAGATGAGCCTAACTTTGACAACGCATCTGCTGCTTGGTTCTTATCCCGGACCACGTGGATGTACTCTATGCCATAGAAGTTAGTTTCCCATTTGCGAATTTCTTTGCAGTAGAGATCCATCTTCTCGTGGGTTGCGTCCCACTCCTTGTTGAGCTGGTTGATGACCAAAGCGGAGTCACCGTAGACATAGAGGCGCTTGACCCCCAGTTCAACGGCTAGTCGTACGCCATGTAAGCATGCTTCGTATTCGGCGACATTGTTTGACGCCGGAAAAAGGATCCGAAGGACGTAGCGGAGTTTGTCCTTGTTTGGTGATACGAACAATATCCCAGCGCCTGCACCGTTGATGTTCAAGGACCCATCAAAGAACATTGACCAGTGGTCTGAGACATCTGGAACGGAAGGCTCGTTGAGGTCCGTCCATTCGGCAATGAAATCGACCAGGGCTTGAGACTTGACAGTGGTGCGACTCTGGAACTCTAGGGAAAATGGACATAATTCCATTGCCCATTTCACGATTCTGCCATTGGCGTCTTTATTGTGCAGGATGTCCCCGAGAGGAAAGCTGGTTGTTACCAGGACTCGATGGCCGTCGAAGTAGTGCTTCAGCTTTCTTGACGTTATCAGGATGGCGTATATAAGCTTCTGTATTTGTGGGTACCTGGCCTTGGATTCGTTTAAAACTTCACTTATGAAGTAAACGGGTCTCTGGACCTTGAAGACGTGACCTGGCTCATCTCGCTCGACCACTATTGCCGTGGAAACAACCCTGTCGGTTGCAGCAATGTAAAGGAGTAGGTCTTCATTGGGCTGAGGCGCTGTGAGGACAGGCGGTGAAGTGAGGAAGGTCTTAAGCTGAGTGAACGCAGCGTCGGCTTCTTCTGTCCAAGAGAATTTTTCTGACGCTTTCAGTAGTTTGAAGAAAGGGAGGCCTTTTTCTCCCAGCCTTGAGATGAAACGACTGAGGGCGGCCATGCATCCGGTTAGCTTTTGAATATCCTTGACGTTCTTCGGTGGTCGCATGTCGAGTACGGCTTTGACTTTTGAAGGGTTTGGTCGTATGCCGTCGCAACTGACAACGTTGCCGAGCAGTAGACCGGAAGGAACGCCGAAAATGCATTTCTTGGGGTTGAGCTTCCACTTATACCTATTGAGTGCCTTGAAGGTTCGGTCTAAGTTGTCGATTAGGGTGCTCGCGTCCCTTGTTTTTACGACCACGTCGTCCACATAGGCCTCGACGAGGTCATCGCGAATCTCGTCGTGGAGGCATTGCTGGATGGCCCTTTGATAAGTGGCCCCGGCGTTTTTAAGTCCGAAAGACATGGTAGTGTAACAGTATGCGCCGAAGGGTGTGATGAAGGATGTTTTGGTCTGATCTTCTTCCTTTAACGAGATCTGGTGATAACCAGAGTAGCAATCTAGAAAGGAGAGGAGTTCGCATCCGGCCGTTGAGTCGACCACCTCGTCGATGCGAGGAAGACCAAAAGGATCTTTAGGACAGTGTTTGTTGAGATCGGTGTAATCGACGCACATTCTCCATTCATTATTCTTTTTGCGTACAAGAACCGGATTGGCGAGCCAATCGGGATGATACACTTCTTTTATGAATCCGGCTGCTAGAAGCCGTGTTATTTCTGTCCTAATAGCCTCCTTTTTGTCACGAGCGAACCGTCGCAGTTTTTGCTTGATTGGTCTTGCGGTCTTCGAGACGTTTAAGGAGTGCTCGATCAGGTTTCATGGGACACCGGGCATGTCTGCGGGTTTCCATGCGAAAACGCTCACATTGTCCCTTAGAAACCTGACGAGCGCGTCTTCCTATTTTGGATCCAGGTTAGCCCCGATGAGGGCTGTCTTCTCAGGATTGCCTTCGACCAGCTGCACTTCTTTGTACTCCTTGGATTTCAAATTCTTTCTGGCTGTCTCCTGCTCAGGTAATCGGAGCTGGTCGGGGGGCAGCTGTGCGGCTTGGTTTGCTGTTTCCGCCATGCGGATTGAGAGGTCAATTGCCTCGGTGATCTTGAAGCTTTCTTCTTCGCAGGTGTACGCAGTGTAGACGTTGCCTCTGATGGTTAGGACACCCTTCTCCGTGGGCATCTTAAGCACTAGATATGAGTAGTGCGGGACTGCCATGAACTTTGTCAGCGATGGGCGGCCCAGTATGGCGTGGTAGGTCCCGTCGAAGTCCGCGACTACGAAGTTGATGAACTCCGTCCGGAAGTGATCGGGTGTGCCGAATTGGACAGGCAATGTTATCTGTCCGAGGGGCACCGAACTTTGACCTGGCAAAACACCCCAGAATTGGGCGTCATAAGGTTTTAGTTGCGCCGGTGATATCTTGAGGGCGGGCAGGCTGTTGCGGAAGAGGATGTCGATGGAGCTTCCCCCGTCCACGAGCACGCGCTCGAATCTGATGCTATTGATGCAGGGATCGAGAATCAGTGGGAAACGACCCGGCTCTGGGATAGCGGCCCACTGGTCCTTCCTGCTGAACGAGATCTCCCTGTGGGACCACGCGGGAAATTTCGGATCTGCGATCAGCCCATCCGTGCTGTCTATGTTGAGGCAGGCTCTCTTTAACAACTTTCTTTCTCGCTTGGACTCAGTGGAGACCTTGCCCCCGAAAATGGAGTGAACCACGTCGGTGGGGCTGACGTATTGGTGTCGGGGGTCCCTGTCTTGGTCCTCATCCTCGTCTTCGTGGTCGTGCCCGTCGCGCTTGTTATTTTTCTTGGCAGTGTCCTCTTGGGCGGCCCGCCGTGTATAGATACTTTTGAGGACGCGGCACTCCTCCATGGTATGGTTAGACTTTGGGTGTAGCTGGCACGGTCCCTTCAACGTTTTGTTGTAGTCGTCTTGGTAGTCCCGTCGTCCATTGGGACGTTTGACCGTATTTACTTCGTGGTCGTATTCGTGAGGGCGCTTTCCTCTGAAGTCGTCGCGGCTGTCGCGCCGCCGATCCCAACCCTCTCGGTGATCGCGGTTGTCGGAGCGGCGGTGATTTCTGTTATCGTAGCGACCACGACCGTCATCCCGCCGGGAGGGCTGGTCGGGGCCTCTCGCATCGTCTCGGATTAGTTTTTCTGCGTCATCAGCGTCGGCGTAATTTTTGGCCGTGGCGAGGAGCTCTGCTACCGTTGATGGGCGCTTACGCAACAGCTTGTTCCTCAGCGCTTCATGGAAACGCAAGCCCTTGATAAAGGCTGATATGGCCTCGTCATGAGAGATCTTCGGGATTTTGAGGCGCATATCCGAGAATCGTCGGATGTAATCGCGCAGAGGTTCATTCTTCCTGTCTCTTATCCTTTCAAGGTCATACTTGTTTCCGGGCTGCTCGCATGTGGCGATGAAGTTGTCGATGAAAGCCTGTCGTAGCTCTTCCCAAGAATCGAAGGAGTCCTCGGGCAAGCCGAGAAGCCACTGATGACCAGCCTGGTCGAGGACTACGGGGAAGTAGTTAGCCATGACGTGCTCATCTCCTGCCGCTGATCGGACGGCGATTTCATAGAGAGTGATCCAGTTTTCTGGATTTTCCTTGCCGTCGTACTTTTTAAGTTTTTCGAGTTTGAAATTGCGGGGCCACACGACCTGGCGGAGGTGTGAGGAGAACTGCCTTAGGCCCGGAGGACCGTGAGTTGCATCGTACTCGATGCGGCGCAGGTTTTCGTGGACTGCCCTCTCTGCGGCGCGCCTGTTGATGAAGTCCCGGGCATCTTTGGGAGGGATGTTGTGGCGGAGATCCCTGTGTTGATTTTCTTCTTGGCCGCGTGCGCGGTTCTGCTGGCAGCGGCCATCGGCGCCCCGACCACCATCGTCGCGCCGTGAGTCCCCTCGATGGTTGTCGGGGGAGCGGCTGCGGCGACGCCTGCTGGGTGAGGCCCGGCTACGATTAGTCTGGTCGGAGGCGGCTTCCGTATAGGAAACGTCCTGGACTCTCTTGAGCAGAGTGGCTGTCTGTCCCATTGCGGCGATCAGGTGTGCTCGGATGCTGGTCCGGACTCCCTGACATTCGGGGGTGTCAGGAAGCCGATCCAGGTTGGCCATGGCGACAGCCACGTTGGCGCTTGGCGTTTTGTAGACCGGCTGGTCCCCGACCATGTCAAAGGCGTCGTTGAGGTTACTTGGTGGCATCTGTTGTTGCTCGCCCGCACGCCGTCGGGCGCGATCGGCGTTACGCTGTTCGCGGAGTTGCCTCTGGTCATCTGTTTCTCCGTCAACAGCCGGTTCGTCGGCGCTGACATTGAACACAATATCCCCTCGCCGGGGGGGGAATATCGGGAATCGGTCGAAACCCGGAGGGTGTGAAGGAAAATCCAGGTCATAGCCCTCGTCTTCGGTGTTTATAACCTCGGTGGGGACGGAGCCGGTGCTTGAGTTGGTGCTGGAAACCTGGCCGTCCCGTAGCTCTCGGATGGTCACCATGTTGACATGGTGACGATTGTTCTTTGTCGGCGACCAGCCCGCTTTGCTGAAAACGGATTGGACATGCTGTGAGTAAACAGAGGCCGAGTTGTTCAGGCCGCAAGGATAGTCTTCCTTTTTGAGCTCGACGGATCGTCCTGAGAGGGTTGAGGTTATCGTCAGGGACGTTCCCAGCCGTTCGTGTGTGGCGACACGAGTTGGACGGCGGAGTTTCGAAAAATCCGCTCGAGCAGCTTGGTCGGGCCGGCGCAGAACTCCATCTATTAGTTGGGAGACTTCGAGTAGCTTGGAGTCAGCGCGATCGAGCGCTTGGAGGAGGTCCGAGCAGTCGATCTCCTTTCCCTTGTAGAGCGGGAACGGTGGTCGGGAGCTTGGTGTCGTCATGCGTGTGGTCGGAGACGGCGTGGTCTCAGATTGGATCTGGATCTCTTTCGGAACCGTGGTCGCGAAGCCGCCGCTGCCCGTCGTCCACGTGATCTGGCCGACGGTGAACGTGAGGCCTTCGGGCACGGTCGCGGAAGCTGGGATCGTGACCATCTTGTTCGCCGGAAAAGTTGTACGCACACCCCCTACCTGGCGCGCCACTGTCGACGAAAGCTAGTCGGCAGTCTACCTTGGGGTATACCCACGGTAGTAGTTTATCGGTAGACGGTGCGCAAACTACGAACTCGATGGTGACGCAAGACACGGACAAGCTTTTTATCCAGGTTCGGCCGCCGAGTTGGCGTAATACCTACGTCCTGCGTCTGGTTGTATTGGATTGTGTTGAGAGAATCGTATATCCTAGGGGGGTCCCTTGCCCCTCCTTATATAGTCTGGAGGGCAGGGTTACAGATCTAGAAACTAATCCTAGTCGGTTACAATTGCCATGGATAATTCGATATCAATTCCTATTCTAACCGACTAGAATCCTGCTTGATCTCCACGTCTTGTTTCCTTGCGCGAAACTCCAAGCTGTCGGATCAAGCCTTTGAACTCGTCTCGTAGTGGGCCAAGCTTCCTGGCTGAAGTCTAGCCGTAAGGGTATAGGGGTTTATACCCCCACAGTATCGTATTTATATTTTTACCACTGGGAGAAAGCGTGCATCTGACAAACCAAATCTATTGCTACTACCCTTTAGGCTACAAACAATGTAATTCGATGTGAGCGATGTATAGAGAAGACTACAACCGCACTCTCGTTCTAACCTTGGTAAGGATGATCTACTGTTCTATTGGGGAGGCTTACGGAATCTAGACACCACAAAGGATGTTCGACCCGCACCTATAAACCCTATCGATCCTGCTAACGGGATGTGGGCTACAAAGGTAACTCGGAAATGTCACGTTCCTCGCTACTACCACGGTCCAGCTAGTCGGGGGATATCTATGAGTAGCCTAGCCCAAACACGACGTTTATGCTAGCAATGATTACTCTAAACTCAACCGGAAGAGATTAAAGTAAAATCATAAACCAAAGAACAATAAGAACAAAGAACTTACTAGAATTTAGAAGTCGAAATACTGAAGAATGCTAGGAGCAAGCCTCGGGTTAAGAGAACCTGATCCCGTAGGTACAACCTCAGAGTAGACACCAACAGGCCGGGCTTCCTCCGATCTACACCTCCACTCTATCTCTCTCAATCTAGTAGAACTTAGAAGAACTAATTCTACTCTCACATTGGACGCTAAGCCCCAAGTCTATGTAGAGGAAAAGTTATCCTTCGAGGGCACCTCTCAACTCTATGATGAACTTGTTCTCCTCCAGGGGCCAGGGGATCTGCTTATATAGTCCCCTCAAGTGAATCTGGGCCGTCGGATCAAACCGACATTGATTGAATGGTTATCCTTGATCCTTTAGGTCGGTGGAGCGTAATTCGCGAGACGGATCCTGATTGGACTCTGCACCAGGGCGGGCGCAGTGTAACCCCCTGCAGAAATAGACAAACACCAAAACTCGTGGAATTCTGTCAGATAAAACCCTAAGTCTGGGTGTTGGTTGCATTTGGATCCTTTTCTTTATTTATTTGATGATTAAATTTGGTACTTAAGGACCGTCAACAGTAACCATGTTAGCAAAATATCATATATAGAAACCATCTCTCCCAATGAATGTGTTTTCGAGTAATACATGTGAACCTTTTTTTCACCCTCTCCATTATCCCTTCCTCTCATGCTCTCACCAAACCTCCACAACAAGAGAGCGTGGGCGGCATGGGCAACTAGCACGAGAAGGCACGGCGACATGGCCGACGTAGGTGAGTGAGACTGCCAACCAAGGGCAGTGACTGAAGGGTCGAGATGGCGGACTAGAGGGGGGTGAATAGTCCTTTCTAAAATTTATTACGCTGGCTAACGGAAACAAATGCGGAATTAAAACTATCGGTCTAGCCAAGACTACACCCCTCTATCTAAGTTCTCTAGCACCTTGAAAAGATCCTAAACAAGCAAGCAAGGTGCTACCTTAGCAAGAGCTCACCTAATCAATTCTAGGAGCAAGGTCACACAAACCTATGCCACTAGTACTTTGCAAGACCGGGGAGCTCCTACACAAACTAGTGAGGCAAAGCGCACAAAGTCTAAGCTCACTAGCAAGCTCAATAACAAGGCAACTAATGCCAAATTAGAGAGCACAACTTACTTAGCTACACAAACTAAGTAATGTGACTAACAAGGTTACACCAACCAAATTAGTCACGCAAGGGAACTACTTCTAGCTACACAAGCAAGAAGGTAACTAGCAAGCTACACAAGCTAACTAATTACAAGAGCAACTACACAAGCACACATATATGAATGTAAATACAAGCTTGTGTTAGGGACTTGCAAACCAACGGGAAGAACAAAGATGACACGATGATTTTCTCCCGAGGTTCACTTGGTTGCCACCAAGCTACGTCCCCGTTGTGTCGACCAACACTTGGTGGTTCGGTGGCTAAGAGGTGTTACACGAACCTCGTCCCCACTAGGACACCGCAAGAACCTACCCACAAGTGAGGTAGCTCAATGACACGCACGATCCAATAGAGTTGCTCTTTGCGATCCCCGCGGGGTGAGCACCGTACCCCTCACAATCTCTTCTCCGGAGCACCGCACAATCTCCTTGCGTGCTTCGACAGAGCCACAAACCACCAAGCCATCTAGGAGGTGGCAACCTCCAAGAGTAACAAGCACCACCGGCTTGCAACACGAACACCTAGTGCCACTCGATGGAATCTCTCAATGCAACACACTAGAATCGCTCACTCACACAATCGGATAATCACTATCAAGCATATGTGAGTTAGAGGCTTCACTAGCACTCCCCAAGCATGGACACTAAGTCCCAAGGGTGCTTAGTACCAGCCAAGGTCGGTCACCACTTCTATTTATAGCCCCAAGGGCTAAACTAGTCGTTGCCCCTTCACTGGGCAAAACACGAGGGCACCGGACGCTCACAGGGAGCCACGGACGCTCAACCCCCAGCGTCCGGTGCTCAGGCGTCAGCCACATGTCGCTAGCCATTTGAACTCAACCGTTGCTGCCAACGGCTACTGCGCACGTGTGTTGGGTATTCTTAACATCATTACCAAAAGTAGACTAAGTTCTCTAAATCTAGTAATGGTGCCAAAAATGCCAAACCTATCCCTCACACCACTTAAGCCAAGTTGTCATCCCCAGCATGATATAAGAGACGTGGTATTGAAATATGCAATTGCTCTTCTAAATAAATAATGAATGGGATCTGCAAGCGCACAGATTAATACCGATGCAGCATTTTAACCGGGAAGTATTCCAGGTATCGTTATTTATATTTTTACCACTGGGAAGGGATTAGCAATCATCACTATTGATTACAGAATAGAATATGAGATTGAGCATCTATCATTGCATGTATAATTGAGAACATTATATCTAACTCATCATACAGTGATAAGTGTCACATAAAAGATATATGAAATAATGAATAGTGACAAGGATAATTAATCTGATCTAGCCACATGATAAATATGATAAGCACCTCAATTAGATACTCTAGAAAGTCATTAGCATGGTATTAGAACAAACTACAAGAATATTCCCTAAGTTATTCTCAACTATATAGTCTAGCATTATCATAGTTAGTGCAAGCATACTTAGCAATCATCACGAGACAAGACTACGCCCATGCATAGTGATATTAGCAAGGAATATGAGAAACATAGCAATCACTCCCCTGTAAGAATATTGCTCTGCCAGCCCAATACACGAGAGGGGGACTATATAAGAATCAATGAAGCTGTCACTATCACGAACCACCCCATGATCTGGCATATTGGGTGTCACACCCTGGCTTTTAAAATAAGACCAGAGTCATCATATGTGTGCCCAGGAAGTCCACACATACAACAAAAGAATAGAAATATCAGAAAACAATGTTATATATAGCGGAAAACATATTTATATTATCACTTACAAACATCAGAGTACGCCGAAAGAGTAGCTAAACTTCTTAGGCTCCATTCTTCTCAGGGACGGTTGACTGGGGGCTCTGTACGCCAAGCACTTCTCATAAGCTTCTAGAAAACTCCATAGCATTTATGTCCTTCTGAGCAGCACTTTACTACACACTGGGGTGTGGGGAAAATAGCAAGGGTGAGTTCATGTCGAACTCAGCAAGCACAGACGGAAAGTAATGACATGCAAGGCTTAAAACAAGGTAAAGCTGACTTGGTTTGACTGCGGTAGCATTTTAGTTGATCACTTTTAATTATGACTATTATTAGAACAACCTACTACTATTCATGAGTAGCATAAACCCAACCCTTATTAGTGTAAGTAGTAATTAGCATCTTTTAAATGACTATCCTAATAATTATAGAAGTCCAGGGATTAACCCCAATTATTAACACAGGATAGCAATCCTGCCAACACGGAATAGCCATTCCGCCAAAACAAGAGGTAGCAACCTCGCCAAGTTCCATCTCCAAGTAACCAGTGAATCCAATTTGCTCATCAAGTGAGGGTCTGGGCCGCTCGTGACCGTGAGCACGACTGATATATCAGTTTTACACTCTGCAGAGGTGTGCACGTTCACTCCAAGTCGTGATTCCCATTTACCCGGGGTCATGACTCCCCAAAACACTGCCAAGGTGAGCAGGCAGGGTCTCACTACGAGACCTTTCACAGGGTCCAACTAATAGGATGCCACTCGCAAGTTTTTACCGGGGCGCTCGGCAGTCGATACCCATAGCCATGGCATACCGATCAACCGACAACTTAATATTCATTACCCAAGTTACTTCCTCACGCCTACCCGGAAAGTAACACCCTACTAGTGGAGGTCCTGCTAATTAGTCAAGCCAGAGCCATATAGCTTGGAGCTGCACTGTAAGTCCCAGGGGGCCGCTCCCTGACTAAGTCCTTACGGAGAGCAGAGACGGGTACGTCCGGCAAACCGGACCACCAACGGTACCCGCTCCCCCTGACACCACCATCATTACGATGCTCGTAAGCATCCAACATCGCCATCACCGCAGTGACCAAAGGTTCAGCACAGTTTAAGCATCAAGTTAAGTAGAGAGTAATTCTTGTGTAAGCATGAGTATAAGATGAGTAGAGCAGCTAAGCAAACCTAGTATCGCCTAGACTACCCTTATACATAACCTTAGGTGAACAAGGAATAGTAAGTGAAGCTAGTCATGTCCTTAAGGTTTGCATTCATTAGACACATGCATGTAAAGTAAATGACATTAATGAGTAGGTTCAAAATGATCAAACGGTGTCTGCACTTGCCTTAATTTCCAGTGTACAACTGCTCAGAAGTCTTTGGCTTCTTTCTTCTGATCTTTTAGCTTCTACTGCAAGTGTCGGTCCTCAACTCCTGGTCTTCACTGTTGACGAACCATACTTCTTCTACTCGTAGCAACCAAGCAACACAAACAAACAAACAAACAATCACGACTAAGAACAAACGACAATCAAAAGAAAAGCTTAGAAAGAGCGCACTAAACGACACGACTTATTGCTATGATCGTGATGGATTGAGAACGGAGCTATCGTTAAATGGACACGACTATCGGGGCTTGCAACAAAACGGAGAGAAGACAGACTATACGCTCGTCGTATTTTGTTAGATGAAATGTGGTGATAGATATTTAAGAGAAATATCATAAAATAGAATTAAACAAATTATAATTATAAAAGACGAAGTATAGTTCTAGTTATATTCTATTTATAAATAAAAGGTATATATATCATTTAAGTCATTTAAACATTTATGATTTAGGAAGCATAAAGCAAGTGAGAGCAACTAATCGAATCATGACATGCTTCCATGTATACTAAACAAGTTATAATTAATAAAGAATCCTTTAAATTGATATTAATAATGTTAGCATTTATTTATTTATAAAAGATCTAAATTATAAACATAAGTTACTTTTAATCAAAAAGACATTAAATAAATATTAAACAAATTAATTATATAATTTATGTTTAACTAAAAGAATCATAGTTAATAAATACTTAGGTTAACATTAACAAAGTTGATATTAGATTATAAAAGAATATACCAAAGTGTAAACCTAAATTGTACTTTGTAGACTAAAAGGGCATTTAGTTACTCATTAATTATTTTGTATTTATGGTGAAAATCCAAATGGTCAAACGAGGTAACTATTACTGCTAAAGCGTAGTTTACGACGATACGAAACTAACGCGACAAGAACGGGCTCAATCGGAGTTAAAACGCGGATTCTATGGCCAAAACCATGTCAGTGGCAAAACCGTGATTACACAGAACTATATTTCGCATTTTAAATAATCAAAACTGAATTTTAAATACATTTTGGACTGCGGGCACTATTTCCCTAAAGCGCAGGGGCTAAAACAGAAAAGCCAAGGGCATAAATCTAATTACTTTTAAAACGGCCGGAGTGCGGGTTGATTTCTAATAACCGCGGGGGTCTTTTTGCAAAAAGGGCAGGGAATGGCGCGGGTGGCCGACTTGCTAGCCACGTGGCGCGTTGGGGCTGGTCGGTCCACGGCGGAGACCTGTGGACCAGGGCGGGGCACGGGTCCACCGGGTCCACGGTGGACCGCGGCCGGGAACGAGCGGGCGCACGGCGGGAGGGAGCCGACCGCGGCGGCGGCGCCATGGCTGCGGCACTGCGGCTCGCCGTGACGGCGCTGCAGTGCATGGGAGGCCGTGCCGAGGGCACCGGCACGATGCGCACGTCGAGGCGAGCACGATACAACTCCTGGCTGTGCGAGAGAGGGGCCGGGGAGGTCGGGCCGCACGGAGGGGTGGTTCGGCGGCGGCGACTGGGCTCCGGCGAGGGCGTTTGTGCAAAAGAAAGAGGGAGAGAGGGCGGAAAGGGCATGGGCGTGGTCGTCACCTCGCTGCGAACGCCGAGGGCCGGTCGTCGTCGTCGGAGATGGAGTCGGGGAGGAGATCACCGACGGCGGCTTGAACTCGGGCGGCGGCTTTGGCGGCGGCGTTGCTAGGGTTCTAGGGTGGCGGCGGCGGTGCCCTAGGGCTCCAAGGAGGGGCGCGATGCCCTACGGGAGGGCCTTTATAGTCCGGGGATCTTCGGGGCGCGTGCAGGCGCGGAGTACGGGGCCGGTGGTTGCGGCCGTGTCCGACTCGTTCGGAGGTCGGGGATGACAGGTGGGTCCCACTCGCGGGGCCCACCGGTCAGCGGGTGATGGTCGGGTGTAGGAGGCGCGCGGGGTGGGCCACGGGGCTGGGCTCGGCCTGCTGGCCTGCGGCGGTGCGGGATGGGCCGCGGCCCATGCCGGCTGCTGCGCGCGAGAGGGGGGAGGCCGGCTCGGGCTGGGCCAAAAGCGGGAGGGAAAAGATAGAAAAAGAAATATCTTTTCTTTTTGCAAAACAGAAATTCTAAACTATTTTGTCAACCAATTTCCAAACTATTTTCAAACAAAATTTCAAAAATAAATTTGAATCAATACTTAGGGATTATTTTGGAATTTGTTTGTAGACTATTTTGAAATCTAAATATATTTTAGATTAAACACATTTCTAAATTGTTTTCCAACTCGAACTTGAATTAGTTTTTTTTAAATAGGACTTTTGAAGTTTTATTTTTCCGAAAACCAAAAGGACCTAAACGCGCTCGCTAGAAATTTTGTAATCTATTTTTTTTCGAGACAAGCCAAGCAAAGCTAGGGCACAAAACACACATCAAATAAAACACCCTCCACTTAATTCATTAAAAGTTTTAAAATTCCACATTTTTCTCATTTTATAATAACAACAATGAATAAAATCTTGGAATATTTTACAAAAATTTTTAAATCCTTATTTAATTTAGTATTTTCTAATAACAATCCAAAATTAAAAATTTTAGAGTGTTATAGATCTACCCCACTTAACATAAATCTCGTCCCGAGATTGGAAGAAACTAGAGAGAAAGATAAAGTAGATCATCGAAGTTGTTTTGGGACTTTCAAGATGTGATCAAAGACTTAAAGATAGACGTAGGGTAAAAAGTATGGTAAAGATTGATGACAAGGAAAGATAAACATGTGAGATAAGAATTGAGTTTTGGATCCTGTATTATGATAAGGTGGGAGCGCGAGAAACGAATATTAACAGGAGATGATACATAGGAGATAAAGATTGATATTATAGTGCTCACAATTTCCTTGATTCCAAATATGTATAAGATAGTAGATAAAAGGATAAAGAATTAGCAAAAGTTGACAAAGACTTAGATCCCCTTTTTTTTTATCCTTCGCGCTTAATCATTTGTAGTCCTATGAGATGTAAGATCCAAAATCACACGTTGACAAGAAAGATAAGGGCTCATTGCAAGGATGATAAAGATCAATTTATAGTTCTCCATGTCTTTCTGATTAGAGATTTTTGAGAGTGATGATCGTAGCGGATGCTACCCCACTTAAACCAAGTGTTAGCTTATCTCCCAAAATCCTGTATAAGAACACTCATCTTGTCAGTAGATAATCTTCAAAGTTTTCCTTGGGAGGTTACTAATTCGACAATACACTGCACTTCTTGGGTTTCTAAAGAATAGGGAGAGAAACAACATAATGATGGGAGAAGATGGAGTGAAATAATCTCAGTTATCTCAGTAAAGGTGCAAGACTGAAGCCAAAAGTCGACAAGGTTATCTAGGAGAAAATTCTTGAACACCACCCGAGAAAGCAATCCAAGGGGTCTTGTGAAATTGACCATAACAGTATGGTGTTATATCGGACCTTCGTATTCTGCATTTTGTCACGTGAGAGTCCATCATATATTCCAGGGTGTAAAATAAATCTTATCTTAGGACTTTTGTTTCTTATGTCTTGCTTAGATAGGTCAACAAGCACCACTCTTCCTAGGACACTTGATGCTTCTCTATGGTCTCCATAGATGGAACCTAAGTAGAGTTCTCATACCACTTGCAGTGTTGGGGAAAATAGAGAGAGAACTACATAAAGGGTGTCGATTCATTCTGCATGGAATGTTTAAGATCGCTTCATAGGTAAGCACTACCACTTGATGTTGGGACAGCACCAGGTGCTTTGCCTGAGATTCCATGGTTACCACAAATAGACTAAACATCTTGTCAAACAACTCATAACTCATATCAGGAGATTAAAAATGATAAGGTCCAATGAACAAGACATCTCATTTTACAAAGAAGATTACAAGTGACTTGAATGCTAAATCTTTATAAGCTAAAAGGCATCGCTGACTTCATATGTTGCCATAAGTGTAACATACTTCCTTGACTGGTTCAAATTGATCTAGATCTCCTAATACAATCTACTCCACATCTGATGTTGAGAAAATATTGCCTCTATATGAGGTCCACATTTCTTTCGAACTGCCTCGTTGTCGATACAGTCATTTCATTAGTCCTTTTAAACCTTGGGGTGAGGTTGAGTACCTTCATACACAAACCTATCTCCTGATGGGGTGGTTAGGGATACTGAGTGTTGGGTAGAATCAATCTTTCCATGATAAGCAGTTAACCATCCTCTTCCAAGAACGACATCAATATCCAACGATTCCAAAACTACAAGATTCACCTCAAAATCTGCACCTTTTATGTCAAGCCTAACTTTTGGGCACATGTGTGTTGCTTTCATCTTCCCTCTTGGTGATTTTACTAGTAGGGGTTTCTTCATTTCCAACATAAGCATCTTATGATCGGCAGCACATTTGTTTGAGATGAAATAATGTGAAGAACCTGAGTCAAACAAAACAGTGGAAGGAGTTGAATTGACTAGAATTGATCCAAACACCACATTTTGTGCTTCACGAGCAGTACACAGATCCACATGGTACAATCTACCATTAACGTAGTCACGAACTGGGTACTTCTTTGGACAATGCTTCTTAGCTTGATTACTCTTTCGAGGCTGAAATTCTGTATAGGAGATGGTCCATCCATCTAGGCATAACTCTGGCATAGCAAGAGTAGCTGAAGGGGCATCTAACTCTTCAAGATATGAATGTGTCTGATGAGAGTTTGGAGCTAAATCTAACTGCAATGTGGAACTCAGATTTGGCTCAACGCTTAACAATGGCTCTAGGGAGACTGCCTTCCTTTTCTTGTTACCTTCAGTCTGTTCATCCTAGGGTATCTCAATCTTTCGTTCACTTGTCTTGTTCTGAAGACAAGGTAAACCATAGTGTCTACAGCAGTTACACGTCTCTTGAATCCCAAGTGCCTCGTTAATACCATCTTTCCTAGCTTCCATGTTCTTCCAGGCTTCTACGACTTGTCTCTTCATTGCTCCTTCCTGAGTTTTGGTCATGGTCTTCTCTGAAGGTAGCTGAGAATCTTTTTGTGGTCCCACTCCACTTAGTACTTGATCCTGTGTAGACAAGGGCTTCTCCTCGTTCATTAGGGACAACGGTAGCATAGTTGGGTCTTCCTGACATTTGATGTAAGCTTCTTCAATGTCACATTGGAGAAGTAGAGATTATACTATCAAAAGTTTCTGGAGTCTAGCCATATGATCAGCTGCCATCTCTAGGATTTGAGCTTGCCAGGCTATCACCTGTTCACTACTTAGTTGTGTTGTAGAAGTCATCGGTTGACTCTGATCACTGGTATTCTTTCCTTTGACGTCTTCACTTGTGTCAACCATCTAACATTAGGTAATACTAGAATGAGATAGAGTAGTATGGATAAAGAGCATGACACGAAGTGAGAGAAAATAGCTGGAGAAGGTCAAGATTGACAATAGATGGATAGGTAAGAGAGATCACTACCCCACTTAACAGAGATCGAGCTAATCCTCAAACGACTTCTTCCAGAACTCCTTCAAAACACTAGAACTGAGACGACACACAAAACAACAAACCAAGCAAAACAAGCACGCAACACACCAACGATACTACACGTACTTCTTTCAGTAGTGGTGGTCATCTTAAAAGGTAAGTTCAAGATGATGAAGGGCCAACGAATTTGGAAATAAAGCAAGTTTTGAAAACTTCAGTAAAACAACTAAACAAAAGCCAAGGAGATTAATAGAAATAGCTCAAAGGAAGCTATTCAAGGAGGGGATACAACATGACAAGGATGAAGAAATAGTCAGAATCAAGGGTCAAGGTATAAGAAAATAGTTTTATAGCAAAATAAGCTTTAGAAATCGACCAGTGCTATCGAGGCATACGTCCTACAGTCAACATTGCTTTGATACCATTCCTGTCACACCCTGGCTTTTAAAATAAGACCAGAGTCATCATATGTGTGCCCAGGAAGTCCACACATACAACAAAAGAATAGAAATATCAGTAAACAATGTTATATATAGTGGAAAACATATTTATATTATCACTTACAAACATCAGAGTACGCGGAAAGAGTAGCTAAACTTCTTAGGCTCCATTCTTCTCAGGGACGGTTGACTGGGGGCTCTGTACGCCAAGCACTTCTCATAAGCTTCTAGAAAACTCCATAGCATTTATGTCCTTCTGAGCAGCACTTTACTACACATTGGGGTGTGGGGGAAATAGCAAGGGTGAGTTCATGTCGAACTCAGCAAGCACAGACGGAAAGTAATGACATGCAAGGCTTAAAACAAGGTAAAGCTGACTTGGTTTGACTGCGGTAGCATTTTAGTTGATCACTTTTAATTATGACTATTATTAGAACAACCTACTACTATTCATGAGTAGCATAAACCCAACCCTTATTAGTGTAAGTAGTAATTAGCATCTTTTTAATGACTATCCTAATAATTATAGAAGTCCAGGGATTAACCCCAATTATTAACACAGGATAGCAATCCTGCCAACACGGAATAGCCATTCCGCCAAAACACGAGGTAGCAACCTCGCCAAGTTCCATCTCCAAGTAACCAGTGAATCCAATTTGCTCATCAAGTGAGGGTCTGGGCCGCTCGTGACCGTGAGCACGGCTGATATATCAGTTTTACACTCTGTAGAGGTGTGCACGTTCACTCCAAGTCGTGATTCCCATTTACCCGGGGTCATGACTCCTCAAAACACTACCAAGGTGAGCAGGCAGGGTCTCACTACGAGACCTTTCACAGGGTCCAACTAATAGGATGCCACTCGCAAGTTTTTACCGGGGCGCTCGGCAGTCGATACCCATAGCCATGGCATACCGATCAACCGACAACTTAATATTCATTACCCAAGTTACTTCCTCACGCCTACCCGGAAAGTAACACCCTACTAGTGGAGGTCCTGCTAATTAGTCAAGCCAGAGCCATATAGCTTGGAGCTGCACTGTAAGTCCCAGGGGGCCGCTCCCTGACTAAGTCCTTACGGAGAGCAGAGACGGGTACGTCCGGCAAACCGGACCACCAACGGTACCCGCTCCCCCTGACACCACCATCATTACGATGCTCGTAAGCATCCAACATCGCCATCACCGCAGTGACCAAAGGTTCAGCACAGTTTAAGCATCAAGTTAAGTAGAGAGTAATTCTTGTGTAAGCATGAGTATAAGATGAGTAGAGCAGCTAAGCAAACCTAGTATCGCCTAGACTACCCTTATACATAACCCTAGGTGAACAAGGAATAGTAAGTGAAGCTAGTCATGTCCTTAAGGTTTGCATTCATTAGACACATGCATGTAAAGTAAATGACATTAATGAGTAGGTTCAAAATGATCAAACGGTGTCTGCACTTGCCTTAATTTCCAGTGTACAACTGCTCAGAAGTCTTTGGCTTCTTTCTTCTGATCTTTTAGCTTCTACTGCAAGTGTCGGTCCTCAACTCCTGGTCTTCACTGTTGACGAACCATACTTCTTCTACTCGTAGCAACCAAGCAACACAAACAAACAAACAAACAATCACGACTAAGAACAAACGACAATCAAAAGAAAAGCTTAGAAAGAGCGCACTAAACGACACGACTTATTGCTATGATCGTGATGGATTGAGAACGGAGCTATCGTTAAATGGACACGACTATCGGGGCTTGCAACAAAACGGAGAGAAGACAGACTATACGCTCGTCGTATTTTGTTAGATGAAATGTGGTGATAGATATTTAAGAGAAATATCATAAAATAGAATTAAACAAATTATAATTATAAAAGACGAAGTATAGTTCTAGTTATATTCTATTTATAAATAAAAGGTATATATATCATTTAAGTCATTTAAACATTTATGATTTAGGAAGCATAAAGCAAGTGAGAGCAACTAATCGAATCATGACATGCTTCCATGTATACTAAACAAGTTATAATTAATAAAGAATCCTTTAAATTGATATTAATAATGTTAGCATTTATTTATTTATAAAAGATCTAAATTATAAACATAAGTTACTTTTAATCAAAAAGACATTAAATAAATATTAAACAAATTAATTATATAATTTATGTTTAACTAAAAGAATCATAGTTAATAAATACTTAGGTTAACATTAACAAAGTTGATATTAGATTATAAAAGAATATACCAAAGTGTAAACCTAAATTGTACTTTGTAGACTAAAAGGGCATTTAGTTACTCATTAATTATTTTGTATTTAGGGTGAAAATCCAAATGGTCAAACGAGGTAACTATTACTGCTAAAGCGTAGTTTACGACGATACGAAACTAACGCGACAAGAACGGGCTCAATCGGAGTTAAAACGCGGATTCTATGGCCAAAACCATGTCAGTGGCAAAACCGTGATTACACAGAACTATATTTCGCATTTTAAATAATCAAAACTGAATTTTAAATACATTTTGGACTGCGGGCACTATTTCCCTAAAGCACAGGGGCTAAAACAGAAAAGCCAAGGGCATAAATCTAATTACTTTTAAAACGGCCGGAGTGCGGGTTGATTTCTAATAACCGCGGGGGTCTTTTTGCAAAAAGGGCAGGGAATGGCGCGGGTGGCCGACTTGCTAGCCACGTGGCGCGTTGGGGCTGGTCGGTCCACGGCGGAGACTTGTGGACCAGGGCGGGGCACGGGTCCACCGGGTCCACGGTGGACCGCGGCCGGGAACGAGCGGGCGCACGGCGGGAGGGAGCCGACCGCGGCGGCGGCGCCATGGCTGCGGCACTGCGGCTCACCGTGACGGCGCTGCAGTGCATGGGAGGCCGTGCCGAGGGCACCGGCACGATGCGCACGTCGAGGCGAGCACGATACAACTCCTGGCTGTGCGAGAGAGGGGCCGGGGAGGTCGGGCCGCACAGAGGGGTGGTTCGGCGGCGGCGACGGGGCTCCGGCGAGGGCGTTTGTGCAAAAGAAAGAGGGAGAGAGGGCGGAAAGGGCATGGGCGTGGTCGTCACCTCGCTGCGAACGCCGAGGGCCGGTCGTCGTCGTCGGAGATGGAGTCGGGGAGGAGATCACCGACGGCGGCTTGAACTCGGGCGGCGGCTTTGGCGGCGGCGCTGCTAGGGTTCTAGGGTGGCGGCGGCGGTGCCCTAGGGCTCCAGGGAGGGGCGCGATGCCCTACGGGAGGGCCTTTATAGTCCGGGGATCTTCGGGGCGCGTGCAGGCGCGGAGTACGGGGCCGGTGGTTGCGGTCGTGTCCGACTCGTTCGGAGGTCGGGGATGACAGGTGGGTCCCACTCGCGGGGCCCACCGGTCAGCGGGTGAAGGTGGGGTGTAGGAGGCGCGCGGGGTGGGCCACGGGGCTGGGCTCGGCCTGCTGGCCTGCGGCGGTGCGGGATGGGCCGCGGCCCATGCCGGCAGCTGCGCGCGAGAGGGGGGACGCCGGCTCGGGCTGGGCCAAAAGCAGGAGGGAAAAGATAGAAAAAGAAATATCTTTTCTTTTTGCAAAACAGAAATTCTAAACTATTTTGTGAACCAATTTCCAAACTATTTTCAAACAAAATTGGAATTTGTTTGTAGACTATTTTGAAATCTAAATATATTTTAGATTAAACACATTGCTAAATTGTTTTCCAACTCGAACTTGAATTAGTTTTTTTTAAATAGGACTTTTGAAGTTTTATTTTTCCGAAAACCAAAAGGACCTAAACGCGCTCGCTAGAAATTTTGTAATCTATTTTTTTTCGAGACTAGCCAAGCAAAGCTAGGGCACAAAACACACATCAAATAAAACACCCTCCACTTAATTCATTAAAAGTTTTAAAATTCCACATTTTTCTCATTTTATAATAACAACAATGAATAAAATCTTGGAATATTTTACAAAAATTTTTAAATCCTTATTTAATTTAGTATTTTCTAATAACAATCCAAAATTAAAAATTTTAGAGTGTTATATTGGGTACAATCGCAGATAAATACGGTATAAGCACCACGCCTACACAATATCTATCATTTACCCATGGATCCGATGGATAAACGCTATACGATCCTAAGCATGTATATAGATCTAATCTAACTAAGCCAAGTACATAACTATGATAAACTAAGAACAATATAATCTTGAATATAAGCAAGTAGAGCAAAGTCATAAGCAATATATTGAAATAGAACAAAGTCATATTCATAATATTGAAGAACAAAGATAATTAGAAAGCAATTAGAAGCACAATTAGAGAATTACCAAGAATCCTCCTGACAGATCCGGAAACCAATCGAAGATTGACTCCTTCTAGTTCTAATCCTATGTAGCTATGCTAATCTAGATATCTAATTGATGTGGTGGCTCTAATCTTGATCAGAGGCTTCTTCTCCCTTGATGGAACAATGAATTAGGGTTGAGAGGCTCTCTCCTCTAGGGGCCAGGGGGTCTGGTTTTATAGTCCCTTCAAGTGAATATGGGCCGTTGGATCAAACCGACATAGATTGTATGGTTTAGATTCATCCTTTAGGTCGGTGGAAATCTCCCGCAAAGCAGAGTCCTGATTGGCCTCAGGAGGTGGGCGGGCGCCCTGACCAACTGGGCGGGCGCCCAAGGTCTGGCCCCGTTTCGCCTCCGCTTCGGTCTCGTGGCTTCTGGAGTCTTCTAGATGTAAGATAATTGCGCGGCACGTTAATATCTCTATGTAATCCCGACGTGTGGGCCTTTCTTCCGTATTTCCTGATAACCCCCTGCAGAAATAGACAAACACCAAAACTCGTAGAATTCTGTCAGATAAAACCCTAAGTCTAGATGTTGATTTCATTTGGATCCTTTTCTTTATTTATTTGATAATTAAATTTGATACTTCAGGACCGTCAACAACGTGCGCCTGCACAGTACCACCGGACGCTCTACTGCGTCACACCGGACGCGTCCGGTGCACACCGGACTCGTGCGCAGAGAGCTCCGCAAACACGCACGGTCACCGGACGCAAATCACCGGACGCACCCTGAGCGTCCGGTGCTCACCGGACTCATGCGTAGAGAGGGTCGCCAAACCTCCCGCACACCGGACGCTAAGCACCGGACTCTCTCCGGTGCGTCCGGTGCACTCTGCTGCACCCGACAGCGCACCGGACGCTAAAGGCCAGCGTCCGGTGCCTCTGCGCAGAGCGTCCGGTGAGTGTTTCCTACGGAGAAACACTCCCGTGACTTCTCCAAAATTCCCACCGGCGCAATAGAAAATATGCACTTAATTTTCTCAAAAGCGCCGAATCCCGCCGAGCTTGCGAGGCGGGAGGGAGAGAGGAACCCACACCCCTCTCAACCCTAGGAACTCCACCTCCTTTGTAAATGTGCCAACACCAACAAGTGTACACCACCAAGTGCATGTGTGTTAGCATTTTCACAAACATTTTCCCAAAGGAGTTAGCCTCTCAAACTTGCCACGCCACTCGATCCTAACACGTATGCAAAGTTAGATCGCTCAAGTGGCACTAGATGACCGATATGCAAACAAGTTTGCCCCTCTTGATAGTACGGCCATCTATCCTAAATCCGGTCATAAACTTCTCTACACACCTATGACCGGTGAAATGGAAATGCCCTAGGTTATACCTTTGCCTTGCGCTTTCCATTCCATCTCCTCCAATGTTGATGCAACACATGCACCAACCAATCACCAAATGATATGATCCACTTCATATCATCACGTGACCGTATTGGTTCATCGATCTTGACCTCACTTGCTCTTCACCGTTGCCTCGGTCCATCGGCGCCAAGTCTAGCTCAAGCTTCACCGTCACACGCGGTCCCTCGCTTCAAAGCCTCCGACTTGCCCTTCACTCTTGCAACCAGTCCATCAAGCCAAGCCTTATCTTGATCTTCTCCACCTTGGTCACATGACTCCATGTCATGTCTCATATGCAATGAGCTCCTTCATCATCACATAATCACCTGTGGACTAATCTCCTGTGTATCTCACATAAGCACTATTAGTCCACCTAAGTTGTCACTCAATTACCAAAACCAAACAAGGACCTTTCAGCGGCGTGCACAAGCGTGGCAGGTCGGGGTGTCGGGCGAGCCCCTGGCGAGTCCCATGGTAGCATGGGCCAGCGTGGCTATGCACTAGCGAGGTGGCTCTGGTGAGTTCCTGTAGTAGAGTGCATGGGCATAGGTCAGCATGACGGATCTGGCGAGTTCCTGCAACAACATGGCAGCACGCGTGAGCGAAGCGGCTCCGACGAGTTGTTGTGGTGGCGCGTGCGAAGCAGCTCCAAAGAGTTCCCATGGCAGCTCTGGCTAGCTTCCATGGCGGCACACCACAAGCACAACCAATGTGGACCATGGCTAGCGTGGGCCCCACCTATTGAAACTAGTGATTTCTCGTCAACGCTGAGATCAACGTTTCTTTGCGCCTTAAGTGAAGGCTAGATGTTGTTTCCCTCTCGAGAAACGGTTTCTTCTCTTTTCTCTCCTCTTTCCTTATTTATTGGGGTGCCATGTTAGCATTTTTGCTTGGGTGACATCTCATTTAGTAGAGATAGAAACCATCATTAATACTCCATTTGGAATGCCCTGATATCAAGTGTCATTGGTGAGGAAGCGAAGCCAGATCCGGTGCCTTTAATTAATTTCTTATAGGATACGATGTTATGAGATTTGTTCACCTCTGAACATCACAATTGTGTTGGCACTCGCTAGTCATGACTAAAGATTTTTATGTACCCTTCTATTTAGGCATAGTATGATTTAGGGTCACAAGAGTAGCTCTAGCAACACCCTATCCTATTTTAAGGGCTTGTCGGTGTTTTGACCCCGCGGGGGTGTTTTGACCCCGGGGGGTGTCACCAACGAGTGAATTTGTGTGTGTGCTCCCTCTTCCGGATGGTGATGCAAGAATGACAGAAAGATTTATCTTGGTTTAGGCAAGAGAAGGCCCTACGTCTAGCGGGGGGCAGACTTTGTATTATCTTGCACCTAAGTGCTTGTACAGGGGTGAATACAAGTGGATGTAGCCAAGAGTTCTAAGTCTTAGCCGATGGAGGTGGTGTGTGAATCATATTCTATGAGTTGTTTCGGTTGCCCCGCGCATGTCGTCCTCAGTGTCCCCTTTTATAGTTCCAAAGGGAGACCTAGGTTACAGGGTGTAGGCATTAGAATAAGCCTCGATAGGGGTATGGCGTGCTGACCTACTTGAGGCTTCCGTACCGACGTGGCCTCGAGCCGTCTTGTTACAGGGTACTTTGGTGATGATGGCGCGTGCGCTCCCGAATTCAGCTCCTGTACATCGTCTCGTATTGGCTTAGGCGCGAGCACGCTTGTACATCGTGGCAGTAGTCATGTCTGGGGTGGTTGAAGCGCTGACTTCCATCGCCTGATCCTTTCCTGGGAAGGAACATGTCTGCTCGAGGGTCGGGCGGCACGAGCGGTTTTGCTGAGTGGAGAGTTGACTCTGGGCGTCTCGAGGGGTGCCACAATGGGATATTATGCCTGTGGCACTGTACTGAGTTGTACCTTTAACAATCCTGTGGGATAAAGCTGAAAAAGGTGAGAGGTGACGGGTGCTTGTTCCCCCATCACGTTTCCCATGACTATCGGGTTAGGTGGGAGCATGGTAGATGCATTAAATGCCCCTGCTTCCATACCCGCGATAGGCGGCGGGAGGCGCTTTTGCGCTCGAGCTCCATCGATTCGCTCGAGCCTCCCCCGTATTCGACGGTCGTGAGTCATCGAGCCCGTATCGATTCGCAGGTACCACTTCCGTGTTCGAGGCCACGGTCGACATCGAGCCCCGGCGATTACGAGCTTACGTCAGAGCTTTGAGTTAGAGTCTCGATTTGCTTATGAATCCTCTCGTTATGAGTGTTGGTTGAGATACCCCCTATTAGTATCCTCGACAGGGCTGGTATATAAAAATCACTTCAATAGCCCTACTCAATCATTCAAAAGTAGAAGGCCCTCAAATATGTAGAAAATTAGGGGAAACATCTCACACCCTCTGGGTTGGATGACCTTTAATCTCAAATATATAGGTGGAACAGCTTGGCTTACAAATCAAGATGTGTTACAACACATAAACATTGTTTTTTTTGTGAAAGGCAAAAGTTCAACAAACACGAGTATAATCATCAAGCACCACTAATAAAATTTTTATATCTAATATTGCTCAAACCGGAGAGGTCCACACATTGCAATGAACAAGTTCAAAGAGGGCTGAAGTACCAGAAGATATGAACAAGAAAAGGGTGTATGTTTGCCAACTGATAGGCATGACAAAATGAGTTATCATCATTAGTATGGGAAATGGCCAAAATGTTTTGGAGGGTGTAAATGGTAGATGCCAAGATGACTTAATAATGCCACAAAAGAGGTGGCCATGCATAGTAAGACTAGCATGAGCATGACAGATAGGTTGGTTGTGTTGAACCGTTAAGATCATCATTTCTATTACATTGAATGAGCACATGACCAATGAGGGGGAATAATATCTAGGCCCTTGTTTAGATTTTGGTAATTAATAATAGTTGTTGTGGTCTAACAATTAACTTATGTGTGTGAAGATAAATGATTTAGTCCATAGGAGAGCTTGAGCGACATGAAAGTAATGGTGGATATGATGGAAAGCATGCATGTTGAATAACATGAAGTATTGTTGTAAGGTCCAAATGGATAGAAGAGGAGGGGTGAATAGCCTATTTAAAATTCTACAAGCTCAGCTAAACAAGTATGTTAGTAAAACAAATGGTGAAGCGATTCTAGTACTAGCAATTAAGCTATGCAAGCCACCTACACAAGTCTAGTACGAGGCTAAACACTAAACCATACCAACAAGGCAAGGCAACACCTAGCTCTACTCTCTAACCAAGAAACCAAGCGACACAAATAGCAAGGTAAGAAAGTAAGTAAAGGAGTAAGTGAAGATTCTTATACCGATGTTGATTAGTAGAGGTATAACCAGTGTCGAGGGTATCAACAAGGGGTACCCTCACCAATGCGTATAACGAGACCATCCGTACACACGCGCGGCCATCGACGGTCGCAGCCTCGAAGACGGAAATAGCGTCGAGCGAATCGGTCAGGGCTCGAGCGACAACTGCCGTCAAATACGGAAGCGGGCTCGAGCGAACCGAGAGGCGTCGAGCGCAAGGACACTGTCCGCCGCCTGACGCGCGCACGAGAGCCAGGGCATTTAATGCACCTGACGCTTCCCCACCTAACACACGGGTCACGGGAGGCTTCTGTCCCATCGTTCTTTTTGCAGCCTTCCCACCGAACGACCCAGGGCGTGTCAGGACGCGGGAAACAAGGATGGAACGTCTAATCGGGACCCCCTCGAGACACCCAAGGTCAGCGCTCCAGATATCGACACCTCGTACGGCGTCCGACCCTCGACGTCACCAGGCTCCTTCCTGGAGACGAGTCGGGCGTCGACTGACCACGCCGTAACCGCTCCGCCGGATTTGCCGCCGAGCCATATAAGCGTGCATCCGCCGAACCAATCCAAGACGGCGCGCAGCGCAGAAAGCAGGGGCACGCGTGATCATCACCAGGCTATTGAGACGGGACGGCTCGAGGGCATGCCGGTACAGAAACCTCGAGTAGGTCAGCGCTCCATGCTGCTATCGGCTCCAATTCCTACACCAATATATGTACCCTAGGCCCTTCCTTGGAACTATAAAAGGGGGGGACTCAGGAATAGAACAGAGAGATCATGACACAAGACCGCGCTCATACGTAGTAGAGCTCCACACTTCATACCACGCTTGTATTCGCCCCTGTACAAGCACTTAGGTGCAAGATAATACAAACTCTCTCCCCCCGCTGGACGTAGGGCCTTCTCTTGCCCGAACCAGGATAAATCTCTGTGTCTTCTTGCATCACCATCCGGGAAAGGGAGCACGCATACAAATTTACTCGTTGGTGTGACCCCCCGGGGGAAAAACACCGACAGTTGGCGCGCCAGGTAGGGGTCCTGCGTGTTTTTTCATCGATTTCCCACTCCTTTGCGGATGGCTACTCTTGCCTCGCCGTTTCCACGCTCCACGGTGATTTGGTTTGGGAGTCTCGAGTTCATGTCTACGGGCTCCGGCTACGACATGATCTTGCTCTCAGTCAAAGGACCAGGAGGAGCCCGCATTACGCCAGCACGGTTGAAGGCCCCGAGACGCCCTCACCACCACGCCTCCCCGCCTAAGAAGAGGCGCGGACAGCACCACCGCGGACCCTCTGCTTCAGCACGACCAACAACTCGTGCGAGGCAGGACGTAGGCCACAAGTCGGCAGCACCGTGTGACGGAGCGACAAGCGCGACGACTCAGCACCGCGCGACGACGGGAGGGGACGCGTCTCGCGCGCTCTCCCCCACCGCAGCTAGGCTACTTCCACACGGGTTGTTCTCTCCAAGAGCGGCACTGCCGTTCGGATTGGACAACGCCGCGGCGTCGCTCGCCAGGGCGATATGCCCAAACGCCTAGGCGTACGTAGAAAGACCAATGGTCCTCCCACGTAGCTCTGAAGCGCGGCGGCCGGCGTCCGAGCTGCCGGACCTTTCCCGAGTACAAGGCCTCCGTCGTCTAGGCCCCGGACGATACTCGATCACCTCCCTCAGGCAACGATTGCTGGAGGAAGGACATGGGTGTTTCTACGCCGCCGAACCGAACTCCGACTCCGAGACAGATAGCTATGACTCTATGAGGGAATGCTATCACATCGACGGGGCGGTAGAAACTACCGACGAGACACGGGATGCTGCTGCGGGTGGTCGAGACCCCGCAGCGCGAGAAGACCCCAGGACGCCTGGGAACGACGGACAGGTCGACCCCCCTCCTTAGGAAGACAGAACCGCGCAGC
This sequence comes from Sorghum bicolor, assembly GCF_000003195.3. Lineage (NCBI taxonomy): Eukaryota > Viridiplantae > Streptophyta > Magnoliopsida > Poales > Poaceae > Sorghum > Sorghum bicolor. The sequence continues at coordinate 12,509,781 of NC_012879.2, read as the reverse complement.
TCGCGCAGCTGCGGGAGCTCAAGATGAAGCTCGACGAAGACCGCGAGCGCCTCGTCCTGCTCGAGCAAATCCTCGAGCAAGACCTGCCCTACCCGCCGGGCGGAAGTGTCCGCAGACGCGCTCGAGAGGTACATCGACAGATCGCCGGCGACGCAGAGCCAGAGCAACCTGTCAGCCGTTTCCCTCGAGCAGGCCAGAATGTAGTGGCAGCGACGATGCTGCTACGTAACATGCCAGAGCCGTCGAATTCCCAGGCCCGACGCATTCGAGATGAGGTACAGACATTGCTCCAGGTGGCGGCGGTTCAACAAGCCGAAAGTTCGGCGTCTCGACGACGAGGAGCTGCCACAGAGAAGCGCGACGAACAGCCTCTAAACGAAGAGGAGGTGTCAGTCCATCAACAACCTCCCCCTCGAGGTAGAAAGACCGCTCTCATCCTCCCCGTCGACAATCAACGTCGACACGACGCACGGCACGACATCAAAGAAAATCGATGCCGCCGGCACGGAGACGCGGAAGAGCGCGGTTATAGCGCGCATCGCGGTGGGAGATACGACAGCGACGAGGACCGGGTGGCCCCCGAGCCACCAGGCCCACGGGTGTTCAGCAGGGCGATCCGCAGCACGCCCCTGCCCAATCCATTTCGACCCCCGACCAGCATCGCGAAGTACAATGGAGAGACCAAACCAGAGTTGTGGCTGGCCGACTTCAGGCTGGCCTGTCAGCTAGGTGGCGCTCGAGGTGATGATCGAGCCATCATCAGACAGCTACCACTTTTCCTCTCCGACACCGCCCGTCGATGGCTCGAGGAACTCCCTGCCAATCAAATCCACAACTGGGTTGATCTGGTCAGAGTCTTCGAGGGTAACTTCAAAGGGACCTACATACGGCCAGGGAACTCATGGGACCTCAGCAAGTGCAAGCAGAAGTCGGGAGAAACCCTTCGGGAGTACGCTCGACGCTTCTCGAAGCAGCGCACTGAGCTGCCGCACATCCCTGACCACGACGTCATCTTGGCGTTTGTCTCGGGCACCACCAGTCGAGACTTGGTGCGGGAATTAGGTCGCAATCGACCTCAGACCGTCGACGAGCTGATGGACGTAGTAGCCAACTACGCGGCAGGGGAGGAGGCAGTCGGCGCCTTTTTCAGCTCAGAAGGAAGAAAAGGCAAGCAGCCCGTCGACGAAGATGGGATCCCCAGTCGAGGCCTCAAGAAAAATAAAAAGAAGCAGAAAGTGCGGCAGTTCCACCGGGAAGATTCCGATGACAACCTTGTCGCCGGCATGGATCGAAAGAAGCCTCGAGGCCCTCTGGATGGAGGCATCTTTGACAAGATGTTGGAAGAGCCGTGCCCTTACCATAAGGGAGGCGCCAACCACAAGCTCAAGGACTGTCGTATGCTGAGAAAGCATTTCGACGGTCTGGGGTTCAAAAAAGATACGCGTGATGACTCCAAGAAAGAGAAGGCTGGCAGCAGGGAGGACAACAGAGATGACGACGGCTTCCCCGCCGTCCACGACTGCTACATGATCTATGGCGGGCCCTCGACTCAGTTAACCACAAGGCAGCGCAAAAGGGAGCGTCGTGAGGTCTTTGCGGCAAGAATGGCGGTGCCCCAGTACCTTAGCTGGTCAAGCACTCCTATCACTTTCGACCGAGAGGACCACCCCGACAAGGTAGTCGCCCCAGGCGTCTACCCGCTCGTCATCGACCCCATCATCGTCAACACCCGACTCTCGAAAGTGCTGATGGATGGTGGCAGCAGCCTCAACATCATCTACCTCGAGACCCTCGACCTCCTCGGTATCGATAGAGGACGCCTCCAGCCAAGCGCCGGCGGTTTCCATGGTGTCGTGCCGGGGAAAAAGGCACTGCCAGTAGGTCGAATTGACCTACCGGTCTGCTTCGGCACAGCGGCCAACTTCAGGAAGGAGACCCTCACCTTTGAGGTGGTTGGGTTCCGAGGCACGTACCATGCCATCATCGGGCGCCCGGGCTACGCCAAGTTCATGGCTATACCCAACTACACCTACTTGAAGCTGAAGATGCCTGGTCCCAAAGGCGTCATCACTGTCAGTTCCTCCTTCGAGCACGCGTACGAGTGCGACGTCGAGTGCGTCGAGTACGGGGAGGCGGTCGAGAGCTCCACCGAGCTCGTTGCAAAGCTCGAGGCCATGGCCGCTGAGACTCCAGAGCCTAAGCGTCATGCGGGCAGCTTCGAGGCGGCGGAAGGAACCAAGAAGATCCCGCTCGACCCCAGCAACTCCGACGGCAAAGTGCTGACGATCAGCGCCGACCTCGGCCCCAAATAGGAAGCCGTGCTCGTCGACTTTCTCCGTGCAAATGCTGATATGTTTGCATGGAGTCCCTCGGACATGCCGGGCATACCGAGGGAAGTCGCCGAGCACTCCTTGGAGATTCGAGCCGGTTCCAAGCCAGTGAAGCAACGGTTGCGCCGATTCGATGAGGAGAAGCGCAAGATCATTGGCGAGGAAGTCCACAAGCTTTTGACGGCCGGATTCATCAAGGAGGTTCATCATCCTAACTGGTTAGCAAACCCTGTATTAGTTAAGAAAAAGAATGGGAAAATGAGGATGTGTGTCGATTATACTAGTCTGAATAAAGCATGTCCAAAAGTTCCCTTTCCATTGCCACGCATTGATCAGATTGTCGATTCTACCGCGGGATGTGAAACCCTTTCTTTCCTTGACGCATATTCTGGTTACCACCAAATAAAAATGAAGGAGTCCGACCAGCTCGCGACCTCTTTCATCACGCCTTTTGGGATGTATTGCTACGTGACCATGCCATTTGGGCTTCGAAACGCGGGAGCCACGTATCAACGTTGCATGCTCCACGTATTTGGCGAACATATAGGGTCAACGGTCGAGGCCTACGTCGACGACATTGTCGTCAAGTCAAAGCGACGAGGAGACCTGATCCAGGACCTCGAGATTGCCTTTAGCTGCCTACGCACCAGCCGGATCAAGCTCAATCCCGAGAAGTGCGTTTTCGGTGTGCCTCGAGGCATGCTCCTAGGATACATCGTTTCGCAGCGCGGCATCGAGGCCAACCCCGAGAAAGTCTCGGCCATCACGAAAATGGGGCCGATCCGAGACATCAAGGGTGTACAGAGAGTCACGGGGTGCCTGGCGGCTCTGAGCCATTTCATCTCGAGACTAGGAGAAAAGGCATTACCATTATATCGACTCCTAAAGAAGGTCGAGCGCTTTTCTTGGACCCCCGAGGCCGAGGAAGCACTCGGAAAGCTGAAGAAGACGCTGACCTCGGCACCAGTCCTGGTTCCACCTCAACCTGCAGAGCCGCTGCTCCTCTACGTTGCGTCGACGACCCAGGTCGTCAGCGCGGCGATGGTGGTCGAGAGGCAGGAGGAGGGACATGCGCTACCGGTTCAGAGGCCAGTGTATTTCGTCAGCGAGGTGCTTTCGGAGACCAAAGCACGTTATCCCCAAATCCAGAAGCTGATTTATGCCGTAATCCTTGCCCGTCGCAAGCTGCAGCATTACTTCCTTGGCCACCCCATCACGGTGGTCTCGTCTTTTCCTTTAGGCGAAATAATCCAGAGCAAAGAAGCCACGGGAAGAATAGCAAAATGGTCGGTCGAGCTCATGAGTGAGACTCTCACTTATGCGCCTCGCAAGGCCATCAAATCGCAGGCCCTGGTGGACTTCATCGCAGAATGGACGGACACCCAGCTCCCCCCGACCCAGGTCCAGGCGGAACTATGGACGATGTATTTCGATGGGTCACTCATGAAAACTGGAGCCGGAGCCGGCCTGCTGTTCATCTCACCCTTGGGCGTCCACATGAGGTACGTAATCAGGATTCATTTTGCCGCATCTAACAATGTCGTAGAATATGAGGCCCTCGTCAACGGTCTCAAGATCGCTATCGAGTTAGGAGTCCGACGCCTCGACGTCCGAGGTGACTCCCAACTCGTCATCGACCAAGTAATGAAAACCTCGAGCTGCCACGACCCAAAAATGGAAGCGTACTGCAAGGAGGTCCGTCGACTCGAGGACAGGTTCCACGGTCTCGAGCTTGTCCATATCGCTCGACGCTACAACGAGGCAGCCGACGAACTCGCCAAGATCGCCTCGACCAGAGGCACGGTGCCGCCTGATGCATTCTCGAAGGATCTTCACGAGCCATCCGTCGACCTAGGCACGGGGGCTGGCGTCGACGCTACCACCGCCCAACCAACCAATGATGTCGATACGCTCTTGATGGTGGAAGAGATGATGGAGATAGAACGACGACCAGGTCGACGATTCGATTGGCGCACACCGTTCCTCGACTGCCTTATCCGCGGCGAGTTGCCAGAAGACAGGTCAGAAGCTCGTCGTATCGCTCGACGGGCCAAATCATATGTGATCTATGGCGAAGACAACGAGCTATATCGACGGAGCCCGACGGGGGTCTTACAACGTTGCATCACCGTGGAAAAAGGCCGAAAACTCCTCGATGACCTGCACTCGGGGGCTTGCGGTCACCACGCCGCTCCACGGACCCTTGTAGGGAACGCTTTTCGACAAGGCTTCTACTGGCCAACGGCCGTGGCGGACGCCATCGAGCTCGTACGATCATGTCACGGGTGTCAGTTCTACGCCAAGCAGACGCATCTGCCTGCCCACGCTCTTCAGATGATCCCCATTACCTGGCCTTTTGCGGTGTGGGGGCTCGATTTAGTAGGACCTCTACAAAAGGCGAAAGGAGGATTCACCCATTTGCTGGTGGCCATTGACAAGTTCTCCAAATGGATCGAGGCTCGACCCATCACCAACATCCGCTCCGAGCAGGCCGTCCTTTTCTTCACCGACATCATCCATCGGTTTGGGATCCCCAATGTCATCATCACCGACAACGGCACCCAGTTCACCGGCAAAAATTTCTTGGACTTCTGCGATCGGCATCACATCCGTGTGAACTGGTCTGCAGTAGCCCACCCTCGAACTAACGGCCAAGTCGAGCGTGCCAACGGCATGATTTTGCAAGGACTCAAGCCAAGGATCTACAATCGATTGAAGAAATTCGGCAAAAAATGGTTCGAGGAGCTTTCCTCAGTCTTATGGAGCCTTAGGACAACACCAAGCAGGGCCACAAAATACACCCCGTTCTTCATGGTCTACGGCTCTGAGGCTATCCTCCCCACAGACCTCGAGTATGGGTCACCTCGACTCAAGGCCTACAACGAGCAATCGAACAAAGAGACTCAAGAAAACGCGGTCGACCAACTTGAGGAGGCTAGAGACATGGCCCTCCTCAACTCTGCCAGATATCAGCAAAGGCTTCGACGCTACCACGACAAGCATGTGCGCAAGAGGGACCTCAACGTGGGCGACCTAGTCCTACGACGCCGGCAAAGCAATCAGGGACGCCACAAGCTGACTCCGCCTTGGGAAGGTCCGTACGTGGTAGCCGAGGTCCTGAAGCCGGGAACGTACAAGCTGGCGGACGAAAAGGGGGCAATTCTCACCAACGCATGGAACATCGAACAGCTACGTCGATTCTACCCCTAGAAGTTCTAAACTTATGTTCCTGCTTACGTTTTGTACCAAGACTTTGTAAACGAATGAATGAATAAATAAAGTCCTTCCCTCGAAACAATTCTTCTTTCTTTGTGCCGAGAAGATTAATAAGTTACGATCTCGACGTTAAAAGGGGGCGCCGACTATGACCCGTCATAGTCAGCACCCCCTCAGGGGCTACCAGGGGGATGACCTCCCCCCCGAGTATCGAAAAAACCAAGAAGTTTTCTTTTCTTACGTAGTAAACCTTGCACGGTTCAAGTAGCTAAGGCGCCTCGAGCCCCTCAAAGGCCGAGGGACAACGAGCTGGAGAACTCCTACGCCCCCGGCCTACGGAAACTCTACTCACTTCCCCACCATTGAAGTGATCGAGGTGGTCTTTTACGAAAAATCGAGCAAGGGATACAAACGTAGGCGCAAAAAGAAACGAAAGCATCAAGCGGAAAGACAAAATAAGCATTTAACAATTATGAAAGTGATACAACATCAGTTACCCACAGAATTAACAAAGTATCGTACAAGGGGCCTCAGGCGCCCTGAGCAGGCTCGCAGGCCTCAGTCCACGGCACGATCCTCACCGCCCTCGCCTCCGCCCGAGCTAGCCTGAGGAGGGAGCACCTCAGGCTCGAAAAGCTTGGCCAACCTTTCCCCAGGAGCCTCCGCGTCGTCGATCAAGGCATGGAGCCTCTCCTCATTCTCCGCGTCGGTCTTGGAGATGTCGGTGACGAAGCCCTGGGACACCACCTCCATGTCATAGGAGAAGCCCGAGCAGACAACCGCCATCGCCCGCTTCACCCCGATGTGGAGGGCGTCCCGCACCCGATCTCGCAGCGTCGCGCCTATCTAGCACAACTGGTCGACCAGGGCGTCGCCTCGAGCGTCCTCCCTCGACTCATCCATAGGCTCGACCTCCCAAGAGGTCGAGAGATCACTTATCGCCGTCGACGGTTCAAAGCAACCTCCGCCTCGAGCTGAGCCTTGGCGTTGCGAGCCTCGGCTTGGGCGGCCAGGAGTTCGTCCTTGAGCCCTGTAAAAGCCAATATAAAGAGACATTAGGAAAAACTAAGCACACCTCGGAAAAAGAAATCTGATAGAGGAAACATACCGCGTACGGTCTCCTCGAGGGCCGTGTTCTCGCCGACCAGCCTGGTGTTGGCCCCCTCGATCTCTTTGTTGGAGCGTGCCAGCTCGGTGTTGGCAACGCGGAGATCCTCGATCGCCTTGCCAGCCTGAGCAATGGCCCCACTCTTCTCCAGCAATTCTCCCTTCAGACGCTCGACGTCGTTAGAGAGACTGCGGGATCGAGCCCGCTCCGCCTCGAGATCTTCGAGGGCCTTCTTCTTGGCTTCCTCAGCGGCGCCCCTGGCGACCTCGCCGTTCACATGCTCCACCTTCATCTTTCGGAAGGACTCTCGGAGAGAGTCCAGGTCGGATTTAAGGAGGCCCTTCTCCTTGTCCAGATCCGCGATAACGCTCTTGTAGGACAGGGCCTCCTCCCGGGCTCTGGACGCGGCCTCCTCGACCGTAAGAGCCCGCTCCCGTAGCTGCATCGTCTCCTCCTCCGCCTTCTTCGAGGCCTCTCGGGCCTCAGCCAAGGCAGCCTCCCTCGCCTTCTTCTCCTTCTCGAGTGCTATGAGATCTTTGTAAGCTTTGAGGAGCTTCTCCTGCGACTCGAGGAGTTGATCCTTGAGGAGGGGGAGCTGCTCCCAACCGCCCCTCGTGGCGTGTATGAAGCTGGACTTGATGCGGGAGGTCTCTTTCATATCCTGCGAATCAAGGGTCGGATGGATTAGAATACGGAAACCAGAAAGCACCATGAGGATTGGAGTTCGAGAAACACTTACGAAATAAGCCGGGCCGAGCCCGTTGTTGATAACGTCCGAGAGGAGCCCCACCACATGCTTCATCCAAAGGCGGAGCTCCTCGACGTGTTCCCACTTCTCCGCCTCCTTCCGATCGTCGAGGAAGATGTCGGGCTCAGACGGGTCGTGGGAGGCCCGGATACGGATGCGATCGGGGCACCAGTGCTCCATCTCCCGGTCAGCCCGCGCCTTAACGCCGCGGATGAGGCCCTCGACGGTCTCAAGGGAGCCACCATGGCGCAGGAACAGGTCGACGAGGCATGGGAACCGTTCGTCGTCGTCCACCATCTTCCAGGTTCCATCCTTGGTCCCCGGTGCCCCAATTTCATCCTCCTCGGAAGGAAAGCGGTCCTCCCACGCCCGACGTTCCCGGAGGAACCCTGGGGCGATCCCGTCCATGCCGTAAATTGTCCTCTTGATATCGGACTTGGGGTCGGGGGGCGTGCGCTTCAGGCAGGCGAGCGCCACCACTCCATCCGCTCGCCCCGGCTCTACCCGGATCGCGGCAGGTGCCCCCGGGAGGAGCCACGCCGGGGTTGGGGGGCCATACACCGGCAAGTCCTCCTCCTCGCCGAGCTCTTGCGGCTCCGGTGGCACTGGCTGGGCCGGACCTTGGGGCGGAGGCTCGAGCGGTCCCTCCTCTTGGCCCGCCTGCTGCTGCTGCGGTGGTTGCTGCTGCTGCTGCTGCGGTTGCTCCTGCGGTTGTTGCTGTTGCTGCTGCCGCTGTTGCTGCTCCTGCTGTTGCTGTTTCTCCTGCTGTTGTTGCTGTTGCTACGCCTCATATTCCTGCGGCTGCCGCACCGCCTCGCGCTCCCGCTGTTCATCCTCCTCCCTCTTCTTCTTCTGCTCCTCGAGGGTGCGGAGGCCGGCGGGCCAGGGAGTCGATCCCGCGACGTTGGGGGTCGACGCTTCCTCCTCCATAGGGCGAGCGCCCCCAGACGCTTCGTTACCATCGGACGTATCGCTGATGGTGATGGGTTCCCCCTCGACCCCCAATCGAGGGGGCTCGGGGGCTCCCTCTGACGCTTGTGTCTGGGGCGCCTCATCACGAGTCGGCGGCGACGGAGTAGGCGCGGGACGAGACGGAGCCCTCTCGACGCCGGCTGCAGGTTGGGAGCTGGAGGAGCCTACGAAACAAAGGGTAAGGGTCAGACGTTATGATAACCGACACAAGAACATCGCAACGCCCAGAAATAAACTACGAACCTAGTTCCTTGGAGGCGGCACCCGTTTTGAGCCTCTTTGCCATGGACGGTTGGGCCTGCTCAAGGGTCCGCTTTAGCCTGAGAAAAGGTTGGCATATGAGGAAAGGTGGAAGAATGGGAAGACAAAAACCGCAACATCAAAAAGGCTTACCCCACAGGGTGAACGGCTCGCCTCCCGCCACCCCGACCAGTGGGCCTCGAGCCACCCCGCGTCAGGGCTCCAGGCCCCTCGAGGGCAGGCACTGGCTTAGGCGCGTCGGTCCCCGCCTGGCGGGCGCCGGGACTGGCGCTCCTACGGCCGGCATCTCCTTTCTCAGAGGCCGCGGCGCGACCACGAGTTAGTGGCCCCAACGCCTGGGGCCTAGCCAGACCGCTCTCCCTGGGCACCGGGGGAGGGCGCGGTGCGTCTTGGCCCGCCTTGGGCGCGGGAGGGGTGTCGGCCCGGGGGCGACGAGATCCGCTCGGACCCTCCTCTGGCGCCTCCGTCCGGGGGGCGTCGACATCACCTCAAGGCGGGCCCTCGAGAATCCGATCGAGGCGCGACGCCATCCCCTCGGAGTCGTCGCTGTCCTCGTCGTCATCGTCATCATCGTTAGGGGATTCTTCCTCAGGCTCCCCCCTCTGCCTGGATTTGGCTCGACGTGCCTCTAATGCTTGGCGGTCGAGGTTCTTCTTCTTCTCCCCCTTCTTTGCAGAGTCCTTGGCAGACTTTAGCTTTTCGGCAGATTGGCGCCGTTTGTCACGATCGACCTCGTCCTCCTTTACCGGAGGCCTCGAGGACCGGACATCAATCCGACCCTGCCAAAACAAAGGTAGACTTAGAAAAAAGAGAGGGGAGAAAGGAAACCCAGAATCGAGGCTGCGCGCAAGAAGAAAGCGTACCAGATCGATCGAGCCTGCGTCTGGTCTCATGGGGAAGCCGTTAACGTGCTCCGGCTGAAAATCACCGGCAATTGCAGCCCTGACTCGGGCCGCGACTTCGTCGTCCGCCGGAGCCTCGTTGGACATCCGACACACCTCGAGGTCCCGAGATGAGACGCCAGGGCCCATCTCGTCCATCCTCAACGGTCGAGACATCAAAGGGAGAACTCTCCGGTGATGGACGGCCGAGAGGACGAGAGCGGCGGTCAAACCCTCCTGGCGAAGCTTCTTCAGGGCGTCGAGGAGGGGATCGAGCCGAGATTGATGAGCTTGGATGACGCCGTATGTCCAATCCGCTGGACGCTCCATGATCAGACGGCCCGAGTAGGAAGGCAGGAGGTTGTCATCGTTCCGCAGGTAAAACCACCGGGAGTCCCAGCCGGCGTGGTTGGTCGATAACCCTACCGGGATGTACTCCCGCGGCCTGTCCGTCTTCCCCGTCTTCTGCACCAGATTGAGGCATCCCGCCCGCACGGGCTTCCTTACGCCCGTGGTTCCGGTGGGGGCATGGAAAAGCTCGCCCCTGTAGAGGTGGAGCCACAGCTCCCAGTGCGGCATCATCCCCAAGTAGCCCTCACACACGGCGGCGAAGACCGCCGCTACGGTGATGGCGTTCGGAGAGAAGTGCTGGAGCTCCACCCCATAATGGAAGCAGAGGGCCCGCATGAAGCGGCTCGGGGGCGCGCCCAGACCGTGGCGGTGGAACTTGGCGAACGACACCACGTAGCCCTCGGGCGCCTGAGGCCCCCTGTGACTCGCCGGCGGCGCGATCCACTCTGGCGACGATAGCGAGGTACGGCGGCGCAGCAGTCCCTCTTTCTCAAGCTCTAACAACCGGCGCTCCGTCATCAACGACGGGCGCCAGTCGTCGGCGGCGACGAGTCTTACAGGCATCTCGGCTGGAGGGACGGTAGATTCACTACAGCTCGAGGAGGCGTGTGCGCGTTAGACGGCGAGAAAGCAAAGGCAACGAGAGAATAAAAGCGAGAAGGCGGAAGGGAGAGGAACGGCGGCGACGCCACGACGTATTTATAGGCAGCAGTCCGCCAACGGACAGATCCGAGAAATAAGGTAACTCCCTCCCTTAAATGCGCCACCTAATTGTCTCTCTCCTCACAGGCCGGACGCTCCGAATTCCCCGCCGATACAGTGTCACAACGTCACTTACCTCAAAAGGTGCGCCCAACGGGCAGAAAGACGAACCGGCACGGCAGCTTCCTTACTTCGCAAGCCAAGGTATGCGCCCATGATAGTCTCGAGAGGTCGATGGCTGGCCCGTCAAAAGGGTTCGACAGCCGATCTCGAGCACCAAGAGTCAGGGATCCCCAGCGAGTGGTCGAAAATCGAGGCCCGCCTCGAGGACTCGCTGGCGATGTCCAAGGTAGGGTCGAGACAGTCGAGAGGAATCCCCCGAAGGGAGGCATCGAGCCGCTGGACTCTATCGAATGAGACCGGTATCCCCGACCACGTCGACCCTGCTTTATGAGGACGCCTCCGGGCTACAGCTGACCCCCTCGAAAGGGGCACAGGTTCTCACTTGGACTACCCGCTAGGAACTCAATCTGGGGTGGAAGACGCTCGCTCTATCGAGAGTACGTCGAAACCTCCACGCAAGGCAAAGCCGAACAGAACCTTCCACCACGGGTGTTGACAGCGTTTCTGCAAATTTGGCAAAATAATCCTCGAAGGAGTTAAATACTCCCTCGAGGGCTCGGGGGCTACCCCCGCGGGGTCGCTCGCGCGCCCCCGTGGAAGCTCGACCGTAAAAACGAAAGTCTCCACTCGAGCGCCAGCGCTCGAATGAAGACTCGGGGGCTACTATCGAGGGTATCAACAAGGGGTACCCTCACCAATGCATATAACGAGACCATCCGTACACACGCGCGGCCATCGACGGTCGCAGCCTCGAAGACGGAAATAGCGTCGAGCGAATCGGTCAGGGCTCGAGCGACAACTGCCGTCGAATACGGAAGCGGGCTCGAGCGAACCGAGAGGCGTCGAGCGCAAGGACACTGTCCGCCGCCTGACGCGCGCACGAGAGCCAGGGCATTTAATGCACCTGACGCTTCCCCACCTAACACACGGGTCACGGGAGGCTTCTGTCCCATCGTTCTTTTTGCAGCCTTCCCACCGAACGACCCAGGGCGTGTCAGGACGCGGGAAACAAGGATGGAACGTCTAATCGGGACCCCCTCGAGACACCCAAGGTCAGCGCTCCAGATATCGACACCTCGTACGGCGTCCGACCCTCGACGTCACCAGGCTCCTTCCTGGACACGAGTCGGGCGTCGACTGACCACGCCGTAACCGCTCCGCCGGATTTGCCGCCGAGCCATATAAGTGTGCATCCGCCGAACCAATCCAAGACGGCGCGCAGAGCAGAAAGCAGGGGCACGCGTGATCATCACCAGGCTATTGAGACGGGACGGCTCGAGGGCATGCCGGTACGGAAACCTCGAGTAGGTCAGCGCTCCATGCTGCTATCGGCTCCAATTCCTACACCAATACATGTACCCTAGGCCCTTCCTTGGAACTATAAAAGGGGGGGACTCTGGAATAGAACAGAGAGATCACGACACAAGACCGCGCTCATACGTAGTAGAGCTCCACACTTCATACCACGCTTGTATTCGCCCCTGTACAAGCACTTAGGTGCAAGATAATACAAACTCTCTCCCCCCGCTGGACGTAGGGCCTTCTCTTGCCCGAACCAGGATAAATCTCTGTGTCTTCTTGCATCACCATCCGAGAAAGGGAGCACGCATACAAATTTACTCGTTGGTGTGACCCCCCGGGGGAAAAACACCGACAACCAGGAATCAATCACAATTGTATATACGAGATGAAATCTGTTGATACAAAAGTGGATCTGCAAACACAAAGGGCTAATACTCGATTCAAACGTTAAGGCGTGCCAGCCGATTTGACCTTACTATCGGCAAAGGTGATAACTCGAATACTTTAGTCCTGACAACAGTGATGCGCCCGGATGTCACGGCCAAGAAGTATTCACGCGGAACTCGAGAATACGCCGAGCTTAAGTCGACGAATTCCTAAGAACTCGTAGTAAAAAGGGAAAATATGGCGAAGTCGTCGAAAAAGTAGATGCTGGAATATGAGTAAAAACATGTGTTTGATTGATTGATAGATGTTCATTATAAGGCCCTAGGGTATACATTTATACCCTGCTCAAAGAGCTACAATCAGACACGACTAGGACTCGAATTCCAAATTAAACAGAATCCGTATACAAAACGAATTTAAATAACTAAGGAAAACGTAAAACTATCCCCCTGTAACCAACCAGGACACCACTACGGGCCAATCGGCAACCTCCGCGCTCCCTTTCAGAGCCATCGCAATCTTCTCAATCGTCTCTTCATCGGCAACTCTTCTGCAGTCTAGTTACCGTTGCTCCATCTGCCGATCTGTACTCTACTGGTCCCTGTGCACGTGTCCAAAAACGGTGTCAACACATGCCCCCCAATTTCGGAGTATGAAATCCTTAATGCTCCGAAATTCTCTGCATTAATGACACCTTTCCGCAGTTAACTCTCCCAATATGGCAACCGACCGTTAAAGCCGAACAACCCTGGCCCGATTCTTCTGCAGATTCCTCGAATTTCTCAACCTCCCAAACTGGACACCCCAATTTATTCGTCCACCAGCAATATAACCGTTAGAAGGAGCTGCTGATGGACCGACCTGGAAATCTTGCACAGTGAAATATCTCCAAAATCATGATCGCTTGCTGTCAAATCACCTGCACAATCCCTTGATTACCGTGCGAACAGTTACCATATCCACCTGAGCACCCTTGGGTTTCACGGATGTGGCAAAGAGATAAGTCAGATTTGCCCCTGCCCGTTTTGTCCTATAAATACTTCCTTCTCGAGCACTCCTTCTTAATCCTGTCATTCAACAACCCAAAATCCACTTCCTTGGCGGCGGCACCGTTCGAGGACTCCAAGAACTCTAGCAAGAACTTCCTCCAACAACCCTCAAGTTTTCGATCTTCTTCCCTGCGAGGAAATGGCCATCAACTTCATCGTGCCTGAGGTCAGTTCTACTTCTCTCCTGTACTTTTACTGCACTCCTGTTCATCCACAGTTCATCTTATTGAATACTCTTTTTCTTTCTTTTGTTCTTCGTTTTATCCCCAAAAACTTCTAGGATCTGTCCAATAGAATCGTCATCCCTACCGATCAACCACACCTCCAATGTCTCGGTCTGCTAGGGAACCCAGATCCTACCGATCTGATCAACGCAGAGACAAACAGAATCCCCTTTAGAGCCGAGAATTTTTCTCTAGATCTGTGGAAAGATGCCTTCCGTTCCTGGCCTAGTCATACCAAGGGATGGAAGGATTGGTTCTTGAGAGTCAGCCATTCAAATGAGGTTCAATGGGGTGAGCGAAAACTGGATCAATGCATCAGGTTGTCCCTAGCTGATATGGATAGGAACAAACCACTGTTGATTGTTGCATCGTATTTCTGGTCAGACACACTTAATGCTTTTATGTTTGGCCATGGTCCTGCTTCCCCCACACTTGCCGATGTGCTTATGCTTACCGGCTTAGATGTATCTACTACCGATAGCACCCACCTATTTGACACCAAACTCAGTGCTAAGGTGGAAACCCGTTCCATCGGCGGCTGGTCAGGGTACATCCAGAAATACCGACGAACAGGCCCTGTCAATATAAAGGAACAGACCACCTTCCTGAACATGTGGCTGGACAAATTTGTATTCTGTAGTCGATCGGCAGGACGAACTTCTGTCTACTTAGCAACAACAGAAAGATTAGCTAATGGTGGCTAATTTCCCCTTGGCCGATACTTGCTCGGTTCGGCCTACCACCTCCTTCACCAAGTAGCCAGGAAACTCCTGCTCGGCCAACCCATCGGCAACTTAGGGGTTCCCTGGTGGTTCATCAATATGTGGCTCAGCCTCCACATGCATAAGCGCCTTGAGTTCAACCTCTTCGCACAACGCTTCCCTCGGGATGTAGCCGAGGATTATGAACTGGATGTAGAAGAATCGGCAACTCGTTCTCCTCTGAACTTTGGTGAAGCTGTCATAGTTTTGCCTGGCACAGGTGGTAACGCAGACCAGGTTAGCCGATTCTTTCAAACTCTGTACGAGGGCCTGACCAGAGAACAGCGAGCATGGATACCCTACGAAGATCCAGACACCAGATTTCCTTTGGTCTTCCATCCCTTCAATGATGCTCTCAACAAGGATCACGACGTGATGATGGCAATCATCACCCCAAGAGCCATACCAATGAACTTCTTTGGTGGTGGAAAAGCTTCTATCCAGACCTATGAATTCTACAACCCATCGGCACTAGCTCGTCAATTAGCTTTCGGTCAACTGCCGATTGCACTCTGTTATGCCGATGTGATAAAACCAAGGGAAACCATCACTAATCTTCTCGAGTGGACCAGAATAGCTCAACTGCCATCAACCGCCGATACAGACGCCGATCTCTCAGATTGGATTCCGACCCTCTTCATTACTCAGGCATACAAACAGTGGTGGGAAGAATGGAAAGAACATCTGTTCTGCAGATCGGCTCTCACATACCGTGGCATGATTGATCCCTAGTACAAAGTCCCTGATAATACTGTAAGTATCTCAATACCGATGTTTCAATTTCTTCACTGTCTTTTTCAATCGGTAACCCCCTTTGTTTGTCACATACAGGTTGACGACACACCACCATCGGTCAGCAGGAGTGGCAAGCCGATTGAGCTTCTTCCATCGGGCCCGATCTCCTCGATCGGCAACAACGCTCCAACCTTGGCTGCTATAATGCATCGAGGTGTGCGTCTCAAGAAAGTCACCACCAGGCGAACGAAGACATCCCCATCGGTAGCCGCCACTGCCTTAGCACAAGCCTTCAAGGTAAAATTTTTAATTCTTCAACTTATACCGATTCCATTCTTATACCCCGTCATACTTGTACTCACAAAACTCCTTACTGTTGTATCAGCACACTGGCACATCGGCAAAGACTAGAAGTACGACTGTCGATGCCCCCCAGTCCAGCCAACCAAAGAGAAAAGGCTCCAAGAGTACCAGAACCCAAGCGAAGCGCCAGAGAACAGCAACACCTTCCCCTCCTCCGAGATCACCGATCCCGGTGGAATCTTCTCCCTCTTCTCCAGAAGTCGAGATACAATAAGCACCATCTCCTCCTCAACCACAGGAAGAACCCCAAACAGAAGAACTTCAGCTAGAAGAACCTCAGCTAGAGGAAGCATCAGCTGATGTACATGAGCAAACCACCGATCCAACAAGCTCAATCATAGCATCGGTAGTTTCCTCAGTCCAGACAAGTACTGCACCCCCTCAAGGTAACATACTCTTATGCAATCATTGCCGATGAACTCACTTTTTCATTTCATATTTACCTCTGCTAATCTTTCAGCTGGCATAGCTTCATCGGCAATTCCAGCCGATCAGCCTGGTATAATCTCTTCGACAATTCCAGCCGATCAGCCTGTAGCCCCATCGGTCTCAATTTATTTTCTTTTTCAGGAACAGGACTCTCCTGATAGCTTGTTCTCCTTCGCCATTGAAATCTCCGAGGACGAAGGCGAGGAAGCAAGCTCCTCTCGAGCAGTTGGAATCACATCGGCAGAGATTAGAGCGAAGTTGGCGGATCTGTCAGCCCGATGACTCTGATCCAGCCAAAGCTCTGTTCAAGGCCCTCAGAGGCCAAATCCCTATCAACGCTAAGGAGATCCTTTTCCAAGCCGCACACCTAGAGAGCCGTCAGATGCAGCATCAAAAGGCTGCTCAGCGCCTTGCCGATAGAGCTACTCACGCTCAGCTCTCAGAGGAGATGATGAAAGCGAAGCTCCTTGCTGATGAGAAGCATAAGAGCATCAGCATTCTGGAATCCTCAGGAGATGTGCTGAAGCAAAAAGTCTGTGATCTATCGGCAAAGAGAGATGCCTTGCTGGCAGAACTCAAACAGGTAGAAGAAGCTTTATCTCAAGCTCAACAAGAAGAAAGCCAGCTGCCTGAGATGATCAAGACCCTTGAGCAAGAATGGAATACCCAAGCTCGCAAAGCACTGCAGATGAAGAAAAAGCTGAAGCCGGTAGAAGGCTCTGCCGATGAAGACATCAAAGAGATAGAAGAGGCCAACCAAATCCGTCTGCGCGCTATATCAACAATCCAGGCTTTGTTAGACATGTGAACTCTTCATCGGCGGCGCGCTTCGTTTCTTCCTTCTATTCATTTTGGTCCAGCCGATAGGACTGTTATCGGCATCCTTTTAGAACATTAAGTCCGTCCCCAGATACATTTTGATCCAGCCGATAGGAATTGTTGTCGGCACTTAAACTTTTATGCATCGACCCATATGCTTGGGTAATACTTCTTTAGATATTTGCCATTTAATGCTCTGGGAAATTCAACTCCTTCGAGAGTTTCTAAAATATAGGCATTGCCAGGAGCAGATCGATTTATCCGATAAGGACCTTCCCAATTAGGAGACCACTTCCCAAACTTTAAACTTTTAGTCCCGATCGGCAAAATTAATTTCCATACTAAGTCCCCATCGGTAAACTCCTTAGCCTTAACTTTCTTATCATACCATCTAGCAACTCTCTTTTTATTTTCTTCTATGCTTATCAAAGCCCTCAGCCGATGCCCTGCCAAATCATCCAATTCGTCTGTCATCAACATAGCATAATCATCGGCAGTCAACTGATCCTGAAAAGATAGTCGCCAAGATCCAGCCTTAACCTCCCAAGGTAGCACTGCATCATGCCCATACACCAACTGATAAGGTGAAACCTTGGTCGATCCATGACAAGCCATTCGATATGACCATAAAGTTTCATTCAACAACGTATGCCACCTCCTAGGATTTTCTTGAATCTTCCGTTTAATAAGTTTAATAATTCCTTTGTTAGACGCCTCGGCCTGTCCATTAGCTTGATCATAATAGGGAGAAGAATTCAATACCTTAATTCCCATACCGATTGCAAATTCATCAAACTCCCCTGATGTAAACATAGTACCCTGATCGGTAGTAATCGTTTGGGGAATACCAAATCGGTAAATAATATGCTCTTTCACAAAATCAATCATATTGGCCGATGTGACTTTTTTCAAAGGAATAGCCTCAACCCACTTGGTGAAATAATCAATGGCAACCAGGATAAACTTATGTCCTTTGCTTGATGGTGGATAAATCTGGCCGATTAAGTCAATAGCCCATCCTCGGAATGGCCAGGGTTTAATAATAGGATTCATGGCTGATGCAGGTGCTCTTTGAACATTGCCAAATTTCTGACACCCTTGACACCCTTTGAAGTACTTGAAACAATTGTTGGGTATTTTAAACGCAAACAGAAAAATCCGCAAGCGCACGGATACCGATGTAGCTTTCACCTGGGAGTATTCCAGAGTATCGATTTTCCACAGGGAACGTGAGTGTACTAATTAAGATCCAAGATCGCCCAAGGATAACTATATAATTATTTTTGGTGGGAAGAGAGGAAGTTTCCTGAGAGTTCTCTAGTTGATCTAAGAATCAAGAATTACTTCAAGATTATCTATATCGGGACATCAGAGCACTAACCACAGAAAGAGATGAGAAGGGGGCTAGGAAGGTCTGACTACGGTCCTACAAACACCGATCCGAACGAGGTGGAATACGTCGACCGTTAGGGCTGTCACTACCCTAAGGCTACCACAACAATCCGCAGGATTGGGTGCAATTCCAGGTAATTGCAAGACTAAACACCACGTCTAATCTATTAATTACTACTCTAGCGTTATAAAGACTAGAGCACTTGATGCACGCGGGAATCCAATAAATAACTTGAATGTAAATAAAAGTAATTAAAGAACTCAGGAATTATGAATTGAAGAACCTAGAGAACGATGAAGAACGAACCAGATGCTGCAAAAGTATAATGTTGAGGAAGATCCGACAGATCCGGCTCCTCCTCCGCTCTCCTCTTCTCTCTCCCTATTTTCTATATTACAACTAGAACTAACTAGAACTAGAACTAGAGGAACTAGAACTAGATGAACTAGAACTAGATCTAGATGAACTAGAGGTAGAACTAGAAGAACTAGAGGGATCCTCTCTACTTGGATGAAGAATTGAAACCCTAGCTTTGATTCTATAGAAGAGGTATGATCTCCAGAGGCCAGGGGGTCTGGTTTTATAGTCCCTTCAAGTGAATCTGGGCCGTCGGATCAAACCGACATTGATCGTGTGGTTTTCCTTGAAGTATTAGGTCGGTGGAGTGTTGTCCCCGAATTGGACTCCGTTTGGTCCAGGGGGGAGGGCAGGCGCCCAGTGCCCGGCTCCGTTACGTCTCCCGTTCGTTCCCGTGGCTTCTGGAGTCTTCTAGATGGTAGAAAATTGCGCGGCACGTTAATATCTCTATGTAAACCCGACGTGTGGGCCTTTCTTCCATATTTCTTGATAACCCCCTGCAGAAATACACAAACACCAAAACTCGTGGAATTCTGTCAGATAAAACCCTAAGTCTAGGTGTTGGTTGCATTTGGATCCTTTTCCATGATTAATTGATGGTTAAAGATGAGCATTAAGGACCATCAACAAGCTCCCCCAAGCTTAACCTTTGCTCGTCCCTGAGCAAAGATGAACTCAAGAGTTTCTGCAGTGGTTTCATAACTTAAAGATACACATGCATTTAAACAAGATCTCATCTCTGGTTAGAGTAAACTATTAAGACTTAAAACTTACTCATTTACCTTTCACCATGGGACTTGTAACCGTCACTTTTGTCTTGAGTAGTTAAAAGATAGAACAGTCTAGTCAAGCGCCATGTCTCTTGTTCTTCGATTAACTATAGCTCTGGAGTTTTTGCAGATTTTCAAATAAAACTCAGAGATTCCTTGTATGACTCTCTCTAGTCTCTCTTTTGTGGTATTTCTGGATCCTTACCAAGGCAGTAATGGTGTATGCCTTCTCTCAAAGTATGTGGTATTTTTGGTATGAGGCATAGTGACATTGCCTTCTTTCTCACCCTACTCTAATAAGGTTTTGATATCTGGAGCTCATAGGTGGGAGACAGCTAATACATACTTACAAGACATATATTGCATAGTCAAACCATGGATCCAGAAGAACAAGTCAATAAGTCAAATCAAGATGTGCATGTGTGGCGAATGAATGGTGTATGGTGATGATGGTGATAACAATGGTGAAAGTCTAATTCTACTTATGCTCTTTTGAGGGGATACATACCTTTCTTGCTCTTTTGAAACTTTTTGAGGAGAATGAGATGCTCTATACTTTCTTTTTCTTTTCTCTCAGGTGAGTATCTTGTACCCCTAATTCTACTGTCGGACACTTGTCCATTTTTACCTCTCGTCTCACTTTTTTTTTCTTTCGAGGTTCCGGGCACTTGCCCCTTTTTATTTCCTCGTATTTTTTTTCTTCTTTTTTTTTATTAGAGCACTCATCTCATGAGATAATATAGCAAGTGGTAGTAACAAGATAACTTGAGCATTTATTTCACAGGGAAAAACAGAAATATTTTTGGCTATTCTCTCCCGGATTAGGAGTAGAATATTTTTGGGTGGTTCTGGAGATGGAGATGGGTGGATATATGTGGATGCGTACTTCCGGAGTAGAAGCAGCATGTGTGAGTGAACGTGCAAGTGAATCTTGATTTAACCACATGACAAGCTCCTAAGGGTCTACACAGCTTGACCACACTCAATGCTCATAAGTAGTAAAGTAAATGTGTGGTTCATAGTCTAGCAAGCATGTATATATGGCTGTGGTAGGAATTTAAACTCTCATCATACAGGAACTCATCATGCAACATTTTAATGATTTTCAATGATAAAATTCTCCAGAATTCTAGCATCTCTAGGAACAGATAAACAGCAGCTCAACCTTCCCATATCATATCCGTTAACGACTTAGACTTCAGATCAAGTACTCTTCCCACAAGTTCAGGTTTAGAGCAAATCTTAATTAATAACAGTGATGCCTAAACTTGAAAGAGATCTCAATTTTGAGAACTAGTCATGGCAGAGCAACTATTCATCTTTCCATGTGAGAGCTTATCATGAGGGTTCATAGCAAATTTTATTTATTTATTTATTTAGCAAACTAAGCAAAGATATATATATAAGCACAAAATCTTTATTTGGGTTTTTATGATTGTGCATCTTTTTTATTATTTAAGTAAAGTATAAACATGAGTAGAGCACTTACCTGGATAAATGGGGTTGCTCTCCCCCAAGCTGGATTTCGACATAATTTCTTCTGATGTGGCTAGCAGGTGGCGGAGGTGTATTTGAATGTCGGCAGCACTCTGACAGCGATTAGGATGTCCTCCATCTGCTAGTATTCTTTGATCCTTGAATTCTGTGGAGCTCAAATAGACAACAAAGCTTTGTGGAACTAGTTAAGTGTTAGCATAAATATCTAGCCTTTATCATGTTGAGCCTCCTCAATAAATGTTACTCATTAGTAGGATCATAATTTTATTTTTATAATTTTATTTTTATAGGACAGGAATATATTTATTTCATTTTTATGCCACCACAGTGAATGTACTTATGGGTTTTATGCCATGAGCATACTCACATGGGGCTTACTATCTTCAACATTTTTATTTTCTTTTCAAGATGATGTGAACCTGATTAACTAAGCAAACTATTTTAAATAATTGAAAGAAAAAAGATAACTACCAAGTTTACCTCTTGGTAAGGCGTTCGGTGTTTTTAAGTCCTCCGAACGGGACTCTCCGTTTCCTGAGTCATTCTGGGATTCGCTGGATGGCGTAGTCGGTGGTTCCGACGGTGCTTCCTCTTCGTGTATAACTATCTTTTCTCTCCACACCTGACTCGGTGCTACGGTCTCCTCAGGATAGTTTTGTTCAAGTTGTATGTCTTCAGACTTTACCACTTCTCCTTCATAGTCTGCCCATCCGTCCTTGATGATTTTTCCTTCTCTGGTTGCGGTTGCATCTTCTTCTTCTTGTCCTGACCTGCTTAAAGTCTTCAACTATATAGTTAGGGTCAGTAAAATAGCGGCGTACCTTCTCAGAGGGGAAGTGCATGTGGACTTCTCCGGTTCCAATGTAGATGATTGTTTTAACGGTGCTGAGGAACTGTCTTCCAAGGATGATGGGTGGATCGTACTCGTCTTCTCCCATGTCAATAACCTTCAATCTTTCAGAATGTCTGATCTTCCATTTGGAGCTAAATGTATGTCGGTTTTAGGGGTATGGTTCCGAACAGGAGTTGATAGGTGACTGCGGCCATTATGTTGATGCCTGACCCGGTGTCGCAAAGCGTCTTCTGGAAGTTGTATCCATTAATGGAGCACTGGATGCTTGGCATGCCTGGGTCGTCCTTTTTGGTCAGGAACGGTGACTTAAATAGATGATCTTGACCTCCTTGAACTGCAGTGACCATCTTAGCTGACTCGGTCCACATTTGCTTGTTTCTATTCCTCCTATTGGTCCCCTTCCTTGGTTCGTGTCGGGATTGCTCTGAGACTTGTGTAGTCTTGTTCTTAAAGGAAAACGTCTCCTTCCTCCCCTTGATGTAGAAACTGATCTTGGCAGCACTAGCGTAGATGATAGCTCCCGAGGTGTTCAGGAATGGCCTCCCTAGGATGATGGGTGCCCTCTCATCAGTACCAGTCTCTATCACCACGAAGTCTGCTGGGGCGTACAAGGTACCAACTCGGACGTAGAGGTTCTTCACTATTCCCTTTGGGAAACTTAGTGTCCGATGTGCAAGCTGCAAACACATGGTTGTCTCTAGGAAAGGGTGTGTAAAGAATTTTTCATAAAGTACCCTGAGCATAATGTTGACGCTGGAGCCAAAGTCACAGAGTGCTTCTAGGAAGTTCACCATGCCGATGGAGATCGGGATGACGGGACGTCCTGGATCGTCTCTCTTGACCGGCAGAAGGTCAGTAATTACTTCCACAACGGGGTTACTCCAGTAGTTACGTCCTCAAGCATCTCAGGGCAGCGATTGCCTGAGTGTCTAGTATCTCCAGTGTGTTTGTGCTCGTAGATCTAGGTTCTTCACTTGGTGGAGTCTGGGAGTTGTAAAACTCCTTCATATTTTGCTCGAAGTGTACCTACTCATATAGACAAGGCAGAGATCAAGTGCATGGGCCCTGTTGGTGGAAAACACCAACAGAACCAAAAGTGTATTTGTTCTTCTCTAACCTTAAGCATAGTGAGCAAGACAAAGTTGATGGATAATAAGATCATGAGTGTAGCATTTAAAACATTCGTCAGATCAGATCACTCAACCTAATGGAAAGATAATCTATCTATACTTATCTATTTTTTTATATATATCTTCCAAAGATTGTGTGTGCAACATTTAGTGTGGGATCACAAAGGTGAAAGGACTAAACATATTGAATCGTTTGGCTTGGTTAATCTAGAATTGTAAATCATACATGTTTGTCTCTTTTATTCATGTGAATGCCAGAACCAAGGAGAAACTTATAAAAGTGATAGTCAAGTACCTTAAGATATTACCTTACTTGAAGAGTGATGGTATAGTATCACCTTGTGGAAGCTTTCCTCTCTTAGCGGTTGTGTATCGTGTTTGTGGCACCCTCCATGGATCATCTCTTGTGAGCTATGCCTTCCTCGTGCAAATTGTTAAACTTCATGTGTCTCTCTCTTTGTCTCCAATGTGAGTTTATCTCAGGACTTCCCAGGTCGATATTGAAAGTTTTCCTACAGGGGTTAGGCCAACAAAATATCCAATATCTACTATAGCATACTATCGGCTCAAAGATCAACCTAGACACCATGTCTAATTTGATTTAGGAGGGAATTTTAACCTAAGCATCATGCTTAATTTAAAATCCTTTGGAAGTAAGATCATCATTCCTAAACTAAGCACCATGCTTAATTAAGAGATAAATGAAACTACTCCAACCTAGACATATACTAAAGCAAATAAAGGTACCATGAGAGCTTTTATAGAGATCTACTCAAGTGGAGATGAAGTAGTGTGATTAGTATTTAACAAATTGAGCATGTCTAAAAGGTAGGGACAACCAACATAGCAACATGGCAACGGATGTTTTTATATAAAGTACTCCCCCAAGCTTGAATTTTGTAAAATTCAAGTTTGGATGAATTTAATTCAATGTTGTATGATGATTGGTTGTACATACCTTGTGCTTGTCATTCACCCGATCTTCTTGCTCCAATCCTAGA
This sequence comes from Sorghum bicolor, assembly GCF_000003195.3. Taxonomy (NCBI): domain Eukaryota; kingdom Viridiplantae; phylum Streptophyta; class Magnoliopsida; order Poales; family Poaceae; genus Sorghum; species Sorghum bicolor. The sequence continues at coordinate 12,486,019 of NC_012879.2, read as the reverse complement.
AAGGTTAGTGACAAGAATACCCGAAGGAATTTTTTTATAATTATCCTTATATGCTCAATAGACAAGGTAATGTTGCAAATAATTAAAAGCCCTTGGGAACCCATTAATTTATGTCAGCGAAGTGGTTTCCCCTCCAACGCTGACCTACATCAAGATCAACTCAACGAGATCTGCAAAATTTATTATAGACATATGCATCGACAACCGCCCTTTTAAAGTTTTTATAAATAGAAAGGAAGTTGGGGTTGGAGATCTCGAATGTGGCGATGTTGGAGAGACCAATGGATTGTGAAGATGTTGCATATGAGTACGGAGTAAATGAAATGGCTATGAAATAAATTCCATGCTCATTAATGCTTAGAGTGAAATCCATGTGGTATGGTGAAAATGATAAGGTGAGTACGGTAAAAAAGGAAAAGAAAAAGGATACACGGACGACTTGGTTCGAAACTAGCACAGCTACCGTTCCCCGGCAACGGCGCCAAAAAGCTTGTTGGGTATTTTAAACGCAAACAGAAAAATCCGCAAGCGCACGGATACCGATGTAGCTTTCACCTGGGAGTATTCCAGAGTATCGATTTTCCACAGGGAACGTGAGTGTACTAATTAAGATCCAAGATCGCCCAAGGATAACTATATAATTATTTTTGGTGGGAAGAGAGGAAGTTTCCTGAGAGTTCTCTAGTTGATCTAAGAATCAAGAATTACTTCAAGATTATCTATATCGGGACATCAGACCACTAACCACAGAAAGAGATGAGAAGGGGGCTAGGAATGTCTGACTACGGTCCTACAAACACCGATCCGAACGAGGTGGAATACATCGACCGTTAGGGCTGTCACTACCCTAAGGCTACCACAACAATCCGCAGGATTGGGTGCACTTCTAGGTAATTGCAAGACTAAACACCATGTCTAATCTATTAATTACTACTCTAGCGTTATAAATACTAGAGCACTTGATACAAGCGGGAATCTAATAAATAACTTGAATGTAAATAAAAGTAATTAAAGAACTCAGGAATTATGAATTGAAGAACCTGGAGAACGATGAAGAACGAACCAGATGCTGCAAAAGTATAATGTTGAGGAAGATCCGACAGATCCGGCTCCTCCTCCGCTCTCCTCTTCTCTCTCCCTATTTTCTATATTACAACTAGAACTAGAACTAGAGGAACTAGAACTAGAACTAGATGAACTAGAACTAGATCTAGATGAACTAGAGGTAGAACTAGAAGAACTAAAGGGATCCTCTCTACTTGGATGAAGAATTGAAACCCTAGCTTTGATTCTGTAGAAGAGGTATGATCTCCAGAGGCCAGGGGGTCTGGTTTTATAGTCCCTTCAAGTGAATCTGGGCCGTCGGATCAAACCGACATTGATTGTGTGGTTTTCCTTGAAGTATTAGGTCGGTGGAGTGTTGTCCCCGAATTGGACTCTGTTTGGTCCAGGGGCAGGGCGGGCGCCCAGTAAGGGAGGGCGGGCGCCCAGTGCCCGGCTCCGTTACGTCTCCCGTTCGTTCCCGTGGCTTCTGGAGTCTTCTAGATGGTAGAAAATTGCGCGGCACGTTAATATCTCTATGTAAACCCGACGTGTGGGCCTTTCTTCCATATTTCTTGATAACCCCCTGCAGAAATACACAAACACCAAAACTCGTGGAATTCTGTCAGATAAAACCCTAAGTCTAGGTGTTGGTTGCATTTGGATCCTTTTCCATGATTAATTAATGGTTAAATATGAGCATTAAGGACCGTCAACAACAATCCTCAAGTATAGTCGGCCAATAATACACATTTCTCTTGATCATCCACTTCATCTTAAATGCCGACTGATGTGCTCCACACACCCCTTCATGGATCTCTCCCATCAAACTCTTGGCTTCATCATTACCTAAGCATTTGAGAAGAACTCCATCGATTGTCCGATAATATAGCTCATCCTCGAGGAGCCCATATTTGGTAGCCTAAAATCGAACACGCCTTTCAACTTTCTTGGATGGATCCTTTAGATAATCAACGATCTCTTTCCTCCAATCATCGGCACCGATTGCCGATAACGTATTAACCATAGGCTGATACCTTGAAGCATGCTGAGCCAACCAGTTAGCTCCGGCATTCATAACTTTCAACCGAGGAATATACTCTAATCGGAATTCTTTGAATTCCTTTTATAGTCGCATGCTTTTTTCATAGTAAGCTATCAAGACTTCGCTCCGGCATTCATAACTTTCAACCAATTGATTTATAACCAGCATAGAATCTCCGAAGACTTCAACAGCGTCAGCATGGACTTCTCTCAATAATTCCAACCCCTTTATCAAAGATTGATACTCGGCTTGATTATTTGTTGATGTAGCAATAATCGACAAAGAAAACTCATATTTCCTTCCCCGAGGGGAAATTAACACCATGCCGATTCCTGCCCCCCGGTCACACGTGGATCCATCAAAGAAGAGTGTCCAAGGCACAATTTCCAAAGTCTCCACTGCCCCGCAATGTTGAGTCACGAAATCGGCCATAACCTGTCCTTTAACTGCTTTAGCCGATTCGTAACGCAGATCAAATTCTGACAGTGCCAAAATCCACTTACCGATCCTACCACTCATAATCGGCATAGACAGCATATATCGGACCACGTCATCTTTGCATATAACAGTGCATTCAGCCGATAACAAATAGTGCCTCAACTTAATACATGAGAAATATAGACACAAACATAGTTTTCCAATGGCCGAATACCTGATCTCAGCATCAATCAACCTTCTTCTCAAATAATAAATCACACGTTCCTTCCCTTCAAATTCTTGAATTAAAGCCGAACCGATGACCATCCTATCAGTAGATAAATATAATCTGAAGGGCTTCCCTTGCTGAGGTGGAATCAAAACTAGAGGATTCACCAAATAACTCTTGATTTCATCTAGAACCAACTGTTGCTCTTTCCCCCATATAATTTCTTGATCGGCTTTCAATTTAAGCAAAGGACTGAAAGCACAAATTTTACCAGATAAATTAGATATAAACCGCCTGATAAAATTTACCTTGCCGATCAAGGATTGAAGTTCAATCTTGTTAGTAGGGGCAACAATTTTGTTGATAGCATCAATAGATTGTCTACTAATTTCAATTCCCCTCTGATGCACCATGAAACCAAGAAACTGTCCTGCCGATACTCCAAATGCACACTTATTGGGATTCATCTTTAAACCATATTTTCTTGTGCATTCCAACACCTTTCGCAAATTGGCAAGATGCTTCGTGAAATCCCCAGATTTAACCACCACATCATCAATATAAATCTCCACTAGCTTGCCGATGAACTCATGAAAGATAAAATTCATGGCCCCTTGATAAGTAGCACCAGCATTTTTCAAGCCAAAGGTCATGACTATCCACTCAAACAGCCCAACATGACCAGAACATCTAAATGCAGTCTTTAGAATATCCTCTTCAGCAATGAATATTTGATTGTATCCTGCATTACCATCCATAAAGCTGATGATCCGATGTCCAGCCGCAGCATCAACCAGTAGATCGGCAACCGGCATTGGATAACCATCCATCGGCGTAGCTTTATTAAGATTCCTAAAATCAATGCAAACCCGAAGCTTCCCATTTTTCTTGTAAACTGGAACAACATTGGAAATCCACTCGGCATACCGACACTGCCGAATAAATTTAGCTTCGATGAGTTTGGTTATTTCGGCCTTTGTGGGGGTATAAACCCCTATACCCTTACGGCTAGACTTCGGCCAGGAGGCTTGGCCCATTACGAGACGAGTTCAAGGCTTGATCCGACAACCTGGAGTTTCGCGCAAGGAAACAAGATATGGAGATCAAGCAGGATTCTAGTCGGTTAGAATAGGAATTGATATCGAATTATCCATGGCAATTGTAACCGACTAGGATTAGTTTCCAGATCTGTAACCCTTCCCTCCAGACTATATAAGGAGGGGCGAGGGACCCCCCTAGGACACATCATATTCTCTCAACACAAATCAATACAACCAGACGCAGGACGTAGGTATTACGCCAACTCGGCGGCCGAACCTGGATAAAAAGCTTGTCCGTGTCTTGCGTCACCATCGAGTTCGTAGTTTGCGCACCGTCTACCGATAAACTACTACCGTGGGTATACCCCAAGGTAGACTGCCGACTAGCTTTCGTCGACAGTGGCGCGCCAGGTAGGGGGTGTGCGTGCAACTTTTCCGGCGAACAAGATGGTCACGATCCCAGCTTCCGCGACCGTGCCCGAAGGCCTCACGTTCACCGTCCGCCAGATCACGTGGACGACGTGCAGCGGCGGCCTCACGACCACGGTTTCGAAAGAGATCCAGATCCAATCTGAGATCACGCCGTCTCCGACCACATGCGTGACGGCACCAAGCGCCCGACCACCGTTCCCACTCTACAAGGGAAAGAAGATCGACTGCTCGGACCTTCTCCAAGCGCTTGATCGCGCTGACTCCAAGCTACTCGAAGTTTCCCAACTAATAGACGGAGTTCTGCGTCGGCCCGACCAAGCTGCTCCAGCGGATTTTTTCAAATCCCGCCGGCCAACTCGTGTCGCCACACACGAACGGCTGGGAACGTCTCTGACGATAACCTCAACACCCTCAGGACGATCCGTCGAGCTCAAGAAGGAAGACTATCCTTGCGGCCTGAACAACTCGGTCTCTGTTTACTCACAGCACACCCAATCAGTTTTCAGCAAGGCGGGTTGGTCGCCGACAAGGAACAATCGTCACTACGTCAACATGGTGACAATCCGAGAACTACGGGACGGCCAGGTTTCCAGCACCAACTCAAGCACCGGTTCCGTCCCCACCGAGGTTATAAACACCGAAGACGAGGACTACGACCTGGATTTTCCTTCACACCCTCCAGGTTTCAACCGATTCCCGATATTCCCCCCCCGGCGAGGGGATATTGTGTTCAATGTCAGCGCCGACGAACCGGTCGTTGATGGAGAAACAGATGACCAGAGGCAACTCCGCGAACAGCGTAACGCCGATCGCGCCCGACGACGCGCAGACGAGCAACAACAAATGCCACCAAATAATCTCAATGATGCCTTTGACATGGTCGGGGACCAGCCAGTCTACAAAACGCCAAGCGCCAACGTGGCTGTCGCCATGGCTAACCTAGATCGGCTTCCTGATACCCCCGAATGCCAGGGAGTCCGGACCAGCATCCGAGCACACCTGATCGCTGCAATGGGACAGACAGCCACTCTGCTCAAGAGAGTCCAGGACGTCTCTTATACGGAAGCCGCCTCCGACCAGACTAATCGAAGCCGGGCCTCACCCAGCAGGCGTCACCGCAGCCGCTCCCCCGACAACCGTCGAGGGGACTCATGGCGCGACGATGGTGGTCGGGACGCCGACGGTCGCCGCAAGCAGAACCGCGTACGCGGCCAAGAAGTAAATCAGCACAGGGATCTCCGCCACAACATCCCTCCCAAAGATGCCCGGGACCGCATCAACAGGCGCGCCGCAGAGAGAGCAGTCCACAAAAACCTGCGCCGCATCGAGTACGATGCAACGCACGGTCCTCCGGGCCTAAGACAGTTCTCCTCACACCTCCGCTAGGTCGTGTGGCCCCGCAATTTCAAGCTCGAAAAACTTAAAAAATACGACGGCAAGGAAAATCCAGAGAACTGGATCACCCTCTATGAAATCGCCGTCCGATCAGCGGCAGGGGATGAGCACGTCATGGCTAACTACTTCCCCGTAGTCCTCGACCAGGCTGGTCATCAGTGGCTTCTCGGCTTGCCCGAGGACTCCTTCGACTCTTGGGAAGAGCTACGCCAGGCTTTCATCGACAACTTCATCGCCACATGCGAGCAGCCTGGAAACAAGTATGACCTTGAAAGGATAAGGGACAGGAAGAACGAACCTCTGCGCGATTACATCCGACGATTCTCGGATATGCGCCTCAAAATCCTGAAGATTTCCCATGACGAGGCCATCTCAGCCTTCATCAAGGGCCTGCGTTTCCACGAAGCGCTGAGGAACAAGATGTTGCGTAAACGTCCAACAACGGTAGCAGAGCTCCTCGCCACGGCCAAAAATTACGCCGATGCCGATGACGCAGAAAAACTAATCCGAGACGATGCGAGAGGTCCCGACCAGCCTCCCCGGCGAGATGACGGTCGTGGTCGCTACGACAGCAGAAACCACCGCCGCTCTGACAACCGCGATCACCGAGAGGGTTGGGATCGGCGGCGCGACAGCCACCACGACTTCAGAGGAAAGCGCCCTCACGACTACGACCACGAAGTAAATACGGTCAAACGTCCCAATGGACGACGGGACTACCAAGAAGACTACAACAAAACGTTGAAGGGACCATGCCAACTACATCCAAAGTCCAATCATACCATGGAAGAGTGCCGCGTCCTCAAAAGTATCTATACACGGCGGGCCGCCCAAGACGACTCCGCCAAGAAAAATAACAAGCGCGACGGGCACGACCACGAAGATGAGGACGAGGACCAAGATAGGGACCCCCGACACCAGTACGTCAGCCCCACTGACGTGGTCCACTCCATTTTCGAGGGCAAGGTCTCCATTGAATCTAAGCGAGAAAGAAAGCTGTTAAAGAGAGCTTGCCTCAACATAGACAGCACGGACGGGCTGATCACAGACCCAAAATTCCCCCCGTGGTCCCACAGGGAGATCTCGTTCAGCAGGAAGGACCAGTGGGCCGCTATCCCAGAGCCGGGTCGTTTTCCCCTGATTCTGGACCCTTGCATCAACAGCATCAGATTCGAGCGCGTGCTCGTGGACGGGGGAAGCTCCATTGACATCCTCTTTCGCAACAGCCTGCCCGCCCTCAAGATATCTCCTGCACAACTAAAACCTTACGACGCCCAATTCTGGGGGGTTTTGCCAGGTCAAAGTTCAGTGCCTCTCGGACAGATAACATTGCCTGTCCAATTCGGCACACTCGACCACTTCCAGACGGAGTTCATCAACTTCGTAGTCGCGGATTTCGACGGGACCTATCATGCCATACTGGGCCGACCATCGCTGACAAAGTTCATGGCAGTCCCGCACTACTCATACCTAGTCCTTAAGATGCCCACGGAGAAGGGTGTCCTAACCGTCAGAGGCAACGTCTACACTGCGTACACCTGCGAAGAAGAAAGCTTCAAGATCACCGAGGCAATCGACCTCTCAATCCGCATGGCAGAAACAGCAAACCAAGCCGCACAGCTGCCTCCCGACCAGCTCCGACTACCCGAACAGGCGACAGCCAGGAAGAACTCAAAATCCAAGGAGTACAAAGAAGTGCAGCTGGTCGAAGGCAGCCCCGAGAAGACAGCCCTCATCGGGGCCAACCTGGATCCAAAATAGGAAGACGCGCTCGTCAGGTTTCTAAGGGACAACGTGAGCGTTTTCGCATGGAAACCCGCAGACATGCCCGGTGTCCCACGAAACCTGATCGAGCACTCCTTAAATGTCTCGAAGACCGCAAGACCAATCAAGCAAAAACTGCGACGGTTCGCTCATGACAAAAAGGAGGCTATTAGGACAGAAATAACACGGCTTCTAGCAGCCGGATTCATAAAAGAAGTGTATCACCCCGATTGGCTCGCCAATCCGGTTCTTGTACGCAAAAAGAATAATGAATGGAGAATGTGCGTTGATTACACTGATCTCAATAAACACTGTCCTAAAGATCCTTTTGGTCTCCCTCGCATCGACGAGGTGGTCGACTCAACGGCCGGATGCGAACTCCTCTCCTTTCTAGACTGCTACTCTGGTTATCACCAGATCTCGCTAAAGGAAGAAGATCATATCAAAACGTCTTTTATTACACCTTACGGCGCATACTGCTACACGACCACGTCTTTCGGACTCAAAAATGCCGGAGCCACTTATCAACGGGCCATCCAGCAATGCCTCCACGACGAGATTCGCGATGACCTCGTCGAGGCCTATGTAGACGACGTGGTCGTAAAAACAAGGGACGCGAGCACCCTAATCGACAACTTAGACCGAACTTTCAAGGCGCTCAATAGGTACAAGTGGAAGCTCAACCCCAAGAAGTGCATTTTCGGCGTTCCTTCCGGTCTACTGCTCGGCAACGTCGTCAGTTGCGACGGCATACGACCAAACCCTTCAAAAGTCAAAGCCGTACTCGACATGCGACCACCGAAGAACGTCAAGAATATTCAGAAGCTAACCGGATGTATGGCCGCCCTCAGTCGTTTCATCTCAAGGCTGGGAGAAAAAGGCCTCCCTTTCTTCAAACTATTGAAAGCGTCAGAAAAATTTTCTTGGACAGAGGAAGCCGACGCTGCGTTCACTCAGCTTAAGACCTTCCTCACTTCACCACCTGTCCTCACAGCGCCTCAGCCCAATGAAGACCTACTTCTTTACATTGCTGCAACCGACAGGGTTGTTTCCACGGCAATAGTGGTCGAGCGAGATGAACCAGGTCACGCCTACAAGGTCCAGAGACCCGTTTACTTCATAAGTGAAGTCTTAAACGAGTCCAAGGCCAGGTATCCACAAATACAGAAGCTTATATACGCCATTCTGATAACGTCAAGAAAGCTGAAGCACTACTTCGACGGCCATCGAGTCCTGGTGACAACCAGTTTCCCTCTCGGGGACATCCTGCGCAATAAAGACGCCAATGGCAGAATCGTGAAATGGGCGATGGAATTGTGCCCATTTTCCCTGGAGTTCCATAGCCGAACTACGGTCAAGTCTCAGGCCCTGGTCGATTTCATTGCTGAATGGACGGATCTCAATGAGCCTCCCGTTCCCGATGTCTCAGACCACTGGTCAATGTTCTTTGACGGGTCCTTGAACATCAACGGTGCCGACGCTGGGATACTGTTCGTATCACCCAACAAGGACAAACTGCGTTACGTCCTTCGGATCCTTTTTCCGGCGTCAAACAACGTCGCCGAATACGAAGCATGCTTGCATGGCATAAGACTAGCCGTTGAGCTGGGAATCAAGCGACTCTATGTCTATGGCGACTCCGCTTTGGTCATCAACCAGCTCAACAAGGAGTGGGACGCAACCCACGAGAAGATGGATCTCTACTGCAAAGAAATTCGCAAATGGGAAACCAACTTCTACGGCATAGAGTACATCCACGTGGTCCTGGATAAGAACCAAGCAGCAGATGCGTTGTCGAAGTTAGGCTCATCTCGGACCCAGATCCCGCGGGGTATTTTCGTCCAGGACATCCACGAGCCGAGCGTAGGCTCCTCCCTGGTCGACAAGCAACCCACCGAGGCAATGCTCATAGACGACGCCACTCCGACAACCGGTGGGCGTGACTGGCGTACCCCGTTCATCAAATACATATCGGACGGGACAGGCCTTCAGGACAAAATAGAGAACGAGCGCCTCATTCGACGATCAAAGAACTACATCCTGGTCGACGGCAAACTCATGCGGAAAAACGCAAGCTCCGAAGTACTGCTCAAGTGCATACCCCAAGATGATGGTATCAAGCTCTTAGAGGACATACATGCTGGATCCTGCGGCAATCACGCCGCATCCAGAACGCTGGTCGGAAAGGCTTTCCGAGCAGGTTTTTATTGGCCAACCGCGGTCGGCGACGCAGAAAAACTGGTTCGACATTGCGAAGGATGTCAGTTTTTCGCTAAGAGGACCCACGTACCTGCCCACGAAATTCAAAACATCCCGTCGTCTTGGCCCTTTGCTTGCTGGGGGCTCGACATGATCGGGCCATTTAAACCAGCCCCGGGCAATTTCAAGTTTGTTTTCGTGTTAATCGACAAGTTCTCCAAGTGGATTGAATACATGCCTCTGGTCAAGGCAACCTCCGAGAAGGCTGTGGAGTTCCTCAATCAAATCATACACAGATTCGGCATCCCGAACAGCATAATCACCGACCTGGGCACTCAATTTACTGGCACCACTTTTTGGGACTTCTGCGATGACAGAGGCATAGTCATAAAATACGTGTCAGTGGCACATCCACATGCCAACGGTCAAGTTGAACATGCTAACGGAATGATCGTTGACGCCCTAAAGAAAAGGTTGTACACCGAAAACGACAGAGCACCCGGTCGATGGATGAAAGAATTGCCAGCAGTGGTCTGGGGCCTCCGAACTCAGACCAGTCGAAACACAGGGGTGTCTCCCTACTTCATGGTGTACGGTGCAGAGGCGGTCCTGCCGTCTGACATACACTTCGGATCTCCTAGAATCGAACACTTCGACCAGGCGACCGCTGACAACGCCAGAGAACTCGAAATCAATTGCATGGAGGAAAAGCGTTTAGATTCTTGTCTCCGAACAGCAAAATATCTCGCGGCAGTCAGGCGATACTACAACAGGAACGTCAAGGACCGTTCCTTCATGGTCGGCGATCTGGTACTTCGATGGAAAACAAGCCAGGAGGGAATGCACAAGCTATCCACTCCCTGGGAAGGACCCTTCGTGGTGACTGAGGTCACACGACCTACGTCCTACAGATTGGCATACCCAGACGGAACACGAGTGCCTAACTCTTGGCACATAGACAAACTGCGACGTTTCTATCCATAAAGTTTTAATAACTTTCCTTTGTAAGTATCTTATAATTGTTGATAATGAAATTCTCTATTTTTTGCCTATACCTTGTCGCACACAGCACTCGGCAAAACGCCTGCAATGGATGCTCTTAACGACTACCAAGACGAATACGGTGACACGTCACTCAGATATTATTACAGCGCTCAAAACAACAGTCATGACAAAAAGCAAACTTTATTACAAACTTTACATACAAAGTTTACAATAAATACCCTGACGGGCAGACACTAGTCTATTCCTACAGACTACTCTATTGGCCTAGCTGCTCGGGCTGATCACCCGCCTGGCCCTGCTGCCCGGACGAAGGGGTCGGGGCCACCGGCGCCTGGCTGGTCGAGACCGCAGGCGTCGACCGCCCATCTCCCGCAACGGACGCGCCCGACAACTCCCTGGCCGACCTATCTGAACTCGGCTGGTCTGGGGGAGTGGCCGTTCCGCACAGATTGATGTCGCCGATCACTGTCGACGACAAGTCCAGCAGACTACCCCGAAGCTCGTCCGCTTCCTGTGGGCCGACCTCCTTCGGGTACCCCTTCTCCAGCCTGCTCAAGTCGACCAGTGGGTAGTGGGCGCGCACCATGCTGAGGACGTGCGCGCCGGCAAACTCCCCGGCGTCCTTCACGAACTGCTGGAGCCAGTCCCACGCCCGTTGCGCCTTCTCGACCGGGGTCAACTGCGGCGGCGCGGGGCTGGCTCTCCGGGAGCTCGGGACTGATCAGGTCTAGGACTGGGGACACTCCTTTCCAGATCCTGCAACAGTTGACCTTCCAGGAGTCCCGGTCCTTGATCAGATCATCCAGGTGCTTCTTGGCGTTCACCTTGAGCACTGCAAACGAAGCAAAGCGTTATTTTTGGCATACCAAACAAACAAAGGGGCGACAAGCAGCAGCTAACAAGGCGGCACCCATTACCAGATAATTCCCGGTCCTTTCGACCCAATTCCTCTCCCGCTCGCCGCCCGGACTCCAGCGCACCGGCGAGCTGTTGGCTGAGCTGCTCCTTCTCTTGTCGGAGGCGCGCCACCTCCTCCTCCAAGTCTGCGTGAATCATAAACTGGTCAGTAAAGCAAACTACACAAGTACGCAAAGCTGCTCGGAGCGTGTGACTAACCTTCTCGCTGCCGTACTGGTCGGCCAAGCGACGAGTGAGGTCGAGACGACGCTCCTCTTGGGCACTCATCTCGGCCACCATCTCCCCGACTTCTGACCGCAGCCGGTCTACCTCCACGGCAAGGGCCTTGTTCTCGGCCACGACGCCTTCTATCTGGTCAAAGCACCGTTTCCGGTACTTTGCCGTTTTCATCGCGCCCTACAAAGCGAGCATATAACGACCATGCAAGACAAGGCATAGAATGTACAGCAGTACAAAAAGTCGCTTACCTTGACTTCGTCGACGAGGCGCTTGGCCGCACGCTCCACCCTGGCGGCCTCCTCGGTCTCGGCGAGCTCCTCATGCCCGATAAAGTGATCCCCGCGTTGGCGCCACACATACACGTGTTGGCGGCCATCACGGGGACGACCCTCAATCTCTTCCACCTCGTCATCGGAGGCCGCCCGGGTTTCCTCCTCCTGCGCTGCGTCACCCCCGGTGGTGGTCCCAGGCATTACTGGCCCTCGGACCAGACCTGCGGAGCCTGCAGCCGAAGAGGTTCCTGCTCGGGGCGGCGTGGGGACTTCACTCCCCCCCGGCAGGAGGAGGGGTCGGGGATCTTCCCTCCTCTTCTGCGGAGCCAGCTGTGGGAGCCTCTTCAGCCCTGGTCGGGCTGCCTGTCGTAGTCGGTGCCGCGGTCGGGAGCCCCTCGGTGCTCCCAGGCGCGGCTGCAGCTGTAGGCTGCTCTGTGGTCTGGGGGGCCGTATCTTCAGCAGCGCGGACAGGCTCGCCCGTCCCCTGGCTGGCAGCCTGGCCGGGGTCGACATCCGACGCCGCACTACAGGAACAAAAGTGTAATTTAAAAAAAAAAGCAAAGAGGAGTCCAAAATACGTAAGTCAAACACTTACAGGTCTGATCGACGGTGGGTCGCGGTGAACCTCATCCTCGCCCGGCCGGTCGGCACCTGCGCCCCCATCTCGACAACTTGCGGTGCAGGGGGGTCGCTGGCCACTCGATCAGTAGCGGCCGGCGCATTATCTGGGCGGCTCCGAGGCCGTCGGACTAACGACGGCGCAGCCTCCTCGTCGTCGTCGTCGTCGTCAACGATCCGCACGAGCCGACAACGCTTCGGCGCTTGGCTGCTCTCCGCATGTAGACCTGCCGGCAACATCTGTGTCGGCAAGGGATCTGCCGGCAATGGCCTTTTCCCCGCTACCCTCTCCTCGGTGGTCGGGACGGGGCGGGTTTGTTCCTCCTCACTGCTGGTGTAACGAGTACACCTAGCAGTATTGCCTTCTGGCAAGTCTTCTCCCGCAGGATCCTCCATCCCCGGTGCCAGTGATACATACACTGTGCACCGGTCGACATCGCCGATCTGCAAAAGCAACAAAGATGAGTCAGCTACAGACGATATACGAATGCTAAAACAAAATACTCTGCAACATACCTTTGGTGCTGGTCGGCCTAACTTGAAGGCTTGCACCCGATCACTGCCGCGGATGAAGCCTCCGTCCGCAAAGTTGAACAGCTCGTTCAACAGCCGTTGTACCTCCGCCTTCTCCAAGATCTCCGGTCGCATCCTGGTCGGGTCCACGCTTTCGGAATACTCGTACGCCGAGTGCACCCTCTTCTGGCAGGGCATCACCCGACGACAAATGAAGTTGCCGACCACGCCAAGCCCATCCAGGCGCGACCAGTCGATCAGCTTCATCAGATCCGCCACTTGACCGTCGAACTCCGGGCGGTCGGTCCAGCTTACCCTCTTCTCGGGAATGTACCCCACGTCGCAGAACGTGGAGCTGCCCGGTTCCTCCCTGACGTAGAACCACTTCCTATACCATTCGGTCAAGGAAGTGTTCCATGGACAGTGCAGGTAGTGATTCTTCATTCCATCACGAAGGTTGAGGTACACTCCACCTGCAACCTTGGAGCCTCCAACTGCTCCCTTCTTCCTCAAGCAGAAAAGGTAACGAAAAAGATCGAAGTGCGGCTCTATGCCAACATAGGCCTCGCACAGATGAATAAACGTGGAAATAAGGAGAATTGAGTTCGGGTGCAGATTGCAAATCCCGATCTCATAATACAGAAGAAGACCTTGGAGAAAAGGATGAACCGGAACCCCAAAGCCCCTCTTAACGAAATCTTCAAACACGACGATCTCACCGGCACGAGGGTCGGGGAAGCTTTCTCCTTCCGGTGCTCTCCAGCCGCCGAGCTCCGAGCTGTGCAGGAGTCCCATGTCGACGAGGTCACCAAGGGATTTGGTGGTGCTGCGGGACTTCTTCCACTCCTTGGCCATCAGTTCAGCCCTCTTCTTGGCGTTGCTCTTCGCCATTGGAGGTGAGAAGTGGATTTGGGTTACGAAGATGCAGGTGATTGAAGGAGGCGAAAATGGAAGGCTTGAGGGCAATGGCAGGGTAAGGAGCACAGGCGGAACTGTCAGGCTTTTATAACCCGCAACTCCACCTCTCCCACTTCCCGTATTCTCGGGAAGTGGGCGGGCCATGCGGCGGATGCGGCGTTTCGGTTTATAATGATTATAGACAATTAATGCGGCGGAGTTTTC